>NW_026535820.1:26340000-27641250 GCF_028551555.1 Melozone crissalis
GCTTTGTTGAGAGCAACATTTCAACCTGACCTCTAAAAACAAAAACCAAACAGAAATAGATGGTGCTATAGTTTAGTTTAAATGGATACAATGCTTTTTCTTACAGCTTTAATACAAGCATGAATAATTATTTTTCCGGTTTAACTTATTACATGTATATATCACCAAAGAGATACATAAATGACAGTAACAATGGAATTTACAGTGACACAATAGTTTTCTAATCGTTTCTGATATAATATGCAATTTTAAAATACTTGATGACTGTCAATATAAGCTTAAATGTTTGAAATCTTCTCCTTCAGAAAGAGATTTTTTGAAAAGTATTCTCTAAAGAGAAAGGAAAGATGGACACCTCCAATATTCCAACTTCTAATTTGATTTTCAATTCTTATTAAAAGAAAAAAATGTTTCCTTTCATTATTCATTTTGGCAGGCTCCTGAGATTGCTTTTCAAATTTCTAAGGAAGCAGGACTAGAATTCAAAAAAGAATATGCAGCATCTAAAAATAAAAGGAAGCATTCAATTTTACAATAATTCAAATAATTAAGTAATAAGCTTTGTCAACATCTATTTAAAGGAGATTAGTTATGAATGATATTTTTCCCCCTTGGTCTTATCAAAATAAGCCCCATATTTCTTGAAATGAATCTTGCTGATAATACATATACCTGTCATGCCATTCCCTTTGAGTACTTGAGGAAATAAAAATTCATAGCAATTGATTGCCCTGTGTAGCCATGGCTCCAGGTGCCCTTTCAAATATTCATAAAGATCTTAAAGGGGTCCCTGTAGATCCCATTTGTCTGCTGTATATTTATATATCACTCCAGTCTTCAGGAAAATTTTCAAACAAAAGTCACTTTTGCAGCTAGGTATTATTGACTCTTTCTACCTTGTAGATTTTTGTATTCTCATGCTGTGTACTGTGAGTGAAAAATGGAACAAGATGAAGAGATGTTTATGAATATCACAAACCAAGGGTTCAGAGTTCTTCATTAAAGTTGGGGGCTTGAAAGCTCTAACTGATCATAAATGGATGAAATGAAAGGACATAAATGTTAAAATTGGAGTCAAATGGAGCAAAATCTGAGACAAAAATAAAGGACAAAAGTGCCACATTTACACTCAAATTCAGACCACTAAATTCAGAGCTACATGCCTGCTGAGCATTCAAAACTTCACACTGAGATCAATGTAAAGATTGAGTACAAATGTAAACCAATTTTTTAAAGTTTAACCCTCTTCTAGAAAATATGTCCATGATATTAAGGGTATTAACATAATCAACTGGAAATTTCAGGGTTCTTCCTTTCCTCCCACTCTCCCTAGTACGTTATCCATTTTCAGAAGAAAGTTGAGAAGAACTGTTAATCCTTTCCATAAATGCTTTGTCTTATCTGTTCTGTCCAAAAAGTCATGGAGCAGGAGCTGCTCATCCAGTCTCATAGAAACATCCATACCAGCTTGCAGTAAGAAATTCTGGCCACACGACAATTCAGGAGTTAGCAGACAGTTTCCAATTTTGTCTTCCAAACTTAATGAGATTTTCAGCTTCTATTTGCTTCTCTGCTTTATAGAATGTTCCCAAGCTGTGCTTAAAAAAACATTCTGAGTTGAAACTCGGAGGGCTCCCCGAACTCTTCAATCCTCACCCTGTTCTGCAGCAGCTGCAATTAACTGGAACAGGCCATCACTGCTGACACTGCTCCCAAATCCTTGCTCCAGCAGAGCATGACAACAGGAGTGCAACAGAGAGCCAGAACCTGGTCAGGAAATGCCTGTTGTCTGTCACCAGTCGTTTCCATTCTGCTGCTTCAGTAATGACTGCAGTTCAGAGTCCAGGAGTTAATTAGAAATGTAGAGGCTCTGTTATCACCTATGAAGTAATAGCATAAGCTAAGCTAATGCCCATAATACAGAACACTAGAGAAAGGCAATTATGTATCATGACACCTGCCACAAATTTGTACCATCCAGAGCTATGAGTTGAAACATAAAATTTTAAGTACATCACCATCAGTATACATTAGGAGAGACATCAGAACATTTTTTCTGAGACAGAGTGTAATCCAACAGATTCTGCAGGCTTTTGCCAAGTGATTTTTCACAGTCTTCAAAAATACACTGACAAATATGACTTATGAAACTTCAAAAAATGTCAATAGAAAAAAAGAAAAGGGGAAGGGGAAGGGGAAGGGGAAGGGGAAGGGGAAGGGGAAGGGGAAGGGGAAGGGGAAAGGGGAAGGGGAAGGGGAAGGGGAAGGGGAAGGGGAAGGGGAAGGGGAAGGGGAAGGGGAAAGGGAAAGGGAAGGGGAAGGGGAGGGGAGGGGAGGGGAGGGGAGGGAAAGGAAAGGAAAGGAAAGGAAAGGAAAGGAAAGGAAAGGAAAGGAAAGGAAAGGAAAGGAAAGGAAAGGAAAGGAAAGGAAAGGAAAGGAAAGGAAAGGAAAGGAAAGGAAAGGAAAGGAAAGGGAAAAAGGGAAAGGGAAAAAGGGAAAGAAAAGAAAAGAAAAGAAAAGAAAAGAAAAGAAAAGAAAAGAAAAGAAAAGAAAAGAAAAGAAAAGAAAAGAAAAGAAAAGAAAAGAGGAGGGATTTAGTTTTAATTAAATTGACTAGAAAAGAGAAACAACAAA
This sequence comes from Melozone crissalis, assembly GCF_028551555.1. NCBI lineage: Eukaryota > Metazoa > Chordata > Aves > Passeriformes > Passerellidae > Melozone > Melozone crissalis. Next base: position 26,342,635 of record NW_026535820.1, read on the forward strand.
CCAACATTGTATATACCACTAAGTTCTATGATATTGGACAAATAGATGTAACAACACAATCAGTATGTAAAGTGATGCACTTATTTTCCCCTTAAAAAGCAGCTGTTTGCTTATGCAGTATCTTTCCCAGTTGAAATCAGGATTCAAACCAGCAGGAATTGAATGTTCACCATGGGCAGTTTTCTCTGCTCTTGGTGGATTGGAGGAATCCACTATCTCAGGCAGTCTGCTGTCTCTCACATACTTTAAGAATCACAGGAAAAAATGGAGGAAACAAATGTAACACTATGGGGTTAATTTAAAATCGGAATAATAGGGAAATAAAGACACAAGTCTCTCTCCATAGCATATGAAAAAGAGCAGGAGGGCACCACATGGGCTGCAAAAACATTTTGTAGAATGATTTAATTAAAATAAAGTATCTGCTTTAAGCTCTATTGCTGTTGTGAGTTTTGTCAGATAGTCCATATAGTGTTTGCAATGAAATGTAAGACAAAAGGCCAACAATAAGCATGAGTCATTATTTATTTATGTGTTGGGTATGCTAATATCCCCATCTGTTACCTTGGTGGGCAAAATCCATTTGCTGAAACCAAGGAAGAATTTATTTCTTATGGTTAAGACTATCAAATATGAATGAAGTGAAAGTGGAAAAGCTTGTCCTGAATGTACTGGATAACATCAAAGCTTTGGAAATTCTCTTGCAAGTCGTACCTGTAGTACTAAAATTTTCAGTAGATAGTCTGGGATACATGCTACAGGAGTCAGGAGTTAGTCTTTACAGACCAGTTCACAATCCAATGTGAAGTTCAATGGAAAAATATCTCTTAATGCAAATGTTAGTGGTATTGTCTCTCTTAGTTTCAACACGGTGTCAATGATTCTCTGCAATGTATGCACCTACAAAATATTATTTTCTAAGTGTGATGGAAAGGGATTTGATAAATAGCAAAAAAGAGAAAATACAGAATAATCTTCACATTTCATTTTGCCAGACAGAAGAAAACGCCAGTCTTTTGTGTTTTAGGCCATAGCTCCCCATAGCTTCTCTTACTTCTCACTCTTACTTTGCAGAAATAAAAATGCTTATAATGAAACAGTACCAAGTAACTCTGTTACTCTTCCTCCTTCACAGGACAGATTAAAAAATGCCATGTAAAGCTCATGGGTTCAGATAAGGATAGGGAGATACCTTACCAGTTATTGTCATGGCAAAACAGTTTTGTCTTGGAGAAAACTCAGTGAAACACTGGAACAGGTGGCCCTGGGAAGTGGTGGTTGCCCCATTCTCAGGAACAACCAAGGTAAGGCTGAACAGGACTCTGACCAACCTGATCTATTCAACATCACCCTGTTCCTTTTAGGGGTCCCTTCCAACACAAATAATTCTATAATTACATTACAAGATTAATGTAATTAATTGCCATTTTAAAAAGGTATGATAACAAGAACTAAGATAAAATCTAAAAACACATTCTCCCTCTCTTTATTTCTTTCCAGGCTCAAATTCTCTTCAAGATTTCCTAGCAGAGGGATGGGGAACAGTGTCTATGGTCAGTTTATAATGTTTTCCCAGCCACTCTTTTCTTCTCCTACTCTTCTCCTCCTGCAGTGTGGGGTCCCAGCCACAGGAGACAGTTCTTCACAAACTGCTCCCATGTGGGTCCTCTCCTAGGGGTGCAACCTTTCAGGAACAGTCTACTCCAGAATGACTACTCACAGGATCACAAGTACTGCCAGCAAACCTTCTCCAGCATGGGCTCATCATCGCAGGGCTGCAGGTCCTGCCCGGACCCTGCTCCATCACTGGCTTCCTCAGGCATCCCCCTGCTCCAGTGTGGGGTGGTCCCTGGACTGCAGGTGGATATATGCTGCAGCATGGACCTCCATGGGCTGCAGGGGCACAGCTGCCTCACCACGGGCTGCAGGGGAATCTCTGCCCTATGCCTGAAGAATCTCCCCAACCTCCTTCTTCACTGATCTTGTCTGCAGGGCTGTTTCTCACATGTTCTCCCTCCTCTCTCCCATTTGCTGTTTCACAGCAGCTTTTACCCTTTCTTATCTATGTTTTTGCACTGGCATTATTACCATCAGTGAGGGGCTCAGCTCTGGCTGGTGTTGGTCTGTCTTGGAGCTTGAGGCAACTACAAGAGGCTCTGTCCAACACAAGAGCAGGTCCTGGTGCCTTCTCACAGAAGCCTTTTGGCATCGAAACCTTGCCACACAAAAAAAAAGCCAGTTAATGTGGCACAACTCTGTGACACTCATTAGCTGGAGGGAAACTGAATTTTCACTTGGATTAAAATATTGAGGGAAAAAATCAAACAGTGATTCTTGTGCCACTCTGCTCTTCAGCAGTGTGCCCTCACCTTCAGTCCTCTGTGCAGTTTTGGCCACCACGATATAAGAAAGATATTAAACTATTAGAGAGTATCCAAAGGAGGGCAGCAAATATGGTGAAGGGCCTTGAAGGGAAGCCATATGAGGAATGACTTAACTTGGTCTGTTCAGCCTGGACTAGAGGAGACTGAAGAGACCTCATTGCCCACTAAAGCTGCCTGTCAAGGGGAAAAGGAGGGGCAGACTGATTTTTTCTCTGTGATGCCCAGGGGCAAAATTCAAAGGAATGGCCTGAAGTGTCAGAAGAGGTTTAGCTGGGTTATTAGGCAAAGATTCTTCACCAGGAGTGGGGTTGCGTGCTGGAGAAGGTTCCCCAGGGATTGGTCACACCCAGCCTGACAGAGTTCAAGAAGTGTTTGGCAATGTCCTCAGGCACATGGTGTGACTCTTGGGGATGGTGCTGTGCAGGGCCAGGAGTTGGGACTCAACAGTGCCTTCCAATTAGTAATTTTCTGAGATTCTGTGACTCTGAATGTCAGACAGCAAGTACATGTGTAAATTCATTCCACATTGAAATACATTCTTATTCCATTTCTAAACTTCTGTTTTCAAAGCAGAGACAATTTTTAGATAAAATTTTATCATTATGAGAGAAATTAAGAGGGAAAAAAAGCAATATGAAATTGGTTATTTAAATTCCTTTGCTTCTACTGAGAAATCAATATTCTTTAAAATCAGTTTTAATATTGTATGCCAACACATTGCGCCATCCAAAAATGGGAATAAAAATAAAAATTGCCTGTGTTCTTTATATATACTTAACAGTGTCAGATTGACCTAGTCTAACATTATTTTGAAACACTAGGCAAGTAAAAATGAATGTTCAATCAATTAACGTGATTTGTTCTATTTAATTGCACCACTGATGGTCCTCATGTGCTGGTACAGACATTTTACACATTTTCCATTAAATCAATTAAAGGAGTGTAGGGTTATGGTGAGTTCATGAGCAGCCTTCTTAGCCCCTTGGCTTGTTGTGACTCATTCTTTTGTGACTATAAAACTTGTTTGTAATGGTGTGCAAAAATCTATTGGTTTGCTAGTCAAGGTGATTTAAAGTATTGCCTAGCAGTAGAATTACCCTCTAAGGAAACAAGCAGAGGTGAAATGGCAAGAAACTCTTTCTTTTTAAATACTTCCATCAAAGAAATTTTGCTCAGCAGCAAGAAGAGTATGAAAAGAATTAAAACTGAATTTGTACATAAAAACCAAAGACAAAGACTAGGCATATTACTTTGTTCCAGCCACAATGTTTCAGAGGAAACTTTAAAAGCAGCTATTTAAATGAACTGAGAATTAGAAATGTTTGCTCGATGCATTTCCAATGCAATCAAAATTAAGTGTACTGTATCTGATGCTCTGCCAGCTTTTATGTGCTCAAACACTAATTTTCCAGAAGCAGTGATTGCTTTTCATTCAACACTTAGATTGGACTGTGCTTTGCGGTGGAACTATGTGACCAAAGGTGGCAAGAGCATACAGAATGAAGCAGGAATTACAAGTAAAGAAATCATAGTCTTACGCATAATTAAGTGCTGCCCTGAAAAACTGCATGTTTTTCTCTAAATCTGCCACTGAGATAAACTGTGTTATTGGACAAAAAGATCACCTAAAACTGGATGCTTGATAATTTTGTGCTTATGGTAAGAATTCTGAACCCAGGCCCTTAAAATATTTGTGCATTGGAAAGAAAAATGGTCTTGATCGGTCAATTTTGAAAAATATTTCAGGTTACTTAAATTAGCCCAAATTAATGCATAATATTGCTTTTAGTTTCTTTTTTGTTTGCCCTTTTTAAAATGGTGATGTAATATCAAATACTTGGAAACAGAAAATAAAGTCACTGATCCATAAAGTATACCAGTATAATTCAATATCTCCCTATTTCTTGTGGGAAATTCATGCCTAATCTTAGACAGATTGTCTCCATACTTGCTACCCTTGTTTTTATCACATTGAAGCATGTACCTGCTTGGACAGACAGGCAGATATCCCACTGCCATCACTCATCAGCAATAATTTCAATGTGAAGTACCTATTTGTGCCAGTGACAAAACCATCTGTTTCCTTTTGCTAAGAAAGTGACAGTGATCCCTCTCTGCTGACCAGGGTACCCTCTGAAATTTTATTTACAAATTCAGCCCCTGGTTTCTGACACAAGGAGCTGTATTTATATCACTCTCATCTGAAATTCCTGATTTGTGACTTCACAATGTCAACACTCCCAAGAGAGGGTAGCAGCTTAGTTGATCTATCCTTGTTGCTGTAAAATAGAGGCTTGCAGCTGCCAAGTGTTTAGAGCCAGCCTTCTACAAGTACCCTGGTATCTAACTATCACTCATTTCAACATTAAAATCCTTCGGTAATTTGAGATATGACTGGGAAGAAAACTGCACAGGGATCAGTGCAAGTATATGTCTCCATTTTGTAGAAGATTTCATACTAAGTAAAACAGAACAGAAAAGAAGAATTTTTTTTATGTTTGGCACTGAGATGATGAGCCCAATGGTCACCACAGTTGTCAGATTTTAATACTAAGATTATTTTGTACATATGCTAAATTACTAAAAAAGTCCTAATTTCCTAAGTAAACATCTAAATGTCAGGATCTTCAGAGCACTTGAAGAGCTTAAAAAATATCTAGGTTTTTTTTTTTAAAGGCTATCTTGGAGAAGAGAACAAAAAGAAGATGAGAAATTGAGTATTTGGGAGAAAAAACTGAAACAGGAATTGTTGCATTTTGTTAGTAATGAAACCATAAGACATTTTCCAAGCACATTAACACCTTTGGTATTTTATGTTCTAAATGCCTAAGAAAACAATAAATTGATTTCATGTTGTATTACTGCTGCTCAGCTGTAGGGGATGGCATTAAATCTCATTAAAGGTAAAATAAAATCGAAGTAATCTGTTTAAAATGTAGACCACTTAGTTGAAAGGGGAAAGAAAAATAAGTCCTAGAAGGCCACAATGTCAGATACAAATCCTGCACTGGACGTTTTACTATAAATTTGTTGTTGATGTAAACAATCTCTTTCCAATGCTGCTCAGTTGGAAAACTATGTTCAGGGTCCAGTGAGACAGAAGTATGCTTTTTAGTCAACCATTTTAGTGGAGAAAATGGGCAGTGTACCCATATTCAATCCCTGACATGCTGATTTCTGCACATACTGATCAAAAATGGGACATCTGTTTCTGTATTTGTTCCAATATTGTTCACAGGTAAATACAATGTCCATGGTAATGAACTGCTTTGGAATAACTACCATGCCTTTGAATTTGTACTTGACAGTTACATTGATGATATGTTGTTTTAAGATTAGGTCCATCTAGGATGAAATTTTCAGTCTGAATTTCAACAGAAAGCAGAAAAAGCCAATGGCGATTCCAATATAAGGTTCTGATTTTTCATTATATAAAAGACCAAATGACAGATACTTGGAACTTTAGTTTCAAAGTATTAACTGGCTTACTTGCTTGGAGGAAGAATCTCTACTGACCTCCAATGCCTTAAACTAAGAACTGTCATCTACAACCTGCCTTGGACCAGTCCCATTTAGCGCCTTATTAACAACCTAGATAATGTAATAAAGTGTCAACTAGAAGGACATTTCTTGATACTCAACAGAGTGATCAGTGAGATAAACTCAGCTTTATAAAACTGCATTTTACCTTAGGTAGGAGGTGAAAACCAAAGCACAGATACGGGGGAAGAAGCACAGCAGGGAAGAATCTATTGTAATGAATAACAGACAAGGGAATGTCGCTACCATCCCCTTTTCTAAACCTGTTAATTAATACTTTAGCATGAGAACTTCACATACACTTAAAGGAAGGTCTAGAGGAGGTGAGAAAAATCTATGAGCCACAAAAATGTAAGAGAAAAAAGTGCAGGGATATTATCAGGTTGTATGATTTTTACTGATGGCTATTTCAAAAGCTGTCTAGCAAAAAAAGAGAGGAATATAATTTCACAAAAAAAAAAAAAAGATAGAAAGAGCTGTTACTTCTTTTCCATATGTTTATGTCCTGTAGTAAATGAATTTTGCATAAAGTAATTCTATGGTAAAGATTTCATTAGATATTTTAATAACTTCCCAATTATTAAAATAAGATTAAATAATAGAGAAGCTGTGGAATTCCCTTTACTGCAGAGTTGTTGCTTTTATTTTTTCTCTAAGGAATATCTTGTTTATTTGAAGAACTTAATTACAAGCTATCCAGACAACTAAAATAACTTAAGAATAACCTCTGAAGCTTCTGAAATGCTTCTGAAAAGTAAAAATCAGAATCTGACTAGCAGCAGACTTTTTTGTGTCATCTGTACTTTAAAGTAAATGCCTATTAAACTAATCTTCCTATCTTCATGGACAAAGATATGCATCCATAGTCTTTGATTTGATTATTCAACTCTATTGCAAGAGAGCGTTGAACTTGACATAATGCCTAAGAATAAATTTTTGCTACTTGCAAATATTTTTAAGATGACAGTTTAATAAGTTAAGTGAAGCTGTACACCCAAGCAAAGAAAAGCAAATTATTTATTCACTACTCCACATTGGCAGAAAGGCCCTCAACCACTTTCTGTAGAGCAGGATCTCTGCATATGTCATGGTTACTTGCAAAGACAAACTTCATTTCTTCAAATGCCTTCACTTCCTCTTCCTGTGCCCAAGCCTGTGTCATGAAATCCAACATCATGTCATTTGGAATATCCCTTTGGTCAGTTCAAGCTGGCTGTACTGAAGGTGTACTTTGAGCCTGTGTGGTGCTGGGACTGCCTACCTACTGCTGGGACAGAGTGGGAAAAACAAATAAATAAACAAAGAATGCCTTGATGCTGTGCAAGCACTACTCAGCAAGAGCCAAAACAGCAGTGTGCTATCAATACTGTATTAGTCACAAATCAAAAACACAGCACCACAGCACCATACAGACTACTATGAAGAAAATCCACTTCTCCCCAGACAAAATCAGTAGACTGTAACAAATAAATTTTAAAGCACTTGGACTTTAAAACTCACAAAGTATATTTGGGCTTTCATCAAGATCTAGTATTCTTAAAATTTACAATGGTCTTAAATTTCCACAATCTGAGTAAAATTAACTCCAAGTAAGATATCTAGCTTGTATAAAGAGATGCCTCTAGCTCATTCTAACTCAACTAGGGGACATATTTGTTCCTAAAAAAATCGGGCCCCAACCATTGAACAATTTCATATTATGTTAAACATTAAGTGAAAGAGGCATACATGAAATCCAGCTATAAAAAAGTCTCACATCAAAGAGATTTGTGAGTTATATTTTTGGTATTGACATTCATCACATGATTTTTGGGGCTGAATAACTCATTAGCAGTGTGGCTGTGTGTTAATGGCCAAGAGCAACATGTCCAAGGGCTTGTCAGCAGTATTTCAGTAGTGTACACTGATGGTCAGATTATAATGCAGCCTGCATGCTTCCATATCCTATTCATGTTGTTTTCTTATTCATGGTCAGAAACATGTGTTTTCTTCATCGTTAAAGTGAAATATTGCCTCTTAACCAGGGAAAAGGGAAATCATGGTTCCAATGTGTAGGCTGGACTTAATTCTCTTATTAAACACGCAATAGCTAATGCCCATAATCTCAAATCTATAGAATTCATCACAGAAAAATATAGACAAGAACACAGAAAGAAAGCCAGGAGAGAATCAGAATGTCAAATATTCTTTGGTTAGATAAAATATAAATTATTCACTACCATGCATCAAATTTCATAATATAGCTTATTTTTTATTCTATTCTTTCCCTAAATTTAAGCAGCTGTTTTCTTTTTGATAATGTTAAAATCAGATCTACAGAAAGGGAAGTCTGCAACATATTTGACAATCTATTGTCTACTGCAATTGCTATAAAGGTCATCTGCTACCACATATATTGAACCCCAGATACCCTGCAGTAGACTGATATTTAGAAGAAAAAAAATATATAAGCCAGTTATATTCCGAAAACAAAATTAAATCAGTGCAGCAATGAAAGTTAAAAAACATATGATAAGTTCTTATGAGGATAATTTCTGTTGTTTTACTTCTTTCAGAAGTTTCATATTGCTTTCATTTTGTAACAAGTTGATCCATGAAGTTACCAGATGTGATTAAAGTCCACTTTTTCAGAAAAAGTGTTAGTAATTACAGTTCTAATCTAGAGCCTAAACTGAAAGTATAATTTTTTAGTCTAAAAAAAGGCAATAAAATGGCAATTACTTTTATTTTCCTTTTTTCTAATTCTACCATTTGTCTTCTGGGGGGTTTTTTTGGTTCTTTTACAATTACTGCAATTGTCAGATCCCTCACTTCAGAACATTCCTATAATTCAGAAAATTACTCTTCACTGTAGTGGCAATAATTCTTCTCTGGTTGATTTCTTCTCATTTTAGTAAATGCTAACAGGTCAGTAAAGTTTCAGATTTCAGAAGTTATGAATGATATAAACACCATTTGTTATCATCATATTTGAAGACATTGGCTCATCCAGGCAAACATGCACCATGAATAGCAGCTCCACAACACTGGATTGAGCAGTTCACAACCACAGTAAAGATTGGTAGTTCACGCAGTGTATCTAAAGATACACTGCGTGAACTGTGAAAACCTGTGTTTCTAGGCAGTAAGCTTGTTAATCCAAGAGAATATATATGTGTAAAACGCAAGTTATTACAATTATAATCATATATAAAAACTAAATCCATTTATTTTCAGAAACGCCTTCATCCAGAAGACCTCAGCAAAGGAAATAGTTACTGCTAACAAAACATAATGAGAAGCATTCTGTATGCTCAGGAGTTTCATGATATATCCCACTCAGCCTTCTGATGTATGGCAATTTTCTTGTCACAATGATTGTTCACAGCTGTGCTGTGAGTTTTCTACTTCACGAAAGTATGATCCTTTCTTTCTCACACTACACTTCAACATGCAAATTTGGATCATATGTGAATCTTTCAGTTTTTGCCTTGGAAACCATCTAATTTCTATATATTTCCCAAACACATATTTACTCTTCATCTGGTGATATATTTACAACATTATTTATGAAAGTATGAAACTTTTAATCGTTTTTATTTTACACTGAATGCATATTTGTTCAAACATTTTAATGAAAATATAAATTACCAGTGATAGACCTGTGTTAAACACCATCTAAATTTCACATCAGTGATGAAACTCAGTCATTATGAATCATCTTGCTGGAGGATGAATTTAATAGAAAATCCAAGGAAACAGTAGGTATGGAATAGAAGATAAAAGACCGTGGGGAACTAAGTAGTTGGAAACCAAGCGTACAGAAAAGTAAAGCATCTGGAACTATTAAATCACAGATTTACTTTAAAATATGGTAAATGCACTTTGGAATATGAATCCCTCTTTTTACTTTTAGCAATGTCATAATTATTTGTACAGCTCTAGAAGGGAAAAACTGAAAGTTCTCAAAAAGAGGTATACTGACATAAATACAAACCAGAACTGACACCAAGTCTTGCTGCATTTTTTGTCCTATTTTTTTCTTGAATAGTTCTTTTTCCACTTTATTCACATAACAAATCCCATTTTTTCAGTCCCAGCCACTTAGATCTGTTATCATCATTCCAGGAGCCCTATGTAGGGAATACACAGTCATGCCTATAGTAGATTCTCTTGTCCCAAACTGTGCTCCCAATACTAGGACAGACTCCCCAGGGACAGGGTACACCTGTATTGAGTAACACATGCAGAAAGATCTCAAATGTTTCTCTCTTCTCATACATTTCCAGAATTACTGATGGCCATAGCAAATATATGATCCAATATGAAATTCCTTTAAACCACTACTTTCAAGATCCAAAATGTCAAATTGATTGCAAATGCAATCCTTTATGACCTGAAGACGTGTTCACATCTGTGAAATGTATTTCCCTATTCTGAAAGTTCTAGTTCACTGTTTCTACCACAATGAAGGACCTGGTCATGCAGCAATGGCTCATCTAACTCAGTCTTGAAGAGTGAGACACAACTGAAATCATTTGTGATTTGCAATCCCATAATGAGGAGGCTGTAAAGGCTTGTGACTGACTCACAAACATTACAGATGGCAATCCATTATGCATAGCTCATATACTACTTCTTCACTGCAATACTTTTTGTTAACTTCTTCTTCACTGTTTTAACTTTGTGTTAAAACAGAAGCAGTGATGGAATTGGTACCATCAGGGTGTGTTCCCTGGGGAACGTGCTAGTTGGTGCATTCCAGAAATGGCTAGCCTGAAGCAACATGAGCACGTGTCAGAAACTAGGACTGGTGCCTCTAAAATGTAGACTTAATAAGATAAACCCAATAAAGGGCAGAAAACTGGTTGCAACTGTGTCCAAAGTACCTGATATTGCTTTGTTTGCAGTATGTCTAAAGATAAGAACCTCAACTGCCTAAGGAAGATTTAAGAGAATACAAACAAGGAGATAAAGATCTCAGTCAAGCAATATTTCTAGTCTGTATTAGAATTAGAAAGAGTGAAATGGAACTGCCCTAAAGGCAGTAAAAAATGAGATCTTTAGATATCAACAGATGTTAGAACATGTAATGTTTTTTTTATGATGCGTTCTTTAGCACACATTAAATACTTCTATATACCATTCAATTAAAAGAGTGGAAAACTGAATATGCCAAAGCATGGGGTAATTACCCTGATGTATCTAAATGTCATTATTCTGCCTGTAATAACTTTGAAATCAGCACCAATTTAGGAAAAAGTTAGTCAAAATATAGCTGAGACTCTTTTCCATTTAGCAAAACCGAACAGTATCAAACTCTATTTTTATTTCTCAACAGCTGACAGCAAGAATTTGCAGCCTACCAATCTATGTCTAAAGCAAAAGTGATAGAGCCTAATAAGAACCTGGGATGAGACAGTAACAGATAACAAGGGGATGTGTGATATGTAAATTACAAGGATGACTGGAAATAAGATGTGTTCTCCAACCAGCACTCAGATTTTGTTTTGAGAGATAGTGTAACAACATCTTTATGCGTAACCAGAACAGAAATAGAAGCTATTTGGAAGCGATAAAGTAAATTCCTACAAATGAAAAAATAATACAGTATTACAGGCGGTCTTTGGCCTAGATAAGACATAGGTGATACCTCTTTTAGGATTTTAAAAATAAGAAATAGAGATACTCCCAAAATATATTTCAAGTGGCAAGAACACTGTACTCCATCATTAATACAACATCAGAAAAGACAGCTTGAACTAGAAGGTAATTTCCACTTCTCTGCACACTTGTAATTAATCATTTGTCAATCAGAGAGAAAAACACATTAAAATGCTGCCAATTTTGAGATGGCAAATATCTCCTCATTTCTTTATTTTCTCCCTAACTCAGGTAACAAAGAATTCAGTAGCAGAGATGAAAATACCTGGATGATCAAACAAAAACTAGTTATGAGACACCAGAGCTATGTCATGAGCTATCTAGGAAAACAGATTTGTAATATGCCCTTTAAAGAAAAAAAGGAAAAGGAACAGAAAGTGTTAAGGTAACCTCCTGAGATTTTTATGGGTTTACTACTTTTTAGAGCTGTCATATATTCTCTGTAGGAAGAGAATTGACCAAAAATGCAAATGAGGAAAAAGACTAAAGGTTTGCTAGCAGCAAGAGGGTGGGGAAAAAGTTGAATGATGCAAGCTGCTGACACGGGGCAGGAAAAAAGAGAAGCCTCATAGACCTGAAGCAACTCATAAGATTCAAAAAATTATCTGTCACTGAAAAGGGCTTTTTGAAATCCTCAGGATCATATCCAAACAGTGCCCCTCAGAAAGTGTTCTTTATACAACATTTTAGCAGAATTTTGTCTTTAGGAGACTAAGTTACAAATGGGCCTTCAGTCCCACTAGTTTTTGAGGAAAATCTGCATTGTGCCTGAAAAAGGAAGAAGGTGAAGCTCTTAAAATTGAAGTCCTCACAGTGCCAAGATTTTTACATCCACTAAATGACACTGCAACTCAATGGCATTTATATGAGCTATAAATATATTTAAAGGTTGGAGGAAATGTGATTGCTTCATGTAGATCCTGTACCGAAAAGAAAGTCCTCATGGCTAAATATGTAGTGTTCTGAGCAAACACCAATTCCTTTCTGCTGCCCTGTGTTCTGAATAAAACAAAGTAGCAATATTTACATTTTCTATTATAATTTCTATTGCAATAGCATCTATTAAGTATGTTACACTGCTTATTCTACTATAGAAAAAGACTCTGAACACAGAAACTGAAGGAAATTTCGAAACTTCATGCCAGGATGCTATAATGTTATTTTTTGCAGTATAGTGCTGTTTAAAGAAAAATCCTCTTTTTTTCCTGTAAAAATATTACAGGTGAATTATCTCTATCTCTTCCCTGAAAAAATCAGTTACAGAAGCCTTATTGATCTATGAGATTTTTCTGTATTTCTCTGTTGCTAAGAGACTATGTCATCCCAATGTTATTTAATTAATGATTGTTTTATCATGGCAGGTGTTACTCCTAATTTCTCAAATCGAAATAGGAACACCCAGCCAATATTTCAACTCTGAAATACTGGCTGGCCACAACTGGGTAACACTACTTCAGGGTTTTTTAGAGAAGCATCAAGTAAACCTGATAAATATTAAGTCAATACAGCCTACTTCCCCACTGGTCAGAAGTGACTGGGGTAAGGTACTTTCTGCATAATTTTGGTTTAATACCAAAATCTTTGTACATCCATAGCATTTAATTTACAGCAACATAATTTAATATTTCTTGTTGATGATGTGAGTTCTGTGTTTAAGAAGTGAACAGTCTCTGTTAGCTATCTGTACATGCCAACTGATTTTACTGTGTAACAGGTAAACCACTAAAGGAAGAAAAAGGACCTGATGAGTACTTTAGAAAATGACAGAAACACCGAGCTGGGTGTGTTGTCATAGGAACAGCAAGAGACCTAAATCTCAGTCTGTGTCTCTGAATGGGCGAAATGCAAATCTGTATTTTACACTAAAAATAATAGCCAAAAAAAGGTAAAAAAGAATGTAGAGTTCAAAATTAAGACCTTAGTTAAGAATTGTCAGAACTGATATGGATGGAGTTCTTCAATTCATGTTTTTAAAACATTTCCAACTGTAGCCTGAAATCCTATTTTGTACACTTCCGATTTTTCTTCTGTCGTTCAGTGCTAGGCGCAGCAAAGTGTAGATATAATCAGTTGTGCATTCAGTTCTGGGTTTTGAAGGTAAATTTTCTGCAGCAATCAACAATGCTTTGACCTACCCCACAGCCTCCTGCACTGCCCTTTGTCCCTGCTCTGTCCCTGGCGTTTCCCCTCACAGCACATTTGCTCACCTCCTCCTAAAACCCCACCCAAGGCCCCCAGTCATCTCAGCTTTAGGTCTGGTCAGCTCCCAGCCTTGTACTGTTTTATACCACGCTTCGCATTTATGCTCACTTACTTCCTGACTCTTTTCCTTGCAATTTTTTTCCTCCCTTTTACTCACAAATCTATCCATTACTCCTTTATAACCTTTCCTATCACATCCATCCTCTTATTCTTCATGCTCACTAGCTACCAACAGCAGATGTGATGCTTAACAAGGACTGACTCTTACCAAGCCTTTTCAGCTCTTTTTCTCCCCAACTTAGATGTTAATAGGTTAGAGGAAGGACTAGAAGGAAAATGCAGGAATAAAAACGCCTAGAAATACCATGCAAGTCTTCTACAATCCTATCAACACTTAAAAAATTATATTTTCTTGTAATTTAGATAAGTTATAAAAAGATCTCTGTATGGGTAACAAATAAATTTTGTATTTTTTATAATGTGACTAAAAGCTGGGTAAGTCACATTATTGCTTATAAAACTCTATTTTATTTTGAGTTGAATAAACTTTTAAAATGGAAATGTTAATTTAACAGTGAACTATGTTTTTTTCAAACTTGGATATGAGAACACTTTTCTCCTAACCTGCTCCTCGGAAATGAACATTATTTTAATCTGACCTATTCATTGAAATGTTTGTCAAATTCTAGAAATGTCTTCTTGAAAATGTCTACTTGAACTGATTAAACTGTAGCCAAGTTGTAAGTAACTGAAAACAGATATCCATAGAAAGTATCAGAAAAATTCAGATGTAGACTTTTAAAAATTCATTTACACCTTGATATATTATAAATGGTCATCTAACTAACAAATATCAACTTGGGAGTTACTTTCCTGATATATTAGTTCAAAATATGATCAACAGCAAATAATAAACTTTGTCCAAAATTTTTGCATGTTAAGAATTTTTTAAAACTGAGAATTTTCCATCAGTCAAGAGGAGAAAGAAAACAACTCTGTGGTACTTTAATGTTGTTTATATAAATGTTGTCTATACAAATGTGTAATGCTGTCTACATAAACTTTCCATGAAGGCAAAGCAACACCTGAGAATTTATTAAAAATGAAGAAGGTAGACTGCAGTGGTATATTTCAAATCTGAGAAAGTTCATGAATGAACTAAACTGGCTGCCTCTTACAACAGAAAACTAGAAAATGCTCATATTGACATAGACTGAGGTGGTAAAGTATTGCTGAATCTCAGTGTTTGGTGTTACACAGATGCCCTGTCTATCTTTGCTATTCAATATTGATAATTTTCCTATTGATTCTTTCTCTGGGATTACTGCTGCACATCTGCCCATTACATTCTTGGGTTCCTTCCCCCAGCTCCCACTCAGCCCTAGACTTTCATGTATCTGGCAAGAGTAAAACAGGCTGTACTAAAATGGTTTGGAAGGGCAGATTATCCCCTGCTTCAGCTGAGGGCCAGAGAACTTTGTCTTTATGCCCACAGATTTGGAGTGACCTGCTTCTGAGTGCAGACTCCAGGGTAGGAAATTCAATCCTTTAAGCAGAGTTACCAGAGAATCCCATGCTCATTCCATCTCTCCTCACTAGAAGTGGAACCCTAATTGATGTCCCACATGCTGGAAGTAACCAGGCTATTACCAAAAGCACTGAAAATTTTCAGCAGCTTTTGGAAATATTAGAATTGATAAGGAAAAGTCACGTAACAATGTGATCATTTGGAAGGTAACACGTCTCACTTCAAACTACATAAATGATCACCAACACGTGCACGTCATCTACTCTCTATTATGGTTCATTTAGCTAATGAAATGCTTTGGCAGCTAGTCACAGATTTGCAAGACAGAACACACTAACAGAATATATATTATGAAATAATTGGACATTTTAGCACATAACAGATCAGCCGCACATTGCCTTTAATCCACAGGGGTTTCTTTTTACTATAATCTTATCTTATTGAGTGGCAGAGGGTTCTATAAATATCTAAATGTCATCACTGCTAATTCTTTTATTGACAACCATTTTGCTAAGAAACGCCACAGGTACTTCTAAACTAATTTACAAAATAGCAAATGCCAGAGACACCATGTGGTATTCATAATGTACTGTTATGAAAGCAGAACAAATTTGATTTCTTTAGTAGATGAAAAGCTGGCAGTGATAAGGAACTTTTGAAAACAAGAACCCAAAAAATGCTAGTTTAAGTCATGCAAGATTTAAGGAAATACAACTGCTATAAAATCTAGCCCTTCTGGTGCAGAAAACCATTAAACTATAAATGGATGCAATCACATGGAAAACAGAACTCCCTTGTCCATTTTCTACATTCTAAGCCCTCACTGTACCTGTGAAAATGAGCACAGGAAGAGAGAGAGTTCTTCAGGAATCAGAAGTAGGATTAAATGAGAGTTATTCCATGAGAGCATAGCAATTGGCCTTCGGATGAGGAATGAGTTACAGTCTGCTCCTGAACCTCTGCAGCAGTTCAACTCCCCTTTTAAAGTTTTACAGCCTTTTAGGTGGTGTTTACCAGATCTGAGAGCCCTGGAGTGAGCAGCTGTGTTGACAAGCTAATGTAAAGCCTTCAGTCAGTCAGTGGAGGCAGTGACTCTTGGGAGTACGGTTATGGATCAAAAACTTAATATAGATGTTGTGAATCTCCCTATGGATGAAACTACAGTTGCTCTGACCTGTGCCATTATCCTATATTTATTTGTATCTGTCACCAACAAGTCTCAACACCCTTTAAAGGAAGATCTATGCTGATTTCTGAAGAGGGAGATCATGAATTTATATATAAGACATTCTTAGCCCAGAAAGTGAAGGTGCAGAGCCATGTAGCCAAAGAAAGCATAATAAATACAATCTGCCTGTAAATATACTATTAATTTTTTAATTATATACAAATTATATATAATTTTTAAATTATATAAAATTAATATACTATTAATTTTTAATTATATACAAAATCATTGAAATAACTTCTCTGTAAGGTATTTTGCCACCAAGGTAAAAATCAGCCATTTTGAAATTGTTTCTATGTTGAATCTGTGTTGCCTTATAATGAGATGCACAATCTCATGTGGCCTGTCCCTTTATCATCCAAGCTCCTCACATGGAAACTCAAAAGGTCTTGGAGGAAGTCCAGGTTAAAGCTAGTGAAATCTGCAGAGCATATTTTTATTAAAGCTCAAATTTTCCAAGTGAAGTCCACACTAATTTTTCCCTTGTTTGGAGTCTAAATCCTTGCAGGAATAGAGGAGCTAAGAAAACATACTCACTCTTCTGAGTCCAGAAAAAATTAGAAAGTTTAATATTTCTATAAATTGAAAAAAAAAAAAGGTAAACCTATGATTCAAAAAATGCAAACCAAAGGTAGATGTATTTTGTTCAGAGGTTACAATTCAGTGTAACTGTTCAAATGAATGAAGATACAATACTTAAATACAAATAATCAGAAAATCATGGGCCAGTCTGTGTCCTAAGAGCACACCATTGCCACTGTTGCCCACTAAAGTAGTTGTTACTGGGGAAGTGTTACCACATTTATGTTACAGTACGTACAGTGGTATAAAGACAACTTCTGGGAAAAAAAACTAACTAAAATAATCTATTATTCTCATAGTCAATGTATGACTTTTAAAAAGAAATACCTTTTGCCACTTTTATTTAATAATACCATGTTTATTTCACATATCAAAACCAGTTATATGCTAGTATTGTCATCTCAAGTAAAAGTGTTTCTATGATATCATCCTCTACTACTTCACGTTTCATTTCACTTGAAAGGTAATTAGTTATTATTTAAAGTAAAATTTTTGGTTTAGTTTGTTTTGCTCAAGAGACAGTAAAACTGGGTACTATTCATGCAATGATCTAGCTTTGAAAATCTTGTAAGATCCCTGCATTCTCAAGTGGAATAAACAGATAGATTTCTCCAGATGTTGCTGAGAAGAGAAAATTAAATCTAAAACCACATTTAAATTTCAAAACACTTTGAAATTTAAAGATCTGGCTACCAGTTTAAAATATCTTTGTCCCATGCATTTTTATCCATTCTGTGGAGTGAATAGAGCTGTACTCCTGCTCTCTGTTAAAACCATGGCAGAAAATGAAAAGTGGGAGTGGTCCAGCCTTTCAAACAAAGTCTGCAATATTTGCAAAGCAACTCTTTAAATGCTACTGATTCTTACACCAAGAAGTAATAATAAGATTTTTGACTCAGCATTTAAAATTTCAAAGGTTAAAAAAGATCAGAGAAACTTTGTTTTTCCTCCAGAAATGGATACATATCTGATTTAGCATAGGTTCCAGGAAGTGGAAGAAAACATCTAAGGAGCCCTATTAATATACTAGCAGGAGTGTTTGAAGGACAGTGTGCCAAAATGGAAATGGAGGATTTTTGGATGCCAGACAAAAGGTTGAAAATCTGTTCTGTGCTAGAAGCTGATCAAGAGATTGCATGAGAGGCAAAAATACATTAAAGGTAATTCTGCACATAAAGAGCTGTGTGAAAATCACTTTAGAGAAATAAAAAGCATCTGTTGGTAGAGAGGGAGACTTTGTACCTATATTCCTCATAGTGTCTTCTCTATCGCATTCTTTAGTTAAAGAGTGTTCCACTATTTTAGGTCTCTACTGACATAGCTGTCTCCCAGTTCTAAAATATTTTAAATGATTGGTTTTGTACTGAAAGAAAGAAGATACATTCCTATTGTACTTTTGACTAAGTTAGCAAAAGTTAACCAAGTTTTGGCTGCCTTGGTGAACTATACTTCTTATGGACTTTGGTTTGTGCCTGACTATTTGTTTTAGAAAGGTGATGCCAAAAGATTGGGGTGGTTTTTTTGTCATAAAAATATTACTGTCTTCAAAGATCAAAGAATTTTTTTTTTTTTATTTTGTGGGATTTTGAAATCAGTTAGAGGGAAAATAAAATAAGATCTTAGGAATCCAACACACCTTCTTCATACTTTAAAAATATCAAACAGGTTTTGCAAAATTCTTAGTAAATTTGAGTTCTATTTTGTACATAAAAACATCAAAGAAATGTAACAGTGGAATCCCTTATTATGTGGCTATGGCCTTGAGCATCCTAATTTAGCTTTGAAGTTAGACGAGTTTGGACTAGATGATCCACAACATCTCTTTTCCCTCTTTGAACTCTTTCTATGAATAGGAGCAGCAAAGAATATAACCAGAGATGGAAGACAACTTTAAAATTTACAATATCTGAACCTATTTCAATCTCAAAGAGTCATTTTTATTGCATAGGTGATTTAATAGAGTAAGGTTACTTTTTTCAGATGGTACAAAATATTTTGTATTATTTTACAAATATGTGGGGATAGGTTTAGCGGTGATTAGGATGGTGTTAGGTTGACAGCTGGATTAGATGACTTTGGAGGTATCTCCTAACCTTGATGATTCAGTGATATTTAAAAGAAAATTAGGGGGTTTTAAGTGGGTAACACAGACCCTAACTGCGATAGGCTCTAAAGCTTGGAGTTATCTCCCTATGGGAAATAGTTTGATTGTAAGGAATTTCTGTAAGCTTGAAGGGAGAACATACCCCAAAACCCAAGTGAAAGTATGTATTTCACTGAGATTCATATTATCCTTGCACCTCATCTTAAAGCTAAATACATGTCTAAAGTAAATTCATTATGATATATTTATTCGAAATGAGAATTTAACGCAAAAATTCTAGGCTTCTGAGATTACAGTTATTTGAGAGTTTGCAGGGGGCACAAATGTTTGCTTTATTTTATATACGTAAGAAATTTCTTCATCTATCTCTTGATTCCACACATACAAACATATTTACAGCTACAGAAAACTCACTGTTTGTTCAATAGTACAGAACAGATGATTGGGGATAAAAGCATCATATAGTCAACCCAGGACAACATGCAATCTATGTTGTTCCAAACATGCAAAATATTTTTCCCCCTTAACACAGGGTGACATGACCTACATTCTCCCAAGACATTTATTTGTCTTTCTGATGCTGAGCACCTCAGAATAGCCACAAGCCTCAAGTAGAGCAGTGACATTTCAGGTTTGTGCACAAACTTGTGAGTGTCTCATCTCCTTTGGACTTTGTATAATTTAAAGCTTTAGACTTTGTACATTTTAAATCACTTCTAGCTTTTCTTGATTAGCATTTATCAGAAATGAAGCATTATGTCCAGTGTGACTAACCATTAATTTAAAAACCTAAAATTAGTTGGGCATGCTTGCCCTCTGGAAGCTTTCAAAGGCACCCAAGTCTATTAACTACTTGGGAAATGTCAGCATGATTTTGGATACAATGCCAAATTTCACTGGATCCTTGAAATTCATGATGACATATTTTTACTTGAGCTATGTAGACTAGATTTCCATTATAAATGTCTGAATAATGTTTTTAAAAACCTCCTCTGGTTCCTTTTGGCATAGAGGTGATAAATGGAGATTAGCTCCGTAACCCTGTTTCCTTTAATTTTGGCAGTGGGATTGTTCCTCCATTATTTTCAGTGTTTGTAATCATGATCTCAGATCAATTGAGAAACAACCAGTGCCACCTCATAGATTGTCAATGGTAGGGCCAGAGTGTGGGATCCTTACTATTCTAAAAATGCAAGGCCTCAAAAATCAGTGAGAAAAAATTTCAGCTATACTGTCTGAGACAGAGATTAGCTCAGTACAGTACTCAATGTCTGTAAACACATGTGCAGCTCCAAACAACTGCAAGCAAACCTTCCCTGAGGAATTATACTTCTTGAGATTCAAAACTGTGGGATTTAGTATGTTTTGGGAGCACTGCCTGATGAACTGCACATTCTGATACTATGTCCTTCACATTTAACTCAAAGCAGTAAAAGCTTCCCATCTAAATACAATAATTTTATTCAGTGAATAAAAATTGAACAGGTGGCAAAATCCTTTGTGCAATATCAGCACAGATGAATAACACATCAGAATGCTTGGTTGGTAATGCCACCAGATGTCCAGTCAAGAAAAAGAGACAAAAAATTTTCAGCTCTCTGGTACTGAAGTTCTGTAAAAAAACCCTTACCATTACATATAATAACATCAATCTTAAACAAAAAAAAAAAAAAAAAAGAAGAAAAAAAGTAAAAATCTAATATCTAACAGGAGCATAACAGTTGTTCAGTCTCATCAATTTTTGAATTAGGGGTAAAGAGAATTTTCCAATGCTGTAGGAAACAATCCTGTATATGTTTCACTCATAATGAGAAACAAGTAATTTGCAGTCAGTCGGATGGGCAAGGAACCATTGAAAGGCAGAGAATTCATCTTTATTTACTATTCTTTCTAAACATCTGAGTGATATGTGAAACAATCAACAAATATTGAGATTGAAAAAAGTTTAAAACATGATTTTTAAACTTACATCAGACAGAAATACTCTAAAACAACTGGTGATATTTATATTCAGCATCCACATTTCATGATAACATCCCAACAGGATGTGTGTATAGGACACACTGAAATGATGTGACACAGAACATCATTCAGATGAAAGCTTTTCTTTTCATTTTTCCTCACAGATATACAAAAAACCCCCATGTCTAATATATTCAGGTTTTTTTCCAGATGTCTAATTATCTAGCTCTTAATAACTAAAATGGTCTCTAGAAACTGATACTCTGAAACTGAGAAATTTGCTTTATCTACAGAATTCCAAATTAAATACTTAGGAGGCTATAACAGGGATGTCATAATAGGCTGAAAACACTGATTTTTATTTACTGTTTTCTATTCACTTTTTCCTCAAGTAAAAATCTGAAAGCCTCCAGAGAATACCAAAACTCTGTGTGCTACTCTACTTGCTATATAACATTAATATCTACACTTACATACAAATCAGATAGAGGCAACACTTCAGTAGTCTCCTCTGAGCAGCCCCTCTACTTAATTATAAGTGTTTGTAACCACTGATGTGAAGCTGAATAGGTCCAGCTGTATGGACTCTCAGTGTTTTCCCAAAAAAGAGCTGGAGAACAGTGTCATTTGGATCTCTGTAACAGTGTCTGTAAAACAGGGTCAGCTCTTTCTAGAAAACAATACAAAATCATCTTAATTTCACTGGACATTTTCCCTGAACCAATATTTAAGTAGAACATCTTTACCAACAGATACTTCATATTCCTTCGTTTTTGGGGGTTTTTTTTGTTAAAAAAAAAAAAAAATATATATATATATATATATATATATATATATATATAGGGTTTGCTCAGGAATTCAGAAGCCAAAAGGATTAAAAATATTTCAGCCAGTAGGTTAACAACTCTCATTACTCTTCTCTCCTTCTGCAAAAAACCAGAATTGATTGGAACTCTTACTTTGTTTCAGTAGCTCTCAGAGTTCAACTACAGGAGTGCATGAACTTTACATGAGAGGGATAACTCAAAAGATCAAAAATTTTAAATACTGTTTATTCCTTTAATTAATAAATGCTTTTATTTTCTGAAAGATTACAACAACTGCAAGAAATAGGGAAAAATCCACTGTTAAAAATTGCTTTGTAACAAGAATCAATAAAATAAGTTTTCTTCCAGAGTTTTCTTCTTGAATGCAGTTCAGTTTTCAATCATCTAAAAAAGTACTTTTATGTCAATAAATAAATCCTTCATACTCACAAAGTTACAATTCTCCCATGAGTTCAATAGCATTTATTCCACACTCAGTTTCAGTATGTTTATACCATAATAGTAATCTAATATATACAAGTAATGCAAAAATGAAATGTAATTTTAGGCTTTCTAACAAACATCTTCTTCTGATTTAGAATAACATGTATGGAACTGATTTTCAAAAATGGTATTGCTGGATATGTGATTGGTGATAGGTCACAATTTTAACTATAAAAGGTTTTTTTTTTTAAATATACATCCAAGTAATATGGAAAGAAGACTATGAGAAGGAAAATAAAATGCAGACCTTGCTTTCATAGCAATGTTGCTGTGGTAATAAAGATATTTTAAGCTCCTTGTTATGCTCAGATTTCTGCGCTGTTTGCAAGTTTAAATGACTATTTAAGCAAACTCTGCTATTGAAAGTAAATGGTGTCTCTTCTGTAGTAGATAAGTGCTAAAGCACCACAATGCTGCTGTGGCTAAAGATTGTTATCCTTAAGAACATAATTAAATTACATGTGAATAGAGCATTTGAATAGCCAGATAAGCAATGAAGATAAATCAGGTAAAAATTAACAGATAAAACTCTGCCCTTCCTGAGACACTTAGCAGAAACCAAGGAGCTGAGCATTCTGTGTTTTGAATTGTTCTTTACTGTCTTTTCTGCCTGACATTAGTGAAAAGAAAGATCTTTCTTTAAAGACATAATTTTAAAAATACCCAGTGGGAGTAAACAGACTGTCTAGAATGGAAAAGTCACAATGACTGCAATGATATCTTATCTTTACAGAAGCAAAATAAAGTGTCAACAACAGTGAGAAGGAGGAAAAAGGTGACACACAAAGACAGCGGGATTTTTGTCTTCCCTGATCCAAGTCCAATCAAGCAAGTGTGGAGGGGAAAAACTGACAGTGCAGAACATAGACAGTCTAGAATTAAAGAAAAAGAATTTAAATATATATAGTAGTCAAAATATATCCAGCTTTATCCAAACGAGCATGAATTATACACAATACAGCCATTTTTCCTCTTGCCTTTGGAGATTCACTTGAAAGAGAATCTGGACACAGCTAAGGTACCAACTGCTTAATTCAAGCAAGTTTGAAAAGAATTGACTTGTCTGTCTTCCTTCTCTGTCCTTTCATATCTAATAAAAAATCTTTCACGTAAGAACCTTTTCTTTGTGAACAGGTTGACTTTGACACTACAAGGATTTAATTTTTTGACTTCAAAGGACTTCACATTCTGAATTGTAATGCAAAGGCCTGTTTTATCCATAAACTACTAATATATCTTATCCAGTGAACTTTGAGGATTTATACTTCTTTGTCTTTTGTTATACAAACAGGTGTTTTTGAAATGGATCATGACCTGCTTTAGATTAATCTAATTGGGTACATTTTCAATTATTGTAGACTAATTTAAAGGAACTTCAAGGGTCCAGTTTCTCAGCTGCTTAATATCAGAGAGTTTTCAATGGAAATAAGCAAATTTTAAAGATCTATGTCTATATATATATATATATATATGTATATTATAATTTGATTTTCACAACAGTAAGATTTTAAAGTAGTCATTTATTATACAAATGTTTTTTAAATAGACCACAGTTAAAATGAGTAAGATTTAAGTTGCAAAATATGTTATAAATTAGAAAGCATTTGTCTCAACATTCATGTAGGTTTTTATATTTCAAACTTGAATAGCATTAGCTTGTTCTTCACTGTGTTTAGGGTTTAGTTAATTATTAGAACAAGCTTCAATGTAAATAAGGCTTATGTGAAAGTGGTATAAGTAGCAATACACACAGAAGTATTTCTTGTATGCAAACACAAATTAAAGTTGAAAAAGTACATTTTGTACTGCTTTAGTCTCATTTTCTTTATCATAGGTTTATATATATATGTTCACTTACCATTTTCCAAAATTCTGTAAAGAAGGAGGAATGCAGTAAGTAGTATGAATATCTCTTTTAACTATATAATTAAGAAAAAGTGTAAAAAAAAAAACCATACAGAAGAGCCTTGCATTTTTTCTGATGGGTTTAAAGGGTAGGTCTACCTTTGTACCAGGATCACAGGACAACAGAATATCTTGAGCTGGAAAGACCCACAAGGATAACCATGTCCAACTTCTGACTTCAAAAAGGGTAACATAAAAGTTAAAACATATGTCTAAGAGCATTTCCCAATTGCTTCTTGAACACTGACAGCTCGGGGCTGTAACCACCCTCCAGGGGAATTTGTTCCAGTGTTTGACCATCCTCTCAGTAAAAAAAATTTATCTAGTATATAATCTAAACTCCAAACTGCAAATTTAAGTGATTCCACCTGACAGTAGAGATCAGCAGTAGGACCACCTCTGTCCCCATCATGAGGAAATTGTCAACAACATGGTCACCCCTCCATCCCCTCCAAACTGCACGAACCCAGCATCCTCACCCACCCATACCTAGTCATGCCCTCCACTGCTTTCACCATTGCCGCCCACCTGGGGTCATCAAATTATATTTTTATATCCTACTCATCTTGTGGAGCCCAAAACTGTACAGGATACTCCAGCTGAGGCCACAGCAGTGCTCTGGTTTAGCAGGACAACCACTTCTTTTGGCCCATTCTCTGTACTGTGCTTAAAGCACCCCAAGATACAGTTGGCCCTTTTGGAACACGCAGAGTTCATTGTGAACTTCCCATCATGCAAAATCTCCAGATCACTTTCTGCAGGGCTGCATGTGCAGCTCCTGCCCCTCAGTCTCTGCTTATATCCATATAAATATACTTATAATCTTACAACCATATAAGTAGACTTTCATACTGATATATTACACAGTCCCAGGTGCAGAATCCAGTATTTGTCTTTGTTTCATGTGGTTATACCATGAGGAAAAAAGCTAATGCTGCTTTTAATTAAGGATAAACCTGAGAGAAAAGTATTTTCAATTACAGATCATTCAAAACTATTATTACAAAGCAATTAAAAGCAAATTCTTTGAGTTATTTCATGCACATGTCAATGTAAAACATTTCTCCACTGAAATCAAAGCTGAGGATTGCATTATTTTGTCAGCCAGACAATTTCCTCTCCCAGAGGAAAAATAAGTAGCAGATAAAAAATAGGTAATAACACAGGATAGATGGCTGCTTAGAGCGGGAAGCCTTCAGAAAGTTTTAGAGCCATTCCCCTTTTAATGCAATGAATAATTTGCTGTCCAACAAACCCTTGTTACTCCTGTGGATATGTTAGGAACTTGGGGCATTCTCTGGCTGCAGTTAACCATCCTACTTCCTGGCAACAAAATGGCAGCCAAAAGATATCTGTAGTACTCTTGAGAGATATTTTTTAAAGGAGCTAGTTAATGAACTGTGTTATGAAAAACAGTCTGAAAATTGCTGTGAGTTAAAAATACAATAAATAAAACCCTGACCAAACCAAACCAACCAACCAAGCAAAAAACCCCAAACATCAGAAGATGAAAAATTCCTTATGTTCTTGGCTAAAGCTTTTGCTTTCACAGTCTTTGTCCGGAAATTACTACAGTTTAGACAGTACCTATGTCCATAAATGTGAGAGGGGTTACTGTTCAGAGGAATTAGTTAAGTATCTAAAGGAAATAAGGTCTATAGGGGCTGAACCCCAAATGAATCTTTAGACTACAGCATAAACACTACAAAAAACAATAACAGAAGAAGGAATTACTTTTTCACTGGGGAGGAAATGGGTTTTAGGTTTCACACCTCGCTGCAAAACCCAAGTCCCTGAAGAAAGTAGGAAATGGTAACATTCTGGCTGCTGCAAACTGAAATGGCCCTTGGTCCCACACATGCAGCTTCTGTCAGCATTGAAATGCAGATGAAGTAGGCCAGATATAAGTGAAGATAAGCCAGTTATTGTTTACATGTTCTTTAGGAATATATCTTTCTAACAATTAATTTTTTGATAAACTGAAAGAGTAATTTGAAGCATAGTGTGAGGGTTTGGAAGATCTTAAGATGTCAAATATGACAGAAAGCCCTCGACAGAATGTTATTTTCATTCCTTTTTATATTTTGCTTTTTGTTAAAGGCAAAAGAAGGCTCTTTTTCACAACTGTAACGCGGAATTCACAATTTGGGTTCTTATTCTGTGTGTAACTATTGAGCTCATCTGTAATTTTAGAAAAAGTTATGCACCTCTGAGATTAACCAGGCATTAAATTTTTAAAAACACTGAAGAAACTGAAGTGACTTACATTTCTTCACTCTTTTAGGATGAACATTAGAGGGCTTCATACACCACTTTAAGATTCATAAACATCTAGTAATTTTTGCCTAAAATGTCTTTTTTGGCAGACGACATGGTATTGTACCTTCATTTGTGAAGCAGTTGAGAGGAGAGTTTGATGGAAATAGTGCAATACTTCGCAAGGATTCTGCTGAGCAGAATCTCAACCCAAAGGCACTCAGACCCATTTTATCATCCTTTTAGGATTGTCCTGGATGATTCTGCACAACTCTTCCATTCAAATTAAAAAAATTAATAAAATTGTAGGTATAATTATTGTATCAGAGAAAAAGAACACAAGGTTTTCAGTCTCCTTTTCTATCTAGCCTGATTACACAAGGGCCAAGAACTAGATTCCCATAGAGCACACCCATACTAGCACGTAGTGCGGTATGAGGGTTTTGGCTGTGAAGCGAAACCGTCCACTGACTCCCTCAGTGCATGGCTCATCCCTGGAGCCATCCCTGGCACGCGAGCTGGGTTCCTTCTGACTCACTCTAAAGATCTGCTCCTGTTCCGCTGTGCTGCTTGCTAATGAAGACATAGCCAAATGCAGCTCAAAAACCTGATTAAATATTTATTTGGAGAATAGCTTTAATTCCGGCCTTTTAGGGAGGAAATCCCCTTGGAGATGGAAGGTGTGTGTTTGAACTTCTCAAGATGAGGCAGTGCTCAACCTGAATTCCTTTACAGCCTTACTCACTCTTACACTTCCCTCGTAAAAGGAAAGCAGCACTTCTTCAAAGGAAAGCAGTGGGGAATATTGTGTTTCAGTGAAATTTAACTCTGCTGGTTTGCCCTGGTATCATACTCCTCCCTCCACAACAGACACAGCAGAGCCAAAGCACTGCCATACCAGGCCACATCAAAGGTCCTCAAAGGCCAGCATCCTGTCCCCAAGAGAGGCCCATAGGAAATGCCTTGGGAAGGGTATAATTACAGGACAGAATGTAGTTCTTTACTCACTTGAAACTATTTCATTCCTTTGATCGTTATTACTGCCCTTTCCTGAATGCTTTGAAGGTGTAATACTTTTCAGGAGACAAAAATACAAGAATGACACAGAGTTTAATAGATTTTAGTGATTTAAAATTAAGACATAGGGGTTTTTTATCATTATTCTTTTCCTAATAATTTTAATATCCTATCTGCTTCCAGCTGCTACTGGACATGGAGTTTTTCAAAAAATATTGCAATTCTAAGATCAGATTCCCAAATGGCTGATTAAACTGCATCCCTGCACAGGTGAAGTCAGGTTTTGGGATGTGAATTCTCTTTACATCATTTCACACTCATCTACATCGATTTTCTTTTGCCATTTTGTCCCCAGCTAACTAAGGCAGACCTTTCACTGGGTCTCACTGTCTTACTCTCACTTTGAATACTTTAGGTTGTTAGGACACCTTTTCACCTTACTTCCCATATTATTTCCCAAATAATAGCTGAATACTCTGAAAAGCATAGACTCAGTGCAATCTCTCTTGGAAAACATGAACATTTATTCCTATGCCTATATTACACGTTTGTATGCTATTACTCACACAGGTAAGAACCTTCACTTTCAATCCAAGAATCTCATGTTTGTAGGTGTTAGTAGCTCCCGCCAAGACAACATTTCATTGTTTTAACTTCTTTCTTAAGATTAATCCATTCTTAAGCTTTATGCATAGAAGCAGAATTTTGGGCATTTAAAATACTTTGAGGATTGACTGTAAACACAGCTGAAGTAACAAACTGCGCTTGTCACCAGACCTAACTCACTTTTACTGAGGGAAAAAAAACTGGAAACACAGCAGGTGATGGCTGCCATCACAGGCTGCTGTGGGAGCAAGAGAACAAAACAGAAACTGTGTTGGGCTAGAAGCAAGCAGAATTGTCTCTCAGTGGCAGTAAAATTCATGCCAGGGACACATTGCTCTGAGATTTCTTGGGATTCATCTCTTAGAGGTCCCACTAGCAGCTGGACTGGATGATCCTTGTAGGTTTCTTCCAATTGAAATTATTCTATTCTATTCTATTCTATTCTATTCCGCTCTTCCTTATGGTCGCACCACACCTCTATGTCAACACAGCAAAACACCAAGGCCAAATTCTTTAACAGTAAAATTTAATTTAACTCAACCTGCCTATGACTTTCAAGCTACTTCTCAGTCCATAGGGGAAAAAAAAAAAAATGAAAGATTGACTCTGTGTTCACTTTTGGCATTTGTACAAACCTGTCTGTCTAGACATCTCGTTTCAGCCTTTGCAAAAGACTAACAGAGTCTCTCAGTTTATCTAGACAGCTCAGTATTATCAGCACAAACCCCATTTCCTACCTGTGCTTTTGAAATTTCATTCCCCTTGACCAGAAATCCTTTTCTGCGAGAGTACACATCTGAAAATGAAAGGCATAGGAAAAGCCAGAATCTCTGGAGAATTAAGTTTGGCTCAAACATCAAATAATACTTTGGATCTTAAGATGGTCTTAAACTAAAAACGATTTTTCATTTCTCCATGCAGAAAGGATTTTTTTTTTTTATTTCAGAGAGAAATACAGCTTTTTGTCACATAATCTTCCAAAGCATCCAGACTCATCAGTAGTATAGTTTGGGAGTATCTAACTTGCCTGTCAGTCTGTATCATACTCAAGAGCATCTGCTACCACACTGCACAGAGAGAGCTACAGATTTCATGAACAGGTGCTTCTTCAATACTGAATTTATTTAAAAGGTGTTCTGTTGTCAATTGATATGCTTCCAGCAACACCAAGATGTTTCAGGAATAAAAATATCAGGCACTTAATGAGAATTCTGTCTGTAACAGGTGAGAAGACTATGAAACAGGTCAAATTCACTCCTTGGCAACACTGGTTTAAAAGTTTTCCTAGCAAATACCCAAAATCAAGGCAGAAAAAGTTGTATCTGATAATAACAATAAACCTTTTTTGCACATAGTCTCAACGTATTTCTTGCACTAAGAATTCTGATGGAAAATTTGAAGCCTTTCAAGGGTGCAGGAGAACTACAGGAAGCCAAAACTATTATCTACTATTAGCCTTTATGTAACACTCCTTATGACTGAGAGTAGTGAATATGCAAGAGGTGTAGAATTGGATGAAATTTGCAGGTTAAATGACTCAAAATAAAAAGGGAAAACAAATTGTACACATGAAATTTTGATGCGAGTATCTTCAGAATCCTTCATGCTTATGGCCCCCATTTTTAAGACAGAGTTTACTTTATATCTCCCTTGACCTGATGAAATTATAAAATGCATCTCATGTAATACAATTACAAGAAAATGTGTATTTGTTACCAAGATGATTAGAAAAGTGGGGTTTTTTAGAACAGCAGGTCATATTTATATGAATGACATGCAAAATAAGTGGAATATTATTCCTTTTTTACATATACTCTAGAGCTCAAACCTAAACTATGAAATCTCCACCTTATATGGATCTCTGTAAAAATCTGCAATCATGGTGATTCACAAAGATCCTGAATAAAAGGCAAGAGTAAAAATCTTCAAATATTTAAATTTCATTCAATGTGTAAAACAACAGCCATTTTTTTCTGGTAAAAGACTGATACCTGTGGCAATGAAAAAAATATGAGGTTACTACAATTTATAGAATCTCATAGAATTCTTGAGCAATTTTTTAATGAAAATACAGACATGAATGTCTGTGTGTTAATTATAACTGTAATGAATATCCATTCCATAAATTCCTGTTGTGTCCTAACAACATATTTGTAACAGAGAAGAGGTAAGGAGGAGAGCAAAGGCAGAAATCATTTTAATATCCCCACTTTTTGCATCTTCCTCTTTTTCTAACAGTATTTCTTCTTCACCTTTTCTTTCCTTCACATTCATTTCCTTTTATAAGTTTTCTCCCTGCCAGCCCAGAAGATATGCAGTAGCTGGATTCCTTGAAGCAGGAATATTGTTCATAATTTATAATCCATTGCCACTGAAAGGTACAGGGAGAAAGAGAAGAGGAAGAGAAGAGAGAAAGAGAGAGAGAGAGAGACAACAGGAACACAGAAAAATGAATGGTAGCCTGCAATAAAACCAGTCATTCTTCTCAAGCTAAGGGAGAAAACACAAGCCATGACATAATGATGGGTCTTGCAGCCCATTTGTTGACTTTTTGAAATAGGACATAGTAAGCACTAGCAGGATAATTTAAAGTATCAATTGTAAATTGGGGCTTGAAGCAGAGGAGAGGATGGAGCAGAGAGAGGGGCTCAGGTGTGACTGGTGGTACTGACAACTGACATGGGGACTGAGAACAACCCGAGCCACATCAGTGCAGGCAACTCCAAAATGAAACTCCTGTCAACTCCATTTCATCTCCACCAGTGTCAACACTGCACTCCCTCCATTATTACAGTAGCCTTCTATCTCTTTTCTGATTGCTATTGCAGTTTATACCTCAGGGAATAATGCCACATTATTTTTCACTTTGTGGATAATCACCTGTCTCTTTAAATCAACATCAGGTGTCAGCTCAGGACCTTCACAACTTAAAAAACCTCTCACTGAGTTGGTGGGAAGTAAGACTCATATCCTAGTACCTAATCAGTTTTTTTAGCAGCTGCTTTATGAAAGCAGCCTCACAGAAGAATCACATTTTCACCTGTTTTTATTGTCCTGACACCATTGTTTTGGTTGTGGAAGTGTGCTTCTCTGGCTCAATTTGCTTTACTAGGACACACTGCACTGGGGCTTTCACAGCCACTCCTGATTTGCAAAAGAAATACATTACAGCAGTACCATATTTCTGTGGGGTTTTCTTTCCCCAAATGATGTATGGATAATTCTGATTGGGATAATCCCAACATTTTATGGCTGAATATGTCGAATTAGAAACCCAAGAAATCCAACAAAAAGCCAAAAACAGGTGAAAATCACATCACTTCATTTTAAAAAAGTATTTACATGGTTATGATTCCTTCTAAGAAGGAAAGTCTAGGAAGATGAAATCTGGCCATTCAGGAAATACAGAATGAAGCTCTGTAGATGCAGCTAGGTAATTACAGGGTAGACACAAGTTCTGCTGGTTGGAGAGTGTAATGGTTTAAGCCAAAACCAGCACAGAGAGCGTTAGTCTTCAGGCACTGCCCCTGCCTGAGGCAACTCAGTGAGACCCAGGAACTGGCCACAGCAACAGAAGTTCATCCAAGAAGACACATATTCATGCAAAGTGACTAACCAAGGTCAAAATGTTAATTTTCTCCAGGAAGACAGACAGTGGAACCTCCTCTAGACCTGTATTTTGCATCCTTTTTCCATCTGATGCTATTGGTTGACAGGTACTTCACATATTAAAATCCTTCTTGTCAACCCAGATAGGTATGAAAGGTGTAAGTGTGTGATTTTTGCCTTTATTTCTTTAGAAATCCCAGAGATTCACTAGTACAAAGAAAAAGAAGGAGAAAGAAGAGGGAATAAGGAGCAAGACAAATTATTAAGAGCAGGTTCAGCAATCACTGTATCCCTTTTGAACGGCTCGTGATGAGCTGCACCTGTCCCATTTTCAGCTAAGAAGTATTTGAGATGTCTGAGAAGATGAAAAGACTGATAATGAAGGTATTAAAAAAAAAAAAAGAGGGGTATCATTTCTGCAGATATAAGAAAGAGGAATTGGTGTCCAAACTGCAAAAGGAAGGAAGAGAAAGGTTATATGTGGGATAGATCAAGGGGTAGAAATCTGCAGATAGAGAAGAGAATTGAGGATAAAAAACACATAAAGAAGAAATGACAGAGGAAATAAGCTAAGTGGTAAGAAATGAGAAAGGAGTAGCAAAATTAGAAGATCATGTCTCAACATGGCTTTGCTTGAGAGAAAAACATCTGTTGAGGTGATCAGAGCAGATGTTGGCCACCGACACCCTCTTCTGTCAGGTGCTGTGGGTCTGGGGTAACAGAGAAGAGGCTCATGAGGGTCAAAGTGCCCTTAAAGAAAGCACACTTGATCCTGCTTCATCACAGGGACAGATAAAACTTAATAAAGAAATTAACTCAACTTTTTGAATGGAGAAATTATTGGCATCTTTTGTGGCTTTTTTTTCCTTGGGTTCTATCTTTTCTATAGTCTTTAGAGACAACAAGGGAAATTTACTTAATTTAATATACTTACAGTTAGAACACACTTTTGATGATTGATTTTGGTATTAAGAAAAAAAAGTGCAACTTAAACAATTAAACAAACGCTTAGGGAAAAATCCTTTGTCTGCCCTCCCCATGCTAACTTCATTCCAACACCTTCTGTGGTGTACAAAAATCGTCTACTTTTCACAGTCAAATTTGAAATCAAGAAGCTTTTTATATTCCTATACATAGTCTGCTGTTAATTACAGGACTAAAATTGTTATTGATGAAAAGACTCATTAATTCCAACAATATAGACTAAATGGAATGTTTTGCTGTATATAAGCAACAAATATCTCTACTGTTGCAGACCATAACATACTTCTGTCCTATGTTAAACCTGCCAATTAACTACAGTAGTTATGATTGATTTCAACACCCACCTTTCCTCTACAATTAAAATTAATCCTTCTACTTTATGCACATTAAGTGAATAACTTAGTGTGCTTGGAAATCATTCCCTTTTTGCTTACCTGTGTCCATCTTGAGAGTCAAGAAGAGAATTCCTTGTAACTTTTTAAAATATAAAACTGTACTTTTTACCATATAGGTCAGTTTTGGAGGTGTTGCTTTGGGGAATTAAGACATCATCATTAAATTCCCTTTGGCACAAACAGCCTCAAAAACATTTTGGACCTTTCACCCCTGCATTTATTTCTCAGAGTTTTATGACTGAGAATAATGAGAAAATAGATGTTTTTGTAAGATATACATAAGGAAAAAATGTCCAAACTACTGACTTTAATTTATACACTTACTAAATAATTGAAGAGTAGAAGGTTGTATTAGACCTGCAAAAGCATATACTCTGAGAAGAAATTAGATCATTTTGGGTGCTTAACAAGAGCCTGAGAGCCATTAAAGAAAGAAAATGTTACCCAAGTAGGTGCTTTTATGTCAGTAGAGATCCAGCTGATGTGCTTTCCAAATTTCATGTGAAATGTTGAATTTCATTGAATTAGCTCAATTTCTTTCCATTTACTTTTTGATTTCCATAGGTGTTAACGTGCAGCAAGAGAGGGCAGGGGTGGAAGGGGAGAGTGTGCACTGCAATCGTGATTTCTGAGGAAACACTTTTAAATGCTGTGCAGTGCACTTCAGTGCAATGTACAAGATTGTTTGCTTATCCAGGAAAATAAGACATCTGAATAGTAACTGAAAGGTAGAAAAGCAAACAAACAGACAAACAAGTAACAAAACTACTCCCTGCTATCACGGGGCCCTGCTAGCATTTGGAAAAAATGGGTTTCTCTGAAAAAAAACTGATTTCTCTGAAAAAAACATTGATGAACTTCCTCAGAAACAGACACCTGAGCTGAGAGGGAAGGGATTATATATAAACCAGAGCAAAGGAGGTGAAGAAGAAGGATTAGCAGAACTAAGTGTAAGCAAAGCAATTTACCCCTCACTGAATTTACTTTGAGCTACTTAGGAGAGAAACGCTCTTGTGCTAACATTTGAGCCTTAAAGGGACAAGGTGCTCTTTAAAGCTAAAGTATTGTACAGATGCACTTAAAGGCTGTTTGCCAGTCAATTGCTGTTCAACCAGTTTGTTCCCTACATTACACACAATGTAGAAGAACTGACATATTGACACAAAAGGGCAGCCAGGCATTCTCTGGATATAACCAACATAAAACATAACCTTGGCTATAGAAACATAATAGTATTGTCTATTGGTACATAGCTTCTACTATTAGCAGTCTTTTTGGTATCAGAATCACTCCTTGATGCACTGTTTTGAAAAGGTTTATTTACCCACACACAGAACATATAGTTAGAAAAAAATTCTTTAAAGTTTTATGATGTCCTTCTGACTAACAGTACAAGTCATCCTTATTTGCTAAATGGCCAGGTTAGCTGCTAAATAACCAGCTGATGGAACTAGTTATAATTTTGTTTTAAAAGCTGACATGCCACTGTCCTGTGGCATTAAGACAATTACATTGCCCTGTAATTGTCTTAACACAAATCACAGATGTTTTAATTACAAATTTCATAACAGCTGTCCTTCACCTTAGCTGCCCTACACTTGCTTGAATATCAGCAGCCACCAAGTAGTGAAATTCCTCACAGCCTCCTTTGATTTTCTGACTCTTTACCATTTCCTCCAGTCCTCCAATTCTCCATTAACAGTCACTTTGACAACCTTAAAATGAGTTCAGGTTCTGCATTTTCATACTTAACAACTTATTTATAATAACATGCCACCTTCTGCATGAGTTAAAGCCTTTCATTTCTATTTAGAGCATGATGAACAGAACTAAACACATACTTTTCAGTGTTGATAAGAAGGACCAAAAAGAAGACAAATAAGAAAGAGGGAAGGGTTTTTTCAGGTGTTTGTTTGTTTTGTTGGTTGGTTGGTTTTGGGAGGGAAACACATGCTGTGCTGCATGTTTACAACCAAGACCTGATAAACAACAAAACTGAAAAAAGATAAAAGCAGCTCACACACACGTACACAGACAGACTCACACCCAATTTTAATAACAGGTGCTCTGCTCCCATATATTGCTCCTGGCTTTTCTTGAATGCACAACACTGACTGTCCATCTTAAGTCATTCGTCATGAAGAAGAAATTACACAACTTCTTATTTGTCATAGGCTTTCAGAGTCTGCAGTGCTATTTTCAGAGAGCATTTGTAAGTGCTTTCAGCTACAATCTAGGCTTTGATTCCTCATCCTTTTGTCAGTAGGGAAAACTCTAACTCAGGCTTCGTGAGCACCTGCATGCCTGGCTTTCACAAAGTATGGTGCATTTTGGAAATTTCAACTGTTAAAAAAAAAGGTAACACTACACAAATAATATTGTTCTACATCTTTCCTTTGGTCCATTATAGCTACCTCTGGAAAATTTTTTAAAGTTACAATATTACTTTCAAAGACTACTGGAGAACTTTTCTATTATTTGTTTTTCAGTTCAGATTATCAGCAGAAGCACATGTCTTAGTAAGAAGAATTGGTGTAATCACATTTATGACAAACACTGAAATCTAGATTTTCAAGTAGCTAATGCCTTTGATTTCAGATTATCAACTTGAAAGCCAAGAAACAAATTTTCACAATTCTCCCTTAAAAATTTTTCCTTAAAGTTGCTCTAAGGTATATAGTCAGATCTTTGGAGCTCCACATGAGCTTGCAGAAATTTGAGCTCAAAAATTCAGATGAAATTACAACATACTATATCTCAGCACTATTTTTTCCTTCTATAATATATCTTTATAAACTACAAATATCTATACAAATATATATACAAAATGATGTAACATTGTCTTTAATCATGGTATGAATATCCCCTAAGAATGTGTATTCACAAAAATAATTGTGATCTGCAAGGAACTCATGGATCATAGACTTTTCATTCCTTACTAGAGTAAAAAAAAAAAGCTTATTATTTTTCTTGAGTAACTCTAAAAATTAGTTTGCATGAAACTATTTATGCATTTTTCTATTACTTATTTTCTATGGCTATTCCTATTCATCACAGGCAGAATGTTTTAATTGTCTCCTAATTCCTTTTTTCTTATGATTTGTCCTATAAATCATACAAATAGAATAACAAACATTCTTTACATCTGTTCTCTGCCTGCCTGTATTTTATTTACCACAGTTCTTTAAAGAACAGTTGAAATATAACTTTCACAGACACTTATTTGCAAGAGAAAAAAATTACAAACATCTCTTCTCTAATGAATTATAATTAGTGTAAAAATACTTTTATTTTCTATTGATATTTTTTTTTGAAGGCTTGGACCTACCTACTTTGCATGAGATGGCGTCTGCTGAAGCCTGATGTCTGAAAATATCATCATTGTTAAACCAAGCAGACATATATCCGCAAAATTCAGTAACTGTCAAAGTTTTGCCTCATTACAAAGGACCATCCAGATGCCAAAGCACTGGAACAGAGTCTACAAGAGGCAGCATCTGGCACTTTGGCAAACTAGGCAGGCAGATGGTTTTACATTTGCTGTTGCTATTATTTTTTTTTTTTTACTGCCATATCCTCTTTTTTTTTTTTTTCTTCTTGAAAGAATTTCATTTTAGAAAACTAGACACTATTTGAGTAACTGTTCTATTCTATACAAATATTTCCTTGCTTTCAAATAAGTGATAAAAGTAAAAGAAAGAATAAAATTAAAAAGGCTGTGGCTCTGCATCTGTATTGTAATTACAGTGAACTCACCCATATAGCATGCATTTACTTGTGTGTAGATATTGAATTCTGAATTCAGACATCATGTTGATTTTTTGAAACAGATGAGATATGTGTGTCTTTTTACAAACAGCCTCACAGTAAATTTGTATCTGAGAAGCATGAGTAAGCTTCTTAAATGGGGACATTTTATAAACTCCTGTTTTCATAACAATCATCAAAGACCCACTTCTATCTTGACTTTTAAAAATAATCTCATTAATAGCTTTGATGAACAACTCCACACCACTGAGTTTAAATTTCTCTTCTGTTTTAGAGCGAAAATACCACATACTTCAGTTATTTATTTCCCTGAGCAAAAAGCTCAGGCCTTGCTACTGACTAAAGAAAAAAACATAAAATTATTGGATCTGGATTTGAAATCCAAGCTTCACAATGAATTTCTACCTTTTCCAAGGAAGAAACAGCTAAGAAAGACTCCAGGGAGGTAGAAAGTCTGTTTAAGTGATTCCAGGTTTATGTCAATATCTGAGATTTGCAAGAATCTTTAATACCTATTAGTTGCTAACAGTGTTTGGCATCTGCAGTGCGGTGTGACATTTGCTGGTGGACATTGGTTCATCCAGAGTCATTTCATGATGCCTAAATACACAACTTTCCTACTCAAATAGTAGTTATGTGCTCTACCAGCTATGTCATTGAATGTGTCTCTACTGCCACCTACCAGTGCCAGCACATTTTAAAAACCTATAGAAACAATGAAGGCAGCAATAAAAGAATGCCAGAGATCATCCAAAACTGCACAAAAAGACAATATTTTTCTAATTCCTGCCAGGCAAAAAGGATCTGAATCTATTCATATTGTTGCCCAAAGGTAAAATTTTCTGTACTGGGTTACCCTAAGTCTTCAGTGGTTTTCATCTCAAGTCTTCATCTCATTTATTTCTCAGTCTTTCACCAAAATCTCAGCAATATCCTTTAAAAAGATGAGTTATTTATTCATAGAATGGATGCACTTATACATATGACTAAAAGATTATCTTAAAAGCAATGTAAAACAAAAAATGAAAACACTAAGTGCAATTAATGATGAATCAAGTGAAAGGTGTAGGCAATTCTTGTCCTTTTTTGAAAACAGAAATCTTGAAAAGAACACAGTGAACTCTTACAGTAAGGGCAACACGGAGAAGGAAGCAACATGAGAAGGTAAAGTAAAATTCAGGACACAATGTGGCACATAAGTAGAGAAAACAAGTGAGGAAGCCCTCAAACTTAAGAGGGGTTACTGCCCTGATAATGATAGGACTTGGACTCACTACGGGACTGATTCACTTTGACTCATAAAGTCATTGCCAAGAGACTAAGCACTGGAGCAGTGCAGTCTGAATTATGCAGTAAGGTCTACACATGTAACCTGGTAATTTGCCAAGGCCAATGTCAGTACATTATGTTTGCTCACTGTTTGCAGAATAGACATTTTGTTGCCTGCAGAATTTTAACTTTTTCTGTATTTTGATGAACTCTGGGTCCTGAAAGTCGAATATGTGTGAGAATTTTGCCACCACTGTTCAAATACAATGACTAATACACTGAGGTTTCTCTTGGTATTTTTCTTGTAAATAGCAGACAGAAAATGTACTATTTCAAAGTACAGCAAGAACAACAGCTATAGTAACTTTTTTTTTCCTTTGCAAAGGTTTTTTTTTCCAGTGTCTTCTCATTTCAGTGGGGAATCAATTCAAGCATTGTACTAAAGAAGAAAGAAAACATGAATGATAAAACATAAACGGTCCCGAGAACATTGCAAGTGGCTGTAGACTTTTCTACGCATGTATGAGGCCCTACAGTCTTTATGTCATCAGAGAGGTGCTACATTTGAAAAAATATTCCTATATTACTCAGCATATTATAATAATTTTGGCTGTAATTTACTTCCCAATGTACTTGCAATTGAGGTGTGAAAGGCCCCTGGCAAATGCATGTATTTGTTTGTGTGAGCTGAAGTTACAATGCAAATTTTGTCCGAGAAGACTGATATGAGGAAGGGGAAGAAAATCTCTTGGTCTCACGCCTGGAACATGTTGACAGTGAATGCCAATGACACAGACAGGACTGTGAGGTTTTACTATCACAAATTATTGACAAATTATTGGACAAAAATGACCTCCATTAGCCGGGAGAGTGCCACTGCTTGGCAGTGGCAAGCAGTGGCAGAGAAGAAAAGAATCAGGATATGTGAGAGGAGCAGCCCTGCAGACACTACAGTCAGTGAAGAAGGAGGGGTAGGAGCTGCTCCAGGCACAAGAGCAGAGATTGCCCTCCCGCCAAGGAGACCATGGTGAGGAAGCTGTGTCCCTGCAGCCCATGGAGAACAATGGGGATGCAGAGACTCACCTGTAGCCCATGGATGACCCCACACCGGAGCAGGTGCATGTCAGGAGGTTGTAGCCCCATGGGAGGCCTGGACTGTAGAAGACTT
The DNA here is from genome assembly GCF_028551555.1 of Melozone crissalis. NCBI lineage: Eukaryota > Metazoa > Chordata > Aves > Passeriformes > Passerellidae > Melozone > Melozone crissalis. The sequence continues at coordinate 26,382,095 of NW_026535820.1, forward strand.
CTGCTAGGACCTCGGCCTCTTGGAGAGAGGAGCCATGCTGGACCAGGTTTAGTGGCAGGGATTGTGACCCCATGGAGAATCCATGCTATTCTTGAAGGACTGCATCCAATGAAAGGGACCCACAGCAGAGCAGCTAATGGAGGTAATTGTCTCATGGGAATGGCCCCATGTTGGAGCAGGAGAGAAGTGTGAGGAGTGCTCCCTTAGGAGGGAGGAAGAGCAAAAACAATGTGTGATGAAGATGAACTGACCAGAACCCCCACTACCTTTTCATCTGCACCATTCAGATGTTCCAAGGTTACAGCTGTAGTGGCTTCAAACTCCCTAAGGGATTTTGGGAGAGGTTGCAGAGGCAGGGACTGCAAAAGAAGGACATTACAGACCATTCAAGGCAATTAGAATCTCCACTCCCTCCAAACGCTGACAATTTGGATATTACCTTATATATTTACAGGTAAGTGTGAGGACAGAGGTGGAAATCACAAGACATGCAGTGCAGTCAAGGTAGGGTGAACTGATTGCTGTGAGATCTTTGAGGACATATGTGGATTTCTGCACAGTCAGGTGTCAGGAGATACCCTCTCTAGGCTAGACATGGTTGGGGTATTTAGGATGTTGCAGTTTGAACAAAAAAACATTTTCCAGAATGAGCTTCTACTGACAACACCATTTGGAAAATACACATGGCATAATAGGTGAATAAGAGCAGCTAATTGTGCAGAGGTGTAGGGTAAACTAGTTATCTTATTGTCTTCTTCTTGGGGAAAAAAACCCCTGAAAACATAAAAACAAAACAACTATGCATCCATATGGTTTAAAAAAATCTCATTTAAGATATGAAATACAGCATACAAATTCATAAAGTTTCATTTAGGATATGCCTGTTCCTCAAGGTATTTCTGTAGTGTTACTTTCTTATACTCCTGGTTAGCCAAGTGTGGTACCCTGTAAAAGTCAGACATGATATTGGTGATTCTTATTTGTGGGCTACACTGTGTGGAAATCCCACCTCCAAAAGTCTCATCCAAGACTTCCTGAGGAAAATGTTTATCTCTGTTCTCAGTCCTTCATCTCAGTAGGTACATCCTGGCACCAGCAGGGATGCTACAAACATGACCAGCTGGTGTAACTGAATGTTAGAGTTAATCCCGAACGGAAAAAGTCAAGTTACCCACAGTATCCCTATGAGTTACATGCAATATGATATAAATATCTCTAAAAATTCAGAAAATAAATGGTATACACAGAGAATGTAAGATTTTTAGAAAAGTGTAAAAGACCTCACCTTTAATACCCTACTATTAAAGCAACATACTTTAGAGTGTTGTGTGTCTCTAAAATAAAAACTCATTTGAGCATTTTACAAGGTTTGAAAGTCCAGTTAGCTTTGACTTACAGTTATTCTGTTAGGTGTGACTTAGCTTCCTCACCCCACTGAAGTAGTCTAGAAAAGACAGAATGAAAGGATCTAACATTACAATTTCTGGATTCTATATGAAATACCATATCAGCTTAAACAATAGTCTTATTCAGTACAAGTAAAAAGCTCTTGCCTACTACTACATTATATAGTCAACTGTCAGAAATTCCAAGCTGCAGAATCAAGTAGGACTCCCACAAACCACAGTATCATAAAAATACCATCATTGTTAAAAACACCTAGGTAAAATCAGCCATTTCAATTCCATTCTTAGCTATATTCCACCAAAGCATTCCCTTCATGCCAAATGTGCAGAAATCCCAACACAGTGAACACTGGGACTATCGTACTTTGAAAAACTCAACTAAACCTTGAATAACCATCTGAGCAGATGTTCTTGTTTATCTCACAGTACTTTACTGGTTTAAAGTTGAACAGGGCAAGAAATCTGTTGATTAAGGCCACTCGGAGAGCTCCCAGCAAGGCAGGGGCGGGGAGGTAGATCTTAACAGATGCAGCAAAACTCTTTTGACCTCCTAATTACAAGTGATCCATGGATAATACTGAAAGTGTATTGAAGAATGGTAGTATGGACTTCAGGCTTTCTCTTGCTGATGAGCAGTGCCTTGCAGAAGCTGCCAGCTGGCATGAGCTATAGTAATTGGCACCTGAAATGTCCTAAACAACTCTGCAGATCTTCCGTCAGAACTGGAGAACCACAACAGACACTAAAGACCTTCTTGTGGGATTTCTTTTAGTCCTAATTAAATGTTTTTGCAATACAAATCCAAAACTTCTAGTACTTCTCTGAATCTCTTTCTATTTTCCCCATCTGCAACAATTTGTTTGTACATTTGTTCTACATTTGGCCAATCATGCAATTTTTGGCTAAGAATGGCATGGCAGCTGTGGCTAAAAAGACAAACTCCCCTGCTAACCTGTAGTATATAAAGTGTACAGACATTATGGGGGAAAGAGTGATGTATTGTCACCTCATCCACTTTAATATGAGCCAATATTCAGCGAAAAGTTCCCATCTAGTGTCAAGAGGAATGTACTCCCACCTTGTTGAACAGCTAGATATATAAAGTTGTTACAGATGGAAGGCAAACATCTGTCATGATGCCTTACCTACCCATTGTCCCGGCTCAACCACTCTTTTCCTTTCTGTTCACACAGTAGCATTTGTCAGCTTGAGAAGATAAAGTGCACAGAAGAAAAGGACTGCAGAAGCAAATTTAATCTGTTCCTTCATCAGAGGAAAAGGCAATTTTAGGAGCAGAATTATAGCAGGGAAGTTTCCATAGTTAAAGCTTCCATAATTAAAAGTTTCCATAGTAAAAGCTGGGTATTTATATGCTGACATTTGGAGGGTTCTGTCAGTTACAGAACCCAGGAGTCCTTTTTGATCTCGACCAACAGCCTGGCTTATGTAAAAATCAGATCTACATTTTTTCATTATTGGGTAAGCTGAAAGATCAAGTCCTGTGTGTTTACAAGGTGGAGTGGCTTTTCAAAATTAGCATATATTCTTGAAATGAAACCAATTTATACCACCACAAAAGGAACACGTACGGGTTGCAGTTGTGCACTGTGTGGTGTGTAAACCCCATTTCTCACAAACCGCAAGAGAGAAGCCAATTCCAGAGCTCGCAGCTGGGTCCCCACTCCCTCAGGCGACCTTGTTAGCAGCCTCCCTGCCAACTCAGTCCCACACTGCACACTCCCCAGTCCCTCTCCCTCTGTTAAATACCAGGTATCCTAATGAAACACGGATTGCCCGTCAGCAGGGAATGTGAAGCATTGCTTGTCTTCATTTTATGCTTTAAACACATCATTTGTTTCGTTGCTTTCCTTCCTCTTCCCAGTCATTACCTGCTGTCATGTCATCCTGTCTCAATTCTTCCCTGATGCTTTATGTTTCATTGCTTTTCTTTCACCTTCTCTCCATGCTCTGCTAAGCACCTTGGCTGCAGCCAGCTAGAGGAGATGCTCTCCCTCGTTTTGTAGCTGAACAATCACCATGCCAAACCCTGTTCAGTTTCACTGGGTGCATTGGAATTAATAACCATTTGTTGTCTCCATGCCTTTTTTACTCTGTCATCGATTTAACGGAGAAAAAAAAATGTTTTTACTGGACAAAAAAATCTACAGCAAATTACATAATTTTGAGGTATATAAAATCCACTTTACTCCATTAATTGAAAAATATATTTTCATATAATTTCACATCTGTGCAAGCTGCTCAATGTAAATGTGCCTTAAAATCTACATTGGTCTTAGGTGAAATATCTAGAAAATCAGGAATGAACATGATAAATGTGGGAACTGTTTTGAGAGGATAGGAAATAGATTTTGCCTATATACATGGAGAGGCAAAAAGTGAGGAAACAACTTGTTTATCACCTTTTATCCTTCCACCATGCTTCCATCCTCACCTTCCCTTGGCATGACATCATACTCAAAGCAGGACATGCATAGGCTCAGTTTCTCTGCAATTGTAGACGACCTCCTGTTTGATGATTCAACTCAGCTGCCAGTTTCAGTGGTATTTACATTCCAAAACATAAGACTCTTAATGTATGTCATGTCCATAAAATGGAAATATTTAGCGTGATGCTACACCCTGTAATTCCTGATGCTTATAAGCTTGCCTGGGAAAGCTATATTAACTCCAGCTGTGCCTTTCTGGTGAAGCATGAAGGGTATTTTTGGCATGGATTGTTTATGTGTTGACAGGGAGTTCCCAGTGACTTAGATATCTGATCTTGACCCTAATAGTTTTTTGACCTAATTATATAGTGTTAAGTGGTAAAAAAATGTAAGCTACATGGGTTTTTTCAGGTTTGCAGTAAAATGGTGTATATATGAAATCCATATTTCAGGTTCTTTCTCCTAAAATTCAATTTAGAGTAAGGGATTAATCTTGAAAAAAATCATACAGGTTTGTGTGACTCATGAATTATTGTGATTGATAGGCCCTTAATTTGACTGAAATTATCTTTTCTCACTGGAGTGTGAGTTCAATGCATGGCATATGCAGTGTTTCTAGTTTGTGAATGAATAAGTTCGTATCATTTTTCCCAGCACGCTGAGAGGAAGCAGCATGACACAGCCTGCTATATGAGGAATTGATAAGGAAAAATCATGCCTATTCAAGCAATCACAAACAATTGCTTCTGCAGCTGCAGTCAGGGGAAGAACCTAGAAAGCATTCATGGAAAGATATATTTCATTCACCTCGTCTTTTACCACAATGTGAAAGTGGCAGCGAAACCAAGTACAGAAAAAGAACAGATCAGCTGACTGGGCAGGGGCTGTCAGAAATTGACTGCTCAGGAGTGAACACAATGCTCACTAGTACAAGATCACTGCATGATACACACAATACATACACTTATGTTTATAATGTGTGCATCTGCACTAGAATTACAGGACAGAGGTGTGCTTTTAAAGCTTCACCTCTCAAATCTCCATTATATGCTTTGCTTTATACTTCAAAGTCATCTCAAAACACACAAAACAGCATTTCTTTTGTGCAAGATGACCTGGAAGATCAGCTCCACCCATTCACATGTACTACTGAAGCACATATTCTTGGGGTATTGGATTCTCAGCATCAACTGCTCAACTTTACCAGTTCACTAGCCTTTCCATGTAAGCACACTTTTATGAACCAAGGGGAGAGTTAGTGGGCACAAAAAATGGTCTATATATATTATACTCAGTGAAGCTTTTTCAGAAGTAGGGAGCCTCTAAGAAGGCATCTCCTATTTCCTGATACTCCAGGACAGGTCTACTTGGAAAGGGAAGAATGTAAAGCATCAGTCACTTTACTCATTGGGTTTTTTTTTTTTAAATTCAAAATGTCATAAACATGTTTCAGTAGAATAGTTAATTTTGAATAATTTGTATCTTACTGTTTTGTGTATTCTTCATTTGTCTTAATTAAATAGCATTTTTCCTGTACTGAATGAGTGTAATTTTTATTAGCAGAGAAGGACATTGGAAAGATTTAAGATGGACACACAGACATCTGGACTAAGATCTTAATGACAGGGACATTCACAAACACGTCCTTCTTAAAAACAGTGGGGATTAAAATTTGCCTGCACTATTTTTTTTCCTTCTTTCTGTATTTGTTTAAGGAAAATGATTACAGATGTTATCCAAGTGACTCAGACTCACTCATTCAAATAAACATTTGCAAATACTTCCTGCTCTCACTTGTTCTACGCATTTTATTAGCAAAAGCATTCAGATTATTCTGACTACTTGCCTGAACACAGAAAAACTAAACATTTCTGAGATAGTTTTTGATGGTTTTGTACATTCTATGCAGTGAAACAGGTATATAAGTTTACATATTCATATTTGCAATGAAACCACTGATTTGTAACTCTTTGAGGAGGAGTATGGCTTTGTATTATTTTTTTTTTTTTTTTGGTAAAGAAATCTCCAGTACTGTTTGGGTAAAAATAAGTAGACTCAGAGGAATGTTCAAATACATGTCATGGTGCTAAACACATGCTGTAGACTCTCCAAAACACAGAACAAGCACTACCAATAAAATGGACCTCATGAAGAGGGACTGTAACTATCTCCATAAGTATCCTGCTGGAAAAACAATTAAAGGTCTAAGTTTGAATGAGAAGCTCTGATGAAGACACAGAAATCAAGAGTACAAGTATTTGCCCTCCTGAGTTTCATTTTGTTTTATCTCCTCATGTATATATGTTTATTTACTAAAATCCATTCAGAAATAAGTAATAGTGGGAACATTTTACTAGCAACTATGTTCATGTAACTGCTTTCTCCTACTTTTCCTGTCTTTACTCATTACTAATATGTAAATTATAGAACTTACAGAGAATTTCTATAAATTATAGAGAAAGACCCTATCATGTTTAAATGGAATAGAGCTTTACACTGCAGTTTCATAACCAGTTTAAGACGAAATAAGCCAGCTCAATCATCAAAGAGTCATCCACCACCTCCTCATTCCTGGGTGATTATTTCTCCACCCATAACTGCAGGCACATGAAGTCATATGGCCTTGCAATGAACTACCTCAGGGAAGTCATCTGAGATAATTAACCTGGGGAAAAAAAAGCCAACAGGAAAAAAAAACCCCAACAACTATATTTGAATCTCCTTCTTCCAGCTGGGTGTTTTTTCAAAGAACATCTCTTCAGCTGTTTCATGGTGTTGGGTTTTTTTTTTTTATTTTTACATCGCAAGGAACAATGCTTGGGTCAAGAAAACACTGCCAAGAATTTCAGGTAGTAGTGCCAGATATGCAGACCTAAACTAACATGAAATGATGTCATCTTCAATTCTGAGCACTTCAAAGAGCTATTAGCTAAAATGAATACAATGCTACTTAAAGCAAAATGAAAACAACCTACTTAAAAAAAACCCCAATGAAATATGAAGTAAAAAACATATTTTTAGACTGCATGTCATGAAGAAACATTCAATGCCAACATATATATCTATGGTTTAAAAAAAGAAGCAGGAATCTGTGAATTTTTCACATATTGAAAAAAAATCAAATTACCTGTGTTATTTCACAACCCAGCTTCTGTTTCCTGCATAAGTAAGAAAATGGACATGTATCTTATATCATTAGAATTCACCTTAGCATTTGTTATTTTTTCATGAAATGAAGGTGAATTTCACAGTAGGTTAAAGTTCATAAAGTGAGATGCTGACAAATGCAGGCACGTACATGCAGAGTTCTGAGGACTTTTGCTTGGAGGCACTGTAATTCTGTACGTGGCCAGTTTGTTTCTTCAAACTTGGCAGTTTGCACATCTCACACAGCTGCTGTGTGAGCAGCTGATTTGTACCAAAAAACCAAGTCAAGATCCACAAGTCTAACATTCCTTAGCACACTTGGCACTGATAGAATTGACATTCCTATAAAGTGCAGCTACTGTTTTCTTTCATGGGGGAGGAGATGATGCTATCTTTTGTATTCCACAGACTGTTGAATAGCTCATCCTCACAGCAGAGGGAAATACCCTTAACTAGAAGAATGACATAACACTTCACCCTAGGCCATTTTTTGCAACACATCTAACATATCTTTCAGTTCTCATTTTGAATCTGTGAGATTCAAAATGAGAAGTGAAAGATCTCTCAGCTGCTGAACTGAGAGAAAGGTATGGGTCAGGACATTTCTGAGCTGTAGAGAAGCAATGAGAATGTCTGAGTAGCCAAATATTTAAGGTACTAGCCTAGGAAGAGAGAATCCCTGTTTTCCTGTCTGCACTCCAAAATTATCTCCTGGTTTTGCTTTTCTTAGACACTTTATCAGGTACTGGGTAAAATATAGTGGTGCTTAGAATGATATGCTCCCTCCACTTTAACATCGATACTGTAAAATCATACTGTACCTCAGCCTGAGTCACCTACAGCCCTCCATGATTTGTTCTTCTGATCCATACTCCCTGCTGGACAGTTCCAGGATCCTTTGGCATGGTGAGCTGCATGCGAAAATTTTGAGACAGGAAACTTCCTTTGTTCACTGTGTGGGAATTTATGATATTTGTTGGTGTGTTTGGCTACATTTGGGGAATCTGACCACTAAAAATTCAGCAGTGAGGCAATTTGTCCATCTGGAAAGGGTCTGCCCTTTTTCATGCTGGTTTCTATAAATTATTTATACTGTAAATTGGAGGCCTAAAATGCAGGACCATAGTAATTAATAATAGTGCTTACTAAATAAGGAATAATATTATTCACTATTGATGCAGCCATAACAATAGAAGTAGAAAATAATTCACAATTTAAAAGGAAAATTTATATTATTATAGAATAAAGCTATGGGGGAAGAGGAAACAAGGTTTATTTAAGAACATCTGCCTTTCAAGCAAATAACTTCTTCAACAGAAAATGTTTTTTTATCACATCAAGTATAAAATCAACTTCTTATTTTACTTCAAGTTCATTCTTTCAAAAGTTCTATTATATATTTTTTTTTGCTTGAGACACATTTGCTCTCTCAGTATTTATTAGGAATAACATTGTGATATTTATTCTTCACAGGCACACCTTAAAGTTGAAAATTTATTTGAGGTAGAGATGCAAACATCGCAATATTAAGCTCGGCCTTATCCCAATTTTCCAGGGATTTTGTCAGTAATTAGTATTCTTCTGTGTCAATAAATCATTCATATTTTCATTCTGAAACATAATTTCACCCCAGAGAGAAACTGTAATAAATACTTATTATGCACATGATATATTACTAATGAAGAAGATGATAAATTGCTAATAGAAAAAAAAAAGTATTGTTTAAGCCTTGCTGAAATACAGGTAATAAATTACTACTAGAATACTTAGAATACAATTTTCAGGTGATCAAACATTTTTATTAGGTTTCATATGCCCTTCACACACACAGTGCTCATCCAGAAAAATTCTACAGTTTTCTTCCTGCTCCACTGAATCCATCAGGAATTTGGACACTGATATCTGTAGGAGCCACGTCAAGCTGGGAATTAGTGAAGGAAGAAAAACATCTAACGTGATTTTATGCATCAGCAGGTTGTCCCACTGTCCCACATGATGTCAAGTCTGAAATAAAAGAAAATTGTCCAAGGAATATTTAGCAAAATCAGTCCTAGAAGAAAATGGGAGGAATCCAAATTCTGACTGGAGGTCAGCGTGCTTGTCAGGAAGCTGCTCCATGGAGGAAGCTGAGAGCCAAGTGTGACGGTGTTGCCATCAGGGCAGGGACCTCACCAGCATGGGATCTGCTCCCAAGGCTCCTGAGCAGGAAGGGCAGAGCAGGGCCTGGGCAGGGTCACAGCTGCAGGAGGGGCTGGCAGGGACACGGGGATGGGGATGAGCTGAAGCCAGGCTGGGCTGGAGGTCAGGGTCAGGCATGAAGAAGTGGGAGGCTCAGGGACACCTCCACCCAGCTCAGGCAAGACCAAGGGAAACAGCTGCAGCTTCACCCTGAGGTGAAGACAGGGGGGACCTCACCTCTCTCAGCCACTTGCACACAGCTCTGCTGCATGGCTGCATGGCTGCATGGCTGCACCATGGACTAATGCTGCACCATGGACCCCAGCCCAGGATTAGCCTGCAGGTGGGTTTGTGCATGAGGGAAGATTTGCACACAGGAAGGCTTTGAAATGTTATGCTGTTCCATCTTGAGGTTTTAATCATACAGTCATCAGCTATACGATAACATTGCCAGAGTTAAATACCAGATACCAAAGCAATTACAAGAGGTCAGACAAGTAGAACCATCTCTCATATATATAAAATACAAATTCAAATTTCTTATCATCTCAGAAAGGAGAAATATTCCCAGTGAACATCTGTCAAAGAAAGAGTTTTACATTCCTTGGATATAAATAACACAAAATGGAGAAAGTCTCACATTTTAACGCAAAATCCTTAATCCAGTAAATTTAAAATCAAGGATTTTGACATCCTGAGAGATGTTAGGCAAGGTCAAAACTTGGAGTACAAGCTCTGCATTCCCAGAAAGCTCAAGCAGATTTCCTTAATAGTAAATCAAATATATTAAATGCAAATCCTTACTCTTTTGAGAGTATGTATATTCTACCAGACATTAGAAAGTAGATGTCAAAATTTCTTAATTATAAGAGGATATTTTAGCATCATTATATACTGATTTTAGACACTAGGAATGTCTACAACAAGATGGCAATTATTTCCTTCCAAATAACCTACTTCAATACTTTGATGAGGTTTATTTTTAAGGTTTTTCACATTCAAGTTCTAAATACTTCAATATTTTAGTTATCCCTCAAAATGTTTTTTTTAGACAAAACCACACATTTTGTTCCTGCCCCCCAAGTAACTTGAACTATTGAATCAACACACAGGATTTTTTCTATTTGGAGAAAAATAAAAATATTTACATTACTAAGTACATTACATTACCTCTTTTTCTGATTAGTATTACTTTAATCAGACTTTGTGTCATAAACAATGTCACTTGTGTATTATTCCATATTGTTTTTAAACAGAACCAAGTAGTTACTTTCTTCCAATCCAATATCACAAACTACCTAGTAGTTTTCCTTCTTTTAATACCTGAGACATATGGTTTAGAATTAAAATGCTCATATTTCACTCTATTATCTTTTAGATATGGCATTCACAGCTTATTAACTAGGGATTCATTAAGCCATATGGTGAGTAGTAGTTTCACATCAGGTACGACTCAGTCAAATAATGAAACAGTTGCTCTGTTCTAAATGCACTTTTCAGTCCCAATGGGACAGGTGAAGATAATGCTTACTTAAACATTATTCTACTTAAGTGCACTTAAAATAGATTCATATCCTGATTTGTAGTAGCAACTCAAATCCAAATAGATGGGTGCCCAATGTCATTATCTTTTAATCAAATACAAAGTTGTGCCAAATAATGAAGCGGGGCTCAGACCTCTCATTAAGGAAGAGCTCCTTTTGTCTTTCCAAATAGTAATAGGGGTTTATCAGCTGCAATTTACAGTTTAATAGTTTCTGAAAAAACTCTTCTGCTCACATAAAAGCTTAGCAAAAGCATCTTAAAATTTGTAATCCAAATTGAGTTTGCCTCTTCAAGTTTTTTTATTGATGCAAAAAAGTCTAGCTGTGTTAAGTATAGGTTGTCAAATTTTGTCTTACTCCTACCTGAGTCCTAAGACGATAAACAATTTGCACTATATTCAACATGTATTGCTGAAAATTCCCATGTTCTTAGCTCTGAAGTGCTTTAAAATTAAATGATAACAAAAAAAGTACACCGTTCTGTCCATTATCTGCTTTTATATTACAACAAAAAGATTTGATGTTTTTTTTCCCTATTTTCAGATGTTTGCTGATTCACACAAAGAAAACCCCAGATAATGTCACAATTTAAAATACTCTTTACAAATTTAAATGGATTTTAGCTGTTTGGGAAATTATTCACTGTAGAGACGTCAAAGAATTATTTATGCTACAACTGAAAGTATATTTTCACTTTTTAAGATTTATATACAAGAGATTTTAGATCCAGTATATCAATGCATGTTTGCTGGTACTTGTGAAAGGAAGATCAGTACCTTAGCCCTATTGTCGCCTATTTTTAAACCCAAGACCAAACTGAGTAGAACTAAACTTTTTAATGAAAACATAGTCAATAAATAATGAGCTTCAAAATTTGCAGAAAAGTATCATGCACAGATTTAGTTGTTTTAGCGTACTCTTATTAGTACTATTAGCATTCGTAGTTGTTCTCTTGTACTCTTAGCATTTGTAGTTGTTCTACTGAAATTTAAAAAAAAAAAAAGGAAAAATAAGTTAAAGCTATTTAGCTGCTCTACATAACCAAAATAACACAAATGTAAACTATTTAATACTCCTACCACTTGGCCTTGAAGAGAGATTCCCAAATAATTTCAAATTTGCTTGTTCTCCAGATATGGATCCTCTCCATTCAGAATACCTGTGTGTGCTAATTCTTCAGTCATGGCAGCAGCAGGCCTGGAGCTGGGGGAATCTGTACATGATTGAGATTCTACTACACTGACTCAAAGACTGCACACTGCTGCTGTGAGAAAATTTTATACACAATTAACACTTTTCTACCTAATTTTACTTATGCAGATGGAAATACATACATTTTAATAGGTATATTTGTAACTATAAAAACTAATTCATCTTTGAAGACAGTATCTTTGAAGACAGTACCTGGCACAAGTTTTTTGCAAATGCTTTCCTCTGTCAGCTTTTTAGAGCTCTGTTGGCCAAGATACAGAAGAGGAAATAAAAGATGACATTTACAAGCAACTCAAGTAATTTGCATCCTTACAAATTAAATCTTGTTGTAGATAGCCACTTGCTAAAAAGCAGCACACAGGACAAGCTTTGAAAGAAAGCAACTGAGATGAATGCATTTGGGACAGAAGGAGTTGAACCAGAAATATCTACTGAGTAAACAATGCCTTTTCTACATCATCTATGTTAAGACTAATGTTTAGGAGCCTTCACCTTCATTAATACATTCATTTCCCTCTAAAAATAAATGAGGAATATGATGCTATCTGGATGGCAATGTGTTAGTGGTCCAGACAAGGAGCCAGGAAATGTTAGATAGTTTGCCTTCAGCTTTCTAGAGACACCCAAGAAAAAAACATTTAACAAAGGAGGAGGTGGAAAAAAATTATGTTATGGGGATTATGGACACCACTCAAAGCAATAGTTACATCCATCCCTCTGGGAATCAGCAGAACAAAGCTACATCTTTCTTTTAGAGTACAACCAGCATCAAGTGCCTGGGAAATTTATATCAAGATGTAGTTTCCTATCTGATTCTTTGCTCACTGGAAATGAATAAGTCCTTTGCATCCAGAAATGCCCTTCCCAGACAGAGAAAATTACTGTCTCCTCTGTAATGGGGAAGAGAAAGACAGCACCCTTCTGTTAGTGATGGGAAAAAAGATTATACCGTGGGAGAAACACAAGGAAAGCAAATCCTTTGGGATATTGACAAGACACTTAACTGTGCCCTAGATTTTGGGTCTAGCTTGGAACCATACTCACATTTGGTGCTAAAGATGAACATTAAAGTGTAGCTTAAATACAAATTATGGGGGCTATTTATAAACTTTGCAGATATGTGTGTGTTATATTCATTCTCAGCACATCAGGGATTAGACCATTTAAAGGAATTTGGCCTGGAAATACCCAGCTTCTGGACCTTGACTTGGCTAAAGAGTAATGAGAAGGACACCGGGTTCAATGCAGATCTGGCTGGAACAAAAGTTGCTACATATTGGGACATAAATCTCAGGCACCTCAAAACTTTAAAAAGAAGCAGCAAGGCTCCTGCAGGGTTTGCATAACAGCAGAATTAAGCAGTATCCATCACAAAAACTTCAGAATTGAAATTTTGGGCATTTAGTCTCTAAATTTTGCCTTGTATGAAATAACCCTTCCATATCTTATTTCTGTCTGATCCATGGTCTTCAAATAAACTTCATACCTAGTTATATATGAGCATATGAAGTTTCACTGCAAAGTTTTCATAAACCAGGTCTCAATGAATCCTGTTTATCATTCCTTCTGCGTAGATACTGTCCTTGGCAAATGGCCTCAGTCAGTGATGCAGAGAAGTGCACTTTAGTATTCAGCTAATGTACAGTTGGGACCCCTAATGACTCATGCTATTATAAAACTGACTGAGATCACCTAAAGGAAAGAAACAAGATCATTACAAAAACCTCAGTATTCTCCAAGACTTGTAATGCTTGTGCTCTGAAGACAGAATTCTCTATTAGGTACTCTGAAATGTCTAATGAAGGCTGTTGCAGCAATTTTGATGATATTTGCAATTGAGGAGTCTCTAGCTATTCTAATTGTTCCACTTGTTTAGAAAAGAGATGAAGGGCAAAAAAAGGTCAAAATGAAATTAACAGATAAGCAAAAATTAGAGATGAAGATGCTACATTTAGCTCAGTCAGAATTATGGAGTATTTCTAGGTCAGGGTTAATAGCAAGTGTCTCAGCTCTCTACCCAGAAACTGCTGTAGGTGATGGATTAGGTTTACTGGAATATTTCAAGAGATTGGAAAAGCAAGGATTCCTGGTAATGTTTATCTCAAAGACCAGCATTTTCTTATTTCTAATGAATCTAAAGCCAACTTGACATACTGTCATAGTTTTAATGAAATTTGAGGTTTGATATTCAGAAAGAGCAATCAGAGAAACAAGAATCACAGAAAAGATTTTCAAAAAGGAAATGGTAGATAGTGGTGACATTTATTTACACCATGAAGACTTTTCCCTCCTTTACACATAACTCCTAGTTTTCTACATATTTGATTTTGTAGGTTTTTTCCCACCAAATCATATGCAGCAGTGAATGCTCTTTATCCAAATGCTGCAGCAATGATCCAAAGCCTGCACTAAACATGTCTTATGGAGAAAACACTGATGCAATTTCAATGTATGATGGGTAGTGAACACACAAAAAGGTACAGTTTGCTCAAATAAACAAAGCCATCTACTGAACACCATCAACAGCAACTTTTCTCAGGAGAGAAGAAGAAAAAGTTATGATTAGTTGAGAAGTTAGGAGTGGCCAGTTAGTTACAAAACATAATTTAAATTCCAAATTAATGTGGTAGCAGACTTAATCATTTCTATAAACAAGTAACAGAATAGTAATGAGGGCTCAGCTGTTCATATACATTGAATTTGATCCGTGGGTTGGGAACAGTTTCTGCTTTCAGCCCTGCATTAGTATCTTGTACTAAACTTCTATTTCAGTGTTCCTCAGAGTCAGAAAGTTACTAAACACAAATAAGCATAAAAGCACACTATGTACCATACTTTGCAGTTCAAAGACAAAGAGGAAGGAAGAATATATAAAGGCGAGGAAGAAATTCCTCCCATTAAGGCATTGAAGGAAAGAAAGAGCAGGGATACCTGTAAAGTGTTTGAATAGGATTTCCTTCTACAAACAAAGAGTTTTTATTAGGTCTGCAAAAACACCTCTGGAAATGCAGCATGAAGGAATCAACTTCTGAAAAGTCAGATATAATGGAAGCATACAACAAGTGACATAAAATTGTTGTTTAATAAATAAATAAATCCTTGTTATCTTTTGCATTTTGAATATTTTCACATTTTCCTGGTCAGCATATTTAATTGCTTTATTTTTATACAATTCATAGTATATGTTCCAAAATATTCTGGCTTATTTTAACACTAAATAAAATTACTACAGTGTTTCTTTAATTTAACCTTCTTGTCTGATACAATACATAAAATTTAATTTACCTCTATAACTAATGCTAGGTAGGAAATTTGTCCATTGAGTTATACCTTTCAACATTTTTCTTGCAGGTAATGGAATATATAAAAATAAATCACATTTCACTCCAGTATTTTATGGTATGCTGTCAGCAAATGTCCAAAGAAACACAAACCTAAAGTGAAACCATTAACTTGCAGATAAATCACAGAAACCTCTCATTTAAAAATGATTTGTAAAGGTCTAATGAACTGTTAGGGATAAGAACTGAAAATTACCACATATTAGAATGGTAATTTTCCTCATCTCTAAAATAAATACAACCTAATTTTAGCTGGACACAAAAGTAAATTCCACTTGTCCCATTTATACCTTTTAAACCACAGAAAGGGCAACTATAGCAATGTATGAGCAAACACCTTCTTTCACATTCATTGCCTAGGGAAAAATGTGAATATATTTCCCTCACTTAAATAAAATTCATGCCTGAACTGAGATTAAAATTAGAAATTTATTTCTGAACACATAAATATGACAGTACTGTATTTAATTTCTGACGACTATAACTGTCATGCTTGAGTTGGCTTTTCATTCTCTAAAATAGACTTATTTATGTATCACACCACATTACTGAATACTGTTAATCTTCAATAATGTTAATCTTCAATATATTTAATACATTAGGCAAAAAAAATAGTTTCTTGTGGGTTTTACTGCAAGAAAGTATATTTGAGACAGCCATTTTGGTCTGACTTTGCCAGTTGTGGGAAAAAAAAAGACAAACAAACCAAGCCACCACAAACACAACAGAAATTTTGTGGACATTTAAAACATGTCTCCTGACAAAGGAACTACCTTATAAAATATAGGTTAGAGCCTTCCATTCAGAGATGCCTAAGAAGAAGATAATTTAAATTCTGCTGGTTTTTGGGCTTTTTGTCATTATTGATTTTGGGGCTCTTTTTCTTTAGTTGTCCACATGTTGCCCACCCCCTCTGCCCCCCCCAATGAGTAAGAGACTGTACAATGGACTTTGATAAGATACTACGAGCTACCCTTTGTTAATATCATGCTTTATGAGACAACAACAGCCTCAATATCATTTACTCAGTATTAGAACAATTTTGAACATAAAGGATTTCTGCCTTCCCCTACGGCTCTAGTTAGAACGAACTTACTCCATTTTTCAAAAGCAATGCATATTCAGCATATATGGCAGAAAGAGTGTGAGCTGAGGTTGCACATGCTCGCAACAACTCCAATGACCAAGTCTTTTGGAGTCAGGTTCTTTCTCAGAAATTAGGAACATCAGAGAAGTCATGCCACTACTAGGAAAAGGAATCTGAAATGTCATTTGAGAATTACGTAGCTGTCATGTACTATTGACACTTTAAAAAAAAAAAAATCACAATTTTTCTTTAGGAAATACTGTCAGTATCTTATCTATCTCTTCCTCTGCCACCCAAAGGTTTGCTCATTTTGGCATTTCTGAGGATTGAAAGTTTTACAGAGCAAAGGAAAAACTCATGCAACAAGTGGAAAAGTTTATTGAGAGAAAAGAGGATGGCTTCATTTTTCCTGTAACATGAAACTGAGTATTTCAGGTAAAGTAAGAATCCACAGATTTCCCCTAACTTCAGATCTTATTCTGAAGCCTAGTTTTCATACCTTCAGGAAAAAACCAGGAAATTTAACAGAAATGAAGTGGAGGGAAGATATCACAAACCAGTTTACTTGCAGAGATTTAGTCTTCACTTTTTAAGCAGTATTACTGAAAAAAAAAGAAACCAAAACAATAGAATGACAGGTGGTTTTTAAATTTTTATTTTTATTGTCAGTCAGGCAAAGAAATTCTCAGCACATATCTAACGCAGACTATTGAAACTGTGTAAAAAAACAAGTCACTGAGTTATGATCACTCTACTACAATATCCAGGCAAATCTTTCTTCTAGCCTACTCAGAATTACTATGTAGTTGATAGTGTTGGCATGTTCATAGCTACCATCTGACATGACACTATCTCAAAATCCTCAGAAGGTTACTCAATCTCATCACATAGGGGTGTAAACTACAATGATACTACTGAAATACTATTGCTACATGGCTGAAGATTCTGCAGCACCAGCAAAATTACCTTACCACAAAACCCCACTAACACTTGCTACTAAAATTAATGGACTACTTTACTAAAGACAAATAATGGAGGGATGGGAGGTCTTGTTAGTAAATCCAAAATTCTTATGAGCAAATCTAAAATTCAGGGATAGTTTCATTATGACAATGTATAATTTCAACTCCTAAAACACCTGGAGAAGGTTAGCACTGTACCAGTACCATCATCTGAACAAGATGCAGCACATTTCATTCACCTTCTTGAAAACTTTCACCTGGGAGGACTGGATGTTGGAAAGGAAGGATAACATCATGCTTTTTTTTCTAATTTCAGGTCTAGTGGCAGACTTTTCCTAGCTATACAAAAAAAGGCACAGCAGTGGAATTAGAGATTTTCATAGTAACCTAAATGCCTACAAGGTATGTGAGAAAATTTTTGAAATATGCTCTATGAAAAACAGTCAGTTGTGCTAGCCAATATATTGTATTGATTATTCATTGAGTTTTTCAGACTTTCTATCAGGACCTCTGTATTCTTGATACTAAGTCTGTAATACATTAAGAGTAGTAAAACTAAAATTATTATTTAAAAAAGGAAAAAAAGGATAAAAAAAAAAGATGCAGTTAAACTCTTCAGCTGATTTGTAACGATTTAGTTGCTCTGTGACTGCTCCGCAGTTTTCAGTGTTACACAGCTAGGGAGACAGAGTGCACACAGAACTGACCTCAGCCACAAAAATGCTGGGGTTCAGGGGCCCAGTGTCTGTTAGGTGAGACATTAAGACACGTCTGCAGTCACCTCTGCAGCATCCCAAGGACAGCACATTTCACGCAGGGAGATAGATTTGCTGTGAGTGCTGTAGCCCAGGGAGATCTGAGAAATGTGCATTGCAAAAAATCAAGAGAAGACAGAGTGAAAGCACATCATTTATAAAACAGCTTGACTGAGCAAGTAAGTCTGATTACCTGCACCGTGCCACTATTGTCACGACGGCTCCGCAGGGAGCACATTCATTTGTCATTTCCACCGTACCGTATCTCAAGACATACAAGTATTACATCGAATGCATCCCTCAGCAGTTGGCTCACAGCCTGCTTTCTGGCACATCTCAAATCCATAGATAAATGCTCAGGAGCAGCACGCTGCTCTTCATCACCCTATTTCTAACCTCTTGTAAAGCACCTGCACGCAGGCTTTATTTCACTGGCTTCAGCTTTTCCCAGGTTACTCGCCGTTACAGATATTTGCGTCTGAAATAGGTGAGAGTGCTCCTTGTGGGGCTCCAGGGCCGGCGGGACCCTGCCAGAGCCAGGGTACTGCCAGAGGGGCAGGAGCCGGAGCGAGTCAGGGCGGCGTAGGCAGAGGGAGAGGGGGAGGCGGAGCGGGGTAAGGTAGCGTAGCCAGAGCGGGACAAGTTGTAGGACGAGCGGTTCAAGGAGCTGTAGGGAGGGCGTGAAAGGGTGCCGTAGGTGGCACGGGTCGAGGAGTAGCCCAAGCGCCCCTCGGGGCTCCACAACGATCGGGAGGTGGGAGCCCACGTGGAGCCAAAGCGAGAGGTACTCTCATAGGAAGGGCCCCACTGAGAGCCACACAAGGAGCGAGAGCCAGAGGCGCCCACAAGCTGGGAGAGGGAGCGAGAGGTGGGGGCGCAGAGCGAGCGGGCTGTGGGACCGGCCAGGGGCCGCGGCGATGGGGAGCACGGCAGGCAGGCCGCAGCCGAGGAGTCCAAGGGCTGAGCGGCCGGCGAGCTGGCGGGGCGGGCCCCCACGGCCACCAGCGAGGCGGAGCTGGGCGAGCACAGCGAGTGGGCGGCGGGGGGCCCGACGGGGCGGGGGGCCGGAGAGCACAGCGAGTGCGAGGCCGGGGGTCCTACGGGACGCTGGGGCGCCGGGGAGCACAGCGAGCGGGATGCGGAGGCAGTGCCCACCTGCAGCACTGTCGGGGTGCTGCTGCGGTCAGCAGCGCGGGGCACCGGGGAGGCCACTGGGGAGCACAGGCCGTGCGCTACGGCGGCATTCAGGGGCTGGGAGGACAGCGTGGCCGCTGGGCCGCACTGAGGCTGGGTGCTGGGAGAGGGTGTGGAGCTGCAAACGACGTGGGAGATGGAGGCACCGGGCACTGAAAGGGGAGCTGCAGACTGGATGGGGTTGCCGATGGTGTGGATTACTGGAGAGCACATGGAGTAGGATGGCGGAGCAGTCATAGGGACTGCCTGGGTTGCCCCGTTGGGACTGGGGCCACCCATGAAGTGGGTCAGCAGCGCACTCACCGCATTATTCGCGGGGACAGAGACAGAATAGGACATCGGCCCCCCTCCACCTCCAGCGGGGTGTGTGGGAGCAGGACCCGTCTCAAACACCACGTGAGGCATAGTGGTGCAAACAGGGTTGGATGCTGGGGCTGGCATGGAGCTGTACATGGATGGAGCCATTGGAGCGCACGTAGCAGGAGGTACAGTCTCGCATATGACACGGAAGCCAGGATCGCATCCCATCTCAAAACTGGGATTGATGCTTGGATTGAAGCCTTGGTTGCAGATGGTATTGCATAAGGGATGGCCTGCAGGGAGGTACACAAAGTCGTACACAGGCTGTCCCCCTGCGCTGCAGTTTGGGTTGCACACTGGGATACATATATATTCACACATGGAGTTGAAGGCAGGGTCTGCCACAGGGACAGCCGTTCCGGCTCCCCCAGAGCCGTTCATGGGGACAGAGCCATTCTCACACACGGGGAGTGACCCGTTCTGGCCGATGGGCAGGACACCGTTCTGGCCTGCCGAGCAGCACACTTCAGCTTTGGCACATCCCTTGCAGTAGGCAAACTTGTGGCACCCAAGGTTGGCCAGGAGCCGGTGGCAGCCAAGCCTGTAAGGTGTAAACTCCACGATGGTCCGTGCCTGTTGGTTGGATGCCAGCGTTCCCAAACTGGAGCAAGACAAAAAAAATAATTAGGACCCTAATCCTTAGCACTCAGAGACCTAAACACTACAAGATGAGCACACAAATAAATTTGATTTGCTATGACATACTTTAGAAACAAACTGTTATGACAATTTTGTTATTCTTGTCTTTTTCCAAAAAACCCATATTCTCTGTTGAGAAAAGCATGGGAAAGCTTTTGTCCCAAGAGAAGATTTGGAAGACTCCCATAGTCACTTCTGTAATGGGAATTGGAAAACCATTTGTGGTACTGACTTGAATTCTTAAAAAATGCAGCACCCTTCTGCCTCAAAGATGTATTTATTGCTTACCATTTCCAGCAGTTCAACAGGGCAGCTTTGTGGAATCCAGTTCATTACTATTCAGTGAAAACAATTCTTAACTTCTTGCCCTCAAAACTAGTCATACTTTTGTCAGTTCTCCTTGTCATGAAGAGAAGCAATGCATATTAATGAACAGCTACTTTTACTAGAATGTTACAGCATCTCGAAAGCTTCCAATTTCCTGTGATTAACGTGTTATGAGCTTAGAATGCATATTGCTATTTCTCACTGTCGTTCTCTAATTGTTCCTATATGTGGTTAGTGCCAGTTCATGAATATTTAGAGGAATTTTATTATAAATTCAATAAGATTGTAAGGGATAGGGGACCTAGCTAGTACTTCTTGTAAAGAGAAGTGTGCAGACAGATATTTGATGCACCCACTTAAATTAAATCTTGAGAAAAATGAAGCAGCAGCCTTCCTTACCAGCTTTAAATGATCAGTTTCAAGAGGAGTGAGGCTTTTAATAGAGTCTCAAACTAACTAAACGCCAAAAACATCAGAACTATTTTCTCTCTCAAAACCTGTTCTGAACTTGTGCACTTTAGTCAAACCCCAATATTGTCCCCATTTCCAGAACTGATGAACTTACTCAATGGTCATTGGCTCTTTGAATAAACCACAGCCTTCTAATGTCATTACACAATTCTTCATATCCTCCTGGAGAGGATTACAGAAGGAGATCTCTGCTGTACATGGTACTTTCAGTCTGGGTTGGCTCAGTAGCTAGTTAAAAAAGAAATAAACACATTTTATGGATTTTAATCCTTACAAAATTGACAATGAGGTAAATAAATGGAAGGGGAAAAATTAAAGTATTATTACTATGCATTTCTTTTTTACTTGCTTCCATGATCTCTATACACTACTAAGTCAAATATTTTACTTTAAAAATCACACCAATCTCACTATATTTTAAAAAGGCAATAATATAGAAGAAAAATGTAAAATATTTCAAGTTTATTTGCATTGTACTTAGGGAGTGGCCAATAAGAGTCCCCAGGTCTGTTCCTTAGATCCCAAATTCCATAATTAAAGTTACTTACCTTTACAATAACGGGTGGTCTATTGACCACAATATCCCTGCTCACCATCAGAATTTCTCCACACTCAGGGTCTGAGACAGCAACCACTTTCATAATGTTGTGATCACAGAGATAAGGTCCATATTGATTATATGATATACACAGTGGAATTTTTTTCACTGTAAAACAAATTTTTTTCTTTTATTTTTCTGTATTTTTTATTAATATTTCCACTTTCCTTCCTCCTAAAGTTGAACTCATGCTTACAATGGCTTAATTAAGTATTTATCATGGCATCTTTGAAAATAGACAGAATTTTTTCCTGACTTAGGGTGATACATTGCTATCTTCAGCAATCAGTTTCGCAGTTTTCAATTCATCTACTAGTGAATTTTCAAGATTAGTTGATGATAATGATGATGATAATTATTAAGCAAAATTTGGAACCTTTCCTTCCAGTGCAATTCTTAAAACAGTAATTCAAATATAGGCAAATTAAAGCCTCATAAAATAGAATTTTAATGTCAGTATGAAATTTTGTCTTATAATGGTGTGGTTCAATGAAAAAGATCTTGTTTCTTCCAGAAAACAAGATCTTTTATCATGAAAACAGGTGTTTATGTTCTGCTACACATTTTCACTTCCCAGCATATGGTATGCCTAGGTGCTCTAACAAAGTGTTTTACACTGGCTGATATCTTCTGGCCAAAGAAAACATTGCTTTTCTGATAGACAGCTGCAGCTTTATCTTTGTATTGAGTATAGAGTCCAGAATTGAAATTTCAATGAAACAATTTTTTAAACTATCATAAATATCTCTAAACCTTGAGAAATTAAGGAAAGACTACAATTTACCTGTCATCATACATGTAGTATTGACATGGTGTTGATTTTTGAGTGATACCCTAAAGGGAATTCAGCTGTAAATATTTACCACTGCACATCTCACTTCCCACCACTATTAGGAAGTCTCCACAGATCCTAAAAACCAACTAGCTCTGAAAAACAGCAGTGTTAGACAATTTCACCCTCTTACCTTCCCTTGGACCCAATGTGACATTCACACAGTCTTTCCAAAACTGATCCATTGGGACACCACTGTAGGTTATAATTTGCGCGCACAAATTGAACTTCAGGGTTTTGTTCTCATTACGCAAATTTTCAAGCAGCCAGTTCAGCTGGACATCTTCACCGTACATTGGGCAGTTGGCCATCTTTAACCTCATGTTAATTCCAGAGTCACTCAGAAATGGGTTTTTCAGAGAGGATAGCTCCCTGTCGATATGACAGTTGGAAGCGTTGCAGTACCCTGGGTGAATCCTTCTGTAAGCCCGGTAATAGGCTTCTTTGTTTTTCACAGAACCTGTTGAAGAAGATATATGATAATGAATCTGCTGGAGGCACAAGAACCCTATTATTATTCTACCCAAATAATAAAGATAATTAAATTTATTGCTTCTTCTTCCTGAAACCCAAAGTAGCAGGTTGTTGTAGAACGAATGCACCAGATAATGAAATATGAGATACAGAAGACTGAATGCATGGAAGAAAATGAACACCTCAGGGAAAAAAGAAAAAATTATAAACCTTATTTTGCTTTTAAGTAGTTAGATATAAAAAATGGTCATGTAAATCTCAAAATGTATAGTTAGTACAAAACTGAAAATATAACTCTAAAAGGATAAGGGTGAATATGAGATGCTACCATTCTCTCAAAAGACAAAATATGCCATTAAAACAAAGAAACTGTCAATTGTTTTCCAACCAACCAACCAACCAACCAACCAAAAATAAACAAAAATCCCCACAGAGCTTGCAAATGTACAATCAGCTGTGATCTGCTGTTCATTCCTTTATGCAGTCTTGCTAGTTGAACTCCTCCTGTCTACTGGAATATGAAAATCAGTAACCTCAAAGTAAGAGCAGCAGAATATGCTAATAATACATGAATTTAGTAAGTAGGCATATTTTCTGACAGACCCAGTACAAGAAGCAACAAGTAAGGTGTTAATCCTAGGTTTAGAAGAATTTGTGGGTTTTTTTAGATTATCATGAGTCTGCTAATATTTAAAACTACTTTCAAGGTGAGACCAAATCATATACCTATACACAGTGTTATTTAAAGCGCTGGAATGCACATCCTGTTAAGAACAGGTAAAAAACTTTGGCTTTGTCTAGTTTGGAGAAAAGCAGGCTGAGCAGCAACCTCATTGTTCTTCCTAGCTTCCTGAGAAGAGGAAGTGGAAGGGGAGGTGCTGAGCTCTTTCCTGGTGTCCAGTGACAGGAAGCATGGCAATGGTTGAAAGCTGTGCCATGGGAGGTAGTCTAGACATTAGGAACAATTTTTTTATTGTGAGGCTGGTCAAACAGTAGAACAGACTTCCTAGAGAGGTGGTTGATGGGCCGTGGTTGTCAGTGCCTTAAAAAGAGATAATTAATAGTATGTTTCAACTTTCATTTAGTCCTGACATGTGACCAGGACGAGATGGTCATTGTAGGTCCTTCCAGCTGAAATTATCCTATCCTATCCTATCCTATCCTACCCTATCCTATCCTATCCTATCCTATCCTATCCTATCCATTAATATGTGCTTTGTTTGAATCATCTAAATATATTTAGAAGTTTTAAAATCAAGACCTTTGAAGAGAAAAGCATCTGCCTCTTTCTCAAAAATGAAAAGACAATTTCAGATTGTTCTGCACATTTAAACACAGGAGAGATTACTTTGATACTTTTATATGATTAGCCTGTATAAATTTCTTATAACCCATTCAATATGTTTTCGTCATACCTAGTTCATACTTGTAAGCTCCAGTGATATCTTCAAATTGCTCACTGCCAACACTCTTGGTGATTAGACGTTGTCCACATGGCCATGTGTCACAGAAAAATTTTGTTCTTTTGGCATTGTTTTGGGAAAGCCAGCCAACATAATTTGAATTTACTCGAGAAAACATGTGATGACCATCATAATCCAAGTCCAGCTCCCCTTCCCTGATGCTCCGAACCCATGTAGGACCACTGCAAGCTGAACCTAAACCAGAGAACAAAAATATTACAATACATTGAAACCTGAATAGCAGGGCAACTCAGCAACATAATCTGAGTAAAATTATTCCAACTATAGTAAAATTACCTCTGCCTGTTTCCAGAGGCGTTGGATCCAGACACTGCCAGTCACCACAGCACTGATTTATATCTCTGCGAGCCATCCAAGATTCATTCCAGCAGTGGTATCGCCTGTAGAATGAAGGAATATTCAATTAAAGATGTCTCTTGGATTACCAAATTTAACACCTATGACAGAGGAAAACCATGTCAGCGATAATTTTTTGATCAACTGAAGATTTTGTATCTCTAAACACTGTTAATGACATTTATGACGGGAGTGGTTTTGTTCGCTTTATATCTCTCAGGCTGGAAATTTGTTCCAGAACCCCACAGACCTGATTGCAAAACATGTTTCTTTTAGTAGATAACATGACAACACAGTTCTTTAGATTAAGTTTAACAGGCATTGAAAGGTTTATAAGAATGAAATAATCCATTACAAGGAGCATCAGGAGGACAACACAGGTACAACCAAGTGATTATGACTGGAGATAAAAGTCCAAATTAGGGATAAATTTTCCCTAGCATTTAATGATCTATTGTACACTTTTACAGCTTCTAAGCTTGATGGCCTTATTTTTTTCAGCTGAGAGTGATAAGCAAGCAGCATGGATTCTCTCAAGAGGTTCTGCATTTTTCTTTTTTGAAAATCCACACTGAGTAGACTGCCTCTTTAGTAATGTCATGGTTTTGAAATGCATTATTAGGAAACTGAAGAGCATTACCCAGATAAAGAAAGAGATACACTAAAGAGAGACATGATCTGCTAAATTGGTACTGGTTTTCCTATTATGTAATTTTTAAAAGGGAAAAAGAGCTTTGTATTTTTCTCATTTACCATAGTTTGTCTTTGCCACACAGGTTTTTACCAGTAGAGTCAAAAATCTCATTGATACCAAGGGGATTCTCAATTGAGCAAGGAAAACAGAAGCTTGTGACAACACGGCTTGGAATTCCCAAACATCTCATCACTGTAAGCAAAAATATGAATGAATCATTACAAGTCACAATTAGTCAGTCAAATCCTTCACTTATTTTATAAATTATTATATTCTAATTTGCAGTTGTAGAAACACAATGGATAGGAAGCAATATTTGGGGTGCAATATCTTCAAAATTCTTTTTAGTTCTTGAAAATAGTTTGAAAAAAGCCTAGCAGAAAGGACTGTTTTTTTACTGTTCCATCTTCAAATAAAAACCAAAAACATCCACAAAAACAGATGATTTAAGTTCAGAAATCATTAACTTGATTCTGCATTAATAAAACCATTTTTTTTTTTTATAAATAGTGTGGTACACATAGATTCACCTACAGGACTTCAATTTAACTTTCTTCATTCAATGTAGAAGCAGGTTCAGTAGATAAATGATATAAAGCTGGAACTCAGATCTTCTGTCTGTAGAGTTTAGTGCACTCTTATCTAATCTTTTGCATTAAAAGGAGAATATAGCCAAATGCACTTGTGTTTTGGGGGAGACATTACTATAGATCTTCCTGCTCATAACTTAATGTTTTTTCTTATCCTTCAAACATCACCCAAAGCATAAATTTTGGCTCTGCAATGGGGTTGTGGAGGTTTTGTTGGTTCTTTCCAACCCCAATTACTCTATGATTCAACAATGCTGCACTTGCTCTAAGTTTTAATAAAAGTTTCAGTATTGATAACTGCGTAATATAAAGGTCACAGAGAAGGAAAGCAAAAGGTTGATAATAAACACTTTATCAGGAGCATGAGAAATATTTCATTTTTTTTCTAGTAAAATTCTTACACGTGAAATTATTCAAGTAGATTTTAGGGTCAGATGTTTTTGATCCTTGTTTTCTTTCTTCTTTTCTCTATAAACTAGGTGAAGGCAAACTGAAATATCATACCTGTGCACATGACTGAAGCAAGAGATCCACAGTACCCATATCTGACCGGCCTGCATCTACCACTGTACCACTGCTGTAGAATAGGGACACTTCCATTCCAGGAAAATGGCTTTGTTCCTTTCAGGTAATCACTGTTTTCTGGAATCTTCATGATACTGTTAGTGGTATGGCTGCTTATCTAGAAAGAGAAAAGAAAAACAACCATTTCAAATGGCCGACCATGTCTTCACATTCTAAGCATGTCTCAAAATCATCAGAGATTAGCATTAAAAGTTTAATTTTACTGTGAAATCTGAGCACAGGAAGGATTTCCCCTGCTCGCCTGCTGCGTTAGATTACTGTGCAGTCTGTCCTTCTACAATATAATGAAGTGTGACCTGATCTGTTCAGAGGTCTCACACACCCACAGATCTTACCATGTGATTCACCACCATGCTGACATGCACGGGGTCATTGCGCCAGCAGTGGTCACGATCAGAGCCGTGATGGTAACTCGCACCCATATCCAAGATCTTCAAGCAGATATCCAGAATCCCATCTTCAAACTGAGGAAAAAAACAATAAATAGGCATCGTGGTATGCTGATGTTGCGAAAGTATACCTTTCTTATCAATAATCCAGTCTTTTTCAATTATATGAGTTGCTTTTCACCTCTCCTGCCTGTGTTTTTTCTTTTCTTTTTTTTTTTTTTATTTTTTTTATTTTGTTAAATCAAGCACAGCTCCTAGTGGTCTCCATGGTATTGCCTGTCTGCCTGAAGGAAAACCAAAGGCAAAAACATGTCATTTTTACTTATGTTTGACCAATGGAATAATTTTCCTTCTGAAGCACAGTGTTTGTTCCACCTGTTCCCAGAACATTGTGCAATTTCCCTCATTTTACTAGATAAAACTTTGTTCCAGTTATTAGGGCTACAGTGAAATCCTCAGATGTTTTGGTTCATGTATGCATAGTCTGAACTGATCCTAAAAACCTTTGCAGTACAAATAGGGCATGCATTTCTGAAAAAATACAAACAACACTTCATTTATCAGTAAATAGATGTCATCTATTTCTGAACAAGTATTAAAAATATACCTGTCCAAAGTGCCATGGTCGAGAGGTTATGTGCTTGTGGACTCCTTCATATAGGATTCCATGTTCATTCAGAACATATTCTTCTCTGTGGGCCTGATTGTCCAAATATACAGGGTCATCTGGAAAAGATGAAGAGCTTTCATTCAGACAAAATGTACCTTTTTGGTACTTCTGTGTTTCTGCATCACTGGATCCCTCTCTCCTTTACTACCAGTTTTTGATGTATACTTTTATGTTGAAGGTTGTGGGCTCTTTAAGCACTCACAGAAAACTCATTCCTACTTACAGCTAGATAATATCTTTATTAAATCTCTCCCTGCTGTAAAACACATTAATGGAGGAGTTTGCAATTTATCTTCACAGTAAGCTGTTCTACAAGTCAAACACTCAGCAACATAGAGTTGTGTATCTGATTTAGATCAAATCAGCACAGACAATGTGAATATTTGTCATGTAATGATTTTGGCAGGGTCCTACAGACTCCAGAATTGCTTGCTACCTGAGCCAGATCTAAAGAATTTAATTTTTATTTGTACTGTATTATTTTATGATGACAACACAGTATTCACAGAATTACAAAATGGTTGAAGTTGGAAGGGGCCTCTGGAGGTGATCTGGTCCAACCTCCAGCCAGTTTCCCAGGCCATATCCAGATGGCTTTTGAATATCTCCAAGGATGCAGACTCCGCAAACTCTCTGGGCAGCCTGTGCTAGTGCTCAGTCACTCTCACAGCAAAAATGCATTTCCTGACAAACAGAGGAAACTTCCCAGTGCTTTCTGTCCTGTCAAGATACTGTAGTAGTTGTGGGGAAAAAGTTATACCTCACCCCTACTACCACTAAAAAAAAATTGAAACAATGGCTTGAGATAGTCTTGAACTTGGAGGAAAAAATTAAAAAGAACAGAATTAAATCTCTCCTTGATTCTCATTGTTTCTGTTACTACATCCTTTACACACCAGGTAAATAATAAATATCTTCTACAGTTTTACTCATCACTAGTTTTTTTTCTTAAAACAATCTGATTGTCATTAGAGTTCTTACCTGCACACCAAGGGTTAAAAAGGACATAAAAATCTCCAAGACACCGCTGGTATGTGTGACCACAAGATGTGATTTGCATATTGAGAATATAACGGCCAATGCAGACGTTGGAAGGAGGAAACACGCTGATACTGATGCATTTTGGCTGATGAACTTTGTAGGAAGCACTCCAGCAGGTTTGATCCAGACATCTGCCCATTGGGAAGGTGCATTTTGTCTCATTTGATTCACAAGGTCTGAGGCCTTTTCAGGAAAATAAAAACCACTTCCATCAGACTACTAAACAAAGCACATGTAAAAGGCTGGTAATTTGCTTAGGCATCATTTGCAAGGCGAAGCTCCCAAGGGTGGATTTCTTTTTCACTTGTCACTTCTCTAGCAGAGTGAGAAAACTTTACATATTAGAAGAACTGCCTGATTTAGGGGAAGGTAGTCACTTTACATGGAACATGAGTAGGTTATGGGAATATGAAGACTATGAAAGAGGTCTTCTGGAGTCTATGGGAAATATTATTAATCAACAAAGGACTAGGAAAGTCTACAGAGTGCTTGGGAGTGACTACCTGTCTCCACGGTGAAAGCAGCCTGGTCCACGGAGTCATCCCATTCTCGATTTTGGAAGCGAGCATATAAGCTAAAGGCTTGCCCTCTCCTTATTATCTGTCTGTCAGTTCCGAAGAAATGGGTATTATGTATTTGACAGTTGGAAGGACAGTTCAAGTCAACTTCTCCCAGCTCAATAACTGCAGGACAGAGAAAGGAGCACAAAGAAAAACCCCATATAATTAAGTTCCAGCTTCGACTGTGGTTGAGATTAAGTGACAGAGGAGACAATGATGAAAGACAGAGATAACTCTTTCAAAATTCATTCAAGACTTTGTTCAGAATTCAGTGAGACTTAAATTGAGACATACATCCATAAAAGTTCCTTTACAAGTTCACCACTTTCCTAGCTTGCAGATGGAAACTTGTCTAACTCTTTGATTTTTGTAGCTCTGCTACAAGTTTCACTTCTTTTATATAGTGCCTGATTGTATTATAAATACCTGATGCTGAAGGCCAATATTAGTATCTCTACTTGAAAAGCTGACTTTGCATTGTAATAGTCTCTCCACACATTATAACATTCTGTCCACAGTTACAGTTTTGCACATGCTATCATTTGAGATGTTTGAGTTTTTTATAAAAGAAATTAAAAAATTAAATAGAATAAAGAAAAAAATTGATAACATGTATGCGTTTGAAAGCTTAAGTGGCATTCCAAATTATTTATGAAAAAAAAGATATGTATAAATATCTGTTAAAATAATGTTAAATATGCTTGCAGATGTCTCAGTCTGTACTCCCAAAGTCATAAAAAAGTTTGCAGATTTCATTGAGGAACTTAATGGAAAAGGAAATATTCACAAATTGTGACATTTTAAAATGCTGACAATCTATTCCAGGTGCTGTGATTAGCTTGACAGAAATCTTGGCCGATTCCCCCTTAGGCATCCTGCTTGCATATCAGTCATTTCATAGGAGTAATTATGACACTGGTGCCAGAAGGATGGGTGGCAACATTCATCTTTACTTATTTGCATACAACTTTTTATTTTCCAAAGTTCTTCATTCTAATTGAAGATGATGGGAGCCACAGATTCTCAGCAGTTTTGGAAATTGGCTTTACTGATGTACAAAGTCTTGTATTTTATTATAATATTAAAATGTTAAGTTTGGTCCTGCTAAGCCTACAGAAAAATCTAACAGTGCAACTTCTCTAACTACATGGGTACCTACAGAATTAATATTTAAGGGAAAATACTTTTTCCTATCCAAAACCAAGGGTGTATCCACTCAAGGGGAGACACATAGCTAAGCCCTTAGGATCAGGAAATTTTTAACACAAATCAGTGGAGTTTCCCAGGATCACATCCTGAATTAAATAATAATTTAAATTAACTGGGGAGAGGGTGGGAACGGGTGGAATAGGTGGAGAAGAGGCAAAAAAAATGCAGTTTTTTTCTAATTTGTTTTCCTTGAATAAAAATAATCTTGTTTCTCATCTAACTATTTAAACTTAGTCATGCATTGGTCATTCAGATCTTCAGCAGAGATCAGCAACAAATGCAGAGGTGAGTGCTACCCATGGTAAAAATTTGCACACGATTGACAATAACCAAAAAAACACAGGAGTGCATTGCATCATTATTGCTCATGAATACAACGTACCTGCTGACAAGAATGAGCAACAGAACTGAACTGAAAATCTCATATCTTAATGAGAGTTGTCAACCATAACAAAAAGTATTCTGGTCACACCGAAAGTACTTATAGCACACATGGCAAATTCCTGCGGTCAAGAACACTGAAAGAACCTGATTCTTGCCTGGCCTCTGGAGGTGTTTATAAACCAAGATAACTACTCTTCATCTACTCAGTAATCCAGCTGAACTGGAACATCAGGGTGCTGAGGTATTACATTTCCCAGGGATGCTCTCTAAAGTCAGCCCACAGTTTGCTTATCAGATTTAAGTATCGCAACTGGATCATAAACGAGCTAATGATTACTTTCTTAAGCAAAGACAGCTCAAAAAAAAATATAAAAGGCAATTCAGTTTCACATTTCTTATTGGTTTTCTGCCTCTGGTCTGGTAGAAACCTGACTATCCATACCAGTCACAGGGTTTTCGCTATCAATTCATATTTTCCCTTCATTCAAGACAGAATACATCAGGTATTCACTGGAAAATAATTGCTTCTAGCATGAGAATTCTGAAAGCTAGTACTCTGTACTTATGCTAGCAATAAAGTTTATTCTTTTCCATGCTATTTCCTATTTTCAGAATTGGCTGTTGTTTCACTAAATCTTTTCCATAGCTTTATTCTTCATAGTAGCTTTTTTAGAAGTAGTTTATTTCTTTGTGGAACTTTCTCACTAGTTCCACAAAGAACATCCAAACATGCAAATAATCCCTACACAAAAATATGTGCAATTTTTTAGGCCTGTACACATGATCATTTAATTATTTCTGTTTTCAGTCCTGGTTTAAGGGACATTAAAGTTTCAAGACACTTACCTTCCATTTTTTCTTCTTCTACATGTACTGGTGTCTGAAGCACAGTACTGGTGGATATACCAGCTCCTCAGCAAGACGCACTGCAAGGTCTGGCTGATCTCCTCTGCCAACCAATCTAATTTCCTCTCAGTAACACTTATATTCAGAACTAAGAGGCCGTCACACGTGTTGCATCAACAAAATACCAGTTTTAAAAGAGGCCCCACCCATGTGTCTACTGATGCTCATAAATGATTCATTTTAACTTCCAGCATTATTAGGGAGAGTCCTGCGGCTGAAGGGAGGGAAGAGATCTTGGTAACCTCACCTATAGCATAGTGCTCTCAGTGTCCCACAGCTTGCCCTGTCTCAAAAATACTTTAAAGCTAGGATGAATCTAAACACATTTCAGGGTAAGCCATTATTTGTAGCCATCCAAAGTTGCCATAAATACCAGCACCTACTGTTCCCTTCTGGCTAGTCAACTTCAGACAGCTATGGAAAACAATAAGGAGTACTAGACTAAAGCTGAATTTACACTCTCAGAATATGATAAGCAGTGGACATTTTTAGCATAATGTAAGCAGAAAGCCCAGTTTTCAGACAGTCTGCACAGCAGTCCCTCCAAGGAGAGGTCAGAACAAAAACAATCAGCTACAAACTTTTCCAACTAAATTGTAAAATATGCAGAGTGCATTGAAGTTGACGATAAAATTTAACCTGAAAATTGAATAAGTTGTTTATACTATGTATGTATTTATTTCCTAGCACACAGTTTTGCATCTTCTTAGCTTACTCCACCTCCCTTCCCCTGAAATTTTGAAAACCATTTTGAACAATATCTGTGAACAAAAAACCATGTTAATGCTTTAACACAAAATTTGTGCTATCTTATTTAGGTTCCAGGCATATGTAATAAAATAAAACAAAACAACCACAGCAGTGTTCTCTTTGTACTCTCAGTGATGAGTAGTTTAGCCTGCAAATAGGAGACATGGACTGAAATTTCTTCTGGCAAAACCAGAACAAACATGTGCTACTAGTTTCCTCCTATCCTTCTTATTATGCCTCTATGCCAAGCTTTACTCCATAAGCTATCTTTTGAATCCCTCAAAGTTGTTCTTTGGATTGAAAAAACCTAACACTAAAATAATAAAAAAAAAAAACCAAAACTCCAAACCAAGAAAAACTAAACACAAAAATCATTCATTGATATAGAAAGATTCAGACACAATGACTGAAGTTTAATGATTTGCATAACTGCCTGGATTCTAGACAGTGCTTTAAGAAATCATGAAATGAAAAAGCTTAACAAACAGTGAAATAACTTAGTAAGCATAACTTAACAGCTCAGGTATTGTGAAATAACTTCAGAGAAATTAAAGCAAAGAAAAAAAATCAGCACATCAGTGAGTTTGGAAGAGAGCAGTTAAAAAAGTTTGTATGACTGATGCATATGAAAGTGAATGTAATTTTCAATGTGTTCATATTTTGAAAATTATAAATGTTTGGCTCATCACTAGACAGACATAAAAAGTCTGAATCCTAAGTAGTTCATTCACCTCTCATATATCAAAAAGATTTCTTTTTCTTAGTATTTGCCATTTGAGTATTGAAATTCAACTCACTGAAAAAAGAAAAATTAAAACTACCATTTTTTCATAAGAAATAATTTAGCAGCCATACATACATAACCAACTTTCAATCAGCCTACAAAATCAGAATGGTAGTGGTCAAGCCAGCCACCAGAGACCTGCCTCCAAGCAGATGCGCATACTTGCATCCAGATAATAGAACAGAAAAGTACCAAAGTTGTTGACAGTTTCCAAGAATATATTAAAATCCCCTCAAATGCATCTAGTTCAGTCTTCTGACTGAAATATCTTGGTAAATGAAAGCCTGTGACAAATAAAAGAAAACAAATAGCAAGCATCAGTAAGTGGCTGCACCTGTGGGTTCAAAGAGACTTAATTAAGCATTTAAAATAATAAAGACCTGAATCAGGAGAAGAACACTTTCTGTATGGATATGAGTCACTGGCTTTAGTAAGTACACTTGCTTAGATCCTTGAAGCTGCTTTGGTGCCTATCTGTCTCTGCAGGATCATTATATAGATGCCCAGCCCCACAGCAAAGCCTCCCAGAGACCCAAGTTCCTGCCTATCGGTGTCTGCAGAGCCATCCAATTGCTGCTGCCAGCTCACAGCTATCAGACTGGTTGGTCCTCTCACTCAGGCCCAAGCCTCATGCACCTAAAGTAAGAATCTTTAACAAGGCAGAAAATCATAGCATTCTGGCTCTCTTGATGCACTCTGTTCTTACTCTTTTGCCTACTAAGCCCTGCATCATGTTCCTTGCATTCGGGTCATCCATACAGTAAGGGCCACCACACAATAGAAGAGCCATGGGAAACTGAGCACAAACAGGAAACACAGATATTGTTCAAAGAAAGGTTTTGCCTTGCAGCTTATGGCCTCTCTGATGTGTTCAGACAGCTGACTTCCAAGGCAGGCTGCTGACATCCTCCTGGGTAGAAACAGTTCCCCTCCGTACCTGACAGTGAGGTTGCCAAGCTGAGGCTGATGAGCCCTTGGTTCCAGCTCAGGGTGCTTTCTCCTCTGCCTCCATCTTTTTCCCTCACACTTTACTCATCATTCACACAAGCTGTCCTCGAGGTTACTACAGTATCTTGCACATCCAATATTCTCTGACATGTACAAATCAGATGAACGCCTGATGCAAGCCTGAAAATTCTGCAAGATAGCATAATTAGGAAGATATTCCAAAATTTAAGCCATTTAGGTTATTAAGTTTCTTTAATGACCTTGACATTGGCCTTACAACAGTAAGGCTAAACTTCAGTTTTGCAGTGGCTTGGTGTTCTTAAATATTCCTTTTGTTTCAATAGACTGACATGTGATGAGCATTTACAAAGTCAAGTGGTGGGACTGCTAAGGGTCCAAAACCCCCATAGTTTTCAATTACCCATTAAGCCACCAGGAAAGGGTGAGGATTGAACAACAGGGCATTGCAATCACAGGAAGAACATCTGTGAATGGCACTGATGCAGTTCCACTGCATCACTAATATATTTGGGAACAGTAGAGAGGTTGCAGTAATCAAGCATCCAAGCAAGGAATCCTTTCAGGAAAAAAGTACACAAAATGACTGCTCAACAGGGGAAAAAGGAAGGAATCAGAAATTATGTGAACTGAGATTAAAGTGTTTTGGTGAAAGTGTCATCTACTGGAAAGCTGGGGTTATTGCAGTTGTTAAAAAATATTTTTCAACTTATGCATGTTTCAACAACCAGCCCTAAAGTTCATTTTTTGTACTTGGTAATATAACTGTATTCCTTTGATCACTGGACCTGGAGTTGATCTTATAGCAATGACTGACAGTGTAAAAAGATAGTGTCAAGATAGTGTATTTGAAATCATTAAGTGGCATCACCGTCTGCTCCAGAGAGTTCAGGAATATTCATGTCTAACAAGGAAGGGGGATAGAGAAGAAAAAATCAGATGCCACAGGTTAACTCTAAAATAAGCACGTGTTAGGAATCCACATCTGACCTTCTGAAGTTTCATATTACAAGGGCTACAGGCTGTCAAACTAATGGAACTCTGTCACAGAACACACCCAGAGTTTCTTAAAATTCATAAATTAATTTGCAATGAAGTTGCCTTTCATTAAAGAGCCTGAAAGCACTGGCAGGTACTCTGTTAAGTGTAAGCAAGCATTACAACATCATATTTACAGATGAATTAGGACAAACAAATGCTTCAAATGAAATCTTAAACAAGAAGTCTGTGTGTTTTAAGAAGTAGATGGCAGCTTTGTCTTTCTAGAAGCTGGAGGAAATTAGTAGCATTAAATAATTATAGGTGGTTTCTGACACAACCAAACCACCACTCCTCATACAAAGAAACGAAAAATTCCTTCAAGGGAGTTCCCATCCCATCCAAGCTGGACCATCACTTGGAGTTCTGGTGGAGCTACTTGCTGTTTTGTCTCAGCCTCTTTACTGGGTTTGCATTTACTGTGTAAGCCACTATTTTGCTCCATTCCGTAGGATGTTTTTTCAATATCTCTGGTGCAGATGAGGAGCACACACACACACACACACACGCACACCTATAATGTTGCAGTATATGCAGAATTCAGAAAGGTCAGTTACAGGACATGTACCTCATGACAGCAGGCAAGATCATTTGTGCTTAAGGCATATTGTCAACATATTTAGAATAGAACCTAGGTAAAATGCTAATCCATGTACCTTAGTAACAGCAGTGACCAGGTTAACTGAATAGAATATAACCATAAACATTACATGAGTTTTAATTAGTAGGTTATAATAAAAAGAAAAATTTTATTTGTTTACAAAAAAAAAAACCAAAAAACCCCAACAAACAAACCCAAAAAACCAAGGCCCCACCCCCTTTTCACAAACTAAGCTAGAACTTATAGCTGAGTAATTTGCCAGGTAACCTACTGTAAGTACTGGAAATTCACTTTCAAATGAGCTTGTTCCCAACTATATTTAAAAACAGAACTGGAATAAACTAGCACTACTGTAAATTCAAACCTCAGCTCACTGAGCAGTAACTTTCCCACACAGGGAAACCTATAAATCACCCAGCTGTGATTATAACCCACCAGTCTAACTGCCCCAACAATCCAGGAGATACCACGGATCTGCTACCTGCACAGACAATGCTAATTGGAGGAGACTCAGTCTGAGCAGTGGGAGTTGAAAGAATAAAACAAGGTGAGACATTTACCCGTTGGATCATAGGAGATTTGGGGCTCTCTGGAAGAATGCAAATTGGCTCCTATTCTGTTAATTTAAAGCCTTAATTTTTAATGAAGTTGTTTGTTGTTTAAAAATACCCGTTTTCTCCTCTAATGCTTTTCTAGTAGATGTTTGTTTAAAATTTAGTCATATAGGAGTAGACTTCAACATCTTGGGACACAGGTCCAAACCACAGATCTACATCCCTGTGAAAAAGTGAGTCTCAAGTACTATTATTTGGAATATAAAGAGCTCTTGATTTCAGCTGTGAACTACTTAATGTTAAAAACAGAGATGAGGAAATACTTTTATTCTAACAAACTGAGTTCAACACCTGACTGATGTAACTTTCTCAAGATTTTTAAAATTTTCCATGTGCTGCTTATTTTGAACCTAAAAATATGTAGTTATCATGTGGTTTTATTTTAAGCAGTCAGGAGTAGAAGATAAAATAGAGTTAAAATTAAAAGGGACAGACTTAAAATTCTTGTCCCTTTCAGATTTCTACAGTAGATATCTTACACATATACACAACATGGTTTATAAAGAAGACAGTAAAGTGTATGAAGAGTAAGGAAGATGCCTTATATCAGAAATGCAAATTCCAGTTTTCTTTTTTTTTTTTTTTTGATCATGTACAGGCACACTTTCTACAATGAGAAACAGCATATTAACTCGCTTGTAGGCTCTGGTGTCACTTTGGGGTTGCTTGTTCGGCTTGTTCAGGACTAATTAGACAGCAGGTTTAAGCAGACAAACCAACACATTTGCTGGAATACCAATCAATGGCATTGCTCTAATGGTATTTGCCTCAGCTTTCAGAGTCTTACCAATAGTAGGGGATTAGCAATTGATTTTAGTGAAACGTGGAGCTCTGTTTTCAGCAGTATAAACACAGCACAAGACACAGAATAGAAGTGTCAGAGGGTAAGGAGCTGGAAGTGCTGGTTTAGATGGAGACGGGCAGTAGCACAAACCAAAGCAATATCTATTGTTCCCCCTTGATGGAAGCATTTTTATGGGTTTTTTTTAGCTGTGTTATAGGTTCCACTTCACTTCTGATTGCTCATCCAACTCAAACTCTGCTCCTGCAACAGATTTTTACTTCTGGTTCATTACTTTGTCATAAGGGACAGACAGGTCACGTCAACCACTAATAGCAATGTATGAAAGGAGGTCAAAACATAAGTCAGGACTGGCATGAACACAGCTGATGTCTCTCAGTATAAAGCAGCAAATACTTCCAGCTCCTGTACAACATGGCACACAAACATAGTCTTAGAATGATGCAGTAAATACTTCCAACTCTTTTACAAACCCAGCCATACAGACACAGATGTAAACACCAACACCTTTCTTTGAAGGCCCTTTTCTCCCTTTACTAGAAGTTCCTGAGTCAGTAGGCTTTCTTTTACTGCAATAAATGTTCTTGGCTTGCTTTGAGGTGTCTGCCTTGTGGCAAGATGATCCTTGATGTCATATGTGGTGACACATGAGGTGTCATAAAGCACCTTAACATAGAGTGGCTACAATCAGATTTTTAACACAACCATTTCATAGTATTTTTTCTTTTCCACAATTACTTCTGATACTCACCTAATTTTATATTAAATAAGTTGTACTAAGCAAAATACTCATTAATATGTTTTATTAGACTATATAGGTGCTGCCATCTTCAAAATGGAAAGACACAAGAAGTCTTACAAGATGTTTTAAGAAAGGTTTAAGTTTAAGAAACTACTTTAGCTTAATTTAGATTCAATATCCAGATGTTATTCAGTAAGCTGCCATATGCACAGTGCAGGTGTTTTGGCAAAACTTTCTGTAGTTCTTCTTGATTCAGCGTTAATTTATACCATCAAATGACATTATAGAATTCAGAGGAAAACAGCTTTTTTGATTAGAGATTTTTAGCAAGATGCAATATATATAATGTCATTGTGCTCACTGGACTGAATTTTAAGTAAGTTAATAAACTGGATTTAGACAAGTGTGTTAGTTACATCTTGCCATGCTTTGTTTTGTCCTGAAAATTGGCATGGACTATTCATTTTTACAACTTTTAATGAAATTTCTTCACAATTTGAAAAACATAGCATAGGACTGAATATGCATTCTTTTATACCCAGATGATCAGTAAATGAGAAATTATTGGCTGTGTACTGTTCCCCTCTGTACACAGGCAACTTCTCCTAATGCAGCTGAGCAAAATTTCATGATGATGAAAGTAGAGGAATGACAACTTAATTGCATCATAAAAATAAGCAAGGAGACACCTACACACCCAGATATCACATACTTCAAGCAGCACCTTCCAGTTTTTCTAGTCAGGTTTTAAATACGACTGCATTTTAAGGACGTACTGAAATGCTTTGGGCAAGTTTGCTACCTACAAGCATGAATTCTCTGCTTGCTGAACTTACAGTAGCCATAACCTTGGTTTGCTGCATTTTAAACTAATACAGCTGCCTTCAGTAATGTCTTGGTCTAATCATGAGTTTAATTTTGTTTCAAAGTTTTTTTTTTAACATCAAGTCTCTCAGTTTCTGTGCAAAGACACTGAATACTCGCATGTTCTATGTCAAATAATTTTGCTACACTAAGAAATCAATAAGAATATTGGGTGTAGTTTTTTGCTGGTTTCAAACACCACACATTAGAGAGTGCCATCCTACCAGCCCATACAATAATCTGAAATTAGTTCTTTTTCATAAGCCCACATCCACCTGAGCAGTAATTACAGTGAAATGTCCTGTCATCTTTCCAAAGAATAGTAATTAGGGATATGAGCCTGGATGTCTTGTATGGTTATGGAAACATTTGTTCTTCCCAGCTAATGATCAGCCAAACAGTAAATCATTAAAAGGAAAATGACAAAGGGTGTGGGTAGTGGCTGTCATCAACCTGGTTCACCAGCCCCAAACTTTGTCATCATCCTTCGGAAGAGAAAGCCTGATGATGCCAAAGTTTCAATTCTTTGTGCTTCTTTAAAGAAAACAAATACAGCTAATTAATCTTGTTATTTTTTATTGGTAACAAGTATCTTCCTCTTTACTGTTCTGGGAAAACATCTTTGTATTAGACAAACTATCCCTGTTAGGGAGGGCAAAAAGAGTCAAAACCATCTCACAGAAAATGTAGCAGTGTATCTATTACTACCACAATAATTTAAAACACCACCTAAGAGCTCAGGCATATACCTCTCTGAAACTAACTTAGAATAACCATCACCTTCCACTTTCTAGTCAGACCAATTTTTACTGCTTACCTACAGATTGCCAGGAGGAATGGAGAAGACCTCCCAGGCTGCCTCACTCCTCCATTTTTCTGAGAACAAGAATCGTTCCTGTTACACACACAGGTAACAAAGTACCTAATGGACATGAAATCTGGAGCTGGTTTTGGTTTAATGTCATGGTGTCAAATAAATATGTAACAAAGTAACTATTACCAACTCTTGGTATTATAATATATTTTTTTATTATTATTTTGCAATTCACACCACCAATTGCAACTGGTACCTTCTTTGCAGTTTTTTGAGTGATACACACCAGTGTGTTATATGACCAACCCACCGGTAACCGTAACATGTTCTCGGGACTTGGGAGAACCAGACTCCAGATATACAGGAAAAGCTGCTTCAAACCTAACAGTGTAGGTGTGACTTTAGCTCTTATCTTTCAAATTATGTATGACCTAATCCTAAAGCCCTTATGGCAAAGTTTTATCCTCTCCACAATTTCAGTGAAAAATCATATTATTAACCTCAATTATCAAATAAGCACCTTTCTTTTTTTTTTTTTTTTCTTTTTCTTTCTAATCTCAAGTATGGCAAACTTAGGTGAATTTCCCTTCAATGGGTGAACACATTCCAATGTAAAATTTTTTTTTATCTACTGCTAACTTTGAACTTATTTCAGACTTGTGAGACCTTCAGGCCTGCTGTTGGCCACCACAATAATGATGCTGCTTTGATTTTGGAGGCAGGAATGGGACAGTTCAGAAAAAAGAATTTTTAGAACATAGCACATCAGCACCGAAAGAAGACAAAAATTGTGAAGATGATAACAACAAAGCAGGATTGAGAGATTGTTTAATAAAGAATGCTTCCCTCTTTTCTAAATACTCTGATCAATCCTTTATTGATTTTTTTTCCCAAAAAAGTAAATATCATCAGGTCAACTCAAAACTATTCCCCTTGCAAGTATTTGTTTTTCTTCTGCCAAGCAGTAATGCATTTCAGGTTTTGCATTTCTTAAGCCAATATACTGCATACAAACCACAGGCATGTTAAGACACAAAGACACACATTGCATTTCATAACCTCACCGTGATGAAACCGGTTTGTACATATTCCTGGAGCATTTTATTGCTCACATTGAAGAAATCCCCAAAGTGCGATGGCTGCTATTCATACTCGTGATATAAAAAATTTTAAAACTGATAACAGTCCACAACAATGTAATTTAAACGCAACCCCAGTAAAGTATGATAATAGATAGGACACAGGTCAAGAACAATAATGGTTTAGGATATTATGCAAGATTTACAAACAATGTAGCTACAATCTGCATTAAGCACCACAAGCAAGCTAATAACACAGAGCCATGGTTTAATCCCAACACAATAACCAGAGATATATTTTTTTCAGATGTTTGATGACACACAAAACTGTAATTATAGGGATATTCCCATTTAGCTGTGCGTAAGGAATGGCAAACAAATTATAAAAGCCTTGTGCACAGAAGGAACAGGCTGGCAGCACCTCAAGAGCACGTCTATCTAACATTTGTCATTTACCACCGTCAACAAATCACTCTTGCAGAACAGGTTATACATTTGTACTGAAATTCCACTGCTTTCATTATGACATCAAAGAGCTTCCAGATCAGGGCTGATCTGGATCTCAGAGCTTGTTTGCCATTAAGGCATTATTTTTCTTTAACCATTTTTTAAATGGACACATATGTATTATAAATTGCATATTATATTAGGACACATATACAATTTACCAGTCTTTTCTAATCCATGTTGTAGGTCAATTTTCTCCCTTTTGTGTTAAAAATTTTAGTAGATTTTCCACACTGAGAAGTAGACTTATTAGACCTTTTAAATAAGTAAATCAAATATATCCTTTAAAGTCTGCCTATACCCCAGACCAAAATATATTTTTCACATGGTTCTTCCCATACATATGCAATTAGTATTTATGACTTGGTGGAAATCATGACAAAGTTATGAACCATTCTCATTTGTTTATAAGTCAGCTATACTTTATTTATAAAGTCATTTATAATCTGCTGAAAATTAGATAATTCTTTCCTGCACTTCAACGTTTATGGATGCGAATTTATCTTGTTCATATATCAATCCTTGTTTATATAATGAAAAATCTGTATTAAAATCTGTATCCTGCTACTGAACTGACCTTTCAAAAGTATCTGTTCTGACAATCCATCAGTATGATTTAAAATTTACACAAGTTTGGCTATATCTGGCAAGTTAACTTTCTGAAACACTCAGTCTTTCAAGTTGATTTAAAGATATATACAGAAATTCTTGGAGCAAAAAGAGTAGGTAAAAGTGACAGAAAAAAAGCATTATTCCTTACTAGACATATTGTTAAACTGAATGACGTTTCCTTGACACAAATTAAAATAGATTAAGAAGTTTCAAAAAAAACCCAAAAAAGCTCTTCCATAAAACAGAAAAAAATGCCTTAGTATTTTAAAAAGTGAGTGCTTACTATAATCTAAGTTGGAATAGAACTTCTCATATTTTATTAATAATCACCATAAAACACAGCTTAAAAATAATCTAAACACAACTAGAATAAAAGGCTTTTTAAAAATATAATGAAAAATACAAACTATTTGTTATATCAGAAGTGCAAATATGTAGCCAAGTAAGGAATATATGGCACATTTTTGAATCATTTGATGACTTATTTGCCCATCAATAATTAGTTACTTAACTGTTAAAAAAGAAATAGGCAAAGTGTGATCATATCTCAGCTAGTGCACTGCTCGGTCCTCTGGGGATTTTTTCTTTTTTTTTCTAGTATTGAAACAGGCACAGAAAACAAGCATTAAAGTAGAAAACATTGGGGGTCGCACAGAGAGTAAAAGTTTTAATTGTCTTTCCAGGAGTTCCTACACAAAAATTATACAGAGCTTATGGTCAGATTGCCAAAGTAGCTAACATTTATGTATTATCAGTGTGATGCAGACCTAAGACGTGTTTATGAAGAGCATTCAGGCATCTACATGGATGCGGCTCTTGGCTTCCTTGAAACTGGCATTCCATTGTTTTGGTGAAGAACTGCCTAAATATCTTACATATTGAGCTATTGGGGACTCAGAAAAAGAACTCACACTCTAGCGTTTTGAAGTATATTTGAAAAAAAAAGAAGTTGGTAGATGGCTCTAAAAGTTGTATTTTAGAAGAAAATATAGTGTAAGAGTCCCAGAAATTCAGTTCTGTGACAATTCCATAGTGCACCACATAAGAAATGTTTCCAGAACAGGACAGAGTATCTTCATATTAGAAATGCATACATTCACATACTAAAGTTGAGTAGAATTTGTATGATGAGAAAGATACTAAATTTAACAAACATCTAAATATAACCCATTTTATTCTGCTGCCTCTGTCCCAAATACAGACTACTGAAGAGTACCGCAGCATGGAGAAAAATAGCATATTCATGGATGACTCACAATTATTAAACCAAATGCATGGAGTTACAGCAGTGATGCTTCAAAGAAAAGGAAAAAGAGGGTTGAATTCAGGTTTTTTTCTTTTCTTTGGTTTGGAAATAGCATCATCATTGACATTTTGTAAGCCCACTTGGAACAGCACAGCAAAGTAATTTTCAAATTTTCACCATTTTAGGTGTGTAACTTTTCTACAGAAAGGTATTATTTTGGTTTACTCAAAAGGCAGCTGAAGTGGGTAATCAAAGCATTTCTGAAAACTTGTTTATAAAAATCATGCAAACGGCTTGCAGCAGATAATTTAGCTCTACATCTAATATTACAGCTTTGACTCAATCATAACTTATACACATGGAACTATTTTAGAGCTGAATCAAACCTGTGATTCTTTGTGGCAATGTAGTCCCTTTTGAGTAGTAGGATTTTTAACT
The DNA here is from genome assembly GCF_028551555.1 of Melozone crissalis. Taxonomy (NCBI): domain Eukaryota; kingdom Metazoa; phylum Chordata; class Aves; order Passeriformes; family Passerellidae; genus Melozone; species Melozone crissalis. The sequence continues at coordinate 26,425,774 of NW_026535820.1, forward strand.
GACAGTCATCCTTCTCTTAAATATATATGTTAGAATTTAAAACCAGTTGACCAGTTGACCAATTATATGATTTATTTAAACTGCTGACCAATTACTTTCAAACATAAAGCATTAAAAGCCACTTCTGGGTTTTATTGGTTGACTTAAACTAAAGCGTCACAAAGCGACTCTTCTGAGAGGTGGGGATCATGAATGAATGTCAGAACATTGCAAAGAGAAAACATTAAAGGAAAATGTTTAGGATATTATGGAAAAGACTTTAAAACATTATTATTTGAATTTTCTTTTTTTTTTTTTTTTTTGCTATGTTTTTTCCCCAGTTGAATTACTTTAAAATATTCAGTTATATTGCAGTTGCCTTGAACTAGGAGGACTGGTTTAAGGTCTTGATTATTAAGATCCCACATTAGGAACAGACAGATTTAGAGACTTGGTATTTATTTATATTACCATGTTAACAGAGATAAATGGCTAGAAGATTAGGACTTGAAATCCCAATCAAATTCCATGGTCTGTTCTCACAAGAAATTGTCCAGTACTGTTTAAATTTTTGTTAAAAAATGTGAAGTGTTAACTACAGAGATGTTCCCATGGCGTTCTAAAAGTATTTTTCGGGGTGGGGAATCTGTATTTTCTCTATTAATCTCCCTAGTAACTGAATCATGTGCTGTTAGAGAATTGAATTATGCAAATGACTGACGGTTATAATCTTTTTTGCTTTTTATTCATTAGTGTGATTTTTTTTCCTGAATCTCAGAAGACTTAAAGGATAGATAATTAAACTATGCTTTAATATTGCCCTCATATGAATATATTAAACTGGAAATACATAGATATTAATTTAAATAGGTATATTATAGTTTTTACCTGTGTAGCAGTTACACCTCTGATCTAGATATAAAATTTTATTTTATTAATGATGAATTTACTTTGAAGTTTTATATTTTGTCTCTCATTGGGATTTTCAGTTTTAAAGGAAGTTCAATTGTTTCTATGCTTCCACTGTTCACATATAAAGACATTTCATAGCAACTGTGTAGCTATATGGAGTCTATAAAACTATAAATTTAGATTATTTACCATTATGCAGCAACTTACTCTAGAAAAGCATTAAGATGCTGATTGTTACATGGAATGCAAAAGCAATGAGAGTGAAGCATATTAGTTTAGAATTCTGTTTCAACCAGTAGTATTTTAGAAAGTTGAAAGGGAGAGATTATTTTGCTTTGAAGAATCTGTAGATGAACTTCTGTTTAGGTTACATATTACCTTAAGTCTTTTATCTCCCAGGATCATGGTTCAAATACTTGAAGGAACCACAGTTTATGAGACCTCAACTACATTTCTGCGGAACCAAGTTAATACAATTTCTTTCTGAGAGACTTGAGGTGTGGCATAGCCTAAACAGCACCATAAAAAAATTGAACATTTCAGCTCATTGCAGCAGACATGGATACTAGAAATTACATTAACTAGCAGTCTAAATCCTAAGACTTAATGAATACAGGCAAATTAACTTCTGTGATGTTTGGGGGTTGGATTCTACATGACAGCATTTGCTGAATCATCATTTTTCCTGTTGCATTTCTGTAGGTTGCACAGAAACTTAGGGCTTGCTCAAATAGAATTTTGCTAACACAATAACCCTGTCAAACAAACAGTTCACGAAAAAAAAAATTACCTTGCAAAAAGGTAATTAACTACAGTGGTAGAAACATTTGAAAAATCTACAGAGATCTTATAGTTCTATTCAAGAATAAAATATTTGGACTAATTGCGAATTATTCTTCTAAATACTACACAAGGTCATATCTCAAACAAGGGAAATGAGATATTTTCATTCTGAGAGCTATCCTTGTGGCTTATCAATTGTATGGGACACAGTAGTTTGTTTCTAAGGTAGTCTGCTTCTATCTACGCTAACAAAGAAGAGGAAGGAGTGAAAGGTCTCCATGAGCACACCTTGGCTATTTGAGAAGCAGAGCACCAGTACAGCAGCCTGGAAGAACAAAGAACATTAGTTCTGCTCAGTTAAAATAGTTCTGCCAAGAGAATATCAACCCTTCAACAGTAACCATTGTGTTTCCACAGACACTGTGCCAGTGCATTAAAATTATTCCCTTCTAGATCACATCATCTTCTTTCTTTAAATTCCACTCAAAACTATAAAAACAGGAGACAAGGAGGAAAGAAAAGGACTCTGAAGAAAAAACTGAAAGCCTACATTTCTTTTTAAATCTGGAAAATATATGCTCTGCATGCATATTCTAATTAACAGAAATCAGTTGCTGATACTAAGATTAACTATATGAACACCAAGAGTAGCAGATAAGTTTGTACAATAATTGGGGAAATTAATAAAAGCCTAGGGACAAAGTAGCTTGCAAGACCATATTTATCGTCTTGAGTTAAAGATAAAACTAATCAGTAAATGCTTATCTGTATGTTTGAAGGGGAACCTTAAATCCTGCATTAAGTGCAGCAAAAATTCAAAAGGAGCAAATATAAAATTCTAGTTCTCTAAATATAGGAGTGAAATGTGGTAATTCCTAAGGAAAAAGTTCAAAGACAACATGTTTTCGGTACTGCATGCAAATCTGTTCAATCTCAAATCTGCAAGTTACCTGGAACAAGTTTTAATCTTATTTCAATAATAAAATAGCCCATTATTTTCAACTGAGCCAGTCAAAGTTAATGAGTAATACTAGAATGTTGAGCATGTTGGACCACTAAGGAAACAAAATCTTATGAAACAATGTGAGAGGTCACACAGTTACCTGATTTCTAACTATTTACTGTTACAATGTTATCAATTTTTAATGTATATTTATCCCTGCTATTATATAGGGAGGGAAATAATGAGGGATTAAAAAAAAAAAAAGAAAAAAAAAGCTTGGGAAAAGGCAGGGGAAACAAGATGGTAAAAGAATAGGAATGCAAAATGCAAAAAGAGACAAAGAAAATTAGAGCAATGGGAAAAAGAAGGGAAAGAAATCAGAATAAATTGCTAGATATAGAGGCAAGTGAACACCTGGTTGAAAAAAGTGGTCTTTTCAGTCAGAAAGAGGGGTCAGCACACATCTCTGGCCACTGCTAGTTAAAGGTGCTTTCTGCTTTTCTGTCAAAGAGTATATATATCTATACTAGGAGTATAAAATAAATAATTTTTGGTACTGTCTCCTCTGCTTCTTCAAGTTTACAACCACATATTATACAAAAAAATTTGTAATTGCTACATGCCAGATGGATCAGTCTAGAATTCCTTTATAGGAATAAAGGAATGTTTTCTCTATACATTAAACAAATTTTTCTTTTAAAATGCAAGTCTGAAAATCCTGTTCCTTCTTATAATGTAGCTCCTGCTTCTCTTGGTTATTTGCATAAGTAGTCATGCACAAATGAAACAGATTGCTGAGTCTGGACTCAGACTTCAGGCCTTTAAAGGTTTGACATGCACATGCAGAGCTTTAAAGCAGAATTTGTCTACAAAAGTGTAACCTAGTGAGTCATCTTATCCCTGTGACAGTGACTCCCCACAGTTATACTCTGTACATCCCACTCTTACCCAGTTACATCCCTTGCAAGATGCATTTTGCTAACATGACAAGGCTTCAGATTTTTCTTCTTCTTCCGTTTTAACTCTCTCCTAGAAAGGAGAAGTTAAGAGACATTACAAACAATTTTATTTCACCACTGAAAGAGGGGTCTTGGGATAGCAACTCATAGTTCCTTCATTGTAAGGACATGGCCAAATCACCTTTGGTTTCTGGAGGGAGCAAGTAGAGGGCAAAGTAAATATGTAAGTCAGCATAGCCAGCTTGTCATGGAATACCATTAAAATGTTTCTCCCTCTGCTGCTTCCTCCAAACTCTTGGTCTCTCATACACTGCCACAATGTTCTGTCCAAGGAGTTGTATTCAACTGGATCACTTCATTGCTCCACTCACAGCATTGCTTTTCCAATAGCTTGCCTGGCCCATAATTTGAAGGACAGCCTACAAAGGTATGAGGATAGAAACTCCTTAAGCCAGCACTGTCATTAAAGTTGCAGTATAATGAAGCTATGGCCTAAGCAACTCACTTAAAACTGCACTTCACGTCAAAGGGAGATGGCCAGAAACTGAACTTAATGCTCCATGGCATGTCTACACTCTAATTGAAACATGACAGGGCAAATTCACTGCCCAAGGATCCACAGGCACAGACTAACCTCTGTCTGTGATCATGAACTTGCTGTCCCCAAAACAGAGTGGCCTTGTCCCAGCTTCAAACAAACAGGCATGGGCCTGAGCAGAGGAAATAGCCCACAGGCTTTTGTGTCTGCTCACCTCTGCACCTCATGTATTCTTCCTCGCCTTATGATACATCATCACAGCAATGCAATGATGACTTTTTGAAGTGTGTGGAGCGTCCTTTCCCCTGTGCCTTCAGATGGCCATTAAAGCTGTCTGCAGCAGCACACATCCTGCGTGTCAAAGCTGGGGCTCCTAAAGTCTCTGCTGCCACCACTTTTCTGGCTCCTGTTCACTGTGGCCAACTCCTAATTCTTTCTGAAAACCACCATGGGGTGACCCACATGTGTGTGGCACAGGCTACCAAAGCTGCAGTTCACCAGAGATGCTGCTTGGTGCAGTCAAGCTCCTGCTCCTGGGAAATGGTGTGAGAAAAGCAACTGGCTTGGAGGTCAGCAGTGCTAATTCACACCAAGAGGCAATACAGAGGTATCCCTTCTTCCAAAGGGAAGGAGTGAAAAGAACAGCCAGTGCTGTGGAAACTTCCCTTTTTCTTACCAACAAGGTGCATCATATCCTGACACAACCACAGGCTTATTAGCACTCTTTAAAGATGACTAGCATGGTAGAGCAGCATATCATTTCAACATGGATATTACAAGCTTCATTATTTTATTATGTGCTTACTTTACAACTATTTCCTAGCCTCCACTGCAGTTAAACATGAGGAATAGCCTTCGAGATCACCATACCTTTAGCTCTCATTGCAAACTTCATTCTCTTATGAGCTTTGCTGCACATTTCTAGCCAAGATCACACCTTTTAGGTGTAGTATGAAATCATGCCAGTATGAAAAATTCCTCCCACCTCATAGCCACCATTTGCGAAACCAAAAGAAGGCTTGCAACTTCTCTTCTTGAGATTGTTTAAATCATAGATAATCAGATAATCTCCATTAACTAACACACAATGCCTGACTTGCATTAATTTTCCTCACATGGCTTGAGACTTTGCAAAGCTAAGTGAGCAATTCAAAGCATTATTTTTAGCATATCTTAGCATTTAAATTTCTGACATCTGAAGCTGAGGCAGCTACAGCCCACAGAAAGAACCCCGTGCTTCTGAATTATGCTTGAATTCCAGGTGCTCTCTGGAAACTAAAACCCAACACAGATTCACATTAATTCACTGACAGCTTTCCCAAGACAGACCACTTAAATGAACAACACATATGTAATGTGTAAAAACAGAATGGAACTATGTTCAAGATTGATATCTTCATTTAAATCCTGTTCTAGAAATCAAGTATTACTTACCCTTCCTCTGCTAGAAATCCTTCTATTTTAAATCATGACAATGTGATACAAGAAGCTCCCAGCTTTTAAAGATCCAAAAAGGAACTTCTCATATTCTGGCATTTCTGTCTGTCAAAGGAATTGACACAACACTTCTATTTACCTTTTAAAAAATACTACCTCTTCTTCAACCCACTGTAAAACACTATTGATCTTACCTCACAGTAGTATCAGATAAATGTTAACACCACAATATATTGAACCATCTCTGGTAAACCAGAGCATTTTTGGATGGAATTGAAGCATTTGGGAATTTCATAAATGAGCCATGAAGATTAAAAATATGTAATCTTTCTGCATTTGTTTTTAAAAAAGGTATTTTTAAAAGATAGGAAAGCAAAAGATATGTACCGTGACAATGCCATCTCAAGGTTTAGCTCAATTTTCAAGTGTTTATTTGCATAAAGCACAATTTTGCATGAAGGCACAGCATAATTTATAATTATTTTATCCACCAGGAGCCAGACACAGCTTTTAGATGTTAAATCTGCTGACGGCAGTTTATCTCTTCCTCCATCTTAGAAGCAACTAATGCATTGTCAAGGGCTTGTCTGGGCCAACAATTATTTCTCCCACCTTCTGCAGGAAATACCCTTAAATTTTATTTTCATAGTGACTGAAAAGAAGGAAGCCTTACCTTTCTTCTTCTTTATGTAAAGAAGATCTCTTTTCACAGTAGAATTTTCTTCCAAGAAACTTTGTATTTCTCTACAGACCATCTACACCCTTTGGGAGGCAGTGTACCATAGGAGCACCATTTTGCTGAAGCATCTCCTGTTCTACCAGACGTTCTGTTCAGAAAGTTATTCTGATATTTGAAGATTTAACAGTTTGTTGACAAAATAATCTCAAAAATGTCTTACAAAAACAGTCTGATATTTTGATAGTGGTATCTGTACAGGGATTTCATTTTATTTCAGCTTTAGTTTGCTTTCAGAAGATGTTACTGAGTAGATTATAATACTGACCTGAGGACAACATTCACTATGTTTAGTGAATTTTCTGATCCTGCAAGAAGCACTAAGGAGAAGTGGCTCAACTGGCCCAGTAAGCAAAGCTAAGATCAAAAAAGACATATTTTACAAAAGCTAAGAGGAAATGAACAAAATTACCCAGTGGCCATCCAAATCACCAGTCTGCATTGCAATTTTTCAAGTACAGTATGCTGTCACAATACTCAAACAAATGCTTTCATAAAAGCATGCTAAGAAAAAAAAAGAAGATTAACAGAAAAGTTACAATCAGTTCCAAGCAAAAATGACTCAATGACAAAAGAAAAAAAGAATTACTTTGGAGGGGATTAAAAACGTAGGTACTGAAGTCATAAAGTCTTTTTGTTTTCTTTTAGTGTTGTGACAAAGTTTTAACAGTCCATGAACAGCATATTGTCTATTTTAGATTAAGAGTCAACATTTGCTATTCAAGTAAAGAGAATTAAATTGCAGCCACTACTGCAATATTTGTATTTTTTTATTTAGAAAAACCAAAGCCACTTCTTTAAGATGAAAATACACATCCTACATTATTGATTAGATCTTTAATTCCTGAAAGCATTAAGACTACAAGTTGGCACCTTAGCACAAATTTAAGTATTCTACAAATTGCCATTCCTTTAAAGTAGAGGTGTAGCAACCTAAGACAAAAGAGAGCTGGGGTTCAGGTCTTGTTTTGAACAAATGATGACCATTCAAGTATCTTGAGTAACCTAGGGTGTACATTTCTTGGAGAAACAGCAAAAACTTCCACAAATAACCTTGATTTGGTAATAATGTTACTCGTGGTATGGCAGGCAAATTTATCAGCCAAAGGTCCTCTGCACAGTAAGTAGAGAATAGAAGATTTCTTTTGGAAGGAATTAAATGCATAGCAGTGGGAGTTTATGTTAAACATAGCTCATAGCACAAGACACTGGTATGAAAACCTATGGCCCTCCTTCGTTCCTTTCTCCTATTCCATTTTCATCCTCTTCATGTGTAAGCCATAGAGCTTAGCAAAGCTTGTGTCTCTTAACTCAAGACAGCCTAAAACCACCCACCATTTTGGCCAGGACAACCATCAACCCAGATGAAGTCTACACCAATCTTGCATCTGGACTACAAAGCAACTCTATTCCTCTTACTAGTAATTCCCTTGGAGGTTTCCTTGCTTCTCTTCAAAGGTTTTATTGCTGAATATTATTATTGCCACAATTCTCCATTCAAAAATGCTTTACGTAAAATGCTTGTAGTCTGTGTATCCTTGCTATCCCTGCATTTTTCTCTACTCAGTGTGTAAGTAGAAGGAAGTTTGCTAGCAACAGGAGAGTTCACATCAGCTGCTAAATGGTGCTTTATGCCAGCATAAGCTGTATATATTCACAGTAATACTTTAAAATGGTTAAAATTTCAGAAATCAGAGAATTGTTTCAGGAATATGTACACTGCCTAGACAGCTTAGATAAACCTCCCAGGAGCCCAACTAAGCATTCAGCACAATACTGTCAAAATTGGCTTTGTTGGTTCCAGCAATGTCAGGTGCCAGAGCTCAGTGTGATTCAATCTGTTAGAGATGTGCTCAGTGATGGGAACAAAAGTGCAGAAAGTGGCTTTGGTCCCCAAGAAGATTTGAGAGCCAGTACAGTCTGTCACAGGATAATACAACCTGAAATATATATAGTCTCAGGAGACTTCAACAGCTTAATGGAAATACATTCTGGTTTTGTACCCTTTTCACTGACCTGAGCTTTTGGCTGTCCATAGAACAATCCTCCACCCTCCCACTCCTCCAAATACAATTCCTTCTCCAAACATGCTGACACAAGAGGAATAAGGTAAAGCAGTTCTAGACCAAAACAGAGCAAGTTAAACCTTTTATTTAAGTACTTCATGAGAATTAAGCACTTTTGTGCCATCTTCATCACACCAGATGTCTGAGAGTGCCATCCTCCCATCCTTTGAGCAGTGAGCTCCACAGTGTGGACAAGAGCTGTTAAAGCAGCCCAGGCACACAACGAAGCAGCGTGAGACTGAGCACGTCCAAGTGCCAGGACTACACAAGTGCTTCCAGAAGGAAATGTAAGCTAGGACAGGCTGACTCAGGTTCCCTTTGCTACAGAAACTCTTGCAGGTCTGGTATTTTAAAACTGCTTTTTTGGAGATTCATTGGTGTTATACTGCTAGAGTGCTCACTAAATCACAGACAAGCAAATATAAACTCCCACCTCTAGAGAGTATTTTCAAAATCTTGCAGAATAACAGCTGCATTTCTGCACTGAATGACTGGGGGCCTAAAGTGTAAACATCCCAGGAAACAGCCTCCTATACAACATGTAACATCTAAGCTTGACACTGTAAATTAATCCAATGGAAACAAGCTCTTTTATGTCCTTTTTATTACAGAAAAACAAAAGGCTTACACTTGACTTAAAAAAGCAGCATTATTTTATGAATCCAAAGTTATTACAGTGAAGTTGCTTTAAGAAACCTCTAGAGACTGAAGAAAAGAAATAAAATGCCCCTCCTCAGACAGCATTCTAGATTACTTGAGTGACCACAGCAAACACCTTAATTTCACATCACTTCTGACACCCAGTATATGACCTGTCCCCCTTTTTTTCTCCCCACGACTTGTTCAATGTAGCTTGGGGAAGGATTTGATGAAAACAGCAGTACATTTCAAGTCTAATTTTCAACAGTTCAGTACACATCTGATAGATATTAGAGTTCAGAAGTGACTGACACGCAGGCTTTCCTCCTAACTCCAGCTATTAAGTGCTACAGTTTGAACAGATCCCAGTGTGATCCATTTCTACCACAGTATTTATCATTATTCAGGTCCACATCTCAGAATACTTCCCAGCTAGTCAACTGGCTACTACTGACTATAAACACAAACAAAAATAACCACAAAAAAAGAAGGCTCCACGTTGAAACAGTTCAGCAGCAGAACTCAAGCATTTGTTTTCTTTTCCTTACACTCCAGAGAAAGAACAGCACGGTTCCAGTGACCACGTCAGGTTTTTTTATTAAGTCAAATGCTGCAGGTTTCCAGCCTGAGCCAACATTAAATATGCAACTGATCTGTACTGAAATCTTAAGAAAAGAGACAAAGAAAAGATACTACTGCCTTAATAGTCCTACATTTTGACTTACCAGCACCGAGTTGTGCAGAAGTCCAAAGAAATTTACAAGTTTTTCATTAAGTGATTTTTAAAATTTTTTTCAATAAATTGTTCAGAGCTCAATGCCATTAAAGAAAATACCCCTTTCTAAATACATTTTTAAGCACCTATTCCTCATGTATATGCTAAACCTACACCTCCTAAAGGTTCTACCAAAAAAATAAAACCTCAACAAAAAGGAAAAAAACTAAGGTCACTATGTACAACTGGCTATAATGAGAAAAATGAAAAAAAAGGCAATTCATAGAAAGAAAACAGAGAAAATATAAAAAATGGGAAAGAAACCATATATGATACCTGCTACTCAGTTTCTATGACCACACTTATAATCTTTCCTTCAAAAAGGAAAAGGTTTGTATTCATAATCAGACATGGAATTTTTTTTTTTTTAATTCCTAATCTCTTTACATGTTGTTTATACTGTTTGATAACCTCTTTGATTTTATCAAACCTCTGTTTGATAAAATCTTTCAAGTCAGAGATCTACTTAAGGTACTCTGCATGGCAACCTGAAGCCAGCTGTTACCAAGTTACTTAAATAGAAGAAACAAGTTTCTTTCCCACAGGGAAGAAGAATATAATACATTTTCCCTGGTTGTAATTCTACAGCATTATCAAATTTACTCAAACATAGAACTTGTCTATTTAAACTTACTCATGGTTACTACTTAAAATTCCTTAATTTAGTGCTGTAGCACTAAACAGCAATTTCTTATGTGATCAAGCTGCCTTATAAGGAGGACATAATATTTTGAGTTATGCAGTAATATACCCTTAAAAAAAAAAAAGAGAAATAAAATGAAAAAACCCAGCATGAATAGTTTGAGGTGGAATAATATAAGTTTCGCTTTTGTACTTTTCAAGGTATTGGTGCCAAAGGCTGCTTTATAGCTTACCATTGGAGAGTTTTAGCCCTGGACACAAATTAGTCCTTTTTGCAGTCACAGGTTTGTATTAAAAGTAGCTTTTATGATGAAACAGGTAACAAACATGCTTTATACTGATCAATCTTTACCAATGTTAATATTAAGCTTCATTAACTCCCTCCTACAGAGAAGGTAACAGTCTCAAACAAAACTACCTATCTCAAAGATACATAACAATCTCAAGTACACACTGTAAAATAAATAAACACCATTCATAAAGCTTGTCATTAGAGAATTATACAAATAGTCAGAAGGTGTTCATATTGATGTCTTCCTGTATCAAGCTGTGCTGTGGATTCAGAAATCTTACAGAGCTTTTGCACTCTAAGTGTGCAAGCACTCACAGAAAGTAATTACCAGGCAATCATGTTCTAAAAGGTTTTTAACATAATTTTCCAATATTTTTAGCTGCTAAAGCACTAATAAACAGCATATAATTCCCATATTCTGTATCTAGTAAACATTCTTGACTGCTATGGCAGAACGGTCCTCCAATTCCCAAAAATTTACATTTAATTTGAGGAAATAGAAAAGTTTGTTGTTTTGGTTTTGGTTTTGTTTTCCCATACTAACGTGCAACAGGTAGAACATGTGACTTCTTAGGAAACTTTTAAGTTGTCTTCAGCTATCAGGCTCTAAAACACTTTACAGCTCTCTAAACTTTTCCTTGTTTTCAGCTTTAATTTTATATGATTCAGTGCATAGCTGGGCTATATTAATAGCAGTTCATCACGTACAGTAAGGTCAAGTAACATTATCTCTGTTTTGGAAATGAACAATTTAAAACTCTTACAAAAATGGTATAGAACTGTATCTGAAAATTTCTTCAGTTTAAATTGCTCTTTGTTAATCTACTAAGGACAATTAAGAGAACATCCATTTTTTTTCTGTCAATTTCTGAGAAAATGTGAATACATGCAAGTCAAAACTACCATTATGCAGATAAAACGATCCTCTTTCATGAAGATAACCAATAAATGACAACCGCCAATAAATAAGTCTATTTGGAAATTCTAGAGAATTCTCTTGCTAAACAAGTTAGTCTTTTTTCTTTTCCATAATGTCTTTCTGTTTAAGCTCTCCATCTGAAAGTTCTGTGTATTTTCCATTCTTTTCCTCCTCTTGTTCTTCCTCACTGCCTTCATCTGTGAGCTCTCGATCACCACTTTCCTTTTTGGCTCCCTCATGCTCAAACACCTCTCCCTCTGTATCAGCTGTGCAGATTCCATAACACATGATGCTGATGACCCCCAGGGGTAACCCAAAGAGAAAGCATCCCAGCAGTGGTGAACTCTTGAACACAGACTGTTGAAATAGAAAGTAAAAACCACTTTCAGTGAATATACAAAGTTACTGCATTACTTCTCTTATCACTCTGTGTATTTATTCAAAAAACATCCAAAATTAAAATCAGTGTTTTTTTAGAGGGATCACGGAACCAACTAGGTTGGAAAAGACCTTTCAGATCATCAAGTCCAACCTATGACAAAACATCACCAACAAGAGCACAGCACCAAGTGCCACATCCAGTCTTTTATTAAACACCTTCAGGGATGGTGAGCCCCATCACATCCCTAGGCAGCCCATTCCAATGCCCAATCATCCTTTCTGTTAACAACCTCTTCCTAACGTCCAACCTAAATCTTCCCTGGCACAACTCAAGACTGTGTCCTCTCATCTTAATGGATGCGTTATTTTGATTTTTCTGCTTGTATGGTTTGGGTTTTGGGTTTTATTACTGCTGTTGCTTTCTGGGGTTTTTTATAAGGTTTGTCTGCTTTCTTCTGTAAAAATGACAAGGAGCCCTCAACTTCAGCAATTTCTACTATAAGTTCATAAAAAATGACACAAATTCAGTATTACAATATTGCATTGGGATAGCTAATATTTACATGCCAACTGCATATCCTATGCATTCTTTGAAGTTTTAGAAACAACTGTTCTAAGGGCGTTAAAATCCACTTTGAAGAAAAAAGTTTCAACTCTTAATTGTGTCTTCTTGTCAAAAATTAGTCTGCAGAAAAATTCTAGAGAGCTTACTGTTGAGGAGTAGCTTAATGGCACAGGAAGAAGGACCAATGTTTTCAGAAACTGGTGGCTAAACACTTTACCTTCACAGAAGTTTGGAAGACACTCATTTAGAAGCAAGTGAATTTCAACTTAAATTCACAGCATAGGTTTATTTGCTTGCATAGGAGAAGAAAAGAAATGGATTTGTGTACATCTTCCCAACAAAATTTTGTTAAGCATAATTAACTTATGAGAAATATAGTAAAAATGTTTGCTTTAAAACTACACAAACAGTAGTATTTAATCCCTTACACTCTAAGTAATTAAACAAAAATGCAACATTCCTTAGAACAGTGAAGTGGTATCCAGTTTCAGGTAAGGATGTCAAAAGGGTCAAAGAAAAGACCTTGAATTCTCTCTGTTCTATCCCTTAAAATACATGTCAGGCATACAGAAAAGCAGTGAAAAATGAAGAAACTAAGATATGTTATGAATATTTATCTATCACACATGTTATTAAAAACTTTAATGAAGTTGGGTTAAACCTATACATATACCTATAATACATACACAATATATACAATAAAAACAACTCATATAAAAAATATTTTTAAAACCCTATGGAAGTGTTTGTATCCTGACTGACAAGGGCACCATCTAATTCAATGAAAAATAAAACTTACCACTATAGTAGACTTGGCATCATAGATTATTCTCTTGATTCGTTGCAGAAGTCCATCACCACCCTGTGCCTGAAATTTCAAATGGAACCATGTCAAAACTGTTGACACTTTTCAGTTATGATTCCAAAAGTTCATTCTTCAGACCTTGCAATCTTAAGTCCCTTTAGAAGGAAATGAAAAGTAATTATTCTTATATCTCATGATGCCCAGACACTCCCACTTGGCAAACTTGGACAAAGATTATTCAGCAATCTCATGAAAAGGTCTCTCACAATTGTTTTAAACAATCAGTGCCAACTTGGACAATGGGCTGACACTCTCTCCTACGATAAAGAAACACTAACAAAAACTAGCAATTGTCCCATGTAACAATGGTAGAACTGCAGAGTTCTTCTGAACTTTCCTGCATATGTGGAATATCCACTTATAGATTACGACAGCACAGTTAGAAACATCTAAGAACTAAGCAAAGAGAAGATATGAACGTGTAATAAATAAAACCTGTGTCAAGCAATGACAGGCTATACCTACACTGCCCCCTAATTCAGCAGTGTTCAAAATAACTACATGAACCAGAAGGTAGTCTTTCTGCTCAGCAGGACTGGTTTTCACCTTCCTTGGTAGCCAGAGAAACAAACTCATATTTGGAAGTCAACTCATCAGCACATGATCTGACCAAAAACCCCCCAAACAGCAAAAGAAGTCCACAAAGATGACTTGCAAAAAGTTACCTACAGAGTCTTAGAGAATAACAGTATCATCCAGGTGAATAATCCAAACTTCCCAAGGAAGAGAAGTTGGAAAGCCAGACTGCTCAGAAACTTCTCTGTGGTTCAGAAAGTCTGCATCCTATTAGTTGTTTACCAGCATACTTTGAAGACTCTCATTCCTCAAGAGCTGCACAATTTCTTGGGCAGAGAATGCAGCCAAAGTAGTGCAATTTTATGTCTACAGACACCTTAAATATAGACAGCTTAAATGAAGTCATTTTTGTATTTTTGTATTGTACAGAGATGTGAATTTAGACTGACCTTAATCACTCTAGCTGAGATACTGCAAACAAAAGATAGAAAGACCTAACTGACAATACAGCAACAAACACAAGGCATCACAAATGATTCTTCTCTAAGTAAAAAAACCCAATCAGACAGAAACCAATTACATTTGCTGTTTCAACCAGAAAGAGACATACAATTAGAGTCTAATTGATGCTGATAACTCAATGCACTTAAAAACCATTAAAAAAGCGAGAACTCAAGAATAAAGAACCATCAAGTTATAGCAATACCCCTCACACTGCAATGGAAAGCATGGCCAGTAAAGTCCTGAACAGCACATAAATCCACCTATACCATGTTCTACAAAAACCAGGCAGATTAAATAAACAGAAATAAACCCCATATGACAAATATCTTCTGCATTATTTGCCATTACCAGCCAATGACCTAAAACTGCCGGCATGAAGTAAAGTGGGATTCAGCTAACACAGGAAGCACTCAATATACAGCCAATTGGGGTTTAAACCAAAACCAGGCTTCTCCCAGGAGGCAGCCAAATTATTAACTATCAGTTGCCCTTCATGGCAAAACCTTTTTTCCCCAGAAGCACAAATGAAAGTTCTGCTCCATGACCTCTTTCCTCATCCACACAACACAGATTTCTGTTCAACTTACAGTACACTGAGGGAATAAATACCCAAAAATATCCAAGTCATCAATTCCAATTAACTTGGCTGTTTTAACAAACGACAGCTCTTTTTTAGTTTTAGAGCAGAGAGGAGTAAGCTTGTGTCCATTTCTAACATCCAAAGCAAGTATAATACTGGCTTTTTGACTCTGAAGTTGTAATTCCTCCAGCTATTTGATTTATTAATTTTCCACCCAAAAGAAAAGGTGCAGTTCAATTAAGCACTATCATTAAAAATTTTAAACAAATGCATTTAATGCAAACCAGGAGATGAATAAAAATCTCTCCATTTATAACTGCACCAGCAAAAAGAATATCAAAAGAAGCTGTCTACCATTATGCTATAAACAAAAGAAAGCTTGCTTTGTACAACATGTAAGAGCATGACTGCAGAATTTACAATCACATATTCAGTGACAGCACCCAAGACAGTAAGACAGGACAGGAATATTAAACACACACATAAATATCAGAGTAACAAATTTTTTTCCTTATTTTAGCATCTAAGGAAATAAACATTAACCAATATATTCCAAGCCACTATGAAGACTTACTTCAGCTGTACCATCCAGGATATTGTTAATAAATTGAACCATGTCTTCTGTGCTCTCAATGTGCCTATGTGGTAGAAAATATTGCTGATTGGAGGTATTCAATACAACAATAGTAGGGATTGTCAAGTCACTGGAAACATAAAAGAGACAGTTTATCTATTTAAACAACTACCATATAAAATATTCCAATTCAAGTAATCCCTACATCATTTCAAAAGGTAATCTATTAATCTTCATATGTGCTCTTTGTAGAAATTCTTTAAAAACAAGAAAGCAAGAGAAAAGGTATGGTATAGCATGGTATGGACATGAATGGTATGGGCGCATTTCTCACTAATATTGTTTTCCTTCACATCTCTGTCAGTGACACTATTGAAGCTTACAGCATTTTACATACCCAAAGCAACAGAAAATCAGGTACCTTATGACTTTGCAAATAGTAAGAGATCACAAATAGCAGCCTTGTATACAAAATACATTAAGTATTTAAGTTAACAAAGGCAGAAGTGTAACTCAAAAATTTAATCCCACACAATCATTGTCTAAATGATCACCTTTACCAATCAACATCTGCTGGTCCAGTTGAAAGAAGAAACCATGCCAAGCATAGCTTTTCTACAGCTCTTTTAGATATGGTTTATGAGGAACAGAGTTTTTAAAGAATTATTACTCAGCAGTTAACTTTCATGTGCACATACATCACAAGCGGAAAGAAGAAAATGTTAGACATTATCTCTGGCCACAAACCAGTTTAATCTCCTGCTTGCTTTAGCACTAAATTCAAAATAAGATCAGGTTAAGAAATTTTAATACTGCAAAAGTACACTGTTCAAAAAGAAAGATTTAAATATATTACACAAGTTTAAGATCTCCTGTAGTCTTTATCAATTTTCTATAATTCTGTCAGTAATGAATTCAAGTATTTCCTCCACAGCAGAAGCAATGCAAACCTCCTTTTTCTACCTTTTTACCCTTGTCTAATGTGCCCCATCCATTTGCATGTACTACATGTAAAATTGATGATGATTTCAGTCTTATCTGTGGCTATCAATTCATAGTAAGTTATTTAATGAAAATACTGGTTATTTATTCAAGATGTCCATTCTTCTTCGGAGTCACTGAAATTATCCTAAATTTTCTCTCACATTTTAGGTGGGGCTTTTGGTTTTGATTTAAATTCAAATGCAAACCTAAAAGTGAAAAAGTTTATTAATATATGCCAATTTTCTGAACTTCTAGAAAGCTGAATGCTTAAAGATTTAAGGTGCAGATTCTCTTTCCAGTACTGAAGCTGAAATCATGGTGACACCCCAAAAACTGTAAGGGCAATTACAGGGATAGAAAAATAATGCCATCCTTTAAATGAAACTTTAGAAAAAAAACCCAAATAACACCACTTTGTACACCAAGGCAATCTGCAACATAAGAGTCAATAAATACAACATTTCACCTTGAAATTTTTATTCACTTCTTACTAGGGACAAAAAAGAAATCTAAGTAGAAGGCACTCAAACCAAGTCACTGCTTTTGCAAGCATCTGGTAACAAGTTCCCAATTCCTGCCAAAATATGTCCTTCCAGCAAAACAGAACAAGTTTTATTAATTAGATGCAGTGCTTCTGTTGCATTTAACAGTCTGATAACTGATGTTCTTGGAATTGGGTAGAGCAGCTGAAAGGTAACCTCCATGTACAGATTCTTTATGCTATACAGAAGTTCACAAAAGCACATTTAATGTGTTACTTTCAAGAGCAGAGGAGAGTTCTACATAGCTGACAGTGATATTACACACCTTAGCTTATAAAAAGCTGCATCTTTGCTTTCAGTAAAATACTGAAATGCATTTTTAAGTAAAATTTTAGGCAAAATTATGTATTTTAATTAAAATACATAATATTCTGATTTCTTCTTTTGTGCATGGTTGCAAATGTACCATTTCTAATCCAACAAAAGCATGTTCATATACTGCTGAAAAGACAGAAGAATTATAATGTCTACTAATGGAGTAACAGTCAAGTTCATAAATGTACTTTTTGCAAGGTCTTAGTCTATCTCCAGAAATCATATAATATTTTGTCCTTTGTAAAGAAATCAGAATTTGTTCCTATGTGCATCTAGCACAGTAAAAAGTGTTTTGTGATACATTTCTCATTATTCCAATTTTTTCTCTTTCTACTTGCTGCCACCTGGTGACACACTGAAGCAGCTGCAATACTTTTTTTTTTAAACTCGAATTATTCATGTAGCCACCTGAAGAGCCACTGCTTTGAACATTATTTGCTGCATTCTTTTGCAAATTCCTACTCATGCTTGAAAGGTATACACTGGGTTTAGAAAATACTTAAAAGCCGGTGAGTACTTGAACCAGAACTTTTCATATACTACAAATAATAAAATCAGGCATTTTGCAGATTCAGTGAAACAAACCAGCTGAACAGACCTTGCCACTAGATCACTACCACTCCAAGTGGCAGTTCTGTCTTTTTTCCCTTAATTTCCTTCCTCCAGGTATCTCATCTCCCTTCCCTGCTTCTCTGCACATCTGTGCTGATACTCAACAGAGTAGAAGGGAATAACATTCACATTGTTGAATCAGCAAAGTAACTTCCCTACTTGCTCAGACAAAAACCAGACACTTTTCTGACAGATAAACAGGATGAAAGAGCTCAGCAGACAGACATAAGAGCCTGCACAGGAGAAGCAATTAAGGAAGTGAGGGAGGTCTCACTTTTGGCAATTATAAAGCACTAGTTCAATCAAATCACATAATTTTTATGGAGAGAATTGTTTTTAAAGCAGGAGTTAATCTACAGACATTCTAGAGAAATACAGACCTTGTGCTTTTGGGTCCATATGAAGCTTCTAGAATCTTTAAGGATCATGAACACATGCTTAATTAATGTTTTGATCCCCGAGAGATGGATTTGGAAAACTTACAGAATTATAATACTGACTCCTGGTTTTCCTGTCTTTCAGACCTCCAAAGGCCAGAGGAGAAGAAGTAGTGAACTACAAATGCCAAGCAACTCAACTCTCTAATTATGCATGTTTTAGAAAAGGATCATAGTAAGGGCAACTGTCAAGCATCTTGTTAAACCATTTATATATTTCAAAATACACCATGTGCATATCAAGTGCAGACAGCATCTTCCACGTATTCTATGCTTCTCTGCTGAAGTGCATTTCTATGCATGTCATAAAGATACACCAAGAATGAAAGCCTCACAACTCTAACAGTAATTTAACAAAGTAGACCTAAAAGATAAGCTTTGTTAATCAGCATTATCAGTAAGCTAAACATCTAACATTAAATTATGTATTTATATAATTTAATTTAACAATTAATTAATACTACAGTACAGGTTGAATTCTGATGACAGTGGTTTTTTTTAAGTCATGAAAGCCAAGAACTTTCTGTAAGATTATTATCAATTAAATACATTTGGTAACAAATACAACTGAAGAAAGAATATTCAAATAAGAATTTACTTACTCCATTAATAAACTATTAATGTAATCATTTCCATCCATATGGCCAAACTGGAAATCCCTGAAAGAGAAGCAGTTACAAATAAAATTATGAAAAAGAAAACGCAATAGTGGGTTTCAGCAGAAGTTCTCCATTAATATTTTTCCTATAACTGAAAATGAGAGCACACACTCAGGAATGTAATTCAAAAAAAGTGATGATCTAGAACACAGCATTATCAAACACAGTCAGTTAATGAAATGGTCCTATTAAATATCAGTATAAAAATATAAAAGCACACACTGTAACATTTTTCACTTAGGAAAAAAAAGTGACTGCTGTCTTAGAAAGATTAATGCAGAAGAAGTATTAAAACATCCGAGTCCCATGTGTGTCCCAGAGTCCCTACCTGTGAAAGTGATCCCGATAATCTCTGGCAACTTCCTGAATAATAGACTTTAATCTGAAAGGAAAAAAATTGGCATGGATATCCAAGATAAATTCCTTCTAAATACAAACAATAAACATTGAGATTTCCCCAGTAAGCAGCAACTCATACCTCATCATCAAAAAGGACTATAAAAAAACACCTTGTTCATCTTGCTTAGTTCCTAAACGTTGAAAATAGCATGCACAGTACTTGAACAGAATTTTTTTAGTCTGTATATGCACCCAGAATGGGATGAGGGAAGGTCTTGTTCCTCTCAGCCTCTTTGGCAAACTCCAACCCCAGCAAAAACATCCCTTTGTTTAAAGTTCCACGGACAACTAATACATAAGCATCACAAGCTTAATTTTCAATGTGAGTGAACTGAAGTACAGTCATTTGTTTAAACTCACTGAGTTCATCTCAAAGTCATCTGAACTCAAGCACTTTTGTCTTTGTTTAAAAGGTGACACAACAGCTTTTAAAAGCTATGAGATCACCATTTGCTCCTGTGATCCCATTAACAAGTGGCAAAAAAGTGATACAGGAACTCCCACCATCTCAGTGAACTCACATGAGCTTCAACCAAGCCACAAATTAAGTAAAATTAGTACACTAAGTCAGAACATTTACAAGTTGAACCCACTCATTTAACCTATATTTCTCAATATTTAAGCAACTTCCAAACTTCCCTATGTCATACCAGCACACTTCTCCCATAGTGTCACCAATACTTAATTCTGTACCTGGTATGTTCCACTGAAGAGTTTTTATCATCAATGACTGCAATAGCCACAAGTTTTCCTAAAATAAGGAATAAAATTCTTGAAACCATTTACAAAGAAACACACATTCTCCAATGGGAAATATGTCAACTTAGAAGATCAGGTACTCTCCAGGGACAGGAATTAATGTTTAAGTATAAAAAAGCCTCAGAGCCAAAGAGCCTCTTCAAGCTGACCAAGCTGTGGTCTTAAAGCTACACAAAATAAATTAAGATGGAGCTCAATGCCACACCACTACCACTTCATGAAAAGCCTATCTATACAAAGAAGTCAAAAGGGAGAAAATGCAGATAAAAATTAATTTCCTACTCAAGCTGCATATTTACATATACCTAAATATGAGGCTATGGAGACCTGTATTATATAGCACCAATTACAAACTGATTATAAGTGACTAAATCACTATTGTATAGATTTAATAACAATTATTTTTCATATTGTTGTGAGCATTAGAAAAAAAATTGGAAAATTTACTGGCATAGCCCAGAATTCATGATATCAGAAACAAAATTTAGTTCAGAGCCCTCTGTCAGAGAAGCTTAAATGTCAACACCAGAATATACCAACCTCTTCAAGATTTACTTGGTGAAGCTTTTCTGATTAAAACAAAAAAAATCTCCAAACCCAAAGAGTAGTATGGTCAATCAGATATAAAAGTATGTTTAAAAAGCTGCCCAAAGTTTCTCCAGATCAAGCCCTTGCAGCTAGGAAAGCAGAGTTGTTAACAGTGCAGTCAGTCATCAGATTAACCCAAGGCTCCAGAGGGCTGATTTTTCATTTCTCTCCAGATGCCACAATTCACTCAAAACCCTCCCCCATCAAGACCATCAATTGCTCAGCTCCTACCTATCACCATGCCACAGGAAGCATTCCCCTCAAAAATAAAAAGTCACTCTTGTTCAAGTAATACTAAAGGGTTTTAAGGGCAAAATTTATGATTTTTTCCCGTATTTCCTTGTGAAAAAGCAGTAGCTTCTCCCTATTCCACTTCTTCCATACATCAATTCTCATTTTTTCCCCATTTCTTTCCACCCTAAGATGAAGCCTAACAAATACACCAGTAGACAACTAATGACCTTTTAGACTATAAAAGATTATGTAAATAAATTCCAGGTACTATGTGTTAATACATAACGCTCTTTAAAGTAAATAATGGCTTCTCCAGTGTATTAATAAAGTTTTGGGTTTTGTTGGGTTTTTTCAGTTATTTGAGGAACTGTTAGTCAAAAATGTAACAGGAAGAAATACATTATATTTAAACAACTCACAACAGCATTTCTGTAAATAACGATTCAAAATGTAGGTGTATCAATATTAGCTTTATAAACATGTAAGAACATAGATACTTCATATTCTTTAAAACCTGAAAGAACTCAGTGTTGATTGAATCTAAGTATTTTGAAATGGAATACAGATGATAAGATGTCCTGGCCTGGAAAAATCAACAATTAAAGAGTATTTCTACTGGTACCTCAGTGTGTATACACCTTAAGAACAGTACAAGTCATGTGTCTTTTCCAGAGGTCACCTGGCTGCAAAATTTTCATCTGACCTGCAGAACTTTTGCTAAAGGAAAGCTGAAGTTTTCTGGGAAAAGTCCACTTCAACACATGTTCCTCTCCCTTTCTTGCCACATCTATTTCAAAGATATCTAAACCCCCTAGACACAACATATCTGGGCAATCTAAATTTGATACTTCTAAATCTAGTTTTAAAATTCCCTGTATTCCAAGAGGTAATATGAAACTTATGCAAAATTTAAGGTGCTCTTAAATTAAATTAAATTAATGACTTTAATTTAATAATCACAATCCTACTTGTGATTATCACAGGATTAGACACACTAACTTCTATGTTGTGAGGAATGGACTAGTGTAGACTGTGCTTGAAACCTCTAGTCACAGGTCAGTCCAACATCAACAAAAGATTGCCACTATCTACTCTAATCTGATATTAATTTCTAAAGTTTAAAAACATGTTCTTAGTATTCTTTTGACTTTTCTTACTGTTTAGTACATAGTGTCAAATGGTTTAGCAGCAGCATCTTACCTGTATCTCCAAGTTCATACAGTGTAAAGCCATCGACATGAAGGTAGCCTTGAAATCTTTCTCGGTTTATCCAGGATGACAAATCACCATCTTCATACTCTAACATTAAAAAAAAAAGGATTAATTTTTTTAAGAAATGGGCCATCAGATTTACTATTTCAGTACTATTGAGACAATCACTTATTTTTTTCCATTTTTCCTTTTACCTTTGTTACATCAATTATCACACTTCTACAGGCATTTCAAGTTTTAAAACTTCTAAAGCTATTTTCAATCACTGAACAAAAAAGCATATTGTAGAAAAGCAAGAAAAGTTGATTTGATAATTTTATTTTCCAAATCAAGGATTGGAAACGATACTATATTAGAAGCTAACTGTGATTCAGTGCAGAAAGTAACAGGTTTAAACCCTGCTTTTAAAGGGGTGTGTGTACATGACTTGTCAAGTAGACATACAAAAATACAGAAAGCAGTATTTGTGATAGTCCTTAAATGAAACAGAAACATGAAAAAAAAGCAGATGCATTAAACAGCACTGTGAATGTAAATGAACAAATAATCATGTATGACTGACAAACTACTGAAGGCTAGTTTAAGATCCTAGATGTGTTAACCTATTAAGAATTAAATTCTAATACATACCATCAATTAGATCTAAACCACAAGTAAAAAGTAAAACATATATACATATATGCTGCACTTCATGTGAAAAAATGCACAATAAATAATTTGTCTTAAATCCAATTATAAAGACTGAAGTATCAATAATTTCAGGTTAACAATTATCTGCTGTGAGGTAGCAGCAAGCACTTCCAAGCACAACACATCCCATGGATCTGCATCCATTTCCCCTACTACAGAGAAGGAAAAAGCCCAAACAAAAACAAGACAAAGGTCAGAGCAATGAAGTGCATTTTGCTATAACTTTTTCCTTATAGCAAGGTCTTCATATTTCTGCCAGTTTTAACAGTTGCACATAAAACTTTATCCAGCCTCTTAAAATGCGTCTTCATTATCTGACTTCCAATAATATTTCTGGTACATTATGAAAAAGTAAAATTTTTACAAAGTAAATTAAAGGCCTGAATTATTACAGTTTTTGTATTTGTTTTAGAAGGTGTGGAAAAAGCAAGCAGGCCACAGAGCAAAAGAAGTGTTTCTCTGACGAGCTTTCCTTCTCCCGAACAGCTAAAAGAGATCAAAAGAATTAAATGCAAATCATGGAGGCTGTAGAGTGAATTTTTATTTGGAAACAACAAACTCAAGAGGAAGACAAGTACATCCATTCTATAAGGTCACAAAGAATACTACTTATCCTAAGAAATTAAACCTGCAGAATGATCTCTGAGTGATGTCCTTCCAACTTAAAGTGGAAACTTGCATTTGAAACAATCTGAATCAAGAGGAGATGCTTTTGAAAGTAAGTGGTGTGCCTACAAGCCCAGGCTATGCAATGTAACTGAGTATGTGTATGTGCTTCTAACATGCCTGATGGTACAGTCTGAGCACAATATAATACTTTTATATGGATGTGCACACATATACACAGATATACTTTTACAGCAGTGGCAGGTGTACGGGCCTTATGTACTGCATATACACACTGTAGAAATAGCAATGCTATAAAACACTACTAGTTTCAGGTGGCCTTTCTACAGCTTATACACACTGAACAAATGAGGTAGTCTATGTATATGGTGAATTTGTACAGTGAGGGAAGCAGTAACTTTTCTAAGTATGTTAATGCAGACAAAACTGCAATATTGGAAGCTACATCTTACTGAAAACATAAAGCAAACATCACCACTTCAACTTCAGTATTGCTTG
The DNA here is from genome assembly GCF_028551555.1 of Melozone crissalis. NCBI lineage: Eukaryota > Metazoa > Chordata > Aves > Passeriformes > Passerellidae > Melozone > Melozone crissalis. The sequence goes on from NW_026535820.1 coordinate 26,449,935, forward strand.
CATTGCAAAACGCAAAATTGCAAAATTCTTTGCAATGCTAAATTCCTTGCATTTTGTTGTGGAAGAACTAGTAAATTTTATCTCTTTTCCTTCAAGAAAGAGCTGCTATTTATCCTAAAACTGAAGAATTTCCAAGTATCCCTACATACCCTTCAAAAAATCCCAACTCCTCCAGTTTCTCCATATATGCTTTAAATATCTTGTCTTAAGGTAATGTCCACTTTTACTTACCATCATAAACAAAGTAAGTTCCATCTTTGAAGACCATCACAGCAGGTAATTCAGGCAATGTCACATACTGAAAGAGTCAGGTTTTAATCAATCCATGGAAGATTAAAAGATTTTTAAGCAAAAAAAACCCCATCTGAAAACGTGTAAATGTAGTTCATGAGGAAAATCTCTAAGTATACCTAAATATTTTCTGTCTACATGTACTAAGATAAATTTATCAGCTTCTGTATATTAAAAATAATGCAACATAAATATATTTTTGAGAGGTGGATCTCACAAAGCATAAAAGAAATGTGATTTTTACTGCGATCTGCAGTAGCATGAACAGTTTATGGATTGGACATGGACTCTAGCTAGGAAATTGTAACTTGAGGGTTTTATCAATCATGCTCTCAGTTCCCAATTTGTGCTGTTGTCAGCATACCTGTCATACTGCTGCCTCCACTAAATGGACACTCAATTTTGCAGAGTAAATAGTACCACCAGTAACACGTGCCACTAAATCTGGGCTATTTCCTGTGCTTCAGACTGATGGGAATATAAAAAAGCTTCAGCACACAGGGCTGCAAACAGACCTAATTTAGACAAAAGTCTGTATTACCATGCTAAACATAGTATTTAAGATGGCCAGAAACATACTAAAAAAAAAGCTGTAAAATCTTTCTTCTTGGAACTCAAAAAAATTATACTCAGCTCATGTTTTTAGTGAACTGCCATAGAAAAAAATACTGCATCTATTTCTTACAGCTTGCTAGAATTCTAAGCTAAAATTTTAACAGCATTCTGGTTAAGAAAGAACAGCATCATAAGCTTAATTTTGATCATGTAATCTGAATCATCTGATTTATTGATGTTTTGGAAAGGTAAAGGACAGCATCATTTCCAAATGACATGCCTTCTGTCATTCTGCATTAACTTTCTTGTAAGTGAAGAAAGTTAAAAGCAGTAATTTATAAACAATATAATAGCTGATATGAACAATCAAGAAGGTAGTCCCAGATGATGCTTTGTTCTCTCACTTGCCTAAAACCTAATTTAACATCGTTGAAGGACAAATCAATCTGTGTACACCTTAAAGCTTGTGAAAGATGCTGTAAGCTTGGAACAGTATTACCTAAGGTGATGAAACAAAGCCTAACAGTGAACAGTGTAATGCAAAGGCTCATAACAACTCACAACCACAAATTTCTGAACATTTTTGCTTCTCTCCATAGAATACTGAACACCATCACTACTTCAGCTTAAATGACACTGGTGGGAAATTATCTTCTGTGGGGAAAAAAGCTCACCGCTTACATCAGTGTGATCACAGGACCTCAAAGACTTCCAGCCTTTTTTACTCTTTCCACTACACAGCTGAACAGTATTTTTCTTGCTCAGCTGGAGCTGAAGTGCAAATAGCAATATTTAAATTAAGGTATAGCTTTTGATACAAGGCTTCTGGAGAACTAACAAATACACTATTTGTAATGAGGCCAGTTCTACTCATGGTGTTGTAAAATGCAGCTGCCTAAAAAAATCCCCACAAAACAACAAACCAAATTATGCTAGTTGTTACCCCATTAATCACCAAGTGACATCAACGTCACATATAAGTAGGCATGGGGCAGACTTAGGTCTCACTTGGAGATAACAATAAATGAAAAAGTCTTTTAATTTTGTTACAACAAGTAAGCAACAATGCTTAGACTCACTACAGTAACATCAATTTTTTCCACCCTTGTGGTGAACTGTAAACAATTTCCTTATCACAGAAGCCTTAAAAAAAGCCACAAGAGAATTCTGCAGCCAGTGGACTGGACTGGCTGATGCCTGAGGCAGATTAATTTGTTGATCAGCTGTACTGTACAAGATGAAAGTAACTTACCTCTTCACTTACTTCTGATAACTAAGGAAACAGCAGTAATTCATGCTGCACACCTCCTAATTAGCTTTAAAAGTGTTTGGTGAAAAGACTGTTGGGAGCAACAAGAGTTTTGCACTGGCTAAAAATCCACGTATCTACTTTCTTGAGCAAGTTCTGTGGACCACACTGATTTCTGCTTATCCTCTGATTAATTTTATTAATATGACTGAACAGGTATTTTGGCCTTCTTCAGTCATATTAATTCAAACAAAGCGATGACAGACTGGAATTTGGGTTGCATTATTTTCCCATGTAGAGTCAAACATTACATGTTTCAGTGTAATTACCCAGATATCTACCAAAGCCAAACATACTGTAAAAAGCCACCTCTCTGCCATCAAAACAGCAAAATTACATAGATGAGGAGAAAAATGCCATTTCTGGGGAAGCAGTAGGAATGGAAACAGCTTACCTCTGGCAGCACATCTTCTGAGGCAGAAAAAAAGTATGTATAAACTATTAGTTCTGAAGCAACCTCAATGTATTTTTCCTGAAAAAATACAAACAATGTTTTTTTAATATCTGAACTTTTAGTATGTGTCAAACAAAAGCTTTGTCACATACTTTATCTTCAAAGAGCAATTTGAAAACATATTTATGGCATAAGATTGTAAAAGATAAATGTAAAAAAACCCAAGAATTTGTTACAAGCATGCACTTCAGTTTTTTGAAAGATTTTTAAAATGACTCCCTAAATAGCCAAGAGAAGTAATTTTATTTAATCAAGGTTCAAACCTTTAAAGGAGATTCACCACCAACATACACAAAAAGTACACGATGTCTCTTTTGCACATGCTCAAACATATGCTGGCTAGGAAGTGGCCTGATGAGAGGTCTGGAAAGGGAAACAAAGACATAGAAAAATCTCAGTTTGTGCAACCTGCAAAACCCAAACACATAAAAATTCACAAGAAAATGTCATACAGTTTTTTGTAATGTTTTTCAAAAAATAAATTCCAACATTTAGAAAATTAATTTAGTTTTTTCTATTTATTACTAAAAGAATTATTATTATTATATTTTATACTAAAAGAAAAAAAGAACATTCCCTCCCACCCCGCTCCCCAACCAAGTAACATATTAGGTTCATCAAACAGGACACTTAAAATATGAAATTCAGATCTTAATACAAAATGCTGCTACGATGTAAACATGCATGCCTTTTACTGGTGACAGAATCACAGACTGGCCAAGACTGGAAGGGACCTTAAAGATCATCTGGTCCAACCCTGCCACCCTGAGCAGGGACATCTTTCACCAGACCAGGCTGCTCAGTGCCCCACCCAAACTGGCCTTGAACACTTGCACAGATGGGGCATCCAAAACTTCTCTGTGCAACTGGTTCCAGTGTCTTGCCACCCTCACAGTAGAGAATTTCTTCCTAATATTTTTTCTAAACCTATCCTCTTTCTGTTGAAAATCATTTCCCCTTATCCTGTCAGTACAGACCTTGATAAAAACTGTCTTTCTTAGGAGATGTCTTTATACAGTGGAAGGCCACAGTAAAGTCTCCATCATTTGAGAGAGAAAATTCTGAATGTAAGCACAACACCCAGAAAATGTGGCCTTAGAAATAAATAATCTTAACTTAGCACCAGTCTCCCGTGCAGCCACACATATAGTACATTGTGGATGTTATGTTATAGTTTTTAATTTCAATATCTTGCTCTTTTTAAGTAAGTCTTGGCCCACCTCAAAGTCCCACATAAGTCTGAAGTCAGCAGAACCGGTCTCTGAGAAGAGTATACTTACCCTGCCACTCTATTAGCAAATTCAATTATATCATCTTTGGTTCTAGGTCCTCTGTAGTTGTAGGCCAAATCACCTTTCAAGCTAGACAGACAAAAAAAAGAACAGAAAAGCAATCATCTAAACTACATCTGTACATACAAGATTTCTCAACCTTCATGTTTACAGTCAGTGATAAGCCAAAGAAGTGGTCAATAAAATATAAAACTCAATAATGCAATACAATGGTATTATGGAATAAAAGCTTATTTACACAGTATCTGATTCACTGATTTGTTGAAATACTTAAAATCCTTTCACAATTCTTTCTTCTAGTGCACAGTGCTCACTTTGTAAGCATACAGATAATTCAGAACACTTAGAACACATAGAACACTTGTTTATGACCATATTAAAAAGCCTCCCTAAAATGATCAAACACCCCACACGCAAACCAAACCCAACCCACTCAACATCTATACTACTCAGGGATTAGTCCTAGTAAAAGGAAAGCATATACACTTCTTAAATGATTTTTATAATTGAAATGTATCAAATGATCTGCAAAACCTTTCAAATTTATGTATTATGCTTCAGTGAAGTGTTGGTCAGGTTTCTATATAATATAATACATATATATACATATATGTATTATAATACATATATGTATACATACATATACATATATATACATATATATACATATAATACATATATATAATGCATACATATATACATAATATATATAATACAGGTTAAAGTATTCTGTTGAGAGGGGATGTAGCATGCTTGCATTAGCAAAGTATCCAAGTCAGTTTTACTAATTCTGACAGGCTTTCTTTAAATCCATAGAGATTTAGGAAATTCAGAGGAATTTTCAATTCCTCTATATGGCATGAAAATTTTCATCCTTAAAGATTATCAAGCTGAACATCTCTGCTTCCTTTTTTGAGAAAACTAACTTGACAAGACTTATTATCATCTATTAGGAATTCTGTTTGCTTAAAGAATAACCCGCTAAAATCCCCAGTATGTCCACAGTAAAAAGTACTCAGAACCACTGAATCTTTATTTAACGTGACATTATACTGGACTATACATTACATGGGTTTGAAACTTCTAAATGGACAGGGCTATTTTTAATTTTTTGTCATGAAATCATTGATAGGAATTCAATAGGAAGGATCGACTTACAGCTTAATGGTTGGATAGCCTCGCACTCCAAATTCAGATGCAATACCTGAAAGAAATGAGTTCATGCCAAAGTGAACCAAGACTTTTTTCTCTCCTACCTTAATCTTTAAACATGTTTTACTATTCAAGCCACAAAAACAAATGAAAAAAATACCACTTAGTTTAAAATGGATTACTTTACTTGCTTACAAGGAAAAGCTTGTTGTTATTAAGCTATATCATTAAATTTTAGACTTCTTTCAGAGGTGCTGCAGGGTGCCAGGATAGCCTCCCAATTCATGTGCCACAACTCAAATGTCATGAGAAATCCTCTAGACAGACATGCTTGGTCTGCTTTCACCAAAAGTAGCATGCAGTGAACATGCACATACAATTGACAGAAAATTTAGAGGCAAAAATTAGGCATTGAGGATGAAGAGCTGTAAATACTAATGCTTGAAAGAAATGGCTAACGAGAAGTGCAGAATCATACTGCAGTTATTACAAAACGTTTTTAAATCATATTCCACACAAGTAAATGTCTACTATCATTGAACCTTACCAGAAGCAGGTGCTTTCTAATCAGATACTTACCTGATGTTTACTGAAGTGATTAAAAATACAATAACTGCAGAACTTTTTTCCTCACCTCAGATCTTTTTAAAAACTTATCTTGCTTCTACCAATTGGAGGAGTATAATTTGCAACCACCCTTCCACTTGTGGACATAGCAACAGCCACCTTCAACTATACTTTCCACCAAATTCAGTTTTTTCCAAAAGTTAAACTACACAGTCTCAAAAAAGGATTAAATAAGTCTAAAATTGTGGCAATACTTGTGCAACTCCCTGTTGTGTAACAATCCCCGCACTCAGAAAGCACCTAGAATCAATGCTTGTTACAAAATCATTCTGAAGCTACAAAAACACGCCACAGCAAGCAGATGTTGGATGCCTTGTGTGCAAAGAGTTTAGAAATTGACCCCAAGGTTGTTCACCTAGATCGAGTGCAAGTACCTTATTGCACAGCACTACAAATAAAGCCAGCAGCTCACCTACAGGCATCTAATCAAAGACAACTGTTCTAAGAAATACACATGAGGATCAATTTGATTCTGATCCTTTTCTCTTACAGCTCTACTACAATAAATTAAAATGTGTATTAGAGCACTTAATCACAAGAGCTGTCAACAGTTTATTTCTCCTTGTACAGCTCTTGTGTGCGCTTAGGAGAATGAGAAGAGAAAACTTTTAATAATTTTTTAAACATTCCAGCCATGGGAATTACCAAAATTCTCTCATCTTCATGGAAATTACTTACTTACATCACCTCTACTTCTTGATATCAGGAATACTAGTATTGATATAGTACAGGCAAACAGCAGCAATTGTGCCAGCCCTAGATGTGATGTATTTGTACTCTGCTCACACACAGCGGACTCCTGAGGCCAAACACCTTGAAAATTAAACTGATACCACAGCAGGTGACTGCTCTGTTGATGCAAGAGCTGTATCCTCATTCCACAGAGCCACCAGAGGTAACATTTACTGGATGATTTATATGTTCACCTGTGATCTCAGCTCTCTGACAACAAGCTTCCCAAAGTTCAGCTCTTTCATACTCCTTCATATTCCTATGCAGAGCAAACCACTCACGTTCCTTCCTAGTGACATGTACACATTGCAGCTGCATTTCCTACTGATGTTTTCAAGACTGAATTACTTTGATTTCAGAGAATCTTTAGACTGCAATGGTATTAAGCTGAGTTGAGTTTTTTGTATTCAGATGTAAAATTTCCTCTTTCAAAATGAGAGCAAAAAACTATTTTAAAAGATTTATCAGACACTATGAAACCGGTAGCAAATCTGAGAAGAAAAACTTTTCCAGGGCACAAAGGAACTCTTGCAGCTTTTAGTGATTTTTATATAAGTAAAAATTAATTATATATCAAAAACATAGTACCAATTCTGTTCTGGGTATAAACCCCGAGATTTCAGTAACAGGATGACAAATACAAATATTTCAGGGTAAGACTTTATACAATTTATATGATTTAGAATTTTATATACATGACTGGAAAGTTAGAGAACCATGAAATGTATTCCCAGTTTTGAAGTTACCTGGTTGCACCAACTTGAAACTTCTAGTTCTCCAGACTTACTTTTCCATAGAAAATAATATCTTTAAGATGAAACATGAAGTCATATTTATTTGGTTTTATAGAAAAAGATATATACAATAAATTGGTCTTTGAGGCAAAATGATTTTAATCTCAAAAGACCAAACTCTCCCATATCTAAGCACAGGAAAAACTGGAATACCACTGAGAAAAATATTCTGCATAACATTTTAGGCAAATACAGCAAACCTGAATAATCAGGTTGAATGAATATTAACTAAAAACGCTACAGGTATTTACAAAATTTTACTACATGTAGATCTCACTTGGGCCCTACTCCTCCCTATACCTACTCTTTTAAGTATCCTCCTGGTTCACCATAGATTTAAGCAAATTGACAATAAAGAAGCACACAAACACAAAGGAAGTACTGTTAAGCATTCAACAATCCTCTCACGTCTACCCAAACCACTTCTCTGAGCAGCGAAGGTTTGCGGTTTTCTCTGAAAAGGTCGATACATATGAAAGGCATCAGCAAACAAAAAAGCACTGAAAGCACTAAATTTAGTTCTTTGAGAAGACATTTACAGAGAAACATGGGAAGAAATCAGCTGAGCAGTGATCAGTGATGCAATGAATTCAGTTACTTCAGCAGGCTTTGTGAAAGAGTTTCAGGACCGATTACCTGAAATGAGTAAGAGCAAGAGCACGGGCACTCCTCCAGCAGTAACAGAAGGAACCTAAAACTGGATGCTCTCCAGAGACACACCACACAAAAGTGCTTATATAACAGTACTCTAAGAGGCATATCAAAAGCAGATCTTTGAGAAGCTTTTACTTTCCATTTGTCAGGAAGAATTCCCTACTCAAGCAGAAACAAATGCGCATATAAAAAGCACACACTACAGCAAGTTGTCACTTTTGGAAGGAAAAATAATCAGGAAATTTTTTTACAATTACTGTTTGTGTATTTGTGCTATGACACAGAAGAACAACTACAAGAAAAAAAATTTGTTTCAAAACAGAGGCTGTGATGAAATTACCCCTAAACAAACCATACTTACTAGAAAAGGAAGTTGCATCCATCTTCCCAACTTTTACTGGAGAACCCATGTTTCTCATTTCTATGCCCACTTCATTCCACACAGGCTCCAGTTTCTTACAGTGGCCACACCAAGGTGCATAAAACTGAGAAGCAAATACATTCCACAAAAAAAAAAAAAAAATTAGTAGAAATTGATTCTACAATTAACCCTCAAATTATTAGCAAGACTTATTTTCCAGTCATGGTACTCTTTATGTCTTAATTAAATTGCAAGTTACAAGGTTAGCATGACAAGCAGCATTTATGATTTAGTCCTACTTTTAACATGAATGCACAAGTTTGAAAAGAATACATTAAACTGCTGCACTACTATATGATTTCTTATTTAGGAACAGACTGCATGATAACATTTTTTTTGAAAGTTAAAAGATCATATAAACAATCTATTCAGAAATATGAATTTGTCAACAGGCAGAAGATATCAATGTTTCCGTATAACAAGATAAGGTCACAATTGAACAAAAGCTGGATTTTGTTTTGCTATACACTGCTGATAACTCTGAAGTAGCTCATATAGTTTTTCCCACTCAAAAAATCCCTAATCTGAGTAACAGAATTTTGAGAATTACAGTACATATTTGGGTGAGAAAAGAAATGTTACCTCATTCACGAGCAAACTCAATCTTTTTAAAAACTCTTTGTCCCTGAAATAAGGGCCACTGAGTCCTTCCAAACAATTTAGAAAAGTAACAGGGGTCTCATATATTTGGTCTTTCAGTGCTAACAGAAGTCTAGAACACAAATCAGCTGATATATTTAATGAAAGGAACTATAAAAATTTTCAACAGAGGTTATCACCTCCTGAGTGTGTTAGGTAATCTGCTTTCCTTTGTAAAGGACTGCAAAACATAGACTGAAGCCTATTCAGCAGTCTATTCAGCCTATTCCTGGCTCACCCTGAACAGCAGACAGATTGCTTATCTATCCTGTCAGAATCACTGTCATGAAGCTTTTCTGCATCATGTACAAACAATTTTCCAAGCAATGAAGCAGCCTGACTACAGTGTGTAGCACCGTGCATTCTGTCTTTTGATTTCCACCAGCAGAACTTCCCATTTTTCTGAGATACTCACATCTACAAGCCAAATATCATCTTTACGGTTTTCTTTAAACCTGGAAAGGGGAATGAAAGCAATAAATTATGTTTCTGAATATAAAATATGTGTATATATATGCATATAAAATATGCATGTATGAAACAGAAAAACTCTACTCTCTAGGTTAATATAAAGGCATAGATAAAAGATTTCGGGTTTGTTTCTTTCTTTGAGGGTGGAGAAACAGAGGAGACGCTTATTTTTTAGTGTAATATTGCCCCTGTCCCTGACACTACACATACAGCTGTGCCAATTAGGTTTCTCTAACTATTTCCTAAGAAAAAAAAAAACCCAAAACAACAAAACAGAAAAACAGCAAGAAATAAGGACACACACCAAAACACACAGAAGATATTTGACTAGTATGTGGAATCTAGTGGGAAGAAGTATTTTTCAATTGCCTTAGTTATATTAAATATATTTGGTTTTTTGGTTAATATCTATTAAATATATTTATATATATTAAATGTATTTGGTTGTATTTTTATATACCAACTAATACAGACTCTTTGAGTATTGGCTTAAACTGTTAATCTTAGCTTTACTAAATGTAAACTAAATTATCTTTAATATTAACATGCAAAGCAATTTTAATTCAACCTCCTTTAAAATTCTACTATAGGCGTGTCAGTTTACAGTTCTATTAAAGTTGCACACAACCAAGAAATCAAGTTAATGGAATAAAAATGATCAAGTTATTGATAAAACCCAGAGATAAAGGGGTGCTACTGAATTTTCTTAATGCTAGACAAATGGCATTTAAATTAACTGGCTGGTTTTATTAACTGTTAATCTGTCACTGAATTCTAAAATCTCTAATACAAAACTAAGCTTGATAAATCAAAGTTCTTTGGTATCTCCCAAAATGCTGCTTACACATTTCACTGTTGTCACTACAACATCATATGAATTACTGCATTAGTTGACTAGTTCTGTGTGGAGAATTAAATTAGCTGGAACTTTAACCTGAGGTTTATTTTTCTACAAGACAGACTTTGTAAGTGACTAGGACTGGGACTAAAGTCACACACTATGGCATACATGGTACAACATTTCAACTGCACCACTCTTCTTGCAAAATGAGATATTTACATACAATTATGCATAAGCGTGGACCTATGATCCAATTAATACAAGTTATAGCTCAACTTGTCAGTTCCCAATATGCAGCACGCCTATAAATGGCCCATCAGCAGTAGGCAGAATTTATTATATTTCATTTAAAGATGAATCTGTAACACTCCATAATGGTCTTGAAGAAATACAACTGCTGATAATTGGCTTGCTGTTTGACAGAAATAATTCAGAAATCATGAATACAATCTAATTATAGCGTTGAGTGTTTGAAACTCAGAATTGCAGCATTTCACTGGTAAATTCCAGCCTATTTTATTGATGGCATACCAAGGCTGCTGTGCCTGTACATCAGCAGGAAAGGTATTTGCAGACTATGATACAGAACTGCTAAAGGAAAGCAACATTTTTAAGTCACAAAATTGCTTAGTTGACAACCTCACTAAAAATTTACTTCACCACCCCAAGCACTATAGAGCTAATGAAAGAACCACTAAGGGGCCAGCATCTCCTGAGAAGTCTAACAGAGCTACAGCTAACTTCCAATAACAATTCCAAATAATTGGCTATGATGCAAGAGGCAGAAAGCAGTTACTGAATCATAAGATCCTAGGCTGTGCTTCAATTTAGCACATCACTTTTTCTTTGCATAAGAAGAATTTACAATTAAATGTTCTCCTTCCTCTGCTACAGTACAACTCTTATGGCAAATTGTAAAGAGCATTAAAGTACTGAGAAGGTAGACTGCTACCTTGCCAGCACACAGAAAGAAAAGAGAGCAAGAATGAAACATCTGGAGGCTGAGCTTTCCAACAGAGTTTAATATTGTATAAAAAATACTGTACTTTTTATAGTAATGAAAAATTTCAACATTCTTCTAATCAACTTCCACAGAAACTAAAATCTGAAGTATAACAAGACCCTATCAAAACAAAACCCTATCACTCTAGTTTTGCCAACATCAATGATTAAATTAACAGACAATACTAAGGAAGTTCATTTTCACACTGCTGAAATTTCTCGACAATTTCACCAGAAATCTCTCTACAAATGAGCAGTGAAGCACTTTCTGAAGATGCTGTTTCTAGGCCCTATAAATAAGCTTTCCAGGCACAAAATTTCAGTGTCTCTTCTAACTGTTCTGTGCAAGCCTCTGTCAGCTGACAGAAACACAATCACACTGATAGGAAGACGGCATAAATGTTGCACATTCTTGAATCAAAATTATTTGTCTCAAACCAATACATCTTCCCAGCTACATGATCAAATGTTCTCTCAGCCCCCACTTAATCATGAACAATTAAAAGAAACCAGCATGAAGCAAAACTGAACACTGAGGTCACAATTCCAAGGGCCTTCAAACAACCCACTACTCTATCTCTTCCTTGCTTCCCCTTTGCACCATTTCTGATGCTTCTGATCCTGGTTTGAGCCACCCCACAGACAGAAAAACACTTCCTTTTTAATTTAGGTTACTTATCTGCTTCATTATGCCACTAGAACAAGTCCACACCCATCACAGTATGAGCACTGACCTGAGGCAGCAGATCTGCTATCAGAGCAGCACAAGCCAAGAGGAACCACAGCTCATTTTATGCACCCCTCCCACAGCCCAGCTGGGCACTTCTGTCTGCTCTGCTCCTTGTTTTCCTAAATCCTGAAAGCTTAGGAAAGGGACCTGCACCTTGTACTAGTCCCCATTGTTTACAACCACTAAAATTCCAAAGAACACAAAGCTTCCAGCAACAGCAGAATGTCCATAATGTTTTGGCATCTATAAAATGGAAAACTTGAAACTTCAGCAGTCACGGCTCCCCGGCTTGGAGCAAAATTAAACTAAAATTTAAACTGTTCAAAATAAATTTGATTTTCACTTAAATTTGTTGTCCTGACCTCTGTCACTACTTGCCAGCTACCTACGAAACACTCAAAAAAACCCCCACAAAACCTGCCTGAACAATTCTTCAATTCTTATTCTGAATGGAAATACATTCATCTATATAGTTCTGTAACTGAAAAATTCAAGTGTTCCTAAATAAGATTTCCTTTTATCAGTTACTTTAAAAAGTTATATGACAACAGAATCGTGATTCTTCATTCCAGAACAGCAAATATATTTAAACATACACATGTGGAAACATGATACAGGAACATGATGTAGGAGCACAGATAGGCTAAGTGAATGCATCTTCAGTCCGTGAATATACGAGCATGTTTTAAAAACAAGCTTTGAAAATCAAGTCCAAACAGTTCCCATGCTTCAGTTGTTGTTTCAGAAGACCAGAGACACTGCTGTGTCTCTCCTGAGAACTTCTTCCATATGTTCCCATCCCCTCACCCATAAAATCACTACATCTCACCTGATCTTATGATTAACAAGCAGTATTGTGAAAATGTGAGTGGTTTCCTGACAGTTTAGCTCTTTGATGCAATTTATTGTGGACTGAAACCTCATGAAAACATCACCTCTAACTGGCTGAATTTATCCCAAAGCAGTCATCTAATGCCAACTTCTCCTCCCTACCAGTCACACCTTCTCTTTCAAGTCCAACAATCATGCTGCACTTTGTAGCACTTGATATCAACCTGATAATCTGACCAAAAAAACCCCCCAAAAAACATTTGGGTAATTTTCATGGGAAACAGCAACTATGTAGCTACCAAACTGCTACAGCAAACCAGTACACCAACAGTGACACTACACAGCCAAGCTCATGGCAGGACCAGCCACTTCAACTCCTGCACAGTCTTGGGACTAATTCTGTTATAAAGGCACATTTTTACACAAATATTACTGGCACTTCAAGCAGCCATGAACTGGTCCTGCAGCCTCTTTCTCTCTTTTTGTTTCTGGCCACGCATGAACACACTTAGACTCATTTTCCAAACCCCTCATGGCAGCCAGGCTGCAAACTCTAATGAAGAACTTGGTTAAATGTAGTCAGCTTTTACCTGGGGCAAGCACCAACACACCAATGTATTTACCCTTCCAGAAAGAAAGAACAAGCAAGGAAGCCTAAGAACACTTCTGGCAAAACCTAGAGTAACAGCTTTAAAGAAGAAAAATTAAAATGTTCCTCAGCTTCATTAATTGAATCTCCTCAATAGGTGACACTGAGGAGAGACCTCATGGGAGTGTACAACCTCCTCAGGGGAGGAAGCAGAGGAGCAGTATCTGATCTCTCTGGTGGCCAGTGGCATGACTCCAGGGAGCAGCATGAGGCTGTGCTGGTGAGGTTTAGGTTGGATATCAGGAAAACGTTTTACACCCATCCAGTGCTTAGGCTCTGCAACAGGCTCCCCAGGGAAATGGCCACAGCACCAAGCCCGACAGGGCTCAGGAAGGGTTTGGACAACACTCTCAGGCACATGGTGTGACTTTCTGGGAGTCCTGTGCAGGAACAGGAATTGTACTCCAGTGATCCTTTTGGGCCCCTTCCAACAGAGAATATTCTATGATATCTCAGGCCACAACCTCTCTGTCCTTCCTGCTACAAAAATCACAGTATTTTCCAGTGTAGCTTTCCCGACAAGAACACCACGCACAAAGTCGGGGGTCATGTTCCCCACAAGATGACAAACAATATCTTGGCAATTAGGCAAGACACCCCAATACTTACGACTCATCTAGATCCTCCACGAAACCCGCACCTGAGGCCACGACATGTGCAACCACTGCGAGGGGAAGGAAAAGGGTTCCGTGAGTGATGTCCGAACCAACCCGGGGTGCTCACCCACGCCAGCTCACAGCATCCCTTCCCTCCTGCCCCCACCTGCGCTTCCCTACACTGTTGCCTGCCCAAGCGCTGCCCGCCGCCCAGCCCCGCCGCTGCTCCCCGCTGTGCCCTGCAGCCCAGCCCGGTGGAGCCGGCACCGCCCGCCCGTCACCTGCCGCCCAGAGGAGGCAGCGCGGCCGCCCGCCCAGCGCCGCTGCCATGTTGACAGAGCCGCGGCACGGCCGGAAGGGGAAGCGCCGACCTCTCGCCACGGCGCAGGCGCGGAGGGAGGCGCGGGCGGCGGGGCGACCTCCGGGTGTTCGCCCTGCTGAGGGGCGCCCGGGGAGGCGGGCGGGAGGCGAGCGTGGCACCGCAGCGCGGTGACGGAACGCGGGGTGAATATTCTCTTGTCATGTGCCCAGCGGGGAGACTCGTTCAGTTGAATCAGTGCTCTGTGTGAAAAACGCCAATCACTTGTTTTTAAAATTTTAAAAGTTTTATGGTAATAAAATGGTTAAAAAAACAGTAATACAATTACAGTAATAATAATTTGGACAAATTGAATTAGGACAATATGAGGCAATAGATACAAAGAGTTACGGACGGTCCAGGTACCTTTTCTGGGCAGCATGAGCCCGAAAAGGGACCCCCCCGTTAACAAAGGATTAACCCTTAAAAGCAATAGCTTGTTGCATATTCATACACTTCATACATGATGCATAAATTCCATTCAAATATAGGATTCTGTCTGGTCATCGTCAACTTCTTCCTCCGAATCCTAACAGCGCCTTTGAGGTGGGAAGAAGTTAGTTTCTTCTGATAAGAGGGCAATAAATTATCTTTCTCTGAAAGATTTAGGTGTCCTGTGGCAGCTATCTTGCTGTGAGTCCTTTCTTTAAAAAAAGTATCCTACATAGCATCGTTTCTATTTTAACATTTTTTTCTAATCTAAAACTATATTTAACACAGTACTTAAGAGAATTAATACAGCATTGCTTTCTAACACAACACGTATAATATCCACTTTAATATTTGCAAAAAGCCAATCATAAAATACATGCATTTTTCACACTCTGCTTCTTTGGAAGAGCAAACCTCGCCCTTCCTCCAGCAGGAACACGTGTGCCGCCTGTCGTGTTGCCGGGTTGCTGTCCTGGGTAGAGCTCGCCCCCTGCCTTGCTGCTGTTATAAATGATCAATCGAAAAGCCAAATTATCAAAATTGCAAAAAGATTTTTTTTTTCATCTTTTTCCGCGACCAAAATACGGCCCTCAAAACCGCCACAGCCCAAAGAGAGCGTCGAGCCGGGGATCGGTGCCGGGTGAACACAGATCCGACCTCTATAGCATCGGACCTCCCTCTGTTCACGAGTGCCGCTGCCTGCGAGGCTGTTTTATGCAGTTTATTATGCCTGAGGCAGGGGTGCCCCGATTTCTTTGGAAACCCCGCATATGCATGAGAGTTTCTTTCACTGTGCTGGGCTGGACAATTGCTGTTTAGGTAAACGGGGTATTGTTCTCCTGCCGCCTTCAGGAATTTCGACATTCCCAAGTAGACATCTGTCCCTGGGCTGCTTGTGGTCAGAGACTCGTTTGGATTTTGCAATCTTATAAAATACATTCTCTCTTTAAGCATGAATTATTTCATAACATATATTACACTGCTGTGTCAGCAGCCTTCCTTCAGCGCAGGCGTGAAACTTGCTCACTTTAATGTCAGTGTCATTCCCTCCTTCATTCAAACCTGCTACAGTCTTTCCTATCTTCAGCTACGGGGGTTTTTTCTGTCAATGGAGATTTGCAGGTCCTGGTAGGGCAAGTAGTCCTGCTTGTGTAAAAATTTCAGTTAAACAGGTCTGGGATTGTTCAGCCCGGAAAAGACAAGGCCTAGGGGAACCTTATTAATGTGTGTGAATACCTGAAAGGGGCTGCAAAGAGACCAAAGCTGGGCTCTTGCCAGTGGTGCCCAGTGACTGAACAAAAGGGAAGGTCCATAAAGTGAAACACCGGAGATTCTCTCAGAATTTGAGAAAACACTTCTTCACAGCAAGGCTGACTTGAGTGCTGGCCACCAGTCTCCCACCTCAGAGATACTCATGATGCACCTGGACTTGGTCCTGAACAACCATCTCTAAATGGTCCTGCCTGAGCAGAGAGTTTGGACCAAAGGACTTCCAGAGGCTCCTCCCAACCTCAACCTCTCTGTGGTTCTGTGATCTGTCCCATTTCAGTTTTGATTCCTGTAGTGTAAACCCTTATCCTTTCTCCTTATACTAGAATTACTTTCCTCAGCTGTACATGCAAAAAGTTTGAGATCTTTGTTGGAAAAGGACGGATTCTTTCCAGGGACCATCCAGTTCCTCTGAATTAAGTGTTTAAGCCGTTTTGTCTAATGATAGGGTCTATTATCTCTTTGAATAATGTCTACAAGCTGCAGACACTGAAATTGCTTCATTTTTGGGCTGCTCCTGTGTGTGTGCTCATGTGCTTGTACTTACATGGATGTAGATACATGTTGATGTTCTCTTGGCTACTCATTGCCTTCCACACTGGGCCATACCTGCTCTGCTGAAGATGTACTGTTCACTTAATGCTTTGTGGACATAGCCTGCTGCATTCATCTGATAACCCCCAGAGTTGAACAGCCCTTTGCAAAATCTTCCATGTCATAGGCTGAGAAACAGGTGAAGTCCTGAGAGTATATACAATAGCTCACATTAGAATCCTGCAATATCTGACTCTGGCCCATGGTAGATTCTTTTTTTCCTTCTTACATTTAACTGAAGGATTTTGCAATATTACGACTATTTATTTTCTTCCCTCAAGCTCCAGTGATGGGAGAACTAACAAGTTCCAGACATCTGTGTTGAATGAACAGTGACAATTGTTCACTGAATGCAGAAAATTTCTTTTCCACAGCATTTCACCCTCTGTATACCACAGTTAGCTAAGTGGTGTCTGTATGCCTGACAGACATATGACCAAATGAGAAATGGCAACTTTTTGATCCTAATCTAACTACTGTCTAGACTGAGACAATGAAAACTATTTACTCCATCAATCCGTTAGTAGAAAATCCATATGGGAGAAAATGGGCATAGCCAAGTAACTGTTAAATTAGTATCATCCTGTTCTATTGCTCAGACAGTTCATGACTGGCTTTAAAAAACTTTTAAAGGGAAATAAACATTTTATATAGGTTTGTAGAGATTTGAATGAAGCTCTTGTACACCCTGTAGATCCTATTTGCCAAACTTTTATTCTTTTTGCAGGTAATGGAATATGATTGTTCTAACTTTTGTATTTAGTAAACCAAACTTGTCTCCTGGAAAAAAAACAGCCTGTACACTATTCTTGAGCTATTTTATCTTGAAATTGAAGAAGTTGCTGTATATTTACTTCTTTGTAACTAAATTTATGCTCACATAGACAACTCTATGCTATATTTTTATACAGTTATTGCTGAAGCTTTGCTGTGAAAAATCTGTGTAAAAGATGGTTCTTGCACTGGAGCCAAGTAAAAGTGTCATGGAAAAACATGTAAAAACATGCAAACCAAATAAGCTGAATAATGACAGATGGCATCCAGAGAAATGTCAAGGGGGTTTTGTGGTTTTATTATTTCTACTATGGACATTTGTTTGAAGAAAATGCAGGATTAATGTATTACTATTAATGGATTATTACATTCAGTGGAGAATTTAGTGTAGAAAAGGGATGATTTGGTTTATGAACTGAACAGAAGAAATGAAAAGAAAAAACATGGTGAAGGGTAAGAAGCAAAAAGCTCAGAGAATAGTGTTGAAATCCTGGGAGATAATGCAGGAAAAGTGGGAATTATAGGGAAATTAGCAAACAATGAAATACTGGAAATTGAATATACAAGGGTTCAAAGACTCCTTCCAATCCATATTGGGTAGGATGATTTAATGATCCTGCTGTCTCTTTTTGTTTTTGAATCTCATAGTGGTGAGTTTCAGCAAAGACAAGAGCCAGGCTTTGCCTTGTGGCCTTGCCTTGAAGGAGGATTTGCAGAGGAATCTAAATGTTGCAGGATTTTCAGTCTGTTAATGCAGGTTGTGCACTCTTCTTGATCTGTATGAAGGGCATGGAAAAGGATTTATATATAACTCTGTCTAAATTATACAGTGTGGACTTAGTTTTACTGGAATGCATTAACTTTTGCTTTAAGATAATTAATATCTTTCAAATTATTTCCTGTCTAACTTTCATTAACATTGTAAACAGAATATCAAGGTTGACTTCAATACATATTTGCATAAATAAAATACTTAGAAAATTAAAATTCTTTGTGCACATCTTTGTTATTTTACAGGGGTTAACATATCCATGACACCATATTCAAGGGAAACTTTCCTGGGGAAATGGCCCAGGAAAACCAAAGGCAATGCAATAAAAAGGGTAACTTAAAATGAGGCATGAGGGAAGCATATCTTGACACCAATAATCCCTATATTAACAGTGCTAAACTTCTGGCCTGTGAGCTTGGTATGACTCACCTACAGAATCACAGAATGGTTTGGGTTGGAAGGGACCTTCAACATCATCTAGTTCCAACCCTCCCTGCTCTGGGCAGGGAGCTTTCATTAGACTCAGTTGCTCACAAGCCCCATCCAACCTGGCCTTGAACAGTGCCAGGGATGGAGCATGCACAACTTCTGTGGACAGCCTGTTCTATAGTCTGACCACTGCCATAGTAAAGAATTTCTTCCCAATATTGAATCTAAACCTGCCTTCTTTCAGTTTAAAGCCACCCCACCTTGTCCTGTCACTACCTGCCCTGTAAAAAGTCTTCTCCAGCTCTCTTGTAGGTCCCCCTCAAGTTCTGGAAGGTGCTATAAGGTCCTACTGAAGCCTTCTCTGTGCTGAACAACTCCAACTCCCTCAGCCTGTCTCCACAGGAGATGTGCTCCAGGTCTTTAATCATCTTTGTAGCCCAAAGGTTATTTTATAACTTGCTTCTGATTCCTTCCTTCATTCCTGAGAACCAGGAAAGCAGCCAGTGGCTAAATCTAGTAAATGATTTGTTAGTGTCACTATGCTCCCAGCCACCATCTTGCTAGGGCAAGTTATGAGCAACTTCAGGGCAACTTCAGGACGTGTGTACTCTTTGCAGTGAATTAAGCCTGTTAGTCCTAGGAGTCTGATCCAAATTTGTGTGCATGCACCCATTTTTTTGTCATGTCAGGCACATTCATTTCCTCCTTTGCCTTGGGAAAACCTGCTGTTTCTCTTTGGCCAGAAAATTTGTGCATCCATTTTCTATGCTGTCCCTCAGAATTAAAAGAGCAAAAGCTGAGGTGCTTGACTGTAGAGAACCTAAAATAAGATAACTCTAACAATCCCACACATGACTGAGGACTGTCTTAGTGTAAGTATTATATAAATTAATGGTGTCTTCTGTCCTAACTCTGTCATACACAACAGCCAGTAGACTGAGCTTATTTACTAGCTCTGAAAGAACCAATGAGTCTTAATTGTAGTATTTTTTGATGGTAAATAGCAGCAAGTCACACTGATGATAAAGAGATGAAGACAGCAAAGAATATTAAGAGAACTCACAAAAATTTCTAAAATTCACATTAGAGATTTCCTTATTTTTGATCTTCCAGTAACTCAACTAGTTTTTTTCATCTGAAAGTTCACTGAAGAAATCAGACTCGGTGGTCCTTCTGCATCCTTTCCAGCTGAGATGATTCTGTGACCTGTACCATGGCACCAACCCTCATGTCCCCTCATCTATACCCTGCATGGCTGCTGTGTTTGGGACCCCGTGGCGAGAGGTGGCAGCTCTGCCTGTGACTCTCACCAGGCTCACACCCTGCCTGTCCCATGGAGGCCCTAACTGAGCCCTCCCCATGGCACAGCGTGGCCACAGCTCCCCCAAGGCCATGACACCTCACTGCCCCTTCCCATGTCCTCGTCCTTGAGCCAGGACCTCGGTGGTGCTAGAAGGGAAGGCATCAGCAGGCCCAAGCCTCCCTCCTGGCCCAGTCCTGTTTCCCTTGCACTGCCAGACAGTGTTCAGGAGTTTTTACAGTGCTCAGCAGCGAGGGCAAAAACGAAAGCCCTGTGGCAGAGGTGAGTAATGAAGCCTCCACCCTGGGCACACCCGAGCTGGCTCTGCCCATCCCATTGTCCCTTGTGGCTGCCCCAGCTCCGGTCTCCAGGAGCCTGGGAAGGAAGGAACAGGCACAGCTCATCCTCTCCAATCTGCTGGTAAGGCAAGGCAAGGCAAGGCAAGGCAAGGCAAGGGGTTTTTCCCCTGTTCCTGCTGACTTTCATCAGTTTTGCTGAAATGATATCCTGTTGTTATACAGGCAGAGGGGAGGGAGGAGCATAAGGCACATATGGGCTATAGAACATAGAACTTCTTTATTGTAGGTAAACCCAGGAGTGACCCTGACCTTCAGCACTGTCTGTGAGGGTCACAGGGCATTCACCATTAACTACTCAAGAGCCTATCAACAGATAGGGGGTGAGAAACAGAAGGCAGGAAGGAAGGGTATAATGACAAGGTGAAGAACAAAGTGAATTGCTGACAATTTTGCTCTTTCTTCTCATTTTCTTTGCCACCAGTTTTTTTGTGTAAGCTGAGAGACCATGAAAGTAAGGGAGGAGAAACACTCTGGCTGTGATCTCCCAGCCTACAGTATTTTAGGGTAGGATGAGAGCTGTATTGAAGCAGGAGAGGAAGCTGTATTGATTGCAGGAGAGGAAGATGCGCAGATGTTAATCCTAGCTAGTGGCATCTAAGTGAGGACCAACAGGGCTGTGGGTGTTCAGATTATGTAAAAGTGTGTTTGTGTATGTGAGAAGGGGGAATGTAATGTGGGGAAGAATTATCTGCACATAATTCCATCTCAAAGAAGCAGTAGCTTGTTCCTTCATTGTATCGAAACTTCTGTTACCTCTCAGCTCCTGCATATCCTTTAATTTGCATAGGAACTTAATACACTTTTTCTAGCATTGCTGCTTCTTACATCCTGAAAGACTGAATTTTGTCTTTTGCTGCAACTCAAAGCTCAATCCAATCTGTCACATATCAGAAAGGGAGACATGTCAAGGATTTGCATGAGGATTTCTGAAAATCATTTTCTTATAACCCGTGGAAACTTGATGCAATGGACCTTCTCTCCTCGCTTGCAGTGCTTGGTACCTGTCCCATTGTAATCATGACCCTATGCTTTTGCCAAAAAATTACTTTAAGAAGTAGAGAGAGGAAGGAAATGTCAGGGTTTTCTCTAGTGAATTCCTGTGACTCTGTCCTTCAGGTAAGACTGCAAAGTAGAAGGTTGTGTTCCTTACCTGCTAACATTTTGAAGAGCAGAGAGAAGGTTTTAATCTCTTTTTTCACATTGATTTGGGAAGTTGCTAATGAGTTAGGAAATAATTCAGTGACACAGCATGTCACACACACTGAGGAGACATTTGACTTCATCTTAGTGGGGGTTTTTCGTTTGGTTTGGTTTGGTTTTGCCTTCACAACTGTTTTCTTTCAATGCCTAGGGAAAAGCTTCAGTTTCAGTAGGTTCTGGACCCAGTCCTATCATATCAAGCACTTGCTAATAATACACTGTTTATTTACCCGTTTCAGATGCTGACATACAAATACTATATACTATACAGCTTTTGAAAAGAGATGGCCTCCTTCAGCTTGTGATAAATCCTGTTTGGAAAAAATGCATAGATAGCCACAAAGGGAAGCTTGAAGAATGGCAAAAGGCAGGCACCCCTCCATGACCTGTACACCCCAGGAGAGGAAGCTGTGACCACTTGCAGCACCAGAACAAAGAACACCATGCAGACATGATTTTGAGCCTGCAAGGGCTCAGCTGAAGTATGCACAGGCCTCATGTTTCATATGAGGAACTACACCCTGCCACCATGCTGCAGTGCACAGTACAGGCGCCGTACTGCCTCAGCTGTGTTCTGTGTGAGCTCTGTGGATGTGAGGTGCCCTGCACAGCTCATCAGTGTGTCAGCACATCCTCCTGTGCCTCTGCTGTCAGGATTTTTCCACCACCCCGAGTACCTGAACTCCACATTTCAGCTACAAGCTGACAGCATCCCTGTTCTTGTAATTTGCGGCACTTGCCAGCACGTGGCACAAGAGACTGAAATGGATTGCCTTCCTAAAATATCTGTGCAGCTGCTGCGGAGTCCGTGCTCCAACACCGTCAGGGTTGTATTCCATAAAAGAGGGAAGGTTCTCCAGAATTCCTATGGCACAGTAGTGATGTTCCTTTACACCCACACAGAGAATGATTGCATATAGGTTTGACTGTGTCTGGGTAATAGCTGCAAGGGAAAGGGTACTGAAATGCCGCTTTTGCAAGCAACAGAGTGATAGTGGAACTCGTGCTCATGTCAAAAAGAATAATTATCAAAAATGAGAATCTCATGCACAGAAATGGCAGCTTTCCTATGATTAAACAGGAACAGTTGGGGTCCTATTGAATAAGGACTCATAAATGCGTAAATACATCAATACAGTCGGGCATGCAACTCTGAGAGAAATGAGGAGATTGCTGGCTGGAAATATTTTGAATGCATGTGTGTAAAGGGAAGGAGCAAGTTGGGCCTTGCTCTGGTGAGTCAGTGCCCTGCCCCACACACCCCATGTCCCTGGGCCTTATCCCAGCGTGGCAGTGGCCACCAATCCCTGGCACACTGAAGGCAAAGCTCCGCACCTGCCTCTGGAGCCCCCATCCAGGCCTAGAGTGGCCAAGACAAGGGAAGGGGAGGAAAGAAGGCAAAACAAGAGGTTTAACAGGAACAAGAGGCATAGAGGAAGGAAGATGTAAGAGTGTTCTGATATGGACAAAGTTTTGGAGGTAGATTTGCTGGTTAGTTGGGAACGCAGCCCATGCCAAGAACTTCTGATAGAGAGGGAGGAAGAGAAGTCATGAGAAGCCAAAAAGCTGAGATGCTGTCTAATGAAGAAGGCAAACCAAGGAAGTTACACCCCTTCTAATATTGCATCCAGTAGTATCCCTCAATGATGCTAGTACTTTTTGGTTATATTTTATTACTTGTTTTGTATAATTTTGTTGTATATTTTTACTTCATTGTTTATTTGATAAATATATTAGCTATTATATGAGATGTGTGAACATCAAAATGAAGTTTGCAAAATACTATTTCTGAGCATTTACACAAAGCTTTTATACAAAAATTTTCCAGTTATTCATGGGGTTTTTGCTGTTATATGAAATATTTCATATGTTATATGAAATTATGTAAAATGTTTCAATTTTAGTAATAATCCAATAATTAATTTACTAATTTCTAAATTAAAATATATTCTGAAATTATAGAAAAATATATATTTTTTTCTTTAATTAGGTAGAGGTGTTCTGTATTTTTAGAATATTCATGTCCTTAGTATTTACCTGGTATCAAAGGGTTAAGATTACTATGCTCACAATTAAGAATTGCTGTGAAAGACATGTTAAACAGGGCAATAATCTAAATAAATATTACTCAAATAGCCTTTCACATGTATCAGGCTGAAGCAACATAGGGGAAAGGAGGATACGTACTTTGATTTGAAAGTGGTAAGCCCACATTTGTGAACAAATACTTTGTGTTGTTATATTTTTATGCACTTTTATAACTACATGCCACCTACAGAAGTGTTTGTCTTCATGTTTAATACCAATACTGTCACAAACAAGGTTGTCAGTAATTGCATCAATTGGTATTGAATATTTTGATAGAAATATGCAAATTTGTGCTGCTATAAGAGTTTATATCAGTTTTTTTTTTCCAGTACAAGAATAAGCTATACTGATATGTAGTATCTTCCCCTAATGACTTTATCTATGATAATGGGTTTGTACAACTTTATCAGTACCTAAGTCTGTGCCATAAAATGAACTAACAAGTGACACATTTGTCATAAATCATAATTAAATTCAAAGCAGTGATAAACTTGTAATGAGATAAATTCATGTCTAATTAGAAGGACAGATAAGTACACATTATCTGGTACACTTTAGAGATTTTTTTAATGTGCTTTGCATAAGATTCCTTTTAGTTTTTGCATAGCACATCATAAAGTACAATCTGAATTAAAAGCATAATTTTGAAGGCATTAATACTGCTGACACTGGCAGTAGGGTTTGCCTGGTCTTGCATTAACACTTTACATTTCTGTATAACCCCAGTTTTTAAAACAGTTTGGACTGATCGCTAGAGGTTTTTTTTGACTACGGTTTTTTGGGGGGTTTTTTGTTGGTTGTTTTTGGGTTTGTTTTTGTTTTGTTTTGTTTTGGTTTTTTTCTTGAGTTTGTGTGTGTGTATATGTTGAAGATTTAATTCCTTTTAAAACTTGTTTCTTAAAACATTCTTTTTTTATGTATTTCTATATACATTTCTTTTATTACAGAGACACCTGGTGGTCTTCGGTTGTATTTGCAAAAATAGTGTTTTCCATTTTTGTCCCTGGATTTGTTTTAAAGTTTGCTGTATCATTTATAATATATTACTTATTTAGAATCCCCTCCATTATGGGACTATGCAAGTTGTAAATCAGACTGAGAACACTTACATGTTATGCAGCATGCACAAGGTTTGATTCTCATGGCTGATCATGGGTTTGTCTCTTGAATCTTTCCTGTCAGGGCTATAAGTTGACCAAGTGGTGTAAAAATATATTTCTTCCAAAATTTATTTTTAGAATAATGGTTGTTTGGGTTTCATGCTTTGAGCATTCAGTTTGTGTTTTATTTCTGATTTGTCTGTTCTAAGAGATTGAAATGATGACTCAGAATTTATGTCAGAACAAGTCTAATGTCCCAGTCAGCGTGTTAGTACATTAAGGAAAAGCTTTCTATACTAGAAACACTGGCAAGAGCAGGACTATTCTGCTGTAGAAAAGTTTTAATAATACTTCTTGCATACAGCATTTTCTAAGTAATAGGCAATTACAGGTAATTACACAGTATAATAGGTAATTACACGGGATGCTGATGTTAGAGCTCTTCTCACACCACTCCCAGACTGTCAGGCAGACAGTGTTGATCAGGTCCTGTTCGAGCAGCTGCTCCCAGTTTCCACGGCTGTAGCTGCCCTGTCACAGCAGTCCTGACACCCACCCACAGCAGGGCCCTGCTTGCACAGCTCCTGCAGATTCATGACCTCCTTCTAATGCAGCTGGGCACGGCCACAAACAGCTGCACTTAGGTGGGCGTGAGCTGTTGTCCAGCCATGGCATTCCTAACCAGCTGCTAGGTTTGGATTTTAGGTAAAAAAACCCTTCTATTCACCCTTTCCTCACAGGCATGTTCTGTGAAGTTTCAAATGCTAGGTACCTATATTTTAGTCATCATGGTGTTGATGGGAATCAAACTGCTTTTTTGCTGCTAAAACAAACACTATTCACTTCAAGAAGTACAAATTACATGGGAACATCCTTATCCAAATGTAGAATGTGCTTTTACAGCTTTTACCTTAGTGAAAAAAAATTGCCGTTGGTTTTTTTTTTTTTTTTTGTAATTATCCTTGTGGGGTATTTGTTTTGGCTTTCAACAGTTATCAGGCCTGTGCTCATGATGTCATTTAATTAATGCAGGGGTTTTTTTTGTTTTTTTTTTTAAGAAAAGTTTACAGGCACTTTGAAGTAATTTTTTGCAATGCTTACATTTACACTTCAGTTGAGGAGTGGTTTTCACATCTGAATTTCTGTTATGCTTACTGCAGTGATTTTCAGTATGTTGCCACACTGTTTTGTTATAATTTGAAACTCTGAGAGAATAATTAATGCAAAAGAAATGTATGAAACTCTAGGGAGCTTTCCTCTGCAAGATTTGTATTTAGCTTTACTCTATTTTAATTTTCACCCTTCTGCTGGCTGCCAGAATGCTTGCCTATCACTATGAGAACCAGAACATATTCATTATATTTTTGGGAGACACAGAGGAAATATAAAAATTTATTCAACAGTGTTTTCTTCCTAACTTGGCCACATCTTTTTATAGCAAAAAATATTCAGCGTATAGGAGGCAAGAACAAGAAAACAAAAGAAAATATGCTTTATGTTAGTTAACATGGCAGCTGGTGTAATTTAAGTCAAAGCACATTAATAATAGTGTGATCAGATAAAATTAGAAATATCCTTGGTGTGCAGAAGATGTTACCTGCCAAACAAAAACCTTGCAGCTTGAGTCAGTACACAGACAAAATTTAAAATTACCCATGGACAAAGTAATTACTGAATTCTTGAGGACTTGAGTGATTTAAACAAAGATTACTTGTACATCTTGATTTTTAGACCTGGCCTATAAACTGAATGCATATATTTGGAGGTATTGCTTATTTTGACAGATATAGATGATTGCAGACAAAGAAATAATCCTTTTGAAATTCATGTCAAATTGTTTGACAAGCTCTTTAATTGATGGAACTATGCAGAATGCAGGACCTGAGCAAGCTTCTGTTATTGTCACGCACTTAATAAGGGAATGCATTCCCCATGCTAAGAAATGAATGACTTACATGCCTCATATACTCTGAACCTACACTGAATGTAAAGTTAAATCAGAATACACTTTCTCATTAGGTTTTTTCAGTTTATAAAAAAGTTTCATTGTTTCTTAGCACTAGTAGAGTTATCTTTCGCCTTTCAGACTTTCCAGTTATATCTGTGTTTGACATGATAGTGTTGCTAGATAACAATGTTACACAGTTTTTCTCTGATATCCTGATGACTGTCTGGTTGGGTGGTATCATTGTAAATGATGGCACTTGCATGTCAGAAAGTTGGAAATCTAAAAGTGGAGCAGGAGCCATCCTCTGAGTGCCAGAAGTAACCAGCTTCCAGCCTCTGTCTTCGTGGGATGCTCCATTTTCACACCTGATATGCACAGAGTCTACCTGCACCCCCTTCGTTACTGTTAGGTAACTGAAGCTGCAGATGGAGATGATCCAGGTATTATGGGATGTTATAAATGACCATCACATCCATCAGCTCCTGGCACAAGGGGTCCTCCTGCCTGGCTACTGAGGAGCATCCCAGTGTGCCAAGACAGACAAGGTTCTCTGTCCCAGACTGGTCCTTGGCACTCTGTTGACCCTTTCTGTGGCCAGGTTTGTGTCTCTGTGAGCTCTTGGTTTTGGTTTCCCCTTTTACTTATTATTGACTAAAGAATTGTCAATGTATTGAAAAGGTTTTTGATCAGATGTTGCATAAGAATTCCAGTCGTGGCCTAAGGACAAATGAGTTTGGTGGAGATGGACTAGTGCCTTTCAAGGGACTGAGATGGCCATCAAAGACTTCTGGGATAAATCATGTTCTAGTCAGCCGAAATATGGCAATGCAGTCAGAAAGAGGTACTCTTGAAGTATAGCCTTTACAGAAGAGGAATTCTCTCTGCACAAATGGTCTGGACACGCTGAAGACCATATTTCTTTGTTTTAGGACTTCCATATAAGATTTTCATTAATCAAAACAGAGCTGCTCTCTGATGATAAAGTTTGTGTGTTTACCCAATTCTGTAGTTGCAGGGAATATTTCAGATTTTCAAGTTTCTTGCTTTCCTCCTTGTTCCCATAAAGGTAGCAGTATGTAGATCCCATAAAGAAAAAGTCTTAGAAAATCTTAAAACATTTTCCTGATTTGGAGATGGGAAATCTGAGGCACATAAGAAATACAGCCAGATGTCTATGCACAACAGCTTTAAGAGATAACCCAGAACTCTGTAACAAACCATATCAAAAGCCACAACTAACACCTGGGGCGCAAAATCACTAATTGTAAGAAGTAACCATTTGCTGTATTTTTGGGAAATACACTGAATTAGTAGTAGGAGCCCGGAGCGTCTTACAGGGAAGATACAATCTTTCTACAAAATCTACAAAAAATAAACCAAATCTTTTTTTATCAAAAATCGATAAAAATTATACCAAAGGCTTTTTCTTCTGTGATGACTACACTGTCTTGAAAATAGTCACAGCATATGTTTGCAGCTTACCTATATTCTATCTCAAAATTAGTGACAAGCACATATGAAGTATGAAAACTGTATTTTCTAGTTTGAAATACTGCATTTTGCTATATATGACTTCATTCTTATTGCAACGATGCTGGGACATGGACATTTTGCTTGTGCAGAGTCCAGCTAATGATAATAATATTGTTATTTTATATAATTTTGAGTTGAAGAAAATTGCTTATGCCAGCTCAATCAAGCAGACAGCTTTAGTTCCTAGGAAGCTAGTAGATGCTTGTTTTTTATTTCATATTACATGTTAATATTGCATCAATATAGGGTGAATAATGAGATATCCTAATAGCTTCCCATATTAATCAATTTGCTTAAGATACACCTTCAACAATTTTGAAGTATTTTATGTGCTCAGTTTAATTTCATAATTAGTCTCCAGTAAGCAAATCTACATAAATGTCTGCGCTATTGACATAAAATGTAAAAAAGAAGCATTTGTATTAGAAACTGGGGTTTAATTTTGTTTGATCCTACCAGCCAAAGGAGTCAGTTACTATTCAAAATTAACTGTATGCACAGAATATAAACTGGAGAGCGCATAGATACAATTTTCCAGTTATGTAAAGTATAAATGGACTGAAGGAAACAACTGGAAAGCAAAGGAAAAAATGGTCACATTTCTTTAAATAGTTTGCTATTTGTTATTATCCTGATACTGTGAAAAAAGTGATTTCTTTTTCCCTCACATTTGCAGAAAATATTGTCGATGAGACACTATGCCACACCTGCAGGAAGAATTAGGACAAAATGTAATAACAGTTGTTCTGTAGCTTCCTTAGTCCTTTTTTGGCAACTCCACAATTAAAATTTTCTACAGTTAAAATGGAAAATGATTTTGCAGTTTCAGGGTAAGGTGCCATATCAGATTAAATGTGAGTAAAAAAACTTCATAATACTGACCACTGTAATTTTAGTTCCTATTGATCTGATCAACCACCCAAGAATAAACCCACTTAGTTCATGCAAGTTTGTGTGTCACTATGCATATGATGACTACTACCCTTCTTGAATTGGAAAGGTTAATTAGTGACTCTTGATCTGCACCAAATACCTACGTGGTTTCTTTCTCCTTCTGATGGAGGGGGTTAAAATGCATACTGTAGCATGGGCTGTAATATGCTTGCGTGGTAAAGAACAGGAAAAAAAGAAAAATAATTTTTTGTTTTAATAAAAACAGTATTGTATTATTTTAGATGGACATCCAAACACATTTTTATTTCTTTGCAATGGTTCTGACATTTTTGCTTTTTCAAGGGCCCTTTGACAAAGAGGGTGATTAATTCCCAGGGTTCTTTTTGTCTTTGGTGAAATAGTTTCTAAATTGTGGATAATGGCAAACATCTGCAGAGCTCTATTTGCAGAGCCAACAGGATGCAAGTAGATTGTGGGGTGCTAATGTAATAACTGTGATAAAAAACAGACACTGTATTAAAGAAAACCAGCCTCTTGGGCTGGTAACTATTATGATTTTCTGTATTATATCTGTCTGTATACTTTCCACTTGAGAAGGGTTGTCCTCTTTTAAAAGAGAGTCACTGCATTATGTTATGCAGAGCTTAAACCGTGTCCCACTCACCACCTTACCTGCAGGACATCCTTCCCTCATTGCAGATGGGCTGGAGAACTGAACAATGTGCTGCCAGGGCATCCAGCAACAGCCTGAGCAACAGCCTGAGCCTCTGAGACTGTGAAACACCAAGGGAGAGCCCCTCATGCCGCTGTGAGGGCTGGTAGGGCAGGGGGAGCTCCTTGTGGGGGTCTGTACGGGCAGGGCATGTCAGCCAATGCCTGTCCCACTGCCCCAGCACTGGCACCTCCTTGGGCCCATGGGTGGGCTGAGCAGGGCTGTGGGAGGTGGGGAGCAAGTGGGATTGTTCTGTGTGAGTAGAAGGATGCAACAGAACCAACAGAGGTCATTCTCTGTATTTGAAACGTCCAACCAAACTTAACAGTGTCATGGATTTTCTGTCACTAAACCTCCATTTCTGCACTGTGAGGGCCTTTGCTCTGTCCTAGCTTTGTCATCTTCTCTTGGCCTGAGGTTGGAGGCTTAGAATTAGGGTTTACGTTTTGCCATGGTTCAAAAAGAAAGGTTTGTTTTTCTTTGATGTAATCTGAAGGTATTAACATGTAATCTATTCCTTTGGGGGTTTGAAACACAATTAAACATGCAAAAGTTCAGCATTTGCTAGACAAGAGTTTCAACAGCAATCTAGAGAAATTTGTAGGTTTCCAACCTCATGAGTTGACAAAAAAACGACAGAAGAATTTTCTAAATGCTGTCTCAAATTACCAACATTTCAAAAGTAGCATACTCATCATAAAAACACCTGCACAAGATACAGAATTAGACCATAGACATTAATAAAATACTACTTTTTTACATATCTGGTAGTGCACAAAAATGACACACAGCTGGACCCCTAGGCTGTGGCCCCTAAAAAAAGCTTTCTCAGCCTATTTTTTACAGCCTGTGTAGAAAACAGCCCTGTTGCCAGATGTTTTGTTGAGGTTAGATCTGTGATATCCCCTCCAGAATGATGGCCAGCATCTTTGTAATGAACAGCGTAGCTTATGCCTTAACTTTCCAGCATCCCACTGATTTTCACAGAACTCTATGTCCTCCTTCCAGGCTTTGAAGCTGCAAAAGAAAGTAATGTTTTGTTGGCTGGTGAACCAGTCTGTCAACATCTTGGGACTGTAAATTACAGCATGATTTCCATGGTTTGCTTGGATTGGCAGAAACTAGTTGTACACGTCGGCATCCTGTGATTATTAGCAGCAGCAGAAACTGGAAGAGCTAACATAACATGGGAGTAAAGGAGATAGCTGCTAAAAATATTTTTGAGGGTTGCTGTTATCCTGTTCTGATTCTTCCGTTCATGGGAGAAATTGTTCTGCTTATATTGACCTGAAAACATTATGTTCTGGCAGGCAATCATACAGCCTTGATTGAATTTCAAGAATAAAAAGACCCTCCCAGCATTTTTACTTATAGTATTTCAAATTTATTTGCTTGTTTTGGCACTCTCTTTTCTCTTATATCTGAGATTTGGGTTTCTGCACATTTTAGATTCTAATCTGACAGCGTCCAGGAGTCTGAATTCCATGTCATCTGTCATTTACTTCATGTGGGACATAGCTTATATGCATTTACTTCATCTGCAAAGCCACAGAAAATATTATTATCATAAGGTTGTTGTGGGGTCTAATATTTATGAAGGCTGCTCTGATCCCTTCCACTGAGAAATCTCACGAGAGAAAATTTATGCTCTTCAGAACATTAACTCTGAAGAATATGAACATATAAGGCAAACATCTAATTAAAAATCACACTGTGAGAAGATTACATTGGCTTTGAGTTAAATAAAGCAGTATTATATATGATCTGTAGATACTCCACGCATTACACCAATATCAATCTGAGAAACAGTATTAAGGAGTTTAAGTGTTCACATAGTTGAAGGGGAATGTGGAAAAATTGACGCATTATATGAAAAAAAGATTTTTGTAATTTCTGTCATTCTTTTATCCCAGATATTATATTTTCCCTGATACCACTGTTTATAAAGTACAGTTTGACTTTGGGGTTCTTTTGTACTTGTAGTAACATCTCTCTTTATAAGTATAGTTTTATCATTAAACCTCATAATGTAATATGGATAAATTTGAAATATCCATGAACATCAGGGCAAATGTGAGAGATGGATCCCCCACAGAAAATCTGGAATAGGATTTAAAGGACAGACTTTAATAACCTGCTATACCAGAAACTTTCCTTGTGAGAAGTCACAGTCATTGTGTTTTATGGTCTTAGCTTCAAGAGAGGGAAACAGTGTGCTAACATTAATTTGAAAGAATTTAGATACTCTGAGAATGTTATATTTCCACCTGTCTGCTGGAATTTCTTAACAGGATTTAATCAGAATGGTATGAATAACTTCATGCTGATTTAGATATACTTTTATTAGCTGCTTACATTGAGAAGATAGGTGCCAGCTACTGAAAATTAGTTTCTGTGTGGATTCTTCCATAAGTGTTGTTAGGTGGCTTTTAAAAACTGCAGTGTTCTTTGGATAGCATGCCTTAGTTGTCTTTATTTTAATATAACACCCACACGAAATCCAAGTAAATAGAAATACGTTTCAGCAAAATTTTTTTTCACTGAGAACGCATGTCAGCAACAGAACTGCTGATGCAAAAGTTTTGTCTTCAATAATACATCATGGGTGCAGAGAAAAGGGGGGTTAAATTTTAAAAATTATATTACCTTGAATATTTATAAAATATCTTTAATTTTTCAGTCATCAACTTAGAATTTTGAGATGGCTACATAGGACATTAAGTGCTCTCATTTTATCCTTTCTGAATTACTGCTCTATATTTTTGCATTTGATTTTTAGAAATTTCCAGAATTGTTAGATTGTTAGAAATTTCCAGAATTTCTAATATTTATAATTTCCAATTAGAAATTGCTTTTTAGTTTAATTTCTCATAGGACAGTAAAAGGTTTTGCTAGCTGTACAGTAGGCACAGCTTCTTAGATACCATAAAACCATCTTTTGTCATTTCAGGTGGGCAGCTTTCCCCCTGAGCCTCCAGCAGGATACAGTGAGGAGTATGAAAGGATTTTTTGTTGGAGAATACATTTGACAGCAGGCTAGACGTAGTAAGCTACTAGGTTAGGTGTTTGCAACCTCTCTGCAAACAGCTGATTCCTCTTGGACCAGATACACTGTTTTTTGGGGAAGGGCCAAGCTTCTCCAAATGGGCTGACCTGTCCTGCTGCTGCTTCTGTTGCTGCTGCTGGGTTATTGTCTTCCAGTTCCCTGGAGCTGGCATGAAGGGAAGGTTTTACTTCCCTTTTTTTTTTTACTTCCCTTACTTTACTTTACAGTTTTACCGAGTCCTTTAAAGTCCTGGAGCTGTTAGCTGTCGCTGGCCCAACAGTTGCACTTCCATCTGTTTTTACTTTCCATATCTTGCTTGTTTTAGCTCGCCTGCTTTCTCACACCTCAACAAGAATTTTCTCAGTGAACCAGAGCCAAGGTCAGGCAGAGGGGCTGTACAAACCAGGGACAGCTGAACCCTGCAGCAGAGAGTCACACAGCTACTAATAAGCAAAGTTACTGTGAGAAAAGTACTGGTATAGAAGCCAAGAAGGCAGTGAAACAAAAAATAAAAGTCAGAGAGGAGGGAAAAAAAGGGCAAAAGAACATAGTATAGTTTTTTAAGATACTGGATTCATCATAAGAGTATAATCTATTCAAAGTCTAGCTTGGAATTTCATGTCCCTGAATGCAGGTATGAAGTCATGACCAAGTATCAAGGTATGATAAATGAAATATAATTGTCAAAGGTAACAAAGACCAAGAACATAATTTTAAATTCCTGCATACAAGTAAGTTGATTTCTGTAATACAGTTTTGGTTTATATTAATTTGTTTTAAAATATCCAATATTAACTGGATTGGAAAAATATACAATATTGCCCCAGTCTCATGGCAGGTTCAGGCTGGGTGTAATTCCACAAACAATTTTGTTCATCTTCACACTTCAATGTCTGCTCACAGTATGAATTTCTGGAAATGAACTAGGCAATATTTTTGGCCTATTTATTTTATTTTATTTTTAAGCTTATTTTGACAGCACAAATGTTTTATATGATCATACAGTAACAGTGAGTTTTGATACCTTTCTCTGACTCACATATATAAAGTACAACATGTTCCAGAGAATAGGAAAACATTGTTTGTGATTAATTTTTAAGTCTGTTAAATATAATTATGGATAAATAATTTATCAAGTTACTTAACTCTTTGTCAAAATTTCCTTGGTATCCTCCATTTAAAAGAGGTTATTCTTAAGCCAAAGTGCCTGTACCATTGTCTCAGCTTCACTGGTCAGCTCCAATCAGGATTCAACCGTAAAAATTGTTGATATAACTGATATAGGAGCTGATGTAATCTTTTCCCATGTGGGAGCCACATTAAAGTCAATTTGAAACACAGTTTGTTTTTGACTATCTGGAAAAATCCATAAATGTCCCTCCCAGAATGTAGCTATATAATTGAGCAACATTTGAAAACACTGATATGTTCAAGTCCAGCCTTCAAAAGGTGACAGATGTTTTTCACATGGCTAGAAATGTCGGCACATGTCCTGGTTTGTCCCAGAACATTTTTTTCTGCTGAGTCAGTTTTACTGAGAAATAAAAAAAAATTCCATTTGCAGCATTTTCTCTTTGTATTTTGCCATGGTAACAAAAACTTTCATTTTAGTGTAACTGTAACCAAGATTTTTTTGTCAGAATCTGAAACTGTGGTTTCATACCTTATTGGATTTTAAAAAAAAATATTTCAGCAGCACAATATTGTTTCAGAAGCAAGTATTTAATAGACAATATTTGGTCACATCAGAACAAGAAATAAAGATAAATGGATAGGAAAATAATTATTTAAAATATTAAAAAAAAACAACAATATAAATATAAACATATTCTCAAAAATTCTAGCTTTTTCCATAACTCAGTGCAGTTCAGTTTTGCAAGCTTGCAAATTATTTGTGTCATAGTATATATGGAAGATTTTATTGAAGTAAAGATTGTCTTGATTTCAGCAAAATTTTACATAGATAACATGAGTACCTGTTAAATTGCTTTATTAGCTATGCCTGTTAAAGTTCTCCATTACTTCTTTTTTTTAGAATATTAATATATATTAATATTAGTAGCAGAAAAAAATTTGAGCTGTGATTATGTGCTCACAGGAAAAAAAAAAAAAGAAATACCAGAAGATGTTTTAACCTTAATTGTAGTCCACTTCAGGAAACACATAAAAAGCCTGCTTGCAATCTAATCCTGCTTAATGTTAAGATAAGTGATTCTCTTTCTTAACTGTATTCTGTTGACATTTATGACCCTCAATTAGTTTGCTATGTTAGGATGGCAACTGACACATCATAAATATGGTAAGAGATTTATAAAATCCATAAATGCATAAATTTTGAGTCAGAAACCATTTGCACAGGTAGTTAATATTTTGTGATAGACATTTTTATATTGTTGGAAAAAATAGTAATCTTACTGGGCGAGTTTTTGAAGATATGTTGCCTTTCCTAAAGATCTTCTTTCATGTATTTAAATGATAATACATTTAACAAGGCTTTGATGAGCACTTGAACAGGACATCTAATCAGAATATGTATTAGAAATGCAAAATTGTTCAGTGTCTTCAAACATGATAAAAACTATACTTAGGTAAAGTAGGAGCAAGCTACCATCACTTCTTTTCTAGTAGCAGTTGCTGGCATTAGTTGACAGTAATTCCTTTGCAGCATAAAATATTAACATGATCATAATATTTTCTACTTTTTAGCCTCCGTTAGGAGTTAAAAGGTTTCTCTCTGATTCAGTTTAATCTAGTCTTCCTCTGGCACAGAAAATATTTTATTTTAGCCAAACACCACTCTGATTAAATGGTACATGCTAGTGAACTACGCTAGTACAAATTAACTGTGTGCTCAGCCCCTTATGAAAAAAACATGGAATGAACTTTAGGAGAGAAAATTTTGTTATGTATCTCCTTGGTTTCATATAAACATTGCACAAGTCCGGGAGAACAAAGGGGATGTTTCAAGTGACTGGAAGAGGATTGGAATAAAGTAATTTCCCATTCTTGTGGAGAAATCTAAAGCTCTAGTGCAAGGCACTCGAGCCAGGCACCTTTGGCATTTTTTCCCTGACAGAAAGGACCTTCAATTGGCTGAGTGTGCTCACAGCTGCCCAGAGAGACCCCAGCAGGAAATGCAGTAAAAGCTAATACTAATGCAGGTGTTCTCACTCAACATGACAATCAGAGCTCCACAGCACTATAATCTGCTGAAAGCAGTTTTCCCCAATTTCTCTATCCTGCTTGCTAATTAAACTTGTATTTTCACATATTGCTTAGAATTTCAGGCTGTGAAAGATAATAATCTTTCAGATCAGATAAAATTAAAATTTATAAAGTTGGAAAATACCTCTAAGATCATCGAATCCATCCAATAACGTGACACCACTGTGTTCACCTCTAAACCTTATCTCCAGGTGCAACATAGAATGACAGAATATCCAGAGTTGGAAGGAACCCACAAGGATTATTGATACATTGACATATCCAAACACTGTTGGGACACTCCAGGGGTGGTGCTTGCACCACTTCCTTGGCAGCCTGTCCCAGTGCCTGACCACCCTTTCAGGGAAGAAATTTTTTCTTTATACCCAGTCTAAACCCCCCCTGGTGCAACCTGAGGTCAATTCTTCTGGTTCTGTCACTTGTTTATTGGGAGAAGCCACAAACCCCAACCTCCTTTCATGCAGTTGCAGAGGGGGATAAGGTCTCCCCTGAGCCTCCTTTTCTCCAACAAACAACCTCAGTTCCCTCAGTCACACCTCATAGGACTTATTCACCCTTCGCAAACTTCATTGCCTTTCCTTGCTCTAATTATATATGATGAAACTGGAAAAATCAATAAATAAAGACAATATTAATTAATAACAATTTAATTTAGAGTTTATTACTTTTAGCCAGATCCCAGCTTACATAAATAACAGTTTAAAGCCAAAAGCAGTCAAGGGATTTTAAATAACCTAAGGTCATGTGTCTCCTCTTGGAATCTAGCACTTGCTAAAGCCAATAAGGAAGAAAAAAATCACATCAAAGATGAGGTGATTTTGTTATTCCCTGAGTGCTTTCTTGACTATGAAAGCCTATTAGTTTCAAGTTTATGAATATTTTTTATTCATTTGTGTTATCTCTGCCTTATAATCGTATATATTCTCCTTTTATTTATATACACAACTTTTATGAATGGTAATCAGCAGGCAGTAAGTTTAATCTCATTTTTCAATGAATATCACCTTGCTGTCTAATTTATATTTTCATATAAATTAAATTACTTTGTAGCTGGACTATAACATTAATTTTAACAAAAATATGCCCAAAGTCATATACGTGAGTGTGGAGGATTTTTTCCTACAGTTAAGAGATAATTTTGTCTCAAAATACATAGTAGAACACTGCATTTAATTGTGAATAAAGACCAAGTCAATACCACACATAAGTTAAGTTAACAAGTTTAACTTCTTCAGGCTGACCTCGGTGGTTCGAATCAGCCACAGATTAAAAAAAAAAAGTAAACATAGAAAACATGTGCGTATAAAAAAATGGAAAAGAAATGTTTTATTTCTTAAATCTGGTCTTTTAGTCACGGGACTGTTGACAACTGCATCACTCACAATCAGAGTTGCCAACAGATATACTTAGCCAAAGGCAAACTTTTACCACTGACATTCTTTATTGACAGAGGAATAAAAGCAAATACTGACAAATTTAACAGAAAGCAGCATTGGGTTTTTTCTTAAGAAAAATGTTATTATATCTGCTGTTCTGAAAGCAGAATTATAATTGCTTTTCTAAACACCATGTGCATTAGAAAAAAATTATCACTTACTTGGGAAGTTTCTCATTTTGCTTATTTGAAAAGTCAAAAGACAATTTCCATCTCATTTGGTCTTACCATTCCTTCACAATGCTGTCTACATTTTCATTTGTCTGCTTTAGCAAAAAAAAAAAAAAAGACAAATAAGATCAATTGTCACTAAATCTTTTCATTGTAGTAAACTAAATTTTTACAATACAATAATATGTCAAAATACCAGAAAAGCATAATGTTGGGGGGTTTTGGTTCAAAAATTGCTTGTGTTTTCCTTTTTTGCCACCTTTCTGTGGGAAAAGCTCTCCTGGAGGGTGAGCAGAGAGAAGAAAAACAAACAAATGAGCAGGAAAGTGCAATATAGAAGCTGTATATTGAATATTTCTTAGTCTTTAGAGATATATCACAAGCAACCCTTTTATACAGATCCTTTGATCTTTCTAGATAAAAATATCTACTTTTACAGATGTGATTACAAATGTCCTTAAACATTTCTGTAAGACTTTTTGTAATTAATTTTAATTACTAACATTTTCCAAGACTACATTACTTGGAAAACTTTACCTGTAACTTTAACAGTAGACAAAGTGCTACTTGGTTAAAGCAATCACTCACAATGATGTTGGCCTCAGATTTCAGTCCCTGTTTGCAGAACAGTAGAACTCAAGACTCTGAGATTCAAGGCTTATCACTGTGATAGGCTGATAGTAGCACCACCCATATATAAAACTAAATTTATCGGTAATCTAAGTACACTCGAGTTAATATTATATTAGTTTATAGACATTTTCTGTTTCTAATTCAATATCAAATGGGCCTGCATATTCCTTCTCCTTGCAATTTCATATTTTTAAGCATGTTTTTCATTAACGACGTCACAGTTTTTAGTGATTGTTAAAGCTGAGTCCTCATAGCTAAATTAAGAGCGGTAGAGAACAGAACTCCTTTTATGTTAGGAAATGATGCCTCTCAAATCTAGGCAATGGATGGAGAGGAGATTAAACAGAACAAGGAATGGAAAACCCTCACCAAAGAACAGCTTCTGACTGGATGCTTGCACTGTAAGACAAAACTATTTTTCTTAGATTACATGTAAAGATGTTGCTGTAAGACTGAAGGGATCCTTACTTATAGATATTTTCATACATAAATGTGGTTGATTTGCTTTAGTTTCCCTTCCCACACACAAAATTTCCATATATTACTCCTATCCTCATTTAATTGTCACAGATATTTGAGTGAGGGATTTACTAACACTTTATATTTTTAAAATGGGCCTTGTAGCTGCTCACATTATCTGTCTGAATTGCATTAATGAATGAAGTTTCCACAGAGTGGTTTTTATTCTGTGTCTGTTTTGCTCTGCCCTTTTCTTCTCATTCGGAAGAAATGCTAGCCATCAACTTAGGTCACGTTAAACAGTACAGAATGTATTTCTTTGGCTTATCTATGACAGGATCTTGGATATTGGAAAAGTTCATCCTTTCATTTCTGCTGGGCATTCCTGTACTTAAGTATGATGGAAAGTCACTAAGAATGGAAAGAGAGAATTAGATTAAGCAGAATACATTAGAGAGAAGATAATCTGAAGCAGTACAAAATTGTGCTGAGCAGTTTGCTAAATTTTTGAAAAATGTGAAGAAGTTAAACTTTAAAAGAAGGTTTTAAAAGAGAGAGTAAACATATTTTAATGTATAGACATGAGCCTTAGTATTTCTCTAGAAATGATGAAGACACTTAAGTCCCTGAGCACAGGTAATAGGCAGTGTCCTATTCCATTTCTGTAAAAAAAGTTGTACAACACCATGACAATAGCTTTAGTCACGATAATAAAAACAAAGGTTAAACTGGACTCAGGTTTCTCATTGATATGTTCCCATTGAATACAACAATTCAAAATAAAATTCAGTCAATTCAGAAGTAATTTTTCCTGTGAGATGGATATAATTTCAGGCTAACCCAGAGCAGCCCCTTGCATATGTTAACCTTAAGGCTCTCAAGAATGGAGTTGGAATAGCTTCATTGACCAATGGGCTCCTCATTACTGAGGAATTATGTGGAAAAGTTTTGTAGAATAGATGCCCTACTACAAGAAGTGTGGGTTGTCTTAGGGGTATGACATTTGTGACTATCTTGATTCTCAGATGTGTCCGTTATCTTCGTGGGCCCTCATCAGTTTAGATCATTGCTGACAGATAAACTTTGAAATATCAGTGAGTATGGCTTAGAAACTATATAGAAAGAACCAGAAAAATTATGCATTGTACTTTTAATAAGAAAGTATTTAAAATCATAAAAAAATGGGGTCTTTAGATGAATAACAGCTCTCTTTTACAACCTCTCCTAGTTCATGCAGCCTATTTGTGACATACGAGTACATCCACAAATACTGTTCCTGCTGTCATAACTGGAAGTGATTTGCACCACAACTTTAATTCAAGACATCTGCCTGACACTCTGCCCAGACCAATGCTTTTTTTTTCCCCCCATGCTCTTCAGTAATACTGTTGGAAGTAGATGTATATCTCTTTTTCCTACTCTCTTATGTTGTATATAAGAGTCTTAGGTGATTAATAGTGTTTGTTTTGAAGCTGTGATTAATTTTTCTTACAATAAAATGTAGGATAACAAAAAAATAGAGTAAAAGTTTGCAAGAAGATTCTTGCAGACCAAACTAACCAACATTACACTGATCCTATCCAAAACAAAAAAAAAAGACAGATGCTTGACTTTCTACACATAAATGAATTCTGGGTTCCAATTTACATTTAATCCTGGGTAAGGACAACTGTCCTAATCAAGATAATCACAGGAGTCAATAGAAAGATCTTAAATATGTTCTTGCTTTTTATGGCCTCTTTAACTGCTGTTGACCTATAAGTAGTACTAAGACAATAATTTTCAGCATCTGTATGCTGCTGATGTTCATCTTCGTTTTGGACTACAGGAAAAAATCAGAAACACATCTTTCTTCGGATGTTATTTATAATCTGATGATTCAAAGACCTAATTATTGTAGCTTCCTTCTGAAATAGACACAGATGAAGTCCAGATATTTAAACTTAAATAAAAACATTTGTTTTATTAATAACATAGATGCTTCCATCTTGCCAAATTTTGTCACTTAAAGTACTGAGGATACAAGATGTTTTCATTATTGAGAATGGCAGCCTTTAAGACAGAGAGATAGTATTTCATATAAAAGTGAGTAAACCAGTACTTTTTAACTCAGTAACAGTTTTCAGAGTGATTAAGGTTTTTGTGGCAGTCTGTTTGAATGTTGAGTGCCAGCAGTAATGCTATCCTAGTAAAAGGAATAACTACTTTTAGATCAGAAATGAAAATTATGAATGCTCATTTACTGTGAAAAACTG
Source organism: Melozone crissalis (assembly GCF_028551555.1). Lineage (NCBI taxonomy): Eukaryota > Metazoa > Chordata > Aves > Passeriformes > Passerellidae > Melozone > Melozone crissalis. The sequence continues at coordinate 26,490,961 of NW_026535820.1, forward strand.
GGGGGTTTTTGTTTGTTTGTTTGGGTTTTTTTTCAGAGTGGAATAGACAGTGTTTGTAGTACTAATTTAGACATCTTTCTTGCTTCAGGTATGGTCAGATGACACACTAGTTATATCCTGCTGCTGTTACAATCCCTTCTGTAGAGTTGGGGTGTTCTTGTGGAAGACATTGTTATTCTTAGGATAGAGGAGAGGGTGGAAAGAAAAGGTTATTTCTAATGCTGTATTTATTAATATTACTCACATTCTGAGAACACAAAGCAGCATCTCATCCTGCAGCCTTTCCAACATGATGCTGGAAGGTACATATGCTTCTTGTACACCTCATTGCAGTATTTGTCAACTTTTTCTGAACAAAAAACCTTTGTTTTACAATTAATATCTGAGGAGGAAAAATTGCAAAACCTGGTCATATGAAAGACTCATCAAGAAATATTTTTACTCTAAAACTGTGAGGCTTCATAATTTTTATTTGTGTGTTGGACCTTTTGCATTTTTCATCAGAAATATATGTAGAAATTACTTGATTTCTTTTATAGGAATGTGTTGATTAGTATGATTTATTCAAGGTCATATTTTGGGGGTTGAAAGTGGTGAACTGAAAAATCCTGATGTGCAAATTGTGTCTGTGCTTTCTTTGTACCTACCTATGCAAGTCAAAATCAGTGCATTTGTGGGCAAATCTAGACACCACAGCAGCATCACAGCTGTGTGCAGATAATAAAAGATTTGGCAGGACTCTCCTTACACTCAGGTTATGCTGAAGAGCAGGATAACCACATCTTTTTAATTTAATTCCTTTTAGTTTTCATATTGAAATATCAGACAATAAGCAATTTTTTTCTTTCATTAAAAAAGGAAAATTCTTACTTTATTCTTTATTTCTTTTTAAATTCTTCTAAATTATGTTGCTGCTTTTTCAACATTACATTGCTTCAACATTAAATTGTAGCCAAAAATATAAATGATGAACTTTTTCCATCAGATGTACCAGAAATTTATAATGATATTTTTTATTGAGACTTTACTTGGAAACTATTTTGCTGAGTTATTTATAAAGTATGGAAAGGGTAAACATTATATAGGCATTCAGAAGAAAATAATATGTATATCACAAAAGGAGATCAATTGTTCTTGCCCTTTTACTTCTGTTACTCATCTTGAAACTGCTAGAGTGTCATACTCTTGCAAGTTCCATAACTTCTTTTAAAAGACTTAGAAGAGTTTGGGTTGGAAGTGACATTTAAAGGCCATCTAGTCTAACCTGCCCCTCACAATGAGTTGTCTCCAGCTAGATCAATTGAGACCAACCCAAGCTGACCTTCAATATTTCCAATGAGAAGTCGTCCACTACCTCTCCAGGCACTCCATTCCAGTGGTTTATCACTCTCAGTGTAAAAAAACCCCAAAAAACAAAAAAAAAAACCTCTTTCTTATATCTCATCTAAATAGATTTTCCTTCAGTTTCGAACCATTACCCTTTGCCCTCTCCCTACATGCCCTCATAACAACAACCATCAGTTTGTCAGGAGACACTCAGAATAAAATCAGGAACAGACAAAATAACTGAATTGACTAGTCTTGATTTTTTTTTTCTTAACCAGAAAACACTGAAATTCTGGTATCATGTGGAAATAAATTCCAGTGAAGAAGAATCTTCGAATTTAGAGCCTATTTTGATAACCTGCATAATATTTAATATTTCTTGTTGAGAATCAGTAGTAGTTCTGCCAAGCTGAGGCTTTTTGAAGTATACTTCTGTATGATAAGTGGTCCATTTTCAGGTGCTATATATTAATTTTCACTAAAGAGTGTAATGAACAACAGAAAGTGAAGCTTATGAGAATTTTTAAGCATGTAAGTAATTTTACCACAACTTTGCTACCACATATTTGCTACTACAAAATGTGCTGAAAAGTATTAATAGGCCAACACATCAAGTGTAATACATAGTTATTTCCTGTTCACTTCCTATAAGCAAAGTTCAATCAGCAGCATAGATCTTTACAAGATAAATCATCTACATTTATCTGCTATCACTGTTTGCACTTGTGGATCAAATTAACTTGCACAGGCGAAGTCAGAACTGAGAACCAACAAGCTGAGTAAAGTTTTAGCCCTAGATAAGCTTCTTCCTGTTATGCTTTATCACTGTGCAACGAAGATTTTTTTTTTTAAGTCGTTGCTGTTTGATGTCGCTTTTAAGTTTTATCATCTGTTACAAGTTACTTAGGAGTGAGCTTTTACATACATAGATCATTTTATTAATGAAATCTAGTCTGCATGTTGCCTGTTCAGGTGGATTGACCCTGGCAGGACACTAGGTGCCAACCAAAGCCAATGTATCACCTCCTTTTCAACTGGACTGGGGACAGAAGATACAATGAAAGGCTCATAAGTTAAGGATGTGGCAAGATCACTCAGCAATTTCCGTCAGGGTAGAAGAGTCTCAGGGAAATTATTTTAGTTCCTTACCAACCAAATCAGAATAAGGTAATAAGAATTGAAACTAAATTTTAAAAACACCTTCTCACCCACCCCTGCCTTCTTCTCAGGATTAACTTTATTCTTGAATTCTTCCCCCCGGCAACGCAGGGAGACATGAAATGGGGGCTGTGGTCAGTTTGTCAGGTGTTGTCTCTGCTGCTCCTTCCTTCTGAGGAGGAGGAGGACTTTTCTTCTCTATCTCCAATATGGGGTCCCTCCCATGGGAGACGGACCTCCATTAATTTCTCTGAGATGAGTCTTTCTCATGATGTGCAGTTCTTGACAAATTGCTCCAGTGTCGGTCCTTTCTACAGGGTGCAGTCCTTCAGGAAGAGGGTGCTCAGGTGTGGGTCCCCTAGGGGATTACAAGTCCAACCAGCAAACCTGGTCCAGCATGGGCCCATCTCTTCACAGGGCCACAGGTCCTGCCAGAAACTGATCCAGTTCAGGCTTTTCACAGTGTCCCAACCCCCCTTTGCACATCCACCCGCTCCAGCACTGGGTCCTCCACAGTCTAGAGATGGATCTCTGGTCTGCCATGGACCTTGGGGAGCTGCTGGGGCACAGCTTGCTCACCATGGTCTGGACCACAGGCTTTGTGGGAGACTAATTTTGTGACTGGAGCACCCCCCTCCCTCCTTCTACTGACCTTGGTGTCTGCAGGGCTGTTTTTGTCACATATTCTCACTCCTCTCTTGAGGTGCAATTGCTGTTGTGCAGAGTGGTTTTTTTTTTCCCTTTAACCACATTATCCCAAAAGCGCTACCACCATCACAGATGGTGTGATGGCTAAGGCTCAGCCTTAGCCAACATTGGGTCCATCTTGGCTCTGAGTGAATTTTCTGGCACCTTCTAACAGAAACCATCCCTGTAGGGCTCCCCGCCCTGCATACACTACCTAAACTTTGTGAAATCAAAGGTTTACTAAGATCTTTGTTTAAAATGTGTTAGAACTTAAAAGAAAATGGGAGGAGAATGTTATCCCTTTCTTGCATGTCTAATTTTAGAGAGATATTCTAGGAAATAATTACCCTGTGTGTTTTTCCTAGACTGTTTATCAATTGGAACCACAGTATGTTTTCCCATACCAAGTACTCTGTGCATGAGTTTTGGTGGAGTCTCAATTTTGGTCATTTTGCTTAATTGATTCATCTCTTCTGTAACTATATCTTCACAGGTTTGCTTTTTTTTTGTTATTTAAGTTTGGGGTTTGCTAATGCTGCTATAGAGATGGGATTCAAAATTATATGACTTCTTTGCCTCTATTTTCTCCTTCTTCATGCCTTGAAGGTACCTTCTAAATCAAGTTGTCTTCTATGTGTCTCCATCACTTAAGGGAGCATGTCTGCGTTGAGGTATGGTAAAGGATGATCTCCTATTCTTATATATTCAAACAAAATCTGATGTTTATTGTTTCAATTGCATGAAATTGTGCAGAATAGTGTGAAATAGTAAGATTAAAAATATTTCTATCAATAAAAAGAAACTAGCATATGCTTGTGCTTTTTTAAAATACTTGAGGAAGCCCAATTTCAAAAACTTACAATTTTAGTGCTTCATCCCCCTCTCTATTTTCCAGTTTCAATAGAAGGAATGTTCTGTTTTATTGTAATTTGTATTTGAAGTGCTTTATTGTTTTTGGCTTGAATGATAATTTCTTATATCTGCTAAGGAAATTGCATCAATACAGTAAATATTGTAAACTTCCATGTTTTGAGAAAGACTTGCTCTAACTTTCCTCTGAGACAAATTATTTAATCCTCTTCATTGGCTCAGTGATCCTGAAAAGGATCAGGTCTCTTCCTTTGTGACCCCCCAAAGGGATGAGTCTTGGCATTTAAAAATTCAAAATTTGGCTTTCATGTTCTTTTAATGTTTCTCTATGGATCTTGGAAAAAGCAGGTCAGGCATGCTGCCAAGGCTCAAATGTGCTCAAAGTGAAGGGAGTCTATTCCACCCTAATCAAGCACAATTGACAACTTAGGCCATACATTAATGCATATGTTCTAGATTATTGATGCCATCTATAGGCTTTATCATATTTTCTCAGTACAATTTTCTTACAAAAATAACAACCAGTGTTGCTTATCATTCTCTTGATGAATATATATGAATGAGCTTTGTATGAACTAAGAATTGTTTACATACATGGGGGCTTCTAGGAAGACAATTCAGCTTCATATGTAAAGGTCGTGTCTTAGCAAACTTGCATGTTGGCAACATCTGTTCTGCAGTTATTGCAGTGACACAGCATCAAGGTAAATGGTCAAATAAGACTGAAAACTAAGAATATATTTGCAAATAAAGATATAAAAATAGCACTGTAATAGCACTTCCTAATTTTACAGTAAGTTTTAATTTAAATTCGGATGCATTTTTAGAAATGGTGTAAAATTGAGGTTCCTCCAAGAATTCCTGATTCCAACAGAATGCAAAAGAATAGAAGCTGAGGGTTTTTTACTAGCTTTACTATTTACTATGGGTCTATTATACATATTTCTTTTTTGTGCTTTTTTCTTGAAGAGTCCAGTTTTCCTTCTCAAAAGGTACTTAAATGATACTTCCAGGATTACTAGTTCCTTCACATGCTGTAATGACTTTTTCCTTTGTGTTTATTTCCTATTGAATTATAAATTCTCTGTTACATATCGTCACTTGGGAAGACATTTTCAGTTGTGACCAAAGTTACTTTCCTTCCTTTCTGACAAAATAAATGTGCATCAATTTCTTTATAAACAACAGATTTGTTTAAATATGGGCAATGGACAAGCCTTCTTGGATGTGCTCAGAGATTGTAGCAAGTGAAGAACGGTGGAAAATGAATGGGAAATCTCATGAATGGGTTGAAATTTGAGTAGTTGGAATCTTAAATTATGATGTGTATATAACTTGATTTTTTTAAATGTGAAGCAATTTCCCTCAGTAGGGGTAATGGAATGTAGCCAGAGACTATTCTAGGGGGAGATGGAATCTATTTAGTTGCTAAAGAAGCCATGCAAGATGCATAAAGTAGCTGTTGCCTTATTTTATTGTTTGGATTTGGGTTTTGTTGGACTGGGGGGTTTTTTTGTGTGTATGCTTGTTTCTAATTTGATGCAGACCTGTGGTTTTGTTTTCTTGTGGTGTTAGGCTTGGTTTGGGATCTTTTGCTTCAGTTTGGGGTTGTTTTGTGTGTAGTCATGGTTTTTGCCTTGGATTTTGGGGTTCTTTTTCTTTGATTTGTGTCTTTTGTTTGTTTGGTTTGGTTTGATTTGGTTTGGTTTTTTAACAGAAATGTAGAGAGAGATTTTTCTTCACCTATTTTACTTGTCTTTTGGAAGACAATGCCTTTTTTTCTCCTGACAGTGGAAGAGTTGGGAGCATTTGCTAGTTCATTTCCCTAAAAAAAAAATAAATTTGAATGTCCTAGTGTCAGACCAGAGAAGAGTCATGCATCTATAACTACTAATCATGATGGAAAGACTACCTGCCATAGTGCTGCTAAAAGTTTTGGGATATTAGTAGAGAAGCAGAGATATGGCCCTTAAAGCTAAAGGAAATCTGGCTTCTCAGTCTGAGATTGTGACACAGGAATTGTCAGTATTCTTTGCATTATGAGGGATTTTTTAAAATGGGAAATATTTGGCTTTTCATAGCTATGGCAAATCACCCTATCTGTGTCTAACTGTATCAGTTTTATGCCTTGAGGACCTGCCAATTAGGTAGCCTGTGATATCAGGCTTGAGACAGTGGTGTCATGCTTTGTCAGGTTGGTTACAAAAATGTTGGGGTTTGTATTCCAGAAAGAAATAATTCTTACCTTAAATTTTAATATATAACTGTAAATTTTAATGCAAAAAGAGCTTTTCAATGTTTTGGGTGCTTTTTCCTAACTTTCCTTGCCTTGATCTTTTCACCTCTCTGATAATCTAGAATACTGCAGTTTTTCCAATTGCAGAGCTAATTACGAGAGTACATGTATTTTCAAGGTTATATCATCCAACTGAGTGAAAAACTAGTCTTATTCTAGGCTATTTAAAACTCAGGAGGGATAGCAGGATCAAGTAGTGGCATAAGAATCCAACCAATTTGGCTGAACACTAGGACCTGTGCTTCAGTACTGTGATTCAAATAACTAATTTAATCTTACATAAAATATTTTGATAATATTAATATTAATATTTTGGGACTAGGGTCAGAGTCTTCAGTTTAGAAAGAGAAGGAGAAATAAAAACGGAGCAAATAATGCTTAGTGAACAACAATATGACAAAAAGTTTTGGTTTGTATAAATGACTTGTACTTAAAAGAAAAATGTGGTTTTAGTTTTGATAATGCCTGACCAATGAGAATATTTTTCAAGTTACTGTGGAGTGGCCTTAATGCTGTAAATAATCCAATTGGCCAAGTCCCAGTACAGTGCAGATGAGAAAAGGATGCAGGAAATTCTGTTGTTTACACGTGTCTGTTACACTGAGAAGCAAGAGGAGCCCAGCAAACTCAGAAGGTAAGGGAGTCCTAAGCTTGTGAGTTTAATGTTTAATTTCTATAAATCTCTTCAGGGACAAAGTCTGAGTTACTATCATGCTGATGATAAGGAGAAAAACATCTGAACTGCCCAGAAAAAGTGCTGAAGATCAGAAAACAGTATTTGAAATATGTAGCTAAGTTATATCTAGCTGGATTCTTCTCTTCTATGTTTTTTGATACTGTCATGTAGCATTACTTCTAACATCCCTTTAAACATAACTTGTTTTTCAAGTGTAGCAGAATACTTGCTTACTATAACCAGGTAAGTTTTAAAAATTTTTTAAGTGACAGTCTGTTGAAGTTATTTCTTAGTTTTGATTAAAAATTAAAATAAATGCAGATGTTTCACAGATTATCCAGTTTTACTACTGAAAACCTTTTTAAACTTACTTTGTGAAATGTATATGCAATGGCATAAACTGATAAAACTTTGGTACCTTTTAATGGGGGTGGTATTATGTACATAAGGGTCATGAAAATATTGTTATGAGTTTGCAGAAGTTTGTACTGCATTTTTTTTGTTGGAAAGCAGTGTTTTCACAGTGTTTCTATTTTCATAAGTTATGCAACTCAATAATGAGTTGTATAATCCTAACTTCCTTCAGGAAATATCTGAAGATGGGATAAGAAAAATGCATTCTTAACTGTATGCTATTATCCTAATGCAATGAAATATATTTTTTTGATACTATGATTTGTTGATGTTGGACAAATATATTCAGTCTGTCATTATTTTAAAGGCAAGTATCAGAGATGGTGTGAGACACTGTGGATGATCCTTCTGCAATAAGAACCAAGAATCAAATTCCAAAAGAAATGTTCATAAGTTTAATAAGCCGATATAGCAAATAGTACTAATGGGCTTCCTACTGACTATCCAGATAGCTGCATTTTGTTTGTATTTTGTTCTCGCTGGTTCTTACAAACATTTTATGAAGCAGACTCTGCTATAAATAGTCCTCTAGCTAGAGTCCTAGTTTTTAGTTTAGAATTCCTGGGCTGCTAGAAAAGTTACTTTCATGTTTCTGAATTCAGTTCTTTGCGTAAGATAATGAAGATAAATAAATTTCCAGAATATATTAGGTATCATTAATAGAACTAGTCTAGTCATGTCACTCCCAGAGACATCTACAAAAATATGAAATTGAAAAATGTGAAATTAGATGTCTGAGGGATTCTTTTTGTGCATTTGCACATAGCCAGCTTTGAACTGAGGCCTCTCTTTCACCTTAAGTATAAAATAAGCTCAGGTAAACCTGAAAAATAAATCATTTGAAAATGAATGCACGAAAGGAGCTGTTAATGAACAGGCTCAAATTATGGTCATTTACTTCAACACAGATAGATAGATATTGGACAGAAAGGTAGATATTAGAACCATTTGAAGTGTACAAATATGATATTCATGTAATCATAGATTCCTAGAAAGGCTTGGGTTGGAAGGGACCTTAAAGATCATCTAGTCTCAGTCTCACCCCCCAGCATAGCAGGTTGCTTAAGGCCCATCCAACCTGGCCTTGAACACTTCTGGGGATGGAATCCACAACTTCTTGGGGAAGCCTGTTCCAGTCGCTCACCTGATCTATCCACTAGAAAGAGAGTTCTTTCTAGTCCATACAATGATCTTTGGTTAATGGTTTATTATGAAAATTATCCTTTCTGAACCGCTTGGTTCTTTGCTCATGCTAATTAGTAATCTAGGTCTGATTTACACTGGGTTAAATAAGACTAGGTTTTTTCCAAGCCTATTCTTATTTAATGTCAATCACATTACTGGAGGAATACCCTGGAGGAATTTTCATGAACGCTCCTATTGTTTTGAATATTTTTTTAATATGTATTTTCGGTTGACTTGGATGTTTCTCCATAAGTTTTGTAGGTGTCCATTTTTGAACAAGTGTGCCAACTTCCCTTCTGACATGCTGAGTAGTCACCAATTATTCAAATAATTTATTCTCTTTTAGTGGCACTACATATTGGCCTAGAGCAAGAGGGCACTAAGAGAATAGACGTGCTTCTCTATGCGTTTAAGTGACATCTAGGATACAACAGATGATACTCAGTGATTTATTTTATTTGACCACTCTAGTAACTGTGGAATCCAGGTAAAAGTCACAATGTGGATTACTCCTTTGTTCATTTCCCTCAAAGATGATTTAGTGGTACTGGGATTATCATGAGATAATGTCTTACAGCATTAAATCACACAAAATCAAAGTCCTTGAGCTATTGCTAGGCATGAGATGGTGTTAAAATACTAGAATGGTTAGGAGAAAATAAGAATAGTTACATATAAATGTCCAAGTAGCAATCTTTTTGTAAAGAACATTCTTAAAAACATTAATTATACAAGATATGGCTTCTAAAACTGTTCTGATGAAACCAAAAACATCTCCGCACAAGAGAGTTGTCAGTTCTGATACAATTATATCAGAGTAGTTGAACCAGCCAAAGGGATATGCTCTGACCCAGAGAAAACAAAATATTCATGAGTGTTCTTACTTGTCTGCTTATGTGGGTGGGAAAATCACTTGTTTCTAGACTCTGAGGAGTGTTTTGAAGAAAAATTATTTTGTGTCCTAACAAGCATTGGAATGTTTTATGTCTTGGTCTGAAACCAATCATCAGATATTTGTGATTAATTTTCCCTACTCCCAGTGTTATGAAATTTCCTTTAAAAGTAGGTCATGTTTTGAATAGGAAAGCATCATAAATGACTTCAACTCTAACAAGACAATTCTTGGTCTCTCATATCATAAAGCATATGGTTTTAAGATACTGTTAAGGGTTTTAAAACTCAAGAATTTCTCAAGAGTATAAGCAGGGATTAGAAACTTAACTTTTTCAGGGATATGCCATTGCATCTTCATGCTTCATTGAAAATAAAATAAAAGAAAAAAAAGAAAATATGAAAGAAGACACAGCAGAAAAACCCCCAAAACAAAACATGACCCCCTAAACCCAGTGGGATAAAAAAGCCTGTAAATGAAAGTGAAGCTATCCAGTTCAAGGTCACTTTCCAAATTAGTAACATAGAAGAAAATAGAATTGAAGTACGGACTCTAGAAAATAAATTTGAGTTGATTTTGTCTAAATAATGAAGCTTCTCTATACATTTAAATGATCTCTACTGTTTGGATGAACATGTTTTAGTATTGCATCTGACCTAATTATTGTTCAGTAAAGTACTTTTCAGTATGGCTAGTCTGTCTTCAGTTTCCTTTTTTTTGCTTTTGAGGCTGAAAGAATGAAAGAAACCCAGCTGACCTGACCTGTAGCCTAATCTAAAAATGTTCTAAAAATCCCACAGACCTATGAAATCCTCAGTTGTGTTTGGGAGTAGTTGAGCCTTCTCCACTATATTCAATTATAAGCTTCAGTCATTCTCTCAAGGAGGTGGATTTGGCTTTTGAACATAAGTAAATGAAACATGAAATAGTAGAATGCTAATACTATCAATAGCTGGGAAAGGAATTTAACCCTTGAGAATTCAACATGATACAATGGTCTTTTGTTTTAATTGTGTGCTATAAGCTTATTTGTAGCTTATTTGCAATTATTTATATTTCAGACAGCCTAAATTGTTTAACTAATACCCTGAATGAAAATCACCAACTGAAGGAGATGTTTTTAGTTTTCTTTTCTTTGACTTTTAACTCAGAGCTGGCTTTAATGCTTCTAAAGACTTCTAAGACCAGTTATGACTTACATACTCAAAGGCAGATCTAAGCTTGTGGATGATGTATACCTTGGGTATTATTTCCCTACATTTCTATTGTCTTCCCTCTTTCTGAAAAGTTCAGAGGAAATCCATGCAAGACAGTGCATGTGTGCACTGGCTGAGCTCATATCCAGTGTGTAAGAACACACTGACAACTCAGATTGAGCTGAGTCTTTTGAGATTCTCTGTTGTGAATGACTACTGGCTCTTTTGCAACATAGCTGAGTGGTGTAAGGAGTTAGCTGCTTATCCTACTTGTTCCTAGTAAAGGGAATGACCCTGTTAGCACTGCAACTCATTTCAATGTAGGTTAAAAATGTTTGTCATGCTAAACACTCCCTGAAACGAACTTATTCTGCTTTCTGTGTAAACAGAGGAGGAAGACACATGCACTCAGTTAATTTTAGTCTTAGCTGTCGAACTGCTGAAAAACAAACCAAGCAAATAAAAAAACCCATACCATTTTAACATGATTGGAGTAAATTTCATTGTGCCTGCGGAACAAGATGCCTGTAGGTGTTTCTGTAAGTCACAGGAAGAGTTCACTTGTATCTTTAGCTATAAGCATTAAGATAGTGCTTCAGTATAGTGAACTAGTAGTAAGCAGTGTGAACCCTATTCTTCTGAAGCAATTACTTGTTTCAAGTTTGAACAACAGATTACTATTGTTCTTAAGAAATCTCTCTATGCTATTCAGAAGATACCTATTAGAGCAGATGTTTAACTGATATGAATTATTTTGTATGAATTAACCATTGCCTAATTTTAAATACACTCTGAATCTGTTCTCAATTGAAGTTATTGTTAATATGCTGATTCATAATCTGTTTTTCCTAATAATAATTCAGACAATATATTCCATGGAGATTACCCATCTTCACATAGAATCACTGAGATTAAATTAGAATTTAGGGGACTTGGCTACTTGTTTAACTCAGCAGTTTACATTAGGTTTTGTAAACCTGTTTGTAAGTCATTTACTCTGAAAGGATCTAAAACTTTGAGAGTTCATACTTGCCCTAACTACCTAGGAAGTTTGTTTTGCCTCTTTTTTCATTAATCATATCTTCATAAAACATGATAATCAAATCTCAAAGGGGAGCTAGCCAAGCAAACTGTCTCAAATGCCACAGCTACCAAGTTTAGTTGGGTTAGGATTGGTTTAGCTTCTACTTAGGTCTTTTTGAGACCATCTGGAAAAGTTGTTGGTGTCACACACACTCCCTTCCATCCCTGCATAATCTGATTTTACAATATGTTTTTTTAACTGTAGTGGCTGAGAATCAATACTACAGACTTGAATGCACAAAAGATATGGGTGAAATGTTATGGAAGTGTGTAACCAAACAAAACATTCTTGGGGAAATGAAGTTACTGTAAATTATATTTAAAGCAGTACTTCAGAGCTTCTTTTGGCCTTATGGATAGTAAATGACAACATCTCTATGTACAAATATTTATGTTACCCATGTTTAACCCTAAGGATTTGAATACAACTTCAAAGATGTGAAGAAAGATCAGCTTGTTGCTGTAAAAGACTCTGAAAGATATTGCAATGATATGTAATCACTTGCATTGCCCAGTAGACCTAGATCAGAGTATATAATTTTGGTTCTCATCTGAAGAAATAGTATCCAAACTGTTTAAAGTTTATTAAAATTGGCAGCCAAACAAAAAAAAGAAAGAGTAATATTTGTTTAGTCTTTACATTTATTGTAATCTGTGACTACCTTCTAAACTGCCTTTTTATGAATGCATATGTTTATAGTATGTATACATGGTACGTACACTGTGTATATAATCTGTATCATGTTAAACAAGATATATTGTATGCATGTGTTTAGAAAAAACAATTGAAACGCTGAATAGGATTTTATTTTTAAATGGATATTTAGACATGGAGAAAAAATTATAAAAGGAAAAAAGGAAAAAAATGTACATAGGACCACAGTTAAGTGGACCACGTCCTTTTCTTGGTGCATCCTTTTTCAGAGAGAATTCAGCATTTCATTTTGAGCAAGCTTTAAGACACCCCTGACCCCCACCAGCAAAAATAATGTAAAATATGCTATGAAAGAAATCTTGTCCTAAATTACTGCTTTTAATTATTGACACTGTTTGTATTAGTGTAACTTAATAGCACAAATTCCCTTTACCTAGGGATGTTTTATTCTGTGGAAAGAAGTAACCACTCAGTTTTTAAAAGCCTTGAGCCCTGTCAGCTATCCCGTGGTCAAATTCTCCTATTGGCATGGAAATTTTCACTATGTTTTACAGAAGCAATTCACACATTATAATACCTCATGGTTAGATGAAACATGGTACAGGCAATCATTGCAATAAAAGTATCAGTCCAAATATGAAATTTTGTGAAACTCCATGAAGAAGTAAATGTTTCCTGCAAGACACTAATTGTTGCTGTTACCGGCATGTTTATTCTGGATTGTTCCCCCAGTGCTTAGAACTGACCTTCAGCCTGGGAAGTATCTGGAAATCCTTGATTATCTTGTTCACCCCTTTCCTTCATACACATATTCTCATATTTTCAGTTTCTGTTGGCAGAATAGATTTGGAGGAAAAAGCCTTTTTTTCTTCTTTTCTATGTCCCTTACAGCTGGTTCCTGACAAGAGTGCAGAATTGCTGCTTTTAAGGCAGTTCAGTGTTGTCACAAAAGGAGCTTATTTCCTGTGGCTCTTCCCTACTTACATGGTGTTTTGTGACCCATTTGGCTAATACTTACATATTCTGAGATTCACAGTTTGTGATCTTAATTTTTATTATTTCCTGGATGTCATGGCAACATTGTTAAAACTGGGAGGAACAGGCTTCTAGAGCTCTTCAGAAATCACACTGCTCAGAGAATCATATTAGGGGGGACTTTAGAGATCATCCCCCTTGCTCAGAGTATCATATTTAGGAATTCTACAAGGCATGCCCTTGTTTCACAAGAATTTCTGTCACATTAGAGATTTAATTTTTTCTGAAATGAGTGGGACAACTTACACCTGGAATTTTAAATCTTATTTCAAATTATTAAAACAGATTGTGGAAAAGGATAGCAAATGAGGACAAACTGGCAACGTGACTGGCATGTCCAGCCTGAGGGCCACTTAGGGCTACTTTATGTTTTGGTTTTTTTTGAAGATATAAATTATATATATGCAATTTTACCCTACATGCCTTCAAGTGAATTATTAAAACCTTCAGGAGAAGCAAACTACTATTAATAATAGAAAAGATTCCTCCTCTGGAGTCAGAGAATTTTGGTTATTACAATGGATACTGGAATATCAAGAAGCAGTATGCTTACTCCTGGTGCATAGTGTGAAATGCTTATTTCAGCATTATGGTGATTGCTATATTTTTCTTTGGTTTCTGGATGGTCTACTAAAATAGAAAAAAGTTTAACCATTTCTGAGTCCTCCTTTCACTTACTGCTTCCTCTTAAGGTTTAAGTGGTTTATTGTCTTTCAGTCACTCTCTTTGCTGCCCATCCTTTACTTCTTCTCCCAGGAATTTAGCTATACATGGACAACTAATATATTGATGCACTTCCTGGGGGTACTTCAGAACTGCCTTGTCTGTCACAATGTTTTGTACCATAGTAAAATGCAATTTTCCCTGCAGATCTACTATTTTCCTAAAGTTACTTTTTTAGGCCTGATAGAGCGGCTGGCAAACTTTGTTTATGGCTTTTTTAATAGAATGCGAAGTTGAAACCTGAGTCTTTGTTTTGCCTTCCCTGTCTGTCATATTATTTCATCTCATCATCTGATGTTGATCAACTCAGAAGTGGGATCAGACTCCAGTTTTACACAGATTCTACTATGAAGGGCTTACTTACATTTGGTCCTACACCTTTCTGCCTCTGGAGTTTTTTAGTGTCTCTTGATAATAAATTTATTAATTTGTTTTCAAGACAAAGATGTCTATACTATAAAGAAACAATGAGAAAAATAGTGATATTCTAGGCTCCCAAGATTATAAATTTCATCAGACCTCTAATAAGTATGGAACTTAGTACTTTTCTCTTTACTGTTTCCTCTAAAACCTCTCAAATATTTTTGGTTTACGTTCTTCAGTTCTCTTTGCCTTTTTTTTTTTTTTTTTTTGGCAAAGCATTTGAGTTTTTATCCTGTCCTTTAGGAACTTTGACAATTAAAGAACTTGGAAACTAAGATTTAGGCCTGACATTGTCTCTTGCACTTAAATTATCCAGGTGGATGTTATGTTATAGAAGGAAAATGAAGTTGCATAATTTCAGTCTTAAATATCAGGACATTGATGAATTGCCACTGTGATTTCATTTTATCTAAAAGAGACAACACACCTCATACTATCCAAATTGATGTCTTAAGAAGACCAGTTTTTTCACGTATTTTTAAGATTTCCTATTTGCACAAAAAAGTGGAAAACAACAACAACCCCTCACTGAAGCAAAAAACCTGACAAACCCCAAAACATTTCTCTTTGTGAAGTTAAAAGCAAAACTTTATACTTTGTCATTTTCATAGCATAACTGGTTTTAGTTATGCTGTGAAAACGACATTTAGTTTATTTACTGGATATGAGAAGGAAATAAAACAGGTTTTGGAAATAAATTAGATCTTTATTGACATTTTTATGTTAACAGGAAACTAGAGAAGTATGAATAGGAGGGAAAAATTGTCATGTAACTCCTAATAGGAAGTAAACAATTAGTATTATTTGTCTCTTCAGGCCATTTTTTGGCTGCATTTTAGTTATGACACATGTAAGGAATACAATGTTTGGAAACAACATAGCTTAAAGATTTACCATATGGTTTAATATTGTTAATATATATATTTTTTTATAGCTGTGGGGAAAAAAATAAACAGAATCATCTTGGGATGTGCATTAAAAAGTCCTGAATGCACTATCTTTTATTTTTCATGAAGTAGGACAATCTGTATATTATGTCATGGTCTGTTTGGATCTTTCAAATTTACAGCACAGTGTACTTTGTAAATTGAACTTTATTTTATGAGCTTTTGAGCTCATTTAAAAAAAATAAACCTTTTTAAAAAAAGTCCTCTGTGTCCAACAACACCACCAAAACATCAAGGCGTCAAACAATGGTGGAATCATTTTTGTACAGAGTAGTCCAACACATGAGCTCACTAATTCATCATTTCCCTAATTTGCAAGCTGTCTTATTTACAAGTTCTCTAAATTGTATTTTTTCCATGAACAAACTAGCTACCAAGCTGTCAATGCCAGTGCTCATTCTTTCTCCTCTCTTGAGGAGTGAATGTCTCCACACCACACTGACCAGTGGGATGTTTTTTTCACCATACATTTCTGTCATTTACTCGGCAATATTTTTTCATCTAGCCACTGGGTGGGACCCCTAGGAGTTATTAATTAAAACCAACTTTGCAACAGGAACAGACACACAAAATTT
The DNA here is from genome assembly GCF_028551555.1 of Melozone crissalis. NCBI lineage: Eukaryota > Metazoa > Chordata > Aves > Passeriformes > Passerellidae > Melozone > Melozone crissalis. The sequence continues at coordinate 26,507,102 of NW_026535820.1, forward strand.
GATCTCCTTTTCTTGAGTTAATCACTTGGTAGTTAGCGGCCCTTAGTAAACAGACAAGTTTTCAGGGAGTAAGTTAAATCACTTCCTATGTTCTTCTCATAATGACCACATCACCTCCACCCATTTCCTTAAAGCCTTCTCTCTCTGTCAGGGTCTGTTGATGGGTGAGCTGCAGCAACACCATGGAAAATTCTGGCTTTCCAGTAGCACTTACAAAAGAACATGTTGAGTTCTATGATTCATTTTGTCCTATTCAATTGATAGATTAGACAAAAGAAAATTAACTGGTTTAATCTAAAGCAGACATTTTCTCTAAAGACAGAATACCTTAAAAAAGTTTGGCTGAGGTCTTAATAATTAAGAGACATGTAAATAAAGATTAAGTCATGCAGTTAGAAAAAGGATGTTGAAATTGTATCCTCAAGCACTGCCCTAGCTACTGAACTGACTGAAAAAGCTCAGTTCAGTGAGCAGGTATTAACATGAGGAAGGTGCAATAATTCTTTTCTCTCCTGGTGATTTTGTTTAACGGTGCCACCAAGGGTGAATATACTGCTGTTTACCTAAAACAAGAGGTGGCAAAAATAAATCAAGAGCTCTTCTCTTTCTTACTGGTGTTCAGGATCATTAAGTAAATAGGAAAGGTTGCACTATAATTAAATATCTTTCAGAGACCCATGTTCTTTGCCGTGTTCACCAAATGTCTTTTTTTGCTCTGAGAACTATCATCACTCTGTTCTCACTCTATCATCACACCTCGCTCACATGACACGATGAATGTTCCTTCATATATTTTGTTCATGCTCATTTTAAATAATTCCATTAAGAAAAACAACTTTAAAGTGATGTTGTGTTCCTTCTTATCACTCAGCTGTTAAAAGTGCAATGATCAGAAGGTTCACTGATCAGAAAACCTCCATTTTCACCAATCCTCTAAGTTTATTTTATCTTTCCATCTAATAATCTTTTATCTAGTAATTATGTACACTGAGCTTCATATGCTGTGCTAGCAGCAAACTTGCAAACTCAAGTAGTGACTTTAAAATTGCTCCACACAGTATTGTTTTGTCAATTTTAGACTTGTGATATTTCTGATGTTAAGAGATTTGTGTCTAACATTAGCATGGACCTTTCTTCTTTGAATTATCTTTAACAGACAAGTTAAAAATTATTCTTGTTCCTTCTGGAACATATATAATATGTATAATATATATAATAATATTAAATATATAATGTATAATATATTATATAATATATATAATATTTTATAGATTATAGATATATTTTTATATTTGATAGATATATATTTTATATATAGATCTATATATAATATTTTATAGATGAGAGTTTTCAGAGATCAATGTACATATATGATGTTTTCTGTGAGGTGGTCATGTACCAGAGAAAAGAATTATTTTTTAAATACCATTTTATATATATATATATATATATAGAGAGAGAGAGAGAGAGAGAGAGAGAGAGAGAGAGAGAGAGAGAGATGATTAAAGATTCAAAGATTCAATATCAACAGAGTCAATACTAAAAGAGTCTTTAGTTGGACTGTTGGACTTGTTTTTATCATAATTTCATCAGTCCAGTATTTTTGAGAACACGAAAGAGTAGATTGATATGAACTATAAATAAGATAAAATAAGTCCATCCTAATCATCCCTCTGGAACTGTGAGATTTTTGACAGTTTCAGAACTTTTACAATAATCGACACATTTTTCTAATTTTTAAACCTTTGCTTCCTTTCAAACTAATATTTTAGTCCACTTCTTTAAAAACAAATACAAGCACAAATCTTCATAATTCATACTTTTAATAAAATTCCTGTTACCTATTTCACTTATTCAGCAACATTTCTGCTGGTTTTTTTTTATCCCAAGTCAACCATCCACTGAAATGGGTTGTGTTGAGATCTGTGTCTTTTAATGAAAAAAATGATACTTTATTCTACCTCTTGCAATCTTAAAGAGAGTATCTAAAAGACCTGTTTTGATTAGATTTTCTGAAAAGGAGATAGGGAAGTCAATACAAATAGAAACACCTTTTCTCTACCACCTTGGAGCGAGATAGCGCTTCTGTTTTCTGGAGGAGGAGTGACTACTTTTAATTCTTAATTTTTCTGAATTTTAGGTACAGAGTTGGGATCATCTATCCATGCTGAAAAGTGCTGGCAAAGTTCAGCCTACCATAAAATGATTAGAAGCCTAAGGGACCACCAGCCTTCTGTGCAAGCCTACTTCAGTTTTTACAGTGTAAGTTTGATCTGACTGGCAGTGTCCCAGCCTCCAGAACACTTGAGCCATCACAATGGAGGGGAGCAAGAATTCGTGACCAATGTTTCCTTTTTAGCCTCATGTGATCTCTGATCTTAACATTTCTCCAGCTTTGGAAACATTACTGAATGTCACATGACAAAATCACCTCAAACCTGTAATGAAACATCAGCAACAGGCTATTCTGATTCATAAATAACTCTCAGGTCTTTCAAGTCCAAGAAAAATATTACCATTGTATTTCTCCATCTTTTAAGATTTATAAACTGTGCATTCCCCAAGTTTTCCCTTCTTTTAATGAACATGCAAAGAAGCTAGCAAAATCCACTGAAAAAAACCTACTGATTATAAAAGGTGTAATAAATACCTTTGTATATATATACTAGTTTGGGGCAGGCACAAAAAGAAAAATCTAAAAAAATTTATTGTACATTTTTAAAATCCAGAAGTTTCAACTATTTCATTATGCATTTATTACATTATGTAATATGTTTTTTATGTATTATTATGTATCTAAATTTTACTGCGGTTTTGTTTGATTGTTTTTTTTTTTTAAATTAAAGCTTTAGGAAACAAAGGAATTACTACAATCCAGAAATTAAATTAACAACTGACTGCAAGCGTTTCATGTTTTGTTACTTTGGCTCTACTGGGCCTCATACAAGTTTGTGGGTGGCAATATCTTTGTATTTTGGATTAGGCTTATTTAAATTATATTGCTGGAAGTAGGTCAAGAAACAAGAAAGGCTCAAGCCTGATGAAGCTTTGGCAGCAGCTCTGCTGCATCTGTGTGGTGCTGTTGTGGGGCTCAATGGTGCTACACCAGACAGCGATAATGAAGGGAACTGGGAGTCCTTCATTGTCCTTTTCCTCCTCTCATATCCGTACTCCACTACAACAGCTCTCCATAAGCTTCTAACAAATGGCAAATAAATGTCCTGAAAATCATGGAAAAGTTGAAAACAGCTGGAAAATTGGAACAAAACATGCAAAAGCTTCTATTCAGTTGAAATGAGACATAACTGAATCATATTGCCAAAACTATCTACTCTTCAGTGTTTTGTTAGCGGCCTCAGCCTTCTGCATTTCAAATGCAGGTGTTAGCACTAATTGCTGAAACAAACAAACATTTTTTTTACAAATGGATATCACAATACAGAAGCAATTTCTTTTTTACTTTTAATAACTTTGTCTTCTATTGAACTAGTAAGACTCTTAAGTTTGTTTATTTGTCTGAATTTTGTTTGTTTGGTTGCTCTGGTTTACATAACCAAGATGAAAAAAAACCAAGGAGATATAAGTGGCTAGTCTCTACAGACTGTCCACATCAGCATTTTCTCAGCACTGGGGTAGGGAAACAATCTCTGAGAAACTGCTTTTCTTCTGGGCCAAATAAGTAATAAATAATCAAAAGATAAATAATGAAAAAGAATGCAACAAGATTTACTAGCTGAGTCATACCACTGCGAGGTAGGCTGTACAGTAAATTAATAAGGATATTGCTACACTTTAAAGAATAATATAAGAATATACTACCTGGAAATCTTCCGAAATGCAGTCAGCAAAATAAAGCCCCCTATAAAAAATACTTGATTTTTGTCTTGAAGAAAAGGAAATCCAAAGGTCATAGAGGTTTTGATAATATTTTTTTTCTTAGATATGCAAATTTTAAGGCAAGATTTGCGTAGTATGAAATTCCACAGTTTGGGAAAGAAGGCAAGTAATTTGTGATTGTAGTTCTAGACAAATAACTTCCTCTTACTAGATATTTAAAATATATATTGATTCAATTCAATCTTTTCTTGAAGGAAGGAAGCTTTCGTTTGTTTTTTTTAGACTCAAACATTTTTGAGAGCACTATGATTATTTAATGACTCTTCCTTTGCAAGCAAATCCTAGCCAAATAATAGGTGTGTCTGTTTATGCTGTACTCAAAAAGTATTAAATAAAAGATATTTTAATAGCTATTTCATGTTGATAAAGCACATTTCTAAAACATGAACAGCATCAACTCACTATTACAGCAGGAAAAACCCCAACTGTTGAAGGTTATTCATACAATATAATTAATTAAAAGCTACATTATTGTCTGTCTTTGTCTTTTTTAGGAGTGAAATTAGATGATGAATCAAAACATTAATTTAGACTCCATTCAGAAACAAATGGAAGAGATGGAGGTTTTTGGGACCCAACCAACACAACCTGGTAAATTAGATAGATGTTGGCAACCAGGTGACCACCTGTTTCATTCAAATCTTCCATCTCAAAGTTTCTACCCAAATTCACCTCTTTATGCACATATGCATACAAGTTACAGCAGTGATTGGGAAATTTTTGAAGCAGTAAAAATTCAGGAACTGGAGGAAGTCAAAGCCAGAGCTGCCCAAATGGAGAAGACCATGCGCTGGTGGTCAGATTGCACCGCTAATTGGAGAGAGAAATGGAGCAAAGTGAGAGGAGAAAGAAACAAAGCACGAGAGGAAGCAAGACAATTGAGAATCAGACTAGACAGTGTCATCAAAGAGCTTAGTGTGCTTAAAAAAATAAATCAGGATTTAGTAAGTGAGAAGGAAAACTTAGAAAATGGAACTGCTTGGAAAACTGAATGCTGTTGCTCAGAAATATGCAGTATTAAAAAAGACCAAAGCCTGTTAATGTTTCTGGAACCAGAACCTCCAAAAGACCTAACCAAAATCATCAAAATTCCTGGGGCAGAAGACATAAAGAAGGTAAAGAATGGGAAATATTTTTTGTGGTTCATGAAGTAGTGACAAAGTATGGATGTGTATGTTGAAATGGGATTTTTCAATAATTTTGACCAAAATGTTGCCTGATCCATTCACTAGCAAAACCCTTTGGCCCCCTGACACCCCCATCTAAATATTTCTAATATGGGAAAATATAGAAAACAATTCATACCCTTGCACTATGACTAGACATTTAAGGAACAGAGGCAGACTATCATATCCAATAATTTACATATTTTTTTGATTATCTCTCATGTTTTACAGTAACAGGTTACCTCTCTTATCTGAATTAATCATGTTTTGTATACTTACATTCTTTCTCCCCTCCAAAAAAGCATATTAGGTTCTTGGCTTCTAAAGAACCTAAAGTCTAAAATCATTTAATTCTCTCTGAACTTCAAAAGCATGGGAAAAGGTAGGCAGTTCTTTTGCAAATTTGCAAGACTTCTTATTTGATAAGGAGAGCTATTAAATCATGATATAGAATTTAAAAAATCAAGTATCAGCATTGGTTAAGCAGCTCCTAACTTTACACAAAAGATCCAGTTATATTCATCAAAAATCGAAGCATTTGTTCATGTTTAACTACCTTTAATTCTATGCCTTGGAATGCCCTGTATAGTCTTCATAGACACCACCAAAAGTCTTTACTTGTTTTCTAATAGATGGCAGTGTTTGTAAATATAGGTAATTTTTTTCACACATTCCAGGAAAATGGGTTTTTCCCTGCATTGTTGAAAGTAGGAAAGTTTTTACTTCAATTCAAGAGAAACTGCCAAGATCTTAGACCTGTATATATTCTGTTTGGACATTTTACTCTCTAATACATATTAACGATATTATATTCCTGTGAAAGCCGAAAAAAATAAATCAAAAAAATGGTAATGTTAGTAGCAAGAATAAATTTTGCCAAAAAAGCATGCCTTTCATATTTTCAGACAAATTTGCCACTGGAAGGAAATACCACAAAATATACTTTAACTATTTTTCCTTAGTATAAATTTTTTTCTACTTAAAAAATGAAATTTTATATGTGAATGGGAAATATTTTTATTTTTTCAGTGGTTTCTAGTGTTTTCTGATGTAAATTTTGGGTATTATGCTAAAAACTCAAAAGAACAGAGTGATGTGAAAGAGGATTGTCAGTAAACTGTTAAAATTAGATTAGCTTTTAAACAAAATTCCTCAGCTACAGTAAAGCAAATACATTTCTAAGGGAAACTTGTTCACAAGAGACATTCAGTCTTCCTCAAAAATGTGTATTTTACTTTTAATTTTTTTCCGATTTTGATATTAGTTTTTCTTATGTTTTGTATGCAGAACAAGTATCTTCAAAAGAGATATCTATATACTTTGTTCCTTATGAAAAACTTGTATAAGCCTGCTTTAGTATACTTTACATAAAATTTTGAGTTCCTAATGTAAAGTTTCTCAATACATTATTTGTATGGATAAATTGCATTGCTAGTTTTATTAGTTCCAAGATTCTATCTTCACCAGAGTTATAGCCAAAAAAAGAGAAATTGAATATATTTCCTTAGTAAAGACACATTTGAAATATTTTGGATATTAAGCTTGTCATAACAGAAGCTGTAAGAAATCACAAAATTACAGTTATTCAAATATACTGACATTTTTGCACCTTCTACCCATATACAGTCCAACTGTCTAAGATGTTACCTATTTCCTTTTTTTCTCCTGTTCCTTAAACGTCTAGAAGAGCCTTGGTAGGCCCTGCTGGAGTTATGTTAGACTTTTTCCTTCACTTATGTTTTTCTCAGGTGTCATATTTTTGTTTTCTCAGGATGTAAACAAAGACCAAAGCAATGAAAATAAAAAAATCACCCCAAAGCCTCCCAATTGCTTCCCCAATGGACTTCCCAGCATCTACTTGGAGGAACCTAAAATCAGATTGGGCACTACAGCTAAGACAACAGAGAATGATTTAATACATGTATCAGTCTTAAATTTGCATTTGGCTGAGATGAGGAAAATCCTACAGAAGGAAAGAGAGTAAGTGCAAAATATATCCTACTTTTGAAATTCTCATAGAGGGGTTTAGACAGTTTCTAAAATAGATATGGTGATGTTTGAATTTGTACTTCATATGTTCTAAACTTTAGTCATTGCTGTTTGCAAGGCTTCAATAAGAATTATGAGAAACAGTTCAGCAAACGTGTTTATTGTTTTCTTTGGCTTGTCTGTCATTTAAATAAGAGGTTTTCCATACAAATATGTAATTTGGTATCAATGCAGTGGTATCTAATGTATGTTATACCCAGTTATTGGAGTGCTTTGTGCATAATAACAAATTTTCATATACTCTACCAGTAGACTTTGAAAGAGTCCAACTGCAGAATGAAAAAGGCTGTTTTTGAATTCAAAATATATGAATCAGCTGCAAAATTCTGTTAACCTCTTCACTTGTAGCAAAGTCTCTGTTAAAAGCCAGTAACAAGGAGGGAGTAACAGATTTATCATACATTTATGTAGCAGATCAAATTTGCCTGACATAAACGCTAAACATATATTTTAGTGCGCTAAAAGAAGTTTTATGTTGTATAAGTGGTCAATATTGAGAAAGATTGAATCTCACCAGAAAGGCTTTTCAAGGAAACATGCAGCGTGTGATGCATGATGATGTAGTAGCAGACTTCAGGCTGTAACTACGGGTGATGGTAATTTCAAAATCAGTTGAAGTTAATTATAAAATTAAAAGGAAGAAAATTTCCTGTCCTTTGCAAATATATTCAACACTTTCTGTACAGAGAGTCTTCAATGGCAAACTGTGCTGAAGAATTTCCTTCCTGTCAGTTTATTTCATAACTGTCATGTACAAAGCACAAGTCTGAGGTAAAAAATCCATTCAATTCCTAACTAATGTGCTTTGTTATATGAATTAGATAATTGTAGAAAGCATACAATAATTCTATAGTTGAATCATATAGCAGAAGATGGCCACGCTCTCTCTCCTTGAAAGGTATTTCATTTGCCTGTGAAAGCAAATATAGGTGTGAGTTAGGGGACTGATGCCTCACATACCCATTTTCCTGGGGTGGAAATATTTAGGGGCCTAGGTGCTTCATCAGCAATCAAGTATACATACATATATAATAACTTTCATTTAGAAAATGGAAATTTTTTCAATTCACTTTTAGTCACTTCTCAGGAAAAATTTTAATAGGTTTTTGTCTGTTTGTTTACATGCCTCTCTAACCAATATTTAACTGTACTTCACAGAGACAGATTTTTTCATTTTTTCATTTATTCATGTATTTATTTTTTTAATTTTTCATTTATGAATAATTTCACATTCATTTATTTTGTACTGTGGTATAAGACAATAAATTTACTGGCACACTAGTAACTGGGGCATGTTACTAACCTCAGGCACCAAGCAGTGATTTCCACATAGCAGCAGGGATGGGTACAAAAACTCCCTCTCCAGGAGGGCAACATTTCATGCATGCAGAGATGTTATGTAAGCAGAATATATGCAACTTCTAAGAAGCAACTATATTTGGCAATGCAGGCAGTAAATAGCTAGGAATAATGTTACTAGGATAAGTATTGTCATAGTCACCAGTCTCGAAATAGCTGAATCTCTGTTGAGCAGGCTGTCGCCTGCTATCTCAGAAAGGGTTGGTCTCCACCACTTGGTAGAATTGGCTGATTTTGCCATATTTCCAACTTCAGATTTCCAGTTTTCTCTTTTAGGTTTTATTCTTGCTTATGTCAGGATTTTTAATCCTGTATTCTGGAGTTGCTAGTAATGACTATCTCAACAATCTCACCCCGTTTGCATTTTTACTCCCCTTATCTTGTGTGGCTCTAGCTTAAGTATTTTCTCACAGCTTCTTTCTCACAACTTAGCAATTTTCTCAGTGAACTTGAGCCAAGAACACACAGCTGTGTTGCATCAAAAGCAAACAGATAATAGACAGCTTGAACCCCAAGGCCAGAGGTTACTTTAGCAGTCAGTGTGATCTTACTCCTACAGCAGAGGACTTCTCAGCAGTTTCCTGGTTTATATGCAGCACACTGAACTCTGACTGCTTTTTTCTAGAGTCAAGTTAGCTTATGCAAATCTAGTGTTTGAACTTCCCTCTAAGTTACCTAACTAGTAACCTTCTTGGTTTCCTAACTGTCTCCATTAGATATTTTGTTTTTTCACCCTGAGAACACTTCTGCTTTTTGCATTCTGCTTAGAGCTATCATCAGTAATGTTGACATAACCTTATGCACACAGATCAGGCTTTGCAAAGGACAAAAAGAAAGAATGTCTAAAAGAAGTAATAAAAGTGAGGGGGATGAAAATTAATGTTTTGACATTCAAAAAAATATCTTGGCTTGGGTTTACAGTGTGAAATTACACACCAACATGCTCTACTAGGTACTAATGGCTCACATCAATTACACATTTGAGGTCCATTAGCATGAATGGAAATTACAAACCTTATGAATGGCTCAGCATTTTGCATAATCATTTGCTTAAAATAGCTATCTTTTGTCATCTTTTGGATCATTGTTCTCATCTAATTGTCTTCCAATTTTAAGATAGCAATTTGTTCTGTTTTGAACTTAAAAGTGTTTATTTCTTCTAAAACCAAAAACTCACAAACTAGTTGACTGCTAGTTGATAATATCAAAGAGGAACTTCTTAAGACTGGCTGGGTAACACAGACAATGGATACAAAAGGTTCTGACTAAGCAACAAAAAATCCTCTTTTTTCCTGCGAGGATCACTGAACACTGGCACTGGTTTCCAGTTTCCAGGAAGGTTGCTGAGTCTGTGTCCTTGGAGACATTCAAAAGGCATCTGGACATGGTCCTGAGCAATCAGTTCTAGACAACCCTGCTTGAGCAGGGGGTTTGCACCAGATGGCCTCCTTGAGGTCACTCTCAACCTCAACCATTTTCTGTAATTCTGTGATTTAATTAGATAATGAGTTAAAATGTCTCATTACAAGATCCATGAAAAATGCTCTAAACTTGATTCTAGTAAGTAAGTTGCTTCTGATGTCTGCTATATTCTTTCTTCCACTCTTCGTTTTCTTTATTTAAATAGTAAACTTTATGTAATCAGAATAATTTCTTTCAATTAGTGGCATCAGAGGAAAGTGATCTCACTTAAGTACTGTAACACAAAACAAAACTAGTGTCTTCTAAATAAGTGAAACATATTGTACATTCCTCTTTTACTTTTCAGAATAGACCATTTCTGAGGACTTTCACTGCATTCAGTGCAGTCAATGGACAATTATTCAAAGTATTAGAATGTCATCTTTCATGCTTTCACTTTCTACCATATTAAATGTCCCACTAAGAATTCTCTTAGTTCCCCAGTGAAGTCATGATATCATTCCAATGAAATATCCCATTACTTTGAAAGCAAAACAGTTGAGTTGAAATGCATGAAATACATATTGCTCCATTTTGCTTTGTGAATAATGGTGTTTCTTTTATTACTGTAATGTTATGGGATTTCTAGGTCTGTGCTAAGATAAGCAGTGCTATATACTAAATCTAGGCAGAAAAAGGAGATCCCTGATTCAAGAGCATTCAGTTTAGGTATAAAAGAAGAGAGAAGAAGATATTTCACTATAGTGGATTGCTTCATTAAAGTAGCTGACATTGCTTCCAGGACCTGAGTCAGCCCAGTCAGTGGCAACTCTTATCTCTATATAAGCCTGCAGTCTGCTGCATAGAAAAGTTCCAGACAAATTCCATCAATACACTTTGGTTTAATATGTGAATATTTAAACCAAATATTCTCAAAATATATTCTAGTAAGCCCAGCAATAATGTCTTTGTTAAAAAGGTTGAAAAATTCTGTTAGCTTCCATTAGAATAGAATATTGCTACTGAGGCACACAACAGTTTCTTTAATTGCCAAGTATTAGATATTTCTTTTCAACTATTTCATATTTTTCTCATTGTACAGGCATAGTACTTCTACACTAAATAATAAATTTTCCTGAAATTCTTCTAGCATTTTTTTCCAGGAGCTATTATTTTTTGAAACATGACATATACATCTTTTAATAATGTTTTTTAACATCAAACACCAATCATCTTTGGTTTCTGGTCTCTATAGTGTATATTTCTCCCGTATACATGTGTTTAATCTGCTGTCTGTACTAAATGCAAGTGATGTAATATGTTTTCTTTGAGGATCTTCACTAATATGAAGAAACTTGTGATAAATTAGGTGGCCTGAACCACTAACTGAAGTTAAATTTTCTTCAGTTTATCTCAAAATTTTATTTCATTTAAAGTTTCAATTCTGTACTACTGGATTTCTGTTTTCTCTTTAACTATTATTTTTGATGAATCTTTTGGACTAATTATGCAATGATAATGGTTTTTAGAGAAGTCAGGATATAACATTGACAAAAGCAGCATAGCTCAAGCTATGAGAAGGAAGTTCAATGTAACTTTTGTTCTGTCAGCTTCAAAATTGTACAATGTTAAATTTTAAAATACTTTTTTAGAATGAATGTATTTCTGGAGAAAGAAATGGAAAAGATGGAAAACGAATTATTTCTTTGGAAATGGAAATATGAAGAACTGAGACAAACCAAGCTGGAAAGCCCGAAACAGGTATGTTAGCAGTACATTGTTATCACATGGAGTAAGAAGGAAAATTTAGACTTCTGATTTCCTGTGTTGTAGCTAAGAGTGAAATTGTCTCCATGGTTTATGAATGTGACAAATCCACCATATATCAATAAGTATTCTGTATAGCCAGGTGGGAGTTACCTGGTGAGGGTGTGTGGGTTCTGCCATGGCAGCCCTGGTGCTTGGGAGCTGTGAGAGTGGCATTAGGATGTCTCCACAGGCTTCCAGGAAGGACCAGCCAGAGGAGGCAGGTTGTGGTGCTCCCTTCCCATGTGTGGTGAGCCTGGTGGTCCTGGTGTACAGCAGTGTGTGATCAGGGTCTAGTGGGGCTTGTGTTCTGAGAGAAAGGGTCCATGTGGGGTAAGGGGATGCTCAGGAAAGCCCTGCCACACTTCCTGAGAGGCTGGAGAAATACAGCAGTAGAGGTGTAGAAATTGCCTGAAAAAATGTGTTGTCCCCATCGACCTGGACAAGGAAGTAAGGCTGGGCAGGATCAGAGAAGGCAAAGAGGAGATGAACAGGATCTTCACAGGGATCCAGAGATAAAAAAGTCTGAACCACGTGGGAGGGGCAGTCAGAGGCTGTGAGTTTCACAGTGAATTGAGTCCCACAGTAGGAGGGCTGGAAAGGTATGTTCTCCAGCTACTGCAGGATGGCTCTTTTTCCACATCTGCACTTCAAAAGGTTCAAACACCTGGTAGTGAAGTAAGTGAAGAAAGCGATAACTTATGAGGCATCAGAGCCAGCTTTAACACACACCATACATTAACATCAGGAGAAGCAGCAAGTGGGGGTAGTAGGAGGCTTGCTCCTGTGAGGATAGAAACCCCTTTGCTCCCCACTTGCTTTTTAAGTGTTATGTGGCTTGCTGTGGGCTAGGATCCAGAAAATTGCAGAGAGGTTGCTGAGGTCTGTCCGGTCCTTAGGCCGCTATGCTACTACTCATCCTGATGGGCACCAGCTGGGGGCATATTGGGAATGATCACAAAGCTCTGGGGTTGAGGTCATGGAGACCCAAACTAGGAAAGGAAGCAATGAGAGATTACACACCACAGTGAAATAAAGAGGTGGTCACTGGAAAACTCAGGGTATAGGTTGATAGGAGCATGAAAGACTTCAGGAATGATAAAACAATGTGAAGGGACACACATCTCAAATGTTGGCAAGGAAATGCACGCATCCTAGGAAACAAGCAGGGAGAATTAGTCTGTATGTGGTTACGGAACTACAATATTGTTGGAACGATTCAAATACTGTGCCAAGTCCGTGCAACTGGAGTACTGTGAAGGACTTCTAGAAACACTGGCAAGGAAGGGCTGAGGGAATGGAAGCTGCCCTCACATCTAAAAGCAGCTCAGTTCTTTTGAGGTCTCCAGAAGGATGGAGGACAATCAGACTTGTGAATTTAGGATCAGAGGACAGGCCAGTGAGGGTGTCATTGTGGTAGGAGTTTGTTACAGACCACCTAATGAGGAAACAAAAAAAAGTGTTTAAAGAGCACAGATCTTGGAGTTGTAAATCCCAGTTCTCGTGGGTGACTACAGCTGCCAGAAAGTTACAATAGCTGGTGCAACCACAGAGATTTCAGTGAGGTTTCAGGAATAAATTCTTGCTGAAGGCCAACAAGTGGTGATGAATAGCTGGATCTGCTGTTGACTAATATGAAGGAAACTAACTGGGTATGTGATGATAAATAATTTCGTCCTCTGTGGTAGCTTTGAAATAGTGGTGTCAGTCACCCTGAAAGAAGAAAGGCGAGCAGCAGAGTACAGACCCTGAACATAAGGAAAGCAGGATATTGGCTTAGTCAGGGAACTGCTGGGAAGGCTCCCAAGGGAGGCAATTCTGATAGGAAAACAAAGGAGTCAACCAAACCTGTCAGACCTTGGAGTACAACCAAGGTTTGTCCTAATACTCAGGAGAACAGGTAGATGTGCCAGGAGACTGATTTAGCTCAGCAGGGCACTCATGGTGGAGGTCTGATGCCAAAAAGCAATGTACTTTTACAAAGATCAGCCTCGAAGGAGTAATTTAAGAACATTACCTGGTTGTGTTGAATTGGTGTTAGGAAATACATGTTCATTTCAATCTGTGTCCATGATTAGAAGAATAAGAAATATTTGTATTGCAGTTTCCAGGTTTTAGCTTTCAGGACAATGGATAGAGGACCTCTTTGGTCCAACAAAACTCAAGATGTGTGTTTATATAGCTAAACATAGATAGTGAATTTAAACTGTCCTATGAATTTAACATCTCAGATTTTGAATAATGGAAGGAATTTAATTAGTTTTCTTTCATTTTCTGGAAAGAATTGCAAGCAGTCTATTAAATCTCAAGTTCCAGTTAATAGGTGATGCATATGCAACGCAGCAACAAAGTAATATCTATCTTTCATATTTGAGTTCCTTTAAATTTTAGTTCTTTATTTTCTGTTTGCTCATTAAGTAGGATTTTAGCTTTTATACTTGTGCCAAACAGAAGAACTCTAGGTTTATTTAATAGTTTTGTTTAAGAAATTTAATCTTCATTAAATGCTTTACGGCACTGTCATCAGGAATAGAACAACAGGAAGTAAAATTTTTCTGAGAATTCATTGGAGATAGAGAACAGTATTTATGCATTTGCATGTCTACATATATGTGTTGCTGCTTTTTTCTTGGGAACATGCTCAATTGCTTTAATTGCTAACAGGAGGTAATATTTTGAGCATTCTTTTCAGCTTCTGACATTTATGACATAAATCTCATTTTTAAATTACAGAAAAATACACTGATCTGGATGAATCTGACTAATTTGAAAGAAATTATTTATATCAGTGGAGGGGGTTTCTGTAAGTGGAAACTCTACTGAAATAAACCAAACCTTGTGTGTTGTCAACACAGATGAAAATATTACTCACTATATATTACTGTTGAGAAATGGATGCTGGAACAACAGACAAGAATTTTGACAGTGAAAAATTTGAAAGTGGAATAAAGTGCAGATATCTACTAGGCTAAGTATGGAATCTGATTCCAATATAAATTTCCAATATTAAATCACAAAGGAATTTCTAGATTAAAAGCAGATCAATTATTACATCTGGATTATTTTCATGTCCTTGACTAAATTAATCTGCTATTTCCTTTGGTAGATTTCCTAACAGTCCCACTGTGAATGTGAAAACAAAGTGCTTGGTTTGCAAGTGACAGTGCCACTGCGAATGAAACCATTTTTAGGAGTGGATAGCTCTTTTAGCCTTTTCGAAGTTGGAGAGATTTTGGGGAATGTTAGAAACTTCACAGCTATAAAGACTTGATTATTAGTGGTCCCAGTAACTAATCACTTTCTTCAGTTACTTTCATTAGAAGACAAGTATTTACTCATCCTGAAACAAACTAAATATGGAAAGCCTTGGTGATCTTGATGATCGTTGTTTTAACATATTATCCATTCAGCATCAATTTGGAAGTTGCAAATAAGTTTTCAATATATTGAGTTAATTAAAAAAAGTAGTAAATTGACAATCTATGATCATAGTAACCATGAGCATTATAGGCAGCTTTGTGCAACACTAGCATTGATCGTGACTTGCTTGGGGTTGTAAATTAGACCATTTTAACAGGTACAACAGAAAGTTGCATTTGGTGTTGTAACTGATAATTTCCTTTTTTTTTTGTTCTAAGAATTCTGTTCATCTATTAAAAGATGTAAAACACTTTGTTATTTTAAAAACAGGAAAGAAATTACTCAGCATAAAATTACACTAATTGTTGTATTTGCGTGAGTATCTACAGAAAGACAAAAATTGTTTGAAAAGCTGTTGAGCAAATAAAGAGTATTGACATTAGTTATACTTGAGTTTAAAGTAAATTTTGTTGTAAAGAGGAGGAAGAACATGAAAATTTTTACATGCATAAATTTGCTTGTTGAATGTCCCCAGGAATGGAGTATGCAATTTTTTTCAGATACAGTTTAGTTTATAGCTCAATTAACCATCAGTCTGAGAAACACAAAAAGTATGTCTGAGTTTGATTAGTTAGGTCTTTGGCCTCTGGAAAACAAAGCAAATCCTTGGTGTGTTGCTGTGATGTTTGCAAACAGAGAATTGGAATGAGCAAGCCTGTTGAAGTTTTAGGTTTTAGAATGATCATTTTATCTTATGTACAATTAATCATTCTTGTTTATACTCATTGCAAATCTTCCTCAAAATTTTAGATCCATCCTTATAAATCCTGAATGATGTGCTTTTCTGGTCATTTAAGAGTTAAATAAGATGGGATATTTACAAAACTATCCTGAAAAAAGTGGAAAAGTGCATGTACTACTATAGTCCACTGGTGTGCACTGTAGACTTACAAATGCCACTATAGGCAGTGCAGGTCTGTGTGGTTTAAAAGAATTTTCAGTTAGCTGAAGTACAGAATGTACTCTTCCTCTCCATTATTTAGTGCTTTGGTAGTTAATGAGGGAAATTCCTATCCTGTTCATGGGATATGAGGTAAAAATTACACTAATTGGTACTTAAATCTTTTTGGAACATCAGTGATAAAAAAGTATACCTAGATAAAAAGGAAAACAAGCTAAATGGGCATTTTGTATATGTGGCAGAGACATTTCTGTTCTTGCTCTTTTTTTTTTTGTTGTTGTTGTTTACAACTGAAAATAAGTCACCAGCTATTGATTTTGCAATAGAGCCAAAAAAACCATCTTTAAACATTTTTTAAAACAAATGTTTTCTGTTCTCTCTCAGTATATAGATGTTTTACATTATATTACAACAATCTATGTGTTGTTACTTAGGAGCATTACTTTCTTTAAGAGATTGTGAATGGTTTCCTACCTGTTGTCCCCAGATGAAGGAAGCTCCACTGATGTGAATGAAGCTTCTGGATAAATTAAATCTTCTCCTATCACTGTAAGCATTTAAATGCTCTTTAAAGTGGAACAGCCTGTTTGGAGGCTCAGGTTTTCAGCAGGTAGATCTTGTTAAAGACTCTGGATTATTTCTATCTTCTCCAGAAATCTTTATTATGAAATTACCTTGTAGTGTGAAGGTGCTACACAGCTGTTTACCTGAACTTGCTTTTTTCATTCACTTACTACATATGTGAAATAGAAAAGTGATACTCTTATAATCTTACAGAAAATTAGGATACATATAGTAAGATCATCCATTCTGCCACATACTCTTCACCTGACTCAAAAAATGCCTTCTGACTGTTCCCTGAATCCTGTAGAAAGCATAATAATTACCAGACATAAACCTGAATGGCTGTACTGCCTCCTATGAATTTCTCTGTTAAATTTCTTACCTAAGATGCCCAGAAATGTTGAGTGCTTTGCATGGCTATCATAGGAAAACAATTCTGTACAAAAAAATTTTATAGTGCTTTCCTAGAGAATAGACAGTAGTCTATTTTAGTGTGCTAAAGGAGTTTTTATAAAGTTTGATATCAGAAGCCTCAAGGCTGAGATTTAAAATATCATTAGGCAATTTTCTGTAAACAACATCTGAATTATTTGAGAATGCAAATGACTTCATAGAATGGAATCTTGGTGCAGTTAATTTTCCTGTAATAAAATCTCATTATTTTTAGACTAGGTTGAGAATTTTGAGTGTTCCTGTGTAAATTACAATAACTGACAGGTGGTCAGAGAGTAAGGACAGAATTCTGTAGTGTTGCTTCAGCAGCAATTCTTGCAAAGAGTTAACTATTCTTTCCACTCTTTTCATATATCAGGTCCCCGTTCATATTTAGTTTTATCTCTGGAAATGACGTACTTAATGTTCTTAGTGTCCAGCATAAAGTATAATTTGTCATGCCACATAAAATTAAGGTTCCATTTGATGTTTATTTTCCCACAAATCTAATTTAGAAAGTGCAAGATAAGCCTACAGTATCATTGACTTTTTTGCTCATACTGGCTTCTGACAAGATATTTAAACTCCATTGACTCATACTTGCCAATATTTTCTCTGTCTTCATTACACAATTTGCATTGAAAACACCAAGCAAGACAAGGATTATTTATTGTTTATTTTTAATTTAAGGACAAGTGAGAGATGAAAAGTTATTTCTGTGAGAAAGCATGTTCAGAAGAAACATGTGTGCATGCTGAAACATATTTCTGCACACAGATTTTCTGTGACAGGAACACCGTGACCAAATGGCACCATTTGAGGAGGTTTGTATAGCTTGTTGTTCTGCCACTGGCAGAAAGTATAACTTACTTGGTGGTGAAACGAGGAAGATGAGGGAGGAATGTGCAAATGCACACACTCATAGATGTGTGTGTATTTGTGTGTTTGTGTACATGAAGTGATCTTGGTCATAGGGATGAGTCAAGGTTCTCCTTCCCAGAGCAGGCGGGTTGGATGTAGACGATCTTCAAGGTTCCTTCCAATTCAGGTCATTGTATGATTCTATGACTGCATTTTTAATTAAAAGAATTTTTCATAGTTCAGATTGAAAGACCCAAAATTATGACAAAGTTGCTTCTTGATAAGGTATGAATGTGGTCAGTTCACCATATGGCTCTCTATATCAGAAATTAATTCTTTGCTGTGTATAGTAAAAAAAAAAAGGCTATTTAATATCTAATTTTTAACATATGTTTAGCTGCCCTGAATTTACCTTTTGCTATTCTATTTTAGCATTCATTTAGTTGTTAAAGTAAATATTTCTGCTAGTGTGCTTACCTGTCATTCATTCACATAAAATCAACTTGGGCTGAATTTACTTGAGAAAAGTAACAAATCACTGAAGAGCTAAATGTGATGACAGGTAGAATGTTGAAAATTGATGACATCAAAGATATCTAATTAAAGATACAAGCATTTTGCAGTTAGTGATTCAGTTCCTTTTTTTTATTCTTATCTGGATAAGAGGAGCAATGTGTCACTTAAAAATTAAAAATCCAGTTTGGGATGAGGCTTGACTGAGAAAACAGCTTTAGATAATTTTCTTCCATTTTGAAGCAAAACTTTCACACTGGTGAAATACTGCATATTTCTTCAAGTAACAGCATGAGCGACACCTTGAAGTCAATGAGAAATCTGCTGGTGTCAATGAACCTTTGATCAGTTCCTAAACTATGTAGTAACAGGTGATTAGGAATTGTCACAAAAGATTCTTCAGGGACACTTGTAACTTCAAATTACCAGTATGATGTTCTATTTTGGGTATGGCTCAGAAAACAGAAGACATGTAAACTGTAAGCAGTAGAACCATTGCTACAGGCACTTTCCACCAGACCACTGCTCTACAGAAATTATTTTATGTAATTGCTTATCTAGATCAAACAACTAAAGCTGTATATTTCAGCTTCTTACTCTGAAAGGAGAGCTGTTTGGAGAAATGACCTATGATATATTTATCTGAACTCTAAGCAGCACAACAATTTTAAATTTCCTAGAACAAGTAATTTCCTCTGTTTCTTCAATCCTATTGAACTTACAGATTAGAAGAGAAAACAAGCTTGAGTACTGGTTTAATCTGTCCTTTATAGCATAAGTTGTTAGTGTTTAAGGAGAAAGCTCACTGCATCAGAACATGGCAACTTTTGGAATCTGGTGTATTATAGTGCAATTTATCTGTGCTTTAATTAACAATAGTATCGTATCTGGTACTCGTCAAAGAACCTTGATGCCATTTTGATTTTCCTGAATATTTCACATTATGTCAAATCAGATTTGCAAATTTTAATTAAATATGTTGGTATGGATGCTTTTTCTACAGGAAAGTAATGATTGCAAATTCTAGTGTGGTTTCACACTATTTAGTATTCTAGTAATATGACATGTATTTATTCTGTAACCTACAGGTACAGAAAACATCCTATTCCCAGCATCCCTTGACCATTAATCTGAAAAGTCAACAGTTCTCATCTGTAAGATAAGTGAACTTGTGTAGTCCCTAGGTTAAATGTAGAGACTTTGACTGTTGCTGTCATTTTGATGGTTTTTGTTATGATTCATTACCAGTTACATTAAAAAATGTACTGTAAGTTTAGTGAGTATCTTATTTTCCAATATATCAATTAACATTCCTATTATACCTTTAATATTATTAATTTGATAGTTTTGTATTAACAATTAAAATTGAGTTGAACAGTGTTCTGATCTGCAACATATCACACTTACACAGTTTAGGAACTTTTTGAGTCTGAGGAGAATTTGAACTTGTTTTGAATGCTTCCTAATTATGCTGACCATTACTGATTTTTCTGTTTCCTTACAGTTCTTTATTTAGCTACATGTTTTTCTCAATTCAACAATATAAAGTGAGGATGGGAAGTTGGCTAAGAAATTGGTTGTAAGCAAAAGAGTTATTGACCCTCTGTACAGCAAATAAAACTTCACAAACAAATAAACAAATATATTACCCATTGCACTATTTACTCTTTTTTTCCAGATGATTTTCTACATGTCTGCATTCATCTTCTTATGACCAATCACTGCATTTTTTGAGGAAAAGTTGTCATCTTCCTTTTACAGCGCTTATTAGAATGGCTTATGACATATTCTAGTTCCTAAATTAATTACTAATAATAACTACATAAACTCACAGCAGTAGCTATTTGAAGTAACAGAAGGCAAGCTTTTATAGTCTGGACTTCAATTAAATTTCTTGGCTGTTTATTTGTAAAAATACCAAATATAAAAATTATATTCTGTAAATGATATATAAATTGTTATTGCTCAGAAAGTTAAGAATGAAAATTTAATTGGTCTGGTCATTTCTTTCCATAGAATAGGAGCTCATTTTTTCTTCCATTAAGGTCTGAACATGTATTCCTGCTCACAGCCATACAAATCTATATTTTGTCTTGCTATTTAAAAGAGGTTTTGCATTAGTCAGTCTTAGGTCTTCCAGGGCTTAGTCTGTGTTCCTTTTTCTGGGAAGAAGCTTGTTGTATTAGGTTTGGCTAGGAAAAACAACCAAAAATCCACATACATACATGGTCCCCTCCCCCTGCTAAAAACACTAGTAACAGAAGTAAGCTAAATGCAGATCATAAAAACCCTTAAACCAGGAAACTTCAGTCTTGCAACAGTAAATACTTGCAAGAATAAAAAAAAAAAAACTTGGATGAAAAGAGAATTAAGCAGAGTTTAATAAAAAGTTTCAGGTGTCATTAAAAAAAACAAAAAGATTCTCAGCAGGGGCCTATTCCACCTTATTTTAAAATATAAACCAGAATGAATTCGAACTTTTCACCACAGAGTGAGAAGTCCTCCCTGCCTCCTCTCCCACTCATAAAGCTAAGATGTCAGTGAGGAAAATTAAGGGGTAAAATTTCCTGCTTTGCT
Source organism: Melozone crissalis (assembly GCF_028551555.1). Taxonomy (NCBI): domain Eukaryota; kingdom Metazoa; phylum Chordata; class Aves; order Passeriformes; family Passerellidae; genus Melozone; species Melozone crissalis. The sequence continues at coordinate 26,528,048 of NW_026535820.1, forward strand.
TCATATTTTTTTGGCTTAAGAATGCCCAAAATCATCTGACCTTTGAGATTTCAAATTACATTAGGAAAAATATAAATGTAATCCTATGCCTAAAACAATCTTTGCCACATACTTAGGATTTTTGACCCAGTTTGTTTATTCTATTACCACTGCCACCGCTTCTGTGTTGTGTCATAATCCTAACATAATGCTGTGTCATAAACTGTAAGGAAAAGCCGGCTACTGCTTGTAAAGTAAACAAATCTAGTGCTTCATCGTAAAGGTCAAGACCTCAAGTTTTACCTTGTTTGTTAGTGAAACATAAATATTAAAGTGTGTTTTTATTATTTTAATTTTTTAATTGACTTGAGCTACAGTTATTAGATCAGTTGACTATTGGTTAATATGGGAATTTTTGCTTGTTTATTCCCTGGAATAGAAATTTGACCTCACCATGCATAGTAGCAAAAGGAAATAGTCATCTTTTCATGCATTGGAATTCTCACTCTCCACATGAGTGATGGCTTGTCAAGTTTTGAGAGTTTTGGTTGGCATGTGTCCCTTATAAATTTCAAGCAGTATTTTCCAAGGGATTAGCTGAAATGTGAATTATTTCCTTGAATGAAATTAGAGAACATTTTAAATTCACCTAAACCACTGTATGTTTGTATAGATGAATCTTGGTTAGAACTCTAATTACTATGTTCATCTCTAGTCAAAAAAGAAAAGTAGTTTGATAAATTAGTCATGTTGGTCCATCTCAAATATAATTTTCATTTAGGAATTCAGCAAACAGCATCTTGTACATGCCATTTTTATGTAAGGTCATGATTATCTGAGCACCAATATTTTGCTAAACACAACAACAACAGCAAGAAGATATTTGAAGAGCTTGCAGTACAAGGTATGCTGCAAAAAGATGCTCAATGCATTCAAATTACTTTAGATTCAGTCTGTTTCTAATTATGGGAAGTACAGAAACCCCTTGAATATGACTGTTTTTTTAATTATAAAAAAAAATAGCCTTCAAGTCAAATGCTACTTAAAGGATGCCTAACATTAAAGTTATGAGTACATAGTAATTGAATTATGTTGGAACCAATTATTCAACTTTTGTTTCTGCAGTCAGGAATTACTCTGAAAACTGCTCTCAGGTTTGTACAGGAAAGAATGAAAAGTGTTTGACTTATAGGCAATTTCCAGAAACTGAGAAAACTTTTGGAAGTGGTTAGTATGAAGCAGGCTAGAAAGGAGCCCAAATAAAAAACTGATACTGGACAGTCTGAAAGACCATAGTGAAGGAGAACATTTTGTAAATTTGTAGAGTCAAATTACTGAAGTCAGCTAGTGAAGCAACTTTTTTGTGCAGCTAAGTTACATTTGATATAGATGTTGGTACATTTTATACCATGAGCATTACTTTTGAAATACAGCAAGCCATAGAAGTAGGAGGGAAATATAGCTGAACAGCAGCTAAAATGAGAAATAAAGAGCAGGAGAAGTTGTGAGTGATGCTGACAGAAATTCTGGAGGTGAGGTTCTTTGCTCCAGACAGAGACAAAAGTTTCTCTTGGGGCTGAGAAAAAGAGAATGCTTAGAGTTGCTGTTGGAATGGGACTAGAATTGGGGTGTCCAGGGCACCCAAGTGGTCTGTACTGAGGGTCTTTGTGGTGTGAGCTAGAGGTGAGGGTCTTAGTCCCAGGCAGAGATGGAAAATTAAGTCCTTCCACTGTTGCCCATATTATAATAGAGATATAAGGTCTACATTAACTCATCTATGGCTTGGCTATATATAAAATAAAAGAATATGAGTATTTGTTTCTAAACAGTAAAAGTTTTAAAGGAAGAATTATTTGATTGACAATTCATTATTGGTAATTTAATTGGATTTTTTTTCTGTAAGTAAATAGCTCTCACTTACTGCATTCATTTTACGATGGAAGAGAGGAGAATTTCAGGGAAATTCTGGAAAATTCCTAATATCTTGATAGATAGGATATTTGCAACTGAGATGATCTTAAACCGGCTGTAGACAAAAAGAAAAAACAGGCACTATTTCTTATGGCAAATTTTTCAAAATGCTGGAGGAGCAGATTACAGATTACATATCTTTTCCCCAAATTTAGAAATCTAGGTTTCATTTTTCCTGCAGGGGCATTTTTTTCTGTCTAAGATGTAGCAAACCAGATTCTGGTGGTGAAGGGGCAGTTACTTTAATGGTTCCTTATGTAGCAGCAGCAGATAACCACAAATATCTGAGAGGGTTCCCATGAGCTCCTCAGTGATCTCTGAGAGGATGCCTGGAAAGTCAGGACAAGACTTAAACCAGAACACTTTCAACTTCAACCTGAAGAATGTGCTCACAGAGATTTTATCTATGCTACTCAGAAATTCAGTCAATATCAATATAATTGGCAAAATTGAGGAATGGTTCTTACTCACATATTTTATTTTGAGGTAGGCAAATATATGGCCTGCTACCTTTTGGACAATCTGAGGGCCTCCCAACTAGAAATGGTGGTAAAATATTGATATATTTATATTAGTAAATATGACACAAAGCTGCATCAAGAATAATGTTGATGTTTGGTTTTTATTATTTTTACTGTTTTCACTAATTAAATTTTCGTATAGAAGATGCATTACTTCTCATCAAGTAAACCAAGTGTACATTTTCCAGTGAAAAATGAAGGAGTCTTTTATTTCCTGTATTTCTCTCAGCTGAAACACACTTTACTCATAACAAAACTAACAGGTATTTGTATGGACTGGTATGATAGGGTATATGTATGGAGGTTTGCATTTTGAACTACAGATTTTTTTAATTCGGCTCTGCAAAATAATAAAGTACATGGTTCATTTTTCATGTGCCTTAGTGATTTGGCTGGTCAGGACACGTGGATATGTTTAATATGTTGCCTGACTTTAAAAAAAATAAACAGTATTTTTGTATTTTCTTGGTTTTTAAACAATGGGTGAAAGTCCCTTAGTTTCCAAGACAGTCTACAAATGGTTTAACATTTGGTTTCTCTATCAGTGGAACACTGAGAATAGAAAAACACAAAATGTATCAGAAAAAATATTCACACTCTTCTTTGTTTTGAAATACTCATGCAAATATTCATGCTTTTCTGGCAAGCCTACAAGAATGTCTACTTGACAAAATTGTCCTTACATGTTATAAATATCAGATTCTTTATTTATAGCATGTGTTCTTATATCTTCATTTTACCAGTCCATTCTAGTTTTAAATTTTTTCCTATATAATTTTCAAATTGTTTTTGACACATGAAAATGTTGACTAAATAAGCAGCACTGTACAGCTTGGTAGACACTGATTGTTTGGACATTCCTCTAGTTTCAATCTTGTTATGAACTAGGATTGCAATGAGGAAGGTTAACATACCCTGCTTGAACAGGGATGTTGGCCCAGATGACCCACTGTGGTGTTTCCTACCTTATCCATTCTGTGATACTGAAAAAAACTTCCAGTATTTTTTTAGTCATATTGTTTATTTTTTCCAGATGAAAAATGTAAGTATTTCTTGTTTAAAATGAGATCAAAATGCAAAAACTCTTCATAATTTTAAAGTAGAAATTGAGTGATGATGTATTACTGATTTCAAATGTTTAGATAGGTGAAGGTAGTTCCTCAGTAGTATTCCTTTATTTACAAATAATTGGTGAAAGTAGAATTTTAGATAGGCATTACGGATCATTTTTTATGAGAGACGTTGATAGAAAATTTGTTTTCCTTGAACAAATAGTAGATTCTCTTGAACAGGAGGTGTTAATTTTAATGTAATGCATAGTCTGTATGAAATTGAACTCACAAGAAACTGAGGAAAGCAGTGTCAGATTCAGATGGAAAGAAAGATCTGTAAGATCAAAGGTAATTTTCTCCACCTGACCATGTTCCTATTCTTGAACTTATTTATGTCTCTCTTCATACATTATTTCTGATTGTTGTGAATTTTCATGCTTAAACCTTTTTATATATCTATGGACAACTTCTATTCCTGCATAAATCACTTCTTTTAAACTTCTTCATACACACAAAAGAGTTTTCTCTGTGTGCAGACAAGGGGAAAGGAAAAAAATATTGGTAAATCAGCAACTTTCCATTTAATGTCAGCATAGTGCAATGATATCAGCTTGCAGCAGACTTAAGCATTTGAGTAGAACCAGGAAGAAGAAATATTTGATTACTAAATCTGCTGGTGCTAGGCATTGTTATGAATATAAGCATTCATTAAAAAGTTCCATTTCTTGCAGGGCTTGGTGTCTCAAGATGTTGTCAGGCACAATAACATTTATCAAGCTTTCAGCATAGTTGCTGATGGACTAAATGGTGTTCTTGGCAGACTTGCATACAATAGGAAAAAAAACAGAGTAAATTTTTTTTACTGCATTGAAGCATTTGTCAAATAAAATGGTAGCAAACATTTGTCTTTCTTGTGGAAAGAGTGCTATGGATTCTAGTAGTCTTTGCACATTTCAGGTGAAAAAAGAAAAGAATTCTAGAAAATGCCAGACCTACTGGAAATAATTCATTGCAAAACTACCCAGTGTCACACATGCTAAGTAATAATTTTGCTTGCCAGCAAACATCACACCTGCATACAGCAGTCCTGATCTTGGAAACAGGAAACCTGATGAGTTTTCTTTAGGACCTCAGGAGCTTTGGCAGTTTTCCTCATGTTCTTACAGACTTCTAGCTGTAGAAATCTCAGAAAACAAAAGAAAACAGAACAGACTCCCTCCCCTATACCTCAACAAAATAGAGGTTACTTTGCAAGTAACAAAGATTCTTGGAATTGTTTTCTATCCAGTTGCACATGATTGTCTTGCTATGAGAAGTGCATCTTCCTCTTACAACTTTCTCAAATGGAGGTGAGCAGTGGAAGGGAACCATGGTGTATCTTCCAAGTTCTGTAGATACAGCTGAACTAAAACTGGAAGTGATTTAAGAGAACCAGATTCATCAACATAAGTATTTTCTTCTCTTGCATAACTCTTTGATGATGCTTCTGGCTGCATGAGTTTTTTCCTGATCCTGCAACCCAGAAGTTTTTTCTCCCAGTTGTGCTGAGAGACTCTCTTTAAGCACTTGATGCCATTCCTTTTAAACCATTGATAAAATACCTTCAGAACCCGTACAACTGTGTTACAAATTGTAATGACGTTTCATAATGAATTCAATGAAGGAATGTGAGGCTTCTGCTTGATGTTTGCTTGATATTTAAGCAAAGCTTGCTTTCAACTCATTTGATCCAATCTACCTTGATGCCATATTTAAGGAAGCTGCATGTTTGCCATTCCTTCGAGCAGCTGAAGTACATTACATACTTCGGAAGTTGATGACATCTCATAAATTACCACTGTGAAAGGGTGGATGCTCTGTCCTTGCATTTCTTATCGATGTGCAATCATTTGAATGATGGTTGACAAAACTGCACAATTTTTGAGTTCTTGGCTCTGAAAAGACTGTTGGATATGACATTTTTTGAGAGACAGTATTCCTGTCTGAGTTACAGAAAAGAAAAATTTGCTTCTTGTGTTGAGTTTTCTGAGTAACTGTGGGGAAGAAATCTGTAAGAATCAAATTCATTTGTGACTTTATGAAGACTTATGATTATTTCAATAAGCTTTCTTTATTAGGAGGGTGTCATGGTCCTTAATTCATAATCAGCCTGTGGCTTATTAAGTTTTCTGTGTAATATACCTCTTGCTTAAATTCTGTAGGATAATTTGCAGCATAGATGAATGGAAATTAGCTCCATGCACAATACAGTGAAGATATCAAGAATCCTGAAAATATGTGTTCATTTATCTTGCTTTGCAACATGAAAAAAGCCCTGCATTGTTATTTTAAGGACAAAAAAAAAAAAAAAGCATATTGGTTTAAAATTTTAATTTTTGACCTGCACAAAGTGAAGCAGATGTTTTACATTTGCACTTGAGTGAGGCTGCCCGAGGTCACTATTTTAAACAGGAGTTCTTCCCTCTCTGGATCACAAGTCTGTAGGCCTCATTCAGCTTGCCTATAGGCTCTGAGTATAAAGACAGGTAGCACTAGAAGCTAATGATTTGCTGTGGTTGTGTAAGATTCAGATTGAAAATTTAAAAAAGAAAAAAATAAAACTCTTCTATTCTCAGTCAAATCAGTTTTTATTTGAGATATGCAGATTATCTTTCACAGAACATGCTTTTGGTAAAGAAAATGACAGTTGTGTAGAATAAAAATTTTGCAGGGAGAATTTCTGCTTGGATTGGCAGTTTTTTATTTCTGACATCACTGTCAAGTCAGATCAGATCAAAACTACAGGTTTTAATTTTCTTAACATAATGCTTGTGTTCTGTCCAACTCTATTTTAAAAGCTTCTTTTAAAAAGCTGAAGATCACAGTTCTCTAAATACATTTTCTGACCTTTTCCAAGTTTTATAGAAAGCTAACAAATCTTTGCACTAAAAAAAAAAAAAAAAAAAAAAAAAAAAAGCAGAAGGGTGTATGGAATTTCTTCTGTTTACTGTCTGAAATTGTGTTGACTTCTAGATTTCATCTTCATCATCTTTCTTTTTGCCTTCATTGCACCTTAATTGTTGCCCTTCATCCTACTCTATCTTTTCTTAACTAAGGGGAAGGAGAAAAATATCTTGTTTCAATAAAACTTTTGGAACTAAAACTAAACTAAACAAGAGCATTAAGATTTTCCTGCTAATGAACTGTGCAAGGTGGAGTTCCTTTTTCTGTGTCTGTTTTTTTCAGGGTTCTGCCTTTCATGTTATTCATGAAATGGTGTGGGCTAGCTCTAAGATGTAATTATCCAGTTTCAAAAGGTCAGTACTCTGTACTTCATTTCCACCGCTCACCGTTGCAATTATCCACTTCATTCACACTACCTTGACCTCATTCTATGCTTCCACCATTATTCTGGTCTTGCTATTAAAAGTAAAATTCAGTGCAAGTCTGCACAGATATTTTATGGAGAGAAAATATTTGCATTTTAAGGGAAAATTAAAGATCTCAAGATTTTTTCACATGTCGCAAATTTTTTCTTAAGCTTTTACTTTTCGTTATAAATCAGAATTTGGAGTTTCACACAAGAGCATTGTATAGAATGGAATATCCCTATGGCTGCTTTGGCTTAGCTGTCCACTCCCAGATTCTTGTGCAGCCCGAGCCTCCTTGCTCACAGGGCAGTATAAGAAGATTAAAATGCCTTGACTCAGTGTAAGCACTGCTCAGTAACAATGGAAATTTCCCTCTGTTATCAACATTATTCTCATACTAAATTCAGAACATAGCACTGTATACCAGCTACTAGGGAGAAAATGAACTCCTATCCCAGCTGAAATCAGGACTGTTAAATATGTAAATTTATCATAGTTATATCTTGGCTGCAATGAATTAAAATTTTACAGACATAGGTAAATAAATTTATCTTTGACATCAGATCTTCATGTGATAGTCATCTTCTGCTTAATTTCTTGATGAAATTCAATCTTGTATGGTTTTGTGATTTCTCTCTATTTGATGTCTGACAAAAATGAATTTGTATTGATTAGTGTCAACACTGTGAAAAGGTGAAATTTCAGACTTAGAATTTCAGCTGTGTATTTTGGCAGGCACTTTGCAAGAAGACAGGGTTTTCATGTTCTGGAACTTTCATGGATACTTGTAATAATAAATATGCCTGCATATTTATTTAGGGAAAAATATGAGGCTTGTGATTGTAGTCCAGTAGAAAGTATTCAAACAATTTGCATAACTTTGATGGGGAAGAAATAATATTTGCTGCTAAATGGGGGTATGTGATTCCTTAGTTTCCAACTATTATACAGAAATTCAGTGGATAGGTTCTAAAGACCTCATTGGGAACATGTGAGCATCAAACATTTACTTGTGTGTTGGAGTTAGCAACTTGTAGTCTATCACTCTGGACACACTCAAATGCTTTGATGACCTGTGCCCAAAACTGCAGACAGTGCTCAAGGCGAGGCAACACCAATACAGAGCAGAGTGGAACAATCCCTTTTACTGTCTTCTGATAATCTGAATGAGCTTCTTTAACTTTATTTGGTTTCTAATTGTTTTTATTTACTCAGAAATAAGGGGGGAACAGACAAGTTTGCAATTTGATTTAGCTAGAGAATGACATTGTCACTATTCATGGGATCTGAATTATGTTTCTTTTATGCTGTAACAGCTCATTCTCTTCGCTCAACATTCAGAATCTTTTCATTATTTGCCTGAAATTGATTTTAGAATAAAAGTAACCAATAGAATTTAAAAAGCACACCTGTATGGCTCTTTCCAAAGCCTTGTTGGCACAAATATCCTGTTTCTTCAATGAAGCGTCTCACAATGTTTTCAGACACCATTTTTATCAGACAATCAGTTTTAGTTCTCACAGAACTGAAAATTGTAAAAAGCTCTTAAAATTTTGACCTTTTTTTAATAGATTCACAATTCTCTTATTTTTTCCACCTCAATCAAAAGAACTGGAACCTTTTATTTTCACAGTTTTTAATCTGTGTTAATCTCTTTAAATCTCCTGTTAAGAACTAGTTAATAATAACTTGTTAACAGTGAGCACTTGTCGATAATCTTCTGATAAATTTCCATTAGTACCTGATAAGTACCTGGTTTGTGTTATAAACATAAATTCACTTTACAATATTTTCATTTGAAGTCTGAGAAGTATTTAATGCAGCCTTGACAAAAACCTCTATGTAGTTGTCTCTGAAGAATAAATCAGTTCTTTGATAATTACTATATGTGACTTAGTAATGTGTCTTTTTGTTGATATATTTAATTTGTCCTATATTAGGATTTGATGAAAAAATTCATTAAGATATCCTAAAATAACATTACAGCATTGGCCATAAAACATAATATTTCACTTAAGACTATTAACCATGACCACAAGAAAGAAATTAACATGAAAACTTAAAAATCTTTTCTCTGATTATGAGGATAACTCTATGTAGTACTGAAGGTATACTTTAGAACTTCTTCAGTTTAATAAACATTCACTGCAATCCTTCTAAATTGTAAACAGAATAAAAACATGCTGATTTTTGTCTTTTAGAGAATAAAAAGTGAACTTTGACATTGTCAAGCCAAAATCAATCTCAGTTTTATTTGAAACATTTTATTATTATTTAATACTATTCTTCCAGAAATAGCAGGAAAAGAATAGGATTTTGTTACCAGTTACTGTATAAAAAATTATCTATGCTTTACTTTTTTGAAGGTACATTTGATGAGAAATTGACTGTCTTGGTTATTTTAAAAATAAAATATTTAACTTTATGACACATGGAAAACTTACACCTTGGGCCGTTTTCTAAGGTGCCGTCCTTACTCTGAGGTGAAGCCATTAGCCTCACCCAGTGAAAACCAGGGGGTTTTAATCAGATTATTCCTCTTTCTTTTTCTTTCTTTTTTAATTTGTCTTCCTCCTACCCTCAACCTTCCCAGATGGAAAGAATGCGGTGTGAGAATGCCTCTGAATGGGGAAAGAGAGAGCGACTAGAAGCAGAAAAACAAAGTTTGGAAGAAGAGACCAGAAAACACAAAATGCAGGTAAAAGAAATTCAGGAACTTCTGGAGATGAAAAAAAAAATACCTAAATTGAGATCATTAAAATGCACAAAGTAGGCTTTTGGTTAAAAATAAGCTTATTTTTACTTAGTCTAGTAGTATTACTTAGTTGGATTATTTTGGGAACATTCACACCCAAAATTACTATTTCAAAGTGTCAAAAAGTGTCCATAAAGCAAAGATTATACAAGACAAAGCAGCCCTTACTGCATCCCAGACTTGAGCAATTGGACCTCAGTGGCTTAGAATTTCTGCAGGGTACAGAAACAGGAAACATTTTCTGTTCATTTTTAAAAGGTGCAGGGAGAAATGACAAGTATAACAAGACTAGGAAGCAAAAGCGAAGATTGGGAGGAACAGAAGAGATTAAGTGATCTTTGCAAGCTACAGAGTTCTGATGAATTTCAAAGCAAAAAAATAACTGTGAGACAAATCATTTCCCTGTCTTGTTCAACATCAAATCTCTTCTTAGGAGAGAAAGAAGCACCTATTCTTATTTTTCTGTGCCTCCAAAGATCTGTTCATTTATTGTCCTGCTAAAAATGACTTGATAATTTATTCAAAGACCCTTAGCTGAGCATATTTCCTTTATTTTATGGTTCTTAATGCTGATGACTAAATAGTAATCCAGAAGGCTCCAACTTTCATTGAGACTCTGAAAGTTCAAAAAAGAGAAAGCAAAAAGGTCCCCAAACCCACCAATCAATCACTAAATATACATATCTGATGCTATGAGTCGTATATTGAGAAACAGTAGCTTTTTTTTATTTGCCTGAATAACAAATCATTTCATCTAATATATGTGCATTTGCTGCTGAATAATGGCATCTAAGTAGCTAGATTTAGGGTTTAGTAACTAGGTAATTTCTCTTGGGAAAGACTGAGAGAGAGGTTTTATACTTGATGTCTGCTGTTAAATGTAATCATAAGATTTTTGTGTTTCCATCATGACTGAGTATTAGCAAATGAAAGCTCATGCATATAAGCCTACCTTTCTAACATATTTTACATAACATACAACGGGTTTTAGCTTTTCTTTACTGCTATTTATTTTATGGTAACATATGCATATCATATCATATCATACCATATCACATCAGTATTTTCTTGATTTATCTATAATGCAAGTAACTTGAGGTTGGAGATATGGCCAGAAAAAGGCTCATCTGCTTAGGCATATTACTATATTTCAAATCTCTTTTGCTTGTATGTCTGTGCTGCCTTGTTTATGTGTTTGGTTTTGTTTTAAAAAACAATTAGTTGCATAGACAATTATTAGATATCTGTGATCAACTCTCTCTATTAGTATCAGCTCTCTCCATTAGTAAAGCACCTCTACATCTGATTTAAAACAACTGCAAAACATGGAATCACAGAACAAGTCAGACTGGAATCGACCTCATGAGATCTTCAGTCCTACCTCCTGCTCAAAGCAAGACCAGCTCTGAAGTCAGATTGAGTTATTCAAGGTTTTGTCTAGTGAGGTCTCAAAAACATCCAGGTCTGCACGACCTACTCTGGGCAGTGGGTTTGTGATGGCTTGACCCCAGCTGGCAGCGAAGCTCCCACCCAGCCTCATTCGCTCCCCAGCAGTGGCTTGGGGGGCAGAATTGGAGGGGCAAAATTGAGAAATAAAACTTGTGGATTGAGATAGAGACTGATTAATAACTGGGAAGGGGGAAAACGGAAAAGAAGGGAAAAAAAAAACAAGTGATGAAGAAGGGACCAACACCACCAGCAGACTGATTGCCTAGCCAGTCTCTAAGCAGCAGCTGCTTTGGAAAAAACATCATCATGTCATTGCAAGGGACACTTCCTTCCCAGGTGTAGGACTTTGTGACTGCTAAATTTCACAAGGTTCTTGTTGGCCCCTTTCAGCTTAACAGCAGAACTTCTTGATCCCATCTACAGGAAAGGACATTGCTCCTGCCTGCCCCAGCCTCAGAGGGACACGGCAAGACCTTGATGGGAGCATTTTCCCTCCAGAGTTGTGAACTGAGCATGTGATGTGTTTCTCCATTTAGGCTGGGAACCATGCCCTGCATCTTCCCCCAAGGCTGAGCTCTCTTGCAGTCTTCAGAGGCATTTCCAGCCAGATCTCCTTGCCAGAGTCTGCCAGAAGCATTCTTCTCACTGTGTCCAGGGCTCCTGGCCTCTGGCTGCAGAGAGGAAGTGGTACCACTAAAAATGACACAAAACACCCATTGACAACATGAGTAAAACTAAAGAGCAACAGGATTAAAGTGCTCTGGCAAACCCTTAATGAGAAAATTTACCTTGCTGCTGCTATTAAATGCAAAACAGGTGTTAAGAAAGGAAAGAGTTCCTTTTTCAAGAATTCCATCCTAACTCAATTTAGATGGAACCTGTCTATTCCTTTGCAGACACATTCTAATGTCACTTGTTGAACTTTGCTAAATTCTGAGACTGTTTCTGATTTTCTCTAATATTATAAGTAACCTGAAAACAATTGCTTTGACTTCTGGTTCAAGACCCTTTTATTTCTGGGATGGTAGCTTGAAGTTCAAATAAAATAACGTTATAAGCAGGGTTAGAGTAGTAAAAAAGAATGAGTGCTGTAATGTGGGTGATGGTTAGATGTCTAGGTCAGCAAAAATTGAAACTACAGCTATTTAAAGGTCTTTGTCCATCTTTATATGTATGATTTTGGCTTTATTCAACAAGTAAGCACATGACATACAGCTAATTTTTCATAGAATGAATCCCAAAGCAAAATGCAGTTGCCTAGTATCCTACTTTTTTCCCAAAACCTCTATTTGTGAGATTATTTGGATCATCCATTGTGGTTGTTTAAAACAATATTCAGTGTTATTATTTGATATATGGCTGATTTGTACTTGTAGAGGATATCAGCAAACATTAACAATATTTTTTTATTTAGTAATGGTTTTAGTAGTACTAAAAACATGGTATCGATACACAGAAATTAAATCCTTATATTCTTGTCTAAACAGTTTCATGCTGACAGTTATCTTGCTCTTTAATATGTATACATACCTCCAAAGGACACAGAATTTGTGCAATTTCTTGCCACTTATGGTAGTAAACCACGTAGATTGAAGTTCTGAATCTAAAATGTAATATTAATTATGTCTTTCAAAAAGTGTGAGTCTTTAATATTATTTTTAGCTGGCAGTTTGTTGGCTTAAAATGCTTCCCCATGCAGTTTTTGAAAGGTTAAGTTCTGTTGTACAAGATGAACAGAATTGATGAAACAATTCAGATCAGACATTGTTGCTGTGCAGTTTTATTGATTGTACTTCTTGAAATGGAAAATACCATTTAAATTAATAGATGTATTATTTGACTGATATCATGGTAAGAAATACTAAATGGATCTAACTGGTTCATCTAGGAAGGGATAGCATGAAAAAAACCCACCTGATGGTATAAATCAATACCCAAAACATGATGTTTATGTAAAAATGTTTTCTCTTTCGTCTGTGAATATGACCTTGAAACAAACGTATAAATTAATTTTGAGGAATATTCACTATTCTTTTGTATTATCTCTAATGATTATGGTAAATAGCTAGCTGTGAAATATTAAATTAATGAATATGTTCATGGACATGTTACATTAATGGAATATTCAGTGGACCTGAATATTGAACTGTGGAGCTTGTGGATGCATGAAATAAGTTTTATTTTAAGTTTGATTTCTCTCTGTAGTATGATAAGGTTATTATGTTGTTAGCAAAAAACCCCATATATCTGTGGGGTTTGTGAGAGAAGCTTAGGAGCTCCCAAACGCCAGACACAAGCAGCTCCAAGTGGCTCCAAAGGAAACCCAGAGGCCAAAGTTGAGCCATTGTGAGAGAAACAACCCTGCAGACACCAAGGTCTGTGAAGCAGGAAGGGGAGGAGTTCCCTGGGAGCCAGGGCATGGATTCTCCTTCAGCCCATGGTGCAGACCTAGGTGAGGCAGCTGTGCCCCTGCAGCCCTGGAGGTCCATGGTGGAGCAAATGGACATCTTAGTGCCCATGCATGACCCTCTGCTGGGCCCTGTGCTCTGAAGGAAAGTGCAGCCTGTGAGAGCACATGCAGGAGCAGGCTCCTGGCAGGAATCCCAGACCCTGGGGGTCCCACTCTGGAATAATCTTCCTTAAAAGTCTTTCTGCATGGAAAGCTCCCATCCTCAGCCAGTCCTTGAAGAACTGTGTGGCCTGCAGGAAGAAGCCATGCTTGAGCAGTTTGTGAAGGATTGTATCCCATGGGAGTGACACCCCTCACTCTGATACAGGGGAACACGTGAGGAGGAAGGAGAAGCAGAGAGAAAATGCATCCTGACATTCCCCTTCTGTGCATAGACAGAAGAGGGAGTGTAGAAAATGAGTACAGAAGAGATGTTGAGCCTGAGAGGAAGGGTGAGAAGGAAGGTAGATTTTAGTTCTTTCTTTGTTTTAAACTATTCTACTCTATTTTTAACAGGTAATATATTTAATTTTACCCTAGTCAAGTTTATTTTTGTGAGGTAACTTTATCTCAATCCATGAAACCTGCTCTCTTCCCCTCCACTCCTGTCCTGTAGAGGAAAGGTGTGAGAGAGCAGCTGGGTGGGTATCTGGAATTCAGTCAAGGTCATCTCATCATAGTGTCAGAGGTGGGTGTGTTCCTCACATTTCACAGGCAAAAGTTACTTTTAATGATGCAACTTCATTGAGGTTGATTCTCCTTGTATTTGTAAAATATAGAAACATTATACACTGTCGCGTTTCCCTTAGACCTTTTCCTTTCCTCCCTTAGAAGTGAAAGGGGTATTTCTTCTTTCTAAATATGTGAGGTATTTAATGATGGCTTTCTTATATGCAGAAAATAATTCATCTGTTGTAGCCATGAAGTCTTCCTTAGCCATGAAGTCTTCCTAACAGTATCACTGTGTAAGTCTTCCTAACAGTATCACTCTAATTTTTATGGTTACAAAGTTTTGGTGTAGGAATAGGAACAATGTGAATGACATTCTTCCTTATTTTAACTAAAAAAGAAAACAAAACTAGTAAAGACTATAGGATGAAATTGCTGCTCCTTAAATCTATCTTTTTAGTTGAGGAAGAAATCAAAGTTCAAATATTCCCCCTTTTTTTTAAGATCTAGAAAAATCAAATCAAGAAAAAATCCAAGATAAAAATCCTCTGTCTCTGCACATCTCTAAAGAAGACATTATAACACAACTCTATTAACTTCAGATTTATTTTTTAATAAAGGCTAGACCACTAAAGTAGCACACTTTTGATGAGAGACAGTCTTATTACTCTGAGCTGCACAGAAATGTATCACAAGTTATTAATTAAAACAGCTTTTTCAAATTCAGTTGAAAAATTAAATTTAAGAAGTAGTCAAGAAAAATAAATGGAGCAAGATAAGACGAAAACTGCTGCAGCTGCATAAACATACCTTTACATTTTGGTTAAAAGACTTAATGTGGCTTTAAGACAAATTCTTTCATCATCCCCATTTGCATTGGTATTGCTTTAATTCAGAGTGATTTTGTGCACATTAATTTTTTCTAAAGGAAACTATGTGGGAAGTTCTGCTTCAGGTATGAACAGTCCTTGCTCTAAGCCCTGAGAGAGTGGACATGGCTGGAGCACTGAAGTTTTTGGGATGGCCTAATGCCACATGTGGAATAAGGGACACAGGAGCAGAAAAAATTTTGACTCCTGTGTTTATGTTTTGTCATGTTTATGTTAACTTTTGCTGCTCTGGTCTGTTTATCAACTTCTGCTGTGCTGAATTCGGGGTGTGAGTAGGGCCGAATGTGGAAGGAGTTGCAAACTGCTTCCTTGTCAACAGTGAGCACATTCAGAGAGTGTAGATGTGATCTGTCTGAAGGGTCTCTGAGTGCCTGGGGAGTGACAGATGCATTTGGAGAAGGCATCACAGTACAGAGGAGGAGTTTTATGATTTGCCTGGATGATAAGAGAGGAATTTAAATACTTAGGGGTTATATTAATTGCCACATGTTTAGTTCCTGGTTTTGTGTCACAGATCTCTTGGACTGAGTTGTATTTATTTTTTCCCCTTCATCAGAACAAAACTCGAGAAGAGATGTAATTATGGTAATGTTGTTAAACCCTTTGACATTCATCTAGCACTGTTCATCCAGTGGAGAAATAGATTTGTTTCAACCAAAACCACTGGGCTGGTTGTTGCAATGATAAAACAGTACAGGCTGCACAATTTGCTCCCTAAATGGATTTCTAAAACACAATATATTTTGTCAGAACTACAACATGGAGTACTGTTGTTATTATATGGGGGGTTTTTTCTAATTATTTTCTGGTGAAATGCTCATTTCAATTCCTCAGAAAATTGTCTAAATTGTAGAGCTAAAACTAATAAAAACAGAGCTTAACAGATATGTTTCCTCTAGCAAATTATGCTGATATTTAATAAAAGACAGGGAAAAAATCACTGGTTTACAAACTGTTATAGATCAACACTCAGCACTGTACTTTTCTTGCAAGTTTCCAGTTTCAAAGATAATAAATTCAGAATTCCTGACAAGAAAAGCTGAAAGTTCAAGAACAGATTTAAAAATTAATCTCTCATTTGCATCTGACTAGTGGTATAACTTCAAGAGCATTAATATGCTTCAAATTTTTCATTTAATTTTATTATTTTGTCATCCATTTTCTAACTTCTTGAATGGGCCTGTAAATTGTAATGATACATTTTTCAAAGTTCTTATAAATATTTTTTAATTACACATTTCATTGTGATGAAGGAAACCAGAAAAGCTATTTTAAAAGCAAAAGTTTTAAAAGCTATTTAAAAGCAAAAGTTTTCTTTTGATGCATGTGTATAATTAGCTATTTTACATTTATTCTTTCTTTTTAGAAAAATGTTTATTTGACTTTTATTTCACTTTATTTTTCTTTTATTTCACTTAAAGATAATACCTTTAGTACTGTTCTGTAGTTTCCCAACTCTGTTGCACCACCTCCCTCCCTGTTTTTTCCAGTCAGTAGGGAAAGCTTGCTTTAGAAAAGCCAGTTCCATTTTTTTTCTTTTTTTGCAGAGTAGCATGAGAGTATTTGCAGGCCATCAGAATAAAAGTTCATCTAGCCTTGTATCCCATTTCTGACATTGACCAAAAATGGGTATGTACAGAATACTTACTAAGAGCAGCAGAGGAATACTGTATCAGAGAGCTGTCATGGGCTCTTAGCAACTCATGTCTGAGAAGTTTCCAGAATGAGATCAGTGTTTTTCAACTCTAATGCTTCTTACTGATTTTTTTTTGTAATTTTTATAAATTATTTTGAAGCACATGTTAATTTTTAACATCCACTATGCCCTGCCATGAAAAATTGTAAATTTAGCTGCACATTAGTAACATATTTGCACTGTTTGCTTTACATCTACTTTTATATTTTCATGATACTGAAACAGAAAATTAATTCAGTTCCCTCTTTCTTCACACCATCACTGATATGATCTTCCATCTTCATGGAAACTGCTCAATTATTCCTCTCTTCTTTCCCTTCTCACTTATTTTTTCCTAATTTAGTAACTAGGTATTCCTGTATGTAAGGGCAATTTTTTATGTCAGCTAAGTTTCTCTAAGAATCATTGTGGAAGATCTTTGTGAAATGACATTTGAAAGCCTGCCAAGACCTCTGATCCAGCAGAGTCAGTTTATTGACTCGTTCAGAAAACTGACATAAGTTGGTAAGCCCTAAGATTTTTTGAATAAAAATTGTTTTGATTCTTCCTCAATAAATCACATTTGCCCATGCCTTATCTTATTTGTAACTAAGAATATCAATATCAGTTCTTTCTGGGCTTTTTTATACCCTCTTGAAGCATTTTAAAAATTGTCCTTGTGTAAGCTGTTTCCTAGGCTTTTTGAATTCTTTAATGTCTGATATCTCATCCCAGGAATTTTTAACTACCCATTTTGTCTCCTTGATTTATGGCAATGTTCAGTTTGAGATAGATCCTCTCATGTAACACATATATATATATATATAATATGGGCACAAAATTTATTTCCATGCTTCTCCCACATGAAAACAGAGGAAACTCAAGTAGCTTTCTGGTTTTCTTAATTTTTTTATATTGTTTATGTAATTGTCAATAGACTCTGAAGTTTCTTGCTGTTAATTTTTTAGAAAAATGATTAATGATAATTTTTATAATTTCTGCAAGTTGTTCCTCCTATCCTTTTTGGCTTCTCTTAGTTATCTTTATAAAAGTACTGCCAGATTTTAAGATCTATTTTTCTCCCTTGTAAAAAGATAATTACACTATTCATGTGATATAATATTTTATATAGTTCCCTTATGAAATAACCACAGTAAACCCTACCCCAGAATATATGTATGTGAAATTGATTTACATTTCTTCTGCTCTATTGTCAGACTTGAATATGTTTTCAAATTGTTCCCACAATCTGTAATAAGATAAAATTGCAATCTTTAATTTTTTTCCCCCCATTTTATTAATTCTTAAAATATTTTCTTAACATTATTGCTGTTGATAGAAGGTCAGGAATTTTACTTGTTTTTTTTTTTTCTTTTGTCTCATGATTAAGTTGTCATTTGGGGAAAGGGGAAAATGTGCGTCCAAGTGTGCCAATGCTCTGTTCAAGTTTCATTCCTTTGAATCCAGCCTGTCAAATCTGATTAATCAGTGATTAATCTTTTCAGTTACATAGAAATTTTGGCCCTGTGTGAAATATCTGAAAGCTTGTCTCGGTTGTCAAGGTATTTGCTGCAGTTACTGAATATTTTAAAATACTTCCTCTGATTAAATTCCAGCTTCTTTGAAGTAGCAGACTTTCAAATTCACTTGTTACAGGAAAAGGAGTTGGACTTATATTTGTGGGGGCCTTCTAACTCAGCGTATTCTGTGATTCAAATTATTTTTTCAGAATAAGTAGAAGAATATTTATTAAAAAGGAGAGGCTAATTCAGCCTTCAATTTGGGACATGTTTTAATAATCTTGGAAAAAGAACAAAAGAAATTGTTCCTTAGCAATATCTCTCTCAAAAATGCATGCTCATGGATTTGAACATTTTTGACATTTGGAAATTTCAGTTCTTTAAACAGCCAACAGTAGATGTTTGGAATATCTTGTGCTTTGCCTTGCTGTGCTGTGCATAGCCCATTGCTTTCAGAACAGCTATCTGGGGTTATTGTGTTCATTGAAGAGATCACGGCTCAGCTGTCCCTGATCTGCTCTCACTTTCTAACCCTTCTAGCCAAGTTTGTGTAATGATATGTCTCTATGTAAACCTTCATAATGTTTCTTATTCCTTCTTTCTTTTCTTTTCTTTTCTTTTCTTTTCTTTTCTTTTCTTTTCTTTTCTTTTCTTTTCTTTTCTTTTCTTTTCTTTTCTTTTCTTTTCTTTTCTCTTTTCTTTTCTTTTCTTTTCTTTTCTTTTCTTTTCTTTTCTTTTCTTTTCTTTTCTTTTTTCTCTTTTTTCTTTTCCCTTTCCTTTCCTTTCCTTTCCTTTCCTTTCCTTTCCTTTCCTTTCCTTTCCTTTCCTTTCCTTTCCTTTCCTTTCCTTTCCTTTCCTTTCCTCTTTCCTTTCCTTTCCTTTCCTTTCCTTTCCTTTCCTTTCCTTTCCTTTCCTTTCCTTTCCTTTCCTTTCCTTTCCTTTCCTTTCCTTTCCTTTCCTTTCCTTTCCTTTCCTTCCCTTCCCTTCCCTTCCCTTCCCTTCCCTTCCCTTTTCCTTCTTCCCTCCCTCCCTCTCCTCCTCCCTTCCTCTCTTGCTCATTTATCCCTTCCTCCCTTCCTCTTTCACTTATTTATCCCAGTGTATCCAGCTCAAGAAGTGAGACAATGCAAATCTCATAATATTTAACAAAACCAAGTGCAAGGGGCAGCACCCGGGTCAGGGTAACCCCAGTATCAACACAGGCTGTGGGATGAACAGATTGAGAGCAGCCCTGTGAGAAGGACTTGGGGCTGCTGCTGGGTGAGGGGCTGGACATGACCCAGCAATGTGTCCTGCATCCCAGAAAGCCAAATGTGCTGCATCCAAAGCAGTGTGGGCAGCACAGCAAGGCAGAGGACTCTGCCCCTCTGCTCTGCTGTGTTCTGCTCTGGTGAGATCCCTCTGGAATGCTGCATCCAGCTCTGGGGTCCTCAACACGAGAAGGACATTGAGCTGTTGGAGCAAGCCCAAGCCACCATGATCAGAGGGACGGAGCTCCTCTTCTACAAGGCATGGCTGAGAGAACAGAGTTTGTTCAGAGTTGGAAAAGAGTGGGCTCAGGGGTGCCTGCTTGCAGCCTTCCAGTATCTAAGGTGGCGAGACAGAAAAGGACTTTCTACAAGGATGCGTAGTGACAGAAAAACGCAGAATGGCTTCAAACTGGAAGAGAGTAAGTTTGGATTAGATATTAGGAAGAAATTCTTTATTGTGAGGATATTAAGGCATGGAACAGGCTGCCCAGAGAAATTGTGGTTGCCCCATCCCCAGAAATGTTCAAGGCCAGGTTGGATGGGGCTCTGGGCCACCTGGTCTGGTGAAGGATGTCTCTGTCTATGGCAAGGGTTTGGAATCACATGATGTTTAAGGTTCCTTCCAACCCAAACCATCCTATTACTCTGTAATTAAAGGGAAAAAGTAATCTAAATCTAATTGGAAATAGTGGAAACAGTCCACTATTTCTTCATTAGACCTTATTAGAAAAAAAATTGGCAATACTTTGACACTTGAGAATTTCATAAAAATTTAATCCTGTGCCAAAGAAGAGAACAGAAATAACAGCTTTTATTTAGTTATTATTTAAGGTAATTTTGTCAAGATTCAATGAAGACAGGTAGTCCTCTAACAGCATAAATACTTATCTATGGATGTGAACACCTCTTGTCTGACCTCATGTCTTCCCATATGCTTTGCTTTTCTCAGTTTAGGAATATTGATGTCTTTGCCTTTTTCTGATCCAGAAAATTTGTGATGAAGGAAAATAATAGTTTATGTAAGATAACCAAAGTTATTTCTCTACCTAAAGGCAAATTCCTTTTTTTCTGTTTTTTTTTTAATTTTTCTTTTTTTTTAAGATGCTTTGACCAGAATTTTATTTCTACTTGATGATACTAAGGAAGTTCTTTTGTTATAGTCTGAAACTGCACTCGTTATTGCAAAAACATTTTTTTGCAAAGAATTTCCTTTTATTTTTTTTGTATATATAACATCTAATATTTCTAGTATCTTTGTTTAATTATAGTTGGGAAGTGAATATGTTAAAATTTCAAGACATTCTCAGGCTGTGTTGACATATAACATAATTGCAAAGGAAAATAAATAGTCTTCAACATTATTTTACCTATTATCTACATGCAGAAATATCAATCATGTAGTCATTTAGCAGGAATTCTTAGATAACATAATAAATCCTTACTCTCAGCCATACATCTTACCAAGGATATTTATTTTCATATTACCAAGTTTATAGTACAAATGAGTTGCAACCATGTTGGAAGATGCAATTTCTTTAGTGCCAGATATTTAATAGACTGTTTTACACCATGCTTAAGCAGGTTGTAGAAACCCTTACAAATGTTATCTTAGAAAACATTTTCCTGTCCTACAGTTTTCAAGAGGTCCATGTAATTTTGCAAGTGATTAGTCTGTGGAGACTGCTTTTTCTCCCAGTGTTATAATGGCTGTAAGTATTTAGAATCCAGAATTCCTCTTCTGTTGCACTACTGTAATTTCAGTGTCAGCATCAAAACCAGTATGTTAGCCTCTACCCCAATATGTCAGAGGGGCACCCATTCCCTAAGGGAAACAGAGTCAGGAGCTGAGCAGCACTTACTTTTGGTTTCCAGCAGAGTATTTTGACCAAGCTTTATCAAAGGTCCTTTCTCAAAGGGGAGCAGGGGCATGCTCTCAGCTGTATTGTCTCTAAATTGGCCCAAAGCCCAGGCAGCCCAGCCTCTGCCCTTGGAGCCCCTCTGTCCATCACTTAGCATCAAATGACTGTATCTGAATTAGAACTTGGCTGAGAGGCTGTAGAACTGTTGAGCAGGGATAGTTTCAGCCCAGCCAGATTCACCAAAATAATAAGTTTCTTCTGTTCAGATTGATTAAATGTGAGCTTGTTTGGTTTTGGTTTTTTTTGTTTTGTTTTGTTTTGTTTTGTTTTTTAATGAGGTTTTTTTTGTTTTGTGGGTTTATTTGTGGATGGGGTTTTTTGTTTGATTTGTTTTGGTGGTTTGTTTTTGGGGTTGGGGTTGTTTTTTTTGGTGTGTTTTGGTTTTTTGTTATTTTTTTGTGGTTGTTTGTTGTTCTGGTAAACGAATCAATTATTAACTTTTATGTCATGTTGAAGGTCAGCACTGGTGATGGCTGACCTTCAAATGGAAATGACTGTAATGGGCTCCTGTATAGTTGAGTGGAAATACCTTTTACCAAGTCTAATGGCCTAGAACTGATAAGTTTAAATCAATTACTCTACATTCACACTCTTGTGGTTTTATGATTACTGGGTGTAAAGGTATCTGCAGTTCTGAATTGTCTTAGACATTTACAACTCATCACACGGCACACCGTGATTGAAGAAGGTGCTTTTTCCTAAGTAATATTTCCAGCTAACTAAGTGGAAGTGAATGCTTTTGGCAGTTCTGCATCCCTGGCTCCCATGGTATAAGGCAGATCAATTTACATGAAGAATATTGTTGGTAAAATCTGAAAGGTCATGGTACTCAGACATACATAATAGTCTGCCTTCTGAAAAATCAATCTGTCTGCATTGATTTGGTGAAGAAAGCTATTGATGTTTCTGTTTGTTTCAGAAACTGATGGTTGTGCTGAGAGTAAACTTTATTTTCATTGACCTTACTGGGACTTCTTAAGTCTAATAAATAAAATATTTCATTTTATATACAAGAATAATCTTTATGATTTAGAAAATACTGACTCCATAAATTAAAAAATGTTAGGAAAATGTCCTATAAAGAGAAAGAACATAAGATCCTAGAGAAAAATAATGAGGCATTTTAAAATTTTTTATTTCCCAACAAAGCTGGATTTGATTCTACTTGTTTCTGTTTTCACAACGCTCCACAAAAAATCTTGCAGCTTATAAACTGTTCCATTTGTTTCCATCAAGATGTAATAAAAGCTTCAATAATGTAAAAAAATTGTGGTGTTCATACTAAAAGATGAAGGATAGTAAAGATAATAAAAAGCCTTGAATGCTTATGGGATTTTTTTGATGAATGTATGCATCCCCTGCAATAGAAATAGAGAAATGTTAAAGAAATTATATGACCTGACACCATTGTGACTACAATGGTGTCAGGGCACTACTTCTGTTCCTAAGTGATTAGGTAACAAAGGGTTGGAAAATATATTTTCTGAAATTCTAGTAATTTTTCCAGTATATTAGTTCTGATCCAAGAAAAAAAATATTTTTTCCAAGTGCTTATTTTTCTGAAATGTTTCAGGTAATGCAATTTAACCTCTAATTTTTTTATAAAGAATTTACTACTAGTGATCTAAATACACAATGACAAGAGGTTTTCAATACCTTTCTGAGTGTGTGGTGCTTACTAGCTTCTAAATGCAGATAAGTTAATTTCACTGAACAATGGATGCAACTCACACAGAAATGTTAAATCAAATGCTTCAGGATAAGCCTATATTAAATTTCATAAGAACCAATCAGGATCATGTGCATGAAGCAGAAGTTTTACACTTTGGAATGCTGAAGGTCAAATGCCAATCAAGGAGAAGTTGTGAAAACTGGAGTTTATGAGGAGAAATGTCTAGAAATAGTTTCATTTAAAAAAAAACCTATGTTTTTTCTTTGTAAAGAAAACAAGATTTTTCTCTAAATACTGGATCTGATTCCCTAACTTGCATACAGTGCTTTGGAAAAATAAAATATAATATATTCTATATAATTTTCTATAATTTTCTGAGTAGGTATATTTATACTATGCATTTGTGTTTTGTCCGTTATAAAAATGTGTTCACATATTGAAAAAATAAAAAAATCAATTGATGAAAAAAACCCTCCAAAATATCTGTAATTAAAACAATGTAATATTTTAAATGGAGTTTTAAAAAATATTGGTGTTCAATCTTGTAAGCCAAGACTTCACTTGTTCTTTGTATTCTCTAAATTATTAAATGTTCAGATACATAAATGGTCATACAAAACTAAACACAGAAAAATTTTTTACTTATTTGGGGCTTCTTGCTTTGAGCCAACAAGATGAAAATGGAATTATGCTTTAAAATAATACAGCTTTAAAATGATTGTAAACATGTTTGGATTGAAAGCACATTGCACTTTAGGCTGTTTTATGAAAATGAAAGAGTTGTTAGCTGGTGTGTTGTAAATGTACATTGTATTTTAAATAAGCTTCTTTGGGGTTTGAATTGTTTCTGCATAGAAGGTAAAAATAAGTTTTCTGAAGAGGAGTAAGACAAGGAGGGAACAAAATTTAGAATTTTTTTTATCCTAAAACATTGATATGAATGACAAAGCAATTTTAAAAATACAGCTATGTTACATACTCCCAAGTAGCATGTATGGAATAATAGACTCAGAGACTCATAGGATGGTTTACGTCGAAGGGACCTTAAAGACAATTTGTTTCCATCTCCACTGTCATGGTCAGGGACAATTTCCAGTAGACCAGTTTGTTTAGAGTTCCATCCGTCCTGATTTTCAACCCTTCCAGGGATGTGACCTCCGCAGCTTCTCTGGTCAATCTGTTCCAGTGCCTCATCACCACCACAGCAAAGAATGATTATAATATCTGATCTAAACCTACCCTCTTTCACCCTGAAGCCATTCCCTCCTGTCCTGTCACTACACATCCTTACACAAAGCCCCTCCATCTTTCTTGTAGGCTCCCTTCAGGTAGATTGGAAGATTACAGGTAGACTGGAAGATTACAATTAGGTTATCCCAAAGCCTTCTCTTTCCCAGGTTAAAAAAACACACTTCTCTCAGCTTTTTCTCATAGGAGAGGAGCTCCTTTCCTCTAATCAGCTTGGTGCCCTCCTCTGGACTCGCTCCAGCAGCTCAATGTCTTTCTCATATTGAGGACCCCAGAGCTGGATGCAGTGCTCCAGGTGGGATCTCACCAGAGCAGAGCAGAGCAGAGGGGCAGAATTCCCTCCCTCTCCCTGCTGGCCATGGTGCTTTGGATGCAGCCCAGGGCACATTTGGCTTTCTGGGATGCAGGACACATTGCTGGGTCATGTCCAGCCTCTCACCCAGCAGCAGCCCCAAGTCCTTCTCACAGGGCTGCTCTCAATCTGTTCATCCCACAGCCTGTGTTGATACTGGAGGTGGGCCTGACCCAAGCACAGCCCCTTGCACTTGGTTCTGTTAAATGTAATAAGATTTGCATTGTCCCACTTCTTGAGCTTGTAGAGGTCCCTCTGGATGGCATCTCATCCTTCAAGTGGGTTAACTGCACCACTCAGCTTGGTGTCGTCTGCAAATTTGCTGAGGGTGAACTCAATTCCTTCATCTTTGTCATTAATGAAGATACTAAATGACTCTGGTCCCAGTAGAGACCAGTACAGAAAAATATAGTCTGGTTTTATAAATACTAATGGTAGAAATAGAAGTCTTTACAGAGACTTCTGCTATTTATGAACACTAAAATAGATACTATGCAATCACTTGTCTGCCTGTTGTGATCTCTTACCTACCAGATGTATTTTTCCTTCAACACAATAATTATTATATATTAAGATACTCGGTATCTTGAATTAAATGAGTGGTCTGTGTATAAATTACTGAGCTGTGGATTTGGACTAGTAGAAGCAGGCTGATAGAGTCCAGCATGTAGGCTGCAGTATTTCC
This sequence comes from Melozone crissalis, assembly GCF_028551555.1. Lineage (NCBI taxonomy): Eukaryota > Metazoa > Chordata > Aves > Passeriformes > Passerellidae > Melozone > Melozone crissalis. Next base: position 26,553,454 of record NW_026535820.1, read on the forward strand.
AATCCACCTTTGAACTGTGGACAAAAGATTTGAATTTGTATTTTTCTTATTTTTAAACAGTGCTGCTGGGCTAAGGAACTTGCACTGGAGTATTTGTTGAGTTTGGCTCCAGAGAAAGAGGAGCTGTTTCATAAGATCAGCTAAATTGATATTTAGAAATGTCACCCGTGATATGGTGGCCTTTTCTAATATATCCCAAGGCAAATATAACCTTTCACTCAAAATTTTTGTTGTTGAAATTATGTACTTGTATAGTCTATTTCTTATTTGGAGTCCTTAATATTTAGATGATTAAAAAAAAAAATTTAAGCAGATCTACCTGTTTTTTTTTTTTTTTTTGCCTCTCAACATCATTGATTTATTGATTCTTATTTGTATATATGGTGGAAAGCATGTCCTTAGCATGGTAGGAAATGGTTGAGCAGAATTTGAATGTTTGATTGAATGATTCCTACTGAGAAAAGGAAAAATAGGCCTTATTGGATTGGGCAAAAAGGAATTGTTGGTGTGAGAAACATATGGAAAATGGTAGAAAGCATGCATGCTAAACAAAAAAATGTATTATATGGTGCTATCTTTCTATGCATTGTCCTCGCAAGACAAGAGGAATGCTGCAATAGTTTATTCTTTAAACTTTTTTACATTTTCTCCGTATTGTGTCCTCTCACCTTTTGCCCCAGCCTGCTGCAAAACCTCCCCCAATGATACCAACAAATGTTGACAGGAAAATTATGCTGCTTTAGAATAGTCCTTGGGTAAATTGCTCAGGAGACCTGTCAAAAATGCCTTACAGCTCTCACAGTACAGATATTAAAGTTTCCTTCTGGGTGATCTAAGGGAAGAATAGTGCTACAGTAGAAATATTACCCTGGCTTTGGATATGCTCTGTAAATTCCTTATTGTGAATTTTTTCCACCATACTGTACTAACTCAATTGCTTCTAGGAATATATAAAAATTATACCATTTTGAGGTGGTTTTTTAACCCTTTTTGCCAGGTAGCATTTCCGTGTTTTTACTGCAAAGATCTATCGTTCACAAAAAACCCCAATGACCAGTGGGACAGAAAATTTTAATATGTAAAAAAAATAAATTAATAAGTATGAATATATTAATATGTTGTGCTAATATAATGTGCTAATGTATATTTAGGACAACTTTATGGCATTGCTTACACAAGCTAGTAAGATAATCTAGATGGGAATGTCACTTTTAACTTTTCCATATGGATTAAATGTACAGCAGTTGTGTGGAATTGGTAAACTGATCTGGATTAAAGTATGCATTAGATATATTTGATGACATATGAAGGACTGTATTTACAGAAGGACTTTAACTGGCAAAACTAATGGTTTTGTCAGTGTGATAGCACCCATCTCAAGATGTAGTACAAGGCTGCAATAAAAAAAAAGCAAGCAATAAACAATACTGATATTTTATGTTAAGGTGTTCATATCTCTTCTCTTCCCCGACCACAGAAATTATATTCAAGTGACATTCAGAGGTCTTCTCAATACATGCTTGGTAGTGGTCTTGTTCAAAATACAAATCTTGAATTGATTACAAAATTTCCTAACTGAAAATCAGAGGATCCAGGGCAAGTCCATTATGTATATCAGCTTCATAAGACTTGTGCAGTCGTGCCTTGATTTTGGGAAAAGCAGATATTGTGCTGCAGTACTCTGCATTGTTGGTTTGACCACATACAGTAAATTGACATGAGAAAAATGTATTGCCTCTCCTGAATGTGCTCCTATCATCTGTGCACCTCATACTCAATAGAGCTGACTTGGAAATTTTAATCTGTCGTACTCATTTTCTGAGTAGGACAGCTGTTACATGCTGCTGAACACTAGGACAGTATGTCTACCTGAGAAAGGTAAATGGTGAAAAACAGATTTTTGCTATGTAGTTTTCCTACTCTGAATGCCCTCCCTCCCTTCCTCTTCCTCCAGCTTTGTATGCTGAGCATGACATTGTAGGAATATCTCTTTGTCCAGTCGGGTTCAGCTGTCCCAGCTGTGCTCCCTCACAGCCTCTTGCCCATCCCCAGTCCCCTCGCTGTCAAGGCAACACGAGAACAGAAAAGGCTGGGGTTTTGTGCAGGTACTGCTCAGCAATAGCTGAAGCAGCTGATGTCACAACACTGTTCTCTCCAGTAATTCAAAATACAGCATTGTAGGAGCTGCTATGGAGACAAACAACTGTGTCCCAGCAAAACAAGTACAACTATGAAAGATTCCTTCAGGTTACATTGATCTCTATTTTGAGGATGATTTAATGCAGTGTTACTTTGCTTAAAACGAGGCATCATTTCTCTGTCAATAGCACCTCTTTCAATAGTTTATTTTACTTCTTTATTTTGATAGAATGTAGGCAATAAACAGAAAGAGTGAGTGAAACTAAACTATCTCAAAGATATATACTTATTTAATTATGTTTATAAACTATCATTATGCATTTCTAATTGGACATTTGCTTCTAATAGTTTTGTCAGATATAGATTCACAGCCTTTAGAACAACAGCTTTTGGCTCTAATCTGGAGATGGACCAGGATCTCTGTACCCATCTTTATTAAAAAATAAACATTCCATCTGCTCTTTTTTTGTACGTAACATATGGTGACAATAACAAAGTACTAATACCTAGGGGGAAAAGTTCCATCTCTCTGTGTAGCTAAGGATGGCTGCATAATACGGCGAGATTCTGTTACTGTCATTCCATTACAATACGTTACAGAGGCAAAAAATACATTTTGTTGGTCTGTATCTATGATGTCTGTGGTAATATCATGATCACATTGTAGTAACATGAGAAGTTTTGTGATTTGAACAGGATTGCATTAGAAAATTGCTAGTATAATAATTCTAGTTGATTCAGTCTTAGTACAGCCAAGCTAAAGGAAACAGACCAGTAAATTCATTTATTACTATTTAAATAGCAATGTATATTTATTTGACATATTTATTTTACTCTAATTTGAAGAATTATTCTATAATGGGATTCCTGATTCACCCAAGAACCCTTTTAAACCACATCAAAAATTCAATGCCCCTAAAAAATCATTATATGAAGCATTTCCATTGTCACTTCAGGATTTTGTGTTCAGAATATAGCACAATAAAAGTTGAAAATACTGATTAAATGAGGGTAATACTGGGGGTAGGAGGAGGGAAGGGGAGCTGAAATTTTACTTTAATCGCAGTAAAAATTACAGATTTTTGGTTTCTGTCTAAAGTTTGTATTTTGAATGTCTAACAAATTTGAGTGGCAAAGACAGAATTTACAATAAAAGTTAAAAAGAGCTTCTTGGCTTGCTCTTAATTGGCTTCCTTTCCCATCTAGCAATTTCTCTGAGATAAAATTTGTCCTTTTTAAATTATTGTTGTCTCTAGTTACTTGATCATATTTGAGGATTCACTTTCTCAACATAATTCCTTCTTTGTTTGCTGTAGTTCTGTCTTAGTTGCAATGTCAAGCTCTTATATCTAGAGGTAACATTGTTTCTTCTGTTGTCAGGATTAGGAAGAAGAAAAAAAAACAACACTGCTAATTATTGTCCTTTTGTGGTATATTAGATTGTTCTTTAAAATATTTTGATTCTTTCCCCGTCTACCATCAACATAAACAGATTCCATTTAATACCAGTAGAGTTTAGATCTGTTATTTCAGTTGCTACTTCACTGTGTATCAAAAGCATTCAGAACACTTAATGAGCTTTTTTTTTCCTTAACAACTGAGTTCTGGAAAGGCCTTAAATCCCATCTCTTCCCATTTTTTGAGGGACATGCAGCTGTCATGCTATGCACTTTTTCTGTAAGTGTGCAAAATTCTTTTTCACATCTCAAAATCAGAAGACTGGAATAAAGCAGAAAACATCTGGTTAGGTTGGCAATATCTGTCAGTTTGCCAGACTATTAGCTTAATAATAGAATATCCGTCAAAAGTAAAGAAAGAAAAATGTTGGGGGTTTTTGTTTGTGCACCTTAAATGGATATTTCTGTTAAAACCAGTGAGGACATTGAGGACATCTCAAACTTTCTTTACTTCTTGAGCCACAGCAAAGAGTACTTAATTTGAATTTTTCTGGGTTCTGTGATTTTCCTTTTCATCTAAGAGGGATTAGAAGCAGAATAAAAAGTAAAGTAGTCTCTTCACAAATCCAATCCATCTTGATTTTTGTTTTACTCTAGTAAACAAACTCTAGTAATAGACATTAGAGAGGAAATCATTAGTTAAATGCTGTTTAATCATATTCTTCATTGAAAATTAACTGTCACTCTGTTTAAAATTAGGGCTTCACTACTCTAAGTAAACCATAGTTTGTAGGCATTGTTTCAAGCATAGTAAATTTTGAAGCTGTTCCTGATTCGTTGCTTTTTCTTTTTGAGTGATTGATGAATGTTGTGGAGTGGTTGCAGTGTCAGAATAAGACAAAGAAAGAAAACAGAAAATAAATAAATGAGTTAATAATGAGTATATCTTGAAATTAGGAGAATCACATGAAATTGGTACGAATTCAAGAAGCACATCCACACTTTAGATTGTGTTATAATTGTCTAATTGTGTAATCCAAATAGGTAGTTACTATATCAGTTACAATGACAGTGATATTTACAGACAAATATCTAGGTAATAAAGAAAAGCTTTCAGTGGAAATACAGTTAAATTTGTATTATGTAAATTATTCAAGTTTTCCACTTCTCTGATGTTTTTTTCATCTTTCTACTGTCAACCTAGTATTTTAGGTTGGTACACATCCTCAGGAGGGATGGAGTCAGGGGGAGGATTACAGGAAGCTATTGGTCCTGATTTTTTTAAATGAAGAATTTTATGATTGGTGGTGACTATTTCTTTCTTCTCAGATTTAAGTCTGTCATGGGATTTTAAAATTTTTTTTAAATTTTTTTAAACACACTGCCATTGTTTGACTTCTCTTTTTTGGTTGCTGCCTGAACTGTGTTTGCCCCTTTGTGAAGGCAGTTGGCAACTATTAGTTTGCATTCTCTGATGGCCTCCTCCAACCCCAGTGTAACCTATAGGGGTAATGTTTGCTACTTCTCAGCTTTATAGATTTGTCAGACCTTTGCCATAAATCATATTCACATTGCTCAACTCAATTCTCAACTCAACAAGACAAGACATGAGATGTTGCACTTCTGAGGGAATAGAAATTCTGTGGCCTTCCATGGGTAAGGTCAAATTGTTACATGGACGGGCATCACCACCACACTCTCAGTGTAAATTTTGAGATATATTCCATGTAGACACCCTTTACCGTGTGGAGTTTTAAATTTGGGGTTTGATCTCTTGTTTGGATTAGGGTTTTTTCATGTGGTTTTGTGGCAGGGAGACAACAGGGTTCTGCTTCTAAGGCTAATAAATGAAATTAGTTGGAAAGCTACTTGCTGATTCTCTGACAGGTAGCTATAGCAAAGATACACTATAATTTTATTGTATTTAGCTGGGTTGGATTCTATGATCTTAAAGGTCTCTTCCAACCTAGTGATTCTGTGAAACCATGAAATGTTCCAAATCAAGTTGCATCAGACATCAGATTTGCTGTTAATATATTAGAAGTATTTAGGGGAAAAAGACTAATAACAATTTAATCTTTGAACAACTGAAAGTGAAATATAACTCAATATGGAGAACCAGAAGGAATTCTATGAGCTTATCCATGCTCCTGTTCTTTAGAATATGCAAGTTTTTATGTTCTGCAGCCTTACTCAATGACCATTTTTGCTTTTTTAACTTTTCATTAGAGGACACTGATGGACAGTGAGGTCTTCAGAGATATATTATGGAACTAATCAGCTTCAGTAGAACAGCTTGCCTTTCTCACATTTTTATTTTCCAGCTCCTACCTAATAATAAAACAAATAACAAAATTATCTCTCCTTTTGGTCTAAAATGCTTTCTTTCAGTGTGTGATAACATTTAGTTGTTTTTATGTTTCTTGTCCTACACTCCTGTTTCTCAAAATTCTACTGCCTGAGGAACATGGAGTCTTAAACAAAGAAAATTTGCTATAGTGCTGTAAATCCCTATAATTGAATGGCCCGAGGTGCATGGATTCTTTTGAAGGCAGCTTGTTTAAACCCATACTTCACTATTTGTAATACATCCCAGCAGATCCTGATCACATAGTGACCCATAAAAGCTATGAAGTGGTTCAGCTGATACCCATAAGAGAAAGTAATTGACTTGGGAGCACAAGCAAAGGCTCATCTGTCCACAGATAACTCATTCTCTAAGATATTGCAAAGACACTGCTTGGAAAGGAATTTGCTGTGACTGGGGTTGGAGAAATAAAGTCACAAGAATGAGTTTGTCTCGAAAGTTTAAAAGTGCTCAGTGAAAAATGTGGAAAACAAAGAAAAAATTTTAGGAAGACCTGTCTACTGATTTTGGCTCTATTCCTATGGATTTGAATGGATTTAAACCTTTGAGCAATATTTACTGCTTTTAAGAGACAAATATGAGAAAAAAATAAGAAAAGAAGAATATAATTTCAGAGTATGTGCGCTATTAGGTATAAAATTTTTCTTTGAATTGTTTTTTCCAGCTATTTCTGTACAGAACATTTGTAGAAATTGCACATACTTTCCCCAGTTTCTCTTTCCAATTCATTGGAAAAATGAATCATCAAAAATTCAACAATTTTATTATTCAATAAATTGACAGCTATTTATGTCTTTTGAATAGAGAGGGTAATAAATCTTTTACCTTGAAAATCTTGGTGCTTGTTGGATCAAACTGCAGTGGGTAGAAAAAACTAAGGTAATGCTGTGACTTAGGTTATGGATTGAATATGAATCCATATCTACCAACAGGTAGGTGGATTCTTCCTGTTCAAATTTGCAGGTGTGTTCACCAAAATGTCTATACTGCAATCTCATAAAGCTACCTTAACTGTTGAATTTTATTTTCTATATCTCTTTATCAGAGGTTTGTATAAGAATTTTTGTTTTTTCTTCCTCTGACAATTGTTGCAGCAGATGTGAAAAGTTTAAATGAAAATGAATTATCAGTTCTGTAACATCTAAAAAGAAAAGGGACTCATAATTTTACAATATTTGCATCAGTAAATGTGGTAAAAGTGTAAGGCTATCGTCAGGGTATACTTCAGGCTTGCTAAGCAGAATTTCTCATTTGGCATTTTAAATCCACGGAGATCTGCCCTTGTTTAATAAGAGTCACATGTAAAGCTAGGATTGTCTTAGCTTGAATTCAATCCCCATGTAGATGTATTTGTTAAAATAAAAGTAATACAGGCAACAAACTTTTGACCCAGATTAAAGGTATGCGGATCTGCTCAGTGATTGTATTTTATGTAAAGAAGGATGGTAACATCCATTTCTTACACTCCTTGTGGGTAAACAATCATACTGAGTAATCTTCCTGCTTACTGATATTTGTTGGTCTTTTTGACATATCTGTTAAGGATGTTGAAAACAACTCTGGGAATTTGGAGAAGTAATTATTAAAATTGATTAGTAATACCTTAAAGAAAATTTTCAGTGCCTTAAGAGCAGTGGATTATATGATGATAAGAGATTTTTATTTGCTGCATTTAGTAAACTGACAGTCAATAAGGATGGAAGGTTTGAATGTATGCTGTATTTTATGCCTTTTATACCTGCCCTGGAGAATTTTCAATCTCTGTGAGTGGAATGCACATAAGTTACGTCAATAAATAGACTATTTGCAGTGCTTTTATATTTTTAGATTTTTCTATTATGGTACTCTAAAAATTCCCTATTGTTTTTTTGCTCCTGACCAAGCATGGAAACAATGGTAGTCCTCATCAAGGAGCATTGGAAGGAGGTCACAAGAGTACTTGCAACAAGTGTCTGCACGGCCTAAATGTGACATAATATATTGTGTATAATTTTGAAAGACATAACCATATTGCAGAGATGTTTCCAAACTGCTGGAACTATGAGAAGTTATAGAGGAGAGCTGCTAGGTGAGCTCTGTAATGGTACATCTCCTTTGCCTCCCCTATGTAATGATCTTATTGCAGGAAGTGCTCCTGAAAGCTTCTGCCTTTTGAATATCATTCCTGGTCGATTGTTAATGAGCTAGTCATTTAGGAAAAAAGTGCTGGATTAAACCCAAACAACACGTAGGTCCTAATTGCACATATTTCTGTGAAAGTTCATGAATGGCCTGGAGGACCAATGAAGACTGCTTGCTCTATCTCTAGCACAGCATTCATTCAGCACAACTTCGTATTTTTTGATACCTCAAATTCTGGTGATTGTGTATTTTTATCTCATAAAATTAACTGCAAAGTCAAAAATTTCCATCTTCCAAAATTTGTACATGAATGCAATATACCTAAGAGAGACACGTAGAAGATAAAATATTTAGTTAATTGTTACTCAGTAGTTGATCTTAATCAGTAATTACTAATAGCCAACTTTTGTATATTAGATGAGTAGTGCTAAATAATTTAAAGAAGGTGTTTCCTGCATCTACTGTAACTCGATGATGTAGTAAGTGAATAAAGATTTAAAACAATACTCATACAAATAAAGCTTAGCTTTGAGATTACACTTAGTTCTCTGTGCTTTAGGGATATTAATATTGGGATGTTAATATTGATTTTAATTTACACAACCTGTCAACTGGAGCTGAGAAATAACTCAAAGGTAAAAAAATAATAAAGAAGAGATGACTATGAGTGAAATATGAATAAAAGTAAAAGAAAGATTTTTGGCTTGCTTTGGTATTGATATGCTGTACTGTCAGTAACTGCAATAATCAGCAAGTCTCTGCAAGGTAGTGATTTTTTAAGCATTAAACTTCTGCATGTGTTAGTAGTTTTAGGTACTGCTACAATTGCTTTAATGATGGGGAAATTTTTTCATCTTCATGTTTATTTTGTGAGTGCTGCTGTAAAAACTCAAAGACAAATAGAATAAAAGAACAGAGGGTTTTTTGTGTAACTGCCATATGTATGTGTATATTTACATTCTACCAAAGTAAAAAAGGAAGAATTTTTACTTTAAAACTTTAATCATTCTGGTTATTTTCAGCAAAAAACCCTTAAATTTAGCTTGCTGTATTTTAATAGAGGAAACTTAGAGTTTCTAGATTTTCAATGACTTTTTTTCCTTATGAAATCAAAGTCAGCCTGAATAATATTATATTAAGAATTAGCAGGAAATCTTCCACTATCAAAATAGAATAGGTTCTGAAATTATTATATTTTGGTTTTGCCTTGCCAGCTACCAGTGATGGTTCTCCTAGACAGAGAGGCAATATTTATTATCTTGATTGTTAAAGTAATCTTGTTTGCAAAAATATCTCCTTATTTTTATTGTTTTGATTTGAAAACAATCTTTACATCAAGTGAGTTATAAAAATAATTGAAGTATTGATAAAACTGCAAATCTGTAGGTTTTAAATTGTAAAAAATATACAGTTCATTTGGTTTCTGCATATTGATCATGTTGAGAATATAAAAACCTTGATAAAGTGGCAACGATTGCAATTTAAACAAAAGGAAATGAAGCTGAAAAATTAAATGAGTCTTTGAATTAACATCAGTAATTGAATTTTTCCACATTCTGAATATTTGTGATTTTTTCATATAAACTGTGTAATACTAAAGTTGGAAATTAATCTAATCTATTGTGGATACTAAAAATATATTGTTTGTATTTTAGAATATGGCAGACCAAAGTGCAGCTGCTAAAATCAAAGAACATGGAGAAACTATCATGTTAATATAACAATAATTTAAAAAGAATTGTGGAGAGAGTAGTGACATCATCTTCCTGTGATGTTTAGCTTGGATACAGTTCAGAGAGCGCAGACATTTTCAGGTGCCATTCAGAGCAGTCCTACAACAAACTGTTGATTAGAAAAATGAAAGATAAAATTGTTAGGTTTGTGGAAACTTGAAGTATTGCCCTACTAACAGGTGTCTCAGGCAGCTTGGTCACAACTATGTTTTTGGTTATTGACAAATAGCAGCAGGGCTACTGCTGATTAACTAACAGCAGCTATCCTGAAGGAAGATAAATGGTTCCATGCTGCTCCACCACCACCACTTCCATGATTACCATAGAAACAATCAAAAATGGGATATTGCTGACAAAACTGCAAACTGCAGCTGCAGTCATCAACTTCAGAAAGGCTGAGCTTTGCACTTGATCAACCTCAGACTTAACAGTGGGTATTTTCCCTTGTATTTGGTGATCTGTCCTTTTTCAATGGGGTAAGCAGGGGCTAAAAAATGGCTTGAAGTGTGGATTGTTGGATATTCAGGCTCTGGCTATTGGTGTGTATTTTGCTGTTTTCTACTGGTGCATTTATGGTTGCACATGGTCAGGTTTACTTGGCAGAAGCTCAATGGATATATGGTGCAGTACTTTTTATGTGAGAAGAAATGAAAATGAGGTTTCACCATGGTTTTCATGATTGATGAGATTTGTAAAATAAGAGGGAGTCCAATTACTAAACGGTGTTTCAGGCAAAAAGATCACTGAGTTTCTCAGTCACTCCTGACTGCTAATCAATTTGTTGAGTGATGATTAAAATGTTTTGCTTTGACCTAAAATGACTTAGCAGTTTGAGTCCTAGCTAAATGGTTCTCTTTGATAAGGAACTGCATTCTTATTCTATATATAAGTTGCCGTTCCCTGTTTTAAAATGAAAAATTTTGGGTAGCTCTTTCAGGATTTTATAATTCCCTCCATTTTTTACTTATTCAAACCAGAAATTTGTCAGCTCCACAATATGTAAGTAACTTTCTGTTTATGAAGGTAGGAAAAGACGATGAAATATGTCAGAAATGAAGAAGTTATTAGTGTTTTCAGAATGTTTTTTTCAAGATATTCCTCCTCAACATTTTGCACACTTCATTTTCGGTTTTTGAGAGGGTAATGAGACAAGGGTGCCAAAAATATATTTGTAAATGTAGGTGACATCATGTTTTATTCCAGATAGTAAACCCATTTTTCTTAGATAAGTGAAAAAACAAATAAAAATCACTAAATGGTGATACAAAATATTTTCAATTTTTTTTTCTGGAAGAAAGATTTCATGCAAGAGTGCCAGCGTAGTCATGGTTTTTGCCTGCATTTCTGAAGTTTTATCAAAAAATATATGGTTGTATGTCAACTGTAGTTTTGAATTACCAATTAAGAACTTCAAGAAAACAAAGAAAATTCTGATAGAATGCATCCCATCTACAGGTAGACCAAATTTCATTGCAAACTCTTCAGATGCATAAAGGTGATGCTTGGATAAAATCCAGATACAATTTTGGAAAATGGAGCCATCATTGCCAATAGCTTTGGTAATCCTTTTGCAAGATTTGTCCAACAGTCAGATAAGAACATAAAAAATTTTAATTTGTTTGGTCTGAGAAAAAAAAATGCTGATACATCAAAATGCCAAAGTAAATGATAATATCAAAGTAAGTAAACCTTTTCCTCATAGTAACATAAGAAATTCCTGAACCCATCAATTTCCAAAGTAGATTTATGATATAAAAGCTTTGTGCAGATGTCAGGTATGATTCAAACACACAATTCTGGCCAAAATCCCAGATTAGATACTGTATGATTAAATCTGTTACTAGCCAAAAGTCTTCTTGTAAGTGTCTGTACAGTTTGTGAAGTGATTCAAAACCAAAGAGGCCTTAATACTCTTAAGCAGTTTTATTTAGGCAAAACCCAAATTTGCTTTAATTTTATTTTTCCTAGCTTAAGCAAGCTAAGATATATGCTAATTAGAGGATTAATATATTCTTTGTTAGAGAATTGCAATGTCTTTGGAGAGCTGTAAACAAACTTCTTTAATTTTTTACTAGTTTGTATTTCACTATTAAAATTGCAGAGAATACAGCTGTAAATTTCTAGAATTGTTTTAGAGTTTACTTTCTTTTCTATAGATCATATTTAAGAGGCTGAGTACTCTAGTTCAGGGCATATGGAAATCTATGAGTGTAACTTTTGTATATTAAGATGAAAAAGTAATTCTCCATATGGAGGGTTGTTTTGGTTCACTCATTCTGAATTTAACTGAATTCTTTAAGTGTCACAGGAAAAAACAGAAAGTCAAATGCAGAAAGCAGTGTCCTGTCTTTATTTGTATAGGGACATCTATATGAGCACAACATATAATACACAGGCTTTCTTGAAAAGTGCAAAGGTGGGGGAAAAGCTGAATTAGCTTATGCACTGCCTAGCAGCAGAGCCAAGCTGTTCTTTGGAATACTTAGTTTTGCCCCCAGGCACAAGTAGTGGCAGTATTCCCTCTCCACATTTACTCCAGATAGCAGAGCTTTTTGGGAAACCACTCTAAGCGATGCTGAGTAGGAAGTTGGAAATGCAGAGCAAGCAGACTGTTTGCTTGTGGGGAAAAGACAATCTGTCTGTGCTCAGAGGAGTAACATCTCACTTTAGCAAGATTTATTGCAGCTTCAAGCTGAAACCAGTTTCTTGAGATATATAGAAAAAGAGGATGTGGTTGTCTTGATCTAAGCACTGTCCTAAAGATTAATTGATCTGTGCTGTGTGTTCGGTTTTGTACAGACTTGAAGAAGACAGGTAGTAGTACCCTGCTTCAAATTTCTCATCAATCAAAACAGATGATACTTTCCTCCTTTTTTAGCTTGTTATGACCAAAAATAATTCCTCATAAGGGCTCTAGAGTGTTGTGGGTCCATAGTTCTGGAGACAAAATTAAAGTACTAATATTCAGTACTTCTATGTACTTTCATACTAATATTTTTCACTGTGTTGTGACCTCTGCCAAGAGGTTGTCCCCTGGTTTGTTTGGATTTAGAGCAATTTGCCTGCATCACATAATTGGCTGTGGGTACCTTTGCCTCTCATCTCTGTGTGCATACATGGAAATTAGGTTTTCAGATTGATTTTAGGTATAAATCATTCATATATGTAATTAGATGAAAGTTGATGTCTTTTTGACACTTCAAGTTATTTTTTAAAAATCAGAAAAATGTATAATTATCTAGCTGACAACAGATAAATACTTAATAAACATTCGGAATATTTCTGTATTATATGGTCATATGAGGTATATAAAAATTCTCCACATTCACTACATGATAAGGCATGTCTCCTTCTGTGTAGTACCAAATATTTATAATGTTCCAATTTTCCATGCTAACCTTTTTGCAGAGAAGAGCTGTAGTTTCAGTATCTTGAGAAAAAACCCAGGTAATCTACCAGCACAGAAGAATTTCTTTAATGAATAAGCCCTTTAATTATGTTCTCGTTCTGCTATATGCTCAAGATTGTAAAATTGCTGGAGAGAAGAGTAAGTAATTGAATAGCAATTTAAGTGTGAATTTATTAAATCAATTAGATTTACAAAAGTAATTTGAGACACAGTGCTGCTATGTTGGGCGCACCAAGTATATAAAAATTTTAAATAGATGCTTGTAAGTGCAGCATAGTTTCTAATGGGAATTTGTCTTGGTTATAATAGTAAAAATGATTGATTCTACGTGTCTTGTAAAGCTTATTCTGTAAGTTATTCTTATCCTAATAGCACCTGAGAGGTAGGCCATTTCATTTTAGATTGCTGGGGAATCTCTAGGCATAATAAAAGATTTAATAAACTGATGAAAATTTATAACAGTGATGGAAATATTTCTGTGCTTTTATTTTCCTCTAAAACAAACATATCTTCTGTATTAACTAGTTTGATAAAACCATTAATTTCTCTGCACTTGGCACTTCCATGAACATTATGTTAAACTTTTATGTGTAATGTACTATGTAATATTTTATGTTGTGCTTTAGAAAACGAAAGGAAAGCTAATTTGTGCAATTTGATGGGTGTGTGTACTGTAACTAGCCAAACATAAGGAGAGAAAATGGTTGCAAAGGCTTTTGTGATCAATTGCTGCATTAGCAAATGTCTTCCTAAAGACCTGACCTCATACCATGGTGTTAGGTGCAGGGCATCAGAGTGTGAGAAGTTATCATGTATCAAAAACTACAAAGAATCTTACTTGAGCAGTGTGACTGCTACTCATTTCGTACCTTTCCTGCTTTCCAAAGGATATGCCTGTCCAAGCTTTCCTTAGTGTGATAAAATAGATTTAATAGATGCAGAATTTATTGTCTCTAATGGAAGTAAGACCTCGTGATACAATTTCATTGTCCCTCCAATTAAGTGACCGTCTTCGTCTGCCTCCCATAAAATATCTGTCATCCTTCAGATCATCACATTTCCTATCCCATGAGACTCTGCTTCCCTGTTTACCATCCAGAGGTACATGGTGCCATGAAATACAGCTTTATTCTTCTCCACTTTCAAATTTCCTTTGACATCTTATATTTAGAACTGCTGTTACTGTTTTTATGTTCCTTTTTCTTCTTACTTCACGTCCACCAAGTTATTTGGATATTCAAAATCTTCTCCTCTTCTCCTCTTATCAATCAATATTTTAGTTTCCAGAGTCTGTATATTAATTTTTTGCTACTCTCCTCGGTCTTTTGCGTTCAGGAAAATTTCAGTCTGAACAGGAAAATTTAGTGTTTTATGAACATTTATTATTATAAGAATTTTTTCCTGATTAGTCCACTGTACAAAGTCAATGTTGAGGCTATGTGTTTGTATCCACATCAAAAGGGGTTAGGAGAGTGAATTAAAAAATACCATTTGCTAAAGAGTATATACATATTCCTGTGACATTGAGTGAAATATCATAAAGACCAAAGCAGTAAATTAAACTGTTCAGTTTAAATAGATAAATCATTTATTTAATTCAAAGTGAAACTTGAAAAACATTTCGTTTAAAATTTAGAAAGTGAGCAGTTGAAATATTATTATCAAGAGTTAATTTTGTCCAGAGAGGATGATCTCAGGATAGTAATATAGGAAAATCTATTTACTATCTGTTTTTAAGGCAATAAAAGAGAAGTGTTGGTCGACTATCACTAAATTAGCTTGGGTACTTTCTGTATGGCCTCTTTGGGTATTAGGCAATCATTTATGGAAGTAAAGTAATAAACTCTATGTCTTAAAATATTACAGCTCAATGAACATGGAAATATCCTAAAAGTCAGATCCCTATTTTGTAAGATATGAAGTGTTAGAGAAGCTAATGAAAAAAAAGTGAGCTCGAACTGCTTGGCTTTATTAAAGTTTCTGTATGTATTGAATTTATAACCACAAGGAACAGTGAAATGTGAAGGATGGAAAATTTCTAATTAAGAACATAGTAATGTCTAATTGGTTGCTGAAACAGCCAATAGGAAAGCTGATTGGGCACTTTCTCTTGAGCAGATGACAAAATCTCAGAATGGGTAAGGTTGGAAGAGGGGGCGTAGTTGCATCATCCAGTCAAATATTCTGATTCAGTCGTCTAGAGCCCATGGCACAGAATTGGATCCAGATGTCTCTTGAATATCTCCAGTGAGGAGACTCCACAACTTCTCTGGACAGTTTGTTCCAGCGCTTGACCAACAGTCAATTCCTCCCTGTGTTCAGGTGGAACTTGCTGTTCATCAGATTTTTTATGTTCAGCCATCAGTGGTTGGCCGGGTAATATTTTCCATACGTGGGAAACATTAGCAGCAGTGACACTTAGGAAATTCAGCAACACTTGACTCTTTGCCAGCTTGTGACTTCAAGAGGCAGAGATATGTCTCCAATATCCACAGTCCCTACTCTCTGACTCTCTGCTATCACATTACCAGTCAGAGTAAAATGAGTTATATTCCAAATCCACAGGACCTCCTAGGCCTGGCCTCACTATCCTAAGCTAGCAATGAGTTTCCCCATCTTGCACCACCACCGCTCCATGCACCACCTACACCAGCCCCTGCCCCTCACTAATTTTTTGATAGAGCCATTGCCCAGCAAACTCAGCAGGGCATATGAGCCCTTCAGATCATCCACAGGGCACTGATGCCTTAAGTACACACTGTTGCAGATTCTTTCCCTAGGGAGTCTTATTTAAGGATTCAGAAGTATTTACTCTACTGTGAAGTAGGCAAGTACCATGCTAGTCTCTTCGGAGCCATTTTGGTGATCCCCCCTTAAAGAATTCACCTGTTAGTGGGTGTAAAGTAAGTGATGTCTTCCAGAAAACTTTCTGGAAACCAACTAATGATATTGGTTATCAGGAAAAACTGAAAAAGTTTTATATTTCCAACAGAGAAGGCCTTAAAATTTTGTTCTGTTTCTGAAGGGTTAATTTTTTTTCATCTTTTTTTTCATCTGCAGTGGCAATGCACCAAAATCTGGCAGCATTGTAACTCAAGGAGACAGTAAATTTGATGGAGAATATAGCCATTTCTTTTTCATCTTCATATAAAATGGTCACAGATGAAAGAAATGTTTTCCTCTGCTGCCATCTAACTGAACATGCAACCAATATTTTACTAACTAATGCATTTTTAGGTGCATTAGTTAAAAGTTGCTACTTTAGGCAGAAGAATTATGAATTCTGAAGCTATTAAGTACTGGATTTGAACTGACATTCTTGTGAGGGCAGATTGTGTTCTCTATACACAAGATATTTAACATCAGGCATTTAAATTAACATCACCCTTATGGCATGCTTGGAGCCAAGCAAGGTATGGGGTGGTTGTATTGATGGAATGAAAAATTGAATCACTCTTGAGGCTGGTCTAGTAGGGAATCCCAGAAACAAAGTTGAGATATTGCACATTTCTTAGGGGAGTGACAAGTAAGAAGACGCTTCCTTTCAACAATCATGGCTAAAATGTTGCTGAGGGTAGTGCTGGTAAACATCACAGGGATCCTGAGAAAAATGTGTGAAAATCACACTAATGTGCTATGAAAATGTGCCAGCAAACCATTCCAAGAAGCGGACTATCTTTTTATTTTTCCTATTACCAGACTTCTTAGGGTCTTCCAAATAGTTATGGAATATGGCCAAAGAAAAATTGTTACACGCATGATCAGATATCACTTAAAGAAAATGTCTTAATGAATATTCTGAACATTGTAAAGGTCAGGCAGCTGGATCTCAGCTGTAACAAGGATGGTGGATGCTATACAGGATTAGGAAGTGTGCTCATGTTATTTAGTGAAGCTCTGTTAGCTCAGTATCTCAGTGCCCTTATCTGTAGTACAAGTGGTCTGAGAGAAATTAGCACTTTTGCCTCAATATATTAAGCTCACAAACTAGCATAAAAATTGAAATTCTCACCAACTTCATTAACAATTACATTTCGGAGTCAAATGTCTGTCCTCAAATTCTGTCATGGGATAGAATTCAGAAGATGGGAAAGTCAAGAGTAGTAGAAACCTTTTCAAGTATTATGTCTAAATACATCAGAGCTGAACTATTGATCCTAATTTTTAACGTTTTAATGATTGATTTCAATATCAGTAGAGCATATCTGTGAACAGATTTGTATTTACCAAGAATTGCACAGTTCAAAATGAAATTACAAAGTTCTGGTGTGTGAATACTGTAGTACAGGCCATGCTGGTTTACTCCCACATAGCTTCTGCTGTAAACACACACACACACACACACACACACACACACACACACACACTCAAAAATCTTTGCATTCATGCATTCCCAGACAGAGTTCTTTGTGACCCTGAGCTGTGCCATGAAGAGTTTTGATAGAAATAAGTGCAAATAGCAGTCAATTTTTTTTTGCCGCTCTCCTGTTGGTTTTGTTGTTGTTGTTTTCAGAGTTTTTTTCAAGCAAATGTTTGTTTCCTCTTCGGTTTTCGAATTTTTACACATTGGCACTGAGCATTTCATGACTTATCTATAGTCAGATTCCTTTTGTGCTGGCTCATCTGGTAGGTAAAAAGGATAAAATTCTTAGTGTTTTTCACTGTTTTAATACTCTACGTAAAAAGACAGCTTGCTTTGACAGAAGGATTTTAGAAATGTTAGGACATAACAGATCTAAGGCTATCATGATTGCTCATTATCACAATCTAGATTGATGTAATTGAATCCCACACCTGTGAAACAAAAGAATGCAGTAAAAGAGTGTTTCTCCAGTTACTTGCTGTTTCTTGACCATGCAGTATACTTGGCATTGCATGAAACCTTGGCAAAACTTGTGGTATTGAACAGATCAAAAGATGTTCTACTGTAATCTCTAGACTGAAAGTTAGATAAATGTTGAGAAATAATTTCTCTTTCCTCCTTTGCTTCTAACTTTTAAGATTAGTTTGCCCTGTGTTTGTAGGAGTAAAACACTCTAGTGTGGATAAATGGTGTCACTTCATTCCAATATTAAACTTTGCCCATTTCTTCACCTACCACCTTGACTTACAAGGGAGAGATCACCATCAGAAAAATACGTTTTTATCCAGTCACCTCAAAAGAAAACAGTGTGTTCCAGATAATAAGGAAATTCTTCTTTGTCTCTGATGCACATTTTTCTGCTTTTCTGAGAATCAGTGATCTTCTGGAATTGTTATTTTGGTAATTCCTGGTGGCCCTTGAAGGCCTCATGACATCTAAAGCATCTATGTAACATTATTTCCAGATCCCCATGTAAATAAAGACAGCTATCCTCATCTAGACAATATTCTTGCATCAATTGCTATGGAATGCAAAGCTAATAGACAGTTACAGACATATTAGTGTGTGTGTTTATAGCAGCTGAAGAGATTTGCAGCAGGTAAAATATACACATGTAAGGGAATTAAAACAATTTTCAAAATCATGTTTTGACATTCAGAATTCACAGACTGAAACTTGGTACACTAGTTTTTTGTTTAATGAATTTTTAGTCATTGCATTTACTGAATCATAACTTTTTACAAACACTATTATCTCTAATGCGCTCTGGTTCTGTCAGAGAAACAGATGTAAGTACTTTCAAGTATTTGGAGGAAATCTTGTCAGCTTTGAGAGTCATTGATTCAGTAACTATTTCAAAGTTCTTAGAATATTCCAGGCCACTTCCCCAGACAGTTTTGTTTATATAAATTTATATGTGTGATTGAAGGGAGAGAATTCAACACTGTTAATACTAAATTACAGAAGAATTCTAACTTATGTTTGTAGATAATTAATATTACTGACAGGGGTCTGGTCTCTAAAAAAGGATGAATATTTTTACACTATAGGTGAAAGGGAGTGGGTTGTGTAACCTGGGTCTTCTGGATATGAGGTGGTAACCACAATTAGCTGAAAAATAGACCGAATTTAAAAAAAAATTTACTATGCAATTACTATTTACTATAATGGTAGTATTTCTCAGTTACTTTTAATTGAATACAAACATCCATTTTACCTTTCCTTCAGTCTCCAACTTTCCTGCCTGCATGAATGCAGCTCAGACTTCAAATGTAACTTTGGATAAAAATAATGAAACTCATTTAAGCTAATTTAGCAGAATGGGCTATTCTAAGATACAGTTCATTTCATCCTAAAGTGGATGTCTCTCTGAAAATTTCTGTTATCTAACAAGTCACACATACAACATCAATGTAGTGTATGAGGTATGAGTGTTCAAGGTCTAGAAGTTATTAGTTCACTTCTTAGAAGCTCAAAACAAATTTTATGCAGTTCAGGCATTACAAATGTCAATCTGATGTATTGTTGACCATTTGTGAACTACGGGAGCTGAAAATTGCAGTAATAGATGGTGGAGATGGGAAATATGGACCATTTCTTTCACTTAATCACTAATGTGGCTTTTTTTCACTACTATGAGAAATTAACACTAGGGTAGTCAATAATAGTTGTTCAACTTTGCAGCTGATGGGGCAGGTTTCTTCAGATTTTGCCTTCAATCAAGTTCTTGTTTATTTATGTTCTATGTTGCTTGCTTAGGATAAAGTTCTCTTTTTCCGTTTGCTCTCACCAGACTGTCATGGTACTGCGTATTTTTAGTTTAATGGTACCAAGCACCAATGTGATTAAAAACACAGCGTCTGTTCTTAAGTCACTTTCACACATTTATAGACTACATTGCCTTTTTAAAAAAAAAATTTAAAAGCTGGTTCCATTATCTGCCTCTACAAACTAAAAGAATTAAATTAACCATACTGTCATTTTTCCCTATAAAATAAAATAGTTATTTCTGATCAAATGCCAAAAAACTATCACAAGGGAGGGATGGTATTGTAATGTAAATATAAATGTAAATATATCACGTTAGTGCTCAGGAGGAAATAGCAGATTGTGCACAGGATTGGTAGAATAGCACATGATAATAGTGACACTGTCACAGTAGGGTTATTTTAAATATCTATTTTTTTTTCCAAGCAGCCTCTGTCATTGCTTACGTTTCAAATAAAAAATGCACTTGTAAATATAAATTAATTTTTTTTAGCATAAATAAAGCAGGAATATTTTTTGTAATTATTTTAAAAGTACATATCTCTGAAAGTCTTACCTTAGATATAGCAAATGTGGACAAATACAGATCAAAAAGAATAACAATTGCCAATGTAACCTTATACAATCTTTTTGTCCCTGCATACTGGAAATATTATAATGCTTTTTTCCCCCCTAATAGTCAGATTCTTTGACAAAACTCTAGGTAAGATCTTGGAGTTCCAGTGGTGGGTTTTTTTTCTGTTCTTAGTTAAAAGTAACTCCGAAATCTACAGCATGCTTACACCAAGCTGAAAATAGAGAATCAAGAAAAACTAGGAAAACTGATATATGCAAAAAAAGTAATAGAATAGCTTGAAACTGAAGCTTAAATACTGATAATTCTCAGGAAATCTTAGGGAGTTAAGTATTCACAAGCTGAGGTACATCAAATGAGAAGTTACTAGTAGTATATTATTTTATCAGAAGCACTTGGCTGGCAAGGTTTGGGAAATTTATATATTTATTGGAAATTAATCAAGGCTTAATCTGAATTTAGACAAGGATCAGACTAATCCATTGCTGATACTCTTCTTTCAATATCTTTCCTTTACGCATATACATACTTTCCTACCTCTGTGTGCATGTACCTATAAAATTTAAAATGTCTGTATTTATGTAAGTCATTGAGATCATGACAGGCTAATCTGTAAAACACAGCATGGTTTTAAGGTAAAATCTTAATGCTTTTAAAAATATATTTAAGTAAGTTTCAGCAGTTCGTGTTAGTGTAAATCAAAAGAAGCTGATTTTTCCTCAAATCTCAAGATTATTTACTTTGAGGAGACCTGAAGGAGTTATAAATCAAAATGGTTATCAAGAAGGCAATAAAACCACAGTTAGTCATCTAGAAATTGGTATTGGGCAGAAGCAGGGCACTTTTGTTAATTAAATTTAATTGTAAATAATTATTTAGCTGTTTTTTTTTAATGCAGTTATAAGATCCTCATGAATACTTCATTAGATACCTCCCTCAAATGAAACATTATGTGAAAGAAATCAATCTTTACCTTTAAATCTGTATGTGCAAGGTATTCGTTCTTCTGCATCTGTCCTCTTTCTGAAAATAATCTGGCTTAATAAATGCTCTTGCACCAGTGCCAGAGTAAAAGTTTCTCGTTGTTGCTGTTGTGATTGAGTGTCCTTAGTAAGACCATGGGAGTAGCTGCCTTTCATTCTCCGCAAAATGGCTGGACTTTCATTATTGCACTTCATTTCAAGGATCACTCTTCATCTATAAGTGTGTGCAAGTTCTGTGTTTGCTCTCCCCTGAATTCCTGGAAAGGGACAGGGAGAGGTGAATCACAAGCTTTATTTTGAAACCTATAATAGTCCTGTGTGTAATCATAGTCATGATACAGTGTAGAGAAGGCCTCTCCCTACTGTTAACCTTGAGTTTTTCTTTCTTATGTAGAAGTGTGTAGGAATAAACATTTTCTTATCAAACAATATCACCCTTGTGAAAAACCACAATGCATAAAAAACTCAGGTGGAGGTGAAGTAAAATAAAGAAGCTCTTCCTTTATCCTGAAGAATGTGTCAATTTTTGTTGAGCTTTTGTTAGGTTTTTCATTTCCTGTGATTGAATTTCTGACAGTCAAATCCACACAAAGACCAGACCCAAGCAAAGAGATTTCAAAGCAAAGATAGGAAATCACAGGAACAATAGGAAAATATGGGATGGTGGGCTTTGAAAGGATTTTTAGGCTCATTTTGAGTATTTTGGATTCGGGTGTTTAGTTTGTTTTAGTTTGGCTTTTTGTTTGTCTGTTTTAAGATCAAATCCTTGCTTCATATATTCCTGTGTAAAACCTTCAATTGTCTCACTTAAGCTGGAAGAACTAAACTTGCCTCATTGCTTGGTTTTTCATGATCTTCCTGAGCCTAAATGTGAACCTCACCAGTGTTTCAACAGGTGACCCAACAGGCTGCTTGCACTTTAGGTACACAAATGCAACTGCTCATGGCTTTAGCTTTATTTATTTAGCATCAATAAAGCACAGTAGAACTTTTATGAATGAATACACATATATTTGGCATGCCTGCTCAAACATATTTTAGTGATAAGGATACCTGATCAAAAGTGTTTGGAGACATCTGTACTAGACCTTCTCCAGAAGTACCTTTCAACCTCAGCACTTCTATGACTTTTTGATTCTGAAATTAATTGACGCATTTCCTAGAAGTGTCAGGAAAGGGTTTATATAAGGAATAACTACAAAATAATTTAACTTCCTTTTCTAAAATATACATCTTGTTGTACTGTAAATGCTTTTAAAATAAAACTACCACACCTTTGGAACCTTTCTTATAGTGTGAAAATACAAGCTTCAAGTCTACAAGTCTATAATATTATTTACCTACTGAATTCCCTGATCCTCAGCAAAAACTTCCTCTCTGATCTTTTTGGAATAATGAGTAAAAACTCAGGAAAATGCCTACAGTTCTGGAAGAATATATTTCCCTCTATTGCTTAAAAAAACCCCAATGTATAAGGAGAGAGAACTTGTAGTTTTAAAGTATCACATAAAGTACACATAAAGTATCACAACATTTATTTATGTTCCTTTCCCTAACACAGCCATTTATCAGTGATTTAGCAAAAAACAAGAAGATCCTGTTTTCATTTTAAATCTGAATGGTAGGAATAAAAGGATAAGACTAATGCTAATGTAATTTTCTTTAGATTGTCCTGAACCACAACATATTTGCAGTTAATATACGTTGCACAGAAGAATTGTACTTAACGGTACGGGCAGTATGTCTTTAGCACACCACAAAAGTGGTTGTTTTCTGTTTTCTGTTTACTGTTTTCTGTTTTCTCTGTTTTCTCTGTTTCATTTTGTCAGGAAATTATCTTGTGTATTCAGATGAAATGTGCAATATGATTATTTGTATTCTGAGACTCACAGGAAAATGATAAGTTCTTAGTTTTTCTGACTCTGCTACTTTTCATTTTACTGTATGGTACATATTAATTTTCACTGATCCTCTTAAGACTACATTTATGCAGCCATAGCATAACCTAGCAGGTTTTGAAGGAATATTTGACATGCAGTTAATATTCAATCTGATTTATGTAGATTAGTGCAACAATGGGATGTGCTGTCAGATTTTCTCATTATTTTGTGC
This sequence comes from Melozone crissalis, assembly GCF_028551555.1. NCBI lineage: Eukaryota > Metazoa > Chordata > Aves > Passeriformes > Passerellidae > Melozone > Melozone crissalis. The sequence goes on from NW_026535820.1 coordinate 26,576,921, forward strand.
ACTGTTTAGGACATGCATCATTAAAGTGATCAAGGCAAGCAAGTGTGATTCCAAACACTGTTGGCAGTGAGTTTATAGTAAAGTTTACAATTTCAAGGATAATGAGTTTCATTTTTTCTTTAGATTTGTTATTCTCAAATCGAATAAATTTTACAATCCATGTTAAAAATACATAGCACTCAAGTTTTGTATGTGAAATCACGTTTATGTACAACTGTGGATATTGCTGAAAATGGCAATATTGCCTTGTTTCCAATGAGGTAATAGCACATTATTATAGTATATTCCTGTACAGGGTTTTCTTTTTTCCTATGGCTGTAAATGTTTAAATCCTATCATGTGGTTTTAGACTAAATTCTTTATGGTGAGTTAGGAAAATGAAATTTTTCTCACGAGCGACAATAAAAAGATACTCCTTTAAAGATTTACATCCAAAAATTTTTGCTGTATAAAAACACATACAACTGGAGTATGCATGATTGGAGTAAGCAATACCCGTTATTTATGAATATTGTTTTCTGCCCAAAACAACATAATGTTGATTGTAACATGGCTAAAAGCAAAGACAATTTTGATGCATAATTTTATTCTCTCAATAAATAAAATCAGAAACACCTATATTTTTTACCTCTGTTACAGCATTGTAGGATACTGGTCCATTAACTTTTTTTGTGAGCAGGAATTTTCATTTAGGCTCTACTCTATGTGGTGCCTTGTAGTCTGTTTTCCAAATGAGTAAATAATTGGGGTATTTTACTCACAGTTACTTTAAAGCTGTATTTAGTTTTCCAAAACTCTTCGTGTTACCAGGTTGTGTGTCCACTTTAACCAAAAAAAACCCAACCAAACACAAAAAAAAAATAAGAATGAAAATGTCAAGAGTGGTGTTAAGCCTATCTCCTGTACTTTGTAACAGTAATCTGCATTTACAGATGCAGTGATATTTTTGCTTTACAGAAGTAGTTGGAATTATTAAAGCCTTTCAAGTACTGGAAATATGCTTATCATCTTTACTGTATTTAATCCCAGTGAAAAATGACTCTTTACACTTGAAAACTCAAGGCTGGAATGGAAGGGAATAGAGAAGAAAGGAGTACTCTATGAACTAAGAAACAACAGAGCAGGAACATTAAATCCATGGATGGAAAAGGAGATTGGCTAAAATCTTGTTCTGGGGATACTAGATGAACAAGTGGATAATGACTTCTACATACATTAGAAACAGTCTCCCATTCACAGATCCTGGTGCTTATGAGAACTTCAATCATGCCAAAATCTGCTGGTTAATTAATATTCAGTGATTTTCTCTGAGCTTTAAAGTGGTCCACCCTAATTTTTGAGCATTAAATTGGGTAAAAATCCTAGGAGGTCTGCATGGGTGAAGAAGGAGCTCCTGATAACACTCAAATGCAAAAAGGAATTCTACAGAGGGTGAGAGTAAAGACAGGTAATGTGGAAGTGATACAGAGACATTACCTCAGCATGAGGAGATAGAGCTAGGAAAGCCAAGAACCAAGTGTAATTTAGTCAGGCCAGGGCTGACAAGAGCAGCAAGAAAGGCTTCTATAAGTACATAGCAGACAAAACAAAAACTAAATAGAATTTGAATGGGGTGGAGGCCCCAGTGACAAAGGATATGGAAAAGGCCATGGTCATGAATGGTGTCTTCACCTCAGACTTTACTAGTAAGATCAGCTTTTGGGAATACCAGGGCAAAAGTCTGGAGCAACAAAAATGTACACTTGCTGGAAGTGGATCAGATCAGGGAATTCATAAGGAAGCTGGGCATACATTAGAAAACTGGACATGCATAAGCCTCTGGGCTCTGATGGGATGCACCCACAAGTGCTGGGGGAGCTGGTTATTGTCACTGCCAAGGTCACTTGATTATCTTTGAGAAGCAGTAGTGGTTGAGAAAGATGCCTATCTCCTATTGTCAGGAAGGGCAAGAAAGAGGACATGGGTAATTACAGGCCAGTCAGCCTCACCTTGATCCCTGGAAATGTGACAGAGCAAATAGCTTCCAGGCAAGGACAAGATGTGGGTGTAGTCAGCATGAACTCTAAGAGAGGAACACCTGCTTGGCTAGCAGGGAGAGCCTGTTGAACCTATTGGGTTAATTTTGTGAATACTAGGATCTGAACTGGAGAGGTACACAATGCATATGCATATACAAGTAGAGATATCTTCATATAAAAAAAAAAAAATTGCAAAAAGAAGTGGATTGCATGAAAAATATTTACTTGTAGGTCTTCTTTCATTCAGGACTTTTTTTGATGGCTTTTGCACTACAGGTTTTTTTCTGGGAAGTCATTCAAGGTGAAGCCTTGAAGCTTCCAATTGCAAATGAGATAATGAAACTCCTGTTAGACAGAGTCAAGACTCATAATTTTCAGATTTTGGTCTTGATTGCAGTTTGGTTCCTAGATTTTGTGGCTCCAAATGAGGAAAAGACATAGTAAAGAGCAATAATTTTGGCCTGTGTCATGCAAAGAGGAAAAATGTAGATGGCTAATTAACTGATTAATCACTGGGAAAAAAAATGCAGTTTTTCATAGCATTTAACTGAGAAAATCTATGAAAGGAATAAAATTAAATAATTTTAATTTTTAAAATTAAAATGTTTATGAAACTAAAAATATTTTAAAATTAAATTTATTTATTTATTCATTTTTATTAGGATCATGGACTGCACTAGTATACCATGTAAATGTGTGAAAATTGTCTCAAACTATTGCATAGTTTCAACCCATCAGATTTATAAGACTGTGAGCTGTTTTGATGAGGAACAGACATGATAACAGCTCCATGTCTTTTGAAATTATCTCTAGCAAAGAAATGGTTGGGAAAGCTGATGAATTCTGAGGAAAAGTAAAATGTACAGCGTCATGCTAGCATTTATTTGAAAGGAAACAAAGTTTTCAGCCCAACAGATCTGAATTTTTTTCTGCAAGGTTCCAGATGACAGAGTCTGCATAACAAGTTCAGCAGGAACTTGCTCTGCACATACATTATTTTAATAGAGTGAAAATAATTTAAAAGATCATATCTAAACATAAGAAATGATTGAGTGATCCTAGACATTACTAAGAGGATATAATTTTTATAAATAATTATGTTAACTAAATATCTGGCCCTTCACAAAGGTCTTAAGATCAATATTGTTCTTGCAAATAAAGAAAAAAAATAAAGGATGTCTATACCTGGAATAGTACCAATAAATTGTCTGCATCTAGAGTGATATCTTCTTATAGGTGAAAATATAAATTGGCACTGTTTCTGGTTTTTTTTTCCTTTCTCTGAAAATAGGTAAAATTGTCTTTCAGACCTAAGGATATAATGTCTCTCAGATTTAGATCAACATTGTTTGAATAAGCCTACTAGGATCAAGCAGCAAAATTCTTACAGATTTATATTTTTATCTTTCCCTGACTCAAAGGCCATTATAACTTTATACCCTGTGCATTTTAAGACAAAGATTAGCCAAAAAAAAAAAAAGGCTCAATGTATTTATTTTTTGTTCAACATTGCCCTAAGGTAGATAGTTTAAAGGCATGGTCAGTGTGGCATAAAGTTTATCAAGCTTCTTCTTTATTTCAATAACAAACAATATTCAGATGTGTGTAATAATAGTGCACTGTTCCACATACACAATTTAGGTTATGTTTTTATGGTAAGGTCAATGAAGATTTAAAACAAAGCAGTTGTATGGATAAAGCAAGACCATCCTTCTTGTAAAATTCCTTCCCATGAAAAGGGCCACTTTTGTCTGTGTAGAATTAAAGTTTATTGTCCTACTCTTGAACCATCAGTCCTTCAAAACAGTATGAATTCACTTGAGAGAGTAATAGATAATTTAAAAGAGAAAAGAAACTTTAGAGAGATATTAAAAGTAAGATTAATAAAATATTTTATTAAATTTTGTTTTAGATAAATGTCATAAAAACGTCTAAGAGATATGTGAGGTCATGGAGGTCGCTGTCATGTAACAGATGATGAACCACTGAATTAAGACTCAGAAAACTTGAATTCTCATTCTAGTTCTGCCATTGAGGCATCATGAGGTCAAGAGAGTCACTTGTCTGTACTTCAAACTGACAGCCTTGAAAATTGAGATAACTGCATGTCTCGAATCAGATCTTTTCTGATATACTCATGTTTTACAATGTACCATTTCAACTGACTACAAACCATGGGACAAAACCAACTTAGAAATAACAAGTTACTTTTCTTTCAGAATTTTAATTCTTCGAAGAACTCTTACCAGTATAAAATATATTCCATTTCAGATGTGATACCAGGTTCTATCCTCCAGCATCTCCAGTCCGACAGGTCATGCTTTAAGTAATTTTGGTGGTAATTCAAGATTCTTACTGTTTAGAAGACTGGGATGATTTCTATGAGAGTCAGTTGTTTAAAGATATTCTATTGAATGTCTAATCCTCCAAAAGAGGCACAGGACCAAGGTACTGACCACGTGCAGTGATTATTTCCCATGGCTCAAAGGGTTTAATCGGTGTTGAGCCAAACTGTGCCCATTGGTTTTACAGAGATGGTATGGCTGCAACAGATGGCAGAATTTGTCTTGTGTTCCTCTGGCCTCCTTCCAAATTGGGTAATTACATTCGACATAACTACAGTTATGTAGAGTTTCAGTTCAGTTCAGTGTTTTTCATCCTCTTCATTGCTAAGCAGTTTTCATATTTGTGGAACCTGTTTGAGCTTTGTATGGGTTCATAGATGATACCTTTTTATAGTTAAACCAGTATTTTTTATTTATAGCAAAGCAGCATGCTAAGAATCTCTCAACACAGAAAAACACAATACAGGCTTTGAGAATCTTACAGTCCATTTAGATTGTTACAGTTCTAATATATTAAAGTAAGCCTGGCAACTGTGTTTATATAATGTGAAATGTGTTGCCAGTGTAAGAGCCACCACTTCCAGTCCTGCAAGCAAAATGAATTAAGGATGGTGTGCTTTGTAGTGTAATATAAATAAATCATTTTGCCATCAAACAACATTTATTTCATGTGAGTCCCCCCAAACAAAACCACTAAAACAAACAAGCAAACAAATGAAACAAAGCAAAAGAAAACAAAACAAGACAAAACCCTTTTCATAACAAAGTACTATTATGTTCCAAAATGCATTGCTAATGACTTGCTTCACTCTTTTCATAATTGTGTTTAAGAACAACAGATGCAAAACCAGAAAATTCTGCTGCAAGTTCTAGCCTAAATATAGGAAAACAATAACCAGAATAAATCATGTACAAAAATTAATATCCCTGTGTGAGGAAAAATTTTAACATGTAAGCATAGGCTATCAAAATACTTTAAAAAATAGTTACAATGATTGCAAATCTTACTAGAACTAATTCTAGATTTAGTGAGAGCCTTGTTTTCATACCTGGTAATGTTGCTTTAGAAATATCCTTTTCAGAGTCCTTGAAGAATTCCCACTCTTCCTCCTTCTCTTCTGTCTGTCATAAGTATCAAAAAAGAACTTTTACTTAAAAGTGCAGATTTGTGCCAAATGTTGGATTAATTATACTGTTTTGAGGTGCTTACTATTTAGACTTCACTAGTCAATATAAATTTAGTTTTTAGTTGAATTCAGCAACAGTGAGAGTCCCGTGTTCTCTTCCTTCTGTGTTCTTATAAAAGTATACTGACATTTTTGGATTTAAATGCTTATAGTTCCAACAAACATTTCAAGTGATGTGAAATCTGTTAGACTGGAATACCTATCATCTTTTCCAGTTTCTTTGTGTTTAGATGCTTGTTTGTTTCTTAGCCTCTTAATATTATCCATCATTGCAAATTGCAAAGTATTTACCCACCAAAAGTCCTCTGGTTTAACACTTACATTTAGTTGAAGCAAACAATATAAATTTGTGGGATTTGACATATGATCTCATGGATATATTAAGAATGACTCCATTTCTTTCCTTCCAGGTGAAGATTCACTGAAATAAAGAATTAAGTTGTTGTGTTCACATTGAACCCATTTATCTGAAATTGCTAAGATTCACAGGATATCTTCAGGGATTCCAGAGGTCATGATTAGGAAAGACAATTACATATCTGTAGCTTGCTTAATTACTTCTCTTTTAGAGAGTTTTATTCTCTTGACTCCTTTACTGTGACTAAAGCATCTGGCTGGGACATGTTTTATTATTTCTGAGGGACTGTGATAACATGGCTCATTTTGTGACTTTTTTCACAATATGTAATGATAGTTAGATCCTCCCAGATAAATTCATGATGTTATCCTGGTGTGAATAAAACTTCCAGTAAATTAATCAGGCATCCTTTGGATGACATAAGCTATTGGGTCTATTTTTTATAAAATGAAAGTCCCTATGTGCATTATGTGTAGGAGGAAGTTTCTTGTACACTGCAAACTCACGAAGAGAAGAAAGTCTTTGGTTTCTCCCTCCACCAGCATGGTAGCCAATGTCACTAGAGGCACAGGTTATCCCAGAAACGTTCATGCATGCTTGGAGAGGCAGGTGAATCATACTGCTTGTTGAGAATTAACTTAAGAAACAAAGAGAATTTGAACTTTTAAACTGAAAACTTGTTCATTACATCTAGACAAGAAGTTGGAGGCCATCGAAGACTTTACACTGAGTTTTGCCACCAGCTGGGGGCTATGTACAAATTACGAATGGGACAGGGCTGCTGTGGAACAGGCCTTGAGCTGTTTTATTTTTCAGCATCAGTCTCATTGCTTGATTATGACAATAGGAAGATGCCAGCAGCTCACATCCCAGGCAGCAGAACAAGAACTTAATGTTACAACTTACTTTATACGTTTTTTGACCAATCACACAAAGAAAAAGCATATTTGCAGTAGTTCTATCCAACCACTATAAGCACACATACCTTTGGTTAAAACAATGCTTGTTTATTTCAAATACAGTACCTGCTTGTAAGGTTTAAAACACAATGCACAGAAGCCCATTATTAAGCTTCAACCTTCCTAATATCTTAGTGGATAAACTTTTCTGTAGCTTACAGAGTTATTCTAGACAAGCCTTAATACCCAGACCATTGTTCTATTCTATCCTTGCTTTTCTACAGTTAAAATAATTTTTCTGCTGACAGTCTCATGGCTGCTGCTTAGCTCTAATCACAGTTCTACTGCCTCTGAGGCCTGCCTTTCGCAGCTTTCCCAAAACCCTCTAAATTCGTAGATTCCCACAAGTTTGTTTCCTGCTTCCTCCATTTTGAGTCTGGTGAATACCATACTGTGACAACTGATGACTTCCCTAACACTGCTGTGAATGGTTCTTAAAAAAAACCATTCATTTTCTTTCAAGTCTAGGTGGCCCATGCTTACTTAATTTGCTTTCCTTTTAAATAAATAAGTTCCACTTTTCTGAGAAAACTATAAAATAGCACAAATGTTTCCTTTCTCTTTCCCATTCAGAACTTGCCTGTTTATTTGTTTTGACTCTTGAGAACAAGAAATATTTTTTTATTATTATTTTTATTGGTGAACATCATGAGTTTTCTTGTCTCTTGTGGAAAATTGCTTTTTTCACACAGTTCCTGAGATGGCAGTCACTGTCAATTCTGTTAAATTCTGACCATTAATTATATTAAGATTTATTTCCCTTGTGAAAACAATGAGTAACATGTTAGCTCTAGGATATGTACAAGTAATATGACAAGAAAAAGTTATTAACGCTTGTACAGAAATGATCCATCTAATTATTGCATAGTTATGATTTTTTTTATTTTGTACTCTGTTTCTAGGGACCTATTCATGTCTGGTCAAAACATAAAAATGAGGCTAGTTTTACTTGGAAATGAAGCCAGGCAAAATTGCTACCTCTAGTGGAAAACTTAATGAATTTTCTGTGACTTCTATTTGTAGATAGAATAGTTTAAAAAGATCATCCAAATGAATTTTTTATTTTTGCCTCATGCTCCAAATTGGTTGAAGAGGTAGTGTTCCTCATAGTGAAATATATATATATACACATATATATATGAAGCAGAGCTGTTATTCTTTTTCCCTGTGCAGTTTTGAGTGGTTTGGTAAATTCAGGCAAAGTCGTTGACCTGTCAGAGGTTAGTAGAATATTTTGTCCTTTTTTCCAAGGTTATAAAGCAAAAATAGCTGTACAACAGCAGTTTCTTCCATGACTGAAAACAGTCAGAAACACAATACAGTCGTAGAAACAATAAAAATGCGTCATGTTTATACAGAGCCATAAGAATAAAAGAATAGATCTGGAAGTACTGAAGAACAGCTTGATCAATAGTATTTCTATTTTTTTACATTTTCTTAGTTTCAGTTAAATTATTTTATACAAATTATTTCTATTTAGCAAATAGTGGAATGAAAGTTGAACAGAAATGTGGGTTTTTCCATTTAAATTTGCATTTCAATATGGGATACAATATTTCCTGTGATGTGAATTTGTCTTATGTAATGCAGAGTAACATATAGTCTTATTAATGAGAATACACTCAATTAGGATAGAGTAACATTCCATAAAATCAATATTTTTAAAATCAATTTAGTATATATGACTTCATGACAGTTTAAAGAACAAAAGTGATTTTTTAAAATTTTGGTTTTTTGTATCAAACATTTTAGTTTCAACTTCACTAGGACATGTTTTCAAGAATTGTAGTTTATGGCATTATATGTAGTATAGAGAATTATGAAAGGCTTTTGAATTATCTTGGAAGAAATTACATATTAACCAACAAAAAATAATTCAGCATGCCAATCACCAACTTCTTCTAGTGCCTAGCCTAGAAAAGAACCAGAATACTTTACAAGAAGTTCAGTATTAGTTGAAAAGATTCTCCTCAATCAGAATGGTTTCTGAGCTGTAATATCAACCCTCTCATTAAAAGATTTATTTTATTTACTGTTGTCACTATATGTACGTATGTATACACATGAATACATTCAGAATTATTTTCGCAAGTATAAATGCAAGATTTTGGCCCACCAGGTTAGGCCTTTGAGAAACTTGACATATTATAGTCATTTCTTCAAGATTAGTTTTTGTTCCTGAGACTAAGAATACCTACCTCAGTCCATCAACTGTGTCTGAAAGTACAGAAGGTTCCTTTTCCATGGAACTTGGAAAGCAGCTCATGCTTGGTTCGAAGCTTTTTGATGACTCCTTTAAAAAAAATGATATGTTTATACATTGATTATTAATGTATCAAAACAAACAAAAAACCCAAAACAAACCAAAAGTTTCATCCATTAGAGGTTTTCACTGGAGAGATTTCATAGGGCTCAAATTACAGTCCTGTAGTGAAAATTTTATGTGACTTATTTCTTAATAATCTCTGCACTATATTGCATTTCCAGTCTTGTGAATATTTTGTTGTCAGTGTCACAGGAACAGAGGAAATATATTAAGATAAGGAAATATCCTTTTCTGTCATTAAAAGTAAAAATGTGTGTAATGCCCTGTTGTCCATAAACTGTCATTCTCTTTAATGGAAGAATTCCAAGGTTGCTAAGACATGTATAGCCTAGAACATACTGTACAATGATATGTAATAAAACATGCAATAAGATCTAACAACTTTTGTTTCAAGCATGAGAAGCAGAATACTCCTCTTTGAAGTTAAAAAGCTTTTAAAAGTGAAACATGTGCATATGTAGAGAACAGCTTCAAATATTTTTGGATGTTACTTTGCACTATAATCAGCATCAGAGCAAAAATGTGCTTAGGATATTTGAAAATCAGTCTATTCATTTTGAGTTTAGTGTTTTGCTAAATTAGATTCAAAAGCTACAGCAGTGCCAGGATTAAATAGAAAGAAGCAAAAGAAAACCTGCAAATTCAGTCTAGCCATTTGAAAAGTATCTAGATGACATTAACAGTTGGGTCTCAATGGTGATGTTCAAATGGGTAGATTAAGGGAAGATGCAGTATACTTTGATTTGCTTTCAGAACATTGATTTGCAGTTCACAACAACAGTTAAGGTGATTTTTTTTTCCAATTTTCTGTTCTGCATCTATGTTTCAAATCTAAAATGTTGGGTTTAAGGTCAGATGGATGTAGCAATGTTCAGACACAGCAGTGTCGTTTCTGAAAGGAAAAAATCTCATGCTCCCGCAGAAGGACTTTCATGAAGGACAGCTAATTGTGCATATTCACATTGTGCCTATTATTCTGTTATTAATTGCTTTTGTAGAAAGGAGATAGTTAACAAAAGATTTAACATTTACTCCATTTTAAAATATCCTTTCAGTTACTTGACCCACATTTGACCTAAAATGAAACAGCAGATCAGCTGGCTATCTAAGGTTTTTTAATGTCAGTTCTGCCAGCTACATTACAAAAAGTGGTTACCACAAGTGAGCAGTTAAGCTCTTAATTGCAATATTCTTCCTGCCTTTGTGGTGCTACCTTCTCAGGATACAGGAAAGCTTATGTATTTAATAAACCAAGAAAGTATTAATTAATATACTAAAATTGGCAGACAGTTTAGTGGGGTCTGAGTGTACTTTTGAATAAATCTGCAGATATTGGAAAAGCTCCAAACCACATAGGGGACCTCTATATTCATGTCAGCAGATGGGATTTTGTTTGAAAATGCAGGGTTGCAATAAAAATTTGGGCTACTGCTGGAGGTGTTCGGTTCTCTGAGCTTTTAATGACCAGCTGTTTCCTGTATCCATGGTTACCCTGAATGTTAAAACCTCCTTTTTGAAAAAAACTATTTCTATATTGCTCTTTATTTATGTTATACTGCTGCATCTAACTATGGAGCAATATTAAACAAAGGTCTGTAATAATACAGTACTGGTTTTGCCTAAGAAAATACACCTAGGTAAAATAACCTAGATACATCTAAATTAAAAAAAGAGTAATTTCTTTATACTTATTTTCTTTTTGTAATTAATAGTCATGAAGAAATAAGTTACTTTATGGACTAATAAAAATCTTACATAAAAACAAATGTGATCATAGAAAAGAAATTCACCATTTCAAGAAAAGAAATATGTACAAATATCACAGATTGAGCTGTCTTGGCATTTTTGTTAAAGTGCTGATGTCAGGTTGCATAAGCTATAAATTATAGAGTTATGAAGTCCCAATAGACAGTAATTAAATTGATGGGATTGTCACAGAAAATTATTCAACTAATAAGATACACAGAAACTTTTGTCAATGACTATACTGTCTATGACTCTGGTCTATGCCTGCCTTGGTCTTTGTCCACAGCTTCAATGTTTATCGCTTCATCAGAATTAAAGTTCTTTTTTAATCTAAAAAAGTATTTTTGTAGAAGAAAAATAATGCAAAATATTTTTAAGATATGAATTAGTCTGTATGATGCACTTAAATAGAATTATGGCAGTTAAGCACTGTGTTTAACACCTGCCTGCATCTTCCTATGCAGTTAATTTTTTAAAATGTATTCCTACACTCCCAATCAGTCCAAGATATTTTCCAGTTTTCCAACTGAAAATGTTCTATGGCTGTCCTGCAGTCAAGTCAAAGTTACTTAGCATCTTAAATTAATAGTGAGAAGAAGATAATTTATCGGGAAGTAATCCCGATGCTTAAGTAAGTATGATAGTGTTCTTCATAAAAGTGAATATCATGCTTAATCTGCTTCTCTCTGAATCTTAACGGCAGCCAAGTGAACTGCTTTCATGCATTTTCAGAAGCAGAATATTCACAATTTCAGAAGACTATTTTATGACAAAATAAATAAACTTTTATCTTTTGATAGTGATTTTGCCTAATATCATAAAGATGCTTTACGGTATGTAAGAAATACAGGTACTGTTTAGATTAAATGTCATTAATTTTTTATGCAAATCAAAATATTTTGTGTACGTTACTTCAGAGATATTTCAAACTTTGGCTGATATTTTAAAAATTTTGTGATTTATGTTTAAAATGAAAGAATATTTTAAAAATCTTTTATGCCTACTAGATTTAGTAAAATAATAGCTTCATTTCAAGGGACTAGATGGTAAGGGACAAGGTTGACACACAACTATTCTTGCACATTGCACTTAACTAGACTGAGGTGATAGTTTTAAGTAAATGTTCACTGATTTAATTTGAAGGAATTTTCAATTTCAATTGAAGTCAGTTTTTATTGACACAAGATGTTAACATTTTAGCCTTTCCACAGTCAGAATCTTGGCTGTGTAATTGTCTAATTTAGTGTCTGTCAATATTTTAAGATTGGGTTGCTCTTTAGTGTTACTCAGAAAAAGAAATTTTTGTTCCCAGTAAAGACGTGAAATAGTATACCTGTGATAAATTCGAGGTTTGATATCAAAATGTTGACACATTTATGTTGGCAACGGTACTGAAGAGTGTCTGAACTCAAAAGAATCTGCATGAAACTAAAAAGCCTCCCTTAGATCTCCTGCGACTTTTAGGCGAAGGCAGATCCCAGCTAAATAGCTCTGAAAGATTCAGCTAAAATGGAGTGATGTCAAAAAGGAAAGGAAGAGTCTATATGAAAAAAAAAGCCTATAATATTCTTCCCATTTCTCATTATGTGTAATTCTACTGGATAAGAAACCTTCATTGTGTTATGAAAGCACCATGAACTGTTGGTGACACGAATGCTGCTGCTCTGGGTTATCAGTTGCCTGATTAGACAAGGATTTGGGACATGCTGTTCTCTGGCGGCGACTCTGCAGTAGATCTTGGATCAATCACTTCTCTGGTGATTCTCACTTCTTGAAGCAATCATTTCTTCCTTTTTTTACATCCTCTCCTGGTCTCTTAATTTTAATTTCTTGTCTTTTTAGACTGTGAAATGCTCCCTCTTATGCACTTCTCTAACATCTAGAACAGCTGGGATCTAAATTCCACTGTAATTTTAGCACTTCAGCATATAAATATTCTTGAAGGACTTTTAAAATCACAGAGGTTGTGATAATTACAATTATATGAAGTGTTTAAGATAAAATAACTTTCCTGAGTCGATGTTGTAAAAATTTAGCCTGCTGAGTTCTGAAATATTTAGAGTGAAGTTTGTCTCAGAACATCTCTTCATTTTATTGTTGGAGAATGCGCCAAGTCTGCTTTTCTTATTTGTGATCTTGAGGAGTAAAAAAAAATATTGCAGCCAATAGTCTTTCAGCCTCTTTCTTTCTCTCTCCCCTTCTCCCTCACTGTTAACCCTGTCTTGGTTTTCTTTTTTTCTTTTTCAAATGCATATTTCTATTTGAGAGGAGAAAGAATATTGTTACACTTCTCTCTGTTTTCCATAGTAGCTTACTGATTCCTCTATTTCTTTACTGCTGGTGTTTTGGCAACAAGTATTAATCCCTTATTCTCTCTTCCAGTCTCTTTTTTTTTTTGGTTGTCTTGTTTTGTGGGATATGTTGTTGTTATTTTTTATTTTTAAGACAAACAGGAAGCTATCAGATTACTTTTGACAGCAATGCAATTGTTCAATGAAATTTTGACTTTACTGGTAGTTAGATAATGTAATATTGATGTTTCCTTGAGTACAGATTACCACAATCTCCATTCAGGTATCAGGTTTTTAATAGCTGCGCCAGTGCATACAACAAATGAAGTCTTGAAATGCATAAAACCAAGCTCCATCAAGTCAAGTGTTGTTGCCAGTTTTATGAGTTCCAGATCAATCAACTAGGAAAACAATGCCAACAAAATATCTATATATTAAACTCTGCACTTGTTTAGACATGGTGGAAAAAAGAATCTTTCTCCCATTTAGGTAACAACGTGCATTGATAGTGTACTCTGAGAGGGAAGCTGCTTCATTACTGATTTGGAGTAGTGTTAGGAATAAAGAATGGTCCTGATTCTTCAACTTTGATGTTTTATGTAAACTAGAATGTTGATATTTAAACACAAACTACAAAAGTCATTTTGAAATTCCTCATTTTAAAAAAAGCAACCCACATGAAAAATACCCAAAAAGCTAGTAAAATTTTATGCAAGTCTTGCTGTGGTTCTCAGTGATTACAGTATTACAGCACAATAGCTCTTATTTATTCAGTCTTCTTGGCATTCAGAAATTGTACTTTCAGTAAGATGTCTTATGCTTATTTTATCTTAGTATCTTAGTTTCAACATCTTGATGCAATCTAATCTGGCTACATGAAAGTACATAGGGTACCAAGGATCAAAAATATTTTGACTTATTCACTTCAGTGTGAGTTGTGTTTATCTGTAACAAATAGCAACTTTGCTGCAGCAGAGAGTCCCAGCCTTGCACTATAGAATAAATTCTAACGATAATTATTAACTGTTAATATCCTTGCAAAATAAAATTCAAGAATAGTACTGTATTTTGTTACTAAATTCAGAATAAGACTAGGAAGGATAGAGGAGCTAGATGATATTGAAAATTGATCATGGCTCAGTTTCTCTGTGTGTATACATTTTCTCTATATACTTTCTTTGCTATATCTCTTTTCCTTAGATTAAAAGTTAGAGAAATAAATATATTTAAAGTTCACCTTAATTTTTCCCTGACTCAATGTCTTCTTTGTAATACTGACTCACATATGAATTACATCCATCAATAATACTCAATACATTATGGTTTTGCTAACTTTACTAAGTACTTTACTCACAGGGTAGGATGATAACCTAGAAACCAGGTTTCTACTAAATAAAATCAAATAAATCACAAATATGTTTTGTGTCTTCTTAGAGAATGGGCTTTGTGGTTCTGCTGTTCTTATGACATATCACAGCAAGGTCAGGGAGCAGACTGAGCATCTCTCCAGGCATTTTATCTCATTTTAGAAAGGATGCTGATAGTAAATCATCTAGAAACACTTTTATTCCCATTTTCTCATTATGGCACTGTAGTCCCTTTTTTAATAGCCAACCATTTATTTATTTTTACATGTATACTAAAATATTTTCCCTCCTTGAGCTCAGGGTCAGAGTCCATGAAAATGTATCTGTGAGCACTGGCTAAGCTGCTCCCTCTGTGATAATTCTGAATTTCAGTATAATTTAATGTTGGTGTTTGGTGTACTCTGACTCTCAGTAGTTTGTTGCTCCTGTATCTTCATATATTTTGACTTTGCCTTTTGAAATCCTACCATTACAGCCATTTGAACTGTGTAATATTTTTAGGAAAATCATACAAAAAATGGTTCAACTTGCCATATCTCACATTCACTTACGTGTAATAAATGTTGGGACCAAGTTTATTATTCTTTTTACAAAGGTGGCAGTTGTACTTGGAGTCAGACTTTGGACATAGTGTTCATATGTTCATGGACAGAAATTTTCAGAAGTTAAGAAATTACTATTACAGTTCATTTTTTTTTTTTAAGTTGCTCAGTATATGAGACAAACATTTTATGTTTCCAGACTTTTTGTAATGGAGCCAGGTAAGATGGAATTGTTTTTATGCTGGTTTTTTATATATAAAATTGCTTTAAATAATTTCATAGAAAATATGTAATAATTCAGACAGAAACTGCCAAAATAACTCTTTTACGAGTTGAAAATTAAATTTCAAAAATTTCTCTATGAAAATATGAAATGTCTCTGTGCAAAGTATCATGTTTTACTTTAAATTAATGATTTTTCCCTTTATCTCTGAGTATCTTATTATTCCCATTATGCTAATCAGTGTCTGCTTGATAACATATATGTAGCATTTGAAGCCAAGGGAAAAAATAGCAGACACACAACACAATAGGTGTTGTATTTCAATAAACATGACTGCTTGTGGGAATACACTGAATTGAATTCTACTACTACAGACCACTAATATGTGTTGCAGTATAAGAAAGGCACAAGTGTTCCTGTTTTCTTTAGCTTCTGTGCTCAGTCTGGACATTATTGTCAGGTAAAATTTTAGGAAAGAAATTTTTACATGTCATTCAACTTATCGTAATAGAAACAAGTTTTTAAATTTACTGTGCATTTTATAAAATGTTGTCTTTAGAATCTAGAACTGCTGTCCCATTGTAGTTAAAGTTCTGGCCAAAGACAGGGACATGCTGCTCTGCACTGCTGATATTACAATGAAAAATCATAGACACAATGAGATTTTTCATGAATAAGTCAGATAACAGAGAACTGGAGTACAGTAATAAAAAGCAAAATATTCTGAAAATAATCAAACAAATTTCTCTCTGAATAGTCAGTAGGCTGTTATGAATCTGTGGATGTTTATAGTGAGGACGGAGTATGGAATATTTCATCTTTCAAAGCTCTTTGGGATTAATACTTGTAAAAAATTAGAGCAGATTTTCACTGAATATGCTCGATCTTCTGGCTGGGTGGAGTAGATGAGCATAGATTTAGAAATATGCACGGGAGTTCTGTTCAGTGTTTGCTACAAATCTCAGCCTCCAGACAAAGACTTATTACTAAGAGACGTTTTGAAACACCATTAGCAGAAATAGCAAGAAGAAAGAAACTTTTTTGTCTATCATTTAGTAATTGTGTTAAAGATGAGGTTTTCTTTTTCTTCCTTTTTTTTTTTTTTGGTTTATTTTTTTTCAATAAACTTTTTTCCTGGCTTTATTGCATGAGTTGGCTGGGAAGAGTGCATGAAGAAAAACCCCATGGTCTACTGGCGAAGTTCTTGGTGACACAAAGGAATTAAAATTAAATCAAACTTAATCAAGCGTCATGAATGAATAATCAGGTTGTACATTAAAGCTTAATTGCCTTTTTCTAAAATATAACAAAGATACTTGAAATAATTTTTGCAGTGAGGCAGTGCTTACATTAACCCTTCTCAGTCTGATAATGTTTCATGTTCTCTAATATGGGTAATGAGTTGCCTTCTTAATTCCTTTCAATTTTTTACTATCTTTCATGTATCAAAATGTTTACATTTCTTTTTAGAATTACATGGAGAAAAAAGAATTTATGACCTTATGGAATTAGGCTCTCCAATACATTTCCATGAACTATGCAACAACACAATGATTAAGCTGAATTATCTCAGTAATTTTTTAATTTATATTCACTGTTCTTCTACATTTGAAGTAATTTATTTTGTCTGATCCTGCAAATGATACATCTTTTTGCAATTGATCAAAAAGTATTAAGCAGTATACTTCTAATGAGGTATGGAGATTTCTGCGGTGTTCTGCCTTGAAAAACTAAGTTTACATATGATTTTCTAAAAACCCCTCCAATTTACAATTGATTTTGTGAAATTTAAGGAAAAACTGAAAGTTCATTTGTGCCCTGTAAACAGAACACATGGATAATGAAAGAAAACAATTGATGTGGTGCTTGTAAATGACAGAAAATGCCAGTTTAAAGCATATAAAAGTAATAATGTAAATGTTTGAAAGCAGAAGTTTGGGATTATTTGTGACAATTAATATGTATTTCATATTCCTAATACTTACTGCTTCCTGAAGTGACGCCTTCTTTGGCACAAAAAGATAATATTGAGTTGTACAGTATATTCAGAATAATTCAGAGTGTTTTTAAATTCCACTTCAAGTCCTTAGGATGAAGAATTCTGTAGACCTCAGTAACCATTGTTATTTCTTCATATTGTGCATTTACCACATTATCTCATATAATAATGCACTAATGGGAGGAGGGAGGGAGGGGGGTGGTTTCTTCTTTTTTATGGTGATTCCTGCTTTGGGATTACTAGGTTTGTTTGTTTTCTATCACAACCCTCATAAAGCATTAAATGCTGTGGCTTTGGTTGCCAAGACTCAGCTGTAGTTCACACCATCCAAGATTTCTGACCACACTTTTTGTAGATCATTAGTTTCATGTAAATCTGCTCATTGCTTATAAAACCAATGTTGCTTTTCAGGTTATGGCATAGCAATTGAAACATAATTTATTCAAACTGCTGAAAGTTCACACTTCTCTTACTTTTGTGGTCAAGATTTCCAAGCTCAATATTTGCTCTGGACAGTCTAGCTTGATTATTCATGTTTTCTTCTTGTCTTGGTCATATGACAGTGTTTCCAATGAATGGATTTTAGTCTCACTGCTCTAACACATCAGTTTGTTACTTTGCTGACAGATTTCTTTTGCTGTTTGTATCTGTGAGGAAGATAAAATGCTTATAAACACTAAGTGCTTCAAGAGCCTTGTCTATTCCAATACACTTTTTCATGACTTTGCAAGTTCAAATTTTGGCAATATGAACCTGTAGATCCAAGGCTTGACTATCTTATTAAAAATTTTAATTGTTTCTCTTTGATAGAATATCTGTATTTTACTATTATATAAAGTAGTCTTGGTTATTGACACTAGTATTTTTTTCCTGAGAGCCTACTTCATCACTTCCAAAACCACTGGTTTTATAGTCAAATTAAACCCAGTCCACTTCCTGCAATGCCAGCCTGGAACAAAATCAGAAAGCCCTTTTTATGATGCAGGATAAATGTTAGGCTGGTGTATGTAATCACTGATAGGACAAACCTATTTCTTATCAGTCTTTGTGCTACCCTGCATCCTTTCTGTTTGCCACTCCCTCCAGAAATGAGCACAATTCCCTGAGCCTGTGTTCATTCCCATTATTTCATAGTTAGTGAAAATGCAGAACTCCTTTGTTATTTTCATTTGAGTATGACTTTTTTCTATTAGCATTTTTTGGCCTTATTTGTATTACACGAAACAGAGGGGGACTCCATTGTAGCAAAAATAACACCAGAAAACGTTTGCAATGTAATATAAAATGTATAGAATTGGAATTGGAATTGTTTACTTTATTTCGTGGGGGTGGTCATGGTGTTGTTTTTTGCTGGAGTTTTTTGGTAATTTCATCAGTGAGCCTGGGTCTAATGCTCTTAGCAGAAGATTTGACATATGGAGAAATGGCAGCAGAGGAATTTTGAGAAAATATCCTTAATGCTGCCATTATATGGATAGGTGAAGGATATTAAAAGCAATTCTATTCTTAAAGGGGTAATTAAATGGTACACAGTCATACACTGCATCTATTGCTGTTCTGGGAAGAATCCTAATTGTTGGATGATATTTTTTTATATTAGTAGTCCCTGAGTCATGCACTGATCAGATGAGTCATCAATGTTTCTTAATTTTTATTTTTTTTAGCAAACATCAAAAGAATTTAGTGATTTGGTTAATTAGTTGTGGATTTTTCTCTTTCTTCAGGTTTTTCCTTATTGGACTGAAATTGTTTAGGTAAAAGTGGGCAGGTTTAGTATTTCAAGCTGTACTTGTTAGAAGGTTTCACTGCTCTCTGATTCTCCAAAAATTCTGTGTAATTTTATGCCTGCAGTAGAAGTTGAAGCACATTGTGTCTTATCACTCTTTCTTTGTTGTTACTCCCAGAAACGACCAAAGTCTGCAAGACTTCTTGGCAAAAATAAAAATTAGTCTGTTTAAAGAAGACAACTTTGTGAAAATATTTCTCTGAAAAGGCCAATTAACTGTTGCATAAAAGTAATTTTACTTCAGAATATTCAGGAGAAGATACTAAGAAATAAATAACAATTCTAGCCTAAGTTGTCAGAAGGGAAAAAGAAAAAGTCTTTATTTTTATAGCATGTCTTTATACTTTAAATTACTTTACACATTTTTTTCTTTTCTTTTTAAATTCTGCTTATATTGCCATTTTTCCTTAATATGAATTAAAGACACTTTTAACTTTATAGCATATAATTCGATACATAATTTATTTACAGTTTGGACATCAGAAGATCTGACTATTCTTAGTAAATTATACTTCTTACATAAGCAAATCCATATTCATGTCTTGTGTCTTTGGAAATTTAGATCCTCTCTCTTTCAGAAATTAACAAAGAAGATTATTGAAGTTCTGGAACTCATGTAGATTTTAGATAATGTATGTACTCAGGATTTTTCAAACCAAATTAATTGCAACTGATACAAATCTAAGTTTAAACCTGATTGTGTTTGATCTTCAATCTACATATACTGTACTTAAGCTGAAGTCTTTAGCAGCATCTGAGTTGTAAAACATTTATTCTATTTTATTATCAAGCCAATATATTTCTTTAAATCAGGCTATTAAATGGATACTATTTACACTTATTATGCTTAATAACACTCTGGAAAATAGTCAATGTACCTAAACATTCCTAAGAGTCTCTGTTGTAGAATCCGGTATCATCTCTTATTTCTAATTAAATTATTTGGTAAGGAAAATCAAACAAGACGCTGTGTTTTTGAAACTTCTCAAAGTTTCAAACAACCATTAACAACCATTACATTTTCATCAGAAGGAAAACTGATAAAATAAGTTCTACATTTTAGTAAGACACAAATATTTCACTTTCAGTAGCATTTTGGAATCAAAATAATTTAAGTTGGAAAGGACCTAAGAAAAGGAAGAGATCCAGCCCAACCTTATGCTCAAAATCAACTTTGATGATAAATGTGGTTGCTCAGAGCCACTCAATGCTTTGGATATTTCCAGCAGCAGAGATGCCACAATTTCTCCAGAAAACCTCTTTATTTGGAAATTTACCCACATGCATTCAACACGAGTCACCATCCCAAACACAATATATGGTATCACTACTGATTAATAAATTATTAGTAAATATTGTCTGAGAAAACAAGCACAGTGGGATTCTGAGATACCATCTATCTGTATATTTGCAATAGTTCTATGGCAATAAAGCAAAGTTTTTGAGAGGATTCTCAAAGATTGGAAGAAAGTAAATGAAATGGGTAAATTTTTATCTATTTTAAGCAAGTATAATGTCACCAATTTAGTCAAAGCAATGCTTTTTTATCTCAGCCCAGGAGCTTCTTTAAACCTTGTCAGCTGTAATCTCATACTGAGTTTACTTTTATGTTCTGTGTTTTTTCATCTGCTTATTTCTTCATTTCATATTAATTTTTATTTAATCAAGATCTCTTAACTCTTATATAACTAATTTTGATTTTTTTTTTTTTCACACTGGTTTCATATTGGGTGTGACAACTGTTGCACATTAAATGTACCAAAATTATGAATCATTGTAAGGCTTCCAAGCCCAGTGCTATAAAAAAAGAAGAAACATCTTTGATAAAGTAATAGAGATGCTTCCATTATTTCCACAAGATCAAAGAGTGAAATATATGTTTCCTTTTTTATAAGAAACTCTCAAACTTAGAAACTAATATTTGATACCACATAATGGGATTAGGGCTAACACTGTTTCTGTTACAGTCAGGAAGAAAGATATTTGTCTCCAGCATTGAAGGAAAGGGCAAGATATATTTGTTCCTATCAGGACTAGGGCTGGAACAAGAGGCTAGATACACAATGTCTCTGTTTAGACTTTTCTATGGTCAATATACATTCTCAGTGCCAAAGTCAATTTGTCTCTCAAGAGAACAAAAAATAATGAAATTCTGAAGTTTGTGTTCTGAACAAAGCAATTACCTTGCAGTCAGAATAAACAGACAACATTTCTGCAGCTGTCTGAATCATGGATGCTTACTGTATCATTTTTCCCTGTGGTCCAAGAATAATGTTCCATCTGCAAAATGATTAAATGGATTTCGTAGGTAAACTCATTTACGATTCCATTTTAATGGAGTTACCCTTCATTAGAGGCTGTCATTCAAAATTAATATGAGGAGCTATTATTGAGATACCAAAAGTGAAGACCTGAATGTCATAGTACTCATTTTTCATAAGTATGGATGCTCTTGAAGTGAGAATTGAGCGCTGAGAGCAGATTGATCAAATAAATATTTGGTGTAGTACTTAGTTACATTTTTATGTCAATTGCTTCTGTCAGTCAAAGCATGGCAAACTAAAGGAGAAAATACAACAGAACAAATATTCAAAGCAACAAGCACAAACAAAATAATGTCCTTCCCTTGTCCTTTTTCTTATAACACTTCCACAATCATGGAGGAAGGATCTGGGTTCATTGTTTGTTGGGTTTTTTGTTGGTTTGTTTTATTGGGTTTTGTTTGTTTGTAACAATAACTGAAATTGCTGACTATTCAATAATTTCATATTTCAAAAGAAACAAGTGAGCACTGATCCTATATGAGTTTAGTGAGCTAGAAGAAAATTTGTATATTACCACTGGACTTATATTTTTACCTAGAAATTTACCTGACAATGGAAAGAAAAAAAAAAGAATAAAGGAGAAACATCCAGTATATTTGTATTTTCAGTAAATACAGTGTGCAAAATATCTCTGTTGGGCTTTCTGATTTATTGCTGAGTAATATATATTGCCAGGATTTGATCTTACATATTACTTCCTAATGTAATTCATATAATTTTCTACTCTTGTTTCCTAGTAGATATCTATATTTCTGGTCTCTTTAATGAAAGTCTGTATTGTCTTTCATGTGTAATCATAACTTTTAGAAGATGACAATATATATTCATAATTGGTGTGGGTCTTTTTTTTAAGGTATGCTGTGGGAAATGGATTTGTAGAGAGTTCTCAGGGCCTGAGAAGAGAAGGCCCACACAGAATGCAAACTTTGAAATAAGAAATGTTGACTTAGAAATGCCATGGAATAGGATAGATATTGTTGAGAGAGAAATGGAGCTAGAAAAAAGTTTCAAAGGATGGCCTTGCAAATAAGACTACATACTTTGGAGAAATAAAACCATAAAAGATGGATTGTAGTAGGACTGACGAGGGGTAGTTTTAGATGATTGGCTTTAAGGCGTCTACAGCATGGTGTGGCAAAAAGCTGATAGGCCAAGAAACACTTTTAGTGCATTGTGATTAGGAAATAGTCGGCTGCTGATTGTGATAGCATGAATTATAACATCTGAATTGTCTCATCCCTCTCATGAGACTGAAAATGGAATAAAAGTTTTCAGAATGCCTCTCAGTTGCCCCATCTCTGGATCAGGAAAAGAGTATTGTTCGACAGTGTACATTTTTATGTCCTTTTAAAACATATAGCATCTTTTGCTGTCAGCTAGTCAAGGCTGTAGAAATATTTCTTTGCAGCTATTCGATCACTTCAGCTTATATTTTGTCGATAGAAATGTGTAACAAGGGGGGAGTGGGTCAGAGACAGAGATCACACACACCTCAGAATTCCCATGCGACACCTGATTGTTTTACTGTCTGCACCCTCCTTAAACAGGAGGATTTGAATCTCCCAGTCCAGACAGATCATTGATCTGGCTTAAACATCACTCAGCTCCTGTGGCAGTGAGATATCTGCTGCTCAGGGTGGAAAATGATTGGGTCAAGTCCCTGTATGTGTTCAAATCTATCCTATCACAGCTCAACCAGGGGCTGGTTTATGGAACTGGGCTGGGTTTCTTATTTATAACCAAATTATTTGCTCAGCCACAGACCAGCTGTGACAGTAATGCTATTAAAATTTACATGTAATAATTAGTATTGTTTAGTTTGATTAGAGCATGCATCTGCTCCCAAAAATTATGATGCTTCAATTTTTATTTTACTGTTTGCTCTTATTACAATGGCAAACTATTGTCAGTAATTAGACTATTGTTTACTTCAAGAAAGTGGAGTAGTCATCTGCCTTCAGCAGCATCTGTGTGCAGCTACCATCTGTTCTTCTCAGGCGACCATGAAGTACTCTCTGTAAATTTTCTTCCTTTCACCCTGTGAATGGTGTCTAAACTTTCTTAATATTTGCTGCTAAGCAAAAAGCAACTTTTTGTGTATTAAGTTAATAAGAGGTGGAATAATATCATTTTAGAATGTAGAAGACATTATGTCTCAGGAAATATCTTCAACCTTCAGAAGATGAAAGTCCACAGAGACCTTACAGCAGCCAACCAGTACCTAAAGAGAGCCTGCTGGAAAGCCGGACAGGGACTTTTTACAAATGCCATGTAGTGATAGGACAGGGAGGAATGCCTTCAAACTGGAAGGGGATAGGTTTAGATTAGATATTAGATATGCAGGAAATCCTTCACTGTAAGAATTGCTAGGCACTGGAAAAGGTTGCCCAGATAACTTGTGGATACCCCATCCCTGGGAATGTTCAAGGTCAGGCTGGATGCAGCTCTGAGCAACCTGGTCTTACTGGAAGGTGTCTCTTTCTGATGCAGTGAGGTTGGAACTCGATGATCCTTAAGGTTCTTTCCAACTCAAACTACCCTATGTTTCTATATAAATTATTATGTACTAATCCGCAGAGACTATGGTTCCATGATGTGAAATCTAGTTTTCACTATTGCTTTAACATTTTGTAATAATTTCCACAAGAAAATGAGCTGTAAAAGTGAGATGGCAATAAACGGAAGCCTTCCATTAGAAGGCTTTAGAAATTATTTCATTATCAATAAAATTTAGGAAATTTTTTCATCATGATAATCTGTTGATAAGTTTGGAAGGTTACATTTAAACTACTGATTATTAGGTCAATGTATTTTTTCTCTTGAGGAAGTTAAGAATTAAAATAAGGCCAGTTTAACATGTGCATCTGATTTATATTTTTACGGAAGTCATATATATATATGCTGAGAGACACTATTAATCCTGGCACATGGTTAATAGACACCATAGAGAGGAATGAGCCTAATTTTAACATTAAAATTATTTTATTTCAGAATTGTTTTCAAAATATCTGTAAAAGAATAGCAAATTGGATATTATTAGTGTTGAATTCATTGCTATTAACACAAAATATGCAGGGCAGAGTTTTGGATAACTTCTGTACTGCAGAAGTTTAGGATGTATTCTGTGACTGTGACCTAATTAGTGATGAGGTTAGGGATGGAAGGTTTTATAAATCTGCATTTGTGGCCAACCTCTTGGGCAAAATAACATTTGAACTGGCAATATTTTGCATTTTATATCTGCTTTCTATAGCAAAATCTTGTGGGTTTTTTGTGTCATTGCTTGTCAACAGGTGGGTATCAACAACCTAGTTGAAAACGTAGAACAGAAAAAAATAATAAGAAAAGGGGAAAAAAGGAAAAAAAGAGGAATATTACTAAAATGATTGAATTAAAATTTGAAGACTTCTTTCCTGAAATTAAAGTAAGAATACAAAGGCAGATACTTGATATACTCATTATCTGTGGTTTATATTTTGCCTTAATCCTTTTCTTCCCTCCACCACCAGATTCTCAATATTAAAATGGAAATATAAAGAATATAACATTAGAGACAGGATAAAGTTTGGTTCAACCAGACAGAAATCAACATCAATTCTTCATAGGTAATCTGCAGTTCTTAATCTAAATGCAAGGTTACTGGTAAGACAAATTCTGGGCAAAGGGATATGGCTATGGCGGTTAGTCTTTTCTGGTTAGTTTTAATGTAATATCAATGTTTTCCTTCCATACTTTATTTTTTTTTAAATACACATATATAAAAACCTGTGTAAAAATAAAAAAAACTTAAGCGATGAGAAAAGGAAACACACTGCAGTATTTTCATCAGATTTTAAGTATGCATTATTAAAGTGCTGGTATTTCCAAATTCTTGACAATATTCATCAGAATAAGTGAAGATTGATCAAGTGGCCAATGTAGGTTTGCTTCAGGAAACTGAAAAGATGAAAAATGCCCACTTAATGCATGCACTGAAGTGTTAATTATAGTCAAGTTCTGCTGATTTCATAAAGCTGAAGTCACATTTTCACATCAGCATTCAATGAACATAAATAACTAATGAGTAAAAATGTTATTTCTATTAAGGATTCTTAATAAACCATAAAGAGTAGATTGGAAAAATGATGGTTGTTCAATTTTAGCATAAATAAAGGAAAAGCATGAGAAAATTAATCTAATAATCTTTATAGTGACAAATCAATTTTTAAAAATAAATTTGTAGGACAAAAAGCCAGTATTTTGCTGATAAGCAGCAATTTTCTGCTTAATAATTATCTTTTAGGGAACAGTCACATTTTATTAAAATGACTAATTAACTCACTGTACTGCTGTGCTAATAGTGAAGGAAGCACAATAAATGAATATTGATAGCATGATTTTTTAATAAGAAAATAATTAAATAACAATGTGTTCCCCATATTTCATAGCAGCAATTTAAATGCAAATGAACAATACAAAAATTACCCCCACTCTTCCCCTACACAGAAGGAATATCTATTCTGGTAAAGGACATTCTTATTCAGAAAGAGGCCTGAGAAAAGAGATGAGCTAATAGGGAGATATCAGTTGTTAAAATGCAGTTGATCTGTTCAGCAAAGGGAGATTTCAAGCAGGGTTATCCTCCTTGAACTGAGATTTCAAAAGCTGTAATCTCCAACAATCTAATTTCTTTAGTTTTATGCTTCTCAACAAGTGCAAAACCCACTTGCCATTTGGAACAAAACTGGGAATACAGATATTTGGAGAACAAAAACCTTTTCTCTAGGAATGTGATGGATGGATACGGTACAGGACTAATCGAGGTCTCATTGCTACCAACTGCACTTCTGTCACATAAAATTCAAAATTTTTGCTTTACTTAACAGTCAATACATCATGCTCAGAGGGGCTATATAGAACATGAAGTCATGGCAGGAAACTTGAGCTCTTGGAAATTTTTGCTGAGAAAGAGAACATGGTATAAATAGTAATGTAAAAGCAATTTGGAGATTTTCATCAGTCAGTATTTTTCCATGTCTAGTCGGATTTGGGTTAGTCATGTACATAGACCAATGGCAATTTTGTAGTTTAGGAAGAGCTCACATTTAACAGGAAGATTAGAGTTATGTGGTGATGCAAGGCATATATTAATGATAAATAAAAACTGGTTTATACATTGTTTCAAGCAAGCAATATGCTGTTTTGGAACAGCCCTTACCTTCTATAGAGAGACTTGGCATCCAAATTTTACATCCAGCTAGATATTTGAACACTACTATCATATTTATAGCTTGATAACCTTACTTTGCTTTGGCATTTCTTATTTATAACTATGCAGTCGTCTAAATAATTCATACTGAATATTTGCACTTGCAAAGTGGAGAAAATTGAAAGACTATGAAAGAAAAACTTTCTTCTAGTACCTTCCAACTATGCTTCCAGAATGATGAAGGGAAAAACAGATACCAAACTGACATTTGGACATGTTAGTAGGTGAAGTACTACATTGTGTGTCAATAACAGGTTTAATCCCACAGTGTTAGTTGTGTCATTGCAAATGTTGCTAACAATTATCTCTCTACTATGGAAATTTAGTATGGAAGCACTTGCATCAGAAGATGAGCAAAATACAAATAAATATTGCTGTCATGGTTTAGGCCTGGCACAGAGCCAGTGCCCCCATGAAAATACCTTCTCCCTGGTGTCTGCTGTGAGATGTGACCAGGAATAAGAAAAGCAGGCTCCAGCTTAGAAATAAAGAAAACTTTATTAACTAAACTACAATAAAAGAAGGGAAAAGACTATAAGGTAAAAATTGAAAACCTTACAAAAAGCACTTTCCTCCTCCCCACCACCAAATTTCCCAAGGCAATACATTCCCTCCAATCACCAACTCTCAGTCTTGCACCACCCTTTAGAATACTCAGTCTTCAGCTCATGAAGAGGACAGGAGTCCTTCTTGCACCATAGTCTTCCCCTGGAAACACCATTGTAACCTCGTGTGTTTCCATGTCACTCAGCACCGCCCAGAAAGTCCTTTGCCATCGTGACATCTTCCCTTCCATGCCCAGTGCTCTCACCACTGTGCACGGACCAGAGCTGCTTCTAGGGTTGTCTTTTAAGGATGTCTTGTCTCACTCCAAAAAAGGCACAGTTTCTCCTTTGGGACATCTGTCCCCCCCAAATTTTCACTCCCTGGGGCCGAGGGGTACCCACACTGAAACCTCCTGTTTCTGAGGCACTGCCTCCCCCTAAATGCAGTCCCTGTGTCACAGGAAAAAAACTGGTTCAGTCTATGGCCACACAAGAAAACAAGAAAAGTCCAGCCAAAAGGCCACTCCAATCATCTCTCCCCCAACTCAGCCAGTGTTCTCCACTTCCCTCGGGCCTATTCCTTGTTATCTCATCTCTTATCTCTCTTATTCAGCTCCAGGAGGATCAGCATTTTTGCAAGGTCTCAATCATGCAACAAAAGGGTTAAAAATTTCAGTCTCTGCCTGTCCCAGAGCTCCGGCACTCCCACGCTGCCCTCGCACTCCGCCCGCCTTCTCCTCCTGGGCCAGCGCCGCTATCGAATTCAGACGCCGGTTCTCTGGTTCTCTCTCTCTCTCTCTCGCTCTCTTCCCTGGGGGGGCTGCCTGATGTCTCTTGGTCTCTTCCACCCTTCCATCCTTGGGCCGGGCCTACCTCATGGCCGCGTGGCTTTTCCCCTTCCCCCGCCCAGCCGGCAGCTGGGACAGGGGGAGCGATCCAAAGCCTTTCCCTACGGAAGTCCCAAGAGACTCTGGGTGGGCACAGTTCTGGGTTTTAACCCCCGTGTTTTTCTCGGAGGGGGTCCTACAATCTGAGCATCCATTGGCCTGATGGTAGTGACCACAGCATCCCAGAAATCCCATTTGCAGTCCAACCAGCACAATTGCCTATGGAATTTTTCAGATGATGCTGGAAGTTTTTTCTACTACTACTACTACTACTACTACTACTACTACTACTACTACTTCTATTATTATTATTATTATTATTATTATTATTATTATTATTTCTACTAATGTTTTCATTCTCATATCATGCAATCTCTCTAGTTGAGCGCGCAATTTTTCATTTCTTTTGTATTTTATTTTATTTCTCTTGCCCTTGTTTCTCTCTGATTAGAGTAGCCACAAACCTGAAGACTGTGGGTTTCTATGTCAATTGAAGTAAGAATTGATTAAGGTACTTTCAGCCTGGATTTATGATGGGAGTTATAGCAACTACTTTCTTCACAATGTTGCATTTTACTACAGCAGTTATAGCTAAAAGTACTGAGAAATTATTCACGTCAAAATTAGAATAAAAAATGAAGCTTAAAACTGCAGACAGCAAACAAAGCAAGAATTAGGTTTTCAAAAGCAACCATAACCCAAGGCTAGGTTCTTTAGAAACCTGGGAGCTGATAAGGGTGGAAATTAATAATGGAACTCAAAAAGTGTTATGAATAGTTCCCAAGGCTAGAGGTAAATAAGATGTCATGCAACATTTCTAAAAAACAACACTGACAATCAAATGTAATCTTTTAATAACAGCCTCAGACAGGATCATACTAAACATAATGTGCTAGTATATATTGTATTCCTGCCATTCACCTCCACATCATTAGTTAAATGAGATTTATGTCTTTATAAGCATATCTGGAAAGAAGCTTTTAACTGGAATTATGATTTCGATTGCATCCAGTTAGGAACTACCCATGTTCCTAAACAATACCTGTGCCATTAAAATGTAATGTACTCTGGAATTTCCTGTGTTCCTATCACCTTGTAATAGCTCAGTAATGAGAATCTCCTTCAGGAAATGATGGATTGGGTTCCTGCTTTGCTTTACTCAGATTAGCAATTCATTGTTCCAGTTGTAAAACTCAGAAATAACCCCCACATATTTGAGCTCCTACTTCATTACTTCATTACATTTCTCCAGTCTCAGTATGGTAACATTTTCTGTCTGTCAAATAACATTCTGAAAGAGTATTCAGGTACAGAAAACCACTTAATTTGCAATTAGTAATTGTAATAATTATCAGATATAGAAAAATTGGTCATATTTTTCAATCACAAACCAGTACACATTTATTTTCGATTTAGCTCTACTGAAATTGGGTTACTTGCCAGCAAATTAATTGACTCAATAAACAGAGACTTTTTAATATACTGGTGCTCCATGATGAGCATTGATCAGAAGTTTGGATGTAGTTCATAATTTAACTAGCAGCTTTACTAGAGGCATTTTTAAGAGGTATTGTGGTGACTAAGAGAAAAACAAGAAATACACATTATGCCAGTCTGTAGCCTTTCTTCAGTGAAAGATTAAGTACTTGTGTCCCTTTTGGTTTTACCCTTACAGCAGGTCATCTTCAAACCTCCTTTGCTTTAGCCTTTAGAAAAATACTGATGAAGAGACTCATTTGAGACAAAATAATAGATTATATGTGAAAATACTATACATATCAAACGCTTTCAAACAATGTAAATGGTCAAATCTATCCACATTCTTTTCGCTATCTTTTCTTTTGATGAACACATAGGCAAGAACCAATTCCTCTTAGGGTTTTGGATTCAGAGTTAGTGTTTGGAAAAACAAGTTGAACATTTTCTATTGTATCATCAAATAAAGTTATGAAGGAAAAGAAACTTGTGTAAGGCTTTTCTACTTACTCCAGTCAAAGCAGTTTAGAAAATGTGAAATTTTCACAAAATTGGAAGACTGTGTGTCCTTACTGACTACAGACCTTCTTTTCACAAGCTGATACCTTCATCAACAAATTTTTATGTAGCACTTGTCATATGTTCTGAAATTTGAGGTTGAAATTATTCATTTTCAAAGGAATTATCTGCAACATCCATTAACTTTCTCATAATTTCAATTCCCTTTCAAAAGCTAAAGGCCTTTCTTAAACACTCACAGCACTAGAAGAATGTTAATCTACAGCTCTGATTTAGATTATTTTGGTCTTGTTTTACATTAGAGGTATGTGGGAATCTCATCAGAATACAGCAATTTTTTCTAGTGGTGTTGAGAAATTCTCATATGTAATATGTAGGCAACTGTTTGGACATATTAAAAAAATCCATGGCATTATTGCATAAATGTAAACCTTCCTGTGTGAATAGTCAAAATTTTAGCTCCCTTGGATTGTGATATTTTGTTGGCTTACTAAAGACTCTCAGATCGTGAGCAATAGCAGCCTTATGTGGTTTGCAAAATTAGTTATGCTTCTTGAGTTTTAGGTTAGCATTGACCTAAATCCTTGATTTCCCACTATATGAAGCTCCAGAGTGATATTCTTTTACATGCTGGAGCTCATCATCAAACCCTGAGCACTAGGAAATAATTAAAAATTAAAAAATATATGCAAAGTTATGTTTTTAAATTAAGCATTTGGTGACTAGGAATATAATGTACATGAGTTGTTTAAAACTAATATGAGCTGAAATTCTTCCAATAAACAATGATTAAAATGACTCAAAACTATAGTTGCTGGGTTGGCTTTTTTGTAATTCCTAAATGTCAACTAAACACAGACTGATGTGCTGAATGTAGCAGAGCACTCTGTAATTACTGTCAGGAGTGACAACACTCAGCCTGCTGAGTGAGAAGTCTGGGCTTTGGGCTGTCATTTTTTCTTTCTTCTTGTATAATATCTGTGCTCATCTATTAAACTGCTGGACTGTCTGACTAAATTTTTATTGTAGAGATAGCCTTCTTCAGAGCCAAATGGTTTTAGAGTAACTGGCGTGCCTGGGGTGCAGACATTTTAAATTTTTTTTATGTCAGTGTTGTTAGGTTTTTCTGTGACACAAAAACAACAAACCTCCAGCTCCCTTCACTTCTGAGGTTATGGAAGTATACTTATACCCCACCATGAGAAAATGTTTTTTGAATTTGTTGTATTTTTTAGTCTTAAAAAAATGTAGATAATATTGCAGGCTGCTTGACTAACTTCCACTATTGCTATCCTCTAGTGACCCCTTACGGTCCCCAAAAGTTTCAAATTTCTTACTTAAATTTTCAATCTGACATGAACAATAATGTGACTTGTGAAAAATGTTCCTGGAACAAAGATTGAACCTAGATATAAACCCTTTAAAGACAGAGACATTGAAGAAAGATTTTGTTTAAGGTTATGCAGAAATACAAAGGAAATCTCCTAAAAAGCTCATCATATTCAGGATTTCCAATATTCTGTATAAACTTCATTGTAACACATAGAGAAAATATAGTGAAACAGAAAACATAAAAATGGCTAAAACCATGCTACAAAATTAAGTAGCTTGTGTGGTTAATTACAGAATAAGTTATTGAAAAGGTTTAGGTGGATATTGCTTTGTAGACTACATTAACCACTCTTCCTGCATCAACCAAACTTGTTACTTTGTCATAGCAGGACATTGGATTTGACAAGAACCATTTGCCCTTGGTGTACCTATGCTGGCTTTTCCCAATCCTCTACTTCATCTGACTTTTAAGAACCTCCAGGAGAATTCATTGCATAAATGTCCCTGATGGGCCTGTAATTTCCTGGATCCTCCTTCCAGACATTCTTGTTAATGGGGGTGACATTAGCCTCCTTCTATTCTGCAAGGACATCCCCTGACCCCCATGGCCTCGCAAGGATCATGGAGAGTGGCCTGGCAATTGTGTCAGCAGCTCCCTTAACACCCTTGGGTAGGTAACGTCAGGGCTCATCAGTTTTTAGGGGTCATGCTCATGTATCATTCACACACAGCCCTTCCTTCACTGACAGCAGCTCTGTGTTTTCATCAACCTGGATTTTTGTTCCCAAAGCCAGGAAGCCAGCAGTCAGAGGTAAAGAGACTCTTGAGGACCTCTACTTTTTTAGATCTCCTTTTCAACATCAGGCTAATATTTTCCTTCTGATTTTGATTGTTATTTATGTACCTGAAGAACCTTCCTTGTATTTTTTAACACCTCTGTCAAATTTCAATTTGAGCTGAGCTTTTGCATTTCTAACTGCATCTCTGCATACCCTGGCAATGCCCTTGTAGTTCTCAATGTGTGTTTGTACACTTTTCCATTTCTGGCACAATTCTTTTTTTTTGCGTTTGAGCAGACTCAGATACTTGCAGTTAAGCCAAGGAAGTCTTGTGCTTTGCCTGCTTTCCCTTACCTTAAAGAGGATGAACTGGTTTTGTGCTTCCAGAAGAGTGCTCCTAAAAAGCTTCTAGTACTCAGTAACTCCTTTATCCTCCATGGAAGCTTCCTGCAGAATCCCTCCCAGCTGAGCTCTGTGCAAGCTGAAGTTTCCTCTTCTAAACCCAGAAACTTTTGTCTTAGAAATAACCTTCAGTGTGCTCAGCAGGATCCAAAAGTCCACAGTCTTGTGATCACTGCAGCCAAGGCTGTCAATAACAGAGATAATACAAAGCAGGGTTTCTTGATTTGTGGTCAAAATTTGATTGAACTCTTAAGACTTAGTGGCTGTAATCTATTTCCAGAAAAACAGCAAGTGAAGAATAATAAAAACAAAGTGATTTATCCATAATGCCTGGTTGTTGGGTTTTTTGTTTTTGTTTTTTTTTTTTTTTTAATAAAACATAGTTTTGTATAAATAGTAATTAGTGGCAAAATTATAGGATATGAAATTTATTTTTAAAAAATAATATTAGAAAAGCTTTCTATCTCAAGTTTAGCAGTCAGTCACAGCATAGTTGCTTGAAGTGCATTTCTAGGAGTTCAAAAATTAATTTAAGAGAACAGTCCATTTTCTGAAATATGAGAGCAAACTGGGGTGGAAATTTCACAATTATACAAAAATATAGGGCATGATGCCACATTAGATTATGAAATGGCTCTCAAAGTTTTCTAAAACTAATATTCTCCAAGTTTCCTAAAACTAATATATCTCCGGTGTCCTTATATAAATAATATTCAGTGGTAGACAAGAAGTGATTTGAATATATGAGGAACTGATATATGTGTATGACCATGAAGAGTAGATATTCCCAAAAACCAATATACATCAATGACAGCACCATCCCTAACCCTCCTTGATGTAAACCAAGTGGTCAGGAGAGAGCAGAAGGCTCACTTTGGTTGTCACCTTGGTACAATACCTTTTTTCTCTCATTTTGCTTTTAAGTGATTCCCTTTGACCAAGCTTGTCAGGCTGGAATAAAGGTATAATCTGTCAGTAAATCTCAGTTCCCTGAACAACCTCGTCTTGCATGAAGGTGTCTCTGCCCAGGGCAGGGAAGTTGAAACTCATTGATCTTTAAGATTCTTCCCACCTTCTGTGATTCTATGATTTATCTTTTTTTCTCTCTGTGATTTGAAGGAGATCCTTTCCTTAGGTACACTTTATTAGCTAGAGATTACAAAAAGTCTTTCAAGTATGTAGGAAATTTGCAGGTCTTTAGCAAAGCAGTTTAAGACAATAAAACCTTTGACAAAATTATAAAAGCAATTCAGTCTCTAACTTAACAGCAGTCTTCTAACATATTTTCTAGGAACATTTTGGTGACGATATCCTGTACAGAAAGTATTTTTTTAATTGATCAGTGTGCAATCATGTAGAAACAAGTATTTACCTGCATACACTGACAAATATTTTTAGTTTTAAAAGTTAAGTGTAGTAGTGATGCTGTAGGGTTCACACCAGCCATATAAATTCAGAACAGAGCTACCATGGTGGAACATTTAGGGGAAATTTTCTTTTTAACTGTGTTCTGAAAGTTGAAAAATCCCAGTTCAGCCAGATCAAGGCAAGAATGCAAAAATAGAGAGCTGCTAAGAGAGAAGTATTATTAGCTCATTCATATCTCTCAAACTCTTCTCTCAAGCTCTCTTCCCTCCCATCACTCTCCTCCCCTCCCTCAATCTTTCCCTTCCCCACTCTGTCTTCCCCTCTTTTCATTTTTATTTTTTTAATACCATGGATTACCAGCTTCAGTATGTTTGTTTTTCAACTATGGTGGCAACAGGGAAACCAGATTATAGACTAGTGAGTACCTAATTCAGTTGAGTTATCCCTGTCTATATAAAGCTTATGCAGACCTCAGTACAGTGACACATGCTGTCTGGTTCAAATGGTTGGTCATTCAAATTTATTGCACCTTGTCTGAGCCCCATAAGTGCCATGTGTGTTCCCCAGAAAAGCCAGAGAATGTGTATTTTCTGCTAAGAAGAAATGCAAAAGGGACACATTTCATGTTATTTAATCCCTGAAACTCCAGTGAGGCTTTCAAATATAAATTTGACATCCATTAGGTGAAGATTTATTTCTACACTGTGAACATGACTAAGACATCTATTTAAGAAAAACACTCTGTTTAAAAATAATAATTTTGACTTTGTTATATGAAACTAGACTGGAGAAGGTAGTTTTTTTAAAATGACTTATTAAAAAGCGTACAAAAATATTTTATACGTTATGAACAACGTAAGTTAGAATTTTGAAAGAACCTTAAAATGTTAAAATGGAAGGATTTGTAAGAATAAGATTTTCCTTTCTGGAGGAAATAATTTGAACAGGTTATTCCCTTATTAGTAACTGGTTTTTTTAGTCTGAAAAATATTCAAAGCTGCTAATAATATTTCTACCAGGAAAAAAAAAAAGGGGGTTTGAAATTAAGAACTCTTTCATTCCAGCATCTAGAAAGATTTCCTAAAGACACTATAAGAAAATTCCATCATCTAGATCCTGTGTATTTTTTTTGTATAAAGTATTCTTAGCCAAAATTTCTAGATGCTTCTGACCTAAACAATTGCACAAACATGGAAAATAATCCAAATAATAACATGTAGTACTTATGCCTATCTTATCTATTTAGATCTTGCCCCTTGCAATTCTGCATGAGATCTGGATTTGTCTCAGGAGCTAATGAAGGGCAAAACACTTTGGCAGTTTTGGCAGGAATGTGTCTGTATGACAAGTATTGCTTATTTTTGCTACAAAGAATTGAAGTACCATTTTTATTTCTTGCCTGCAGTATTTTCCACAGCACTGTTGACTGCTCCTGATTATCCTAGATTGTCGGACTGAAATGAGATATTTATTTGCTTGTTGGCTCAGAACCTTCAGCAGTATTTTGCATCTCTAAAATTGGCATTAACATTGCCCATTGGCTTTGATAATTAAATTGTACACCTGTTCAAAAATAAGCACCAGATTGTTAATGGTTCTTGGCCATCACACTGCCGGTTGTTTTCCAACAATATTTCTCTTCAAATTATCAGAACATTTTTGTATTCTTCTAATTGTGACATTAACTATTCCAAGTCTTCCATGGCAATGCCTGGATAAAGCCATAACACCAGTATTCTAAATCAATAACACTCTAGCTGAAGTGGAGAACCTGATGAAATGAGGGTCATTATTATTAAGGGTTTCTTTAATTAATCAGCTCATAATTTCTCTTAACAAGACATTTCATTTTGGTTATTTCTAAAAAGATATAACAACTCCACATGTAACTAAATCACTGGAGGTTAAGTAGTTTTAGTAAATTGAAATCCATCATATAAAATTTGCTGAAAAAATTGCTTTTTCAATTTAAAAGTACATGTTACTGAGTAATTAAGAGGAGAATAAGAGGCAGAGAATATTGAAGAATAAAGCATCCCACCCATAAATTTTATTGGTTGGTATCTTTTTTTATGTAATAGATGTGATGAAACACTATTTGCCTGTTAGAGTTTGCCTGTTAGAGTTTTATGAACAATCCTTTCTTGCAAATTCCTTTCCTAAATAAGTCATTAGAAGATTTATGAGTTTTGTGTTTCATATAGAACCTTTCCACCAGGACAAGGCTTCACTTCACTGACTGATTGTTGAAAAACAAAGTACAAAAGGGACTAATACAGTGTAATAAAGTCTTTCTTTACCATATTATTATAGTCTGATTCATGCATTTCTAGACACCAGAAGGGCAGAAAGAAGAATCACTGGATACTTCCTGAGTACTGAAACAAAAAAGAGTGTTGTCTCTTGTTGTCATTCACTTTCTGCAAATCTGAATTCCTTCTAGAGTTGAAGTTTAGCTTCTCAAGGATTGCACTTTTTTTCCTTTAATGTCATAAAATCTTTGCTTACTTGTAAACACAATTCCAAATTTCCTTCACAGCTGATTTTGACCTGATTACTTGTGGTACAATCACTAGGACATGAACTATTTTGCTCTCCATAGCATCTCATCCTGCTCAGCTGGGTCTCAGCTGCTGGGCTTCCCAGACCTAGAAGCAAAGATACAGCATCATCAGTGTCTGTTCCAAAGTGCCATCTGTGTGGTGCTCTGAAGTTGGTTTACTGCATCTGGCAGCACTTCTGCTTTTCCTGGGCTGTGCCTTATTCTCACCTTGTAGAGCTGGAATCTCTAGCTGGCTCTGCAGAGAGATGAGCATTGCATTCAGCAGGGTCATCTCCTTGATGTGTTTTAACAGCTACTGCTCAGAGTGCGCATCTGCTGAATGGCCAAAGGCAATCTGATGAAGCTGTCCATGCAAAGCACCATAACCAGTAACTCCTTCCCCATCTCCTCTCCCCTCTCCATATGCACTGGGTGACTCCTGATTTTATACAGAGTACCAAGGAGCATTGACCTGTTCCAGGGGTGGTCTTTCTGATTTCTTCATACGTTAAAGCCCTTGTTGTTTTTTTTCTTTTGTTCTGATATGGTTTGTATTACCTTTCTCAATTCTGTAAGCTTCAAATAAATATGAATGAAGAAAAGAAAATATTGTTTAGGTCACATGTATCATTAGACTGTATTCATGTTTGTAGTGAAGAGATTCACACCACAACTAGCAGAAAACATAGGCATCTCTCTCTAATAGTCCCAGAGGTTAGTGTTCCAAAATATGGTTGTATGCTGCACTAATCCAAACCTTGTATTGTCCAAACTTTCTTCTTAGTTTGGGAATATATCTTTAAAAGCATTCTGAGGTGCCCTCACAGTGTTTCTTATATGCTTTGTTGATTTTTCTTTCATCTTTGTTTTGACATTTCCTAGAGTGACTCTAAGTTTCACATCCCACTCTGTAATAGCATAAATATCTTTTGTTTAAAAAACCAAATTGGTTCCATTTTTTAGGACAAAACCAGTTTGAGTAGACTTGTGAATACAACTAGTATGTCAGAAAAACTTTCTCACATCTCCTCCAGTATTTTCCCTTCTGTAGCATGGGAGCCTCTTGTCTTTATTTAACCTACAGGCAGATTGGTGTCATCTGTGACAGCAAAATAATGTCCACATTGTCTTTATAGATTTAGCCTGAAGCAAAACTGAGAGAATAGTCCTGCCTTCCTCTCATTAGAGGCAAAAGAAAAGAATCTTTATAAGGGAAAATGAGTTTTCCTAATCTTGTAATTGGAAAATCCAAGCTCAAAGAAATATCAAAATATTATTTCAGTGTAGTGAGGCCATAGAAAAAATTTTTGAAACACGTTATAAAGCAATTTAAACCTACATTCTCTGACAGTGTTAAACATGTATTCTCTAACAGTGCTGTGTTATTTTAATGACCTTAGGTAGCAGTTTTGGAGGATACCACATTTCTATCCAGAAAAAAAAATAAAATTGAGGTTTGTTACTATATGGAATTTTATCAACTTATGTGATAGCTGTTGTCATTCACAGCACAGCAACAATGAATGACAGTAGTCCAGAGCTGTTGCTGTACCTGCATCATAAGAGCTGCCAGAAGCAGCTGGAGAAATATGAAGGACTGGCTGCACATTTCAACATGTGTCTGTTTAACAGAGGATAAAATGAATGAGAAGAAAATAGTATCACCAAGAATATGGAGAGTCTTCTAAAAAAATAAATCGATAGTTTTAGGAATTGAGTTCCTAGCATCTTTATCCCAACTAACCTCTCTTGTAAGTCATTAGGAAGTGCCTTTCAAACCTGTGGCACCACTGATACTAATGAGTACAATTTCAAATGCATTTGCAAGACTAAAAAAGGGATTGGAACCTCACATGGATAAAAATGTATGCTGACAGAGTCAGCAGACATAAACAAATCATGGGAAGGATGTATAAAACTCTTAAATCCAGGATTAAGGCAATAAGTAAATATCTTTTATTAAACAAGTAGATGATTCAACTATTTCTAATCAGATTTTAGTAGAATCATATATATACATGTAATGGCTGATACTCTCTGTGATTTGTGAAGAATCTTCACACTGAAATTATGCTGGTTATACTGGGTTGATCAACACAGATATCTGGTATACCTATTGTAGTGTCTGGGACAGCTGCATTTTCAAATACAAAAACATTTTGGAGGAAAACAAGTGACATGGCTGCATCTCCTTTTTTGACAAGATACTGATATCGCAGCTCCTTTTGTTTACACAATGCTTACGCTAAATTATATTCTAAGTAATGAAAAATTGGAAAAATTTAAGAGATGTTTCACAAAATCTGTAAAATACTCATTCTTTTTTGGATTTTACTGGAATTCAATTAAGGTTTTCAATTAAGGAAATTTTTTTAAAAATACCTTTATCAGAAGTTAAACCTTTTTAGATATTTCAGTCATACCTGCATTTGTAGCAAAAACCTGAGGTAACAAAGGAGGTGATATTTTTAAGTTCATTTACTCTTCAGATAACTTAAAGCTTTTATTTGAATTCTTGAAAATGAGAGCTTATTCAGTGCATTTACTTTTGGTTCATTTTTAACTCAGTGTTGTTTCTAATGTTTTAGCTGATGAATATCCCACTTTTCCCTCCCTCCTTGCCACCCTGAGGGCTCCTGAACTCTGTCACAGGATCCTGACTGTGCTATCGCCTGCCTCTTCTTTCTGTGTGCAGTGGGGACAGAATTAGAACCAGTGCAATCAGCTCAAAAAGGAATCAAGTCTGGGAAAGGGTCAGCAGGTTTTAAAATTAATGGTGGTGTGGACCCCACTGATCCTGCTACTAAAGGCTCTGCACTTTTAATTGATTGAAGTTTAACTTTGGATAAATCAAGTGGAACACAGTAAAATCTGTACCATTTAATAATTCCTTCTACAGACATGATTCTGGTGTTAAACCTGAGAAATGGAATTTATATATAGGGGTTATGTTAATGTTTTTAATATATATAAAGGTAATGGGAAAATAGCTAATACAATAAGGCACAATAGCTAATACAATACAATAGTTTTAGAAAAATATAAAATACTACAAATTTTAGAAAAATTTAAAAACATGCAATCATATAATGAACCTCAAAATAGTGGAAGAATAACCCATGTAATTTTCCTGGAAAAAAGATTAATGTACTCACAGATGTATATATTTTCTTCTAGTCAATTCTCTAGTTTGAGAGATTACGCTGTTATCTACTTTATGAATTTTGTTAATTAAAGTTGCTACAAAAGCATAATTACCAGCAAATAAGACTTAATGAAAAAGGAAACTCAAAACATGCTGCATTTTTTCTCCTACATCATCTGTGCCACCCTTTTGCTATTCCTTAAATTCATAATGTCATTTTTAATGAGCTAGTTTCGATTTGGAGCAGGAGTACAGCAGAGAGTTGACAAATTAATACTACAGAGCTGTATGAGCACATTTTTCAGTCCCATCTGATTTAGACTTCAAATTCTTTACTCATTTATCCTTTGAAATTCTTTTAGTTAAGCTATTCATCTGCTGTATTTCCGGTTTACTTAAACACACTGACAAAAAGGTTGAAAAAAATAAACACCAACAAAAT
Organism: Melozone crissalis; assembly: GCF_028551555.1. Taxonomy (NCBI): domain Eukaryota; kingdom Metazoa; phylum Chordata; class Aves; order Passeriformes; family Passerellidae; genus Melozone; species Melozone crissalis. The sequence continues at coordinate 26,617,077 of NW_026535820.1, forward strand.
ATTTCCAAATTAATTTGAGTGGAAACCAGAGGCACATTATGATACAATAAAAATACAGATTTTTTTTAATAATATATTTCAGAATATGGTATAATATACATTTTCTCTTAGAGCTTACTCGAAAAGAAAATTCTGATGTTTGCCCTTCAAAATCAATTAATCTCTTTTGAAATACATGAACCAACATTTCTACTATCTCGATTCTTCCCACTGTAATTTTAACAGTGTAACAGATAAGTGTGGGTTTTTACACATTGGAACGAGTGTGACACCTTCATGTCCTGTCCTGTGGCTTATAATGGAAGGATAAGAAGATTTTACCTCCTGTATTCACCTTAGACTTTAAGCCAGAGGAGGACTTGGTGGCTATTAAGAAACATGCAACTCTCTGAAATTTATGAAAAATGCAGCTGTGCAAGGAATACAATTTTACTTCTGTGTTTAGAAGGTTAGAAAGAAACTATGGACATCTGTAAAACAGCCCCCATAAATGTTGAAAAGCTCTGCTCCAGCACATTAGCATGCATGCACAGCTCGTAAACAGAAGAGACGCCAATCTTGATGTTCATAATATTGCATGGATCAGAATCTCATAAAGCAGACTCTTCTGTTTGCACAGTCTCCTATAGTTGCTCATTGTTGCAGTAATAAGCAGACAGGACTCAGTTTCTTCATGCAGGAAAAGCTAATTCTTTATTCACATAACTCATTTTTAAACAGTTTCCACAGATCTGTAAAAACCTCCAACTCCAATTGTCTATAGTTTTCTTGCTGCTCAATTCACTGGTTAAATGGTGTTTTGTATGTAGGTGCTGAGACTCCCTATTCTTAAATTGTTTGTATATATTCTTCACTTGATTCTCATGGGATAGACCTATTGTTTCTGCAGGTTTGAACAGTTCTCTTACCAGAATATTTTGTTGTGCTAACTGCTTTCATGCTTATGATTTTTTACAAGGGAATTTACAAGCTGACTGCTAGCTTAGCTAGAGCAACAAGGCCTAACCCATATTTTATAAGGACTTTCTTTTATAATATCTCTACCAGTATGCAACAGCTCAGGTACCGAAATAAAAAAAATAAATTAAAAAAAAAATTTAAAAAGACATCTTATATGGCTTTGTTTAAAAACAGCAACCTTTATTCCTGGATATGATGATGATGATGATGATGATGATGATGATGATGATGATGATGATGGTGGTGGTGGTGATGATAATAGCAACTAAAAAAATTCATTTTATTATATTGTAAAACTTCCATGGCAGAGCATTACACTCTCTGGAAAGGCCTGAAGTTGTGTGTGTGTCTCTGTGAGTGTTCATTGCTATACAAAGCCCCTATAAGCCTCCACAAAACCACAAATATTTGCTTACTTTAAAATAATACCTGAGTTTAAACTTTTTGACTCACAGGGCTTTAGAGTACAGACTTTAAATCAGGTAAATTGATTGTTCTGCTGTCAGATGCATGCCTTTTGCGTTCCCTGTTAAAACATGGAATATTCTTATGAAGCTGGCAGAAATCAATTTCCTGCACCAAAGACTCATTGAGACTTTTGAAGCAAAATGCTTCATAGCTTTTCAGTCTACCTGTTGTACATCGATCCTGAATCATGAGGTAATATAATATTTGCTAGAACTTCTTCTTCCAGCTGCAGAGAACCTGTGGAATCTGCAATGTTTTGAGGCAGGTTTTGTTCTGTGTGTGCATCTGACATCCAAGTGCTGAGATGGGGAAAGGTCAGCAGGACTGGGCTTGAGGTGATGCTCAGTGGAGGAACTGGGGGCAGAGGTAAAATAGGAATGCAAACAAGGGAGTATCAGATAGTAGGGGAAGGGACAGAAGGAGATTAGGAGAAGAAAGAGTGATTAACAAGGCAGGTGTGAATAGGGATGCAGTTCTCAATCATGCTAGTAAGACTGTATTTTAAATAAAATCTGGGTCCACCAAAAAGTTGCGAGAATCAGTTCTTCAACTTTTAGCTTATGAGATGTTTGATTTCTGCAACCATAAACTTATATGGATTTTGTAGCAAGAGGCAAGAGGGGAGCCTACCCATAAGTCTTACCTTTCCATCATTCAATTCCTCCACAATTTGGATTTTTTCATTTTTTTCCCTGTCCTCAGTGGAGAATAAATTCTGAAGTTCTGTACCCCTTCTTCCCCCCCAAAATGGCTGTCTTTCTGCCAGTAACAATTTTTTCCAAGAGTAAGGGAGGAGGAGAAGGCAGACTTAATGTTTCAGCATGATGTATCTAACTAAATTGATCAATATCACCATCTTTACTGAATAAAATTAAGTTTTTCTTTATATAGGATTGAAAGAAATAGAGTGAGTGGTTTTTCTGTATCAAGGGACTTCCAAGGCTCTAGTCTGTGATCTTACGAGGCAGCCATCCAGTGTAACTCAGTTCTTTCTTGAAACTATATGAGTTATTGCCATGGAAGAACAGTTTGAAAAGAATATATAAAACTTTCATTTCTTAAAATGAAATTTGACATCTGGGAATAAGGTTCCAGGTTTCAGACTATATGAAAAATGAATTATTCAGATGCTTACAGGGGCAGTATTCTTATTTGATGTAGTTTAACCTTATTTCACTGAAAACTCGCCTTCCTGAATAATCATCAAACATTCAGCCAATATTCAGACACTAATTACTCTGTTTGCTTTTTTATCCTTTTTTTTTGTGTTTAATGCATAAAGCTTTTGATGAGATTTAGCTCATATTTAGATACCCACAAAGGAATTTTTAAAAAGTTTCATTAAAAATTATATAATAGATTAACTCACCAACAGCATTAAGCAACAAACTTTGGAATATGTATTGTAGTAATAATTTCAATAATGAGTTCTTCTAAAAATAAAAATGCATTTAAGCAGATTCAGAGAGTGACAAAAGGTGAAGGTTTCAATTACATACAGCTAGATGAATGGGACTTGGAACAGGCAAAGCTGAAAGATGTAAAATATGATTGGTGTGCATGCTACAGTATTATATCCTTCAGGGGCAGTAAATTATGGCTACAAATGAATGCATTGTAACATCGAGCAACATCACTAAACTTTTATGCTTGTATCAAATTCAAAGTGGAAATTTCATTTGAAAGTCGGGTCCCAAAAAGGATTTTTCCCCTTAGCAAAAGAGTGTGAAAAATTGCATTTGATGCTCTTGCCTCTACAGTGGAGATATTAAGTACCTTGAAAGGATATAAAATTGGGTTGTTTTTTGGTTTGCTTTTGTTTTTTTTTTTTATTTATTGGATTTTTAATGGATATGCCCATTTTTCATAGTGGAGTTGACAATCCAAAGAGTTCTGAACCAATGGGTCTTGGGAAAGGAATCACTTCACGGGGATTGATTCCTTCCAAACTTCTAGCACCATAGCAAACCTTCCTCTAATCTAGAGCTTAAATTATTCACATTTTTCCAACAAATCACATGGATACTCTTTCAATGAATATGAGCTATTACATTGTCTTGTGAAAAATGAATGCGGAAAAGAATATCAAGTGATATGTAAAAGTTTTGTAAAGACTAGATTTTGTATACTTCTACCAGTTTAAATATTCCAGGCAAAAGGCAAATTGTACAGCATCCTGATGCTATTAGCTTCTGCAAAAAAATTAAATACTAATATTGTTTCTCTATAGCTTTAGAATCAGTGTTCCAGATAATTCAAACTCTTTTTTCTATGTCCCTAATTCTCAAATTGAATGTGTTTTCTAAGCTGACATCAGGGATGAATTTATCTTATGACATACTTATTAAGACCTTGAACTCTTTTTGTTAGTGATTTAATGTCAGCACAGAAGTAAGTTTCAGTACTAGAAAGAAATATTTAGTAATGCAATAATTCAAGTCCTTTTTTTTTTCATTGTGACTGACAATGTTGTAATGCCCACAGCATTTGGCGTATGAGGATATTTTTATTATATGCTGATTATCTGCTATATCAGCAACACATATATCATTATTATCTACTCATCTGAAAGGTTCTTTTCCTTACATTATATTCTTTTGAATTTTGTGTCTGAACTAAATATCCACCCCTGCAAGCAACAGCATTTTGACAAAATTCTATAAATGTTTCAAAAGGGAAAATGGAGCCTATGATCTCATGGTTCCATGAGATCTATTTTAGCCTATTATTTAGAGATTATTAGGTCACTAGTGGAGTAAGAGTTTGGCTAAATCATTAACAGTTTTTAAGACAACAAAAAATTAGATTTCAATATGTGAAATAGGTGATCTTTTTTTTCTAAATCTTCTTCATGATTGCAATAACATATTTTCTTTCAATAATATTGAATTCATATGTACAGTAGAGATAACCAGTGCATTAGTCTGAAACCTAATCTGAAGTATTGGATGATTTTCTTAAATATAGATATATTTCTGTCACTGTGAATGTTCTTGAAATGAGTTTGTTGATCTTTCCTGAAATTGTTCTGTCACTAAGCAGAAATACTATTTGTAGAGTGATTATTAAGATTATTAACTTGCAATTAAACAGCAAAATGCTTTACTTGAGATGGGATAGTAATTATCATAGTCTTGAAATGTACAAGATGGTGATTTTACAGAAGCTTTTTAAAGAACCATGCAAGTCACAAAACATTTACACAAGCAACACCTTTTTACACATCATTTAAATTTTCAACTTTTCTGAATGCATGCCTTCATGCTGAAGAGTATGAATGTGTATCATGGCCAAGATTAGCTAATGGTCTTCAGCAGAATTTGAAAACATTTTCTGTAGTCAACTGTGCATTTTATGGTTCTGAAAGATTGCTCAAAAGATAATTTGTCATGACAGTTTCTGTGTCAGCAGCTCTTTTCTTTATTCCTGAAGGCTTTAATTAAATCTTTTAGCTGTGCTTCTCACTTCTTAGAAGATATTTCAGTTATGTTTTATTCTGGGGACCAGAAGAATCACTTTCTTCTAGTTTTCACATAGCAATGTGAAGAATTTTTATTATATAGCTTCTTCTAACAACATTTCCAACAAGTTAAAACTTACATTACGTACACTTTTTTTGGGGTAGCATGTTTGTCATTCATCAGTTCCACATTTGAAAGCCTCCTGCAGTGCTTTGCATTTACTGTCATTTGCAAAAAATAATACTGTTTGTTACTCATTTTTCTTCAAACAAGTTCCTGAGGTGCTTTTAAGAAATGGATTTTGTCTGCTTGTCCACACTGAAAGTGTGTTTAAAGACATAGAAGCAAACAAAAAGCATGGATGATTTTTGAAGCTTCAATACAGATCTGCAGTGACCATCGCTAAAATATTATGATTAGTCTCACACAACACAACCTACAATTTTTGAGAAAGTTCTCCAGAGTGTGGCATCATTCTATCATAGCAGCAGATGGACTGAAGTTACTTTTCAGTAAAACTTCTTTATTTATAATCACTAGACTAAACAAGAGCAAATAATGCAATCAATATTTGGAATTTGAGGAAGTACAGGTTTTCAATATTTAAGCAAAACTATTGACTTGGCACACAGAGATCAGTTTTTTATCATGTTATATCATTTTAGAAACCAATTCACAAGCATACATATTGCACTGCAGTTTCTAAATAGACAAGCTTAAAGTCTTCAGAGGCACTAAAACTTTTGTGGTTTGATATCTAAATGAAAAGTTAATGCTTCTACCCAGAACTGATCTACCAAAAAGCTTGCAATTTGTAGCAAAATATATGACTTCAGAATAATTTAAAAATTAACTAGTATATTCAAAACAAATAGATGCAATAGAAAAAAGATAAGATGGAAAGGAGTATAAAAGACGAACATTAATTAGAAAGTGATGTATGACCAAGTGGTGGGATTTATAAGCAATTATGCGCTTTGAAGAAGGTCCTGGAAACCTATCATTGGAATGATTAATTATTTTCATAAGTGTTTCAAAGATTTACTTCCATATTCTAGAGTCATGTCCCTAAGGAAGACAGCTAAAGCTGGTTTCATGAGATATGAAAGATGAAATCTCTTTGGATGGGATGAGGGGAAAGTGTGGAGTGAGAGAAGTAATATTGCAAAATGGGTGCCAAATAGACTAAGTTATGTGAAACTGGAGCATACAGCAAAAAATTACGAGACTAGTGATGCTTCCAGTTTTATATGTTTTAATAAGGCAGAGTTTTGTTGGAGTCCAGTGCTAACCAATAAATTTTAATTCTCAAGTTACAATTATGTAGATGTTATTTCAACACTTTTAAGGCCATTCTTGATCTCAAAAAAAAGAAATAAAATACACTACAATTATCTGAATTACATAAATTCATCAATATTAACAAGAAATTTAACATTGATTACAATGAAGTATAAGGTTGATAATAACCCAGAGTTCTCCAAAGGAGAGACTGTCATTTGACCTTTTCCTTGAATTCATAATACAGACAAAATTCTGCTGGGTTTTACTGGACAGAGAAAAATCCCAATCTGAAATCAAAACGCTAAACTTTATGTTTTCTTATGCTGCATTTTGGTGCATTGGTAGCACTTTAAAGTAAAAGAGAAACTCATCCTTATAAATCTGAATGTTTCTCCCTGGTCAGGGAGGATATGTGTCTTAAATTCAGTTGGATTAAAAAAACCACCAGAAGCAAAAAATCCTCCAAGTTCTGGCAGACTTCCTTTCACATTTACAATTCTTCAGATGCCACCTCAAACCCAGTTGGTTTCAGATGTTGTTCTGAATGCTCAACAGTGCCTAATGAGTGCCACAGATTAACATCACACAAAATTCCATCTAAACTGGTGTCCTCTTCCTGGGATGGAAAAAAGTAAGTCCCTGAAAACCTTAAGGACAAAGCAAGTGTCCCAGGGATACCATGCAAGATTCCAGGAAAATCAAAATCCAGGACTCCTCAGTCAGAGGTGATGTCTTTTAAGCCTTTTCCTCTACCAAATTGTTCAGTTGCTTTCTGCTCCCCTGTATAGCTTTTATAACAGATTACTACAAGAGGTCTTCAGACTCATGTTCTGTTAAAATTTATTTTGTACTGATATAGGTTGTGACCTGCTCCCTTTCACTCCATCATAGGCATCGTGAGGTTTGTTTAGTCACCTCTGCTGTTCAAGCCAGACCATGTGTGTGTTAACATGTCCATGTGGTTCTGCAAACCTTTTCTTGGTTTGGCATGATTTCTTGTCAGGTACAGTAAATATTGCATTCAGTATTCATCATGTGTCCATTTATTGGATTAATATTGTAGCATAAATATTGTGTGCCTCACTTATTTTCTAGCATAAATATTGTGTGCCTCACTTATTTTCTTATTTTTTCTTTTTCTTTTTTTTTTTTTGTGCTTTACTGTTCCAGACCATTGTTACACTATCTTATCACTTTCTAAATTCTGCATAATGATCAACCATTTTCTTCTTTAAAAAGAGGGTAAATGTTGTCACTGAAAAAGCAATGGGATAGCTAAGAAAAGCTATTAGTTTTCTAAATGGAATAGTTCAGAAGTTTCCAACTTCAACTCCTGCAAATTAAGAATATTTAAAATCTACTTGTCTATAACTAATCAGAAGATCAGAAGTTAGTTATTTCCAAATGACTTTTTTCTTCTTTTTTTGAATGCTGACAGTCTGATGATTCACTGAATTGATCTCACTGTCACTTCACTGATCTCAAAATATCATATTTAGAAATCCTGAATGATGATGTGCAAAATTTTTTCTAGAGCCTATAACTCCAAGTACTGCACTTTTATCTTTTTAGGCAGAGAAATAGTAATGTATTTTTCTATATCTATCATGGTGTGACATCAAAAAAAAGAAAAGAAAAGAAAAGAAAAGAAAAGAAAAGAAAAGAAAAGAAAAGAAAAGAAAAGAAAAGAAAAGAAAAGAAAAGAGATAATCTATTTTATAATCTTTATAATCTACCAAAATTAACAGCAGCAAGCAAGGATGGTCTGTCAACATGGGTCTGTCAGCATTTGTGGTGCCTATAGGCTTGTGCTTCTTTACTATTACCTGTAAAATATTTGGCACTTAGTTTTTCATTTGTGCAATCGTGCTTCAGTTGAGTTCCAAACTTTAGAAAATTAATAGAGAAAAGCAGATCCAGTGTTCTAACATTCTTACAGTTTTAGATTCATAGCTGTTTTTCTTACAGACATAAGATTTTTAAAGTAAAACAGCATCTCGCACTTGGAGAATGCAAATGTATTCCTCTTAGAGGCACTTTAAGTGCTTCCTTATGCAGATGACACTGCCACTAAAGAGCTTCTTTCCCTTCCCAGTACAGTTGCACTTGTCATAAAAAATTCCAAAGTGATAGCTGAAGACTGCAAAGTTAAAGTTGAGCAAAGATTATTCATATTCGTTGTATGTTGTATCTAAATTTCTAGGTTATAAGGAGGGGAGGCTCAAGAAAACTTAGAAATTCTTACTGACACCAAAGAGTTGTTCCACAGAAATTATTTGTGTGTGCTCACGATTTGTATTAGTTCTGTGAATATAGCTCTATAAATTTTACAGATACATCAACGTTGAGCTGTCAGTGGTGCTTCTTTCACAATTTCCAGGGGAAAAATATATTTCTCCCATCAGGTTTAGGAGTAATTAAATGCTGTGTTCAGGCCTCTTCTTATTCAGAGGTAAATTAACTCCTACACATACATGAGTTTGAAACAAACATGTTTCTATTTTCATGTATGATTTGACTATGCTCAATTTTCTATCTAATATAACTTGAAATGGATGAGCTACTTTACCAAAATGTCAAGCCCAATCACTACTGCAATCTCACAGTGAATAATTCTAATACTCTTTGTGCATCAGTTTGTGCAGTTAATGTAACTATAGTGGCACAAGCCCAATCAAATCCAGCACATACAAGACATGAGCAGAATTCAGAACCACATGATGAAACAACCAGCTTGCTTGGTTTTACTTTTTGTGGTCTTTAGCATAGCTCATGGATGTGCCTCTGAATTCTGCATATTCTATGGATCTTCTGTGTCTTCTATAAAATGCTGTAAAAATTCCTAAAATCTAAGAAAATCTACCAAGAAGACAATATTCTCAAACTGTTTTTTGATATTTCTGAACCCAGTAAAGTGATGCTCACTCTAAGTCCCTTGCTGTGTTTCATAATTTTCAGGAAATAAAGAGAATACATTACATCAGCTATGCCTGTTTAAAAGCATAGCAGAAAACTGGATTCTATTTCCAGTCAGAGAAGAGTTTCACAGCATTTTGGTCCAATATTCTATTGATTTTAATGATACAAATAGAACTATAACCTTTTTTATTTATTATATATATTTTTGAAAAGTAACAATTTACAGGTATCTAAAGAATTGTTTGAAAAGTTTAATCTGGAAGTAGCAAAAAATTTAGAGATCTGAAAAAACAAGGAACTACAAAGCAACAGATAGAAAATTGGAAAAGTAAATAAATTCATCTATGAAAAAAAAAGGAAAAAAATTACAAGATTTCTGTATTGCTATTGAAAGAAAGAAAGTTCAAGATATAGGACCCTTTCTATCATTAGAAGTTATAAGTAAAATCGTACAGGATGTGAAATTAAACTCAATTACACACAATTTGAGCTACCAATATTCCATCTTCATGTAATGTTTAGGGGTTTTTTTCTAGCTTTAAAGCAAAACTGTGCAATACACCAACAGCTGTGTGTGCTCCAGCTGCTGAATGGCTCAAGTGAGAGTATTGGGTGCTTTGCAAGGAAAGAGTCTTGGACTGTTCCACTCATAGGCAGCGAGTTGAGAGGGGTGTACGAAGATGGAACATCTCCTCAGACATTCCCAATGCAATGGTTCTCGATTCTAGAGAACTATCAGAAAAATAGTGGTAGAAATGCAGTTATTTCCTTATTAATTTTGTCCCAGCAATGTTGTAATCCAGAGACACCAAAATTGGACTTTTCAAAGGAGTGTGTAGTAATAGGTCAACTTATCCTGAAATGCATGGTGAATTAGGTGTATCAATAATGTAATTGAGACATGGAAATTTTCAGGCAACTTTTCTTACCAAAAACCCAAAAAAAACCCCCAAACTTAGAAAAACATTGTTGTTAATTTTTACCAGACCTATGAATGGTATTTGGCAAATATCAATTTGTTTTCCTAACACATTGGTAAATAGATAAAACACTATTGTGAAAAATTGACAAGGGAAAAAAATAAGCATGATGTATATCTTATCTACTTGTGTTTTTCCTAATCTTTAACTGCTTTACTCTTTCACTGCTTTTGTCTTTGTCAGCTTTACTGCCATTTTGGCATCAGAGGCTTTTTCCCTGCTGTTTGCATGCATTAGATAATTTTACTGGTCCTGAGAGCCCTTGTACAATTTTTATCAGACACGGTAGGTCCTAAGATAACAAAACCTTCATGTCACCAGATTACCATCACCATTTGTTGCTTTTCACTTCAGCTCCCACGTGATTTCAGCAGTCAAAACCTTACTAGGCACAGAACTGGAGATTAGTGCTTTGTGATACTTGAAAGCCGAGGTTCCAACTTGCAGCTGTATGATTTTCCAGCTGCATGCTATCTTTAACAGCTGGTGAGATAGTAGCTGCTATCATGTCAGAATGTGAAGCTGTGAGGAATGGAAGGGAGCAGAATGACTAATTGTAATGCACACATTCCCTTTCTATCTCTAGCTTTGCAAGTTTTAAAAGAAATGCTTTCCCTGTTGCAAAGCTCATAATCACAGCACAGCAGTTGTGCACGGTATTTGTTCCCACTCCAGCCGGTTCAAGAGATACCAGAATTTAATACTGCCAGAGATGAGCAGTGTTTTGGGCAATGATCCAAGGCAGAACATGGTCTATAGCATAACTCTCTAGTGCTTCCCAGAACTCTCATATAATTTTCATTCAATGACTATAACTAGGAGGCATAATATTGAATGATACCACAATATACTAAGCAATTTTTTCAGGCGTTAAATTATTTCTTTTCTTGAATGTACATGGATTTTTTTTTTTCCTTTTTTTGAGGAGAACTTGATTTTCAATCTAAATCTTAGTACACTGTAGTTTTTTTCATTGTGAAAAGTACAAAGAACCTCCCCAATATAATTCTGAAAATACCTTATTTAGTTTCATGTCATATTTGGATGGAAAATAGCAAGTGAATAAGGGACATGGGGAGGAAACTTGATGTCTGCTTCATAGAGGTATATCTTTCGTACCTGGAAGAAATAAGAGGAAAGCAATGAAAATGCATGCTGAGCAACTGTTAAAAGTTGAGAACTCTGAAAGGGTAAAAGAAAGGAAATTGAAGCTGGCAACCATGTAATTGCTGGGAAGGGAAAATATCATGATTTTTATTGGCCTGGAGATTATGTAGGTGAAGATTTTGTGGCAAGTGAATTTTAATGTATTAAAAAAGGAATTAGAAAAGGGCTTGGCAAGTGCACTTTCTTAGCCTTTTTTTCAATTCTTAAGAAAAAATTGCTCACAGAAAACATATACAAATCACACTTAAAACAGAAAGGAATGTATATATTATTTATATCTTCTTCTTTGTAGGACGAGAAGAGCTATTCCTGTGTTCAAAATCAGAAGAAATTTTAAAAAAGAAAGAAATATATAAAGCATTTAAAAGAAATATTAAAACATGTTATAGAAGTTAGACTTCTTGTGTCTACTTATAAGTCCTAAAACAGCCACCTGTCCTATCTGCATCCTTCAATATTCCTGAAATCTCTTTTCAATTTTTACTTTCAAATGTACTTAATTTTTGAGTGCTTGCAATATGAATGTAAAGCTTTGAATAATGAGAAAAATGACAAAATCAGTTTGTATTTAGCCTAAATGTATGGTTAGCAAGAGCAAAAATGCTGAGACATGCTTTCTTTTCAAACATAAGGAAATTTTCTGATATCTTATTGTAATATGCAAGGAATTAAATATTTATTGGCAAAATTACATGAGTGATAAATGGAGATGTACATAAGAGAAAAAAAATCTTCAGACAAATTTTGAAAAATGTACTCTATTCTGAATACTTTCACTGTAAAAGCAGATGATATTGGTATTCTGCTTCATTCCAGGAGGTTCAAAGTATTCTAGAAACCAAAGATAGAAAGGCCATTACTCCCCTATTACTATCATTCCCCTAAAGGTGAAAATTTTACTTCTTGTGTTCATTTTCTTGGGGAGAATGGATTGAATTTTTCTTCTATCATGTAGTTGAAAGGGAAGGTTGTCTTATTTGGACATCCCATAGCCTGCCATGTTCTAAAATGTTATAAATGAAGACAGATGTTATTATGCAAAGCTACTATGAGAAAAATATCTGAATATCTGAGAATTAACAACTTAAGAAAAGGAGAGCTTTTATTTTAAAGGTCATTTTAATTCTTGTTATATGTCAGAATCATATGTCAGAACAGTAAAATAATTATGTTATAAATGGAAATTATTCTTTTGGAAAACCACAGTTAACAAAGTTTATGGAAGACTGTTCAAAGGAGTCCTTTCCTATTAAGTGTCCACTTATTTGTATTTGTCTTCTACCATTCTAAAAGTTCTTACAGTGGGTAATGAATTCAAAATTTCAGTACAGTACAGAAGCAAAAGATCTTGTTTAGTAGCAAAAGTTTTATTAAAATATTAATTTTGTCATATTCTATTCTAGGGAAAATATTACATGTAATTGTATAGTGAATTCCAGTGATACCTATTGTAATAATACACTGTACCCAGAAATGTACTTGGGAAATTTATTCTGACATAAATTATGAAGGTAAAAGAGGTCATAATTATATAAGAAAACACAAAAATTTTCTTGAAAGGAAAATAAAATCATAATTTATCATGAGTTCAGTAAGTAAAATTAATTTAATGAGAAATATAGAAAAAGATAGCTTGTGCTCTGGTGGATCTCAAAGGAAATACAACCTTTAACATTTAAAGAAAAAGTCATGCTGTTTGAGAGCACATGTAGTATTTTTAGAGATTGGAATGGCATAGTGGGTGAGTTTACAGTGGGTTTGAGTAATTTCTGCAGTATAAAATATGAAACCTAATTCAATATCCATATGTTCACTCATGATCTTTTACAGTCCCCTAATGCTAAATGGCAAATACATTTTAATTAAAGCAGAAGCTGACATAAATTCATGTTCTATAATTTGGGCACTAACGTGTAATTCCACTCAGAATATTAATTCTTTTATTCATAAATAAATGTCTAAAATTGTAGTTTAGTTTGTACCAGTAGAGGCTAGCTCAAGCTTATAGAGTTTTCCTTTCTGAACTCTGATTAGGTTTCATACCAGAGATCCCTTCCCTCTATATCCACCAATGAAAATAGCTTAGCATAGCACCACTGTTGAGACAGTAAATGACAAATGGAAATGGTTCTGAACTGAAATTTATTATTGATTATTGCTAAGTGAATTGTCATCTTTTTGTATTTAAAAATTACATATCCAGGATATTAATTATTCGGTCTAAATCATTTGATCAAAATGTTTCTGATGCAAGTATTTGAGATTTTAGTGGTAAGGGTTCATTTCATTTTTATTTCATTTTCTATGTCAAGTTCATGATGCAATATATGCCTTTTAGAAAAGCACATGACATAGTTAAGAGAATTCTTTTGAGAAGAGAACTGTTTTTTAGTCTCCATAGGAGTCCTAAATTTAAATAGGAAACTTGATAGGATTGAGCTAGCGTGGCAAAATTCAGCTAATCTAAGAGGCCTATGGAATCTGTAAATACCAAAAAGAGAGAAAATGTGTTTTACAAATAACTGTCACTGTGTGTTTGGAAATCCATAAATTCCTTAAACTTTAGTTTTTCAAGAATCAGTGTCCTAAAAGGAGAAAAATATTTCGTACATCTTCATTTCCCTCTCTTCTCCACATGTACAGGTGGATATTTATCAGAATATAGTCACCTTATATTTCTTGCTGTATTTTCATTCATGCTGCTACACTAGTCCCTTAAGATTTTGCCTCTAATCTGTACTCCTGAGAAAAGCACACATCTGTCCTTGGGAAGTCATCCTTGATTAAAACAAACAGCAACCTTGTAATGTCTCTCTGTAGAATCATTACAGCAAATTGTGTGAGGATTAAATAAGATGACAATAATAATTTAAGTATCACGTGTAGCTACCTTAAAGTAGTTCTATCTAGCTCTTCCATCTATTTAAGGTTTGGAAAGAATCCTGCCTTCCATTGGCACTTACTGTGCACTTTCACTAAAAAAGAGATCAATTGAAACAGCAGCGAAATTTTTTAAAATATTCTGTGGAGAAATGCATGCACAAACTATATTAATTGAGCTCTAAAATACTGGTGCTAAACAACAAAAGCAAGGAAATGCACAGTGAAGCAGGAAATGTACCATATGTTATTGTATACCTGGGTACAATGGGGACACTATCTTAATGACTTTCTTAATATTTCCGTTGTACCAGATATTGGTGGGCATATGGTATGCTGCCTTTTTATACGCTTGTGTCTTTTCACAACTTTGTTAGCTGACTTTGATAGCATTTTCTTTTTGTCTGCTGTTAGGAAAAAGGCTTTAAAATGTTTTGCTTATTTATCTGGAGTTTGAAGCCCATGCACATCATTTTGCTTATTAATTTATACCCCATTTTTAAAACTTTCTTCAAGAGCTGTTGCTTACTTATTTTATTTTTAAGCTTTCCATAGTCTTAGTCCCTGTCTGGAAGTAATTTGAAATACAGTTGAGTGTTTCACATGCAGATGGGTTTTGACTCAATGTCAGTGCTGGCCAAACAGATGGCTAAAGCAACGGCAACAGCTGCAGAGCTCACCAGGCTTTGCACAACCAGAATGGTACAACCATAGAATCATAGAATTATATAATCCTTTCTGTTGGAAAAGACCTTCAAGATCATTAAGTTCACCAGTTAATGCAGCACCACTAAACCATGTCCCTAAGCATCATATCTACACATCTTTTGAACACTCTCAGGGATAATGACACAACTACTTCCCTGGAAAACTGGTTTCAGTGCTTGACAACCCTTTTACTACAGAAATTTTTCCTAATATCCATCTAAACTGCCTCTGTCACAACTTAAGGTCATTTTCTCATGTCCTTTTTCTTACTTGAGCATTCATGCCACTGGCTTCTTCCCTACTGACCCAAGGAACCTCAACGAGCTCCAGCTGGCAGAAAAGTTTCCCATTTCTCTTGGCTCCTAGTGCCCTTCCAGCTGAGAAACAAAACAAAACTTCTTAGGACATCATTTCCTGAACACCACGTGTTTTCGAGTTTGGCTGATACAGAATACCAAAGGAAAAGGTTTCCCTAATTTTTTATGGCCCAATCTTCATAAACGTTCGCATTTAAATAGGTTGTTCATTGCTTCCATCATGTGGAATACACACATTGAAGTCACAGAAGTCCAGAGGTAGTCAGAGGAAATATATCATGTAGCAGAGAAGAGCAACTGGGCCAAATCCTTTTGACATACATGTGACTTACTCCAGTTATATCCTGGCACAAATTCCCTTCATCAAAGTGATCTCAGGGCTTCTTACTGGAGGTGTTTGAAGACTGTTTAAACCAATGTGGAAATAAAAGGACATTGTTGTACATTATCTGGTCAATAGCCATTCTTAAGTCTTATAAGACATTACAAATCAGGGCTAGTTTTTAACTAAGATTTAGTAATTTCTGGCAAGTGTGAATACTTTTGTCTGAACATTTAAAACTTGCCACTCTAATATTCACAGAGCAGTTCTGGTAGCAGTTCATTATATGTGCAGCTGCATTAATTTAAATATGAAATAGAAGGCATAATGAAAGTCTCCTAACTTTTTTATAATGTCAGTAACCTTACATTATATCTAGCAATGCCAGACTAATTGTTTCTGAAATGTTTAAATAAGAAATATTTTGATTGTCCTGAAAATTTACCATGTGTATTCTCGGGAAATCAAGTAATTTAAGTCCATAGCCATGTTACACCTAATAATTTTTCATATATTTTAGGGTTTTTTCTTTAAATTTAATTTAAACCTTTTTCAATTGCTAGTTTTAGGAATTCTATTTCTAATTTACATTAATATATATTTGATTAGCACTTGAATGGGAAAGGATAGAACTGAGTAATTTTGCACAAGTATTTTAATAAGGAGTTGTTCATATAACTTATCTGGAATTTTTTGTAAGGCAAAGTCATTACTGGAAATCATTAAATAAAAGTAATTAAAAAGGAAACAGCCATCTCTTTCAAAAGGATTCCAGTAAAATTCAATACCAGTGACCAAGTTGCTGCACAGTCCTAGTCTTGTGTATCCAGCAGGGTGACGAACTTGCCAGCTTATTGATTCTTACTGATGTAGGGCTTGGCAATCAGTCTGTATCTGGAATAATTAGTGGGGATGTTAATCAGTAGACAGGAGCATCATGGTGTCCCTGACACTACAAAGAATTACACTGCTATGCCAGCTCAAAGGCTTTTAATCTTTGGCAGCTTAAATGCTTTTGACATCTGACGCTGTTTTCTCTAAGAACATTGTTGTTTTATAAATAGTAGGCAGATTAGATTAGATGTGTGTGCACAGTGGCATGACTGACCTGTCCACGCTGTCAGGGAATAGATTTACAAATGCATTACAATTGCAAAGAATTAACTGGGTACCATTACAGTGGCAAAAAGTCTCCACATTTTAGTAAAAAGTCTCAGGTTCTTTGACATTTTATTCAGACTTTGTTCACAAGACTATTGGGGTCCAAAAATCAAGAGTAAACAATGTGTTCATGAATTCTCTTTTCTGAAAACCTGTTCAAGACACATAAAGGGACAAGTAACAGAGTAATTGCACCATGGCTTTTGGTAGCATTTGAATGAAAGTGCCAAGATGATATGGAGGAAATTGGAGATGCATGCCCCTAAGCTTAAAGCACAATTAATTAATCATGGATCAGATAAAAACTAGCAACATACAGAAGCAGTTTAGATCTGACATGATTTCCTCACTTTTACATAAAGTCTTCTCAAGTCAGCTTGTACTGTAGCTACTTTGGGTGTACTTAAGATCATAAATTTTGATAAATGTGTGCTGTTTTGTGCAGGGCTACTGTCTGTTCGCTGTGCTCTAAATTCCCCAGAGTGTAATAGCCAGTTTCTGGCACCCAGCTTGAGTGGATGTTCTTGCTCTGCTGCACATTGTTATTAGGAATGCGACCTATCAACTCAAAACTTATAAAAACTGACATACTTTTATCATAGTTATGTTTCAATTATAAATTTTATTGTGCTTATACTATCTCCTTATTGTTATTAATTTAATATGAAGACATTATGCCAAACTAGTGGCTAGAATTCTGTCAAATGAGGAGTTTGAGACCTGTTTGATCTTTTGCACTATTTCTCACTTTCCCTTCTTGCCAAAAAGACACAAGTTGAAAGTAAGTGCTTTAAATGTATCTTGAATAGCAATAGGACTGAAGTTCAGAGCTGCCAATCAATAAATAATGGCTCCTAGTCATCAAAAGTGTAGCTCACTTCTCTCTGTGAAAGACAATTCCAAGTAATTGCTCTGAAACCTTGTGCTTTTTCATTTCTTATTATGGAATCAGCTGAAAAAGGATCCAATGTGTACAGTACAGAAAGATTTTCTCATCTAAGCTCTAATGTCTCCTATTGAAATCTTTTTCTTAGAAGAAACTTGAGCTGCAAGTGTTTAAACTTGAACTGACTTTTGTGTTTCATGTTGTGGTCACACCTTTTTAAAAATTCCATTCCAGAGTAAAGAGGCGGAAGGAAGTGAACGCCGGATTTGGGACCAGACAAAGTTCCTTGTCTGTTGTTGGAGATTCTGCCACGACAGTGAGTGAAGATATGGGAGATCACCAAAAACCCCTGCAGCAACGACGCTAACAGCAAAGAGGAGAGGCCAACATTGCTCATAAAGACATACAAGAAAGTTTCATCAAAAAAGTGCATGTCAGATATGTATAGGAATACTGTGTGCATTGTTTCTATGCATTCCTGATTTTTTTATAGGAACCAAGGAAAACATGCTAGAGTCAGGGTGCACATTTCTAGAAGACATGTTGGCCATTGTCCTTCCTTTCCAGTTGTTCTAACTGTTCTCTTCTAAAGCCAAAGGTGGACTTTAATTAAAATGTTCTATATTTTGCCTTTGGGAAAAAGGACTTTAAAATGTGCATGGTCTATGAGAGAGGTTCACATTCTCTCCTGGGAAAAAGTTGAGTCTGAAATGGAAGTCAGTGGTTTGTTTCTTGCTTTCCTCGTGTGTTTTACTTTCACAACACAGTGGAAAAAATATCTGTATCACAGGACCCCTAGTTCTACCAGAGGGACATGTCTATTACACTTTTCTTTCATTAGAAAAAAGAAAGGAAAAAATTATTTTAAATACCCAAAAATTATCACATACACATTTAGATTAAAAAAAATCCTTTCCCTATGTGTTTCTTGTACTCACCGCATAACAAAATAAATGCATCTCAAATTTACCTTATTGTCTACATATCACATTTTAATTTAAATTTTACTTTATTAATTGTCCATGAAAAAGAATTGTAAATGTCATGGAGGAAGTAACATAAATAAGATAAACTGGAAAAGCAGATTTTAAGAATTTTAGAAAATTCACAATTTATGAAAACAACAGCAGCTTTCAGTCATCAAGGGAGACATAATTTGGTTTGCCATGTGCAATTGATAATGAATATGTGCAGATTCTATTTCACAGGGCTTGCTGTAATTGCTCAGGAATATGTTTGTTTCACTCCTTATATCCCTAAAAACTAAAAACATATCTTAGGGCTCCAGTTGTATTTAAAGCTATTTCCTTTCTAAGAGGGGTTTTTAGATCTCTTGATTTCTTTCGTAACCTAGGACCATACAAAAAGTGCAAAGTATTAAAGATTCTTGATTACACTGGAATCACATTTTTCCCAAGAATTCTCTGAGCTGCAGATGCTTGGAAGCTGGGAACAAAATGTTCTTATGACCCTCTCTGAGCTTTAGGCTGCTGCTGGAGATGGGATGCTAGAGCAGAAGTATCTGTGCTTTGACAACTTTTATACATTCTTAACCCTCTTTCATGTTTGTAATGCTGAACTAATTTCAGCCACTACCCCTCAGTACATGCTGAGGGATAAACAAGGGATATTCCCTTATATATATATGAGGGAATTCTGTCTTTGCTGCCAGTAGCTGATTCAGAACTTCGTCAACAAGGTACAGAGATACTGTGAGACAATTTATTTTTAAAAGGAATTTAAACATGTAATACTTACTAGAATTGACAATAAGATTCATAATTCTTTTTTTTCATAATTCAAACTTCCTCCCTTTATAAGCTCACTGGTTCAAGATTTTATATTAGACAAAAGATCTCTGGTCTTGTTCCATGCATTGTGAAATGGCACACTGACTTTCTCTAAAACTCCATCTGCTTTTCTTATGCCAGCATCTTCACGATGCCACAGTGTGTGAAATGGCTGCATTGAAAATGTTGATATGAACAATAGAAATGGAAAGTGCGTAATTATTGATTTTTAAGCGCTGCAGCAGCCAAATGTACTTCTGTGGTTATACTGAAGCACTAGAAAGAATGGCAACTCAACAGCTTACTGATAAAAGCTTGTATCATTTACATTAACTTCAGAGATAAGATCTTTCTCTTTTTTTCCTTTTGACAAGCCATTAGAAATACAGCTATTTTAGATATAAAGTATGGTTTCAGCACTGACCAAAATACCTATAAGCTCCAGAGTATTTTTTTTCAGTTCTCAGTAATAACTGTGCCTACAAATCAAGTCAAATGATATTAGGGATTACTGGGGAAATTGGGATTCTATCTTTTCTGTCTCTATTTCTAAAGCTGTAGGAAAACCAGTTGGTGCTGGAGAACACTTCTGTGCTAACAGCTTGGTAGTGCAACATGGATATTGAGGGAAATCAAGCCAGAAGCTACTTTCTGCTGCTCTTTTTTAACTCTATCATAAACCCTTTCACATGTGTTCACTGTATTATACAGCCCAGCAGGTGGGACACACCTGGCTGGTCTAAAAGTCATGGTGACAATAGAATATCACCACATGATGCTATTTTTACAATTTATATTTCAGAATGTCAGCACAGTATCTTTTCTTTCTCGTGAGAAAATTTTAGTTTCTTTTAGGGTAGTTAATATTGACATTTATCCCGCACATATCTTTCTGATCACTTATTGATCATATTTTACTTTCAGGCACCTTCTGAATAGCACTTTTTAAGTTTTCTTTCTTACCTCTTATAGATCACACAAGATGCCTTAACTTTTCATGATTTCTCCCTATTGCCTGAGACAGAGAAAACTCAGCTACTTCCATTATCTAAATAAAATATTTATTTCATCTTTATATATGCAGAGAACTTCAGAGCCTTCTCTGAAGAAGTAAACCCATAAATTAGTCACTTGAAAGTGAGTCAAAATAAGATGATGTGATGATTACCCTGGCTGCAGTTGAGAATGTGTGAGAATGCTAATTTATGACCTTTCCATAATAATACTAGAATATTTCCTGATCTTAAATATACACCTATGATATTTGCTATATACCAATGTTCCCACCATTCCTCTTCACATTTTCCATGTGGGAAGTGAAGATACACACATTTGTGCAGGAGTGGTTTGCTCAAGGTCACCAAGCATAATTATGGGAAAACCAAGAAAACTAACTTAAATCTGGTAGGAAACAATTGAGCTGTTCATCTTTTGAGATGAATGGTGCCTAAAACAGTGGACAAAATAGTAATTCCTATTTTCCTTTATAAGGTAATAAATAGCATGAATCTTTTATGTGGTCAATTTTGCAAACTGATTGTAAACACAGTGATAGAATGACATGGAAATAATTTTCACAATGCTCAATTAAACCCTGTTTGATACCATCAACGTGTGTATTATTTAATATTGTTACATGTGCAGAAAGATAGGAAAGAAAGAATGATTTACGTGGTCTTGTGGTCTCGTATTAGTTGATATGGAAACAGTGGGTAACCCTGTGTTTGGAATAAAATAAACCAAAATAGCTCAGCTGGAAGAGACCTACAGTGACCATCTACTCCAACTGCCTGACCACTTCAGAGCTGACCAAAGCTAAAGCTTGTTGTAAAGGGTATTGTCTAAATGCCTCTTAAACACTGACAGCTTTGGAGCACTGATCTCTAGGAAGCCTTTTCCAGTGTTTAACCACACTCTCTGCAAAGAAATTCTTCCTAATGTCCATTCTAAACCTCCCTTGGCACAACTGTGAACCATTGCTATGCATGCTGTTACAGGACACTGGAGAGAAGGGTTCAGCAATTCCCTCTCCACTTTTCCTCCTCAGGAAGCTGCAGAGGGTGGTGAGGCTCCCCCTCAACCTCTTTTTCTCCAAGCTACACAAGCCTAAAATCCCTAGCTGCTCCTTCGAGGACATTGCCTCCAGCCCTTTCATCTGCTTTTTTGTCCTTCTCTGGATTCATTCAAGGATCTTTTTATCCTTCTTATATTGTGGGGTGCAGTATTGCACAAAGCGCTCGAGGTGAGGCCACACCAACACTGAATAGAGCACGACAATCACTTCATTTGACTGGCTGATGGCACTGTTTCAGCCATCCCAGGATGGGATTTTCCTTCAGGACTTCCAGGGCACTCTGCTGACTCGCACTGAGCCTGCTGCAGAGCAGCACTCCCAGGATCCTTCCTCCAAGACTGCTCTCCAGCCATTCCTCTCCCAGTTTATTACAGTGCCAGAAATTACTCCACCCTTGGAGCAGAATATGACATTTGTTCTTGTTGCATTTCATCCCATTAATCATTACCTAATGCTCCAATCTGTCCAGATCCCTCTGCAAGGCATCCTGTGCCACAAGAGAGTCAACAGCAGCTCCCAGCTTGGTATCATTAGCAAACCTGCTAATGGTGTATCCAGCTCCTGCATCCAGATAATTAATAAATATATTGATACATTATTGATACGTATGTTGAAGGAAACGGACCCTAAAATTGAGCCCTCAAGAGCACTAGTGGTGGTCAATTGGCAGACAGTTGTAGCTCCATTCAGTACAAACCTTTGAGCTCTACTCTTCAGCCAGTTGATCACACAGCACACCCCAAAAACAGTCATCCCACAGTTGGACAACTTGTCCAGAAAGATGCTGTGAGGCACAGAATTAGCAGCCTTAGTAAAACTCAAACAAACTATGCTGGGATTCATAAAGTTAGAGGGTTTTGAGGAAATGGTTAAAAAGAGCAGGCCTCAGGCAGAAGTTTTGTTAGCATTGCAAATACAGCAAAAAGTTTTCTAAGCAGTAGAGCATACGTGACAAATAACAATAGACCTCTGTAGAACTGGCTTATGGATTGCAACAAGGTTATTTAATGTATATCTTTAGAAGGTTAGTATGAATGGATCTCTGTTCTTTGTCTGTTATGAACAAGTCTTTGTTTTAACTACCATTATGTGTGTTTCATATGATTGGATGGAATTCTTGTCAATATGTGGTGCCCTATGTGTGATTGGCTGAAATCTAGGCTGAGATGGTTTTATGCTATGCTGTAATGTCACACTCCCTTGGCATTCCCTGTGGATCAGCGAGCTGTTAGCATCCTGTCTCCATTGTCTAACAATGTGCTGAGACTGATGTACTGAATAAATGGCTCATGTCACTGGTCCAGATTGTCCCGTCCTGTTCGATTGTATATAATCTTGCCGCGGCAAAACTGTATTCTTCACACATAGGCAAATGACTTTATCATAGAAATATATCAAAGTAGTCATTTAGGACTTTAATTTTGTGAACCTATGTTGTCTGTGCCATGTTGATTTCCTCCTTCCCAAATTAAGCACTGCTTTTCTGAGGGTTGCCTCAATCTCCCTCTAGAGTACTTTGAAATACTTTTCAAGATACAGGCCAAAATAATGTGCACTTACTGCACTGTTGACTTGATTAACAGTTAGAGAATACTACTGAAATCTCTACCCTTGAATTCCCCACTTCGCCTGTCTCTACAACTTTCTCAACTGAAAAGTTTTCTCAGAATTATCTGAGTCTATTTTCCCCATTTTAATGGAAAGAAACTTTAAATGCTGCATGTAAAATAGGCCAGTAAGCATATTATTTCTCAGAAAACATGAAGATTCTTGGATGTCTTTTACCATTACAGACCCTTTATCATGTGACTTCAGGAAGAAGACAGGCAATTTTAGTCAACTGAAATCAGAAAAGGTCTATTCATAATTTTGTACAGTCTAAATCAAAATGGCCTAAACCCCAATACTAATTTCAAAGGATATTCTAAATAGATTCACCAAATATAACTGTGTAAGACTGCAAATGTGATTCAATTGCCTCCTTTAATCATGAATAGAATATTTTCCAGGCAATGCCATTTCAGGAATCTATTGATCATAATTAGAAAAGGGCCATGAATGACTGCTTATGCTAAGATTGAATAAAATAATTCTTAAGGCTATTAACATTTGAAAGGAAGAAAATGTAGATAAGAACAGGACAAATAAAACCCTGTTATTTACTGTTTAAGCTTTGGGGTTTATCTTTGTGAGAGAGTTTAAAGTGAAATTTTAGCATACCATCAATCAGTGAACACATCAGAAGATAAAATTGGATTTACTAATCGTCTTAACAGAACAAAATGCTATTTTTGTTAACAAATTAATGCTTTTCTTCCAGTTAGATAATCAATAAAAATACAAATGGATTTAAAAGGCAATGTATAACCAAGCTTCTCATTATACATTGCATGACTTTATTGGCATCCACAAGTAGAATTTAAGAAGCATAGTTTTGAAAGTTTTGAAATGGCAGCATATTTCTGGAGGCTCTTAGTTGTTTCTTAATGTCCTATGGGCATTGACTAGAGCTCAATGAAATCATGCATCTCTCTCTTAGAAAGAGAAAACTAAACAAAAACACTCAAATGTGGAGGAAGTAGTGATGTGGTAATTTTCTAACAACTTAGAATTAGGAAAAATATTAAGCTTTTAGGTGTTTGCACTTAGAAAACACTGTTTTAATCTGTAGACATGTATTTTGAAAAATTCCCCTTTACAAGCAACAAAGAAATTAATCCAATTTTTTTACATAATTTAAACATATAAATAATCTCATATTTTCTTCTTTCCTTACTGTGTACTAATTCTGCACCATTATTCCTATTAATATATTTTCAGGTGTCTGAAAATATGGTTTCAGCACTGACCAAAATACCTATAAGTGTTGGTGTTTGTGTTTAAAGTTGTGTTGAGAAATAGGAAGTTTAAATGCTTTTACTGCATCTAATGGAAAAATAATTGGTTTTACAAATTAAATGCCCTATGAAAGCTTGCAGGTAATTACATATAAATCATGGATCATATTCTCTTTTTGCAGTGCTGTGGGTTAGCCATGGCTGGCTGCCAGTTGCCCACTGAGATGCTCCTCCATAGAACAGAGGGAGAAAAAAAGATTAAAGAACTTCTGAATAAAGCTAAGAACATGGTGATTTCTTACCAGTTAGTTTCATGGGCAAAACAGATTTGACTTGGGGGAGTTCAGCTGATTGGTAATTAATAACAGTGTAAGATGATGAGAAATATAAAACTAAACTAAAAGTTCTTTCCCCTTCCTCTTCTTCCCAGGTAAAGTTTCAGTCCCTCAGCCCTGAATTCTGTACCTCTTTCCTTCAAGTGGCACAGGAGGATGGAGAATGGGGTGTGTATCAGCCCATAACAGCTCACCCTGCCATTCCTTCCTTCTCACACTGTTCCCCTGCAGTCCCTTCCACAGGACTGTTCCAATGAGGCTCCTTTCCATGGGGCACAGTCCTTCAGCAACAGACTGTTCTGGCATGAATTCTGAGCTGCAGCTCCTGCCAGAAAATCAGCTCCTGCATGGTTCCTCCACATGCTGCACCTTCCTCCTGACATGTCCAGCATGGAGTCCTCCATAGATCTCTGCTCCACCATAGACCTCCATTGGCTGCAAGAAGACAGACTGCCACACCACGCTCCTCTCCAAGGGGCTGCAAGGGAACTTCTGTTCTAGTGCCTGGACCTCCTTCTCTCTTCCTTCTTCTCTTCTGTGACATTGATTTCTCCAGAGGTACTGGTTTCACTTTTTCTCATTCTTCTTTGTCAAGGTTGCTGAGCAGCATTTTTATCTATTCTTAAATATGATATCAGAGAGGAGCTGGTGGGCGCAACTTTGGCCAATGGCTGGATCTCTTTGGAGCTGTCTGAAACTGGCTTTGTCTGATATGAGGTCAGTTCCTGTTGTCTGCTCATGGAGGCCATCTCTATAGCCCCCTACCTGTCACCAAAACCTTGCCACAAAGTGCCATTATAAGGTTTTTTATTCTCATAGTAAAACACTTCCTTCTGGAGTAATTTTAACAGTGGAAAGAGCATAACTTAGAGTAAATTTACCCCATTGTCTTATTTAAACAGATTTAATCTACCATTATTCTGTTGTTGTGATTTCTTATAAACCAGTGTACCAGGACTACATGAACTATTCAATACAACCCTGACCGTGCAGCAATCCAGTGAACTGTTCCAAAGAGGTCAAATTTGATATTCTTCTCTATGGTGATGAGCTGTTTCCAATGCTGTCATTCATTATACTAATTAATGAAAAAGAAAGAGTAAAAGAATTACATGATTTCATGAAAAAACATAGGAAATTTTACCTAGCTTATTGTTAGCAAAGTAAAATTGTTTTCAAAAAACCATCCTGTGCATATCTGTTCTGTTAATAACAAAACAGCCACTCATAAGAGTCCATAGAATGATAGACCAGTTTAGGTTGGAAATTACCTTAAAAATCACCTGCTTCCAACCCCCCTGACATTGCCTGCCATGCCTTACATTAGACCAGGCTGCTTAGAGCCCCATCCAACCTGGCCGTGAACACTTCCAGAAATGGAGAATCCAGTACTTCTCTGGACAACTTGTTCCAGTGACTTGCCAACGTCACAGCAAGGAACATTTTAATATCCAATATAAGTCTAATCTCTTTCAATTTTAAGCCAATTACCCCTGTTCTATCACTACATGACTTTGCAAACCATCCCTCTTCAGATTTCATCTGGGCTCCCCTCATGTCCCGAAAGGCCACAATAAGGTCACACCAGAGCCTCCTCTTCTCCAGGCCAAAGACTCCCCAGTTCTAGCCATCTTTGTGAGTCTTGATTTACCATGTACAGAATGATGGACAAAGAAAGAACACCACAAGTTGTGGGACAGATGGCATCTGTGGCCACCAATGACCACCGAATGCCCCTCAAATATTCCTCTGTGCATACCTGGAACACAGACTGTAGATGAGAGAAAGGGGTACTATTTGTCCAGATGTTACCCCAGACCAAGGGGGAGGTTAACATAGCTTTGGGAGAATGTATGACTGAAAATGAACACAAAGAATGAGGAATTTATGGGCGATGAGGGAAGCCAGCTTATCAGCTGCGCTGAAGTCAGCTTGGACTGGCCAAAATCCAGTTCTGGCAGGGGCAGATTGCAATCACCATCTCCCAGCCAAATGACCCAAGAAACCACTGACTCAAAAGAAGAGAGACTGAGCACGTGCTCTAATTAGCATTAGAGAATGGCGTAACCAATGAACATTGATTCTTTTATTTGCTAAAATATGTAACAGGTGAAAAGTCCTGAATGACATCAGGACACTCACCACCAAGAAGCCCAGGGTGAAGAAGGACCAACAGGATGTCGCTGAATCCGTGGGTGGTGACTGTCTTCTGCTTGATCTCTCACTTCACTTTCTTTTCTATTTCTTTCTCTCAACATCACATTTACTGTTAAATAAAATCCACACTATTGACTTTGGCATATGGTCTCCTTTGTGCCTTAATTCGGGCAAAGGAATCTCAGTAGTCAGATCTTAGCTATGTTTTTAACAGACATGCTTTTTTGCATATTCTGGGTTAAATTTTAAAAAAGTGTTCAAACATATGAGAAAATGAAGGAGTGTTTTTGGAATATAACCAGCACTTCAACGAGAATGAGGACTAGACATATAACTTGGCACATTCAAGATAGCTCGGAGCTAAAAAAATCACCACGATCTTCAATGGTAATGGAGTAAACATTCCATTTTTATTAATTTGACTCATTTAAATTCTCACAGTTTGCATCAATCTGTGTTCCAGCCTATGTGAGAGGGAAAATAGAAAATATTACCTACATGTTCCATGAAAGTCTTTTAATGCATCAGGGAAAAACTTTGCAAACTGGATGGCTATGGGGAAACCATTTAAAATTTGGTTTAAAATATCTTTCATTAAGAAATATGAACAGAAACTATAAATGTGACTGCTCTGTAATTATTTGTATATGAAAATACTGCTCATAGAACTGAAAATGTGTTCTTAAAGAGACTTCACTTTCACAGTACTTTTCAATAGAAGACCACCCTAGACTATTCAGGGAAAAAAAATTACAAAGATTCTTGGGTACAACACTGGCACAAAAGTAATGATAAAGATATATTTTATTTATGAATTTTCTTTCCACTCTTTCATTTGTTTACATTTTTTGTATATATGGAAGCACTAGCTTCCTGTTTCAGTCTGCCAATTCTCTCAGCAAGATGCAGTTTAATCCTTCAAAACTCAGCATTGTACTTTGCCTTTGCGTCCACACAGGTGATAGAAAAGTCAGATTCAGTTTTCCATGTAATTTTTTTTTAGAAGCTTGAAAACTTTCTGTGTCTTTGCTGTACTACTAGATATTTCTTTCCAAACTGATCCGAGTAATGTAGAAACAATTTCTTCTGTGTTTAAATTCAGCAATTCAGTATGGTAGAGAAAACAAAAAGAGACTCCTGGTTAAGTCAGTTACATTTTCTTATATATCTACAAGAAGTAGTTTCTAAACATGAGCATTGGGTAAAAGTCACATAAAATGGGCTGACTAAAAAATACTATAACTACTTTGTGAAAAAGCTTTTACTGTTACTCGTATCCCCCTCTCAAAGCTGATCCTAAAGGGAAAAAAATAGCTTCATTTTGCTTTAGAACTAATGCACAGTATAACTCAAAGTCCTCCTTAATTGCCATTTCTTCAGGCTTGACTTCCCATAATAAAACATTTCACCCATAGGAAAAGATATATTTGGCTGCTGAAGATTTAACCATTTTCCTTAGATGGTGCCCTGTGGGAGAGACGAGGCAAGGAAAGACTTATTTTTTACTCCTAACTAATTTTCACACAGTAGAAAGGAGATGCTAGAGCTCAAAAAATAGTCTTTTCTTGTTGTAAATTTTTATTTTTACAGCAAAATTTTCCAAAGCACTGTTTAATTGGTGTATTTGTTTGGTTTGGCAAAAAGTATGTTGATCCTAAAATATTTTCAAAAGATAGATTCTTCTCAAGGTTAGCTTCCAATTAAGATCTTGATGCAGTAACCATCTCAGCTATTAGTTTGAGCATATCAAACTAATATAGTGTACTATTGTGATGTACATCAAATAATGTATGTACATCATGATCATACATCTAGAAAGCTTTTGTGCCCTTAAAAAAATCAAGCCAGAAAAACTGGGGAGCTTAAATATGAAAATATTCTGCTAATTTTACTTTTTATTCAAGCTAGAAAAGGTATAATACAAAAGTTTTGTTACCAGGAGAAACTGATATGACAGGTTTTTTGCTGAATGGGAATATCGTAGAGTGTAGCTCCCTGTTTGTTTTGCTTTTTTAAGATCGAAGCTCCATATTCTCTGTTCTAAACATTTAGATTTAGGACTATTACATAATAAACTTATCACTGAAACTTATCACTGAATATTATTCTTATGATATATTGAATTGTAAAAGTAAGTGTTGTTTCATGCAAGTAGAAAAGATCATAACAAAATGATACAGAAATTCAAACTTCTTCCTATACAGATCAAAGCTACCTGATCAAAGGCATGACACTAAAATGGAAGAAAAGTAATAAAGATATAAAAATCTGGTAACTAATGGGTCAAAGCACTATAGCAGTTCAGGCCAAAATAACAGGATTTTGTTGTAGGGAGGAAGACAGAAAGAAAGGCTTGCTAGAACTAAAAATATATTGGAAATGTACATCATCTCCAGCAGCCAGCATGTCCCATGCAATCCCAGACTGCTTTTAGCATAATATAAGGCGCTGGTATCAAGAGGCTTGATGAAGAGCATTAGGATCAGTGAGTGCATCTGAACCTAAATGTAACAAAATATACCTGTTATCTTCACAAAACTCCTGTCTGCCTCTTGCTCATACAAAGTTCTTACTCATACAAAGAGTGTGAGAAATGTGGAAAAAAAGCTTTTGGAACTGCACTTTGTGTGTGAGAGTGTGTTTGTGTTAAGTATAGAAACACATTACTTAAAAGACAAGTTTTTTCTTTACCATGTACTGATTTTTAGACTCAACATCACTTCGCAAAACAGAATTAAACTAGTATAGACTGACTTGCAAAGTTTTATAGCACAATTTAAAAAGATATTCAAATATACAGAAAGCCATGAGAAGTTTTCAGAAGTACTTTTCTGTAAGTAGAGGAAACAATAATGAGAGGCACTGGAGGATACATAGTAAAGCCACACAGAACTCTGGTTATTCAGAAAAATAGAATTCAAATTTGAACACTTGCAGTCAAGAACTACTAAGATGGATATAGACTTGAATGTGGGTATATTTGACTAGAAGAGCTGTCTCTGTTTATTTTACTGTGGAAAGTTGAGGAGGACTCAGAAATACACTAGATGTGAGCAAAGGCAGCAATAACAGCCATGCAGTAATGACAGCATCACTTCATAAGGACATCAATTGACTATGAAAGATTTGTCTTCACAACTAAAACCATGTGTCTGCCCTTTCTTGTGGAGTCATGGTATGATACAAGGTGAGTGATGCAATGATTTAGTCAATTTTTTTTTTAAATTTCAATCCAAATTTAAGTATTATGTATTACATAGTGTTAAAATAGGGATAAAAATGTGGACTGCAAAACCTTCTGAAGTCTAATGTGTGAGCTTAGTCTGGTGTACTAGGAAAGACAGAAAGTGATTGAATGACTGCAGTAATCCATCAACCCAGCTGCACGCTGTAACGCTGTGTTCCTGCTGCAATAATGTAATGCAAGCATTGATCACACTGTTCCAGGATTCCCAGCCTCCAAGATGTTTAAGAAATATTGTAGCTAAACTTGTAGAAATAATGATAATATTAAATTATATCCAAGTGAGGGGAAAGTGTGGTATTATGGTTCTATTAACTACAAGGATCCTGCATCTACTGTCTCTGAAATTCTGTATCCTCTGGGATATTAGGAGTAAATTGTTTACCTGAGTTTGTTGAGTGAATGGAAAAGGTTTCCTGACATGTTTGAAATGTCCCTGAATCTCAGATGAGGATTAATCACCAGATGCAGCAAACAGCTGGCTCTGCCCCTGCCAGCTCAGCCTGCAGCTGAGCGAGTTGGTCAGTGCTGGCAATGGTGTGCTGTACAACCCCTGCTCCCTGGCTGTGCAGGGAACTCTGAAGAAATCCTTCCATTCCATGGGGACAGAAGAGGTTTGCTGCCTTTCACAATAGGAGAATGTACTTCATGAGGCTGAAGAGGCCTTTCTCAACTGTTAAAGAGGTCAATGACCTTCTCTTTAACCTAAAAAGTTGTGTGATAACCTGTTACATTACAGTGCTTCTATGCTTTGAAATATTCCACAGTTTCAGACTTAACTAAATCCAGAACACAGTCACTGTCCTGACAAATGTTGTTATCATAATTAAATACATAATATTCAGATATGTTTTTAAGTTATTAGAAACACCAGAAATCTGAATTCTGCCCCTCCAACAACAGTGCTGATGGCAGGAAAGACTTGCGTTAATAATTTTGTCTTCTGTGTCTTCATTCCAGAGCAGTGAAGTGCCATCAACCCTACCTTACCCAACAGCAAATTGACATTTTACTTCTTAGACAACAGCAGGAGAATTGATCTCTGTGTGGGAACAACCACTAAAACATTTGGTGCTCTCTGGGAGTTGTTCAACATATGCTCATCCATTGAAACGTTCTGCATGTTTCCTGCATAATCGGGGCTGGACCTCAGCCATGCACAAAGTCGATGACAGCCATAAGCACCAGGCCATGAGCTGTATTCTCTGCATGGCCTTTTCTCAGCACACCTTCTGTTCCCTCCACTCCCCAGAAAAGAACTTGTTTTCTAAATGTAAAGGTTTTGATTAAATGTAATTTCCTCCTTTTTTGCCAAATCTGGTAATTGTTCATATCATCTTCACTTTAAATGAAGAAAGAAACAGTGTGCTCTTTGGCAGAGTGTTCCTTTCTTAGTTGGCAAACACGAATTTGTCACAATGGAATAAATTATGTTATAGCATAACTTTTTAAAGCACCATTAATACAAATATATGTCCTTCCTTTTTGACAGAAATGCCACTGCTCTATTCAAAATCTAAATTAATTTTCAGACTTTTATCGATTCAACCATTATCCTTTTCATCCAGGACTAAAATAATGCATTAACTTTACATGTTAGAGAAGTGCAGCCTGATCATATATCCTGTCCAATCTTCAACACGTTATAAAAATACCCAGAAAAAGTAATTTTTTCCCAAATGATCTTTACATGATAGCATTATTGTAACTATGGTCACATTTTATTTTCAGTTTATGGGTCTGTAACACATAGCTACTAACAGTTATATTAAAAGCAGAAAATGGCATTGAGAACTTATGCTGGCTGCGAAAGATCCATGAAACCATAGATGGTTTTATTTTCACTAATCAATTAGAAAGGCTTTATTAGCATTTGAGAAGCCAACAGATCTCTCCTGAGTGAAGATGGAGATCATTCACTGGTCCCTGGGGTTATGTGCATGGCATATCAAGCCCTTTTCACTGGCTCTGAGATCAAAATAACATAGCCTAGCTCACATTCACATATCCATGTTCTCTTGTGCCCCAGAAGAAGTGGGCAGCATCACAGCTGCCAGTGTGGCTGGTCCTTCTCATATGCCATTTGTGCCAAACTCTGTTTGGGCCCAGTGCCACCTGACAGCAGCCAGAGCTGTAAAGGACTGAGAAAGCTGCCATAGCACATTGCAGCTGTGGTAAAACACAGACCATAACTGTGGGGCCATCTCAAAGCTAGCCCTGCTTTATTTTTTTGTGCAGACTGACCTCTGCAACCTGTGAGATCGTAACAGAAAGGTGCTTAATATTTGCAGAATATTAATAGGATAAAAGCTAATGGAAAGATTTTAGCATGCTTTGATTTTTTTTTTTGCATTCTTGTTTCTACGAGAACTATGAATTTTAAAATCCTACACCATTTTTGAGAGTTTTGAACAGTATGCTCTAATTAGCTGTTGAGGCTCCACTTCAAGGAAGCCTCATCGTTCCATGTACTTAAAATTTGGTAAGTCTCACAGAAGAATAAGTGGAGTACAATCCCCACACACCAGGGTAGCATAGGTTAATATTTCCAGCAACAAATTCCTGAGTTACACCAACCCTGCTTTGACTTCCAGCTCTAAGTTCCCCTTTCTGTCTATTTAGCAACTGGGGGGTTTTTATGCCTTTCTTATAGACTGACAAAACAGGAGTAAATTCTCCTGCAGAAAGATATATATAGTAGTCTCAATTCATCATGAAAAGCCTATTTTAATCTTTGAAAACAGGAAATTTGGAGAATGGAATGGGACTCAGAGAAGCAGAAACTATAGATAAGCATAAATAACATATAATAGAGGTGCACTAGAGTGAGTGAGAACATGTCTCAAGCCCAAATCAATACCAGAAAACGAGCCACATAATAGATTTCTTACTCTGTACTCTGTAGTTAAAGTTTTGAACTGACTTGAAGTTCATAAAGTTATTCCCTGTGGAAATAATAACTTATTAGACAGATTTTTCCTTTATTAATGTGTTTACAGAAAGTGCAAATGATCACAGAAGAAACCTGCCCATTTTAATGTTTTCATTCACAGCAAATAGAGTTGCCAAGTCTATGTCTTGTAAAACTTAACAACTTGGATCCAGCTGGTATATCAAAGCAAGTTATGGCCCATCAGGTTTTGGAACACAACCAAGAAAACACAAAAAATTGCAGTGTAAGGGAAACATTGCTTACTTTAAAAAAAAATATAGGTGGTTAATTTTTTTTTCCCCAACAGCAATCCAGATGGGAACTTCAAGTGCCAGTCAAAACCTGAGTCCTAAAACACCCTGTGTGATTTACTCAAAGTTCACCAGGAGATAAGGGAAGTATTTTTTGTTCTAGATACAAGAACAGTGCAAAATCATTGTAGCAAATTTTTTTCTTAAGAGTTTTCTTTGGATTCAATTTAGGTATTATTGTGACATTACAACACCTGAAAATCTCTATAGGCAGTTGGTCATAAGATTTTTCTGAAAACACTATTTTTTATGTCAGTATTTACAGTGTGTTCTAAAATCTCTTTATATTTGCACTCTTTTTTTTGTGTAAGACCACTTTTTTGACATCAAAAGAATACAGTTTTAAATACTTTAATGATATTGCAGAGCTGATTATTTGTGATGAGCAAATGCAGGGAATCTTTTCAGTCTTAGACCCAGACAATAGTGATGATTACACATTTCTGTTGTCTTGTACATTAAACATTGCAGGATTATGATCTCCTATGTATGTCCGGTATCATCGAGGTCCAGTTTGAGCTTCAGTCAAGTTTTATTTTTGAAAGCTAGTGCTAAAGGTATCAAATTGACAGTAGAAATTCTAAGAGAACTTTATTTTCTCCTGTTATTCCTCAATGTATAACCTGGGGGAAAAAACCCTCAGGTGGAACTTTTGTTCTTTTGAGAATTGTTCCTTATAAATTATGAAATCCTCTGATTTTTTATATTCTCTCTCTGAATTTATGAAATTCTTTACTCCTTTATTTTATTGAATTATCCATAAAATTATATTTAAAAACTGAATATTTGGCTTTATTTTCTCTTAGTATTAAAAAAATTCCTTATAGTACTCAGTCTTCATTATGAAAACAATACTGCTATTACATATACAATAATTTAAGCTCCTAAATATTACAGCAGGTGTCTTTAAAATGATGTGTAGAACACTCTATGAAAATAGGGAGCTTTGTAAATGTACCAGTATTATTTTTTAAAATATCTTCTTAGTGTTTCTTTTTCTTAATTATGTCTATCATAAATCCAGAAAGCTTCAGTTTATATTACCTAAAATTATTATGTTTATTTCAAATGTAAATGGATGTATTTATTTTGTATTGCATGGTGAAGTTGTGTTCATTACTCAGAACTGTCTGCTTTTTAAAGTCAGGTGATTACTCATAAGAATGGAAAATTCTGCAGAGTACATATCCTTTAAAAGTTAAAATTACATGCATCATAAATATTTGGGCAGTTTTCACATGCAAAAATTACCTACTTACCTCAGTACAGGACCTCTAAGTTTCTAAGCATGGCATGACAGAGACCACAACAAGCCTGAACATGGCTTTCATAGAATCATAGAAGCATAGAATGGCTCAGGTTGGAAGGGACTTTAAATATCCTCTGGTTTCAACCCCGATGCAATAGGTAGGGACACCTTCCGCTAGAAACACTTTGTTTCTCAGAGCCTCATTTAACCTGGCTTTGAACACTTCCAGTGATATGGGGTATCCACACCTTCTCTGGGCAACCTTTTCCACTGTCTCTCCAGCTCACAGTAAGGAATGTCTTCCTAAGAGCCAATCTAAACCCATCCTCTGCCATTTGAAGCCATTCCCATCATTTAAGGGCATTAGTGCTCTGCAGGTTGGGGCAGCCTGTGGGCTGTTTATTGCAGTCACAGGGTGGGGATGCAGATGTAACAGGCTGCACAGCAGCTTGCAGTCACTCCCTCAGGGGCTGTTAGTCAAAATGCAGCTTCTCTCTAAATGTATCAGGTCAGGGGCGACTTGCAGAGGATTTTGTGGACAATGAGAGGCATCACACGCAGCTAGAGGCCCACACTATCCCTCAGATCTGTATTCAGTTTTCTTCCACTCAGAGTCAGGGCAACACCTCAGGGCTGCCTGAGCATCTCTCTGGCCAAGCCTCTGCTGGTAGTACGATGAAAACTGCAATATAGAAGTGCCAGTAATCCTACACTGTTGTCTGTTTTATTTAATGATAAAACCATAAATCAGGGAGAACGACAGTATTATATCCTTTTCACC
Source organism: Melozone crissalis (assembly GCF_028551555.1). NCBI lineage: Eukaryota > Metazoa > Chordata > Aves > Passeriformes > Passerellidae > Melozone > Melozone crissalis. Next base: position 26,652,300 of record NW_026535820.1, read on the forward strand.
TTCTATTAGAGTTCAGTGTTCCCCTGATAGGAAATAATTCTCTCCAGAGAGAAAGAGCTGATCCTAGATTGATTTCTGAAATACTCTCAAGCTTCTAGGATTTAAGAGGAGATGGAAAATTGATTTGTATTTCATGTGCTACATTCATTTGTGGAACATGTCTTCAGCTGCACTAATATAGTATTTCTCCATTACAGCAATCTGTATGAAGCCTGATTTGCATTAGGATTTTGTAATATAATTCTCTTTTAACTCCCAGGACCTTAGGAGACAATATCGATATTCCTTACTTACTTTTGGCATGAACATGCGAAATGTTTGAAACCTGTTTCTTGAGTCAGAAGTTAATGCTTCCCTCTCTGCCCTGTAAATGAACTCTTTTCTGAAAATCCCAGTGAAGAGGGATAGCATTTTCAAGGCAGGAAGCAGGAGACATTGTCTCTGCTACATGAATTAAATAGGATTAAACTGCTGGCAATGTTTAACTGTTAAAGTGACAATTCCTGACAGAAATAATATGAGGGTTTTTTTAGAAATTATTCAGGTGAAGCCTGTATATTAATGAAGAATCTCATAGAATGCATAAAGCAAGTATCTGTAATATTTGCCAGTTGGAATTACTCCCCTGGTAAGCCTCAGTTTATTGTTTCTTAAGTCGAAATTATACTGATGGTGAAGACTGCTTCAGGCCCTTGAAACTATTAAAATTATCTAATAAATTTCAATTATAAATCTGACCTTCCTTAAACATGTAATGCCAGATCTCTTCCATGACATTTATTTAATTAAGTCATAGTCTTGTTTATTTCTGTTATGACTACATAGAAATATAAAATTAGTTTTGGTTAGGACAAGTAAGCTGAATGATCTGAATTCCATAGTTATAAAACTCATTGAACAACAGGAGGTTAGGAGATAAAAAATCAGACCTTGCTCAGTGTCAGGAGGGTGTGAATTCACATGCGGATTCCCATTTATGACAATTGACTTTTTGCAGAATGAAATAGATGTCTCAGTACCAAAATGATGACATATTGCTTTCATAAAGTCTCTTAAAATTGACAAAGACTCTGCAGGTAATTCTCCTAGCATTTTCAGCTTTTTATTGGTCTAAACAAATGGGAACATTTTACATCCTCTGCCTTTATTTCAGTGGCATTAAAAATGCAGTAAATGCAGTGTTTGGGTTTTGTTTGTTTGTTTTTTTCTAGCATGCAATAAATATCTCCTTGATTGAGAAGCACCATTTTTTCCAGAAATTCTTATCTTTTTGTTCCTTTCCATCAAAGAACAAAGAAGCGAAGATTTTACTATTTTGTATTGCCTCCTAAAAACACTACATAAAAATATGTTTCCCTTTTGATCTGAAGATGTCAACACAGAGATACCAAGCAAACTTCCATCATCTATCTTTATGAAAAATCTTAGTTATTACTTGAGTTACTAAAAATTCTCTTGAGCTTTCCTAGGGACATGATGAGATGAGTAGCAACTGAAGAACGATGAAACACCATATGAATTGGTCCTTTAGCAATGTTTCATAGAATCAGAGTGATTTATGTTGGAAAGGACCTTAAAGATCACATAACTCTAACCTTCCTGTCATGAGCAGGGACACCTTTCACTAGACTAGGTTGCTCAGAACCCCAACTATCTATGTTAAACATGGTAGCTGCTTGGAGTAGTAAAATTTTACACGCATTTTTGCAGGAACAAAGGGAATGCACTGCCAAACCAGTGAGTCTCTGCCAGAATATAGGCCTAAATTGTGCTTTAATTTCATCAAGCCATCAGTTTGTCTCCTAGATGTTGGAAGGTAGGACATTGGGTTACTATTGCTACTCCTTGCTTTAAAGAATGATCAATAGCAGGCATGATGGATAGTGCTAGCCAGAGAAAGAGTGGTCGTGGTTATATGAAAGATGCCAATTACATTTCGCCCTGTGGGGCAAACTTTCATTTCACAAAAGTGCTAATACAAAACAACTCTTTCTCTCACACAGCACTTATTTGAAGACTTCTGTAGTCAGACTTGCAGCTCTAAAAAACATGGCATAGAAACTTCCCAGTTACATCACTGTCAGGAACATAATGTTTCTGGCTTCAAAACTGTTTACAACCATGCTGTGTCGAAGAAGGCTGCTTTCACATGTCTTTAGCAATTATCCCAGCTGAGTGTCCTAAAAAATTTCCTTGGTTTTATTTCTGCTAGCTATTTCTCTGCTGTCTACTCTCTCTTTCCTCTAGTTCATCCTATGCACTGAGTACAGTTCCCCAAGCTTCAACCTGCTTGTCTAAAAATTGCCTATCTATATGTTGCTGTTAACTGAGCTGTAGATCAGAATACTGTGTATCACTATTTATTAAATTACTGTGGTTATTACTTCATCTTGCCATCAAAAAAGGAAATATGCCTGTGACAACTCTCTCACAAATTTTTTTGTATCACCGTGATGTGTGAAAATAAAGGACAATAAAATTGCTTTTTCTTCTTTTGTGTCAGAATGAATCTAATATACTCTTAGGAAAAGCTGTCTCCATCACAGGAAAGCTTTCAATGGTTCACTGCCCTAACATTTTTCAACATGCATTGAATGCTGTTTTGAAGAGATGAAGTGACAAATATATGTGAAAAATGTGGTGATTTTACCCAAAACACAGCATCTTCTTATACTCTCTCTCCATGCTCTCCAAATCCATAATCAGGTAAGAGAGAAGAAGGTCAACACTGAATTTAAAAAATAACAAGTAAGAAAAGAAGCAAGAATTTGAAAGATAAGTATTTTAGACCTGAAACCTGTTTAGATAATTTTGAATTCATTAATTTATCATATTCTTACTTACAGATACATATTTATAAAAGTCATCATAGGGGTATATATCTCTTCAATACCAAATAAAAAAAGAAACAAACTAAAAAGCTTGCAAATATGGAACATTATATTATTTAAAAATTAACATTTAACAATCCAGTTGGCTTACTTCAGCATGCCAGAATCATATCTTTGAAGGTTTCTGCAGATTATATAATTTCTGACTGTGTTATTCAGATTAAATTATCAATGGAATTCAGATTAAAATATCACTGAATTTCAATGTCTGCAGTTGTATTTTTCCTTGTATAGTCCTACCTCCAGTATAACTTAGAAAATAAAATTGTGAAGAGATATTTCAGCATAAGGGTTTTTTTTCAAATGTATTAATACTGTAATTGCATTGTTGGCTATTGCAACACTCCAGAATGGGAAGTTAATAATTGAAGTTCCCTATTTTTTATGGTCTCTATTTCATGTAGCTTACCCTGGCCAGCAGCGTAGACAAGACAGACATATGACAAGGAATTAAACCTTTCATATTCAACATTTTTATCCTCTAATCTTGCTTTCAATCTACTGCCACCCTCACTTTCACATGATGTCCTCACACATTTGCTTTCTGAAATTATTAGTGATCATTTCTCTCATCGTTACGCATATGGCTACATCTTTTCATTTCACAGAATGAGAAAAAATCGACCTTGACATCTAAATGTCCTTATCATTTCCATCTGCTAATACTTCCGCTGAAAGAGAACACTGTTTAAAGCCCTGACATCACCATGTGAATTTTAGACTAAGGCCTTTGGAGGAAGAAACACTGGTAAGTGACTCCAGGTTCTGCTGCTGCTTGTTGAAGTATTCTTGGTAGCACAACACACCAACATTTCACAGTTGTGAGTGCTGCTTGTAGTAATGCCTTTTTTGGGTCTGTCATTTTCAAGTAACAAGCCACAGGAAAGCAAAGAGTCATGTTGACAGCCAAATACTTGACAGCTTTGACCTGGAGAAGACATGACATTGACAAACAGCAGCAGCAGGATCCACCCAAATGCATTTCATGGGTGCCATGATGCACAGACAGACATTTGGTTCTCCTGATTTCCATCCCTTTCCCTCTCCTCTTGGTGAGCTCAGATAATGTTTCTTCCTTAGAAGAGGAAATCCTTTCACAATAAGAAGCTTATAAACTGAGACTGTGCAGATACAAAGTGTGAGAAGTCCCCGTAGAGTGCGGCATAGGACAACAATTCTAGCAAAGAAAAATTAATTGTGATATTTTATAGCTCCTGGCAGTGAAATCATGATTGCTGTTTTGAAAAGTGGATAGAGAAAAGCAGAGCAAGTCTGACTTAAAGTATAGGATGTTAATGATGTAAATGGCAGAAACCATAGTGTTTCTCCACAGTTTTCCATAACTGGTTACTTCAGTGTTTGCTAATGTGTCCAAGGAGATTTTATGAGCTTGGCTATTTTTTCTGCTACTGAAACAAGCAAATAGATGCGGGGAGAATCTCCCTAAGCCTGAGATTCCTTGAAGTCCTGCAGTCTAGATGCCAGGAAACTTTATGCTGAATCATGTAGCCTAATTAATGATCAATATTTTTAATGTATTCTCAAACAGCAGACTTATGCTATGACAATTTTGTTTAAATGTCAGGAAAATCTCATACAGCAGTCAACACAATTATTCCTTTCCTAGAATCCATCATTATCTCATGTATAACAGGTTTGACATCATCTTAGCAATAGTTAGCACATGATTTCATCTGAGATGAGCAGGGTGTCATTTATAATTAGAATATCTAGTCTACATAGTAAAGTTTAACATACTGTTTAATATGCTTTAAACAGGATATGAGTAAAGAATAAGAAAGGTCTCATTGCTATGATGCACTTTGGTCCATACCATAATATTTATAGCCAGAATTAATAAGTTCAAAACATAGCCAAAATTCCATGATTTCCAAATGTCATGAAAATAGTTTTCCTCAGATAAAAACTTAAGTGCAAGGATGAATAAAATAAATGCAATTTTTAACACATTCCTAGCGCTAATAATCTTTGTTACAGCACCTAAGACTTCCAGCTTACCTCTTTCATTTAAGGGTCTCAGAGCTCATAACTAGTTTAAGAACCCAGGCATCTTTATAAGAGGAAAAAATGTTATCTTCATTTTGCAATAGGAATAGTGACAGAAAATTATCTCCCAGGAAAGTCACTGACATCTGTTTCAGGCTCTGTTCCTCCCTTTCTAGTCTATATTTCTGCATATTTTAACTATCCCAGCACTATTACTTCAAAATTGGAAATGTTTCAGCCAGTAAGAATCCAGGAATGCTGCTGCAGTTTTGACTGATTCACCCTTGCAGCTTAGTATGGGTACTTGTATCTCAGTCAGTCATTTTCTTGCACTTATATTTGCATAATGATAGAACAGTTCTGTCTTAGCAACTTAGCATAGTATGTAAATTCCTATAGTCTGACATGCAGGCAGCTACTATTAGTCAGTCAAAGTACAGGGATTTACATTAACCACATATTTCTCTTTCTCAGTTACTTTTTTGCAATTATCTAAATCTCATAACTCTGATTATGAAGGAAGAAAGACTTTTGAGACAACTGAGATGAAATGAACAGAATATTTGAAATCACCATGTTGTTTGTTAACAATTTCTTTGTGGACCATGCATTATCAGCATAAAGATGCATGGTGGGAAAACTCTAGTAGGTAAAGACTGCAAAAATCTGATTGAGGGCACCATTTTATAAATATCTATAAGATAAAATGTATTACATCAATCAGTAACTCACCTTAGTCTGTTATGTACAGCAAGCATTATCCCCCCTATCTAGTTTGTTGATAACTATACCCTATGTAAATACTTTGATGCATAGAGAGGCTGACCTGGAACAGAGGCTGGACAGAACCAAAGGAATAAAGCAGGTATTCATTAAAAGGCCTTCAAAGGATACATCTTGGGCAGCACAAGAGCCCAGCTGTGGCTTGGCCCAAGATGGACACAAGATGGATGCAAGATGGATGATCAGTCATGAGTTTTCACACTTCTACGAGTTTTGGTCCATTTACATATTGGATTAATTGGCCAATTACAGCTTCAGATTATGAAGTCTCAGTCTGCTCAGATTGATTTCCTCAATTTGCTGTTGTTTATGCTTCTTGAGCCTAAAGCTGCAACAGTGTCCTTGGTCCTCAGGCTGGAAAAGGATTATTTTGTCTAACTACCCCGTGAAGAGAACTTGCTAACACTTTATATGAAGTTCAGAGTCACACACGAGGGCAGTACAGAATCTAAAAATATGAAAGCTAAAACTTAAGGCACAAACTAGACACTTAAAATATAAAAAGACAAAAAATTCTCAGCCAAGTATGGATACTTAAAAATATCCTAATAATTATGCCATTAGAACAATTAGAAATATAGGGCCACATTTCTCAATATTATGAATTATCAATACACTTTTGACTCTGAATGAAAGATGGTCCAAAGAAAATTGTTCAAGACATGTGACTTAGAAGCTCAGCTGTAGAGAGCTCTATCCTACTTTGTGTAGGCACATTTTCAACTCTTTGGCTTATTTCTTCTGGGGAAGATTTAAGAATAAAACATCTTTGATGATTCATCCTCTCTTCAGGAGCACTCAGGGTGATATAATTGAGAGAAAATATTTCACATAAAATAACAGGCACAATTTTTCTTCATAAGAAGACAAATCCTCTCCTTCACCTTGTCTTCAATATGCTACAGTCTAGCGGCTGGGACACTCCTGGGGAATTGAGATACCCTTGCCAGTGGAAGATTACAGCCAATTTATATCACCAGTTTATTTGGCCATTACCCTGACAGATTTTTTGAGGTAGCTCTTACTTTAGACATAGAATCATATAGAATGGTTAGGATTGAAAGGAACCTTAAAGATCACCTAGTTCCTGCCCTCATGCCATGGGTACGGATGCCATCCACCAGATCAGGTTGCTCATGCTCCTCATCCAACCTGGCCTTGAACATTGACTGCGATAGAACATCCACAGCTTCTCTGAGCAACTTATTCCTGTTCCTCACCACCCTCTGAGTACAGAACTTCTACCTAATATTTAATCTAAACCTAAATATTTATTCTTTCAGTTTAAAGCCATTGCCCCTTGTCCTGCTGTCACCTCTATCTGGCCATGTAAAAGTCTCTACACTTTTCATGAGCCCTTATGGTACTGAAGAGCTTCAATGAGGTCTCCCCAAAGCCTTTTCTTTTCCAGACTGAACAACCTCATATCTCTCAACCTGTATGCATAGCAAAGGTGTTCCAGCCCTCTGATCATCTTGACAGCCTCCCTGGACCTGCTCTATCAGGATCATGTCTTTCTTGTGAGTATCCCAGAGTTGGATGCACCATTCCAGCTGGAGTCTTGAGAGAGCAGAGCAGAGGGGCAGAATCCCTCTGCAGCGAGGTGTATTTGGCCTTTTAGAGCAGAGAAGGTCAGAGTCCGGCTAGCTGAGGTTAAGGCTGACACCTCGCTGCATGGTCTGCCAGCACCCCTCGGCGCCGTAAGGCCTTGGGCTGTGCTGGTTGCGGACTGGATCGCTGCTAAACGACGAGAAGGAAGGAGTTGGACACTCGCTGGGGGCGAACTTGGTTTATTGGAAAGCCCACGATGTATTAGCGAATGACCCAGAACAAAGGGTGCTTCAGGGTTATAAAGGGAGGGAGTGGACCCGGGAGGGGTTTACAGAAGACCAATGGGGGGAGAAGAGGGGATGAACTTAACACAAATGACATAGTGGAGAGCCCAATAGGTACCAGGTATGGGAGGGGCCCCGGGACCACAGCCAACCACAACCCCCAAAGAGGAGAAGTTTCTGGAATACTAGGTGGAGTGGGGGGTGATTGACTTGGCCCAGGGAGGACAGAAAGCATACATATTAGGGAAAAAGGGGAAATGAACTTAACGAACACACTACAACAACCCTCGACCAGCTGCCCACCCTGCTTTTGATGTAACCTAGGAAGTGTATGGATTTCTGGGCCGTGAGTGCAAACTGTTGACTCGTGTCCATGTCTTCATCCACGAGAACCCCCTAGGTGCTTCTCCACAGGACTGGTCCCAGTGGGTTCTCCCAGTCTCGGATTAACTCAATTCAGCTGCAGCGCCTTGCTCTTGGACTTGTTGAACTTCATGAGGTTCATGACTGAACCTCATGAAATCAGGTGGGCTGACTTCTCAGGATAGTAAGAGTTAGACACACACACACACACACACACACAGACACATGCACGCACTTCTACAACTCCTTGGGCCTTATTTCCCTCCTGCTAAGCACAGAGCACATGTTGCCTGCCTGACTGATTGAGTCCACCACCCTCTTACAGAGCTGTATTTTAAGGGTGGGAGGGTGTGTTCTGGTCATACTCAAAGTTAGAGAGGAGGGCATGGGATGACTGAGCATGAGGATGAAAAGAGGATGAAGTGGAAAGTTAGAAGATTCCAGCATCCCAGCTGTCCTATGATTTTGAACATGGGATGAGTGGCATAAGCCTATTATGCAACTGGATGCTACAGCCCTCCTTATGACAACCACAAAGAACTGGGTTTTTCAGACTTAAAAATCAGGATTAGTAAATTGCAAAGTTCTTGCATTTTTTGTGACTGCACAGTAGCCATCACTCAGGAATTTTCTGGCTATGGCCAAGGTGTCAGGGATGAACATATGACAATCCAGGCTAAGCCAAAAAACAGTGCATGGGAGAAAACAGTAAGGTAATGGTGATCTAATTGTTTTTACTTCCAAAGTATTAAAACCTGATATTCTTTTCCTGCTGGCATTGTCTTTAATGATTTTAAACTCTTGTTGCATGCAATTGATTTTCTTTAAATATTCTCCTTGCTGTGCACATACAAACATATACACAAACACACACATCTACTGTAAAAATCTCTAATTCCTATTAGCTGAAAAACATTAGAGCTGTCACTGCCTCTTGAATAAAAGGTCTGTACAGCATAATTGTATACTTCAGATATAACCTAAAATGTGTTTTTAGAGCAACTTTCTACTAGCTGTAAGTCACACAAAGCAGCTAGAACTAGGATCCAGTGATTTTAGTTTAATACACCATTGCCCAAACTTGCAGCTGTAAATATTTGTAATTGCCTGCAACTTTGCAGCAGCTGAAATAAGGCACTCATTAAACCTTTTCTTCCTCTCCAGTTATCTTTGCTTTTTTTTTTTCTCTCTTCAGGAATGTTTTTGCTCTTGACTAATGCCAATAGCGATAAGTTTTTGCAAAACAATTGCTATATAAAACATATTTGCATTTGATATTAATTTCCTAGTTTCTTCACAAGCTATCAGGAGTGATGTGAAAGTTATTGCCTATATTCCTAGAAAATATAATTTTATAGTACAGGTATATATTAATATGGAGCTATAGAGACCTACATTTGGAATGGCTTATGCATGTATTTATTCTTTGTGAGTGGAACCCTGGAACTCAAATACAAATACATATAGAAACATGGTAAGATTTTGTTCTGAAGTTGAAGGCTCTGAAAATACAACAGCTCAATTATAAAAATAATACACCTGATAAAGAAACATAATATCAAATCTATAGTTAGAGATACTTAACAATCTCTGGAAACCAATTGAAAAGGGCCTAAAGTAGTAGCACCTCAAGACATGGAGTACTTAAATAATTTCCTACTTTTTAAATGCAGAATGTTAGTTTGGCATCTCATCTATACACAAACTCACACACACACATATATATATATATATTCATATGTACAACATACATATGATACATATATAAGTATGTATTTATGCCTGCATGCCTGTGTGCATGTATAAAAGGTGCTTAAGAAAGAAAAAGAAAAGCACTAGTAAGCTGTTACCTGCTGAAATAAATCCTGATCTACCAGGATCTTGAACACAGGGAGGCCCTTCTTTCCAACTTCTATGAACATCTTTCAAAAATAACTTTTCAGAGCGGAATTCCTAAATATGGTTCAGGCTGGCACAACAGATAGCTCAGCCTGCAGTAGAACCTCTTTCTTCACAACAGGCAAAGATAAAATATGAAGTTTACTGTAAGGTAAAACTTATGGCCCTAAAGATATTTTTAAGTCTTCCAAGTTTGGTAACTACTGATATGGAGTTTTAAACTCCCAGTTTTAAAGTACCTGAAATCCATTTTCAGCTTTTCTGTGTCTTATTGCTCTATATCCTCACCAGGATCTCAATTAAATTTTCTCCAAAAGCTTTTCTAAATTAGATTCTTATTACTAAGAAGACAAGTAGTATCTCTGTTTACCCTTACAAATAGGAAAATGTTTGACTGAATTTGTAGTCATAGTACTTTGGTAAAGAATGAAAGACAATTAAATCTATCTGGGAAATCTGATAAATAATTCACTGCCAGGGCTGAGAGATGCACTGATGCCATTTAGGTTTTGCCTTTTTCTCTTTTATGTGTTCTCTGTATTCTCCACACATATATTTGTAGCTCTGTAGTCTATTGTATTACTGACTAGTTTTCTCAGTACTTTTCCATGGCCTTTCCTTAAGCAGAAAGACAGAATGAATTCCAGAGCTCCAAGCCCCAGGGGGCACAAGGCCCCAGTGCTGCCTTGGCCCTTCCTGGGAGCCAAGGCTGAGAATGAGAACAGCTCTTGGAGATACATCCTCATGGACAAAGTACTACTAGTGCTGAAGGGGGGCTTCAGAGAAAGGGCTTGACCTGGGGGAGAATTTCATCACCACTTGTTCTCCTAATTGGTGCTTTTTATAATTTATTCTAATTTCCTAAAACCTATAAAATATACTCACCCCCAGAGGATGGTGGAGTGGAGGGGCTTTTGTGGACATCTTTCCAAAGCTGCTCCTGAAGATCAAATAAAGATCCCCTTTTGTACTATTACCTCATTATTAAAATTATCTCAAGTTTCATTTCCAGACTGGGGAAAAGGCAACAGCATAATAGTTTTTCTGGTAAGAAATTCAGAAAGATTTGTTGTCTTCTGAAGCTGAACAAGCCTAGAATAAAAGCAAGCACCTGAAAAGAATTATTGCTTCTAATGTCAGCCAGTTTCTCACAGTCAAGTTTTTTTGCCAAGAGCTTGTATTAGCTTTTTCTTCATGGGATCCTGAAACATTCCGCATATTTTCTTTATTCTCTGTATTGAAGTCTTTGAACAAAACCTTATGAGATCTTCAATATAAAACTTGGGCTGATTTTCAAACTCAAAGAATACAGCGATCAGTGAGAAAATTACTGATTGAGGCTGAGTGTGTAGTATTTCTATGGTTTTTATGTCTGTCAGCTAATGCTGAGGTTTGTGTGCTACTATATCATTATTCCAAACGAAATACAAACCTCAGGGGGCACAAATTCAACCTAAATAAAACAAAAACCCATAAACCTAATAAAATCCTTTCCCACATGAAGGAAAAGAAAAACAGGCTGTCATTATATTAGACAGCAAAATCACAGGTTTTTACAAATATCTGTGAAAGAAATAACAGGTTAGAATTTAATGAACGTTTGCTTTGAAATTCAATGGAAAAGCCATGTTGTTGTTGATGAAGTTGCAATTATAGTGAACTATATTGTTTGCTAAATAAAATTAAGATGTAAAGAGACGGATTGCTAGGAGAGATGCAAAAATGAATTTTAAGGATAATAATGCTTTCATCAGAGAAATAATCTTGAATGTTGGTAGGTCTATGGAGCTTTTTGTTTTTGCTGCATGTTTTTTAGACACATTAACACCAAGAAAAAAAAAGAGGAAGAATAAAAAAAAGGGATAGTGATTTGCAGAAACTATGGTGGGTGGGGGGGGGGGGGGGGGTCAGCTTTCTTGCCTAATGGAAAATATTCGAAGTTTCATGATATTACCTAAAGATTCATGTTCCTTTATTTTCACATGTCAAAGGATTAGTCTGGAGTAAATAAGAAAAATTCTGAAATATGTAGCGATTACGATTATATGCATTTGATACTTTGTCTTTTTGGACTCTTTAGACATACAAATCAGAATGAAATGACTGTTATTTGAAAAAATAGGTGTTTGTCTATAAAAACTTACATTTATATTATCATCATTTAAGACTATCCATCGACTTCATAACTTGATCTGGTATCACTTAAAGGTGAAGACCCATCCACTGTTTTCAAAGGAGACAAGGCATAAAAGAGAAGGAAAGCAGTGAGCTGGGTTTCTAGTTTATTAAGGGAGAATGGGATTAGCAGCAACAAAACTGTTAATGCATTATTACATAATAATTTAAATATTACATGTGAGCCCAAGTGCTTATAAAATAGTTAGAAATTAACTCAAATGACAACACTAAGATGCACAGAATGGTGATAGTATTCTTCTTTCAGTCTTAGGTATATATATTGACCTGGTTTGTAAGGTAACTATATATACATCTTTTGACATCCAGAACTGACAGTCTACTCAAAACTGCTTCAAGTGTGGTAAGACATTTCTTGATAATTAAAGAACACCAGCGCTATTATTCTCTTTGTTTAGCAAGAACGTTTTCTGCTAGAGATGATGTTGGGCTTGAAATAATTTTGATAACTTTCCAGGGAGACAGGTTTTGTTAAAATTATGCCATAGATATTTTCCCATCCTGCACCTGCTCACAATGCTGCCCTCTGTCTTTTTACCCAAATAATTAATTAACTGAGAGTTTGAGGTTCAAATTTGTATGCGGATCTCACTGTTGATTTTGATTTCTATGGGGTTTTTTTGTGTTTCAACTAGATATGTTTTGATTTGCATTTTGATTTTAACTTTTTCTTTTTTTCTTGATGTCATTTCAAGGCCCATGAATTTCAGGCAGGACATATTTTATGTCTGATTTCTAAAGCTCTTTAAGGATTTCTATGATTTCAGATAAATTATCTTGTTTTGGCCTGTATTTTTGCTTGTTAACCATTACATATTGCAGTTGGCAATACTTCTTCCAAAAGATTTTTGCTGGGTTTGATATGATCCATATTCAGTTGGGTTATGTTTCCCAACCCAGGGACCATTAGCCTAGTTATTTGGATGTTAACAGAGACATTTTCATTAGCCTCCATAAAAGCGACCAAAGCAGAAAACTTTTGCAAAATCAGCAAATTGCTGTTTATAGTCTCCAACAATGCTCCAGCTCCCTAAATCAGCAGAATCACTCCAACTGGTTTCACAGGGAGTCTGGCCAGCGTGTGTGTCATCAGAAAGGTTTTATCAGAACACAGCACCATTTAGACCAGCCTCTAGGATGCAACAAACTTGTAAGGCTTGTTAGCAGCACCTGTGAGAGGATCTTTGATATAATTTCTGATTAAAAGCTCCTCCTTGAATAGGACAAACTGCAATGAATTAGAAATTAATTCCAATTGATCATGTACAAGGGTCTGCCAATGGTGAAGAACTAAAAAGAGGAGGGAGAAAATTGTATTAAAATGAATTCATCTTTCAAAAAAAAGAATAAACCAGCTAGACATATTTATACAACTGAAGATAGGTTTCAGATGCTTTCACTCACTCTGAGAAATCTCTTCTTATATAATGAAACACAGTGATGTCAAAATCAATCTGACAGCTGGAGAAAAAAAAAGAGAAGTTGAATTTTTCTTTCCATGACAGCAAATATTAACACAGTATGCACATCGGTGCATATAAAAACACATAATTTAGAAAACATTTCTGCATGAAATATGCTTCAGCACACAGTATTCTAGTTAGAAAAGAAAATAAAAAGAATAGGTAGGGAAAAAACCCTCAATGTTCTTTTCACAGAATATAATGATTTTCTAGTGTTTGTACTTAATATTCTTACTTTATTCTCAGTTATTACTCTTATACATTATTGTCTTGTATATAAACGATAGATCTTATAAATTCCTTTCATCAAATATCCACTTTCTATACTTCTTTTTCTATCCTTAACTGATTGCTATGTTTAAATTTTACATAAACCTCTATCCTTCCAAACTACATTTTTTTATACAATATCAATCTTCTGTAAGGAAAGAAAGAGCTTCCCTTTTGCTAAAGAGACCTAAATGTGCACAGCACAGGAAAAGAGGGAAAAAATTCATGTATTTATTTGCCTTATCAATTTTGAACATGCATTAGTTAAGTATTCAGACATTATTTATCTTCTTTTCTTTTCCTCTACAGCAGGGAAGCAAAGGACAGTGTTTCAGAAAGGCAGTGCTCACAGTTCAAAGAAATAATGTTGAAGGTCATTATTGCAGCACTGAAGCATTTGCTTTCTCTTTGTGCATCAAACTGACAGTTTTGATGACAGATAAGAGCTGTTGTTTCTTCCAATTTCTTTCTCAAAATAATGTTGTAATAATGTTGGTTTTTTTTTCTTTTAAGCAATTGTCTTTCATGTTTGCTTAATTTAATTGTGCAAACTGTAGAATTGGTCTGGAAAGAAGATGTGGCCTAAACTTGTAATTCTTCACAAAAATCTTCAAAGACTTAGTGAGGAGAAACAATTTGATGGACATGATCAATGTAGCTGTCATTTGACAAACAAATGTCAACATAAGAGATGCCTCTGCTTATTCCTGGTTAGTTTGCTTCTGATAAAGACAGAGTATAAGATAAACAGAATATTAAGTATTTTTTCTATAATTTATGAGATTGAAATTAAAATTATTGCAATTATCTTCAACATACTACTGCAGAAATAGCTCAAGTCTATTTCATAAAGCCAGAAATTCTGTCTCTGATCTGAAATAATGCAAAATTCCTAATACTGAACTTGGAATAAAATAAAATAAGGCAGCAAAAATAAAAGTGGAAATAAAATATTAGAAACTAATTTTCAAACATAAAGGGCAATTTCTCTCATACAGCTATGAAAATAAGAAATATAGTACATAGGAAAGAATTAGAACCCAAAACATTTCTGAACATAATCATTGCATATAAAATTTCCAAATTCCAAACCTGCAGCATATGGAAACAGCAGGGGTTTTTACACTTAATAGTGTGATGCAAAAACCTAAATGCTTTAATGCAGCCTGTATTTTCTGATTCCAAGGTCACTGAGAGGTCTGAAAAGTGTTGAGGATGGCTGCACTTATGAGAGAGCAGAGGACTCAGACAAGCACAATCCTTTCCAGAAGCAAGGATCTGGAATCAGAGTAGCTCTTGTTAAAAAATAACTAACTAAGCACACAAACCAAAACCAGGGACATGCACATACATGCACATGTTTCAGCACACTTGTGCACATGGTGGCAGCTACAGCTGTGACATACCAAATGGATTTGGGGGAATAATTCCTGTGATTCTCATCTCTAATTTTTATGAGTCATTTAAGCATCTTTCCTCCCATTTCAGAAAAAGTAATCTCTGATTTTAGTAATGATATCTGCTTGAAACCAGGGACACCTACTTCACACTCTTGCTGCCACTTTTGCTGGACAATCTGGAAGACATTCACACAAGAGAATCTCCACTGGCACAATAAATGGTCACTAATATTTCGCTCTCCTAGGTGACTACCTGGTCTGCCAGTCAGGTAGGACCTGTTCTATGGATCGTTGATACCTCATAGATTTCTTCTTATATTTCTTTTAAAGTTTGACTGCCCTACAGCTGACTGATCAGCTAAAATAGCCTTGGTTAGCTGATTATCCAGCTCCAATGGTGGATCCCTTCCCAAATGCTTTGAGTAGCACAATACCCCTTAGTTTCTAATACCTAAGTTTAATTCGATTGCCTAGCTTGCTACTGGATTTCATTTTTTGGTAGTGAACTCATTCTTTAGCCTTTTGACTTGATTTCTGACACTGTGCTGAACCCACATTAACCTTTCTACCATTTTTCCTCCCCTCGTATGTTCTTTAATTCACTACCTTCTTAGCCTCTCCTTCCTTTCCTTTCACCCTCTGGCAGGCCACCACATTCTTGTCACTTTGACTGCCCTGCAATAGATGGTATGTACTCTCATAGCTCTCAAGCTACTGATAACTACCATATTTCTTTTTTTCGTGTGGCAGGAAGCCAGACTTAAACATAAAACAAATAAATAGCATAAAGAATTACAAAACTGCAAGCTTGAATGTTTTTTCTTTCTTGTTTTCAACTCCACCCTGATCCCTAGAGCAAGACTGTTACACTACTACTTTAAAAAAATTATGTAATCGTTAAATCCTCAATTTCCACTTTAAAGTGTTAACTTCTCCAAGTCCAGTGCCATTAAATTTGTAAAGGAATATCATTTCTTTTCATTAATATTGACATTTTGTCCCAGTGGTCAGAGAACAGACTCTCCTGAAAGACCTTTATTCCCTTTAATCCTTTTTATCCTGATCATCTGTAATCTTATTCTAGCCCAGAAAACAACAATGAGGATTTTTTCTTCCATCTGTAGATGTGAAATTTTAAAGTGAGAGCTAAAATGCTTGTGAATGGAGAAAAATAGCATTGTATCTACTATTACCATATGGCTAATGTTGTTTCTAATGACCCACATTTGATTTTTCAGATTTTTAAATTTTAGTATTGAAAATATGATATTCCTATGCAAATTAAATTGTAGATTTCTTCAGCAATGTTCAGTGTAAGTGAAATATAGACTCAGGAATTAAGTGTTTTAGTATCCTTTTTAGCTGTTCTCTAAGCCACTTGCCATACAGGAATATCAGAACCTTCCATGCAACCCAGAATTAATCATTTCACTGTAGAAAGGTTATTTTTGGTATAAACACAAAGGGCCACATCATGGTTTAGCTGCAAGCATTTTTTTCTTCCTTAATTTCAAGTACCCAAAATAATTGCTGTTCCTGAATATTTCTGAGGCCTTCTTTATATTATACTAACTAGAGCAAGAACAGGGAGAAGGGCAAAGATAGTACTGATGGTTCTTAGTACAAGAATACGGCTAGAAAGGTAGTGTAGGGGAGATTAGAAAATTCATTACTTTTTTTTTTTTTTGGCAGTCACAGTTTCATGTAAAAAGTTAAGGTATGGGTTGACTAAAATAAGGTCAGCTGGAATTTTTGGGATGAATGTGTTTTACCTTCTTCCTCGTACTGAAATCCCCACAACGAAATTACATAATTAAGCAATAGATACAATCTCTATTAGAATTTAAATTAAGACATGAAAATTCAAACTAAGGGAAGAAAGAGTAGAAAGTTTTGATGAACTTTACTAGTACAAACTTCAACAAATCCTTTAGAAAGTCCCTGCTGTCACTTATGAGTTTTCCTACCTGCTGTGGGCTCTCTTGAGCAATTTCTCTTTGTGCTGCAAACTTAAAACTCCTTGCATTAGATCTTCCTGTTTTAAAATCTGCTGTCTAAAAGACTGACTTTATTAATTTCCTTCCAGGAAAGGAAAAAAGGATAAAGCTCCTCTTTTTTAGGGAGTTTCACCAAAACAAGTTTCTCCAATTTTAAAGGGATGTAGAGTAAATGTTCTGTTGAGTCCTGTGTGCAGTTTTGGGTACCACAGTTTTGGAAAGAGATGAAGCTACTAGAGAGCACCCAGAGGAGGCCCATGAGGGCGGTGAAGGCTCTGAGGGGAAGCCACATGAGGAGCTGCTGGGGTCACTTGCACTGTTCAGTCTGGAGAAGAGGAGACTGAGGGCAGATCTCATTGCAGCTACAACTTCCTCAGGAGGGGAAGAGGAGGAGCAGGCACTCATCTCTTCACTCTCATGACTGGTGACAGGACCTGAGGAAATGGCATGGAGGTGACTTGGAGGAGAATTAGGTTGGATATGAGGAAACAATTTTCCACCCAGAGAGTGGCTAGGCACTGGAACAGGCTCCCCAGGGAAATGGCCACAGCACCAGGCTGACAGAGTTCAAGGAGCATTTGGACAATGCTCTCAGGCACACAGAGTGATTCTTGGGTGACCTGTGCAGTGCCAGGAGTTGGACTCGGTGATTCTGATTGGTGCCTTGCATCTCAGCATATTCTATGAAATACAGAGCTATTGTCCACCAGAGATTATAAAAGTACAATTCTATACCTTGAAGCTTTTGAGAAACTATCTCAAAATCTGATGTGTGAAGACCTGTGCGCTATAGAGCTGCTGTTTATCTCCTTGTGATTACCATTAGGGGTAAGTCCAATTCATAGGGAAAAGTCTGCATGCATTTTTCCTAATCTTTCATATTTTAGAATCAGATTCTTTTTTTCTCTTCCTTACAGTAATCAATCTCAATAAATATTGCTGGGTTGTTTATTTTTAAAGCACTATATATGCATATGCATGTAACTATGTGTATATTTGTAAAAGAATAAAAATGAATCTACACAAAAATATTCAGTCATCTGCCTTTGCATCCCCTAGCACCAGTAACTTTTTGAACTCCCAACCCTTGCTGAACACTGACTGAACATTCTGCAGTTCATCTCAGTGCTACTGTGCAGTGTCAGAACACTTGGCTGCAAATCAAACATTTTGGTTTTTTTTTAAGTTCTCAAAGAAAGTTTTAAAAGGCTGAAGGTGACACTTTGGCCTTGAGGCTTACTTCACATCACTGAGGTACAGAATTTTCTTCCTTATGCCCTGAAGAAAAATTTCTGAATAGGAAGAACAAAAACAACATTCCCATGTATGCTGATTTCTATAGAGGAACAGACTGGCTTGGTTCACAGTGGACACCAATACTGCCCACAGCCAATGGTATCTTTTGAATGCATTGAGAAGGAGTCCAGGTACCATGCTCATGATATGATTTAGCAGGTTTTTTCCACTAGTTTGGAACTTCCTTAATATTTTTCATTTGAAACAATCTCATGTAAAGCCCCTTATCCTCATGAATTACTGTCAGGTATATAAGTTTGGCAGCAGTTCTATTCTTCTCCTTCCTTCCTCTCTCTTCCCCTCCCCTCCCCTCCCCTCCACTCTCATCCTACTTGCTAGCACTCAAAAGTACTTGTTACTCCAAGAATGGAAATTTTAAATTTAAGTTGGAACTGAAAGAAGAGAAACACTGAAACAGAAATCAAGAAGGAGATCTATAGCCACTTACAACACTTTTTGCGCTGACATAAGGTCTCAAGGGCCTCAATTTTTTTTCAGCAGAACTAGAAAGGATTCATTATTTTGTTCAGTCAGATGTTGCAACTAACTTTAATAAAAACAACAGATTCTAAAGAGCTGATGTAAATGCAAATAGACAAATTCCCTTGATCTACTTCTTCCTCATGTACTGTCTTGACAGACCTGCTGAGCTTTCACTTCTAGGACAAAATTGAAGCTTACCTTTCCTATCCAGTGTTTTGTATGGTTTACACAATGGCTTGAAGAAATCAGGGCTGGGGGGTTTTTTCCCCCTTTGAATTACTCCTTTTTTATAGCATGTTTATTTTTGTAGATATTTTCACTGTTGTGATGTTATAAAATAAAATGTTGGTTCAGAAAGATTTAATACATGCTTTTATATAAATACATTTCTATTTATTTTCGTTTATAAAGCACTGCTGAAAAAATGTTTGCAAAGAATTAACCAGAAGAACTGTGCTGTGGTGTGAAAACAAATCTTAGAGAGCCAATCAACACTGCATACCTATTTAGTAGGTATCTGCAAATTGGTTTTCAGTCTGAATTCCAATAGGATTTTGGATGAATAGGCAGGAAATTTAGTTTCCTACAAGGTCATATTGCTTCATTTGGAATGCCTCCTGGATTTTTAGTATTAGAAGACAGCATCTAATAAAACAGGTCAGTGTTGCTGCCTTTTACTTCATCAAATCTTTTCCTGATAGTCTTCAGATGGTCCTGTCTGAATATGAAAACACAGAAAAGTGCAATTTAGGTTCCAGTTCTACAGTCTATGGACAGCATGAAGTACATGCCATCACAACACTAATGACAGTAATAGCAGTGGTCCCTACATCACTGTTCAAAACTCTTTAAAACACTACCTTTGCTCACAAGAAAAAAATTGTTCTGACTCTTTGCTCAAAAGTTCAACAAGACATGAGCTGCAGATGACTAGCTGTATATTTTTGGTCTTTAACAGGTGTCAGATTCCTTCAAATATATCTTAAGCCTGTGTACTGTAAATCTGAGTGCCTCCATTTCCCTTAAATCTGGAACTGCACATTTTACATTAAGTACATGAACATGCATTGCACTCCTTTCACAAATGTTAATTTTTTTCTCCCCTTCAGTATCTTATGAACAACAGAGTGATTAAAGTTACGAGTAGACAGGTTCTGAATAGACTACTAATGTATTGTTTTCACAATAAATATCCCACAGCATGAAAGCACAAGCCAATAAGCTCTCCTCTTTACTTTTCCCAAAAAAGTTTTCTTGCATTCCTTTTAGCCCACTTATTTGCATCTTTATACTGAAGTGAGCAGATTGCTCATTGCAATATCTGTCTACATTCTCTTTCATCATTTATATTCAGTGTCTTTCTTCTCATTTGCTACCTAGAAATTTACATTCCAGTTCACTTGCTCTTGTATCCCAAGCTTAGTCTGGAAAAGTCAAACTTTGCTAGCCTGGGATATACTGGTCTGCAGTTCAGCATCCAAATGCCCCCAGAAAGCCCTGGCACTACTCTTTCCTGCTGATTTTCCTATTTCTGTCAGTCTAACTTTGGACATGCAGCAGGATATTACCATTACCTTAGCCTAAGGAGCACATAGATGTTGCATCCCAGTATCAGTCTTATGGTTCACAACAAAAGAATCCACATTTATCTAGGACTGAAGTCAATTTTGACTCTTAGTATACATGTGTAGTTATCTATTCAAATGCATATTTTAAGCCTTTTTAAAAATATGTTCAATTTTTTTTTTTTGATACTCAGAAAGCAGTTGTTTTCTAAACCACTTTATTTTTCCTATATAAACGCCTTTGAATATATATTCACCAGTGAAAAAGATAAAAGTATTTCTGCTGCACAGAATTTATAAAGAAGTGCCAAATAAAATCACATAATAAAACACTGGAAATTAAATAATAGGAGCTTTTAAAAAGTTTTAAACAAAAATATATTTTCTTTGAAAAATACTAGTTTTTGGAATAGTTCTTCAAAATATATTGGTTTTGATTTCTCTGGATTTTTTTCTTGTATCTAAATGAGACCAACAGAATCGATCCATACATTTTTGGATTCTTTGTTTCTGTTCTGTTCCCCTCATAACTGAGAGCAAATGGCTGAAATCTGTATTCAAATTTCAGAGCTTGGCTCCATCTTAGAGGAAGATAGGCTTTATATTTAATGTCCCAGAGGCAATAATTTTCTCCAGGTTAAAGGCTTGTAGGTCTCCTTGACTTCAAAGAGACCTCCAAGCTCCAAAAAGGGTGACCACTGTAAACAAGACACAATTGCTCTTTTCCAGCCAGCAACTCACAGGAAATTGGCAGTGTTGTGCTTTCCTATCAATATAATGGAAGTGTTTGCTCCATGCACCAGACTGTGATAAGGATAAATTAAATATTGCAGAGCTGAATATAATAGAGGAGTCTAAATTTAGTTATTCTTTTCCAAGTTGTCGTTAGAAGGCTGTGATTGAAAAACAATACTGGATTGTAAGCATTCCCTCAGGACAGTGCTGGCAAACTACTATCAAACCAGGAAACACAACACCCACTATTCCAAACACCTCTGTAAGTGTGACTCAGATGCAGTCCCTGCTGATGCTAATGCCACTGCCTTCCCTGACCTTCCAACTGATCCCTGCTGGGAAATATGAATGAGAATTTATCACAACTTCATAATAAACTGTGCAGTCTCAGAAATACTTATTTTCTGGCAGAGTGTTCACTAAAGGAATGACACAGACAACAATGTGTCTAGCTCCTAGTGCTATACAATAATTGACCTAGAAAGCAGGTTGCTAAATGAGCAGCAATCAGTAGAGCAATGGTCGAGTTGAAAATGGCAACAATTATTTCATAGAATGACTAGATGGATACCCATTCCTCAGATTTAAAACCTTTCTAGGGTTATGTCTCTATATCCAAGGTATTAAGGTAATTATAATTTTTTCTTGTTTGACTATCATTGTGATAGTATTGCTCACAATCATACCAAGTGGCTCAGTGGAGCTGGTAATGTTTTACAGTAGTGTCCTTAGCCAAAAATCTACATCCATTTACACAGTTCAAGAAGAAATCTCATTTTCCATCAAAATTTTTGAAGCATCCAACTACCTTTTCTAAGCTTTCCCAAGCCCAGCTCCCTCAGCTGCTCCTCATTGCACTTACCCTCTAGACCCACCACCAGTTTCGTTGCCCTTCTCTAGGCTTGCTCCAGCAATGTCATTCCCAAATTGGGTGGCCCAAACTGAACACAGGATTTGAGATGTGGCCTCACCAGTGCTGGCATCAGGGAACTATCAGTTCCTCAGTTCTGCTGGCCACACTATTGCTGATCCAAGGATGACATTGGCCTTCTGGGCCACCTGGGCACACCCTGGCTCATGCTCAGCTGTGGCAATGTTCCTCTCTTGGTTGCTCACCAAATGTGAGCAACCCTGACATGGCAAGAGATGAGAATCTTGACTCCATGTTTCAGAAGGCTGATTTATGGTATATACTATATTAAAACTATACTAAAAGAATAGAAGAAAGAATTTTATCAGAAGGCTAGCAAGGAAAGGAATGATAATAAAATCTTGTGACTGCTCACAGCCTCGACACAGGTGGCTGTCATTGGGCATCAAGTAAAAACAATTTCACATGCTGGGTAAACAATTCTCCAAATCACATTCCAAAGCAGCAAAACATGGAGAAGCTGAAGCTTCTCAGCTTCTCAGGAGAAAAGATTTTTTGAAAAAGGATTTTTCAAAAAATATGTCTGTGACACTGCCAGCTGCCAACCAGCACTCCCAGGTTCTTTTCTGCTTGGCCATTTTCCACACCTAGTTACAGCTAATATAGATACATTGATGTTCTTGGTTTTACCTGTAATAGCATCATATTAAGACTTGCTAAAATTGAGTAAGGTCTAAAATTTCTTTAAAACCCCCAAACTTATGGTTTTAAGCACTAGAGGTTAAAAATATGTCTTCTTTCTTCTGTCCTCATAAAGATGTGTTTGTTTGTTTGTTTTTTTATGCAGGGAAGAATTAAGTAAATAAAATTGATGATCATTGAAATGATTCTCCTCTTTACTAAAATTAAAATTCTATAAATTCATTTATAATGGCAACACAAATTTCAAATTTGACACAACATTAGTATTAACTGGCTTGTTCAGAAGAGGTGAAAAAGTCCTATTCTTCTAGTACCACACACTATAAATATATTTAACCTCAGCTGCTGCTCTTGCAGTAATAAATTACAAAAAAATTATATGATTAACTCTGTTGAAGACTAGTCACTTACCTTTCTAGTTATAAAAAAGGTCTTAGGGTTTTTCCCAGGTTTCAACTCTAATTTTCCATATGTCCTTTTAGGGGAGTTTGGTTTAGAACTGATAATTGAATTTGTCTCAAAGTATTAGTCACTGACATTGCATCAGTGATGGGAAAGTTAGCACTCTTTCTCAACACCATATTCATCCCACTGTAAACAGTTTTCTGCTCTAAATGCTGCTCACTCCAGCTATGTGACAATATATTAAAATGCTTGAAGCTCAATTTGCAGTGTTGCTAACACTGAGGCAGACAAACTATGACTGAAAAATAGTTATTAAAATAAAAAAAACAGATAAGCCCATAGCTTTAAAATTAGTGACATGTCACCATAAATCTAATCGTATTGTAAAAACTCATTCACATCCTTTCCAGTTCTCAATAGTGTTATGTTTCCCTGAACATTTCCTGATATAAGAGTTTCTTTCTTCATAGATGCAACTGCAGTTCATTTATGGTTTAAGAAGCAGCCACACAGGAGGCAAGTACTTCAACTGCTGCTGTATAGGCAGCAAAAGCCTTTATTCAACAAGTAGTCAAGCAGTTGCAGGTAAGAAACGGCGACATTGTGCTGAGTAAGTTGAAAGATAAATACAGTACATCATTCATCAGATTATTTACTCCTTACATCAGATCCTACAGATAAATAAATGACTAGCAGTCTCTGTCCCCACTCATTTGTTCACATGAAACATCCTCCAGAGTCCAGAAATAAGGTTTGGATGACAGAGAATTATTTCCTTGTTCCTTTAACAGCACATATCTTGCCCAGTCCTTCTGAGAAAGACTCTCATTTCCCTCTGAAGTCAAAAGATTAAGATTTTGTTTCTGCTTTTTCCTTTCCAGGCTGAATAGTTTTAACGTAGCAGTTAATCAAACAGTTGTAATGCTCATTTTACAGCCCAGCTTGCAGGAAAACATAAATTACCAAAGAAAGAACATTTGATCCTGCACTTTCACACACCTTTGCTCCAAATAGAAAGAATATACATACATACATATCTGCATACATAAATGGAAAAGAAAAGGATATCACAGATGTTTTGATCAGTATCTGATATCTCTGGGGAATTTAAAATGATTGCCAAGGTGCCATAAATTCTGGAGAGACAAAAAGGGAAAAATAATTTAGCCTGGTGGACTCAGTAGCTTAATGTACATTTTGTGCCTCAGTCTTTTTATGTCAGTTTATACTAATTTTATACTACTGCAATGACCACAACAGGATCTTTACCATTGCTGAATGTCTGTCTGTGCTGTTATCTCCTCACAAGAGATTTGAACTTTCATTTTTTCCTCACTAAAAGGAGTATCCTTAATTAAAGTACACATTCTTTGCACTTAATTTGTTGCTATCTGAACATTTTGCATCCAGCAAATGTCATCTCTCTTTATCTGTAATGGAAAATCAGAACTTTTTTATTAGCAAATAAATACTGGAATTCAGTTTCTTTTCATACTTCTGATTCTTTTGTCTTAAACAAAACAAGCAAACAAAAAAGAATTATTGTGCTGAGCATGTTGAAGCATTTTTAATGACTGTACTTAATGAAATATGCCTCTTATCAACACATGCATATTAGTTCCTAAAAAAAATTTATACACTGTAATCTTTACATTATGACAGTTATTATCCAAATAGTGCAGATATTTCGGGTTTTCTATAAGATTTTTTTTTCTATAATAATAAAATCTAAACATGACATTTGAACATATGAGGACCTGATGGTGGAATGATGCCACTTATCCATATCACAGTGTATTTTTCTCTTTACTATATATTACAGAAGGATCCTCTAAGGTCCAAAAAAGGCAAACTTATCAAGAAATTATTGTGCTATATTTTCATCATGCCAAAAATAATTTCACCTGAATTATACTTTTTTTAAATATTTAGTTTAGCAGAAAAGAACTCTTTTCTGCTGAATATACAGTTTAGGATAGCTACTTAAACTACTGGCTATGAATAACACAGAGTGGTACTTCAAAATATACTTCTTAGTATTCATAAAATTTTACTCCTACCATTCAGAGCCAACCTGTCATTATTATACTTGCTATTAACAGACTATTTCAGCTTGTTTATTTTGGAGGATAATGACTTTAAAGGATATGTATTCATCCTGTTGCATGAGAATCATTCTTGTAATTCCTAATAACATTCTTGGGAGCTACTCATACAAATCCTTACTGAATTTAGAATAAAGGCCAGCAAAAAATGAAAAGAACATTGAAGGCAATGAAAACAATTGTTACACAAAGATTAAAAGTCAGATTTTGGTGCTCAGTGGCCAATTATCTAATTTAACAGTGTCTCAATATGCACATATAAAATAGTTGTGATTTTCATTGGCATTTCATCTTGTATGCAAGACTATGGGATTGTTAAAAACATAATTAAAATATATTTAGAATAATGCATAAAAGCTATCACCTAAAGGCCACTAGGAAATTTTATTTGTTATTTATACTTTAGACATTTTCTATTTTCTCATCTTTGGAAAAACATTCCCTCATAATTCTACGTTTATCTCTCCAAAATATGAAGAGAAATCAAGTGACATTTAGCTTCTGTAAATGTCATTATGACCTGTGATGTGAACAAGAAGGAATTGAAAGTTTATTGATTAAATCCTATAAATTTCTAGCAGATGTCCAATGCAAATAAGAGAGGAATGGAATTTCAGAGCTCTTCACAATGACCTGACTTTTACTCCTGCCAAAGACACACACAGATGACCAGCCCAGAGTAATTAGCAGACACAGCATCTCACTTGTCTTAAAAATGACCTTCAATTTTATTAAATATTTATGCTCTTACAGGTATATTAGCCTCCACATACAATACTCACAACAATGCTACACCCGAATTCTTCCAGTTTAGGGTACATGTCCTTTGCACTTGTGTTTTGTCATTGCCAATTGATAAATAAAAATGCTACAGGATTCATTACCTCAAGGAAGAAAAAAAAAGATAAAAAGAACAGACTGGAATGTATTAGCCTGTCTAATAATCTGTGTACTCAGTGGAAAACAGCTGGACTTTGAAAAAAAATTACTGTTCCTCTACTGTGTATGCAATCTTTGTGTATGATATAAATTTGTGAAATTATGCCAATCGCTAGAAAAATGAGCATTTGTTTGAAATAAAAAAAAAAGTTTTGGTGAGAAAGAGAGGAGCTGGAAATTTTCATCATTTTCAGACAAGCATGTCTCAATTTATCCTATGAATTGCCTATAACAAGTAGTTTCATTCCATCAGGATCATTACATACCTTTTTCACTTAATTGTTGTTAAATGCTAATTGGCCTTTGGAGAAAATCTATTATCATTTGTCAAGGACAGAAATGAAATTTGTGTATTAACGCTATCGAATTCAAGAAGAGTAAGTTATTAATGTTTTATCATAATTAAAACATTAATTCAGTGCTTTAGAAGTCAGTATGCTACCTTTTATATCAGTGATATTACAGCCTGTGTAGCATCTCCTTGTTTTCCATTTGCTATGCAATCTGAGATGAAGATTGGCTATGAAAGGTACGGAATGCCACAGGCTTTGTGTGGTTATAAATTCAATTAATGTCAAAATGGTTAAAGTGTTGGATAATGACTTTAGGATATTAATGAATACCTCATTAGAAATATTAACAGTATATAAACTAGACTATCATTTTGGTTCACTACAGAGAACTGTAGTGAAAGCACATAGCCACGTGCTCAGTTATCATGCTTCTCTTAATCATAAAATCAATTGCATGGGAAAAAAAAGGAAAGTGCTGTTTATGTACAGCAGGTAACTCATCTAGGTTAAACATCATCTGAAATACAAAAGGGAAGCTATTGAACTCAGAGTTAAGAGAGAAGATAAATAAAAATGGCAAGTTTGAATGGCTAATTTGTAGATTTGGGTCTTACAAAAATTATCTCGCAGTGACAACAATCTCTAGGTGTGCTATTTTCAATAGGCTTTGTTGCTGGTACTCCAGAAGTACACATAATCCGACAGTGTAACACCTGCAACCCACACACTCCTTTCTCCATTTCTTTTTGGGGTTGGAGGTAACACAGCAAAGGTTACATGGAGAACTCATAGCAACCTTCTGGTATCTCGAGGGGTTTGCAGGTAAGCCAGAGAGGGACTCTTTATCAAGAATTGTAGTGCTAGCACAAGGAGTAATGGGTAGAAATTGAAAGTGGGGAAATTAAGATTGGATGTTAGGAAGAAATTCTTTTCTGTGAGGGTGGTAAAGCACTGGAAAAACTTGCCCACAAAAGTTGTGTGTTCTCTATCCCTGTCAGTGTTCAATGCCAGATTCAATGGGATATTGAGAAACTGGTCTAATGGGAGATGTCCCTGTCCATGAGTGTTACTTAATGTCTCTTCCAACCCAAACAATTCTATCATTCTATAAAATTAGAGACTAACAATGTAAACCTTACATAGAAATGAAAATTATTTTGTTAATTAATTGATAAGAATTGAAAGGGAAAAGGAAAATTGAAAAAGTTTTAAAGACTGGTTTGATGCTAATAAAATAAATATCCAATAAAAAAGACAGAAATTAACAGAAGTTTAAAAAGTTTGGGATTATTTTTTTAAAGACATAAAAAAGTATTTGGTTTGAGTTATTTGGGATGTTTTATTTACCCTTTGTTTTTTATTTCAGTTCTGAAAAAAACTGAAAGGGCTTAGAGAAGAAATCACCTAATCAAAATACTGTGACCTGAAGACCAAACAAGTGAAACTAAACATGTAAGTGTACACCAATGGAAATAAAGCAAAGATAAAGGAATGATGCTGGAAAAAATACTGGACAGTTGATAAAATGTAGCTGTCTGGGCAGTTATGATTTTAATGGGAAATCACTTAGAAGAGGTGTTGCATAGACTAGAGAAGATGACACAGATCTATGTAAAATTAAAAGGTCCTCCCTTTCAAATCTATAATATTACTAGAGTGAGACTACTAACTTTAGGAAAGAACCTAAATCCAATAGTCCTAATCAAACTACAAGAGGATAAGTGGATCCAATTCAAAAGTGGATGCTTCACAAAACAGCATTGTCACAGACTCTGAGAGTACCTTGCTCATGACATCAAATTGTAAAATAATCTTCTTGAAAGGAAGGGATAGAAATGAATGTTGTTGACAAATTACATTCATATTCAATTGCTGTTCATCTAAGTCTCCTTTAAGTAAGTGAGGCAGTTGAGGTTGGGAAAGCACCAAACACACGTCATACCATCAATGCAAGTAAATTATGATTTGTGCATACAAAATAGGTAATTCCTTGGAATGCACAATAATGAATAATTATGATACTTTTGGAATCTGTAGATATTTTCCATGTCATAGATATTTTCCATGTCATTCTGTTCCTTTTTGCTGGGTCCTGAACTTTAGTCCTAAAAGTATTCAGTATGTCTGCATCTTTCCATTTGCTTCTTCCTCCCAGGAGGGTATTTTATTACCTTCATTCCAACTCTGAGCAGAGTAATACTTTTTGAAAACTAACACCACCTCTTTATGGGTGTATAAGCTGCATAACATGCAGTGATATGGAGCAAAGGAGGTGGCATCCATCACTTTGAAATCTGAGGTTACAATTCAGAGCCCAGAGTGCACAACAGTATCAGCAATATTGGAGCATTTCCTCCATTCAAATATTGCAGTTGCTTCTCTGACCCCAAGAAGTTGCTCAGCAGATCAAATTGATTATTTTCAAGGTTTAATTCTAACCTAACTCCTTTCTATGGCAATTATTTTCCTTATCACAACTCATAATTACATAATAAGAAAACATTCTTCTGAAGTTGGTTTCTGTGCTGCAAAATAAGCAAAACTGCTCAATTGTTTTGAATAATAAAAACATTTTTGAGGAAATCTTACCACCATTTGTAAAAACATTAAAATCTGTGAATTCTCCAAATAGCCTGAATGAATTTGAAATTGATCTATTCTAAGTAATTATGAAGATGTGGTATGCTTGTTTTATCTTATTAAGCAGCAAGTTTTACTTTTCAATGTCATTTATATTACTCATTGAAATGAAAGTCAACTGGAGTATAGATTAAAAAGTCTGTCGACCATTTTCAAAATGGCCAGTCTTCCATGAAGAATCAGATTTTTCTTCTGAGCAATAAAGGTTATTAATATACAACTTGGGTGTGCTTATTAGTCAAGGAGTAGTGAAAGTTTTATATTCTCATTAGAAAGATAGTCCAGTCCAGAAATATCTGTACCTTGTCTGCCCTTTCTCCTTCACTAACAGCATTGAGATCTTTTCCTAGTTAAGCAGCAGCTAGAACTCAGAGTAGACTATATGTTTCTTCCTGGCCCACTGATATTTATTTCTGAGTTCTTATACAGTGTTCTATATTGCTGTGAAAATATTCATTCTTCCAGCATAATTTCTGAAATTTTGTTTCTTTAACATTTTGCCTCATCATTATACTTACATAAACACACACTTATGTGTATCAAAATTTTTTTATCTTTTTGACGTTTCTTTAGAAAATCTGTTATCTTCAAAAGCTTTTAATATTATGCACTGCAATGAAATTGTCTTCTTCTGTTGAACACTTTTCATTATTCATATATATGGTTGAACATGACATAAATTCTTGAACAGTCATTGTACATCTTAGTCCAGCATGCTTCTTCAGATGTGGTGAAAATACTTACCACATTGTAAGTTTGCAAATTATTAAAGGGAATCATTGACTTTTACTTGCAGTTCATTTAATTTCTTGTAGAAGAGTATAAAGTCCAATGACGTTTGTCTTTGTTATTTCAAGGAAAAATTATTCAAGATGCGACTAGTCTTTATTTTTTGTTCCTACTTGTGACTCCTTGTCCATACACATGTAAGAAGAGATGCTAAAGCTACCTACATGATAGACCTGTAAGCAGTCATGTATTTCCTCATCTCTATTTCATGTCACAGCTCCTCCACAGGACTCTTAGAATCAAATGCAGTCATTTGCATGCACAGTTCCATCTTCATTCCAATGGCTTACATCTGGCAAATTCTGCATGTCTGAAGTGCATGTACCTTGTGATCCTAATTATGATTAGGTGATCAGGCATTACAGAGAGTGTGGAAATAAATTCTTTTCTCCTTACAAGCATTGCTCCTCCTGAGAGTTGATGCCATTGTATCATTCACACCTGAACTGTTTTCCAAAGCAGCACATTGCATACTTGAATTATTATTGATCATCTTTTTCCCTTGCACTGAGAATATTCTGGCCCTGTATGACAATTAAGTATTGTCAGCAGTATGTGGCACTGCTGTGTGTTAATTGCTACACAAAGGGATAACATCTCTTGTTTCCTGTCTTTCTTACTGACAAACTACATGCACCCAGCTGGAATAACAACAGTTGAAAAAATGGCATCTTTGTTTTCTTGAGAGTAATGAAAGAGTCCTTTACCCACCTGAGGGTCATGAGAAAGATTGCAAACATGCTACAATTATCTTCCCTTTCATGGAAATTTCTGCATCCTCTATCTGTGCAAGTATTGAGCCTCTTTAGGTCTTCCTGCTGTACTTTCAGCATAGGGAAATAAGTATTCCTGTTTCCTAAAATTTTTCCTCTACATTATCATTCGGTCTGTCTTTGTCCTGTGGTCCAACTTCATTCGGTTCTACTCCAGTTCCTTGTGCTGAATCATAGATATGCAATTTTCATTCCCTTTTATGGAGAAATCAACTGCTGCCTTTAACCTTGATGCATGACACCTGAGTCTCTGTCTTTCAGTTAAAAATTTATTTTTAAAATTTTAAGTTATCTTTAATCACAGGATTTTTTCACTGCCCACAAAGTTAATCAGTTCCCAACTCAAGCAAAAACGTTTTTCTGATTGTCAGTATCAGGCAAAAAACCTTTGTATTGTTTCATTTTCTAAGGGTGAAGTATTTATTTGATAATTTTATTAGTTGTGCCCATGTTCAGCTACAATTGCTGACAGTATTTTCACAGACATGTCAATTCTTACATGTCAGACACAGTAGCGATTCATGAGACCTATTCTGAGTTACTTGAAGGCTCAATCTAAAGTCTTTGTTACATGCACACGTGTAACCCTCTTCTATGTCTATGCACCAACTGACCTATATCCACTAATATATACAAATAATTTTTTATTTGGAAGTCCAGAATTCTGTTCTGTTTCTATACTTCTCTGATACCCTTTTCACTGTGTTTTAAATTACTGCAAGATTTGCTTATTAATCAAGGTCTCTTGTTCGGAGTGTCCTCAGACTGGTAACTTCGATTGTATTTCACTAATTTATTCCTAGAAAAAAAAGTAAAGATGAGATGTTAATGAAAATTTGTGATCTTTGTCAAGATAGACATTTATCCAAATACTAAAAGTAGACCTAACCGCACACCCTCTAGCACTATTCTCTGGAGCATTAACCAAATACATGCCTTCATAATTTTTATTCCTTCATCCAATTGTTTTCATTTTAATAACATCATTAGAGCAGGCTGGATTTGCCAACAGTGGAGACGTCTAAGGGATGGGAAGAAGGAAAACAGTATCTGAAGTGTGTCTGAAGAGTCTAGGGTATCTTAGTGAGAATTTAGAGTTTCAAAAAGAATTAAGTGGGAGTCAGAAACTATGGCAAGATGTGTATATTTGAGGGGAGGGTTTTTCATAAAAATAAACATTCACATTTCATAAACATAGCTCTAAAAATTCTCAGAGGAAGGATTTTACAGCCTCTCCTCAGGCTTTCCCTTCCTTCACATAATGCCCTGTGGTGACCCATCTCTCCTCCCCATGTGTTTGTTCACCTTTCTGCAAGTGTGTTTGTATTTTCTCACACAGACTGGCTTTTCCAATTATTCATTACTAGCTATAGTGTCTGCAAATGCTAGGCTTTAAGATGCAGTAAAGTATCATGCATAAGAATATGGATTTCTTATAAAAACAGATTTTTCAAATGGGATACAAGGGTTTCTGAGAAGCAAGTGATGACCCAAACACACAAAATAAAATGTCAGATTACTAATTTCTCACTTCTCAGTTGGACAATTGCCCTTTTACCCTTTGGAAGTTGCAGTGTGAAGTCTGAATGCAAACCTAAACATAATTTTCTTTGCTGTACACTAAATCACAGGAAATGTGAAAGATAGGGTACCCAGCAGGAAGATAATTTGCTGGGCAGATTATGTTAGGGATAAGTCAATTCTAACTGTGTTCTCTATTATTGCAAGTAGTGCATAAATAGAGCTGTGTGACCTGAGAGCGTACATCTGATTTTGTTACTGCAGAGTAACAGTACCGACAGAATGTCTGCAAGAAAATGAAATTTATGTCTCAGTTGGAAAAGACAAGAAGTAGATCCCATCTTGTTGCCCTTGCTACAGCTAATGTGATAAAAAAAAAAAAAAAACCTGCTGTCTTCTCAGCCAGGAGGCAAATTCCTTCAGCAAGTTTGCTTGAGGGTGTTGAAAAGCACTACCAGAAGCACTGGTGAGAATGGCAGATAAGTTTCACTAGAAATAAAGCATAAAATATTCACAAGAAGCCAAATATTTAGGCCTTTTTTTTCAAAACTGAAACTTTTACATTAGGGTCAGACTTACAATGGTGACTGGAAATACAAGTCCCTTCAGCAGAATTCCCAGTTTAGGACAGTGAACTGGCCCATTCATTAAAGATCAGGTCCATAACTTTGGACAATTCAAATCCAGTTAGATGTTTCAAATCAACCATGAATTAACCAAGGTGATAAAAACAGACATTTTAGCAATTGGACACAGACTCATGAATTTAAAATCAAGTTTCAGTTTTACAACACCCTAGCTTCTCTATTACATTCTCTGTCCCTCCATCTGACATATTTATGAAAGCATTGGAGGAGCATTGGAAAAAATTAAGGATAGCCTTCTCAGTGTCTCTACTATAATCATGCAAATTTTAAAGTGTGTAATGATGATAGAAAAAACAGTGCTTCAGTCATAAATACCAGATTATATGCCACTGTTAAATGGGCAGATTACTGATGGAAAATGAAACAGTGTTTCTGGGGTTAGATTAGATTTGATCTGCATAATGTAGGAAATGAACATACTTTATAGTGTAGGCTTGTTAATCTGGTTGGGGTTTTTTCTTTGTAATATATACATGCAAGCTGAGGTAAGTAATTTTTTTATGCACCCATCTGGAACCAAAGCCCTTAATGATTCAAGAACAAAGCAGATTTGATGCACTATTGATTTTCTACCTCAGCAATAGAAAAACAATTGCTCTATGCAAAGATCTGTTTTTCTGGGTTTCTGCCATCAGTCTTTTTAATGCTTATGCAATGTAGCATTTACATAGAAAAAGAACTTCACACAAGGTTGAAAAGGAAAAAAAATACTCTTTCATAGGAACTTTAGGCAAGTCTCCACATTGCAAAATAACTTTTAAAAGGTATTTAATGCATTTTCCAGTATTAAGTATCTGCACTTCTCTGGAGTACCTAAATGCACTCTCACTTCGCTGCTCTCAGACCGTAGGCTGGTCCAGCTACCTGCACTGAGTTTCCTTTCATAGAAGCCTTGAATAAGGGAGGTTTGCCTTAAGCTTTCCTGAATCAAACCATAGTTTGTGTGAGAGGCATCAGTCAGACAGCAGTTTGGAAAACCATTCCCAATGCCCCTAAGGAAACATAAAAAGCTGTATAAAGGCAACTCCTGGCTTCAATGCACCTGAGACCAGAATGAGTTTGTCTCTGTTCTGGGATTTCTCTGCCTGTGATGTGCAGACAGTTTGGAGCTCTTCAGAAGTGGAGAACAAATCATAGAAGCAGTTACAGTGTAACCTTCCTGTGATATATTGTGCTATAAGGGCTATTTTACAGCAGCATTCACAAGTCACTAAAAAGTCCAAGACAATGCAGTGATTTAAGTGTTTATAGGTGCAGACAACAGAACATTTAAGGCAACAATCCCATCAGTTCATAAATCATTAAAGGTGAAACTGCCTCCAGTCCATTACAAAGTTCAAGAGTAATACCCTGTAGAAATAGTATATGACATCGATACAGAAACCTGAAGCATTTATGCATGCTGAAAGTAATAACTACCTTTCTTCAAAAGGTCTGTTGCAAAACCCCCTGGAAGATGTGTCATTGCATTCCACTGTCAGGTCTAATGCTATTTCATTTATTATGGATGGCAAACAGGAATGTGTTCCTTTACAAGGCTGATCAAAACTCAAACTGAACATTTTCTAAAATGAGTGTTTTATGGAAATATTAATAGTATTCAACTGACTGTTTGAGCCATGGGGTGGTGTGAGAGAATGAAAGCCTGAAATAGTTAATGCAAACCTGAAACCCTTAATGTCTCAAAGACTGGCAGAAGAGAATGTTACCATGCCAACGAGATAAGGTATGGTTTGAAAAGAGCGTCTTGCGGAGGCAGGACGCCACTTTTCTGGGACCAGCTTCCTTATCTGGGGTAACTATAGCTAAAAACAAGTTTGAGACAACAGTGCATTTGAGTCTATTTTTGGGAGAGGAACTGAAATCATGAGACCCTCCAAGTCCCTTCTGAAAAATTTGAGAATAAGAAGATGCACCTGCATGAGGGCAAGTCTATAAATAGCACAGCTGAGAAGGGCTGTGGAGGTACCCACCATTGGGAGGAATTGGACCAGGGATGGCTTTGGAATCCTGTGTGACCTGAATTTATTTATTTATTTTTTCTTTCTTTCTTTCTTTCTTTTTCTTTCTTTCTTTCTTTCTTTCTTTCTTTCTTTCTTTCTTTCTTTCTTTCTTTCTTTCTTTCTCTCTTTCTTTCTTTCTTTCTTTCTTTTTTCTTTCTTTCTTTCTTTCTTTCTCTCTTTCTTTCTCTCTTTCTCTCTCTCTTTCCTTCTCTCTCTCTTTCTTTCTCTCTTTCTTTCTTTCTTTCTTTCTTTCTTTCTTTCTTTCTTTTTCTTTCTTTCTTTCTTTCTTTCTTTCTTCCTTCCTTCCTTCCTTCCTTCCTTCCTTCCTTCCTTCCGCCACTTCTGCCACTTCCGCCACTTCCTTCCGCCACTTCCTTCCTTCCACCACTTCCGCCACTTCCGCCACTTCCACCACTTCCTTCCTTTTGCCACTTCGTTCCTTCCTCCCTTCCTTCCTCCCTTCCTCCCTCCCTCCCTTCCTCCCTTCCTCCCTTCCTCTCTCTCTCTCTCTCTCTCTCTCTCTTTCTCTCTCTCTCTCTCTCTCTCTTTCTCTCTTTCTCTCTTTCTCTCTTTTGAGATTTACTCCATAGGCTGTTCAGAAATGTTTAAATTGTTGCTGCCACAGGCTGTTTGATGTATCACGAGTTTTCAAACATTGTACCATAAATAAAAACTTTTGAATGATTGTTTGGTGTTGTTTTACCTTAGTTTAGCTCAAGGAGGTCTGGAATGTCAGCTGCCTCTGAGTAGGCAGTCCAGGACAGCCCTCGAGTTGACAAGGTGGTGTTGGGCATAGGCTGGACTTGAATATCACAAAGGTCTTTTCCAGCCTAGCTGAGACTGTGATTCTGCTCTATCTCATTCCTTCGGCAGTGGTATTGTGGTATTCTTCTACCTGAAGAGTGGTCCCATCCGACAGCCAAAAATTATAATATAATGACTTTTTCTTCCTCTTTTTCTTCTTTTTACATGTTCTCACATTACACTTCTTCTATTCGTATTTTTCTTTGCCCAGCTTCTACCTCTGCTCTCCAATCTTGTTTAAAGCTGTCTCTTCTCCATACCTTCTGTCTGACAATTCAAGACCATTTGGTAATCTCTTCTTATCAGGATTTCAACAATTTGGTCTATAATCCTTCTTTAGAAGTACTTGATCTACAGGACCAAGCAAAACAAAAACAACAGTATGTGTGTTCCTATGGAAAAGTATGCTTATGAAATTTTTTCTCCTTTAGTCTTGGATTTCTTTCTAAGAGAATGAATGTCATTGACAGGCTTTCTGTTTATTTCCATATGCTTGGGTTTCAACATACATGAGTCCAATGAATAAAATGTTTGTCTAATGCATTCAACATGAAGAATTCCATAGAAAAAGATAAGATTAGGGAGAGGCAACTTATGCAAAGCAACATTATTCTACTGATTTCAGTGGAGCAATACTGATTCATGCATTTTGAAAATGGCCTGTCCCAGAAATAAATTTAATTAGCTTATATCAAAGATGAGTGTCCCACAGAAGAAATTTGCCACCAGTTGCACCCACCTTATGGGCCACGTGGCTTTGAGGAAGAAGTGGTGATCAGTAGAGTAATATAAGAGCCAGTATACTGAGGCACCAAATAATTGGTTCTTTCCATTCAATTTTATAATTTCATATTTACCATGTCACTTGGACACTTCACAGTAGATTCTGAACCACAGAATTAGATCATAGCAGCTGCTAAGTCTTTCCTCTGTTCCATATTCACACGTTTTTCATTTTCTCTCCTTCCAGTTAATTCTGTTTTGCAGAACTGTGAATGTGTCCTAAAAGTGCCTTATTGCAAGATTTGGCCCAAAGGACTACGATAATAATGATTATAACCAGAAAAGGATTAAACTGATTCTGTGACTGGAGAGAATACTAAAGTTTCTAATTGTAGTCTGGTTATACCTAGTATCATTGGCTTCTTTATAAACCTTATTTGAAGACTGATTTTCCTATGTATTTTATTCCAAGAATGACTCTCATATTCTTGATGATGCTTATGATACTGATAGATTGTATTCACTGTCAAGAAAACATAGCTTCAGAAAGGACAGACACAGTCAAGTAATAAAAGAGGTGTGAAGTATGTTCATGCAAAATGTGCCAGAGACTGTGACTGATTGATTGAAAAGACAAAATGTTGCTCCTAAGTGTTCATTTTTTCTAATTTAATTTAAAAAGTAAAGAACATTTTGTTATTTTTAAACTGATAAGCTTCAGTGAGATTCCAAGAGTAAACAATTCTCATTTCTCACGTAAAAGAAGTTGAGTAAGATTATGTCAAGAAGAGCAAAAGCTGTGAATGAACCATAAGAATTGTCTGTCAAAGTCTGTAGTTCACAGTTTAGGTGTTATAGGTGATAGGTTTTTAGTGTGAAACAAACTGACTTCTTTGCTCCCTGTATTTTTGAGACATTTTTGAGTTTTGTAGAGCTCTCCAAGTTTTCAGCAGTGTTTTGGCAAGACTGTGGGGGTTTATGTGTTTATAAGTGAAGTCATAGTAAACCAAAAGTATCAGCTGAAACGTCCTTGAGCCTTAATGCACAAACAGAAAGTTATCTACAGATCAACTATAATGAATCTGTATTTGGTGCACTGTAATTTGTTGGATCAAGCAATGCCATCCACTAGGGTAAAAAAAGCAAGAACTGCACCCCTTAGGCATAAGGTAATCAGGAATCACTCTCAGCTGAGTGTAAGCAATAACTATAAACCCATTGATGCAGTATAAAATAACATAAACTATCAAATTCCTGCATGCCCACTTTCTCCCACCCTCTTTTGTTTTTCTTTCATTTCAGGAGTAGAAGCAACAAATAAAAAGGGATGAGAATTTGGTTCATGCATGCTCCCTTTCTCAATAGGGAGTAATAGCTATAAAGAAAAGACTCAAAGGTTTTGAAGTTGCAAGAATTTGATCAACTTTTGTGCCGAAGTTAAGGGTTTAAAAACTTAAGTTAGCTTTTTAATACACTACCAAATCTAAAACAAATATAAAAAATACAGAACTCATTACAGAACACAGGTTTATAACCTCAAGCATGAAAAAATGTCTTGTATATTTGTGCAATCCTTATGGTTTTACACAAAGTGATTAGTCATCAGAATATCTGATACCCTTTGTTGCATCTTCACAAAACCAATCTGAGTTTGAAATTTTCCTGATGCTGAGGTTTTGTGAGACAGTCAGGTGTGTTTGATTGTGACTATACACTGCCTTGAAATGCATATGACAAATACGTATTTGTCATAGCAGAAAAGCCATACATTGATCTCTGGTAAAAATCTACCTCAAAACTTCTAATGCAAATTTGTGCAGTCTGAACAGCTTTGTTTATTTGGTGTTATGAAACCTGCATGCCTGCATTTTTTAGCAGCCATTAATTGCTGTCTCACACTGTTCTCTCTGCCTTCCACTTCATTAATCACAGGACAATGGTAGGCCAGGGGCTGCGTGATAGGAGCATCTAAACTATAAGGAGTAAATTTTCTGCTCCTGCTCAAAACTGTGCAGTAAGCTGCCCTTTCAATGTTCTTTTTTTTTAATAAAAAATGTTGTTTGAAAACCTCTTGTGGAAACTGAGCTTTCTCGAAGTCACTGTGAACAGCACTATATTGTGTCTAATATGTACCCACCTTGGCTGTGGATAATCCATGCTGGGACAGAAACATCCCTGAATGAGTGGGTCCTGGGGGAGGCTCAAGTATGAAATCCAGCAAAAATAATGGGAGCTGAACCTGTGGAAATGGGAATGAAAGAGGTTTCCTAAATATTTATTGAACAGACTATGTCTTTTTTATATTTGAATCAATAAAGAAACATTGCATTAATTGCCAGTAAATTAAATTAAGTAAACTTACCCATGTTAAGGTCATTTTGCCCAAAGCAATGTGTTAACATGATGAGTTGTCCCTGGTGTTTTAAGGTATATTGTGGTCAGAGAGATTTTGATTTAAATTATCCTGACTTAGTTCCTCTCTCAGTAATTTGACAATTCATTTTGCTGACCATGTGGCTATAACTAGAACCATAATCTGTTGTATCTGAACAGAGGAACAAGGTGCTAAGGACAAACGATAACAGAATAATTCATTTTCCATCTCTGCTATTCCCTGCAGGAATATTTTGCATAATGAAAACAACGTTCTAAATTAAAATGGTTGCTTTTTGCCGATCAAGATTCTTGACCTATTCAGGAGATTTTCTAAATATATTCAATGATTTTTTAATGCTATAAATTTATATTAATTTTCATTTAATGCTAGATTTCTAGTAGCAATTGAATTCCTGGAGTTAGAAAAGGAGAAAAAATGCTGAGTTCCTGCTTTCATTGGTCAAACTTCCGATTAAATATTCTGTGCAAAGTGTGTAAAGAAGCATTGGATTTTCAGCACTTAATTACTTTAGCCAGTTGCCATCTGTTCTTTGAATTCTGACCTTTCTTTCCAAGTTGCAGCTACATGGAGTGTCTGCAGTCAAGCCAATTAGATCATGGATGTTTCACGCTGACATTACAAGAGATTTAATGTCCACCTGCAGAACCCTGGTTGATAAATTTAATAGTGATGACACAGTGGCCTTCTGCAACCTTCATCCAGCAACAAAATAACAGTTTATTACACTTGGCATTCTTCGTTTAAAATGTGGCACAACGAGCAGTGGCAAAATCACATTTTGATTTGTTTCTTCAGCCCACGACATTAATCATATACTGTCAAAATCTTTTCATGCTAGTTTCTCACAAAGATGATGCAGGTTAACTCCGAAAAGCAACCCCATAAAATTACCCTTTTCTGGTCTAAGAGGAATAGTCACAGACTGAAATAGCTTTAAGCCACCTAGTCTCCCATAAAATTCTCAGACGGCCAAGGTTGAACTTTGCAGGAAGTCAGCCACTCTGATATCACCTGTCATCTGTGTATGAAAATGACAGACTGTCTAAAGAGTTCTCACACTGGAAGCAGAAATGCATACGAAATACCAACATATTTCTTATAGCAGTTATATTATCAAATGATTGCCCATCAGCATATAATAGTAATGCAATAACATTTCAATACTGTTTATTAGTAAATGGTACCAAAGTTATTCAAGTCTATCTCAGATTTTATGGGGACTAACCACTTCTGTTAACCTCAAGAATGTCATAATTTGTGAATGTAATATTATCATTGGCGAGTACATTTCTATAGGACTCATTATATAGAAACTTCTTTACAAAAAAGCTTCCTGAAAAGCATATAGCTCCAGTACCTGTCTGAAAACATTAGAAGAAAAAAAAACCTCTTTCATTGAGGAACACTTTGAAGCTGAGTATAGATACAAAGATGAGCTGTGAAGCCTATAAATGTCAGTGAGAGTCAGCCCTTGTATTGATTTTAATGGTCTTTGAATCCAAACCTAAGTGAGAGATTCTAAAAACCCATTAAGGCACCCATATTTTAAAAGTGAATTTCTTGTTTTGAACCACTAACTTTGCAACAGAAAATAAATGCTACATGAAGAAGCACAAATCCCTATCCTTGTACGAGAACACACTACTTCAGTTCTTCCTGTGCTTACAGTGCTGAGCCAGATGGCAGTATACGTAAAGCACTGAGTTGCAGAGTC
This sequence comes from Melozone crissalis, assembly GCF_028551555.1. Taxonomy (NCBI): domain Eukaryota; kingdom Metazoa; phylum Chordata; class Aves; order Passeriformes; family Passerellidae; genus Melozone; species Melozone crissalis. The sequence continues at coordinate 26,692,810 of NW_026535820.1, forward strand.
TCAGAAGCAATTTTGCTGAGTTTCAAGGAGCCTAATCTCTTAATAGAACTGCAGATTATCTGTGTGCTCTTAATAGGAATCTTTTGTTCCTCTCTCCGCTTCCTCGATGCTGAAAAGCGCAATAAAGCCAACTGCATTTTCACTGAACAGAATTCTCTCTATTTCGGTGCTAGGTGGTGATGAAAATTCTAATGAGCCACTTTGCTCATTATGTTTATTTGGAAGCATCAAACAGAAAACTCATACATCACAGAGAGAAGTCTGGCAGTTATGTCATCTTGCTGAATTTTTACTGCTAAATGAATATTTTCAGAAGTCTGGATAAAGAACTAGGTGTCATTTCACCTTAAAAATTGAGTCGAAATACCGAATTTCTTCTGTAAGGATTCTGAGACGCTTCAACCATTTCACAAGAAAACTGAATAAAGAGAAAATTAAACTGACTTAAACAACATAAAACATCTTTGTCAAAAGTAAACACATTGCATTCAAAATGTAACACAGAAATTAACTGTATTTTTGAAGTGATCTGTGATGCATATCCATAAATATTAAATTTTTCATTTGAAATAATTAGTCACAATAATGTGTTTCTTTCCAATGAAAACTAAAAATCACAACAATAGAAAATGTCTCATTCCTTAATTTACTGGAGCAAAGCTTCCACTTCTGTGATCCTTCTTCATTACCATTTAACCATGTCTGTGGCAAGACAATCGGGAAACCAGGAATGATGTCCTTCTGATGCTTTCAGCCATTACTTTCTACACACTTCTTTTTCAATTAAATTTGGGCTAAGAAAGAGTAGCATGCTCCATGTGTTGTTACTTTTTCTTGTCCTTTGTGACAATTATTACTTAATTTTGTATTTTTGTTCTATGAACATAGTTATCATATGTGTGTGCAAACACACAGTCATACAAGCTCAGTATCAGTCTTCTACTGTCCAGAATACAGCAGACAATATTCAAGCAAACAGAAGTACTATTGTTTTGGGGTTTTTTCTGTGATGCCTACATATACTTATTTTATGTCCTTATTCTCACCTGCCTGGCATTTTAAAATTTCTTCAAAGAGTAGACTTTCTAACAGCATGATTGCTATGGGTTGCCCATGTTATCTACTCAAGCTCTTTATCTGCTCTTACCCGTCATTTTTGGGCTGCAGTCATCTCATCCCGGATGGGAGGCTAAGACCAGCTCTAACCTTTACTTTTCTCTGAATTTCTCTAGCAAGGGGATATTTCTACCTACTGCTAGGTTGTACTCACAACTGTTGCAAAGCTGTAGACTTTGGGTGAATTTTCTCCAACAAATCTGTTATTCCTTTCCCTTCTCTCCTTCCCTTCACTTCCCTCAGTGTTGTCTTTCCCTTATTCCTCACCACCACAAACTCTATAACTCACCACCACCCCATAAGCATATAACAAAATCTCTTGTCTTTTTCTAGGTACCCCAATTGTCCTTCATCCTACCTGCACTCTAAGCTGTTCACCTGGGCCTTCCTGAACTTATACTGTCTAATATCATGCCCACTTTAACTCCTAATCCTTCTGTCCAACGATATAGCTTGTATTAATGGCTCCCTACATTTGTTTCTGCTCTGCCTTGGTGAGGTTGAGCAGCAAGGTCATTGTGGTTTATAAAGATCTCTCCAAGCCTTGTTCTCAGTTTTTGATCCTCAGCATCTCTAGATGAGGTCTACTTGAATGTTTGTCACTGTCATATTTTCTGAAAAATCCCTTTGCCAGGATTTCTTCTCCTGGGAAGCTGAGGATCCTCAGAGAAAAATGAAAACAATAATTCTCTGATTTGCTTCTCCTGTGTTTTGCTGCCTTGGAATGTGGTTTGGACATTGTTTACCAACTGGTCATTGTTTCATTGGTTTCATGTGAATTGTTTAATTGTTTTAACTTAATGACCAGTCACAGCCAGCTGTGTCGAGGCTCTGGAGAAAGTCACGAGTTTTTCATTATTATCTTTTAGCCTTCTATCTGTAGCTTTTCTCTATTCTTTGGTATAGTTTTAGTATAGCATTCTAAAATAGAAATAGAATAGAATAGAATAGAATAGAATAGAATAGAAAATTAGCCTTCTAAGAACATGGAGTCAGATTCATCTTTCCTTCCCACAATGGGGGACCCCAAAAATACCACAAATGTTCAATGCAAATCTACCTAACTACTTAACACCATCTCTGTCAATTCAGTATGTCAGCATACAACTAAAGAGAGAAAATGTGTTGCATGGAAACAGTTACCCCCCGCTGCTTGCTCCTTGTGCCACCACCTGTGTTCTGCTCTGTCACTCGTGCCATCACTTGTCAGTGTGATGCAAACATCAGAGGTGATCAAGTCCCTAAACTTCTGACGTCTATTTTTCCAGACTGTGTCAGCTTGTTTTTGTCTGTTCACTGGCCATTTTTGGAAGGAATTATTCAAGTTCAATTAGAAAACTACAAAGAAGCAGTTGACCTACACAGATAAGGCCAGATTCGTGCCATGTTTATAAATTTTTTATTACTCTGCTCTTGAATTCACAGTGATACTACAAAGTGAATTGCCTCTAAGCAATTATGGATCCATCAAAACTAATGTTCTTGCTATTTTTATCTTTTACAAACAAGAAATAAGTACCAGGGAGCATGCAGAACAGACCATTTTTAGGAATAGATTACTACCTCATTAGAAAGCAGTTTGCGCTGTAGAGTATTAGAACATTCTTGCTCTTCATTCAGATTAGGCAATCACGGAGTTAATTGCTTGCTGGCTAGATGAGCTTTCATTAGTTCTGAAGTCAGCTCATCAGTTATAGTAGAAATGACAGTGGAAATCACTGAAGGAAAAAAATACTACATCATCTTTTTAAAAAAATATTAAAACAAATCAAAGCACCAAGACCTGATCTGTATCTCACCAGCGGCTATGCAGCCTGTGTCAATAATCGATGACATACTGAGATACAGTGGCACTAGTCATAGCAGCTAGGAATAACAGCAGATACTGAGAAAAAAGCAAGAGGCCACTGTTCCAAGAAATAATGTCAAGAAATAATAAAAAACACTTTGCTGACATTATAAATTACATATTTTGACAGAAAGTGGTTTGATAAAAGTAAAGGAGATAGAGTTCATGTTGCTGCATTAAAGAGCTAACAGAATGTTATGGTCATTGAAGACTAGGAGAATTATTGATTATGTGTACAACAACTGAACCGTTAGTAAAATTCAAAAGGTGTCTCTCAGTCTCAGTCTTAAAACCAGAAGTCGACATGGGCATATCTATCCTAGTCCTGTAAGTCATCCATCATTGTTACAGCCAGCCAGAGAAGAACCTGAGTGATACCCACAGTCATTCCAGCTGAGCTGAGGATTTAAGGCTTGTATACTTTATATACACTACATAAATGTTATCAATGACTCCTGGGATTCAGGAAGAAACTGAGCACTTTGCAGGAACAAAGCCCTAAATAATCACCTGTTTTCTGTTTTAGTAGAACCTGAAGCAGAAAGCTAATTCACATTTGCTCATTGATTTCATTACAATGCACAAAAAGAAGCCAGTCAAAAATAGCAGAAATATTCCATTTCACAGCTTTTTGGTTTAGCCACCAAATTAGACAAGAATAGCAAAGCAAATTTCCTTATTTTTAATGTCTGTGATCCTTTCAAATTTTTGAAGAAATTGATTTCGCTTCCTTGAATTAAAGATTATTTTTATCCTTGTGAAAGCAGTTAATGTTGCCAATTATTTCTTTTCAGGCATGCCTGAAACATTTTAATGGGAAAAATTCATCGTGGTGACATTTTTAAGAAGTAGATTCATGCATTCTTAGTATAAAACTATTCTTTATTTAGATTAAAGAAGCTGGGAAGTTGTTAATACTGTAAGATATTTAAGACATTTACTACAATTTAAGGCATTAAAGCTAACTGTTTAGGAGAAAAGATTAAGCAGATAAATTTTATTCCCTTAAAATTTGCAAATTATCCACCAGCAATAAATTATATGAAGTATTTTTTGAAACAATGGAGATAATTTCTAAAGATCAATTTTTAAAATTACTTAAAATACTATTTTAATTTAATGAAGTTGGGGTATTAAGTAAGCATCAGGGGATAATTTTTTCATCTCAAAAACTAGATTAAGATTAATCTGAAGATATCAAAATAAAGTTTTCAAGTTTTTGGGGGATTTTTTTTGCATTTAGCTGGATAACAAGTGTGTTCTCCCATCACTGAATTTGATTGTGATAAATTGACATTTTCTGAGAAAAGTGACCTGACAAATTTTTCCTCAAAAACTAAAAAGCTGATGTTTAACCAAGTATGGGTAAAAAGTTTGCTATTCATGATTATTGAGGACAATCAATTCCCAGCAACGAATAACTAGAGCAGCAATATTATTCCATTTGGTCTCAGAAAACTGGAAAAAACTCTCCTCATCTCTACCTTTACAAAGCCTTCTTTGTTCTTTGACACAGATCAAAGTAGATAACAGAATGAAAGTTGACTCCAGAGTGAAGAAATTTACTAGAATTTGTACAATGCTGAGAGAAAAAAGGATGTTTTTAACAACAGAACTGGGACAAAATTCTATGCTTGGCTAATACAATATGAATTATCTTAGAAGAGGAGAGTGTTAGTATAGGTTTCCTGGTAACCAGGCTTTGAGCTAACAACCTGTATCACCACAATCAACATACAGTGATAAGAAATTTAATTGCCTAGTTAATTTACACGAGTCCAGCTGAAATGTCTGGAACAATTTGTAAACCATCTGAAACATCTTCAAAAGCTTCAATGATTGAGCAACATGAATTTCATACTAATACTTATGTTTCTAAATTACAAATTCATTTACCAGTGAACCAAACTTTATCTGTGAATTAAACATTTCAAAGTCCAGTCTAAATTATTCAGGTCTTTTCCATGGAACGATAATCATGGAATCACAGAATGGCATGAGCTGAAAGAAACCTTAAGGATCATCTAGTTCTTAGCCCCTGCCAATGGCAGGGACACTTTCCACTAGTCCAGGTTACTCATTCTATTTTAACATCTGTAAACCACAGAAGAAGAATCTATTCTAGACTTCCTGATAAAAGGTTGTTGTGAGATGGGGGCTGGTGTCTTTCGCCATGTCTCACATGAAAGGATGAGAGGAAATAGCTCTAAGTTGCATAAGGGGAGGTTCAGGTTCGATATTAGAATTTTTTTTCCACTGAAAGAGTGGTTAGGCTTTGGAAAAAGTTGGCCAGCATGGTGGTGGAGTCACCCTCTCTAGAAGTGTCGAAGAGGTGTCCACATGTTCAGAGAAGGGCAACAAGGTTGGTAAAGGGTCTGGATCACAAGTCCTATGACGAGTGGCTGAAGGAGCTGGGGTTGTCTAACCTAGGAAAAAAGGAGGCTCAGGGATGATCTTTTCACTCTCTACAACTGCCTGAAAGGAGGGTTGGGTACCAGCCTCTTCTCCCAGGCAACCAGCAACAGGATGAAAGGACATAGGCTTAAGCTGCACCAGGGCAGGTTCGTGTTGGACATTAGGAGGAATTTTTTCATAGAAAGGGTGCTTAGATATTGGATTATTGCCCAGAAAGATGGTGGACCCACCATTCCTGGGGGTACTCAAGAAAAGACTGGATGTGGCACTCAGTGCCACGGTCTAGTTGTCCTGGTGCTGTTCTGTCAAATTTGGACTTCATGATCTCAGAGATCTTTTCCAGCCTAATTGTTTCTGTCTGCAGCCCCAAGCAAAGAGAAGTCTGGGCCTAAATTCTACCACCTATTTAGACATGAAATTTTATTATCAGAACTTCTTACATAAATAGTTCCTCCAAAGACACTCAGAAAAAGCTTCACAGAATCTTGCTGAAACACAGAATTTTTAAGCTTACCAAATAATTTAGTCATGGATCTGTAGAAAAATTTAGGTTTAAAGAGATCTTTGAGACCCTCTAGCTCAGAATATGACTAATTTGGATGTTGGATCTAGTTAGAAATATCAGGTTGTTGAGCCCCTCAACCAACAGAATTTTAAGCCTCTCCAAGGAGTTAATAAAACTGTCATTATATTTTCCTGACATTGTCAGTCAGCTTCCTCTCTAGTTACAGCATGTCCACTCGGTGAGGCTCCTTAGGTTTGAAGGATTTGGATGGTGCTTCAGAAGCATTTAACTCAAGAATGGACATATTTGTGAAAATTCTTTAGTGCCAGTTTCACATATAGGCCCCTTTCCACAGGCTGGCTGTGAATGTGGAATTTCCAAACCTGGTCAGTGCTAGCTTAAAGAAAGTAAAGTGGCTCCTAGCCAGCTCTGAATGAGAGCAGAGCTGTCTAATGTCTATCTGTAAAACTGACTTTATAGAATGGATGTCCCTAGTATGGTATATCTTATTTGCCTAAGGAGCCTGAAAGAACCATCTGGTCGGTTTTGATCCTCATAGTTATTGTGATGAGAAACTCATTCAGGCAATTCTTCCACAGCTGCAAAAAAAGTGGTGAGACAGGCTTTATTTGTGTGAGAGGGAAAAAAACTCCCTAAAATGCTGCTAAATATGTTTCAGGATAATAGCATCAATAGCACATCTGATGAGTATTTAGAATAAGTGAATGCTGAATGCTTTATCAGTGATAACACAGACAAAGGTTATCACCATGTGCCACACATCAAACTTTGATCCCACTGCAATTAATCTAAGTGAAAAATTGTCTCCATCAGCAAATGCTTTTGCACAACATCAAAGCCTATTTCATTTTTGTTCCTCTTCTTTTTAGTGGGAAGCTTCGACCTGTCCAACTAAGATAGAAATCTGTTTCTTTTAATTTATTAGTTTCCCATGCTTTACAATTAACCTCCCAGCCTTAGATCCTGAATGAAATTTTCCTTCCTGAAGAAATTTTCACTGATGTTTTTGTTAAATGAAGGGTTTTTTTCACCTTCTGGGATTACTTTTATAGGAATATAAATGTTGTATATATGATCCAAATCATCTTCGGCCAGTTTTGAACATAAGAGATCTTCTACTGATTCTACTTTTTGCTATTAAAAATCACTCAAAGCCCATATTAGTGAATGTTTATACTCACTAGAATTTTGATTCTATGTTGATGTTGCTGTTGGAAGGTACTAGTAACAAGGTGAGTTTCAAACAGACAACAAGAACCTTTTGAAACATGACAGCAACTTAGATACCATACACTGATAGTCAGTGTGTCTTTGCAAAGACACTGAAGAAAGTAAACTCTTGTAATGGGAGAGAGGGAAAATTCTGTCAGCAGTTTCTTGAGCACAAATAGAAACAATGGGCCACCTTAGATTTTTTTTTAAAAATACCAAGTACAAAATGCGCAAAATAGAAACAGTAATTAGAGTGCAAGGTTACTTCATTGTGCTCAAAATAGATCTGGGGCAAACTGAGCAACAATTATGGGCATAATAAACCAGTTTTAGAGGTCACTAGAGGCATTGAACAGTGTGAACACAAAGCATGAATTTCATACACACTTTTCATTTTACTCTGCCCAAGTCACATCATTGAAGTGATTAATTTGTTGCAGTCAATGCTGTAGGATTGACTACAGAAGGACTAAGGAAAAAAGTAAACAACTTTGCTGAGCAGAGCACAATCAGACAGTCCAGTTTGTTTCCAGCTGACTGTGTTATTATCTTTATCTTCTTTTTAAATTATGGCAAAAGAATTATTATTATAAATGAAAGTCTGGCAGGCTTTCCAAAAGGGCAACAAAAAATATGACTAGAGGACTAACAGTAGAATCATTTGAAAATTATAGTATGATATATAAAAATACAGCATTTTTGTAATTATTCTGATTAGTTTAATATTCAATTTGCAAAAAAGTTGCTCTCTTTAAAGAAAAAAAATTACATTGATTTTTCAGTATCTAAATGTTCAATACCTATATAGGCATTATCTTTTTAATACTTTAAATCTTTTCATGCATTTTGCATGAAGATTGATTATATTATAGTGTTGTGAACTAATATTCTATTTTTATAACATTCACTGGAGTAAGGAATGTTCCATTTAAGTTTGCTTGACTTTACCCTAATTTGTAAGAAAACATGCAGAACCAGTCAGGAATGGCAGAGTAATAAATACTCTTAATTGCAATTTATGAAGTTGACACATCATCATCCAAAGCTATAAAATTACAGTTTGGCAAATAAATGGATCCATAAGAAATTTTAGCCAGATGATGATGTGATTGTTGGCTGACAAGGACCCACGTAAGTGGCTGAAAAAGGTGTCCTGCTGAAAAGCAACTCAGCTTGCTTTTGGAGATACATGTCAAAGCCTTTGGACAGCCAGAGCACTCCACAGTGAGAGCAGAACTGTTCTTGTGGGGGAATTTCTAACTGATTATTTGAAAAATTATAATTTCCATAGAGAAGAAATTCTTCTTCTGGTCTGCAATACTGTGTCTCTCTTGAATTCACAGCAGATACAGGAAGAAGATCAGGATAAATAGAGACCCAGAAAAAAGGTGAACAAGGCAAATGGGAGGAGTGACTCAAATACACGCAGATACCATTGTCCACTAGTCACCTGACAAGAAAAAATAACTGGTGTTTTCTCTGTGCTTGCATAGTTCTGTAAACTTAGAAAGCAATATCACTGGGCCTCAGGTCCCCTTGTCTAATTTTCCCCTGGTTTCAGAAGTCCTACCCAAGGAACAGAGATTATATATACTTTCCTGGTGATTTTATACCTTTCACTAGTGCTCTGCCTGCCACAGAAATACTACCAGATCATTCACTTCATGCATGGCACTTAGAACAAAAGTCACACATTTCTAGCCTTGCTTGGTAGTACGGCCCATAGGAACCTGAGACAGTGTCTGCTGTGTAGTTAAACCACCTCTTTCCAAATTTATAAATCACAAATAAAAGCCAGTTTTGAAAGATTTACAGTAAGATTTAGAAGGCAAACCTAAATAACAGAGCAATAGTTATCCAGATTTATATCAGAGCCTACAAATTGTAGAGCTACTAAAATCCTTCCAGTTCCTGACATCCATGTTATATGATTTGCTGAAATTAAAGCATCCAACTCATTTTCATAATGGCCCACAGCTTTTCGCTACCTCAAGCTTATATATCTTTAGAAGGCAAAATAGTTGTACACCTCTACCAAAGCAGTAAAACATTTATTTATTTATTACCAGATGTGAGAGAAAGGTCTTCTGCCTTTAAAGGCAGCTGCATTGAATTAATAATAGCAACATACTGTAATTTTAATATGATACAAAAATACCTGATGTTGCTGTTGCAAATGCACATTTCCATGGAGATGCAGAAGCTGGATTTATTTGGAGCAATATATGACATTAATTCACCTAGAAACAGAGCTAGGACGAAATATGTATTTTAAATACTGGATATGAAAAAAGAAAAACGTTTAAGGGTCTAGTATTCTCATAGAGAAGCTTCCTTTGTTAGAAGAAAATATTCTCCAGTCATATCATCAATGAGCGACATCCATAGAGCAGAGTACTAGCATCCTTAAATTATTCTCCTGGGTTTAGACACACTGCAATGTTATCTAGGACTAGCTTGAAAGTCCAGTGAAATATAATGTTGGCCAACAGTATACAAAAGAAGAGCATTATTTAAAGTGGATTGAATCTAAGCTCGTAAGCACTAGTGGCTGGTGGCTCTTTATGGTCTACAAAAATAAAAAATATTTAACATTTCCAATTATGAAAGAATTGACAAATATAGAATATGTCTGTAATATTCTAGGGTATCATGTAAAAAATAACTTGACCACCCAACTTAGAATTCATTCTCAGCACATTTTCTTCAAGCTATTTTTTAACTGATTGGGAAAAGATTTTTGTCCTTTTTAGTGTGACAGTATTGTGCCATCCAGAGGCCAACTGAGCTCATTACAGTGTTTGGTTCATAGGATTATACAACAGACAGCCATCTTCTGGCCATCATAAGGTTTGGTCCCTACTTCATCACTACAAAATATATTTTTTGCTGTAAGAAGATCTGAATTTGGACTGAAATAACATTTATGTCTTAAATGACTCTCAGCATCTTCAGAGTTGTCTATATGCAGTGCTGTTTAGCTGGTGGCAAACAGGAAGCTTGAGAGGAAGGACCAATGCGAAGACCTCATTGGCAGAATAAAAGTTAAGCTTTAGAGAACGAAAAAATTAAAGCATTTAGCTTCCCAAAATTCCCAGTTCCCTCACCTCCGTTCTGTCCTGCAAATCACAGCCACTGAATCTCATAAAGTGGGAGCAGAATGTCCTCTCAGTTTTCAATGCCAATAGCAGAAAGTTTATGTTTATATTTGAAAATCCTTAAGAGTTCATTCTCAAACAGAATTCTCCTCACTTACTGAATATTTAACAGTAAAACCAGAACAAAACAAACATGAAACCTCTAATGCCAGACTATTTATCTTTGGATCTAATATCAAGAGAAAGTAAAGCATATAATTCTGGTAAGTTATTTTCCAGCCTACAGTATATATTCATAATAATTAGACCAGAATATTTTCCTCTCCTACCTAAAAAATAAAATTAAAAATGTGTGTATATATATATATATATTTTATATATATATATATACATATATATAAAATAAATTTCTTCTATGTACACAAAAGATTAATTACGCTTTAAAAATTTTTGTTTAGAACAACATTTTTCCATTTTTCCTGTGAAAAGGTATGTTAAAAAGATTTATGTTGCATTACACTTTGACAAAATCATTGCTTGTTCATTATATAATTATTTTTATGCGGAAAAAATTAAAAATGCTTTAAGACAAGGGCACATTAAAATAATAAATTCTCATTTCAAAGATTAGAGAAAGGAAACCAGGAACTGAAAATAATCAATAATTAAATGGGAAAAGGAACACAAAATTAATTCAACATTTTACTTCTCAGAGTGACAATATTAAACTTGGTTCACTTTGTTGATAAACCCTAAGCAAAGATTAAAAACCTGACCTCTGTGATGAATAGGTTATTCTCCCAAAACTGGAAAAGTTATTTCCAAAGATTTCTTTAAGATTTGAGACAAATTGAGAGGAAAAATTATGACCATGCACCAGTCAACTCCTACTCACAGATTTTCTGGGAATCATCAGGTTGATTCTTTAACTGTGGATTAGGAAGTAGGTAATGAGTAGCAATAAAAGCAAAGGATGACCTGGCAGGGAGAGACTGAGCTGGCAGCAGTGAGCACTGCTGTAGGAGTTCAGGGAGTGAGTACCAGGAGGGCTATCAAGGAGTGAGAGAGAGATAAGAGACTTCTGAAACCACACCCTGCTTTCCCTGGGACACATCCCAGAGACAGACAGGACGTGTGATATGAAGACTCCCAGTTGTCCCATTGCCTGGCTGAACACAGTGAGTGACTGAAGGGACAGGGGCCAGCGGTGACAAGTTCCTTCCCATCACAAGGGGCAATGGTGACAAGCTCCTTCCCACTGCAGCACTTGAAGCTCTCCAGTGACCATTCAGGTGCCCTCACATTGAAGGTATGTGGCTCTGCAAGTGGAACCAAAGAACTGATGGTACATTTAGCATGGAGGAGTCACTGAGGTTAAGCTGGCCTAGGCATTGAGACAGAGCTACTCCCATAAAGAAAATTAAATAGCTCACTTTCATAAGAAACTTCCTTCTGAAGAGAATAGAAAGCCCAATATGCAGCCTGAATCCACTTAGGGAAGTCTGCCCCATATTAAAGGGCATCCTCTGTTAGTAACACCAATTTGGGTAGGAGTCTTGATTTGCTGGAGGGCAGAAAGAGTTTACAGAGGGATCTGGACAGGCTGGGTCAATGGGCTGAGGCCAATCATGTGAGGCTCAAAAACAAGTGCTGGGTTCTGCACGTGGGTCACAACAACCCCATGCAGCACTACAGTCTGGGGACAGAATGGCTGGAAAATAACCTGGCAGAGAAGGACCTGGGGGTGATGGCTGACAGCAACCTGAACACGAGCCAGCCGTGTGTCCAGGTGGCCAAGAAGGCCAATGGCATCCTGGCCTGTATCAGAAACTGGGTGGCCAGCAGGACTGGGGAAGTGATCAGCCTCTGTACTTGGCACTGGTGAAGCCATGCCTTGAGCACAGCGTACAGTTTTGGACTCCTGGCTACAAGAAAGATATTGAGGTGCTGAATTCTAGGAAAGGGCAACAAAGGTTGTGAAAGGTCTGGTGCACAAATTTTATGAGAAGTGGCTAAGGATGCTGTTTAGCATGGAGAAAAGGAGGACTGGGAGATCTTACTGCTCTCAAAAATTACCTGAAACAAGGCTGTAGAGAGGTCTCTTCTCCCAGGTAGGGGGAGACAGGACAAGATGGAATGGTCTCAAGTTGCACCAGGAGAGGTTTTGATTGGATATTAGGAAAAATATAAAAAAGAGAGGGTTGTCAAGCACTGAAAAGAGCTGTCCAGTGAAGCTGTGGAGTCAGCATCCCTGGAGGTATTTAAAAGATGTTTGGACTTGGTGGTTAGGGATGTGATTTAGTGGTGGACTTGAGAATGTTGGGTTAATGGTTGGAATCAAGATCTTGGATGTCTTTTCCAACTTAATTCCATGATCATCACAGACTCCAGAAATGTGTAGAGTATTGATGGCTTGCACATATAATGTCAAAATCAGAGGTGTGTGTATTTTATGACCATTGAGTTACTTAAACCTTCCTGTTTTTCACTTCAGAGATTCAATGTAGAAAGGTAAGTTTGTTTCCTCAAGGGCTCATAAGAAAAAACATGTTTTGGAAACAAACTTTGGAGTCTTTCTCATATTTGCTGTTTGGACTCATTGTTGGAAGTATAAAGGCAAAGTCTCAAGAGATGTCACTTCACTATCCCAGCTCTCTTCAGGCACTCCGTTCCTCTTCTCCAGAAAGTTGTAATGGAAAGGCAGCTTTGAGATTAATATGGTTGTTTCTGGTGAAACAATAAAAAGATCAAGTGTTTACTGACCTTTGCCACATAGCACATGATTTCCTTATGCAAGGGCCTATAGTATATACTCCTCCTTGAACAAGCAGTTGTAATCATAACCAATTGTAATCATAAGCATTTAAAGAATTTACAATTAACAAGAATTTATTTTCTTTACAATTTTTGAAGTTCTCCACTCTCTCATATAGCAAGGTTTAAGCAGTGAAGTCAAAGGAGTTTAGATCTGTGACTTAGATTAAAATTTTTGGATTAGAAATTCTTTTAAATTTGAAGAGAGAAAATATTTTATGTGGTTTGGATAGGTAGTACTAATATTGATAGAAAAATCTATGGAGGCTAGATCTATGAATTTCTAACAAATTCATGAGTAAAGAGAAGAAAACATTAAAATTAATTGATTATCATTGCAAACTGTTCAGTCATTGAATTTTTTCCCTCTATGTTATTCTATGAACTGAAAGACTGTAAAATGAAAATACCACTAAATTAAGCAAAAATTATAACTTCATTAAACTGGTCTTCTGTAGCTAAGACAAAATTAGAATTCAAAATCTGTTATGATAGATTTATAACAACAGCGATGATTAATCTCAATCAATCATGATATATTGTAATTTAAGTACTAGGTAAATACTGGAACTGTTTTTGTAAAAGTATGGAAAATCCTTACCCCACTCATCAAATAGCAAAATAATATTATAAAATGTCATTGTCCTGTTGTGTTTGAATACAGTCAGTGGTTTTATTATAGTTCATTAGTATTTTTACTGTCCCTTGCTGTATTGTCAACTTGCCTATGTTGGAAAGAGAAAGCTAATACTTTAAAGAAAGAGTTCATTTTTGAGAGAATCTTTACTCCTTCTAAGTGTTCGTGGAGAAACAAATACAAAGAAATATTATTCTGAAATTATTTTAATAAAAAGGTGGGATTTCCATTTGTAAATACTTTAGAAGGGCAGAGGTGTGGTCCTCCTTTTAGTAATCTCTGGATATTGTGGTTATTACATTCGAATCATACTTACTTCAGCACTCCTTCTGCAATCTTGCTTCTGTAAAGGTTTATTCACCCACTTAACTGCGTATAACCCAAATAATCATCAATGCAAGTAACCAATACAAAAGTAGAATTATATATTACATGTAAGGTTTTGGTGGAATTATATATTAAATGTAAGGCTATGGTTCTGGCCAATCACTAGAAAGTTAGAATATAAGTGCATCCATCAGCAGTAGAACAAAAGCATTCTGGACTTCAAATGAGCCTATCTATAAATTTACTATTTACAGTTTCATCCAGAATTTAAATACTCAGGCTGGTCAAATGGCTAAATTCATAATCTTCTGTATCTGAACAAGAAGAAGGCATGGGAAAATTTGGGGCTGGGAAGAAAACATGAACAGGATCACTTTTGAGGCCTGGACTACAGCTATCCCCAAAAATTGTTATGGATAATAGGACAAACCGTGTGGTATGCAACATGCAGTACAAAAGTTGAATTTGGATACATTCTGCATCAGTTTGTACTTTTTATACAGTGCAAATGAAGTATCAGTCTTCACTTTTTTAATGGCCAGATTTTGGGGTGGGGGGTGTTCTATATTCCCAGTTGTACTGTTGATTACTTCAAGCAATATTAAGAAAACTGGAAGTTGCTTTCTATATGAGAGCTGAGCTGCTTCCAATTATGCAGAGAATGTCAGTTTTCCTTAGAAGGGTAATCAGTCTATAATGTTGCATTGAAATGTTGACTTCACTTGCAATAAGATGCAGTTAATTAACTTGAAGCTGTATGAAGTTCATGTTAAAGAGTCATTTGAACTGAGTGAAAAAGTAAACTCAACTGAAAATAAAAAGGTAGAATTATCTTTTTATCCTATGTTTTGACTTGCTCCAAAATCTTAGAAAATAACATCTCAATGCTTTATTACCTTCTTTTAATACTTTTTCTGCCCCTCTTCAGTCTTTTACTTTCTTTAATTTTTGATAAGGTTAACTTTGTTTAAGACATTTTATTTTTTAATTTTAATATGCTAGAGTTAATCAAATGGAAATTTGTCAGTGAATCCCTGAATGCCACAGCACCCCATCTTCTGTCTCATGTTTCCAGGCTCTTCTCTGAGCTAATATTTGCATTTGAAATGTATTTTCTGTGACACACTGGTCTTGCCTTTGGTTGATCTAAATGTTAATTTGTGGCATTTTGATCAGGTAGCCTCATCTCCTGAGGAAAAAGAAACATACAAAATTACATGCCTGAATTCATCTTACCATTGGTAAAAAAATTTCAGTGCATTAAGTGAACCATTTTTTTTAATCCTAGAAATTAAAGAAAACATATATCTGGCTTTGTACGCTTATATGAAATGGATATCTCAATATTTGATGCTTATATTTTTGGAATTCTGTGGACAATGACGAAATCCAATACTATTTAGGACAAAAATAAATGTTGAAGTGTTTTAATTTATTTCAGAGCAGAAAAATCCAAATTTTTAATCAGATTAATTCATAAGAGATGGTCCAGATTTCCCTTTTTTCATATAATAATATCTGTCTTCTAAGTACAAGCTGAAAAGGCTAGACCTAATTTATTCTAACAAACTATTTCTATGGGACAAAATTATTCCTTGTCTCATTAGCTTTCACTATTCAGTGAACTTGAACATATTTCAAGATTAATTTGAAGGATGCAATTTGTTTGGAGTAACTTGCAGCCTGGAAATTAGTTCTGTTTCTCCATGTTCCTTCTTCTCAAACTGGAACTTCATTAGAAATGGTGATTTGGTCTAGCAAACTATTTCGATTACTCATCGTACAATTTAAAAGTTTTACAGTCCAAAGGGAAGTTCAGCCACATGTATCATCAGATTATGAGCTCTGAAGTGTTGTTTTGGTTTTTTTTCCACAGCATTTCTTAGTCTCTCAGTAGAAAATGGAAGGAGCATAAAGGGCATATTTTGTATTTTATGCCTGTGATTCATACTTAGATGAAAGTTAATATTGGCTCAGATTTTAAAGCAGGAGCAAAGCTAGTGCTAGAGCATAGTATCAAAAATGGATGCATGGCAGAACCACCATGGACTGTTTGATGCTGGAAGGGACATCTGGAGGCCCTCCAGTTCAAACCTGCTGTTCAAGCAGGGTCACCTATAGACACAACCTGCTTCAGTATTGCCTCTGGTCCTGTGCTGGACACCACTGAACAGAACCTGGCTCTGTCTTCTTTGTACCCTCCCTTCAGCTGTTTACACACCTTGCAAACAGCACTTCAGGTGAGATTCACCCCTCCTGAGTACAGGGGAAGGATCACTTACCTCGGCCTGCTGGCAACACACTTGTTAATGCATCCCAGAATACCATTAGCCTCCTTTTATCGCAGGCATACATATTGCAGGCTCATGCTCCTGCTGATCACCAAGAACTCAGTATCCTTTTCTGGAAAGCTGCTTTCTAGACAATCTCCTGCATGTACCAGTGCCTGGGGTCATTCTTCCCCAGCTTTTTACTCCCCCTTGTTGAGCTGCACAAGGTTCCAGTCAGCCCATTTCCTTAGCCTATTGATGACATTCTGGAGGGCAGCACAGCTGTCGGGTGTGTCAGGGGCTCCCACCAGGTTTGTGGCATCAGCAAATTTTTAGAGGGTACCTTCTGACCCATCATCCAGGTCATTAATGAAGTAGCTGAACAGGACTGGAGCCAGTATTGACCCCTGGAACACACCACTGGCCTTAATCAAGACTTCATGCCACTGATTACCATGGGCTCAGAACATCTGTTTGGCCATTTTTTCAGCCCACTTCACTGGGGTGCTCCTCCACCCATGCTTCATCAGCTTTCCTGTGACAATCTGATGTGTGACATTGTCAAAAGCCTTCCTGAGGTAAAGGTAGAAAATATCCATTGCTGTCACGTCATCTACCAAGCCAGTCCTAGTACACAATGGGCTAGGGAATACTGAATTGTATAGCCCCTAATAACTATGATGAGAGAATAGAAGGTTCCTCATGTTTTTACTTAATGAATGAAAAACTATTTCAGCAATAAGTTCACAACAGTGGCAGCAGTAGGGAGGAATAAAGATACCATAAATGCAGAACCAGTATCATGATAAGTAGGGAGCTTCTAAAAATTCCCACTTAAGCCCTTCAGAAAGATCACTTCAGAATATCTCCAAAGTAATGATAACTGAAAGACCATAAATAGTTAAAGGCAAAGCAGACCATGTGGGGTTTTTTCTGTAAGCCAAAAATACACAGATGCATTAGTTAATACTTTAACTATCTGTAGAATTTGGAGAAACTCATCATCATCACCAGTCCTACATAATATCTGATTCTGTCATAACTTTTTTTCATTAAATTAGATTTTTCAATTAATGAAAAATTTAAATAAATAGATACAATGCTTATCTCCCTGAAACCTTATTAAATTCTCAAACGCTCTTATATGGAGTAATAAATTCTAGCCCAAGACCTATACAAATAGGTCACCACTGTGTGTAATATACACATATATATATATATGTATATATATCTCACGGCTAAGTGTAAAGCAGTGGTTTCTGAAGCCTGCTACAGAAGCTGAAATGCATTCATAATTGCATCTCTGGAACTAAGCCTATACGTCATAGTTGTTAGTGTGCATTCACCAGTGGAATTGATAAATATATTGAATTGTTAGATATGATTTTATGAAACATATTAAATGAGTTAATAGTGCAGTTCATATTACTGTAGAAGTCAAAGACAATAAATCAATAGCTTTTATGCAAATGCAGCATCTGAAATAATATCAGCACTTAAAAGTAAACCTGTGCTTTAAACCTGGAATATTAATGTTAACATTCAGAATACAATGTAAATCTCTTTTTATTTGAAATGCATTCTGTAGTTCTTGAAATTTCATATTATTAAACTTCCTCTAAAGCAGATAGTTCATAAAATTCAGGAGTCTCCAGGGCAATTAATTCTCTGGTGGGTTACTAGTTTCACCATATAAGCCTATTCTCAAAATACAGCAAGTAAAAAAAATAGATGAAATGTTAGTATCAATATGTCTCATGCTGAAATACCAATAAATTCTCATGTTGCAGTGTGAGGAAATATGCAATGTCCTCGTTTAAGCCCACATCTGCTTACATTCCTGATGAGACATTGGATTACGTGTTCTTTTGTGACCTGCTTTTCTGAGTGATTTGTGCAGATAATTTAGAATTAAAAAGCAATGTAAAACCTCTGGCACCTATTTTTCCTTGTTTATAGAAAAGTAAGTTTGTGACTGCTTTCATCTAGTTGGAGGGAGAGTGTTCGTGTGGAAGGTACTGTGAAGCTTCTACTTCATTTATAAAACAGATAACATTTCACAAGACTAAAACTGTCCAAATATTGATAAAATCTTCCCGAAGGAGAGAAACCTAAAAGAGTATCTGAAACCCTCTTAGAGAATTTATGAAGAGAACTGAGGAAGAATTTAAAATGAGATTTTAACTAGTCATATGCCTGAGGAGTGGCTTGTAGACAGATTGCAGAGGCACTGAGCTGGACTTAAACTATTTTTGCTTACCCAGAAAAGCTGCAAAGCATCTGAAAGACCCTGAAATTCAGTTCTGTGTACACATCAGATGAAGAACCATCAGTAATTTCACTGTCATAGATAAGGGAGAGACAGAAAGAAAAAACTTTAATTAGTGGAAAGCTTTGGCTATTGAAGAATGTCTTGCTTACAGGGAGCTGAGTAAAGAATGCAGGAAAAAATTGTCAGGAGGGAGAAACAACTGTGGAAATTATCTGTCTGGAAAAAAAAAGTGAGGGAAGTCAGAGAATTTAGGACAAGAGATATCAAAAACTTTCATTTTTCAACTCAGATGAAGAAAATAAGACTAAGTCAATGGAAAAGTTTGCTTTTAATGGAAAGCAAAACTCATCAGATTTTCTTTAATCTCAATATCATATTTCTACTGAATAAATTGAGACATTAATAGGAAGAAATATTTCTAGCAAGAGCTTTGAGGGGTGCAATAAACAATATTATGGCTATAAAGAAAAATCTTAGTTAAACAGATATGATATGTAACTTGGATCCGTAAAGCACTTTCTGTAACTCTTGTTCTTCTAATAGAAATGAACAGTTGTCTGGGGAAATAAATCTCTCATGAGCTGATAAAAGATTTGGAAAAAATCACAGAGTCACAGAATCGTTAATCTTGGAAGGGACCTCTGGGGATCATCCAATGCAAGCCCCCAGGCAAGGCAGGGTCACCTGGAGCACATTACACAGGAACATGTCCAGGTGGGTTTTGAATGTCTCAGAGGGAAGACTCCACAATCTCCCTGGGCAGCCCCAACCAGCCCAGCTCTGCCACCTTCAGCGTGAAGAAGTTCCTCATGCTGATGTGTAACTTCTTGTGTTTTAGTTTATGGCCCTTTGCTTCTTATCCTGTCACTGGGCACCACTGAAAAGACTCTGGCACCATCTTCTTGGCACCCACCTCTGTGATATTTATATGCATAAATGCAAAACCCTCTCAGACTTGTCATTTTCAGACCAAACAGGCCCTGTCTCCACAGTCTCTCCTTATAAGAGATACTCTAGACCCCTCATCACCTGTGTGACCTCTCCAGTAGCTCCTTGTTTTTCTTGTACTGAGGAGCCCAGAACTGGGCACAGCACTGCAGATGAGGCCTGGCTAGGGCTGAGCAGGGGGGGAGGATCAGCTCCCTCAGCCTGCTGGCCACACTCTTCCCAAAGCACCCCAGGGTCCCATTGTCCCTCCTGGCCACAAGGGCACTGCTGGCTCCTGGCCAGCTTGTCACCCAGCAGGACTCCCAGGTCCTTCTCTGCAGAGCTGCTCTCCAGCAGGTCAGCCCCAACCTGCCCTGGTACTTGGGGTTATTCCTGCCCAGGCACAGGACCCTGCACTTGCCCTTGTGGAACCTCATTTGGTTTCTCTCCACCCAGCTCTCCAGCCTATCCAGGTCCCACTTAATGGCAGCAGAGCCTCCAGCTGTATCAGCCACTCCCCCAGTTTTGTATCATCATCATCATCAACATGTTGGGGGTACATTCTCTCCATTCATCCAGGTCATTGATGAACAAGCTGAATTAGGCCAGACCCAGAACTGATCCCTGGGCAATGCCACGGACTGCAGGACTCCAGCTGGGTTCTACTCCACCATGGCACTCGAGTGCTGGGGACAGTTTTGGGCACTGCAATATGAGACATTAAACTACTAGAGAGTGTCCAAAGGAGGGCAACAAATATGCTGAAGGGTCTTGAGTTGAAGCTGGATGAGGAGTGGTTGAGGTCACTTGGTCTGTTCAGCCTGGAGAAGAGAAGTCTGAGGACAGACCTCACTGCAGTCTACAGCTTCTTTGTGAGAGGAACAGGAGGGACAGGCACTGATCTCTGTGGTGACCAGTGACAGGACCCAAGGGAATGGCCTGAAGTTCTTAAAGGGAAGGTTTAGGTTGGATATTAGAAAAAAGGTTCTTCGCCCTGATGGTGGCTGGAAGCTGGAAGAGGCTCCCTTGTTCCCCAGGAAGTGATCACAGCACCAAGCCTGAAAGAGTTCAAGAAGTGTTTGGACAATGTTCTCAGGTATGCAGTGTGACTCCTGGGGTAGTCCTTTGCAAGGCTAGGAGTTGGACTTGATGATCCTTGAGAATCCCTTTCACACCAGGTTTATTCTGTGATTCTGTGGTTCTGTGAGGAAAAAGCATTGGAACTGGTTACTATTTTCCGTGTCTTGAAAGTATCAGTACCTTGATCTCAAATAAAATGAGAGGGGACCATAGGGCTCTAACATGCAGGGTGCTCTGGTGCCCCTGCATCATGGAACACCATGAACATCCTGCTCTCAGCACCAGGCAGGTCCCCAGAGATGGCAGCTGCTCTGAGCTTGTACACCATCCTGAGGGAGCATTGTGAGGCAGCATGCCAGGGATGGGTGCATGTACAGACCCCAGGCATTAACCTCTACTGAGGGCATCACACTGCCAGAGTACCCTGGTCTGTGACTGGTTGAGATCAGCCTTTGGTTCACCACAGACACTGTCAATAAAACATGCCAGCTTTCCAAAGGTGTTTTTTTTGTACCTGGCCTACTGGGAAAATACATTTCTGGGCACAGCCCAGAAGGACAATTGTATCCTAGGCTGCATCAAAAGCAGTGTGATCAGCAGATTGAGGAGGTGTTTCTGCTCCCCTACTCTGCTCTTATGAGTCCTCCTTTGGAGTACTGGTCCAGCTCCAATGCTCTCAGCCAAGAAAGACCTGGACATGTTGGAATGATTCCAGAAGAGCAGTGGTAAGATGATCACAGGTCTGCAGAAAGCTTTGGTGAGATGGCGTTGCAACATTTCAGTTCTTTAGAGGGTAGACCTGAGTGCAACTTCCTGCAAGGGCATGCAAAGGAAACCATTCTATGATTTTATGGTGTAGTACAATACCAGCTGCTTAAATCCCCTAGCAAATTAAGCAAACAAAAAGTGATTCAGAGACAAATCAGAGCCTAAACCAAAATAAGAGGATTAAAGTTTCAAGACAAACTGGGAGAAGTATCACATATGTGTAGTGCAGTATCTTAGCCTATTAGAAAACTGCCGAAAATACTGCTCAGTAGAGACAAGATCAAACAAATATCACTTAATAGTCTTATACAGCAATATTTGGCACCTCCTTGTCTGGAACTAAAAGTAACATATGACTGTTGACTGCTTTCAAGGGACGATTTTCCCCATCATTTGGCAAGAAATAGGCAAACTCTTGTGTACATCTGTGTGCCTTTTGAGTGTGTGTGAGAGCATGTGCATCTATAAGTTTGTGTGTGTGCATTCACTCACACACACATATGTGTTTGATAGAGGATGGCTTGACAAGAGCCATGTCAGTGACAGCAGCTGCTTTGTAAAGATAAGCAGCTGCTGCTGTCTCAGGACGTGAATCACATCTACTGCACCAGAAGGTGCTAATACTCCTTTAGCCATGTCACACACTTCTCTCAATAGTTAATCTGTGGCTCTGCATTTACCAGCAAAGATACAGTGTTGTCATAATAGAAAGGGTGCAATTACCTGGGCATTAGAGTTTGAAGTATTTAACCACTTTAAGTGGATAATTACCCATTAATCTGAAGATAACATCTGATTGCCTACTGCTGAATTCTGCAGTAATTATATGTTTATCCATATTATAAAGTAAAATAAACCTTTTAAGATAATAGCTTGTTTCTTAATAAGTTTACAGATGCATCATCTGCCATAATTTCTCAGGCAAGATTTTAGTTTTTTTCTTTGTAGAATAGGATCAGTTTGAATGAACCAAAAATTTAGTGCTAATATCAGTTTTAGCACATTGCAGTAGAAAACAATCCAGGGGAAGCCACATTCATTCATATTTTGATTCACCAGGGATACTGAAAATGGTAGTCTGCGCAATGGATCTTATGGGAAATCTGCTCCTTGCTTTTCTGCTTGTTCATTTTGTCAACTAGTCTGTGACTTCCAAGGTCAGTGACAAGTTAATGTTCTATCACAACTATGTCATGTTTTAGTAAGAGACATAGCTCTGTGGTGCAAGAATACATTTCCTGATTCTCTTTATGAAGCTTTAGACATTATCGAGAAGGACTTATAAAAATCTACAACTGCAGGAAATTTCAGTAGTACCAAGAAACATATCTCATTATTCCCACTTGGCATTTTTACCTGCTTCGGTGTGAGAGAAAGGGTAGCTGGACACAAAGTAGATATGACATTGAACAATTCAAAAGTACAATAAAAATATAGATTATGCAAAATCATTGCTCTTATTTAACACAGCTGCATGAACACACAAGTAATGGCAAAAGTAATGCTAGAAGTTTCCAGAATTTTATTATTTATGCTGCACTGAGGACAAAAAAGAAACAGGAGAGGAAAAAAGATGAGACAAAAAAGTGTTATTAATATTTCTGAATAACTTTTCTCTTTGAAATTAAGAAAAGCTTTAGGGGAAAAGTTCATTCCATCTGTTAAATTATGTACTTTCTTAAAATAGAAAAAAATCTTGAAATAAATTTCTTCCAAAGGCAGCTAAATTGATGCCTACAGACTGAGTGTACGTAGAGCAACAGAATGATTTTCTGTTAGCAATTAGATTTAATTATTTTTATTGTTGTACTGAATTTTATTTATGAAATTCAAAGCTGTCAGCAAGAAAAGATGGACTAAAACAAAAAAAAAAAGAGATCAAATAAAAATACCAAGTGGTCTTGACTGGTAGAAAGAAAAGACAGTCCTGAGTAGGGACAAGGACAGTGGTTTATGATGAACACAAAGCAGCTGCATAAAGATACCATGGGGATTACCAGTAAAAATCTGGATACAGGATCACAAACCTCTATGAACCAGTATGTAAAAAAGGACAAGTATGTATAGGTCTTCCTTAGAAACATAAAGAATGATATGGCCACAGAGAAAGGAAAATATGCTTTACATCTGAGGAAGATGATGGAGAAGATGTACTCACATCCTAACATCACAATTCCAGTTCAAGGAAAGTGGTGCCTGAGAGAGAGACCAAAGGAAGTCATGGTTATATGCTATAGAGCTCTGTGCATGCTCTGTGAAGCAGGCTTTTCAATGAACTAGAGATGTTTGGTTTGAAAAATAATCTAATGGAGATACAACAATCTTCTCCTGCATAAAACATTGCTGAAAAGACTACTGCTCTCAGCAGTCAAAGGCCAAGAAACAAGAAGTCTAAATTCCAGCAAGGGAGGTTCCAGATGGATATGAGGGACAGGAATAATGGAGTATGGAAAAGGAGGCTGTTCAGAGAAGTTATGGACCATAGAAAACTCAGTTATGGAGTCATAGAAAACTCATTAGGACTGCCTATCCTGGATTCCTAAGGTGTTCAATCATATGTGACAGGTCTGTTCATATGTCTCTGATCCACCAGATTTGGCTGAATAGTATAGGCCTTCCCTTCCCTTCCCTTCCCTTCCCTTCCCTTCCCTTCCCTTCCCTTCCCTTCCCTTCCCTTCCCTTCCCTTCCTTCTTTCTTGATTTAGTTGTCAGCTATAGCTGGCTATATATTTAGAAGGCTTCTCATGCTAATGTGATACATTTAGTTTTATTTCTAAATCAATAGCCTGAAATCAGAACAGGCTGAATTAGCAGTATTTTGCTCCCAAAATGTAACAGTTAATGACTGCATTACAGAAATTTTGTATTATACCAACTGAATTCTTTGTCACTTACTGTTCTATAGAAGAAAAATAAAATACATAAAATGTTGAAGACAAAATGAGAAATAAAAAAGTTCTTATTTTTCAACTAGTTTTCATCTGTATAGTATTAAAAATGTTTGTTCTCACAAACAAAAATTTTCATTTTTATTTGATAGAGAGAAGAATAACCCTGTGCTGTATGTGTGAGCATGACAAGCCATTTCTTTGAATCTCTGATGGCTCTTGAAAACTGGCTTTTAACAGAAGGTGCAGTGTCAAAATGTGAAATGGCCATTGGCAGTTCAGAAGAGAACACAACATGTGCTCCAAGGCCCTCAGCCAAGCCCCAAGGCCCTGAGATCCCTCTTGATTGTTCAAAGCCTTGATGCTGCCCACCTGGAAAAGAAGTGGCAGGTCATAATCAGTGGCCATAACAGGCTGGGACATTTCTTGGTGATGTCCCTTTACCCAGACCCCAGGAAGGCAACACACCTCCCCATGGACTGGACCTGGCTGGCATACTGGAATTTCTGCTTGCCTCAGAAGGCAGTCAACAATGATTATTCCCTTCTTTTTGCCTTAACTGAGGATGCTGTGATGCAGGGGTAGGCTGTTCTGCCGTAGGTGACCCTTTCAAACCAAATGGAGATTCAGCCACAGTCTCATTTCCCCGGTCCTCAGATTCCAGGGCCTGGCACCTACTGCATAAACTCACTTGTGGATGTGAATGTGAGGTGGGTTGGAAAGGCAGGCACCTGGTAACCTAGGCAGACACCAGGTTTCATTCCCCTCCATCTCTCAAGGTCCCCTCTTTCTGCCTGATGGTGAAAGGGGAAAAGATCCATTGCTTCTTGTGAAGCAGATGGAAAATGAGTTTTTCTAAGGCATGGTAGAGTGTGGCTCCAGCAGTCACTCTCCTCCTCAGAGTCCCTAATCCTTTTCAGTCTTTCTACTTCATCTCTCAGCTCCTCCACTAGGCTGGGCAGATGGACCTGAGCGCATCTCCCACAGCCGTTGTCCCTGCTGTCCTCAGAGAGTGGCTCCAGGCTCTGGCACTCTCTGCAGCCTGAGATGGAGCCTTCTCAGCTGCTTCAGAGCTGCCCCCGAGTCATGACTCCAGCACTTTGCTCTGGGGAGCTGGGGCGCCTCCCTCTGCTCCGGTTTCAAGGTCTTGCCATGTGGGAAAGCTTACCTTTCTTCCTTGGCATGATTCTATACTCAAGAGAACTCCTGTCTGTGCAGTTCATAGAAAAGCCTTCAGTGAAATGGTCTCTTTTGTTTCCCAAGCAGGAAAAAACTCAGAGATATAGCTCCTTTGAGCAGGGAGACAGACTTTCCATGCTGAATCAACTCATCAGCTCTGCAGCCACGGGCACAGAAGTTACTTGCTGAAATGCTCATTGCAGCACCAGCCTTTGGGAGCACCAGGTAACCTCAGTCCACTGACAGGGATGTGTCATGTCACCTGATGCACAGGTGGGTTATCAGTCCTGAGAAGTTTGGACTCACACCTGCAAAAGGGTGTCAAAATCTTTCCCTATGCTGTTTGCAAACATAAATATGTGATTGAGGGTTTCAAGCATACTGCCGTAATTCTTGAACAAAGAGGCAGAGGAATGGAGATGATAGACAAGTTCAATTTCCTTAAATATAAATAAGGCCCATCACTCACACTGTATGGCCTCAAAACTTGTTTTGTTTGTAGCAAAGGATTTCAGGCCAAAAATCATGACTAACCCAACCTAAGTTGCTTAGAGAGCTCTGAAAAACAGCTTTCTTCTGGTTTAACTCTTGGATAGTCCGCCTTCTTCTTCCATAAGATTTATACCCCTAAGGAGGGAAAACAAAAACCTTTTTGTGGAAAATAAGAATTCATTTATAGCTCTTATTTAGTTCAAAGCATGCCTGAGATTGATGACTAAAATATTTAATTGTACTGAAATAAGTGTGATCATATTCAGTTTTCTTAATTTAGGAAAATAAAATGTATTTTCCAGCACCCTGCACTATTTGGTCTCAGAACTATAAGAAACATGACAAAAATAAGGATTTCTAAGCATTAGGTTTCCATTATTATATGGCCTTGTGATGTTTTTTCTCTAAAATCCCTTTTCTTCCAACATTAAATGCCTGTCAGTTGACACCTGAAATACAATATTGCCATTGGGGATACCGATAGGTGAAGCTACCAACAAAAAAGTGGAGTAACTATTGTAGTTTCAACTGTGACAAAATTTCTGCTATCGCCATTACTTTTTTGGCAAAGCACAGAAATCCCTTGCTTGCCAAAGTACTTTCAAGGTCAATGACAAAGCATTTACTGTGAATTCCAGAAGCTGTTTTTATTTTAACAAAATTTCTGAGAAAAAAATAGCCTAGTTGCTAAGCTTAAAAAACCCTCAGAGCCTCTCAGCAGGTGGAAAAGTACAGGACTAAGAGTTTGGAGTGAAAAAACAAATAAAATATATTAAGAAACAATGAAAATTAATAGAAAAAGTATTTATGATGTCACTTGTCATTTGCTCCCTCTATAATTCTCTCTATTCTGTTCAAAATATATAATTCATATTTTTTTTCAAAATTTAAATGGCACAAAGTACAATATCTATTTATAACAGTTTGAGAATGAAAGGGAAGATTTACTTAGGGCTTAATATACTTCTGGGACCAAGTCTTGAACCTATGAATGCTCTGGAGGCCTATATAAACAATTTGGTAAAGCAGACATTGTGTCTTAGCACTGCCGTTAGATATATAATGGAGTGAATGTGCTCCTCAGAAAGTGATTAATAACAATTTTCTGATCTTTGAAACAGTACTAATTAGCACTATTGTTTTTACACACAAAATTGAGAATTTCTGTAGCCTATTACTTTGGAGATTAAAGTCTATGAGGATGTACTCAGATAACACTATGCTTGAAAGGCAACCATACATCTATTCATTTAAATTCTTTACAATTAAAAGAAAAGGTAATTTTTTAAAGCAGAATACACCTCACAGAATACTTAGGGGGCCAATATAACTGCCTTTCCTAACTCTTCTTTTAGTAGACTCCTGCATCAGAAAATGGTGGAATTTTAAGAGCTTGACTTAATTTTGCATGCCCATAACTAACCCTTCTCGGCCTCTTCACTGACATTATCTGTCTTTAGAGAGACTATTTTACTGAAGGACATGCATGCAATTGCAAGAGACAGCCTTTTCTTTAGTGGTGATCAGGGATCAGTGTAAAGTAACTTCTCTCAGTTGTTTTCTAGAAAATTTTTTATAAGCTCTGAGGTTGTACTGACAGGCACAGTACTAGGAGGCTACAATAGTATAAGTGTGAGGGCTATGTCCTATGTAGAGAAATATTTCTTATGTTTTTAATGTGTTTATGAAGCTATCTGTGAAGAACAGCATGATATGAGTTCTGCTTATTCAGAGACTAGAGGAGAGGGCAAGCTGTATAGGTTTTCTGAGTCTCCTGCAGATTTGACTGAGTTTTCTTAATAAAAAAAGGGGCCCTGGGTGAGATCTTTAATATAGCAACAGGGAATGAGACTGGGGATATGGCTCCCTAAACATGAAGAGTACAGAGGTGCATGCAGACCAAAGAGACTGCCCAGACTGAATGCTGCAGAAAGCTAGAAAGCAAAAAGTACAAATTTCCTGGAGGACTCTAAGAGAAGGTAGTTTTTCAGAGCGGTTGGTACAACACTAGATTATCATTGATGTTCAAAATAAAGTCATCTGGGATATACAATGACAAAAATCCCTTCATTTGCCAGAAAGCTCTCATATGATCAAACAGTATTGTATTTGAAATTGTATTTGTATACTGTATTGCATAATGAGACTGTATCTTGTTGGTTCACACTGTTCTTTATGCTTTTCTTAATTAGGAATTATTTACTTCAGCTACCAGAAAAAGGCTGAGAATCTTAATAGAAGACCACTCAGTAACCTTGGAATGGAATAGATCTTGCAGATGAGTACGATGTCAAAGCAAAAATATTAATTAATACATTTTCCTACATGGAGATTTTGAGTAACATTGTACATGACTTCCCTACAGGGAATGAGTTACAAATGTTCTTAATGGAGTCTGGTGACATGAATGGTGCTGTAGGAAGCACCCTTGAAATATGTGGTGCTCTTTGCTCTCAGTTGTGGAGGAGGACGACAGTGATCGAGGCTTGTCCGTACAAAAAGTAGCACACTCTTGCTTTTTCACTTTTGAATACCTTCAGCACTACGGTGGTAGCTCAGTGTGCTGTTCTCATTTTACACCACCTTTGTGAGCTGATAAAAGTTGAACCTGTATTGAGTTTTAACAAAAAGAGCAGGCAGGGATGTGAATGAGATGATTTCAGAGACTCCGATTGTAACTTTTCAACACCAGGATAATATGTTTCTGAATTGTGTAAGAGAATGCTGCCTAAAACTTTCTTCTGAAAGAAGAAAATAACTACTTCCTCTAAAGGAAAATGTAGTTTCATTTTTACAATAAAATACTCCCAAACCTCATCACCAACAACACAACAAACCACATTCAGGACCTGCAAAATGTAGTAAATTTCAGATATTTCTCCTATAACTTGTTGGGTTGTTTTTTTCTTTTTTTGTTTTTTTCCTGTACTGCTTCTTCACGTAAAGACAGAATTCATTATTAATTTTATTTTGGAATGCTGTGAAGGGTCAGTATGTAACATGTCTGCCTTCAGTCTAGCCTTCCCACTGGGCAATTCCATCACTTTGATTGCAATTTCCTACTTCATTTCAGTCAAAGCAGATTTCTCCCTCCTCCCTTTCTTTTCGCTTGCGTTTGACCTCTGAACTGAAAAAAAAAAATCAATTATTTTATTTAAATCTGTAGTTTTTACCCATCAATAATTTTCTTCAAGTTTTTCTAGAAAGTGTCTTATGGATAATCTTTCTGTCTAAAATATTTAAATTACTTGTATAATGCACTTGGAATAGACAATACATAAACAGAGAATCCTAGCTTTGATATGCCAGGTGGTATCAAAGTCCTATTGGTCAAAACAAAACCAAAAAAAAAGAAAAAAATAATAGAGAAAAATAATTAAAGAGAAGGCATTCTCATCTTTCCCCTTCAATCACTTACCACTCTCCCCTCTTCCCCTGCTCCTCTTTCACAAAAAAAAAAAAAAAAAAAAAAAAATTAGCATCTATTCTTTTAAAGCAATTACCTTCTCCAATTGTGCTGGTCACCCTATCAATCACATAGGTTCTCGCATAACCTGCCACTATAGTCACATACTAAATCTCTTTCTCCAGGACAGTTGGTCTGTAGCTGAGTTACATGAAGAAATTTACAGAAGATGGTCCAATGAGAAAGCGAGAATTACATTCAATGCTTATCATCTTCTCTCAGAAATACACTTGGCTTTCCAAAGCAGCTTTAGTCAGTACTCCCAGTAAACCTCCTTCTCCACGCAATTTCTTTTTTCCTTGTGTCTTTGTCATCAAATTATGGGCAAAGTCCCATTCTTCTTGTCATAGAGACTCTGGCATCGTGGACTGTGCTTGAAACAAAACCAAATTGCCATTCAAAGAAATGCAGCACCCAAAAGGTACATCCAACATAGTAGGTAATGGCATACTTATTGCATGCTTCTGCTGAAGTCTTTGCAAAACCATTAATATTATTAAAATTTCTGCTTTGTTCTCATTCCATGTTGGTTTGTTGAGAGTCTCTGGTTACCTTGGCACTCACTGCTTGTGTGAATATCTGATGAGTCTGAACGCAGTAACACCTGACAGAGACAGAGAGCACAAATCCACTGCAGCAGTTCCATGTGCCTTGTCTGCTCTAGATGGACTTCACACTCACTGAGAGTTAACTCTGTCTTTTTCTTGTTTTTTTGGACAAATTTGAAATGTGGTCTCTCTGAGGGTGTGGTGAGATGGTACTGATTTTCACTTCTTCTAAGATTATATTCTGAATACTTTCTAGACAATACACTCTATTGCAGTTTGCATCTCTCTTCTTCTTCCATCTGCTTGCTCTAAGCTTTTCTGTTCTTGCTCTCTTCAGCTCCACCACAATGTACCCCTAAGTGGCACTATCAGGGAGCTTTCCAGGTCTGCTTCCACCATTTCAGATTTAAGTCATTGCAAGATCTCTTCACCTCCAAATGTTAAAAGGGATGTTAAATGGGTGCAGTAATCTGAAAGAGACCAATCCAATTGTGTTATCTACATACAAACATTTAAATAAAGAAGTCATAGTTTGTTCTTATTAAGAAAATAAACACTCTTATTTTTGTATTATAAATGCTTATTCCTGCGGTTCTTGGCAGGCTACTATGAATATAAGCTATGCCAGACAAAAATAAGAATGAATCCATATCCAAGTTGCTCAATTAATGAATCAATTTAATGCTATTTCAGTTATTCTCTTTTTTCTCACCCCAACCTCCAAAAAATTAAATAGCAGTTCTTATCCAACAGACTGGAAGGGTTGTGTTCAAGGTCTGGAAAGTCTAGATTTAACATTGTTTTGTTGGTTAGGGTCTACTCAGTTTACATATCAAAGTATCATTTTCTCAGTCTTCCTTAGTATGAAGAGCACATCATGCTCCACTGGGGCTACACCTGAAAGACTGGAAAATCTTTGGAACAAAGTGGTTTTTGGTTGGTTGGTTGGTTGGTTGATTGTTTTGTTTGGCTTTTTTTTTTCCAGCTTGCTATTGATGGAACAGATTAAAAGTAAAAATGTCAACATTTTAAAAGATTAGTTGTTTTTAAAATTTCATTATTTTGGCTATAACCCTTTTTTTACAAGTTTTGTACTGTGAAAAGTGCAGTAGTTATTCTTAAGAGACTTTTTCTACCAAAGTGTTATTTCTATATTTAAAATAAATAATCAGAAAATTTGCTTATTTTTATCAAAACTTCTAATAAGACTTTCTTGCATTACTCTCTCTGTAGGAAATAATATTGAATTTTCATAACAAATGGATATTGCATCTAAATAAAAGCTTTAAAATCAGGTACTCATAATGACTAGAGAGCAGAGCTGTCTGCCAAATTTGCATTTAAAAAGTTCTTTAACTTTGTTATAAATTTTTTATAAATTCTTAAGAGGTGAATTGTTCTGTTCTGACCGTTCACCTTGAGAAATGAAAAGTTTTAGGCCTTGAACATGAAAGTCCATGCCCATTTTTGTGATTTATTGTACTACTGCTTAGCTAATATTAACCTATGCTGCTGTGCAAGTTTCATTTTGTTCAAGGTTAGGACAGTATTAAAGTCAAAACATGTAATGTGTAAGAGACACAAAAGAAGTTAAATTAAGAAGTCTTCTGTTTTCACATTCCTTCATGTTACTTCAGGGAGTCTTATTCTGTGTTTAAACTGACCAATGACATATTTAAATTAGGATTTTAGGTCACTTCTTTTACACTAGTAAGTTCAGTACATGCTAAAAAATCTTCCAAAGTAATGCTCAATTGAATTATGCAGCAGGGTAATTAATGTTCATGCTTTGATCTTCTCGAAATTAGGCAGAGGTTAAAGTAAATGCAATCTAGAATGGATGCAGTAGAGAATGAACTGAAGCTCTTAAAAACTCAACTTTTTACCCAAATCCCTAGGTCTCAGAAGAAATTTTTCTATTTCTTATGCATGTTTTAATATCCTGTTGACTTCCTTTGCACATGGATTTTTGGAAGAATAATAGTGGGCTTTTGTTCTCTCTTCACACTGGGGGAAAAACTGGAAACAGAAGTTTCTGGAATGCTTTTTCATGGAAAATACGACTGGAAAAAATCTTAGCAGTAGTATAGACTATAGAGCTATAAAGCAATAAAACTATAAAGGGGGGGAAATGCCGAAAAAAATTTAAATCATAATTAAATTATTTTGCACCAGTATCTGATGCACTGATCTGGAGTTCCTTTTTAAAGCCTTGTTAAAAATGTGAACAAAAGCCAATGCTTGCATTCATTTCCTCTGTATCAGCCCCATGTTCTTCAGGTTACAGAGTGAAATGTTTGAAAGTTAAGGCAAGGTACAGCTCCCCGTCATTGCACATAGTCCAAGGACAATCAAAAACCCCCTATGAAAATCCATGGCATGCTGAGTAACTGAAGGCTGTACGACCAAGCGCTTCAGGAAAGAGGTGGCTTGAGGAATGTGTAATAAATCTGAATTCTGTCATCTCCAAATCCACCTCTCAATTCTCTTCCTTCCCCTGCTTTTGCAGTAATGGGGTGCTTCCAGGCAGCCCGGTGTGGCTGCTTTCTACATTGCTTAGCAGCAGTACAAACCTGGCCTGGGAATGTGCCAGGGTGAATTTAGCATGCAGCCAAGATTTCTTCCTGAAAAACACAAGTTGAGAGAAGACACATTTCTTTTCTTTATACCTTCAGTCAAATGTGAACGTGATTCCACAAAAAGAGAAAATTCAGTTTTGTCAGCTTCACAGATTTCCTCCCTTCATGCTCCCCAGTCTGCAGCAAATAGCAGAAATGTGGACATTTTGAAAAACTTCAAATTGGAAAGCATCAGACATTTTGAATATATAAGCTCTAACAAGCTACTATTATAATATTCAGGAAAAGATTTTCTGAACTCAGGCCTTGACACAAGAAAGAATATGTCATTCACTATTAAAAATCAACTAACAAGTAAAAAAGCATTGAAAAGCTGAAAAAAATAGTGCCAATAGATTAAAAGAAGTCCTGTTTGGTCCTTCTTTCTCAAAGCATCTCTATAAAATAGGTTTATTTCTTATGCAAACATGCAAGGCAAAAAAATCCCATCACCTAAAGGGAAATTTATGAGGCAAAAATCCTCAGTAGCTTCCCACATAGGACACAAATGAGGGACTGCACATTTTTCAGTGTGTAAGTGGAATTATCTTTTCGTAAGTTATACATTAGACCCACTCAAAACCCAAATGCAGTCATACACACCAGTGACAGCAGAATAGGCCTCCAGCTGCACAGCTTTATTAGAAAGAGATATGGTAGAGCACTACAGGGCTTTGTGACTGCTGTGGAACAGAGAGAGAGAGATTTTCACCTGCTGCTGTATGGCTGAGTGTAGTGAGATGTGATCCTTAGGAAGGTGTTAATACATATAAATATATACACACGTATAAATCTATAGTTAAGTACATAGGTTGTTTAAAATGCATCAGGAAAATTATGTAAAAGCATTATATAACCGTTAAATAGAAGGAAAAAAATTGAAGAAACCATAAAATAAATGCGATAAAAAGAAGAAAGCCAGCTTACACTATTTCAAACTTTTTTACAAGATTAGAGAAAAACTAGTAAAAGAGCTAGTTCATATGTTGGACCTGCCCATTCACTCTTTTGCAAAACCTAAACTGCTTATGCCTTATAAGAAAACAGGAAAGTGTGAAGAGATTCCTTCCTCTGACACCACACTTTGACTACATCCTAACAAAGGTTTGATTTTTTTTTTTTTTTTTGTTGCTCTGAGGATCTCCATTTAGGTTTTCTGAATACCTGGCTAGTTACACGTCAATGGTCTTAAGCAATTTTTGGGAGTATTCAGAGGAGATCCTCTGTTACCTTTTTTTAGACTTTGATCCAATGTCACAGAGCCACTGAACACTTGCTAGGCATTCCCTGATTTAGAAAGCCTAGAATGAAAAATGCCAGCAATTAAAACTTATGGTCACCCTTTCTCCAGAGCATGAGCATATCTCCAGGATGATTTTGAAATGGTGAGTTTTTCTTCTTAGCTTCATGTAGCACTGTACATGTTTCTGATGATACATAAGTAGGTTTTATATTTTTATAGTTTTCAACTGGCATTCCTATGTCATGCAATTACGTGTACTTTCTTCATGAAAACCTAATATCATTGGTTTTGTAAGGGAACGCTGAAGAACAGACTATGTATTTCTCACTTCTGCACTGACCCAGCTCTATGCAGAGGCATGAAGTTTCCTAGGACTGCCGATGACTTCTTCATCTCTGGTTGCTTCTATTGAGCTCAGTCAAGATGCTGTCTTTCACCTTTCTTCATTAAAAAAATAATAATAAAAAAAATCAGTGCTTCTAATAGTAAGCAGTAAACAAAATTATTTCACTGATTTTCCTTTAAATAGAGTAGGAGTGAAAAAGAGAGTTCGTTTTCCATTGCTCTTCATTGGTTGGGATGGTATGATGACAATAAGAGCATGGTGTTGGAGTGAATAAAGTGTGTGAAACCTGCCTTTATCAATTACCTAGTGTGGACCTAAATTGGAAGTTCTCATTTTGCAGAGCAGGGAAGATTTGGTTTCAGATGTCTATGATATTTTATTATCAGAAGGTAATTTTCTGTAAGCACAGTTATCTATCGAAACTATTTGGAGTACCAGACTCCCTCATAACAAATAGCAGTGAATTTGTTGGTTAAGTTTAAAATCTCAAAAAATCGCATAACATAGTATTTTCTCAAAGGTAGAATGTTATTGGTTGTGAGATATGTTTTTAATTGGAAGTGAAATGCAAAACTTAGCTGCAATAATAGTAAAGCCATTACAATCAAAGCTCATCTATAGTTAATATTTTTGTGCCTGTGTGTAGCAAGTAAAATTGATAGGTTAATGTATTAAATAATACTCTTACAAAAGGAATATTAAATAAGATCTAAAGGATACACTGAATGAGTTTGAAGGTCTTTCTTCAAAGGTTTCACCAAAATGATATTTCTGGGGGTTATATGCCCGTCTTTTCTGGTCTCCGTTAAAGCACAGAAGGTAAACAAACAAGTTTTCTGATTCTAAGGAGAGAGAATGTTGAAGTTTTCACTTGATTTCTGCTTAGGTGGCTTTCTGCTGTGACTTTCCTTAATAATCTTAGTGTAACCAGTCAGGAACGGAATCAGCAAAGCCATGAAGAATTAATTGGGATCTTCTCAATGTAAAGTCATCTAGTTGTTAAGGTTATTATGTCACCCACATTTAGGGTCATTCTACTGCCCACCAGGCTCTGAAAACATCACCTACAATCTCATACCCACTATTAACATCTATTTATTGAATTCTGGGGAAAGATCAAGAGTGATGTAATTCAAAAGCCTTGTTTTAAGTTCCCCTTCTTTTTAATCTTGGCAGATGCCTAACCACCACCGTGCTTGTTGTCACTTCAAAATGCCATGACCTTCATAGAGGATGAAAGAAATATGTTATTTGCAGAAAACTTCTTCAGTATTTTTAAAATTAACAAGCTAGGGACTATAAAAGAGTATCAAACTTTAATTAATAAATATTTTCTAGCTAAAAATGCCTTCCAGAAAAGAAGTAATTCCAGAAAGTGCTGGTCTTAGAATATGAATTTCAGATCCATAGGAGGAAGAAAAAAAATCTCAGTTTTCAATAAAGATAATAGCTACTGGGAATTGTGTAACAGTTGCAATTATCTCAACTTGGAAATGAATAATAATGCAGGTTCCTGACTAAAATAATCTGTCATATTTAAAAGGTACAACTAGGATTATTTGTAGCAAAAAAAAAAAAAAAAAAAAAAAAGAAAAATACAGGCAGCAAAGAGCAAACATTAAAATCACCTTCTAATAAAAGATGATAGGCAAGTAATAGAATTCACAAATTGGCAGTCACAAATGGTCAACCCAGAAGCTTCTATCAAATTATTACCGTTGTCTGAAAATATATTTAGTGCTTCAAACTGGTAGGTTTGTGGAGAGTACTCCTTTAAAATTACTATGTTTGTAACAAAAGAATGAGCTAGCTGCCCAGGTCTGTATAACTAAATTGAAGCTATAAAAAAAACAACAAAAAAAATTGCAGTCAAATAAGTCAGATGCTGATGGATTCCTGGATGATATTTAAACATTCATAAAATGTTTGACTCCATTTTACAGACATACACAAGAGCTTTATTGCACTGTTAGGGCAAGAGAGCAGATAACAGTTCTATTATAACTTACACTTTGGACCCTATATTTATTTGTGCATGAACACATCCTAACATGCACATTTAGAAGCAAATGAATGCATGCTAAAGAAGATTTTCTCATTCATTCTAAAATGTTACAATTTTCTTTCTTTCAAATGTGATAAGAGAGCAATTTTTCAGAGAAAAATTATCTCATCTGAAAAGCCTTTTTTGAACTATTTGACCTAGAAAAAAATCTGTAAATTCCATTTTTTAAAATAATTTTCTATTTTCTCAAGCTGCAGATTAAATTGCACTATACAGGGAAGAAAAATATATTAACTACAATAAAATAGTAATAAGTGTTAACCTTAAAGGACAAAGGATTGGGAATTAGCCATGTACACAATGTCATGGTACTTCTAAAGAGTTACAGAAAGTCTGTGATGTTAATATTGAACCATTCTGCAAAGGTATTCAGGTAAGATGAAGTGGTGAAATCATACACACAGGTGATTGAAGATAAGTAAGGAAATATTTATGTTTTACACTGTGCATTTCCTGAAGGAGTGCCTACCGCCTACCCTACCTGATATTGCAGGCAATGGAGGGTGAGGAATGACTATGTGGTAACACATTAAAAACAGCTCCACTTCCAGTGGCAAAGCACATGGCTGTGAAGACTGAAATAGATTTTCCCTCCTGCCACTCCCCACCTACCCACACAAAGGACCCAAGCTGGAATTGCTGGGGTTGTGCAGAGCCGAACAAGCCAGTGTCAGCCCAGGGAAAATGCAGGCTGCAATCATGATTTCTGCAGACTTCAAAAGAGTGATGCTTGGTTTCTCTCTGGATTTGAAGGCACAACCATTATGTAAATGCCGTATAATCCCCAGATCTTGGGCCATTCCCACAAAAGTTAGACCTTCCTAAGATCTCATACTTCTGTGAGTCCCAGTCTTGTCCTGTGAAAGTTACTGACAGCAACCACAGAATGTCTCTGCAAATCTGACATCTATTTGATAGAGTCAGTCCAGATACACTCATATAACAGTGGAGTATGCACAGGTTTGGGGCATGGTTACCCAGGATGTTCTCAGACCAACAAAGGTTTGTACACTCAGCTGAAGGAGGTGTCTCATCCTGCTCCCAAAATCTTCAGTATATTTTGTGTAACATAAATAATGTGAGGTGTGATGCTGAGGCAGAGATTTGCCTTCTCCACTGCCACTAATACTGCAATATTCTGAAATATGTGATATCCACCAAGACCACTCTTTGAAGTAGGGAAGGCTGTGAATACCTGGAAAAGTTATGCATCCAGACAACTTTCTTTGCTGCAGGGGCTGCTTGCAGTGTTAGGGGCTGGTCAGTGCAGGTGGATTTTAAATAAACCATTTTGTGAACAAAACCAGTGAACTCTGAACTGCTAGAAATCTGTGGTTTTTCTTCTCTATTAGACATCCTGGCCTCAGTAATTACATCTTACCCATCTGGACATAGGAAACTCACACTGTGTATAGTCCAGAAGTGTGATCAAAAGGATTGACTGGAAGATAACAGCAATGCTGAATATGTGATAGTTGAACATTTATTTGCCTTCCCTTACTGACAGGACAAGGCACAGTCTATGTTCTTCACCTGATATTAGTTTTCACAGAATTTCTAAGCTACTGTCCATCTTTCAATTTTTCTTACTCCCACCAGACTGGTCATCCTGCAAGGCTGTATCAAGCTGCACAAGGATCCTGTGCATGTTCTCAAGGATGGTCCCTACTTAGACATGTTTCCCAGGACCTTCCTGCACATCCTGGTAAATTTCCTCCACAACTCTCCTGGTAAATTTCTTTCTCTCAGATCTCCACACTGGCACCTCCCAGCTGGTTGAGAGTTACAAATGGAGGCACATGTTTGGATATTTTGGAGCACTGTGGGTAAAAGCTGGATAATAAAACATTTGAAGTCCTGTGTCTTAACAAAAGACCAACCACAGCTGTCATAATGAAATACATTAGTTTGCGTATCACCACCAAAGTCAGCCTTCTCAATAGACAAAATTGAAAGCTATAAGAACAGTTTCCTTAAAACATGGAGCTGCAACAATACAGCAAAAATACAGAAAAAGAATAAGGCAACAAAATTTGTGATGAAGGCTATATTTAAGAATAGTCACATTTTGTTCCTCAGAATTTTGGCTAAATTCTACCCCTCTTGTTGTTAGGTCAAGCTGAAGTCTCCTTTAAATTTAAGTCAGATCTATCTTCTTCCTATTTTCTCAGGCTCTTGCTGTCTTCTCTCACAGAAATGGGTAAGAAGGATGGGTCAACTCTAAGAAAAAATATGCTAAGATATACTGTCCTAGCTTCCACTTGTGTTTTAGAAGACTTTGACTGTGAAATTTGGCACTGAGACACTTCCTTGTGTCACTCCCTTTTCTCCTCATTCTTAAGGTTTTTCCACTAACATTTCTATCCTACTTCTTTATTTCCACATTTTTTGGTGTAGGCTGCTTTTTTTTTTTTTCCTTGCGCATATTTCAGTACACACATTTGTGAAAGATTGTTCTTTCTATTAAAAGAAATATAAAGTGAATAGACCTCTTTTCTACATTCATTCTCAATATCACAAGGTTTAGCTTGCAATGAAATTTATCTTTTTGAAGACTCTATCACAAGACCAGGTTGAAATGCTGCCTGAAAGGATAGAATTGGTGTAAAACTAGATAGGAAAATCAAATATAATAATTTCCCCATAAGACAGGAGGGATAGTAGGAAGAGAGCTTGCTTAGAATGCATTTGGTAGCTTTTGATCTACTGCATTTCTTTTCATTAACAGACTGTAACTCTGACTCTTTATAGACTAGAAACCCATATGAAACACAAAGAAAGGTAGTAAATAGGTGGAATATTTTTAATGCGGGACTTCCCATGGCAGACATACTAGAAAACTTAGATGAATTAGAATTCAAGTTTGTCTTAAGTGCACTTAGCTAAGTTTTAACCTTCAAGTCTTTTAAGATCATTATAATGGAAAATAATATTTTCTACACAATATGGGATTTAATTCCCCAAAAGTTTTCATGGAGCTCT
Organism: Melozone crissalis; assembly: GCF_028551555.1. NCBI lineage: Eukaryota > Metazoa > Chordata > Aves > Passeriformes > Passerellidae > Melozone > Melozone crissalis. Next base: position 26,731,948 of record NW_026535820.1, read on the forward strand.
TTCTGAAGATTATTGGAGTATTTTAGATAAAATGCCAAATATATTATTTTAAATAGAAAGCTTATGTGCTATTCACCATGTTTCATGCTTAGAAATTGGCAGAAGCCAGTCAGAAAATTAATGTTTTTATAGCTATATTTGTTTGCAAGGGCATTAGGTCTAATGGGTTGCTTAAGATTTAGCTGCCTTAATTTGATACATTATTTGAAACATTATTTCTCCACAAGCAGAAACTCAGCACTTTTCTCTTGGATAATTACACTTCATGGTCAAATACATCAGCCTAAGCCCTTTATGATAAAGTCAGTATACAAATTCCTCTAATATCACTGCTGCAGGGTGTTGCTCTCCAAAACCAGACTGAGGCAGATATCTGGGGAAATGCCTCTGGCTGGTGGAGTTACCTCTGAGAGAGCACATCTGCCAAGATAAAGATAGTTTGCCTACACAGTCACAGGGGCCCCCAGTCACACCCACAGCACTTCTTGGTTTGGGGCAAAGCGACAAAAGCATAAATTATGATTGGTGTCCAAAGTCGGAGTCTTGGAGGAGCGGGATTTTGACTCTTACTCGCCCTTTGATAGAAAAGCAGAGATGAAAATATTCCCTTTTCTGATCTCCAAAACCAGACTAATCAGCTATAATATGTTACTCTATAAATGAGGAGATTACACTTTTTAAAATTTACTTTTCTGCCAGAGGTTGGGAGCAACAGGGTAAGACACAAACCTAGATATCTACCCTATAGTTGGGGGATAAAAAACCAGGTACTATTGGGCTGGATAGAAAGCCAGTAATAAATATGTATGTGGTTTCATGCAGGAACTAATGTCTTTGCTTTTTACAATGCCCATGGAAAACAATAGTTTTTTAATATTGTCTATCTACATGATTTATATTTCATGCTAGTTCACAAAGGACTCTGGTTAGTATGTGATTTATGGTTGGAGCAAAATAATTGTCTGAAGCCTAGCTGAAGGTAGGCTTTCAACACATTAATAATACATTAGCTAATGTTTCTTTCTTGGCATTGCCTATGCAAATTTCTATTATCATAATAAAAATGACTGTTTATTTTAGATTGGAAACAGCCTTTAGGTAAGAACATGCTTTTTATCAGGTGTCTTGAATAAATACTAAGTGCCATTCTCTGATAAACTTTTAACCACAGCTTTTCCTTTAGTCTCAGCTGGTATTTGGTCAGGGAAGTAGAGGGAGAAATAGCTAGAGATTGAGAGGACCTCTCTGTGCTCCTCTTTGACAAGCGTGGCAAAAGTCCACCCTGGCTGGAAACATCAAACACTGAAAACCACCACTGGAAAATGATTCATGAATGTGAATCATCCACAAAGAGTGGACATATAATTTCAGATTTAATATATATACTACCTAAATGTGTTCATTTTGTCAAGTAAGCACAAGAGAAGATAATTTCATTCAAATTAATTACTTTCTGTCAGAGGCAAACAGCAATACATATTGTCTGTCCAAAATAGTATTAGATTTGATTGCACTTATGTTAGGTAGATCAGAAATTAACTTCTCTGCTTGAAATAATTTGTGACTTGATTACCTGCTGAATCATTTCCCTTTCCAAATGATGATTTCGCACTAGCAGCCACATGAAAGCCATAATATTTTTGCAAATATATAAGGCATTTATTCATGGCAATGTATTCTTCAGAAGGAATCATAGTCAGTCTTCCCTGACACTGCCCACTGAGTTTGTACCTGTTGAGTTTCTGAGATCACTTGACTTCCTGAGATTTCTGAAGAGACAGAGCATTGGCAGACTGCTTTGAGGAATCTTCCTTTGTAAGTTGTGACTTTCTCAGCAAATACAATGTATGCATGTCATGTGAACGCAAGAGTGTTTTTGTGGGGAAGTAACAAGAGAGTTTATCTGTATTCCTGTGATTCAGAGTGGCCTTGCTATGCATTTGTGCCCCAAGCTGCCCATGGGAGTCATATGCAAATGAATATTTGATTATTCTGTCTGGTGCTATACAAAGCAGCTGAAAATAAATATCAGACTGATCATTTTATAAGCTCAGGCTGGCTAATTTACACTCTGGAGACTGTGGAATGAAAATGCTTTGTATTTTACACTTATTTTCTTTATCCTTTAGTGTATTTTTGCGGTATTTTGTTGTAATAAAACAAGTAATAACAATGCAATTCATACATCGATTTTAGAGAAAAATACAGAAAAAATAATAAATAATTGGGGAAAAATCTGTTGAAAATTACTATTAGCTATATGATTATTATAAATCAAAACAATTTTCCATTTTTGTTATATGATAAAACAATATACTTAAGAATAAATGGATGATTACCTTTGGAAATGTAGGACTGTCTTCAATTTCATTGACAAGAAATTTTCCACTGTAGAGTTCTGACAAGACAGGCATATTAGGGAGGCGACACAAATTCTGCTGTCTCCTTACTGCAGAAATTGGAAAACTAAAGAGTGCCTAGGAATGCTGTGTGATCTGAAACTGCTGCTCTTTCTGAATGACAAACAGAGAAATCATACTAAAAAAAAGCATTAGTTTGCATTAGTTCTATCTCTGTTTGAGAACACGTATAATTTTTCTCAGATCCTAAAAATCCATTTTTGTGTAGCTGAGAGGTGCTGCAGAGGGGGCAGGGACTGCATGTGAAACTAGTTCTACAAACTTACAAATCATTCAGGGTTAATCTGTAAGGAAAATGTCTTTTTGTCAGTTAATTGAATAGGATTATGTACTTTTCTGGTTGGCAATTGAAAGGAAATGTTCCTCTCCTTTTTGATCCTTCAAGAGCTTTCTGTACTTTAAACAATCACTAGTCTCATCTTGAACAAAGCTTTTGTTTAATATGTGGTAAGGTGTCTGGAAAGAATTCTCTCGTAGGCATATCCCAGTTTTCTCCCTAAAAATCACTGAATATTCTGACTTGACATATCTTTAAAAAAGAAATTAAGGAGGAAGTAATATTCTGCCCAAAAGTAGTTCAAACTCATCCTTTTGACATTTCACTAGAAATACCAAGGAAGCCACAATTATATATAGGCTAAGTATTTTTCTCTATTTCTTCATATAAGCTTATTTTCTATTTAAAAATGCATAACTATATAGAAGTTTTTGTTTGGATAAAAATAATGCAGAGTCTCTATTCCTAGCAGTTGTTCCAAAATTTGCATAATTAGGAACCGAGTTGCTAGAAAATAAATGGATAGGTAATCTTCCACGTGCTTCACTAATTGCTATTAAATTAAGGAAAAAAGATTGGGAGCAAATAATAAGGGCTATTCTTGGGAAGGGGAATTCTCTTGGCATAGTGTAGTAATTTTCACATACATTAGACTTGAACGTAAATCTAAAAGCAGTCAATGAAGATGCAAGATCATGATGTAAAGACTCTGTTTTGTTTTGTTAGTTTTAAATGGGATACCCTACCCAGTGGATAGTGGACAAGCAAAAATAATTTTGTACCCAGTAGCACCCTTTGGGTGCTGGAAGAGTGCTACAAGGTCACCCTGAAGCCTTCTCTACTCCAGGCTGAACAACCCCAGCTGTCTCAGCCTTTCCTCATAGCAGAGATTTTCCATCCCTCTGATTGTGCTCATGGCCCTCCTCTGGTCCCTATCTAACAGGTCCATGTATTTTCTATGCTAAGGACCCAAGAGCTGGTCACAGTACTGCAGGTAGTTTTACAAAGTTACAATGTTTTTTCCCTATAATTTCATCACCCAAGCACTGTAATAATTTTTCTAGATTGTATCTTTCCTATTTGCTGCAAGGCTAATCTTTAATGTTGTCTGTTGATTTTGAAAATCAGAAATAAATCTAACAAACTTTCAACTACAGAACCATGCTCTATCACCCCAGCCTGCAGCACACCACATACTGCAAATTCCGGTTTCAGAAAATTTCAGGGCATCGGTGCAGTAGAATGTAGATACCTAGCAAAAGAGCACACTAAACTTTCGTTAAGCTTATCATACCAATCAAACATTTTCCACTAAAGAAGTTTAATTGAGCACAATTTTATGAAACAATAGTCATGCACTATCTCGTCAACCCCATATATCTGTAGTTTGTCTTTCTCAAGCAACTTGGATCCATTTTTGTCCATTTCTACTTTACGTGCAACTAAATCAAACACAATTTCCTCGGGTTTCTTTCCCTTCCTAATATCTCCTAAACATTATGTTTTCTTCAGAAGTCATTCTTCTGCTAGGTCCACCACAGTGAACAGTAATTAAACACATGGCCATCACTGAGGAGATCCTGTGCGTGACAACTAATTTTTCAACTTGAGGTGGATTTGTGCCTTTGTTTTGTTTTTCTTCTTCCTTCACTTCTGTAGCTTAGATATTGTTTCATTAAGTTTGTTGCACTGACACACAACAGTTCCGCGTTTGCTAATGGGAGTCTGTCTAGGCGGCTTCCCGAATGCACGAGGCTGAAGGATGCCCTCCCGGGCCGTCTTCCCGAAGGGATCTGCCACCGGAGCCGGGATGCCACCCGCCAGCCTGGAGAGAAGCGGGCAACACCGGGGCGCCCGAGGGGAGCCCCGTCCGCACTCCCCGTGCCATGCCCGGGCTCCGCCGGGCCGAGGCGCCCCCGCCCCTCCCGGGCCCCGCGGGCAGCGCCGGCGCCGGGGGCGGTGTCCCCGCTCCGCCCCGCCCCGCTCCCGGCCCTGGGCGCGGGCAGCGCCGAGCCGCCGCCGGGCGGAGCGCAGCGGAGCGAGCTGGGCGAGGGGCGGCGGCGGCGGAGCGGGGCGGCGAGGGGCGGCCGAGAGCGGAGCGGGGCGGAGCGGCCGCCACCCGCCCGGCGGGGCGGTGCGGAGCGGAGCGGAGCGGCCGCGGGAGGAGCGGGGCGCGGGCGGAGCGGAGCGCGGCGGCTGCCGCTGCCTGGATGCCAGAAGCGCCTCTGGAACCAGCGGCCGGCGGCACCCGGGAGGGCCCGGGAGAGGAGGAGGAGGAGGCGACGGCAGCGGCGGCGGAGGAGGAGGACTCCGGGCGCGGAGGGGAGGAAGCAGACAGCGCTTGCCATGGCCTCCAACTTTAACGATATAGTCAAGCAGGGCTACGTAAAAATCCGCAGCAGGAAGCTGGGGGTGAGTTCTTTTTCCCTTCGCCGGCCCTGCCCGGGGTGGGGGCGAGGCGCTGGGCATCGCCTCGCCGGCCTCGGGGCGGTGGTGCCCCGGGCCGGGGCCGCCAGCGTGGGGCGCGGCGACCTGCTGCCGGGGCTGCTCCTAGGGCTGCTGCTGCCGGGGCTGCTGCTGCTGGGGCTGCCTCTGGTGCTCCTGCCGCTGGTGCTGCTGGTGTTTCTGCTGATGCCGCTGCCGGGGCATGGACTTGGCTCCCGGCTCCGGAGGGTCGGTGGGGAGCGCTGCCATTGCGCCTCGGAGGGAGCCGGCTGCTCTCCTCTCCGGGAAGGCGCCGTTCCTCCCTTCCCTCTCAGCATCGCCCGCCAGGGTCACTGTCCACGGAAAGCTGCACCCCGTGCCCCTGTGCTCCTCGAGTCCCCCAGCCCAGGGCTGGCGCTCCCCTTGGCCGTCCCTGCGCTCCCCGGTCCCTCGCCTTGCTGCCTCCGGCGAGGGCTTGGGTGGGGAGAGGAAGGCGCAAGCAGGAGCTGTAAACTTTGTGTACAGATTCTCCCTTTCTCTATCGCTCCCATTTCGGAGGGGCATGTTTTCAATCAGGGCAGGGTCAGAAAACACTCTGCTGATACCGGAGTAACAGAGAAAAGCAGGCGTGGAGGTGTGATGGTGCTGTGCCCTAGGGCACGGGGGACTGGGGAATGGGAGCCTGCAGCGCTCCGGGGATGGACCGGGAGGCAGCGGGGTGGCAGCCTCATGGACCTAAAGGCAGATACAGAGGCTGACAGTGATTAAAACCAGGGACAGTCTCTTAGGTGGGGTGGCTGTTCGCAGTGCCCACCGGGATGCTCAGCGACACCGCGTGTGCTGTCAGATGGCCATGGGCACTTTCCCTGAAGGGTTGCAGCAGATCTTGAAAAGGCAGTGAAGTTGGAGCAGAGTGTGTGCAGAGGTCAGGATTTTCTAAACTTCAGTCGGTGCCGGGAATCATCGGTTTGGACTGCCTGCTACCCTTTGTGAGCGAACAGGAATCCTTGCTTGCGCATCTGCTGATGTTGCCAGTAATCCTGAAAGGTCCAGGTGCCTGTTGGCCTCAGGCTGGGAGGAGGTCTGAGGTTCTTTGTGTTCACTCTTTCGGTTTTCCTTCAGGTGTGCAGAAAAGTGCAGGGTCTCTACCAGCTCTCCCTTCCAGGGAGGTGGTCCCTGCTTCCCCAAAACGTAACAGCAAGGACCATGTGAAATCTGCCCTCCTCCTCCGAGTCGTGCTCTGTGAGCTTATCACAGTGCTAATATTTATCTCCTCCTCCCGCTCTCTCCCTTCCCCCCCAGATGCTGTGCGTTGCTTGCAGACACAGTGTGCAGGATGGTGGGATACTAATCATGTGTTGACCTTTGGAGCACTTTGGTGACTTGGCAGGGCTGTTAATTTCAAAAGAGCACGGGGAAGTTTGGTCCAATCCGTTAATAGCCTCAACTACAAATGTTTGAGAGATGGTGTAAATTCAAAGAGAATGGATGCTCTTAATGATTTTGCAGCCCCAAAGTCACTCTGTGCATCAGTCAAGCATTAATCTTATCTGAAGAAGCAATTTCTAAGCCTCAGTTTGTTTCTGGCAGTCTTAACCTTTGCTGGTCGGTTTTTCCCCTGCTCAGCAGTGTTATTGGATGGGCCCAACACAAAGCGGAGAGATGATGGTATCCCATCACCTTGATGTTAGTAGTTGGAAGCAGAGTTCGTCTATTTGCTTTGCAAATCTGGCTTTGAAGCCATCTCAAGTGTCCTTTAAGTGTGAAATTATGTATATGCATATCTCTATGTATGCAAATACTTTTATATATCTATGTCTATGTCATACGTGCAACAAATGTAGAGTTCATATCGCAGTAATCTTGGATGATACTTGCTGACCTGTGTAAAAAAATTGTGAAGAGAGCGATACTTCATTGCAGAATGTCTTATGTGGCTTGAATATTTTGTTTTGGAGATATCTGATTTTTTTTAAGGGAGACACATAAAACTTTTTTTTTTGCATAGATGCTTTCCGTGGTCGTAATGATTATCGTACCTCTACACTAAGCAGAAGAGAAATAGTTCATATGGTGTCTGTGGAGAATTTTCTCCTGCTGAAGTGTGTGAGGGTGACAATTCAGACTATACAGCCTCAGGCAGGTGGTAGTATAAGCTTAAATATGACATATGGAAATGCACATCTGAATAAATCTATTAAATACAATTTTAAAGGGATTATATTTTATAGAAAATAGCATCAAAATTCAAATGAATGTGATAGTTGAAAGGTATGAATATGTGTGTATATATCCATAGCTAATTGGATTCTTGTGACTGAATATCTAAATTAAAGCAATTTTTATTCACCCAGTGAAACATTAAAGGTTTGTCTTTTTTTCCTTTATGTCTGTCTCCAAGTTCAAACCTTAATGACTTGCACTGGAGCCATCATTATGTAGGTGAATACATCAGTTTTCAGGGATATAAATGTCTGCTAGCAAATGAATATTTCTAACCTCCAAAAATACAAAAATACTTAGAAGAGGGAAGACAGCTATATGTTCTGGAAACTAAAGCTTAAATAATTTTTAAACATGGCAATAGAATTTTATCTCTTGCTATGTTATGTTTCATTTTTACACACTGGAAGTTACTGGGTAGGTTTTTTTGGGCATAATAGTCTACATTCTTTGAATATTTCAAAGTCTCCTGAAAAGCAGATTGATTAAAACTTGGAGAGCTGAGGTGTCTAATACCAATTTTAGTGCTAGACTTGGGCAATAAAACTAATTCTAACCTGTAGGCTTGTAGCCAATTCATTATGGAAATTTTTCCAATTCAGCTTTTATTCTGTTTTGTTTTGTCACTGAAGGAGCCCTGGCTAGGAATCAAATGGAAGATATTTCAATAGTATATTTATATTTTATTGAAAAAAACCCACAACAACAAGCTTTCATTTGGGGAGACCTTTCTGGTAGAATTTACTTCTTTAAGAATTTAATGTACAGAAACCCAAGTAGTAAATCTTCATCTAATTGTAAAATAGAAATCTTCATGATTTTTTTTTAGAAGAAGGATGTTTACTTCTGATGTTTTACACCTATACCTTGCTGTAAGTACTTGTTACCCTTTCTGCCTACTCCCCACATACCTTCAAATTCTATTCATCGTACTCATGAAGTCAGGACTCAAGCTGGTTTCCCATCAGTAATTGATTCTTTTCAGAAAAGTGATTTGAAGACAAAAATGATGCCTAAATCATGGAAATACATGGCAAGAAGAACTACAAGAATTTGTCCTTACTTTTTTGTTTAGTGATACTTGTTCATTAACTTTTATTTTGCCTGCTTTTCACTGTAATCCTTACATGCTTGTTTACAGAAATTCATTAATAAGTAAATGGAATGGTATATTCTTCTGACAGTCCAGTCTTTTCAAGAAGATCTCATTGTTTTGATACCTTAATGATGCTAAGGTTGCTTTTGTTGTAAGGTTGGAGAGTCAGCTGAGGAGGTTTACCAGCCTCTCTGTTGTTGTATTCTGACTCTGGGAGTACCATGGTTCCTGCCGTGGAGATGTCAGGTCACAAAGAGCCGTCCGGCCAGTCTGAACACTTAGTCTGTCTCCTTACTTTTGTTAGGCATAAACTGTACATGAAACTTTTCTCTGGTGCCTTAAAATGTCAAATATGTGTTCAAGGCTATGCAGTAGGCAAGGTCATGCGTACTTGTCATGTCTTCATCAAGGTATCCTGCTGTCTTTGAAACTTAGAAACTGCAGTAATTGAGGATGACTGTAATTAAAATATCTTTATAAAATCTGTTTCCCTGCAGCCTAAATATGCCTTTCTTTTCAGTGCCCTGGCATTCCCACATTGTTTGATATTTTGCTTTTCTCTAATACTACATAAAGGAAAGACTCATTCTAGCAGCCATTACATTTGATCTGTGTGACCCTTCTTTGAAATAAATTTGATTGTAATGTGGTGTGCTGTTCAGACCAGAATAGGTCATTTGTGTAGTGTGGAACAGGACTGTGCTGCCTTTGTTCTTTTGGAATCTTTCATACTTGTGTCACATTAAAATTCATATGACACAATTTTGTACTGCACTGGCTGTGCTTATAGGCTGAAACTTTCTTGTAGCAGATTGGAATCCCTTTGTTGCCTCCTAATAAACTAAGCTGTGAAGATTTCATGCCTTGCTGAAGTGCTGTTTCTTAGAAAAAACCCCAATTTGATGTCACATTAGGAAGTCTAATTAAAAATGAACATTGTGTCAGTTTGTTTTGACCCATATCAACCTTTGAAGTCATAATCTTATTGTTTGTTTGTTTTTGTCTTTTTTTTTTTTTTGTCATGCCTTAGCCATAGAACGAAAGAATCCTATCTCTTGGAAATTTTCACTCTGTTTGTTAATAATTACTAATTTTTCCACGTTTCCACATACTAAGTGTAATTATTTTCTGGGTGCTTCAGTTTATACTCTAGTACACCTATCCAAAGAGAAAATTGTACCTGCCAGTCAGTCTTGATTGAGTAATAAATATTAGGTTGCTCTTAGTCACCAAATTAGAAGTTTTACCATATAACCTCCCCCTGTTTTTAACCATACTTTTAGATCATTACAGGTACCTTTTCTGTAAATGAACACAGTGTTTCTCCTTCTGCAGTTAACCCTGTCTTAAATCAATCAGGACTAACAATGCTATGACTACGAACCACTGATTGCAGTTTTGTTCCTCTTGAAATAATGCAGGATGCGCCTTACAAAATCCTAGCGTTCAATTGATATTGTGTGTATATTTTGGGTGAAGAAAGAAAAGGGACCTGCAAAATTTCTTGTATTTGAGATTACATTGATTGATCACACTGGCTCAGCAAGTGGGTCATGATGAATACAGAGGGCAAAGTAAAGGTTCTTCTATTTCTTTGAGTTGCCACAGCATATACAGAGAAACAAACAAACACATGGGAAAGTACAAACAAGTAGTGCACCTGGAATGGATAGCCTTTCCATAGATTGTTTTATATTGTTATCTGTGGGAAAGGTGCTCAGCCTGATTGTAAGCACTAGGACTGCCATTTGTATACCCGCATCCGGACTGGTGATAAAAACTGAGTTACATCTTGAAGTATGGAAATAATTTGAATGAAACTATAAACCCTTACTTCCTGTTTATAATAAATTCATTTAATTTTTATAAAGCTCCAGATGGACAGGATTTAGATGGCAGATTCCTTCCTCATAAAGGAGTTTATTTTTAACCATAGTTCAAGGCAACCTGAGATATGGAATTAAAAGGATTTCAGTGTAATCCATTAAAGAAGCTAGTCACGTTTGCTACTTAATACTGAAAGTATCATTTAAAATACCAATAATTACTCCTTTCATTCCTCTTGCTACATTATGTGAATGGATTTGAAGAATTAAAAGGAAAATACATGGATTTCCAATTTGGTCATTATGTAAAGAACAATCGTCTTGAGCTTCTGACCAGTTTTTATTGATTAAGCCTAATGTACAGGAAATTGAAAGAAATATCTTGCAGCCGTGGTAAACAAGGACAAAAAGTCCCACAACTTTTTATGCTAATGTTTGTGTTAAAGCAACTTGTGGGTCAGGTTTGTGGTAAGAACTTTGAAGTTGGCTGTGCCTCTCAGTTATTTTCTTGATGTGCTTTTCCACCTCTTAATTCCCAAGAGGTGTGATAACCAAAGGGCTAGTAATTTTGTAATGGATGGCACTTACTTAGAGTCAAATAGTTCCCTTTTGTAGATAGCATATCACATCCGTGTTATCAATGGATTATAGATGTTTCTATTTTTACTCTTGTGTGTAATGCCATTGGCCTCAGTGAGATTACACCTTAGCTATGTGAAGATTACACAAAGAAGTGTTTGTACAGACTCTCACTTGCATATTGTGAGATGGTAAAATTTTATTGAGAATTTGTTGTATCTCCTGCAAGGACTTCTGTTTTTCATTTAGGAGTCTGTCATTTTTGTCTTATAATGGACATTATAACCTGATGAAAAGACCCAGCGAAAAGACCCTGAAGCCAATTTAAGGAACCCATTCACTTTGGTGGCTTTGGTTCAGTGTCCATGTGGGAACATTAGCCACATGCATAGAACATGAATTTCCTTGTTGTAAAATGCCTTTCAAATCCTACTCAAAGGAATTGTCCTTTCTGAAATTGGTAATTATGGAAGGAACATGCTCTGTGAGTCCTTGAAATATACAAGGAATTATTCATGTAATTCCAGTAGTGAGTTTTCTTCCTAGTTTTTTAGAAATAATCTCTCTTCGAATCATTCATTCAGATTTTTGCAAGCAGTGCAAAATGCTTTATAGCTGTTGCCTGGCAACAACATATTCAGGCAACAGCGTATGTGAGTCAGTTGTTATATGTTTATATATGTGGCTCTGTATAGAGCATATATTTTAGATAGATACTAATGAGACATTTTAAAAAAGACATGCTGTGAAATGCTCTTTTTAAAAATAATAAAATTAAAATATAGGTTTTGGGGTCTATGTTACCCTGGAAAGTTTGTCTTTTGTTTTAGGTTATGTGAAAGACCAGCTAGCTGAATAGCTTTTCACAAATGTCATGATGTAGTTAATATACTTCCATTCAGTCTGAGCAAGCAGTGTAAAATATTCTCTTTGTTGAAGGCAAGCAATATTTTATATGTATGGATGCTAAATTATATCCCTCACTGTTCTTTAAATTAATAATGTATTATTGAACCAAAAAGTGGGTCTTATACTGTGTACTGTAGCCTTTCATGTATACAATATTTGGAATAATAATTGCAAATGTTGCACTGCAATTTTTATTTTTAATCTTTGCAACTTGCAGTACAACTCTAAGATTCAAAATGATTGGGCTGTATTATTGGGCTGTTAACTGTAACGAATTACAGTTTGATTGACATTTTTTTCTGGAAAAATACAGACTTCAACTCAAAATACTATGAAATTTCTTGAAGAAAATCAATAAAGAAAAACAAGGAAATCTTTTTCTACTGCGGAGAAAGTTTCTATGTGGTAGAACAAAATTGCAAACTTAGAAAAAAGATTTTAGTGAGAGTAGAGTGTGTGCAGTAACTGTCTTGACACTTGGGCACATAAATGCTTACTTTTGATTAATGTTTATTTTAGTATTCAGAAAACATGTTCACACATCATGTCCAAGGAAAAAAAATCTGTGTGATTGATAGATACAGCTCATAAACTGCTATATCTGAAAATCTTGTACAAGTCAAGAGAGCTCCAAACAGTGAGATTTGCAGCTGGCATCAAAATTGAATCTGCTGTCTCCAGGAGTGCTCTTACTGGCTAGGATGGGATAGGATAGCCTTCTTGGAAAGAGTTTTGAAGACGAATGTTAATTTTGAAGTCTACTAAGAAATAAAGGGGGAAAAAGAAAGCCTTTTGTAAGGTAGTTATGAAATACGCTTCTTCTCAAAAGTGATCTCCCCTGCAAAATAAGTCTTCCACATTCTGACACTTTTTAACAATTGCAATGTGTGAAACATGGCATCGCTGTCATACTGAGAGGTTACAAGCCCATGCAAATGGAACCTCGCAGGAATTACTGTTCACTTAAGATGCACATAAATTAGGAAGATAATTAAGGGAAGTGTGTAAATCTTTTAAAAGATTGATCTTCTTTCTCTCTGTTGTTCAGTTGCCAAAATGTCCCTCATCATCTCCGGCTTATCTGGGCTGAACTTTGGAAAGGTTGTATTCATTAACATGTCAGTGAGGAATTAGGAGCACACAGCATTGACTACACCTGGAGGGAAAAGTTACACTGTGTCTGCTGGAGGAAGGGCTCTTTGGCATATTTCCCCTACCTGCTCATTGCAGAAAGAATTAATGGCAAAGTTTAATATCGAAAGGCTGTCACTGCTGTAGAACCAAATTACTGCCATTTCTGAGAAAGAAACCCTTGGTACTTCCATTACTCTTTGTTTGTCCCTGGACTTTTTCTTTATATGAGACAGTCATGCTCTGAGGTACCCTGCCCTCAGAAGGAATTGTATATTCTCATTCCTCATGCAAACACTTTTTTTCCTGCAAAGAGAAAAGAGTTCATGAAATCTTACAAATCAAGAATACAAAGGAGTTTTCTGAATGAGTGGTCATAATTATTGGCTTTGTGCGGTGCCTAAAAAGAAGAGGAAGCTTCATTTTAACTGTAGTTGACATGTTCAATTATTAATTACTAGATTGGTATGATGATAATAAGGTGTATGATGTGTATAATATATATATAAAAGTATGACAATAAATCCCCTAACAGCAAAGGGTGGAGGTTAATTTTCATAGCTGTAGCAAGGTTATTAAAATAAAAGATATTTTGCTGAGTTTTATTTTCTGTAATTCTAGTATCTTAAGCTACAGAATGAATTCTAGAGCTTTTTGCACTGTGGATGAAGTAACCTCTCTTGAGAAGACAAAAATCTTTGTACTGATATGTTGGACTCGGTATTAGAAAAGTGAAATTTTAGTCTTTTGTAATCTTGAGCACTTTGATTCGTTTCAGCCTTATTCTCAATTATACTAAGCCCACTGTACACTACATAAATTAAATCTAAAGCTGTGTTAAAGCCCCTTATACCATCATAGTGAGTGCTTTTAGTGTAAATGGGAAACATTTCTGAGCTTAACTTTTCTGTTTTTACAATTAGTATAATCTCTTGTCACCCATGATTTCTTTATTTTGTTTGTCTCAAATATAAACTCATGTTAAGTTCTTTAAAATTAATACGTTGGCTAATGCTGGCTGTGGTCAAAATATTTTTAGGTGCTACAACTCTATAGAGAACACCGTAATAATTCATACTTAGTTTTTGATTTTTGAATTTCATAATTGTGGAATGGTTGAGGTTGAAAGGGATCTCTGGAGGTCACCTGATCCAACCTCTCTCTCAGGCAGGGTCGCTGTCTGTTTTAATATGATTTGAAGAGTTTTTGGTTGAAAGGAAACTTTTGGTTGCGTTTCATTTAATTCTTCTATGGATTTTTTTTTTTAAGTCAGGATTTGTTCTGTAATGTATTTTAGATTTTTTTTATATAAAGTAGGAAAATATTGTGCATTTTCTACCCAGATCTTACTGGTAGAAATGATTGCTCATCAGTTTTCAGTTTTCTTCTTAGAAACAAGTGTAAGGAATAGGAATGCTAGAAGTCTGAAGTTGGTAACTTTGATAGGCCCTATGTTTCTTTTGCCCTGAGAAAAAAATTAAAGAACAAAATTGAAGTGGAGAACTTCACTTTTTAAAGTGGATATTGAAAGGTATGTTTAAAAAAGATATGTTTAAGGTAGAATTGTTCACATTTTACTTGGCAGAACAATCCTGAAAGCTGAGAATGGTGCATGAGAGAATTTCATAACTGCTTGGGTTGCTTGTCTGCAGTTGTGGGTGTAAATTTCTGACCTCAGCCATTCAGAAAAGCTGTCTTTGTCAAATAAATCGCACATAAAGTAACAACCTTATTTTAAAGCAGGGGATGGGTTAAAGATGTTACTGCAACATTGTTTTCTTTTCCTAGTGCAGTGTATTACTGGTCAGATTTTGAGATGACATCGCTTGCCTCATCTCCAAATTTTATAAAAGGCATATTCTTCCACAAAAAAGTTAGAAACCCCTTACTCTGTAGGCTTATGTGAAGCATTCTGCTATGAATTGCTAATGCTTAGCCTTAAGTTGTATGTTTTACCCATAATATCTAGGAGCCCAGCAGGGGGAATATGTGTTTGCATGGTCCTACAGAGGAAGGTCTGTGGGACTTAGTGCAGGTTGTAGAGTGGAGCAGTTGAGTCCCCTCACAGAGCCTAGAGATAACAAAATGCATCGTTTCTTGAGGAATTCTATCTACCTCCACAATATGTGCAATAAAACAGCACTACAGAAGCAATTATTCAGAGGAAATATATGAGGTTGCAAAAAAAAGAAAAAAAGAGAAAAGTCAAATTATGGTTTGCCCATAATAGTAATACTATACTGAAAGCTTCCAGAAGATTTGTAGCATTCAATATTGTCAGGGTACTGGTTTGCCTATAACAAAAAAAGTATTTTTTTCCTGCACAAAAGGAATAATTTTGAGATCACTGAAAGATTGGTATCTTCTTCAGTGTGTCACAGCTTAAAGAAAAGGTTGAAGATGTAGTGGGTAGCCTTTGCTAAGCCTTTGTTGAACCTTTTTCATTATCAACACACGTAGGTGGTGATGTATTAAATGAAGTTGAGTTCCCTCATCATGTTACATTTTTCCAATTACTGAATAATCTGGATGTCTGGGATTTTTTTGATAAAGAAAATTCTAATGTAGAACCATCCAAAAGAAAAATAAGAGAAAGGAAGCTACTTTTGGCTTTAAGTGTGAGCATGTAGATGAATTATATAGTCTTTTTCAGGTGTAGGTAATAGCTACCTTGATTAGATCTCACTGCTCAGTGTTGGCACATCTTTAATTTCTCCTGATGTGTTGTAAGATCAAATGTTTTTTACTGGGAAAAATGTGCAACAGACAAAAAGTTTCTCAGCACTAAATCTGCATTTGTACATAAATTTTGGCTGGTGAGAATTAGTGAAAATTAGTTTTGCAAAAAGCAGAGTAAAAAGTTCTGAGATCTATCTTCCCCAATGGACCAGAATCTCTGACAGCTGTTATTCCCAGTAATGACGTGTGATGTAGTAAATTGATAAATATTTTTAAAAAATACGCCAGAAGAAATAAGTGCAAGGAAGGAAGCAGTCTGCTGTAGTCTGATGTTGTTGCAGAAAAACAAGAATAGAATTATTTTATGGTCCCAGAGGTCTTAATAAAGAAGAAGACTGCAGTTTTTTAAAGGTGAAGTAGAGACATTAATGCAAAGGCTCTATTTCTAGAATATAAGCTAATACACATTACAGGAGTTGTCCAAGACCCAGGGGCCAAATGGAATATTGCGGAGTCACGGCCGTTTCAGAAGGTTCAGGTTATTTTGAAGAATTAGGTCTGAATGCTTGTAGTGTATCATTAGAGATGACTCTTTTCAGACATTTCCTAATCATTTGGGATGAAGATAATGCTTACAAATCATGAAAGGGAGCTGTAACTAATGGTAACAGCTTAGCAGCTGGCAGAGAACATTGGTTAAACTATCAGAATTAGGAATCTGAGATACATTGAAAATGGAAACCTCACAGTGAGAGGTAAGGAGGAATCTGTGGAGCAGCTATGGAATAGATTTATATGAGATTTATGGCCAATGAGAGGAAAATTTATACTGGTGGACCTCATAGTGCATTTATTTGAGGATAAACTTAGCTGTAGCAGCCTTTATACAATAATATACCTATAGTGTTTAGATGTATTGCTTTGGGATTTTTTGAACTGAAGGAGAAACTGGAAAAGTAAATGCTACTTGTAAATATTTTTGACATGATTTTGACATGATTATAACATAATGCAGTGTATGTCCCAAGAGAACCCAGAGGTCAAATATGTTTCAAAATGGTTTTGGAAGTGTATTTTCCAGAATTCTGGATGTCAGAAAATAATTTTTGCCTGGATTTTTTTTCCTCTCTTCTCTGAAATGGAAAATCAGTACTTTCTGCTGTGTTTCTGTGTAATATTATTTTATGGCTTAGAGTCATTTCACTTAAAAAAAAGAATATTCAAGATGAATCTATCCTATGCTGCAATCTAAATGAAATGGAATTTAAAACTAGAGAGGTGGTGCCTCTTGTTCAATTCTTCAGAATTCGTTCTTTCTTCCACCTCTGGCTTACCTGAAACATTTCCTAGACCAGGATAACAAATTCATCTTCAGATAGCAGAACTAACAGTTTTCCTTTCTGTAATTTAGAAGTTACAGGAAAGAATATATACCCATTCTCATTTAAACAAACAATACTTACTCGATTTACTTGTACTGATTAAAAGGGACTGAACTAATGGGCCAAATATCTGCTTGTGGGTAGAAAAGCATATGAAGGCATAAAGTGTTCTTCTGTGCATGCCAGGCTTTTAAGTTTAGGAAAGCGTAAGAAGTTGTAAATGACATTGATTTTGCTGACCTGAGCTAACCTGCAGGAGTGGCACAGCGTCACTGTCGCTGGTGCTCAGGGCTGAGCCGAATGCACAATAGATGAAATGAGTTAAGCAGGAGATCTGAAATGGGGAATGCTGCTAGCCACCCTTTGAAGTCAGCTTTAGAGAGCTATAAAACAAAGCAGAGCTGACTGCATAGCCATTAAGATGATCGTGACTGAAATAGTGAGAATGGAAGCTCAACTAGCAATACATAATTACCAAGAGATTCTTGATTTTTGTCACTACTGTTTGTTCATTAAGTTAGGCTTGCAGTGACTTTATAAACAAATACAGAGGAAAGACCTCTGGTAAAGAGGGCCAAACCTTCCCTAGACTGTGCAAGTGTCTCTGAAAGTGTGTGTGTTTGCAGGTATCACACAACAGCCTTGGGGCTCACCGTAGCAGTGCTTTGACCAAGCTTCATTCGGTCAGTCCTTTGTCACAGCAATTTCATAAAATTCGGTCAATCCCAGCAAATGCTATCAAAACCTAAGCTGGGCAGAGCAGATCCTCATCTTCAAAATTCTTTTTCCAGGTAGGCAGGTAGTTTTAGGACTGCATCCCATGTAAATGGGATTTGTTCAGATTTCATGCCTCAGCTTTTCTTCAGAATCAGGAGGGTTAAAAAACTCAATTTCTGAACCCAAAAATTGAAATGCTTGTGTAATATTTTGTCCTCAGGACCAGATGCCTTAGGCATAGGCCTTTAATCCCTGTGCCCTAGTTACAGCAATTAAGGTTCATGAAATATAAATTTTGTTACATATGCATCTTGGTTTCTTCTTTTTTCTTCAGTTTCAAAATCAGTCTGAAATATTAATGATCATATTAAATGGACTCAGTTATGTGAATTACTGTTAATATTGCATTCCAGTTATCCTTAACAGATGCAGTGAATGACATTTTCTAACATTTAGACTTAAATGCACATTCTCTTGCTGTAGGAAATCTTGACTTTAATAACAGAGTTTCTTTGTAGGTCTGCCTCTTTATCTGTATTTAACTAAAAAGTTGCTGAAGGTGAAGCACTTTGGAAAACCACAGCTTATAATTGTTCATGATTTCTAGTGCTGCAGTGCAAATTAATCATTGTGGAACTGTGCTGGGGAGAACAGAAATGTCTAACAGCATTGTGGTCCCTGCCTGAAAGAGCTTACACTCCAACATCTGAGATGTTAAACCTATCCTTCAAAGTCTCATGGCGTTTTTTTTTTCACTGAAAAATTTCTGTCAACCTAAATCCATCATTCATTTCTGCCATCCTGTCTATGCAAATGGATTTCTGAAGCTTGATTATAACAGTTCCTTTCTCCCTCCACACTGATGAAGAAGTGGTCACTCATTTGAATGATGTCCCCATCAGTACAGGTTTTTTTTTGGGACCAATGATGAGTAATGAGGGTACAGAAGTGGAAAACCAATTTCATTTAAATGGTTCAATAAAAGAACCATAGCAACAGGTATAGCCATGCCAGATTATATCTCACTTATAGAGATAGTAGCCTCTTCACTACAGATATGAAGGCTCTCAAATGAAAAATTCACAGCCTTCTGGGGGGTTTGTTTTTGTTTTTGAAGGCAGAGGCGTGTGTCACTGTAAAACAAGTATATGTACTTTAATGTGGCCAGAAAAGAGGCACTTAGCTGTTCCACTGCAAAAAGAATGAGTTAATAAACCCGGCACACAATCTGTCTCTGCTGTAGCTCTTGGCACACAACAGCCCTAATTGGTGGAAGCTATTGAGGCCTTAATTGCTGATTTTGCAGTACTGCCATGTTTACTGATAAGGTTTAATGCAAGCTAAAATTTGTTAACTAGAGAGAAACAGTCACACTTGCGTGAAGAGTGTGAGGACAAACAGCAGGCTTTTCTGAAGCACCAAATGACAACGAGGTATTTCAGAACGTGGAATCATTAGATTTGTCCTCTGAGACTCCTGAAAGGCCTTTCTTTGAGCAGAAGAGCAAGAAAAACTTAGTGTCATACAGCTAGTGCTGAAATAAGCTTATAGTTGAAGTGATAGTGTTCACCTCCCTGATTTACGTGATGTTGGCTCTGTTCTGAATAGATGAAGGACCATTGTATTTAAACATTAAGACCTTTAGTTCTTGAACTGAGATATCCTCACATTTTTAACGTTATTACTACACTATAATTCAATGGCCTTTTGAGCTACTAACCTGCTGTTTCATTTCTGAACTATTAAGTTAAAAATCATTGTTACTGGTATTTGAGTTTATGTAGTAGTAATAAAAATACCAAGTAGTGATGTTATATGGCTGTTTATGTCCAAAAAGCTAAAAGGGAAAGTAAATGGAAATGTGTTTTGTACTTAACATAACACTCTGGAAGTGCCATTATTTTGTGTCTTAGCATGTTTTTGTATACTGCATGCATAGCTTAGAGCAGAGGAAAGTGTAAGATGCTAGCTGAGTGAAAAGCAGATGCTGCTGTGAGCTCCTAATGAGTTTTTTCTTTCATGTTTGAAAAATGTGACAGTATTCGAAGAGATTTTGTGCTTGCATATGATTAAGATCTATTTAAAACTGCTACTGGACATACTGTATCTAGAGTGTATTCTACAAGCATCTTACACCGTTCATAAAATGTGCATCTGCATGTGTATAAAAGAGCAGATATTGGAAGTACCTTAGCACAGTGCTTTAATCCAATATTTGTTAATGTTCAAGAGATGAGAAACGGCATGTTCATCAAGTGTACTGAGAAAACTAATAGTAATTAGCATTATATTAATTTTTTTCTGCAGCTTAAATGGAAATTGTGTCAAACATACATTAATTATGATTGTAAATTTTCTCTACTCCTTAGACCAATTTTGTTTTAAACCGTATTCGGTTAAGTGAGTTGTAACTCCATGTGGATCTATGACAGTATAAAATATTAAGACTTGTATTACATAGTGGTTTAGATACATAATAAAACAGCTTTAAAGCTGTTTAGACACATAACAAGACAGGTTGGTTTTGAGTTTCCTCAGGGCTCTGCACTCCTGTAGTAGTCCTTGTTGGTTCAGTAGTTTTAGCCTTGAATGGCTGATAGACAAAACAAACCTATAATCAGCGAGGCCGTGGTTAAATCTTATCTGTGCAGATGTGAGAGGAGCTCCCAAGTCCAAGGCAACAAGGGCTGTATCTTTCTGCTGCTTTTAAAAACCTTGGGGATTTGCAAGTCTGGCTCACGAGAACGACCTTCTTGCCAGGCTGTTTGGCAGACTTGTGTGGATATCCATGGAATGGGTAGCACTTTGTTCTTTAAGCAATCTGATTCAGAATCCATTAATGTCTGCTGATGTTCTGTTACCCACAGATGCAGCAAAATGTATCTAAATCCTGTTAGTTTTACTAAAATTTGAATAGCACTGTATTTCAAGAAGAGTTATGGAAAATGCAAAATAATTTTCAGTAGCACAGATCCATTGTCTCTTTAACTCCAAAGCTGTGTGCTTCCTTGTGGGTGGGGTTTAAAAAAAAAACAAAACCAAAAAACAAACAAACAGAAAACCACCCACCAAAACCCAAACCAAAAATAGAAAAAAAAGCCCCCTAAAAAATAGAAAAAAACACCCAACAAAAAACCAAAGAGAAAGGAAAAAATATGTCACTTTCTTTCCTTTCTGTTGCCAAGAAACAGTTACAGAAATGCATCTATCTACTCCCTTAGCATAGGAAAGGGTCTTCTGTCAAATACCAGTGGCAGCAAGTCATGAGCTTTTCTCTGCCTTTTCCTTTCACCTCACTCAAGTGTGAAACAAACAATATAAGATAGTAAGTTTTTACTAAGATAAAGTGGGAAATAAACTAATACATTCTTGAACTAGGTAACGTTCTAGACATATTAAATCTTGCACTTAATCTGGATTTGAGTGTTGGCAATATTATATTACAGTTCTGTCTTTAATTTTCTACCAGTAATTTTGAAATAGCATTTCCTGCATGAACTTTATGAACTAAATCCCGCTTGTGCTAATTCCTCTATAGTGCTTTACTGTCAATGGTCATGTAAGTTTTTGTTTTATCTCCTGTTTCAATTCTTTTCTGGGATACCTTCTTCCCCTTATAAATTGTGATGCAGAATTAAAATTTGGAGGACAAAGTTTTAGAAGAATAAAATGTGACTTGTTTTTATCTTTCTATAGAATATATTAGCACGAACATGATGGTATTTTTTCTGCCTGCCGCAATGCTGAGAGAGGTGGTAATTCCAATATTCTGTGTAAATAGCAAATCAAAGTTATGAAACATAAAGTTTATAGTTTAATGCACATTAAAGTTGTGTGTTAATGGACATTATTATTTGCTTTATATTCTACATTAATAATTCCACAGTTTGGTCTGTTATTGGGCTTTAGCTGTCCAGAACTTTTATTTGCTTTACCCGAAGTAAACAAATTTCAAATAGAAAATTGCCTTTGCCAGTAATTGATGCTTACATATTTGCCTAATCTGAAATCAGTGATGAGATAAATAGTTTGTTATTATTTCTTTCCTCTCTGTAATCAGTAGAGGGCTCTGCCAAGCTAGTCAGTTTCTGGTCATGGTGTTTGCATTTGATTGAGGGTGTTTGAGTGATTTGAGTAAGTAGTTAAGATGTTTGCCAGTGAAGGAGGTTCTTGATAACTTTTTTTTTTCCCCCATGTAAATTAAGAAGAAAGCTTGTGGTTAACACATACAATGCAGATATTTCAGGGGCTAATTGCACTTAAGTGCTGCACTCCTGTGATTGGCAAAGTCATATCCTGGGGCATCTTGTACTCATTTACTACTTTGTATGTATATGTTTCAGCAAAATATCTTGGACTAAAGAGAATTTGCTGCTTTAAAAAGCAGTGGACAAAATAGTTTAATTTGAATATAATAATATTAGTAATAAAAGATTTAATAAGAATGAAACAATTGATATTTTCATACCTCTATTCCAGTTGGATTCCTCAATTCCTTTAAAAAACCTTCTTGTGAGTTCTTGTCCAGTATATTCTTCTGTTTGCTGTTGTCATTTGTATAAGGCAAACAGAATGAATAATAACTTATATTCTTTTCTGTCATGTCTGGTTTTAGGGCAGACATCTGATCTGATTTCAGCAAGTTGGAGTTCTACTACTCCAAGAGAATTTTTCCAAAATTTCTGTGGATCAAGGCATGCAGTCTAGGAAGAAAAAAAAATTCAAAAAGAAGAAGAAAAAAGGCTCAAATGAAGAAACAGTTTGTTTCCATAGTTGCATTTTCCGCTTACAATTCTTCGATGCATCATAAACGTAGAAAGCATGGCTATTAACTTGATTCACTCTCTTTCACAATACAATGTCGCTGCTCTGGAGAGAGATTTCAGACAGTGCTGGACAAGCAGAAAATAGATGTGGTGAAACAGAAGTAGCTGTTGGAATGAGCAAATGAAGGAAACTTTAGAAACAGCAATATAATGTATGAAAAATATTTTCTAAATGAGGAATAAAGGAATATTAGCTAGGTAGCTAAAATTGCAGCTTCTAGTTTCCAGCATTGTTACACTTGTTATAGTGGGACTTTTAGCCTGCAATGCTTGGTAGTCTTGTGTAGGAGGGATTTTGCTGCAGGAGAAAAGGTCCAACCTGATTCCTCACCATGAGGCTGTTTTTACTGCACATTGATATGACAGCATGTTCTAACAGGATAATATATAAGCTGCACACATGTTGCAATACAGTCATTAAATTTTAAATGTTTGGCTAGATCTGCCTTTTGAATTTCCTTTCTCACAACTGCAGTGGTTACTAATGTATTATTGATGTAACTGGAAAAAAAAAACCTGTAAAATTTCAGGCACTTGACTGGTCACATTTGAAAACACAGCTAAACACATGATGTCAGATATCGTTTTCAAAGAAGATACAGCAAGCCTGGGATCATCCAGTTCAGGGATGCTAATCATATATGGTCAGGATAAACATAAAAGGCAAAGATTAGGGAAGATAGGTTCATAATTTAGTTCCAGGCTTCAGTTGGCCCTTTACTACCTACATTAAGGCAATTCAACAGTCATCTATGATGAATAATAGAAAAAAAACAGCTACAGTTTGTGTTTTGCTCTCTCAAACTCTCTGAACCTCTTTCTTTTACACATCTGCTGTCAGTGCTGTTGAGTCAGCAGCTTACTTCAATTCCAGTAATCAAAACTCTAAAAAATTTCTTTCCTGCTTTTGTTTGCCCCACAAAAGCAGCTTCTATCAACATAATGTCCTTTCATTTTATAGAATCAAAGAATTATTAAAGTTGGAAAAGACTTACAAGATCATCAAGTCCAACTTTTTACTAAACACCACAATGTAAGCTAACCCATAGCAACAAGTGTCATGTCCAGTTGGTTCTTTAATGCTCCCAGGAATGGTGACCCTACTTCTTCCCTGTCAGCCCATTCCAGTGCTTGATAAGTCTTTCTCTGAAAAAATTTTCCACAGTGTTCCACCTGAACCTTTCCTGGCATGGCTTGAGGCCATTTCCTCTTGTCCTGTCCCTACTTACCTCTGTTCTTCATCTTTTCCCTCGTGGAAATCTACCCATGAGTCTCCAAAGATTTAATTTCTGTCCAAGGTCACAGGACTTTGGACTTATCAAGGTTTGGCAGCTGGAAAAATGACATTTGGCAGTATGACCATTTTCTTTGGAGCCCAGTTAATGCTAGCACACTGCTCAAGCTTTGCTCTTAGCTAATATCTTCTCCACTGGAGGCCTTGAAAACTGCAGACAATTAAGATAATGTTTCTCTTGGTTTGATCTCTGCAAACAGCCATCATACTACCTCTTTGTCAGCGTTGTAAATTCTCTTTTTCATATTAGAAGTAGTACTTGAGGTGATACACAAATCACAACCAGTATTTCTGGTTGGACATGTTTTATTCAGTAAGGCGATGTACCCAGAAGCAGGGGACTGGGCAGGCATGCCTGGAGGGGCTTCTAGTTGGGTATTGAGGAAGAGCTTCAGGGGGCTCTTCACTTATCAGGTCTGCAAATGATGCCATAGCCTTGTCTGTGAGCACCAGGAGCTCCTTCTTGGGTGGCATGAGCTGTACAACACCTTGCTGATGTTTGTGTGTGCCTGTTTGCCTTGTCCTTCTAGCAAGCCTGCCAGCATCAGGGGTGTAGCAGCTCTTGCAGTCTCAGTGGGACAGAGCTTATCAATCCTTGGGAAACTCTAACATGCTGCTTTCTCAGCAGTGTTAGATTCAAATGTGTTTCCTCTCTTTGGACAGTTTTTGCTAACTAGTTTCTCCAATCAAACATTTAAGAGCCTTTTGATGGCACAGGAAGTTCCATGGTTTGATTTTCTGCTATGTGATTCTTGTCTCATCAGTGATGAGAATAATCTTTTTCAAGCTCTGTGTTCATATTTCACACTCCCTTTTCTGCCTGTTGTCTTGGTAATAATCATCAGTATTAGATTAAATCTGAATAAGAAGCTTCCAGTGAGTGGAACTGATGCAAAACTAAGTGCTGAGTGAGGAGACAACCCATGCAGAGTGAAAGAATGCCAAGCTCTTTATTTGTAAAGTGCAGAAACATGTGATAAGAGTAACAGTCTTATTTATGGAATTGAGAATCAGTGTCCTCTCATGTAGTTAAATGTGGCTGCTCAGCAAAATTCATTCTTCTTTTTTTTTTTTTTGATTGTGTGTTTATGCAATGATGCTACCCTGATGGAAAAGCAAGCAGGATGTTGATTGAACACAACATTAAAAGCCCAGCTTGTTTTGAGAAGGTATGTAAGTGCAGACATCCTCAAAACTTTCACTGTTTTTCACACCAGTTCAAGCACTGTGTAAGTTGGTTGTTCTTTGCAGTCCTCCCTCTTTAAGTTGCTAGACAGATTTCATGACACCTTAATTTAGGGTGAATTTGCTGAATGTTTCTCTTTACTGGTAATGTTGTTGGAGATGTTGTTGCGCAACCAAACATGCATTTACGCTAGCAAATATAAAAGCCATTTTATCCTTTTACATTATAGTCTGTGACCTTTCATATCTGAATGAAATGCTGATTTATTAAAGGAATACTGCTTTCAATTGTTTTATGTAATTTCTGACAAAAGCATAAATAATTGTAGTAATTAAAGGACTATGTTTGGCATTTATAACTCCTTGTTGCAATTGAGTTAAACAAAAATAATAATTTTTTGTTGCAAAAATAAAAAAAGAGAAATTACCTGTGTGAATAATAGTACTATTAGATAGAGTTGTTACCTGACATTTTTGTCTAAATTCTAAAGTTACTTCCTATAATAGCTATGCATCTAGATTGTGAAAGAGATGACAAAGGAGCAGGAATCAAGTAAAGGAATATATTTAATTTCACCAAAAATACTTTAGACAAATAGTTGAATGCAATTTAATTTATTTGAAAAATTCCCTAAGATATGTCTCTGCAACTCTGCTTAGAAGACCATGCAGAAGCCACATAATAAGAACTTCACCTATCTAAAGTATTTCTGAATTGTCAGTCAGTGAATAGCAAAGCTTCATACTGATTTGAAGTTATTATGATATGTACTATGACAGAAGCTTCTTCCTCCATGCATGTTTCTGTAGTGTTTCTCAGGGCTTCTATTGAGAGATCACCTCTGGAATGACAGGAATGACAGTATTGGTAGCTTAGAGTCAGATCCCAATATAAAAGGAAAATCTTGATTTCAGTCTGTGGGATTTTAAGCTATTTTTATCTTACATAAGATAGGATTTTCCTTCCTTATGTTATGCAGTCTTTAATCTTTCCATCAAAAATGGGATCATATGTGGTTATCTTCTCACAGAAACTGGAATCTGAGAACTTACTAAATAACACTGTGAGAAATTGAATTATGCGGGTTTAAGACTGACAATTATGGGAATATGTGCTGTACACTTGTAGGCCTGGATTCAATATATTTCTGCATTTACTTGAGGAGTATTGAGACCTCAGGCATTTCCTGGCCTTTAGATAAAACAGCTTCACAATTTTATGTCTGAAAGGCCTTTGAGCAATTTCTATGCAGTATTGGCCTGCAACTCTCTTGTATTATCAATGCTTTAAATTCTTGGAAGACAAGTGCTCCTGAAATGTGTCTCCTGTATGGAATTGTTTTGTGGGTATTTTCCTTGAAGCTTATGAAATGATGCAGTAAAATCTTATGTCAGACCCTGGTTTTATACACTATTTCTGGTTGTTTATACTATTTCACTATCCTTTACTTATAAGTAAATGAGTCTAACACACTGACATTAAAGGAGAGCTGAGCTGACTTCAGTACATATCCAAGCACATAGGTGGCAAAGCACTGAGACGACAAAGGTATCTTTCATTTTACATATGATGCAATATGAGGAAGACTCCCAATGTACAATTAATGCCAGGCCACTGCTAGTGATCCTGCAGAAACCATACAGGAAGGAATAGAGGTTGTTCTTGCTGTACAACAGATTTGGTGACCGTGAGGCTGCATGGAGAATTTTGCACAGGATAACTAAAAGTCTTCCTGGTTTGAGAGAGCTTGGCCATCCCTTTTCTGACAGACATTTGAAGGTCCTGCAGCAGCAGCATTCAAATATTGCTTGCACAAACTGTTATGCTGGAAAATGTTTTACATACTGGTTATATGTGTTGTGTGTTGTACAGCGTGGCTCAGCAGCAAGTCCTGCAGTAAATAACCTCTTTGTGTGTCTGTATGTTAGGAGCTTTGCCTTAGAACTGAGCAGGTCATCCTGCAAGGAGAATGGCAGTCAGATAGGGAAAGGCTCATTTTTGGGAAGAATTTCTGTCTGAGTGCTTGTTGTTTCACTGTCACTGTTGTAGAGCTGTTGTGTGCATCGTTTCACATTCCCACGTACCTGAGGCTGCAGGGAGTGATGCCCACTGTCCTCATGGCATCAGGCTGTGAATTGGGCAGGGAGCTCTGTGCTGAGGGTGCCAGTGGAGGCTGGATGTGATGATGTGTTTATCTGCCAGACATAATTCCTAAGCATGTGCATGTCGTGTTTCAAATAGCAGGCAATCCTCTGCACTGCTTTCAACAAGGGTGGCTGAGCCCAGACGTACAAAGCTATTGAGACTTCACGTTCTTTCGGGTTAAATCTCACTTTTTCTTCAGGTTTTTCAAGAGGGTCTAACCCAAATTCTAAGATCTATAGGATATGTTTGCTCAGAATCTTTTAAAACCTGTTTTTATGTGGAAAACACAGTTGTATGAAACAAGTCTTCAAGTGTTGCAACTCTTTTCCTTCCTTCACACCCATAATGAAATGCCCTGCCATTTCCCGAGATCTTTTAGAGCAGAGAAACCAATTTGTATAATATAAATTGGTTTCATTTTGTGATGTCTTGTTACTATTCAATAACAAGATTAAAATAATTTAGCACCTATTTTTAGCTTGGTTAGCATTCATAGGGCTGTTTTAATCAACCTGACTTCAGAAAGATTCCATTATGTTAAGCTTATCCCTGGCTGCAGATGAAATAATTCTGGATTAATGTCATCAAGGTGTGCTTTGAAGGTGGGAGAGTAGGCCTTACATTGATAGCAACTGTATTAATAGCTGAACATATAATTTTTCTTGTAAAAATTGGAGAAATTTTTCTTTGGTTATGCATTCATATGAGACTGAATCTTTTTTTTTAGCGTGGATAAGGTGCCCTGAGAAGAGTAAGGATGCTGACAGAAGAACAGGAATCAAACTATCATCTTCACACTTGAGATTCAATTTAGTATACTACTATTTCATATGAAATTAGTTGCCTCAATGCTAATAAAAGTAGGTTATTTTAAGGGTGACTTTTTATGAGAGTGGTGTAGAACTTCTCTAGCAAGTCTGACTTACTTTCTCACTCCTTTTTTTTTTTGTTTTATCCTGATTTCTCAGTGATTCTTTAACTGATTTCATTCCTTCTTTACCAGAACTCTGTATCATCTTATTTCTGTTTTCCTCTATAGTTACTCCAGAAGTTATCCTGAAGCCCTTGTGGTCCACTTTATGCCCTGCTCACGATGTGTAAGATCACCAGAGTTCACCTTTCCATTTTATTTTTCATTGGTAAAATGGAGATGATGTCAGCCAAAAACCACATAACATGCCTTTTGTCTTTAACACAATTAGGACCTGTACTTAGAGTATGAACCTTATATCAAAAATCCTGAGTGCCTGGCTCACTTAAACCCTCTGCACATCTTTAATTAGAAGTGCAGATTTTCATGTCCAAACTTAAGCATTTAAAATTTAGTGAATAAATGTACTATGATAGGGCAAACTCAATCCCTTTTAATGAAGAGGTGCATATGCTAATCAGTGATATAATATGTTGGATTTTTTTTTTTTAGTTGTGAAATGAAATTCTTTCATTCATGACTGCCAAGAGTCTGGTCCACTAGTCACATTTGGTAATGGACATCTTCTACTATAGAAGGCTATAGTGCTTTTGTAACTACAAATTGTTTTTCATAACTTTTTGTACTGACAAAAAATGCAATTAAAATTTATCCTCCTGGGGAGAAAAATCTTCTTTGGGGATTATGCCACTTGTGTCATGGTTAGACAAAGTATTTCAGCCCTGTTTAATGGTTTATTCCAGTCATTATTAGGACAATACAATTTCAGGTGTGCTAGATATTAAGTATTTATACATTTTCATTTTGTAAATGTGTTTTTCCTTGCAGAAAATGCAATCTAGGTTCTTTACATAGCTTAGGTCTTAAGTTACACTTTCTGTAGTATGTAGAAATCCAGCTATGCATACATTGATAAAAGTGTACAGTTATAGCATTATGACTCCAATTATTTAGTTTCAGTGGTCTCATTATTTAATGGTGCAATATTTTATATATAAGCCTAAAGCAGAATTCCAGTCTTGAACTCCTGGAGCTTAGTAATTGCTCATCATTTGCAATTTGTACTTGTTCTGGACCATAGATATGTTACTCAACAAAACAAACTCTTCCATGTCATTTGCTTCATTGTTAGAGGGCAACTGAGGAATAGTAGCAGAAATATGTTGGCAGAAGGCAAGGAGATTACAAAAGGACAATAACTGATAGTAACAAAATATTTAATAATAGTATTGATGAAAGGTTTCAAATGCAAGTCTGTGATAGGCTACAAAGTTCACAGTTGAAATATTATGCATTATGATTTTTCTCTGTAGTGTTTGGGAGCTAGAGTGAAAAAGCTCCAAGACACTGAATGTGTATGGAAAGGGAAAATGCTGTTTGCCTAAGAACAGAGAAAACTGCCATTATTTTGTTATGAAAAGTTGCCCAAAAAAAGAAAAAAATTCTGACATTGTGCTTGGAAACAGTCTGTGCTTCAGTTTCTGTTGAATTCTATACAGACAGATTATAAAATTACTTTTGTGGCGATGATTTTGTTGTTCCATACCTCTTTTAAGGTAGCATAAATATAGCAAGTCTCTTCTGTAGGGAAAAAAGCAAACACAAAAGTAAGATTTATAATATATAATAAGATTAAAAGTAAATTATTTTAACAGAAATATCTAATGTTGGTTTGATTAACTGCAAAACATCAGAGAAAGTATAAATTAAAGCTGGGAATAAAAGCGTCTGTCTAATATCTAGGCACAAAGTTCAGACAACTCCATCATTTTAAGCAGCACACAAACAATTATCTTAGTTACGGTCTCTGCATTAGTGGAAGAAGCTTCAGGGTTTTTTTTGTTCTGCTTTTAACTAGGGACACATCTTATATTGTGTCTTTAAAAACTTTGCAGTTAATTACAGAGTAAAAAAAAATAAAACAAAACTAACTAACAAACATTTCCAGCAAGCCCAGCACCTATTCAACCAAGCCTAACAACTGGTTTCTGTGATAATGTCACAGTATTCTACCTCAAATTACAGTTGCCACATAAAGTTACTGTGGTCAGAAAGCCAAGACCCTTGATTTGAATGCGAAAATTAAACACAGTCCTAAAATTCTCGTGGTTCTGAATTGGAATGAACATAAAATTATTTGTTTTAAAGTGTGTGCTTAACTTTCATGTTTATCAGATGGATGTCTATAAAAGTAGAAACCTGAATGAATTGATTTTAAGAGGAAAATATGTTGGAATTGGAGAATATAAACAATGCAGACAAACACTTGAATAATTCTGCAGGATTTGATTCAGTAAGTCCCCTTGCATGTGCCAGGGAAACATGTTATTCAACAAATACTCTTTTTACTCAGACTGCTTTTTATATTTCTGCCTGAAATTCATAAAGTAAGGAAGAACATTTATGAAATATTAAGATATTATCGTGACAGTTGAAATGCAGTGCTACAGGGCTCACTGCATAAAAATTATATCATTCTGCTGGCTTTGAAATGTTTTATGACGCTTTTTGAGGGCCTCACAACATTAATTTTAAATCAAAAAATTATTCAAAAAATAAGTGGAATTGCATGTCTTTGCAAATGGCAGAATGAACTGTTAGAAAAGGGATGGAGCCATACAAACCCAAATCCATTTCAATTCTCTGGTGTAGTCAATAATGCTTATCAATATACTTACTATCAGAGTGTAAGATTGTTCTTCATTTTAAACCAGAATTTCCTTTACAGAAGAAATTATGAATGTCATTGCATCTCAATATTACTAAGTATTTCCCATTCTTAATGATCAATGAGAAGTACTTATACAGCAGTCTTTTAAGATCAAATACTGTCATGTTTCCCAATTCCTTTTTTCTCTGCCATTTCTTTTCTTCAAAAGTGTCTCTCCTGAACAAGTTACTGGGGAAAAGATGTGGCGTAGTAACAATGGGTGTCTGAGAGTGCCTTTAGGAAGCACAAAATTGATGGGCTTGTTATGAATCAGGGGATGACTGTAAGAAAAACTATTTTTTTTTTTCTGAAGCACAGCTTGCCCTTTCATTATGATTCATAGGTATAAGGGTAATGTCTTCTTCCAGTTGATGGAGGACTTGAATGACACTTCCTGTATGGCAGACTGATCTTAATGTGACCGTCATGTTCTTGAGAAAGATAGTGCCAGTGTTGCTTCTCTTTTAGCACCTCTGTGTCAGGGATAAATCGTAGTATTCCTTATCCTTCCTTTGCACTGGTAAGTACAGTGATCATTCATTTCTGATCTTCACTTAACTCAGGACTGTAAAGCTGGGCAGAGAAAAAGCAAGCTGTCATCATTAGGAAAACAGCAGGTTCACGAGTAAAAACAATTCTTTCTTATTTTGGAAGCGAGGTGGAATTGTTGTCCCTTAGGTGAGGTTAAAGAGATTGCTTGCCCCTTGTGTGAAGGTTGCACACTCAATTTCATACTCAAAAAGATTGATCCTAACTCCCCAGAAATCAATGATTTTTAAATTTTTCCCTGCCTTAATGGACACTTTCTTGTGTCATAACTTTACATCTTGAAAAATTTGATTGATTTTTTTAAGCACTTTCAGTAAGTCTAAAATCCTTCCTCATTTACCATAATACATCACGCAGATTTGAGACAGGGGATATATCTTGCTTTCAATCATAAAATAACTTCTTATTTTGCTCTATAGAAGCCTTATTCTGATATCTGTGTGGAGTAGACCCTACAGCTGCTTACTTCCTGCGTAGCTGGTAGCTGTGCAGCCCCTTGTGTGGGGTTCTGCACGATGTCACAGGGTGGCCCTGAGTCCCCACTCTGCTGGCGCCGTTTGTTGAGGCAGCGGCCGTCGCTCGTTTCACTGAAATAAGCGTGCAGCAAATGGCACTGGGGGCACATGCAAACCCTTCACGCAGAAGGGATGCAGGACTTTGAGTGTGGATGCTGTGTCATCATACGCGGCGTGTTTTGGTTCTGACATTTCCTATGAGATTTGGATATGTGACTGTGAAGGACGCTTAAGTGAGAATTTACAGTCTCCACTTCTCAAGAACTGTTCTCGCAGACATCTTTTCATTAAAAATCCTTTCTTAGGATTTTTCCTTCTGAGAAGCTGAGAGGCTTCAGAAACAAAATGCAAACAATGGTTATCTGCTGCTGTGGAATGCAACAGGTGGATCCGTGATTGGTCTCGTGTGGATGTTTAGAATTAGTGACCAGTCATGGCAGAGCTGTGTTTCTCTCTGTCCGAGCCACAGACCTTTGTTATCATTCTTTTCCTTTCTATTCTTAGCTTAGCTAGCCTTCTGAGATGAAACTTTTCCTTCTATTCTTTTTAGTATAGTTTTAATGTAATGTATATCATAAAATGATAAATCAAGCCTTCTGAACATGGAGTCAACATTCTCGTCTCTTCCCTCACCTGAAAGCCCCTTGTGACCACCGGCACAGCTTCTCAAGAACATTTTTATAAAATTAGCGCCTGCTTTATTACTTATGCCAAGGTTATTTTTTAAAGTGTTTATTCAGTGTATTAGCTTAAACGATGGAAAGCCTTTCCTCCTCACAGCTTTGTGCAGTCTTGTTTTTTATTTAAACACTCCATGAATTGTCATGCCTGTGTTTCAGTATATTTGTGGAACATTTTATGCTAGGTATTATGTGATTAATCCTCAAAGATTATGATGTCCTCAAATCTGTGTGTAATTCAACAAATGCAGATTAAAAAGCTTTTAGGTATTGAAAATCATGGATCTCTTGGGGACCTGAACAATTATTTCATTATTTTGCCAAGGAAACCAAGCCATTAAAAATCATGTGCTGTAAGTTCTCTGAAACCAGAGGGTTGAGTGACACTATTGCCTGGTTTTAATTTGCTTGATCATTTATTTCTTTCCAGCTGGCTCCTTAGAAGCTGATTTTGAAGAGCTCTTCCCACACCAAGCATACTCATTCATATGAGAAGTATACAACCAGTTTGCACAGATACCTAAACTTTGTGAACAACAGAATAATTTATCTTTCACTTGATTGCAACCCTTCCCTTCTCATATTTTTAAAGAACATCTATTAGAATTAAAAATGTAGTTAATAACTTTAGCCAATTATGTGGAGCTTAGCAGCTGAAAAATGAATTGTAAAAATTGTGTTTGGCCTAATCCAGAGACAACCATTTTCTGTTTTGAGATATGAGTTCTGAACTATGGTAATTCTGATTAGGAAGGCCTCCAAAAGGTGGGAAGTTTCAAGTAAATTCAGCTAATACTAATTTATCTAATTTGGTGTGTGAGTTTTATAGAAGTTAGATTCTTGTTACCCAAATACTGATTGGTCCAAATTTTTTTTTAATCATTCCATGTGTACATTTCTATCTGAGTTTGTAAATGGATTATTTCTCTCAACTAATCTCTTTGATTTAGAGGAGGCTTTTGGGTTTGGTGTTTTGTTTTGTCCTGTTTTTTTTTTCTTTTTGAAACAAGTACTGTCAAAGTGGCTTACAGTAAGAATTGTGTTTAATACCGGTAGGCCTGGACCATGATGTAGTTGTGACTTGGAATGACAAACTGCTGTCTTTTACAGGTCACTAGAAGCCTTCCAAAGGAAGGGAAAAACCAGTTTGATTATTAATCAGTGGTTTATCATAGGTGGTAGATCATATGTTTATATGATCACTGAAAATACTTGGAGTTATACTAACATACTAAAGTGGTTATTTTTTCTTTTAAGGCAGATGCATTTTTTGTTGGCTGTTCGTTGCCATAAAGGTTTCTTGCAAAATGCGAAATTGTAAGTTCTATTTATTGTCCCTGGAGACATAGAATGATACATGATTGCCCAGGTTTAGTCTGAAAAGATCTGAATATTCAATCCTCTGTTCTTCTCACTGAGCTACTTGCATTCAGTTGGGGTGGGTAAATCACCTGTCAGGAACTCGAGTAAATTTGGAAATACACAATGAAGAGCTACAGATGGATACCTCTGAAGTACAACATCCCAGATCCTATGGAGATGTGGGTCACAGTTCTGAGATGCTCCTCTGCCGGTATTGCTTAGGAAATCCCAGTAGAAGTCAAGGATGCAGAAGGTAATACTGGGTGATCATGAAATCCTAGATGAAATATTGTTAATAAGACTGTGAGACAGAAAGTAAATGTAGTAGGGAAAGAAAAAGTATTATTCAAAGCTTCTGATTTTTAGAACTTTGTGCTTCTCTAACTCACATAGGAATGTGGTACTTGTCTGAGTGCTTCCTTACTTCTCTTCTACATGTTTCTTGTTACAGTAATAATTAAATGTTGTTCATTCCTCACATTATCAGGAATTCTAATGGCTGTACCAAGGAGAAAATTTGCCAAGAACAATACCCTTTGAATCACTTCAAGATAATTAGCTTTTTTCCCCCCATTCTTTTCTTGAGACTTTTTTTTTACTCTGTAGGCAATTAGGTAGGAATAAAAGAATTTTTGGCATTAAAGGACTAAGGGACTTTTTAGGATAAATTCAATGGTGGGCTAGTATTTCTCATGAAATTTCATATTTATTTAAGTATATGGTACAGTAAATGTCCTTCTGTCTGCAGGATTTAAAACTAAAAAGAAATAAAATACTAATACTACTACTACTACTACTAATAATAATAATTTAATGTTTATAATTTTTCCACTCAGGTATGATAGCTGACCCTAAGCACTTCACTTATTCATCACCAAAGTATTTCAGTAGCAGGAAATAACAGAAATGGCAGAAATATTAATTACCAACCTAGAAGACAGAAAACATGTTGGAAACTTTTTTCAAACTATTATGGACATTTTCTTGGACCACATATACTGACTATATTTTCCATGTTATCACTTCATATATTCTCTCATCTTGTCCCAGTTGATTTGTTCTTACATTTCTCCAAGACTTCAAGAGATTTGTTACATGGAATTGAAATATGCTTTTAAAAAAGCTAAACTTCTCCTGAGATTTTAGGTTTATACAAGCTCTATTTTTTGTGTGGTAATTGTATGAAGAATTTAGAGGCTGAATCAGTCCAGGGTCGCTGCTTTGCTTACACAACATGTTCTCTGCTGGAGCACTCATGAGGATGACAGTACAGGCACGTGAGCGGGTTTAAGTCAGTAGGTTAAGTACTAACAGAGGGATGCTCTCATTACAAGTATTAACTGGTTCCAGGAATTTATATCATAGAAACAAGGCAGCAAATAAAAACACTCATTTTTCTTACACAATTAAATTGAATTCAATTAAATTGGATTCATAATGAAGGTCATTGTTGATGGCTGAGTGAAAGGCCATTCCAATTCACAATGCAAAGTCAGGATAAGAAATTTAATTCAGGAAGATTTAGTGTCTCTTCTTCCTCTAGTATTTCTCTTGGAAAGGAGCTATGAAAGCTTTTTAGCCTGTATTAGATAGCAACCAAACTACGGGTACAATCAAGATGATGTCAATTTTGTGATGTCTATAGTGTCTCCTGCTTTTTCTCATTTTACTACTACTCTTCATGATTTCTGTGCTCTCAAGACAACAGCATAATATGAAAAGGTTAAAAACTTGAACTAAATGTGTGAAAAGCCATTTCTGGAAGTTTATTCATCGTTCTTTACATATTCCAAAGTGTGATCTGACCCATGGGTAGCCTGGAGAACTCTAAGTCCAGCAGAACATGCAGCTGCTTTACATTCAGAGATATTCTAAATCCTTGGGTTTGAAAGGGAACCTTTAATGAGACTACCTACCACGTCACACTTTTTTCCTGAGTTTGACTTCTGCCTGCTTGAAAAGGATGGTGTTGCACTTTTTGGAAATTCTAGCACCAGCTCTACTTATTATACAAGTGTGAATGAACGGAGAAGAAAACTCAGTGATTGGCTCTGTCATTCTTGACCACACGTGCCAGACTTGGTCCTGAGGATGAAGTTCAGTGCTGTGGGGTTTTGAGGTGCAGCATGCCTCAGAAAACTGCAGCTTCTCTTGCTGTGTGTCAGGATAGTATCCTTGTGCATTTTCTTTGTCTGAGGCTGTTCCCATCCCCACGTACTTTCATGTATGTTCTTTCTTTGGAGGCTTAGCTGGTTTTGCATTGCTGTTTATGGTTTGTCTTGGTTCATGGGTTGCTAGAAACCTATAGGAGTTTTGAACAAGAATGCTGATGTGACTGTTTATGTGACTAATCTATTCATAGCAAGTCTACTGACTTCAAACACACAAATATAGAGATAGTCCCTAAAATTTCACCATATAAAGTTTTCTAGATTGTTAATTTTATTTCCTTAAGGAAAGTGGGATGCCTTTGTTAAGTACTTTAAATACATCTAGTCTTTTCTTTTAAGGGCCTGCATTCTCACAAGGGAACCACTCAGTGCTGTGATTGGATTAATGCAAATTGGATGGGAAGATTGGGCTGGGGTAGGAGCAATTGAATTTGGAAAGTTTATGAGAGCTGCTAGTTCAGGGTGAATAATAAAATAAAGACAGCAGTTTTGCAATTTTGAAAAGCTCTGTGCTATGTAATAGACTATAATTTAATTCTGAGAGACTTTTTTATTAGATTTTTTCCCAAGTAAAATCACAATTCCTATTGTTCCTTATCATATGTCTCATTACTGCTGCAAGTATTATCCTCTTTATATGATTAGTGTGACTCATACTTAGCTGTCTTCGTTGTTTTGTACACAATTGCAGGTAAATAATGGAAGCAATTTGATGCTTCTGAATAGACCAATAGGTACTTTGGGGTTTTTTTTCTAAACAGGGATGTATATTTTAGCAAAGGAGTGATGATAAGCCTTACGTTGAGATCATCAACAGATGCATACCTCTGGTAAAATATCTCAGCATTGGTCAGAGTAATAAACCTGTGCCAAGCAGTGGTTCTGAGGTTCCCAATAAAAGTGTATGAAGTTTGTCATCATTTACCCTCATTATCCTTTGTAGATACTTCTGGAAAACATGTTATTATCATTTGTATATGTAAGCATAAAACTGTCATAAGAAATGTACCTAGCAAACAAATAATCACTCTTTGGGGGAAGTTGGCTCTGTGAGAGAAGGAACACTTTTCATGCTCTGCTGAGTACTTCCAAAACCAGACAAAGCCAAAGGGAATTGGAACAGTGAGGTTTCAGTCCGCTACATTGTGGAATTGAAGGGGCTACATTGGTTGGGCAGAAAAAAGCGCTCAGTTCCAGTTCCTGAAGAAGCAATGGTTTAAGAAATCTAAAACCAGGGCAGTGATGACATAAGAAATGTGTTACTGTTGAAACTGTGTGATGAATTGAGGCTTCATTCTTACTCCTGCTCAGAGTTGTGTGTAGCTATAAATTCAGCAGGGTGGCAGTGTCTGAAGTTGTCTTGGTGTTGATCGCCTGGTTATTTTTTTATTTAAAAAAAAATTAATTAATGCTTACCTGGGGTAAGAGATCCTGCATTTTGGCTTCTGGATTTTACTTGTGGAGCAGAGCACAAGTTCTGCTCAAGAAGTACAGTAAAACTTTCACAAAATGGATCAAAGGATATTGGGTATTACTTTTTGCCTGCCTTAGGGCATCTCAAGAAATTTGGTTTAGTTACTGCATGCCCACATTAATTATTGTGTGATAGTGCTAGAACATTTTTTATTTATTATCTTTTCTACCTCTTGAATTTTCAATTTTAAACTGATGATTAACACTTTACTAGAGTTACTGACTCATATTTTTACGTTTCCCTCCCTATTTGCCTTCCCCTTTTCCCCTTTGGATTCAGATAGTAATTAACACAGTAGATGTCATTCAAACTACGAGGAAAATCAGTTGAAAGTATTGTACTGGGAAATGTTCTAGACTAAGTTATAAAAAGCATAATTAAAATATTGACAAATAACTGAGAAACTGAGTTGTAAAATAAAGGACAAATCCTACCTATTTTTTTTTGTGAAAATACTAATTTTAATTTTTTGGGTATGTAAATAATTTAAAGTGATTCATTGGTCTAAATATCTTGTGGAACTAAGTATTACATTTTTCCTGTAGAAGTCAGTGTCACCTCCTTCTTCATCATGGAAAGGTCCAAATGGCTGAATCTGCCAGACAGGTTTCCACTGTTAGATCTATTCACTAGA
Source organism: Melozone crissalis (assembly GCF_028551555.1). Lineage (NCBI taxonomy): Eukaryota > Metazoa > Chordata > Aves > Passeriformes > Passerellidae > Melozone > Melozone crissalis. The sequence continues at coordinate 26,770,088 of NW_026535820.1, forward strand.
TCCTGCAATAAGCCCACCAATTCCACATCAGTAATTTGTTGAAGTACAGAGCCCTGTTAAAAAACTAATGCTCCTTCACCTTGGATAGTTAATTTTTTTTACTATTAGACATGTAGTCAACCAACAACATGTACAAATGCACAAGCAAGTATATGTTTCATAGTTGTTCTGAAAAATTTAGATGCTTTTTGTATATTTACAATCTGGACTGCTTTCCAAGGTGGAGGTAATTTTTTTCATGCTTTATGAAGCATGAGACCCAGACTCTGTTGTTGTTTGTAACGGTTTTTCTTCATATGCTTACAAACATATGCTTTAAAATTCAAAACACAAACTACGGTGAAAGTTAAGTGGAAGTAAAAAGAGACAGTAACAAAGGGAATATGAGAATTGCAGTGAGAGAAGCAACAGTTTAAGAATCCATATATATGGGTTCAAGGTGCTCTTCTTCAGGATGTAAATAATACATTACTATCTAACTGTAATTTTAATTTATTGTGTTATGTTAATTTGGCTTCGTTTCTTCTGAAGAGCCTTCCAGGGACATTTTTCAGAATATATTATCATAATTTTTGGATTTTAGTATTGCTCAATATTAAAATAAATATTAATTATTTTTATTAACCTGGGAAATAAATGTAATAGCAATAATGGGCTCTAATAATGGAAATAATACCTGTCAGAAACTTAGAGATCATCCTTTAACATTTGTGTAATGTCTGCTATATGAGTGTGAAAACCATGGATTGGTACGAATGCAGTGGTATTTCTCCAAGTGGAGGTAATCTATAAGAGCTTGTCCAAAAATGGTTAGAGATTTTTTAAGTGGCCTTTAATTATTTTAGCAGGTTTTATGGATGTTTCTGTTAGGTTTTATTAGCATTTCCACTTCTGGACTGTGGCTTTTATTCAAACCCAAGATGTCATGATTTCATGATGTCTATGTTTATGAGACTGCCACATGTTGCTGTGGAAATTATTAGAAAGTCATAAATAGAAGGCCTACTTCTGTATGAGGCTTATGAGGCTTTGCTCTCTTTGCTTCTCCTTATTTATGAATTTATTTAGCAATGCAGCTACTACAAATAGTCAGTATTATTCAGGATACAATTATGGAAGTATCAGTGCCAAAAGTGCAAGAAATCACCAGATGTTTTAAGAAAAGACTGGAATAATCAATAGGAAATTCATATCCCTTTTCTACATGAATCCTGATGTTAAAAACAGTTGGATTAATATATTCATTCCAAATATCTTTTGATTTGTAGCAGTTATATTACTTTTACTTGTAAGTGCTTTTCATCTGTTTCTAAGCTTTCTTTCCCCAAAGCCTTAATTAAATTAATGTTCTGATGTACAGTAGGTTAATACAATTTTCATTTTACAGATGAAGAAACTGTATCTAAAAAGGTCACATTTCATGTCAGTGACAGATGGAGGTACACAGCACTCTTCCGCGTTAGCCACTGAGAAAAAAATAATTCTTCAATCTGTGTATTTGCAACCATTACCATAATCAAACACAAATGCACAGAAGTTGAACTTTTCACTCTAAGACCACATATTTGCATCAAATGAAGGAGGGGAGGAGGTAATGAAAGTTTTAGGAGGTAGCCAAAGCAGAGGAATAGAATCATTCCAGTGGATCAGTCGCTAGACATTGGACAAAAATGTGTTCATATCATATGTGTTTATGTGAATAGACATGGTGTATGTGTTTATGAATTTACATATACGTAATGCATTTTTAAGCAAATTTTCAGAGAGCTGTGGAAAATATTTCAGGAGATTCGCAGTCTAATTTTATCTTGAGGGGTATATCAGCAAGTATCATACTTTACAGAGATTTCTATTTCCCCAGAGTTTGAAAGGAAAGTGCTGCTCAGTACTCCAAACTAGAAACTAATAGGAAGAGAATAAAAAATCTGTAGTGGAAGGAGCAGCTGGCATTTTCTGCAGAATTGAAATTCTAGAAGTTTATTTATAGAAAAAAATGTTTCATTTCAAACTTGTAAGTAGGCTTTTGAGACCCTCTCTCTTCTTGAAAATTCTACACATTCTTAAATCCAAGCTCCTGGGAGTTTTATCTAAAGAGAATCTTCATCAAAACAAGGACCTGGTATCTAGGTTTTCCAGGATTTCTAGGTTGTTCCTGAGGTTTTGAGATGTCTAAATGTACTTCTGAGTTGAATTTGAAAGCTTTGATATCTATATCACCTCACCAGGCTAGTTCGAGACTGAAAAACCTGTTAACTCTGGCTTCAGGATGGTTTGAGTTGCAGGTAGGATGTTTTTAGGTGACTTGGAACAGTTTTCTAAAAGAAAAATTGTGATTTCTTATGAAAACTGAAATTTTCCATTGTAAGTCATGACACTTGAAGAATACACATTTTCTACCAAAGTCATTGGCAAAAGAGTAAGCCTCAGCCATTTCCAGTAGGGTTATTAATGATTACTGAAGACACTAGGGAAGTAAGTGAAGAAAACTAACTTTTGTAATTGAATATAGCAGGGTATTTTATATGGTGAGTCATTTGATTAGAATGACTAGAAATGAAGTTAGATACATATTTATCCAAATTTAATTTTTAGCAAGACCCTGACATAACTACCATTGCTTGTAATTTTTTCTCTCTATCCAGAGTGAATGGCACCACAGTAGAACATCTGAATAACTTCATCCTCATGAACACACATACTGCTGCATTGAAACACCCTGCTTTGGTTGCACTTAACATTTAGTTGTTCACCTGCATAGATGATCTTCTGTCCCAGTCGTATTTTTGTTTATGTTGCCAGGACAGCAAGGAGGAGCTGTTCAGCAACATGTGCACAGGACATTACAAGTCTCTGCTCTCCTGTACCTGGTCTTAGACTCTTTACCTATGCTGTAGATGACTCCTAGAACCTCAATCTCCCCACTTGCAGCTCTTGGACCTGACATTCATGGTCCCACTTGAGTTGCTGGCACTCAGACCTCACCCTGTGCTTGCAGATGAGTCCAGCTCGAAATTCACTGGCTCCCACGTGTGCATGCTCAGAGCTGAGGGTGCACCCACACATAGTCAGGAGATAGGGTGGGCCATGGTGTAGCACAAGGTTCAGACATGCTGAGCAACCCCTTTACATGCAACCAACCTCTGTCCTTTTCTATTTTCCCATTTTTATCCCTCCCAGATCCATCTTGATCCCTCTTTTTGCTTATCTTTGATCCTGTCCCTAAACATCTGGAATATCAAATATTTTCACTGCTTTATTCCCAAATTCTTTTGTAAAAAGTCCTACACCCTGGTGACCCCATTTAATGAACATGGCTTCCTGGTGAGAGTTTCCTTGTTTACCTGCTTCAGTGGGTGTCTTCAACATGGACAACCATCTCATTGTTTTCCTTCAGTGGCCTTTGGAGTTGCCAGTGGTGTGCTCCATTTTCCTTTCTTAGGTTACTGAGGATCCTACACATAGGGATCACTGCTCCTTTGTATTTTTGGTGATCAGCTGTTTTTCAGAAAATCTAGCATTTGCCATGAGAAAAGATCACTGTTAATGATGTTATTCAGGAGGCCACATTAAAAGTTGCCTCACGTTCCTAAAGCAGAGGTTGTGTAGGACTGAGGGTCCTCATGCAGCGCTGTGATTTGCACTATCCCTTTTCACAGCTGCTTTGTGTGAATTCTTGTGCTCTCTTATGTCCAGTAGAACTTTAGTCCTAAGGTTTCAGAAATTAAAATTGCTTCCATTTTTACCTTGGGAAAGCTAGATTTATGAGACATGCTCAGGTCACTTTTATTAGATTGAAGCAGAAGTTGCCAATTTCTTTTTGTAGCATAGCCACTGCACTATATATATCCTGCCCTAAAGCAGTACTTCAGGAAATTAGTGCAGTTCAGATCTAGGTGGAAACTGATCTCACCTGAAAGTTGCCTAACACACAGAGGGAGTGGATTTAAAGAAAAATTAAACTTTTCTGTCTTTCTGCAAGATATTTCTGCAAATATGATCAGGTAGCTTCTTGTGTAGTAATAACTTGTTTTAGGTTTCTTCTGTGCAGAAAATATATTTATAAGATATATTTAGGTTTCTTCTGTGCAGAAAATATATTTATAACCTTTCCTCTAATTTTCTAGATAAATAAGTATTTTAGTTAGGACAGTTACTTTTTGTGGGATCAAATGTCTAAAAATAGAAAATGACAGATAGAACATCCAAGTAGTTTATTTCTTTATGGAAATAAAGCTAAAAAGGCATAATCTAAGTTATGGTTTTAAATAACCTTAATGACAATTCTTATTGTCATCTGGGAAAGAATATAGGTAATCATAGGAAAACTGAGATTTTCAACAATTACAGCTTTAAAAGCGTTTATATATATATATCTTTAATTTTTGTGTGTCTTAGCTGGAGTTATAGCTGGAATTTTATAGGAGGGTGATGGACTCCTGGAGTTTCATTTGGAGGGTGGTGAAATCCTGGGAGAGTTGCTTTTTCCCAGAAATTATTTTATTCATAAAAGAGATGGTATTGTTTGGTGGACTTATTTGATGCAACTTTATTGGAATAAAAGCAGTCATCTGTAATACTCTTCTGGTTAAGCTGAACTACATTTCAAGACAAGTAGTTCAATCTCCTTTTGGAAAACTGTATTGAAATCTACAATGCCTCCCCTGCCTTCCCTTGGAAGTGACTTTTGTATTTTATTAATTAAAAAAAATACAGAAAATAGCAGTAGAGGAATTTTTACTGTTAGATGAACAGTTGTTAATGACAGAGATATAAAAGGACATGTGCCTCAGACAGGTAAACTATTGAAAGCTTTGTTTTGGTTTAAATATTGATGTTTACTGAATTTCTAGAGTTGGAACTATATCATGCCTCACTGTTTTTTTTTTTGATGTTTCTTCCCTTTGGAGATTAGGAACAAATTTTTCATTCTCTTTTGAATTTCTCTTAGCCAGTTTCTATTGATGTTCTTATTAATGCGTTTTTCGTATAATGTTTTCTTGTGTTGCATTTTTCTTCAGAAGCATTGTGTTTGTTGGGATAAAATGTAGCCTGGTGTACTTCGTTCAGCCTTGCAGAGCTCTGATGTCTTGCCTGTTTCCAAATGATTCAGGCATTCCACATATATGGTAATGAAACCTCTGTGTCTTATGATACTGAAATTTTGCCTATGTTCTCTGAATTCATGTACAAGAGTAATTATAGTGTCAGATGAGATGGTAGGGTAGAAAAAAACACCACACAACAAACAAACACAAAAGGACAGCTGATAATCATCTGGTTACTGCAAACTTCAATTTTGTGACACTTACTGAACAGCTAATGCCATTCACTGGTGTGGTTTTTAAAGATGTGGTGTTTATCTTGTCCATATAATGTATCGCTGAGAGAAAGAAGGGCTGATGTGCTTTAATGATATCATTGAAGGAAGGAGAGGTGACAGAGTTCTTAAGAAATGATTTTGCAGTCAAGTTACTAATATCCTTGGATATGAAAAGCACAGTGCTATTGGTTGCATGGAAATTTGTGCTGTACAATTTTATGTGATTTTCAGCTCTGTTCTGCAAACAGTGTGTGGTAAGAGCCACATAATACAGGACAGCATGTCACTCTGGGCTCTGTGGAGTAGCAGAAGGTTCTCTTAAGAGAGTTCTGATGTTTTACATTAAGTATACAAATACAGTTTGAACTGAAAGCTACATTTACATAGCCTTGTGTAATGAGTTGGCCCTAACCAGCAGCCAGGTACCCACAAAGCCACTCACTCACTCACTCACTCACTCACTCACTCACTCACTCACTCACTCACTCTCCCCATCCAGCAGGTTAGGGGAAAGAATAAGAAAAAATAAACTGAAAAATGCACTCATTGGATAAAGACAAATTAACAGATGAAGAAAAAAAGGGGGAAACCAATTCAAAGAAACAACCTCTTACAAGCAGACTGTTTTCCAGCTGGTGACCAAGCATCAGCCGCATTTGGAGGCAATCCCTTCCTCTGTCTCAGTTCTTCTTGCTGAACATTATGTTACATGGTATGGCTAATTTGGGTCAGCTGTTCCAGGCTGTTTTCTCTCCCAGCTTCTTGCCATCCCATGCTGGAGAAAGAGTCAAAGTAGTCAGAAGAGAAAACTTTGATTCTGTGCAAACACTGTTCCAAGAATGGCCAAAACATCGCTGTGTTTGGCTATAAATCCAGAACACAGCATCATGCAGGCTGCAGTGAGGAAAATTACCTTAATCCCAGACAAAGCACACCTTGTTAGAAGAACTAATAAATGGAATGTCATGTACCATTTTTAGAATCATATCTGAAATGAAGAGAACTTAACAGCAGTAGGTAATAAGTAACACGTTTGCATGGTGTGAATGGAGATGTACATTACATAGAAGTGATGGTGGTTAGAGGTACATGAAAAAGTTGCAACCCTTTAAAAGTTGCTTTATTTCTGCAGATATCTTTGCTCATTCTGCACTGTTTTCCATTATTTCTGTTTGAAGTATTTGCTATCGCTTGTTCATGGCAGCTTACAATGAATGGTTTCATTTGTTTCTCAGGACAGTCAGGCATTAGATCTTGCTGACCTTCAGCAATGCAGTGTTAGTCAGCACAGTCATGTTTTTAAGTCTGGATTGAGTAAGGTCAAAAGTAACTGGCTTTATGTGTTCTTTTTTTTTTCTCATAATTATGCTTGATCTGTTTGAAAATGTATAATTCACTGTATTAGAACTGTTCATTCTTTAGCTTACAAAGGCAGATAAAAATGCAAAGATAAAGGAAAGGAAAAATGAAGTACACAGTGAATGTAAGATTACTGTGTTGTGCAACAGACAGGGAAGAAATTAATTTTATTATAAAGATTTGAGCTCTGCATTTTATTTTATTCCAGTCTCTGTTGTTATAATAATTTTGCTTTTTTGCCCAGCACATTGCAGGAGCAGAATTTAGGCAATAATTATTTTGTACATAAGCATACTTGAAATTTGAAGAAGTCCATTATGTTCTTGATATAACTAGTTTTATAAGTCATTAAAAATGGATTTTTTTATAAATCACCTCCGAAAAATTTCAACAATACGAAAAAATGTGAGCTAACACCTAAATTTCAACATTTACCACCATAAAAAAGAGAACTGCCAATAAATATTCATGTCTAAGAACATGAAGTAAGTGAGGACATACATTGTGTATTTTCAGTATGACTGGTAAATTGGAAGCAGATTAAGGTAAACTAAATCCTGAGGAACTGGCAAGGAATACTTCAGGTGTGTGGATATTGCTGTATGTTTGCAAAAATTAGCTTTACCACAGTATTTGCTTGGTGGTGTCTTCAGTTACAGATACTTTGTTAATCCTTAAAACATAGCCTGAAACATTCCAGTCCTCCTTTTGGATTTTTCTTTTACCTTCCTGTTGGATATTTTCTCTAAATGCAGCCTTTTTTTTTCTCTATGAAAAGTCTTACATAAATACACATTTTTAAGAAGATATTCAAATGTCCATCTGTTCCCTGAAACTAATTCTATAAAAAGCTGACAGTAGACACGTTTTTAAACAAATTTCAGATTCAATTCAGAATTTATATTTAAAACTGATTTAATGGGAAGGTTAGAGAAGTCCACTTGATATTTCATAATATCATCCATACTATTCTTTAAAAAGTTTTTCTTCCAATAAAAGCCTATGTTTATCTGTTTCTTATTAAGAGAAATGTAGTGTTTTCAGATATCTTTGTCTTCTAGGGAGGATTCAGCTCTGTGAAAAATAATTAGGTTTACCAGTGGACAAAAGACCACGGAGTTACCAACTTGTAATGTAAAACCTGAGTAAAAATATATTGACTTCTTTGTGAGACATATACTGGACTTAAACCCAATTTCTGACTCATACGTGTAGTTAATTATTTAAAATAACATATACAGAGAGAGTCTGAATCAGAGTGTAAATTCTAACTTCACAGTGAGGCTTAGCTTTATTTCAGCTATTGGATTTTTATCTGGTTATATATATGCATATATTTCAAATGATTCTGTTGCTGTATCAGAACTGTACAATGTGCTGCACTTGATGCATTCTTAGCCTGTAATAACACTGCTATCAAGTTCAGCACTAGAAAAATTGAAAAAATACAATTTTTTGAGTACCACAGTAAAGAAAGTGTTGTTTTCTAAGTAACCAGTCTTATCCAAAACTACTATCTGTTCTTAAAAATGTCTTGGACATATGGACTAAGTAGTTGATAGCAATGAAAGAATCTTTGTGTATGAGTGTGTAGGAGTTTAGGAGAAGGAAGGAGAAGTAGGTGTTAAACATGACAGTAAGGTGGGAACAAGTGACAATGGGGGAATGAGAAATTTAATGCAGAAACGTATCTTGTGCAAGTAATCCTTGACACTTATGTAATTTTGTGTATGACTGTATCTACAAGCTATATCTGATTCAATACCTCTGCACTCTTACTCTGCTGTGTAAGGCAGGTAATTCCTTTTTATTTTAAGACAATGTTTATACATAACTTTTTATGCACATTCTCTCACAGAAAATAATCTTCGTTACTGTCTTATGTGTCTGCCAGGATTCTGGTAGCCATTGGTATAAGTTGCTTTTCATACAAGACACATAAGAGTCTTCAGTTGTGGCTTGGAGGTCCTTTAGTACTTATAATGAAAATTTCATGTCATATCTTTACTTATATCTTTACTTGACAGAATTCATAGGTACTGAAAAGGTGACTGATTTTGTATTTGTATGGGAAAAAGTTACATTTATCATGTACCTGATACTTTATCTTTTCAGGTTACATTCCTATCAAGTGTTTATACAGTAATTGAAAAGAATAGTTTATTATAATTTGAAATAAAATCAATTTATTTATAATGTGTCTAGAATGTGGAATATAAGAAAGAAATTATTTACTCTGCTTAGGTTTGGGGAAAAGTTTTCTAACCTTTAACAGCTAATTAATTTAGTTGCTGAGTGATTAAAAGAGCAGTGGATTATATTAAGAAGTTAACAACTCTCAGTAATGACCTGTTCCCCATTGGTATGCCTCTAACTTTATTACCTCTTGTGATAATTAAATAAAAACAGACCTGTGTAAGCTCCCAGGAAACACAACAAATGCTAAATTATGATCTATCATCTTTGTGTCATGCTGATTTTTGTTGCATATTTTATGGTTTTGTTCTCCCTCTGATTGATCGCCACAGGTTTTCTTCATTACAAGTGTGTGTTTTAGCATGTGGTTTGGGTTTGCATATGGAAGAACTAAAGATGAAAGGTTTAGAAAGACTGTGTCAGAAATTCATTGTCATAAAATAAATTTGACAAGGGATTAAGTTTAATTTTATCAATAACATAAGATTTTAAAAAATAGCTGTTGTGCCTTATTGACAGTTTACATTGTTTAGATCAATGGTTGTCTCTCCATTGTATTAACAAGAAAGGTCAGCTAAAATGACCAAGCTCAGACTTGTGTATAGATAAGAAGGGATGTTTTCAGTGTTTTGTAGAAAATGCAGGTTGTCTTAATCTAAAAACATGTCTCTTCCTTAAAACTCTGGTTTCTTCAGGCCAGTCTTTAAAATGTGATATTTTCAGTTGCGCTGGCACATTCCTTCTGTTGATAACCATGTACAGGAACAGCACAGTGAGGGCTCCACTGTCTGTCTCATACAGAGTGACCTCATAAAGTGAGCTCACAAACCTGAAAGAGCTGGGAGAACCTGTCACCAAGAGCACCAAAGTATCCTGTGTAGGTTCTTAGGTCCTTTTATTTAGGGCATGTACATCCTCACATAATTCATTCATTACCTGACAACCACTCAAAAAGTTTTGGACTTTTTAATGTTTGTTTTTTTTTTTCGCTGTTTTAGGTTCCAGAAGAAGCATGAGTAAAGAATTACAATGTTTAGAAGAGAAAATGGTGACAAGCTCATTCCTTTTTGTATCCCAAAGTTAATTCCAGACTTGTATCATACTTGCTCTGATGAACCCACTTCCTTCAGCAGTTTATATACCTACATAGCGGATCCATTACGTGTGAGAAACAAAACTTTTGACCTTGGTCTTTTGTCCCACTGCTTTATATATTCCCCTGGTGTCCAAGACCTAATTTATTTATGAACTTGTAGATGAGAAAAAAGACTTTATGTCCTGTAAGCAGCCAGTGTGGGGATGTGGTATATTTTCAGTTTCTTGTATTTCTGTATTTCTTGCTCTCTTGTGAAAGTGTTATGTATTCCTGAGGGTTGGTGGCTTCATGCCCAGGTGTGTTGCATTTCTGGAGCTAGGAGGCAGGAACGTATACTTTATATGCTCTCAGTCTGTAATCTGGTAGGATGAAATTCACTGTCTCAGCCAGCTGTAGATAATAGAACACCTTCTTTACATAAAGTATAAACTATCATCATTTGACATCCTAAAATTCAGGAGCAGTTCTGCATTGTAGCCTATGTCAAACAGCTTAAAACCATAAATTTTTAAACAAAGGAGATAACATTATAGATAAAATTCTCAAGATATTTTCCTTTGCCAAATAAAACAATACTAAATTTATCCCAAGCTATTATCAGCCAAATATTATTCATGCAGCCAAAATATTTAACTGTAGTGGAGATTGTTTTGGGTCTTATTGTTTATGCAAAGAAGTTCTGCAGTCAGGATATACATAACTTGAATATGTAAACCAATACTTTCTTACCTGATACATAAGAGACTCAGTAGGACCTACTGGGTTCTTAGATCAAGCAGTAGTGTGCTCACCATTCCTATGTCTTTGTTGACCAGTCAGACAGCATTTTGGAGAGGAATAGTTGGTACCTGCAAATCCCTGGAAAGGTTCTTCATGGCTCCTATGTGTCTTTCCTATACTGTCAGCACTGATGTGGATGACACAAGGTATTAAACCCTCCTGTGTTGGCATTTACTTCCTTAAACCCTTGACCTACTCATAATTAATAACACTACTTCAGTCTATAATTGCAGCTAAATTTATTCAGCTGTTTTGTAACTTGCATCCTTGGTACCCAACCAGGGGTTTGGAGTGAGGGTTGGCTAGGGTGAGGGAGGACTGTAGCTGGGTCTGGAGAAAGAAATGGTGACAAGTTATAGTGGTTAGGTATCCTTTGTATTTGTGTATATTTTTTATACATCATGCAGGTGTAATTTTCCAGACCTTACGGCTCACTTCACATGTTCCTCTGTATGAGAAATAGAATAAGGGTGGTTGCTTCAGGATTCTGAAGTTTAAGAAATTTTAGCCTAGGTGATGATCCCTAGCAGAAAATTTCTGGCTCTTTGCTCAGAGCATTTATATACATTCGGTAAATTGCTCTGCCACTGTCACCAGTTGGAGTAAGAGTGTCACAGAGCACTACAGGACAATTAAAGTTTATGGATTCCCACCAACCAACGACAGCAAAGGACTGCTAAAAGTCATCCAGTTCTGCAGATTGCCCTGAACCTGCCTTTTGTCTGTCTAAAGCTGTGAGCAGGCCTGAAGAACAAGACTTGGTAGATGAGAAGCTGGACATGGGCTGGCAATGAGCACTCACAGCCCAGAAAGCCGACTGCATCCTGGGCTGCACCAACAGGAACATGCTCAACAGGGCAAGGGAGGCGATTATGCCCCTCTGCTCTGCTCTTGTGAGACCCACCTGGAGTGCTGCATCCAGCTCTGGGGCTCAAACACAAGAAGGACATTGACCAGCTGGAGCAGGTCCAGAGGAGAGTCAGAAAGCCAGGGATTGCAGCTCCTGTCCTGTAAAAATCCAGTCTGACAGAGTTGGAATTGTTCAGTCTGGAGAAGAGAAGCTTCAGGAAGACCTCATAGCAGCCTTTTTGTACCTAAAAGGAGATTGCAGTAGGGATTCATGCAGCATAACACATTTGTTTTAGGTCACGTTTCTCTGTGTGTATTATTTCTTCACAAGGCCTAGCCAAGAAGGAGTTCGTTTGTGGTTCCTAGAACTCAGCTGGCCAAAGTGTGTAATAGAAAAATAATTACTGTTGAGAAAATGGTTTAATGTTTAGGGTGAAGTTCATCTATTTTTGTTTTATGGAATGTGACCCTAGATATTTAGGGAAGAATTTGAAAGTCTGTGAAGAATTGCAGTGAACCTTCAGCAATAAATATGAAATGGCAGTATCTCCAGAGTAAATCTGAAAATATATATTTTTATATGTCTAAGAAAAATATAGCAGATTTTAGAGGCAATGAAAAGATAACATAAAATGGTATAGCGGCATTTAGGGATACAGTTTCCTCTGTTGTAAGCATATTAAAATAAACTGGTATCTGCTATTCATCTTTTCTGACTTCAACAGAAAGGGCAAAATTATCATGTTTCTACAGTTCTAATGCCTTTTCATTGTTTTAAACTTTTATTTCTCAATTATTATTTACATTGTAAGTTTTCTAGTTTATTAGTCATGCAAAAATACGTCTCAGCAGCAGTCTGGTCTTTTCTGCTTTTACAGTCATTACACTATAGCACTGATTGATTTACATTACCAATGGCAATGAAGTGGCATTGCAGCAAACTAGGCTTGAGTTCAATTAGAAAGTGTAATTTTAGCTAAGTCCATGTCCCAAACTCAAGGGAAAAGGCTGAGATTGATGTGAGGACACATCCATCTCATGTGGATGGAGAGAATATTTTGCTACCAGAAGAAATGTATCATTAAGAGCTACTTAAGTAATTTTTAAGAAGTGTATTTGATTGCTGTTTTACCTCAGGTACCTCTACAGGAGCGCGAATAAACAATATGTGTAATTCAGCTTGAGTTTAACACAAGTCTCTGCTCCTTCATAAAAGGAAAATATAGTATCAATTTCTGGAAGTTTTGCAGTTTGTGGTCTATGGAAGGTCAAATGAAATGAGATCCTTTTCAAATTCTAAACATTTTAAAAAGGAGTTTCAAGGACAATGCCTAAGACCTTGAGCAGAGTTTCTGCGTTTGCATGGTTATGTTTATACAGTAAGATAATATTTTTTACTTCAAAAGGATCAGTTCCTTTCAAACCTAACTTTTTCTTTTTTCTTTTTTTTCTTTTTTGTTAGAGTTTCAGTACCTATAAATAGAAGCTCTTGACATTTTGTATCATTCTCTACCCTTGCTCTTTATATAGAACTCTCATTGATTTCAATTCTGTATATTGAATTAGACTAGGGTGGATAGCTTTTCATTTGTAAAAGATGGGACAATATTAACCTCTGTGCTCATAGAAAGTCTGTTAAATCTCCTTTAATTATAAAACGCTTTAAATAGCATCTCAGGATTAAATGTTACAATTTCTAGGCCATCACAAATTGAGATGCCGTAAATTTATGAAGGAAACGACAATGAGTTGTGAACGTCTTTCTTCAAAATTCACTGTTCCAAAAGTTGTGTGAAATGCTGCTTGTTCCTGCAATGGGCATTTGGAGTCATGGTTTAATTTGAAATACTCATCTAAGAGTATTTAAAATTACAAAAACCTTATAATAATCACCTTCTATGGACTCACAAGGACGTGTTTGCATTGACTTCCCTCAGAAGCTTTCCCACAGTATTACTCTGAAGAGGAAAAAAATTGTCCATGCAGTTTTGTCTGTGACAGAAAGTGTCAATGAATTTTTGTCAGTCCAAAATCTCTGCTACTGTTCCCTGTTCTAGACTGATTTAAAGATGAGTTGAACTATAAAGTGTTCCTGGACATTGATGTTCCTTAAGAGTTGTCTTAAGAGGTGAAGGTAAAAAGGACATGGAAATATTTAATATTTTGAACTGTAATATTTTTCCTTTTTTGTTTACACCTCTTTAAATGGCTTTTTCATAGTCTAAGTAAAACTGTCTGTGATGCTGTTGGATTGCTGCAGACATGATCCTTGAATATCTGAAAGTTCAAGACGATGAAATTTTTGACTTGGGAAGTGAAGGATGAGTATGGAATGGCAAAAACCCCCATGAAATTCCAATAAAAGGAGTTAATTGTTGAGAAAAAAAGGGGATTAATTTCCCTAATACTCATTACTTCTACATATACTATCTCAGAAGATACCAAGGCTATACGTTTTATGTCCAAGCTATTTGATATATCCAAGTAGAAAATATAATAATTTAATTCCCATAACATAAGTAAGCTAAGGCCTTACGATGCCTCAGTGGAAAAAACCCATGTTTATAAATATAGAGACACTATAGAGGGTGGTTTTTATTACATACAGAACTTCTGATAACAAAGGTATTAAATTGCTCTTCGTTGATTGAGTGGATATTGGATGTGCCACATGGACTCTACAAGCAGTAAAGAGAATACGTGAGTCAAAATAACTTAAACACAGGCCCCAGAGATTGGCATTTCCATTATGTTTGAGTCTCCAAGTTCTGCAAAGGCAAAGTGACTTGAATACAACCCTTTTCCAGTATGGAAAAAATTACTGAGCTTTAAAACAAAGGATAACATCCTTTTTACTATTTTGCTATTGATTTTCCTGTTTTATATTTGCCAGGTGGAAAGATGTAGCTAGCATCTCTGAAAGCATTGTCTTGAAAGGAGAGCATGTGATTTTAAATGAAACATTTTTCACTAGTAAAAAAAGGAGCTGTTGTGAATATGTTGGAGGGATAATGCACAGTGCTCCTTCCGAATAGTTATTTTATGTCCCAGGCCTTGATTATAAAGCTGTAAGTAGCTACAAAATGCTGAAGACCTCTTCTGCCATAGAAACCAGTTCTTTAGGAACAGCTCAGTTTTTAGAAACTCTGTTCTTTAGCTACAAACCAAACTGTGTTTTCCCTACAGAAAATTTTAAAGGGAGAAAGTGGAAAATACTACAAACCATACATCCAGAAAATGAGGGCCTGTATTTGTTGTACCTGTGTTTCCTTTTGCAAGGTTGGTGGTTTTTTGAACTAGAAAACTTGTAAAAATTTCTATATTAGTTCTTTATTTGAATAGCTTTTTTAAACATTGCCTTGAGAACTTAGCATCTTCTAAAATTCCTTTATTCAGATATTTCTGTGGAGCAAACAGATTTATTCCTTGTTACAAGAAAACCAAAGTAATAGAATTTTGCATCAAAATACTAATTGGGATTAGCATTACAAGGAGGAAATCTAACAAGTATAATGTTTAGCAGAGAGATATCTTTATTAATTGCGCAGGCTGTTCAGTTTTTCTTTGATATATTTTTCAAAAAGAGTTTCTCAATTAAAAGTGTGATGGGAAAAGGTCTTACAAAAGAAATGCCTTAGGTAGGTGGATTTTTTCTGCTATTCCTGTGAACAGAAATTATGCAAAAAAGAACAAAGAAGGAAATTAATAGAGATCCTTATTAAAATAATTTAACCTTATACTCAAAGTGATTTAAAAATTTGTGGCAGATAATTAGTGTCTAATTCTATTTGTGTACAGTTTAAGAGATCAGGAACTTTGGCTACTCCATTATTTCCTCTGCATTATGGTTAAACAGATATGGAGCCAGGATAAAATTTTGAGTTTGTTTTGGTAGAAGAGGAAAGATGTGCTATATCTTTCCGTTCAGGGAGACAGTATCTCAAGATATCATTTAATTTAGAAAAGTAGGAAATATTGATCTCTAGTACATAACGCTTGTATTCATAAACTTTCATGGTTCATTATTTTATCCAGGCTTTTGCTTCAGGCTTAAGCTATATTTGCTCCATTTTGTCAAGAGAGTACAGATTGACACCTGACTACCTACTGTCTGATGTGTGAATATATATTTTTAGGAAACAGTTGAGCCTGTCTTTGAGCAAAGAGCCATATCAAACATTGGCCAAACAAAGCAAAACAATCCAGCATTTCAGGGTCCCTCTGTTAAAAATGTATTACAAAGCCATTTTCTCCACTGCTGAAGGAAGGTAATCTGGCCCAGTATGTAGTTTATATTTTTATACTTACTTCAATTTATCATAATTTTTTGAATGCTTGCTTTTGCCTTTGGAAAGAAACACAAATTGTTTAGTTTAATCGAAGACTTATCAAGAAATTCAAAAAGATTGCATGTGATTTGAATTAAACTTGTGTTGTTAAAGGGCAGATATAAATATTAATTCAATTTTATTTTTAATTTAGCTAGGCCTGTAGTAAGAATTTTCTTTGAAGAGAAATAAACCTTTCAAACTCCTACAAATACAAATATGCAGACAAGTGATTATGGAATTATGAACAGCAAAGCAGTTGTTATGTTGGCTCTGAATGAGTGAAGCAACACCACTTACCCAACGTTTTTAGCAGAATCAAAAACTGGGTGCAAAAGTGAGATTTTTTTTCTCAAGCGAAACTTTCTGTGCAGTCACTGGTGGTCTGCTTTGAAAAGGTCCAAGTTGCTGGAAAATAAATAAAGTGTGGTAATCAATAAATGAAGTTATTAATTATTAAATAATTCACGAACTTTGCACCTGCAAAGAAGTATCAGAACATTGTATTATGCAGACCCAGTTTTTCATCAGTTTTAGTTTACTTTATTAGAATTTCCAAGATTTTCTGACATTTCTCATTACAAAAATTGGTTTTAAATATTTGTGGCCTATAGTATTTTTTAATATATTTTTGTAATATTAATCAGTCTCGAATTTAGCCCTTACTTTGAATGACTTCTTTCAACATTTTTGGTTCAGCCTTTTGGAAAGGATTGTTGAAGGAAAAACTTGTTCAGCTCCATTAAAACAAACAAACTGTCATAGATTGAATTTAAGAAGATGTGTCCAAGGCTAATAATATGAGAAACTCTTTTGCCTTCATGTTTTTAGGTGTACATTTGCTACTGGAAGCATTTCTGACAGAACTGCAGAGAGGTCATAGGTAGACCATCTGAAGTTTGTAGAAGACCTTGAAACAAGGAGCTGGAGTGATGAAACAGGAGGATGAAGAGGAATGTGAGCAAGAGGGGTTCTGGGAGGAAGGAGGATAACAAACAGAAAGAAATTGCAGAAAAAAAGAAAGAGACTGGGATGGTTTCCCAGTTGAGAGATTAGCACTGGTGTGTAGCGAGCCTTGCTTTGTACTTTGAAAGCTTTAGGAATAAGTTAAATAGACAAGAAGAATGGTAGTAAGACAAAAACGAGGGAGGCTGAAAGTTCAGAGTAGAACATAAAACGGTGTAAACCTTTTTCATAATATGTGTGCACAAGGATGGAGGTTTAAGATTGCACGTGCAGTTTTATTTCTATATAATTGCCTAACTTTTTGTTTGTTCATTTTTTGAAGGTGGGGGAGTATGACTAAATGAAATATAGGAGTTTAAAGTAACAGGAAAAAGAAAATGGTTTTCCTCTGCATGGTGTCATACAGATGCCCACTTTGTTATCAGATAGAATTATGGATTTCTGTCCTGGGGTGCTGCTATTCTAGAAATAATTTCATTAGTGAAAATAGTTAATTGGCATTTACTCATGATAGAATCATTTTTCTGCCAGAATTTAGAAAGCCATTGTGGATTTAAGGAGCAGTAATTTATCTTCTGTATTTTCAAGGCAATATTTCTATCAGATTTTGTATGTGAAAAGACTGTGTGGTATTTATTTGGATGGTTTTCTTTCTCTGTTTATCTTTTATTTCCTTTCTTGAGTTTGGAAAATTTTTAGTAGCACAAACATTCTATGTAGCCTTTTTTATTGAGATAACTATTGCTATGAAAACAGGTATTAAAAGAAGCAGGAATCTAAACACATATGGAAGACCTAATGTTGCAATACTTATAATTGACATACATCAATTTGTTGGATAATTTTATTTTAGTAGGTGACAGTCCTGTGGATATCGTGTTTTAGAAGAAAAGTAAGAAATTCAAGAACTGTTCAGAAATGTATGACAGGCTTCAGGAAAATCGTGGGAGAAAAAGTATAATATGATTTGAAGATTTTTAGAAAATTAACAAGATTTTCTATGTGTACTTATTTTCTAAAGTTTGCATAGTTTCAACAACATAAGTGAGTTCTAATCTCCATAAAACTGTTGATCTTAACTGGCATTTGTGAAAAACTGATCATAATGCTTATTCCTTCCACCATTCAGTCTGTAGTGGTGGAGGACCCTTGGCATAGTTTGAGCTGAGTATCCTTGTGTTGCTGTGTGAATATTCTTTCCAACACTTTATATTAAATAAAATAACTCTGTTTTTTCTGGAGTATTTGAGCTCTGTTGCATAAACAGTTCTGTTTCTCTTATTACTCATGTTATAGTTATCTTTGAAAATTGAATCACATTTGAATGATACCTCACAGCCCAGAACTTTCTCTGAATAATAGCTGAAAAATATGCATAATTAGTGACACTCATCTGAACATACTTTTTTCTTCTTCATTGTAATATGCTACACTTTGATTATGAAGGACTGAGGTTATGAGACAAGCATTGTTTCATTGGCTCCGCTTTTATCTTTTTGAAGCTAAGGTGGTCTTGCTATCAGACTTTAGGTTGATTTGGTGTACTGTTTTCACTAGCTACTCTGTCAGGATTAATAAGGTATGAGTAAAATAAAATGTGTTTCATAATGAAATTGGAGTTGCCAAAAATGCAACAAGAGAACTGCTGATATGGAAGAAATGCTCAGTTAATTCATTTTATTATATAAATAAGTTATACTTTCTGAGAGAAATCCAGCTATGTTTGCTGCTGTAGTTGCATGATACTGCAGGTCATTAGCATATTTTCAGAAGAAGCGTTCTCTCCCTTCACCATTATAAATATTTATGAATTATATTCTGATTTGTTTTAGCATATATTTTATGAAGCATATTTGGGTATAACTTAGTGCATTGCATCCAAGTTACCACCAAGTTGGGGTACCAGACACACACAAGCAGATATGCAGATATATATAATAATAATTGGTTAAAACTTACTGCACCTGTGTATCAATTCAGGATATTAGAGTGATCAGTTCTCTATAACGGATTCTGAAGTTTCCTTTGTAAATAGATGGGGGTTTTTAGCTTTATGCAATCTAAAGACATTTCTGTTTAGGCTGTCAATCACAAGCAGCTGCACTAGTTTGTTACACAGTTCTGTACATGCTTTAATTATACCTTAAATAACCTTGCTTTGCACTTCTCAGTAACTAATCTTTTATAGTTTGCATTGATGCCATTAGACATTATGCTTTCAAGGTTTCTCCTGTCTTGTGTTACTATTTTGTATCTTTTAATACAGTTTCTGGTTTTTTTCTTCAGAAGCCTGTGAGATGTAGCTTCCTGATAGCATTACATTTATTATTACTGTGCCATTAAGATATTTCCTTACTATTCTGCAGTTAATCTAGGGTCATTCAGTCTACAAATATAATGGGGTCATTAAGAGATTTCTCATAGATGGAGACAGTACATTCATAACTACTTGTTACTAATGTCTGTTTGTTATCATGTTATCTCTAGTCCTTTATCAAAATTGTGTGGTTTCAGTGATAGAGTGATACATTTCTTGTGTTGGTGGGTGCTGCTGTTGTACAAGAAGTAGCTGATATCTTGTTTAGACTTTGATTATTAGTTTAGACTTTCATAATGCTTTTCATACTGTCTCATAAGTGAGGAAAACTTATAGAATCCTACAATCATAAAATGCCAAGTACACCTCTAAAACATGTCCCTGAGCACCACATCTAGTTGTCTTTTAAATACCTTCAGGGATGATGACTCAGCTGCTTCCCTGGGCAGTTGGTTCCAGTACTTCACAACACTTTTGGTGGATTTTTTTCCTAATATCCAATTTAAACCTTGTATGACATAACTTGGGGCCATCTTCTTTTCTCCTATCGCTTATTACTTGGGAAGAGAGACTGATCCCCACCTTGCTTTCAGGTAGTTGTAGAGCAGTAAGTTCTCTCCTGATCCTCCTTTTCTCCAGGCTAAATAACCCAATCTTCCCCTGCTGTTCTGCACAGGACTTGTGCTCCAGACCCTTCCCCAGCCCCATTGCCCTCCTCTGGATACACTCCAGCACCTCAAGGTCTTTCTTGTAGGAAGGGGCCCAAAACTGAGCACAGTATTCAAACTGCAAATGAAGGCAAAATAATTCAGGGAAGTAAATTATTAAAACAGTGTTTCAGGGAATATGTAATGAATTAAAAGTCCTTGGAATTGTTATAGATCCAAACTTCCAAAGAAGTTTGCTGGTGACCTAAATGAAGTAGAAAACATGCATATTAGACTTGCAATGCAGTGTGCTACTGCAAATACCTTGTAATGTATGATTAGAATTTCATATGTTTTTTTAAAACTGGAGACGTATTTTAAACAATATGAAGGACTGTAATAGTATCATGTATAAAAAAAATTAAATGTGCAAACTTACTTTGAAAGAATTGAAGAAAGCAAATATGATTTGATAGCCCTTAACAAAGTTTATAATGTAGTCATTTTAAATAACTGTGAAATCTCTGATACAGTGTGAATGCACATCCTGGCATGAACCTGAATGGGAACTTCCTCACTGACCTTCATTGCTAAACCACAGTGGTGACTGCAGTACAATGATTTACAGCAGTACATTTTGCTGTCAGCTTATAGCATCTGAGGGACTGTGAGAGCAAACCACATATTTTTTCAAGAAATATTGTTTTACATATTTTATTCTATAAAGATTTGATAAAATTTTAAAATTGCAGTAATATAGAGCTGAGACCAGCACTTTGGAGTGGGACAGCACAAAAAACCTTTAGGTCCTTTGGAAAGTGTGTATTGAGGAATGGTGCCTATTTAACAAAATATATATATAACAAAATCTTATTTAAATAGATTTGTGTGAAAGCTAAATTCTAGTTGCCTAGAATTAGAATGGTTTGTGATCTTGTGAAATTGCCCATATTCAGGGAGACAGCAGAGTTTTTCAAACAGATAGCTTTTTTGAAGAGAGTGGTGGCACTTCATGTAATTAAGTGTTGCTGTTTGCCCCCAGTGCTAGGAATGTGAACACTCAGCAAAAATATATGGCAATATACAAGAGCTAGAACACCACTTGAAAATAAAGGGAGGAGGGGATTTGTCATTAAGTGGATCTGAAATTTGTACCTCAGAAGATGTTCAACCAGTGGGCTGAAGTAGAGTCACACTGAAGTATCAGATGAATATCGGCTCTAGCCAACTTGGAAATGTCCCAGAATACATTTGTTCTGGCCTACTGTTTTGGCTTCTAGAGAGTTTTATTTGCATAGTTTTGGTGCACAGTACAAAGACAACAACAGTCCAACTTTTCTGTGTCATAGAAAACTGTGTCTGTAGATTATTTTTCAGTATAGAGTCCAAATTCGGACTGTATTTTTATCATTTCTAAACAATATAATTCTTCCTTTTTAGCATAAAAATTACTGAATTGAGGAAAAGAATTTAAGACAGAGAGACTGATATAGTGTTACTGCCAGCACATCTGGAAGACAGTTATTCTCTAATTACCCAAGAGACAGAAGAGAAAACTGGCAGCTTTGCCGCTGTTGTAAATCCCATCACTTCTAAAGGAGTTAATGGCTGCCCAGCTAATCAGTCTTGGTTATCTTGTAACATTCAGAGACAAAATAAAAGCCATAAAATAAAAAGCAAAGAAAACTCACTGGTCTGTTACATTAAAATGTGTGGTTGTGTCTTTCCAATGCTATCCCTACATATCTGTCTTCCAGTATTTAATTTGGGTTTAAAATGTGCAAGCATTTAGTTGTTTGGATGAAAACCGGTTCTGTAGATGGAATGGCTGTTGTTGTTACTAACTTCCCATCTTTCATCTCATCTTCTGAGCTGTGTGCCTGAGCTATGCTTAAAATGGCTATATCAATTTTACCACCAGCTGCAGAGCAGGTCTGCCTGTAACAAGCTTGTTACTTTTATTCTTAATTTGACTGTAAAAGAAAAGAGAAACATCACATGTGAAAACCCGGAGTATTTGTCTTCCTTTTCTTTGGAGACAAGAGCCACAAATTACTTACCTGTCAGTAGCACTAAATGAAAAAAAGACAAATTCTATTAATGTACAGTGCTCTCACTGGGGCAGATAAGCTGAAAGATAAATTTTCTTAATGACATAAATAACAACCCAATTTGGAAAAGGTCCTGAATATCATAGGGGACATTTTAACATTGCCAGAATGTTGCCAAAGTGCACTAACAGAATAAGGAGAGAACTTCATATCTCACAAGAAAATTCTGCATATATCACTTTCTTAGTCATAGAGTGGTTAGGAAATAAAAAAAATGTATGGTACTTACAGCACATTCCTCTCTTACTGTCAGATGGAGTGAAAAATAATGTTAGATGGAGATGATCAGCGGGATTCCCTTCTGCAGTTGATAAAACTGAATTATGTCTCACTGGGTCTGAGATACATTACATTATCCCATATTTCATAAAAAGGCCACTAGTTCTTCTCTTAAGTGCCTACTGAATAGCTTTCTTCAGGGGTCCCTATGTCCTGGGCAGTAGTGGGTCACAGTAAAGTTTATTAACAATCTGATTTTTTTTAATGTATGAAAAAGGTCTGATGTAAGTAGCTGTGGTCACAAATACAGAGTTTAAGTAGAAGCACCTGGTTATCTATTGGTAAATAGATATACCATACCATTAGCTGCAAGCTTGTCTTCCTTGCAGTTTAGGATTTTGGAAACCCAGCTCCATACACATGCATTTCAAGTTGTAAGGCAATATTGTAATGTTTTATTATGTATAGAATCTCTTGTTCTGAATTTCAGATTCTCAGATTTCAGGGGTGAGTGCAGCCTTCTGCTGAAGAATTCCCAACCATTTGCTATAGTTCTTATACTGGGATTTTGGGTTTTTTCCCCCAAACATATTTTAGCTGACATACAGGAGTCACCTGATTTAAGATGACAGCTATACCTGGCTTGGACTAAGAATCCCCATTCTACAGCAAGACACTTCTCTGTAATAGATTTTCTCTGCTCAGATGCAGCAATGTATCTTTCTTCTGAGTGGCCTTGCTGCTCTGTTCTGGTGTTTTAATGGGCAGGTGGGACTGTCAGAGCGCGGTGGAGCAAAGCAGCGCGGCTGGGACATAACAGATCTGCAAGTGCAGCTGAGGTTTGCCTCCCCTGTTTGCTCCTCACAGGAGTGGGATGTGAGTAATAGCCTCATGCTGCTCTGAGTCATAGCAGGAAACTTCATCAAAACAGAAAACTGCCAGGGTGTTTTCTACTGTGCACCTTGTCATCCCACCTTGTTACTGTCTCGTGGGAAAGCTGGTCTGTGAATAGATGCTTTTTGCTTGTACCCTAAAATGGTAGGAAACAGCTCTAGAAGACTTCCAAAATAGCTGACTGATTTTCAGTTGAACATAAACAAAAAGATCAGTAGATACTACCCATCCCTACTCAAAAATAGCTAGACAAAGTAGTCCAATTGTATTTCTCTCTGCTTTGCTGTCATGGGATACTTTTTTGTTGAATTGTTTCAGGGAATGACATGGGGAGATTTGTCAAACTGCCATTTACTGAGTGTGGCCAGACTGACTTTGAATGTTCTGTTTTCTATTTTGCAGCTTTTTTGAAGTCTCCAGATCAGATTTTTTAACAAGTATTATTTATGACCAACACATGACAAAAAGAAAGGCTTATGTTATTTGAGTTTGTAATACAAAACAACTTCAGGAGAAAGCAAAATATCCAACATTTCTTTTTTGCCTCATGCGTAGCTCAGGGACTAGCTAGGTAATTACTTGAAGTCTTAATTCATGCTAAACACTCTCAATGCCATAAGGAATTAGAGACTTATCTTTGGGTTGCATTAATTGACTTAGTTCAAGAATGATTTTCCCAGGTTTGTCTGTCTTAAAAATTCACAAGCCTCCTCTCACATCCTGCTTTACTAATCTGGGATATTTTAGCCATGGAATTCTTAATAGTTTACTTCAAATGCCTTCGGGAAGGAGAAACAGAAAGAGTTCCAATTATTTTTGCTTCTCCGTAATCCACATGGTGTTCCTGTAAGGGTTTCACATGGCAGAGAGTACACAGAAAAAGTACTGCAAAAGAATAGATAATTTTTACCTATAATCTGGAATACCCTTGAGAATTTCAGTTTCTCGCTGTCCTATTTCTACTTCTATGATCATTAAAATTGTGTCATAACACTATCCCTGTTTTTCTCAATTATATGCTAGTCACAAAATCAGAGGCCAGACTGCTCACAATGTAAGAGGTATCCATGAATTTTACAAAGTTCCTGCTTGTGCATCTGGATCATGTCCTTTCTTAATTTTCTACAGATTTCTAAAAGGATCATTTCTTTATAGTGTCTTGCTTTTGACCTTTTTTGTTTTGTGGCTTAATGTTATGCAAATACACTGAGCTATTTTCACATATTTCTTCAGAAAAAGAAATTAATAGTTCATTTTAGCAGTAGTAACTATTTTCTTTTAGATGGTCATCCCTATACCTCTTTTTGAATTCTAAAACTGCAGAATAGACATATTTGTTAATAAGACCTCTGTATTCTCTGCCACTATAAAACAGTCTTCAATACTATGCAAAAGGAAGGGAGATGACTGGGGGGAACTGATAATTAAATGGCTGTGCAGGAATCTGTGGCTGTAGATTGATGATAGAAATGGGTCACTGCCTTGTTGATTTTGGTCAGAAAGCCTCCCTGATTTTATACCTTCCCTGTGTTTTCCTCCTCAGAAGGCAGTAGAACAGCCATTTAGTTGTGCCACCTGAGAGATGGCCGAGGGAGCTAATCCTGCTTTAGCGATATATAAATAATAAATAAGTACAGTAGCTCTCCACTTTCTCTTGCCAGCCAAAATGATTTATTATAAGGCTTAAAATCTGGTTCCACAAACAAATATTCTTGTGTTCTGGCACCAGCTGTGCACTGAGGTAGAGGTCGCAAATAAATGGTTGGAGCCAGGGGCACCTGAAACTAGTTTTGTTGCCAAGGGCATCTTAACCTGAAAACACAGCCTTAGAATAATATTAGGAACAGAAATATTTATACTCCCTGCAGGGAGCTGGATCTGTTTTCTCTTGTGTTTGGTTAAAGTAAATTTAAAAATAGAAAAATGTATGAAACCATCAATGATTCTCTCCATTTGAAAGTAATGAGAGAGAAGAGAAAACACAATTTCAACACAGTTTTTGCAGATTTGAGGCTTGAATCCCGAAGCTATTTTTTTTCTCAGTCTTAATGGTTATTAGGGCATTTCATTTGAATATGTAAGATTTTAACATCTGAAGTAACTATTTGCTTTCTCAAGACTTTTGTGCTTTACACCCATTCCAAGGCGGCCATACTAGAACTGTGGAGCAAGAGCAAGTGAACATACCTCCTGGAAAGTAAATTTCTTTTTTATAAGAAGTTCAGAGCATCCATTTTTTGTGACACTAACTCTTACATATTTTTGGCACCTGATGTGAGACTAGAGTAGAACTTTTTATCAGGTATAATCTCTAGGAATCACAATATTATGAAATCTGACCATATTCTCAAAAAACCCCCCAAAAACCATCAAAAATTAAACCCTTAAACAGTACTGATGTGATTGTTTTCAGATAGTTTGCTCATAGAAGATTTACTTTTTGTCAGCAGAGATGCTTTAAGGATTCAACATATTTTCCTCAGAGACACCATATTAATCCACAGATGTCTATACTCAGGCTATATAAAAGGAGCATTATTGACCAGCCAAAGGAATCAAATAATGACTTCTTTCTTCATATTTTCCATGAGGAAAGGGAAGAGCTTCCAATGAAATGCTAGGTCTTGCTAAGTAGAAATGCTTCTCTGTCTAGCTGTCTTTCACCTCATGAAGGCTTCAAAAGGGACAGAGGGTGAATCACGCTCAGTACTTGAAAATGAAGCTGAAGTTTCTTTTCCAAGTTGTGAGACTGAGTCCTCATTCAGAATTTATCCTTTCTGGCTGTATTTCTGGATTCAGGAGCCCTTAGAAACCTCTGGTTTCCAGCGCAACACTTGTGAAAGCTAACTGATCTCTTCTATTCATGTGATCCAAGAGTTGCATGTAGGAAAATGTTGGTGGAAAATTTCAGTGTGGATGTTAGAGTATGAGATTAGTAGAAGAAGCTTCAGTGGTTTCTTTTTACTCAGATTTTCTGTTCAAAATTTCATATAAGACTCAAAATCCTTAAGGAGTCAATGAAGATATTTAAAATTATTATAATGTATAAATGTATTAGAAATGGCTAAATAAAGACCAAAAATGGCAAAGGAAATGGATGCTGGGGAGGAGGATGGTGGGGGGACTGTTCTGAAATGTGTTTTCTGTAATGGCCGTACTGTCTCTCCAACTCAAGTATCCAGTGAAATTAGTAGAGGGCTGCTATATTATTTGCAGTAAAACGCTGGAGCAAATTCAGAGTGATACTCCTTTCCTTGGGTTGTAATATTCAGTGTTTCCTGACCTAAGGAATTAATTAGTAGGGTCATAAGTGCTATTCCCTTGTAAGCATTTCCTTTCTGAGTTTGTCTACATTTACATGTGGTACTTATTGCTAGAGCAGTAAGTTTCACAAAACTATTTTTAAGGACATGAAGGATATCCTTTATTATTTTATTTACTGCAAAAGTTTCCTCTCATGCTAATTTTTTGCATCATGAAACAGTGAGCACTATTCCCTGTCCATCTCTTCCCTGTCCATCATGGCAGTCATGATTATATGTGCTTGCACAATCTCCTCAGGCATGCCTTTTCCAGACTGAGGCATTTCCATTGTTTTAGCCAATCCCATTACAGAATCTGCTATATATTTTTGGTATCTATTCTTTCCCTTCTCCATATATTTCTACTGCAGCATGTCTTTTCTGAGAAGCAGTAACTGCTTCCAAAAGCTATGTTGACATTTCACAATTTTACAATACTTACTCCTTTCCTATTGAGTCTGGTTTTTCTTTTGTTTTTGACAAATTTGAGTGGTATTGCAGCCAGGCTTACTGCTCTGTATTTCCACAGTCCATATCCAGTCTCTTAAAAAACATTTTTTGATCAGAATTCCTATTTATTGCACTAGTAATAGGGCCAGTTTAAGGGCTAATTCATTCACTTTACTTAATCTTTGGAATTTGCATTTGAGTTGTTCAGCTCTTATATAACTGCTGTTGTGTTATAGTAATCTTTTTTTATTCATTTTATTGATTATTTTCCAAAGCCTCTTTAACTAATGCTTTCACTGAGAAAGCCACTTATTTGATGCCAGGGAAAACCCAACCAAAACCAAAACAGTGGTTTAGATGTCACTCAAGCTCCTTGGTAGATTGATGCAAAGAATTAATTTAATTGCTTGTTTTGTTTTTTTCCTTTACAGCCTTATGTTCTTTGAGCATTTCTTTTACATCTTGATAATCTTTTGGCCCTGCAGGCTCCCACTAGCACCAGATACTCTTGTTTTTCAAGATTTTTATGTCTC
This sequence comes from Melozone crissalis, assembly GCF_028551555.1. Lineage (NCBI taxonomy): Eukaryota > Metazoa > Chordata > Aves > Passeriformes > Passerellidae > Melozone > Melozone crissalis. The sequence continues at coordinate 26,797,455 of NW_026535820.1, forward strand.
AAAATGTTCTTTGGCCTGACTTTACATTTAACATGTTAAAATTTATGCTTCATCTCTGTTTTCTTTAGTTGTATACAGATTTCACTTTTTAAAGAAAGCATTGTAAAAATTATTTCTGCCAGTTTCTAACTGTTAAAAAGCCAGGTTTCATTTGGTCCTTCATGTGTCATATATATTCAAACTTATGTTTTATGATAGTGTTTATGAAAATTTAAATCATGCTTTAAAAGACTAAACATCTCCATTTAATTTCAGTTTACTAATTTAGATACATACATAGCTGATATATTTGAAGTGAATGCTACTGTGTTAATGTTTTAATTTATTAACCTCAATTATCTTGTTTCTTCATTAGAGCACCATATATCACCTCCTTTGTAGTTTTTTCATTTCTATAGTAGAATGTATTCAACTAATTATTTTAAACACAATTTCCTAGTTGCCTACCATTTCAGTGTCCTCATTTGTAATGACTTAATTAATTTGAACTCTTTTTTGATGCTGTCACCTCAGAGGTGTGATGTTGAAAGTCTTTATTTCCTTAAAAAAAAAGAAAAGTCATTATTATTTTTTACCGAGAAGAGAGATTGCCTGTGATAGGTAATTGTGCTTCTTTCCACTGCGTCATTGAGAGATCATTACTCAAATACCTCCTTTTCAGATAACTTGTGATACTTTTTGCTCACAGAATGAGCTCCAGCTACTTAAAACCCAAACAGATTCACTATCCCTTTCCATTTCTCTGATATCCTTTTTACTGGAGACCTAGATCCCACATCTATGTTTCTGCTTTTATTTCTATTACCATTAATGCACCCTTAAGAGAAAAACAAATTCCTGCTTATAGGAAGTGCAGATCGAATACAGGGAGATTTCCTAACCTGGACACACCAAGATCAAAGGGAGAAACCTAGTTCCTGATTTTATTCTGGCTTTTATGTATCATCCAATCAATTACCTCAATATCATTAAGCTAAAACTACAGCAAATAGGAACTTTGGGAAGATGAGAGACTAATTTGGAATAAGATATAACTCCACAGGTATGAATTCCTCTCTTAAGACATGGAGTGAGGAATCTTTGAAGAATAAAATACATGAACAGTAATTAATAATTCAGCACTAAATAAGCATGCAAATACATGCTGAGTTTCAAAGAATGCCAAAGGAAGTTCTGAGACATTTTTGACATTTAATTTTTCTCCTTTGTATCTTGTGAAAATTAGTAAGGTTTGCTGGCCAAGCCAAGGCAAGCCAAGTCCTCTCCCCCATTGTTGCTGGACTTCCTGTGTCTCATAAACAGCCAAAACTCACAACATCTGTTTAACAAACAATTTGTTATACAGACAGTAACAGCTTACCTGAACAGTATCTGGGCTTGTTTGCTAAAAATAGTCCTAATTGCAGTGAATTTTGTTAAATTAATATATATTCATTTGTCTTCCTGGATAATTTCAGCAAAAAGGTAACATTTTGCCTTCATTAGTTGAGAGAAAATATACATAGCATCTCTTATAGTTTGGAATAGTTTGGAATAATCGTGACTTTTTTTTTTTTTTTTTTGCTCTCCAAGAAAGATTTTTGTCATTTCTAATACTTGTTATTGTGAGTTTTATTTGTTTTAGATAATCACTATTTTGTTTATGCATTCAGTTGTAACATTCTCAACCTAGAAGAAACAAATAGCAAAATTTCAGCTTCCTTGCATGAACATTCCCTCATAATATATGTGTTGCACGTAAAATCTCCTTTTTCAAAAGTCTTAAAATTTCAAATTTGCATGAATCAACACAATGTTTTGCTTTCTAGATGACAGAAAACACATTATAAAAGATTGAAAGTGTAATTTTTGCTGGGTTTTTTTTTTTCACTGTGGATGTTTTCTAGGATTAATTGTTGGCAATTTGTATTTTAAGAAGATGCACAGTGGGGTTTTTTTCTGTAATTTGCCCCTGAACTTTAAAGAAGTCACATTTCTAGTCACAACTTTTAGGTATCAGCACTATCATTGTTCAGATAATCTGCATTAGTTATAATATACACACACACACACATATAAATATAAATATATATATGTATGCATATATATATGCACGCTGTCTGCACTTTGCACATGAAGTTAGGAAAATATCCATGAAAATTATGATTCTGTTAAAAAAAAAAAAGCTTTTTGCCTTACTGTTTTGCAATCTGTTTTTTATCACCTTCATGTTCCTGGAAAGAGGTTTAAACCATCTATAGGATTCTCTTTCAGGTTATTTTGTATATAACCAGTGTATGAATACCAACTTTCTGCATTAAATACAGTAACAGTAATGAGGTACTGTTTTTCTGTTTTCTTATGGGCTGTCAGCTCACTAATGTTTTATTCCATGTGTTATTAATGATATTTTTCAGGATGCTATTGTTAATGGAAATTTGTGACTGGTCACTCATGCTTGTCCTTAACTTTATCTGTTAGTAATGAAAACTTTCTCAATCAATTCACAAACTGCAGTTTTGCTGATGCTGCTCATTTCGTGCTGTGAATTTCTGCCAACGCTAAGCTTGTGAAGCCCTAAGCTAATTGACTTTCCAATTTCACAATTGAAGTAATATTGTGCCAAATTTCTTGGAACATTATTTTATAGAAGTTCGTGCACGAAATTGACCCACATGAGTTGTTTGCCATCTGTTAATAAAACCAGAGCAAACAAACCACAAACCAGAAGTAAAAGAAATTTACAATATCCTTCATGCAGACGTTGACAAGTTGGCGTGCAAGGGCACCATAGAGAAGCTTACATTCAGAATCACACTTTTAATGACACTGTAGGCTAAGAAAGAAAAACTTGTAGTAAAGGTTATAGAATAAAATATGCTAGGAAATTCTTCCTGCTACACACTTTTTCTTCTTTCCTCACCAAATCAAATATCTCATGTGGTTTTGTTTCATGGAAGACATTGGACATAGCCCCAAAGGTTACAGTGAGTGTAGCAAAGATTCACAAACAATATTTCCAGCTGGAATAAAAATAGAAGATGCAGAGATATAATATTCTATCTGTCACAAATGCCAATTTTGGTGGGTTTTTTTAATTTAGGTGGTATAGTCAGCTGAAGAAGAGTTTGTCATACAGGCAGGCTTACAATTTTAATGTGCATAGCAACATCAACAATACAGTGATAAATAATAGCAAAACAAAGAACCAGATTATTTGCTTTGTTTTCTTGTAAAAAATATCCCATTGTTTCATTTTTACTTTGTGCTTTTTCCTTTGACATTTCCACCAAGCACTTTTTTCCTTTTCCTGATTTACAAGGAGATTTTCAAATGTGCCTTGCATCAGCTTGTAGCAAGTCAGCATGTTTGAATTTGTGAATTAAGGTTAAAAGTTCTACTGTAGCATGTTTTTGAAGGCTAAGTTGGGAATTTTCCTAAACAATGGAAAAGTATAATTTCATCTCTGGCTTCTGCAGTGAAATGCCAAATTTTAGAGTTGGTTTCATTGGCTTTCCCTTGAGAGCCCTGGATTGCTCAGACTGGGTTCCAAAATATGCTGACTGAGGAGTGGCCATAAGGTCTCAGAAAAGAAAACTGTAGCATAAGAATAGTCCTTGTCAATTGAAGGGTTATTCAGAAACGTAGCTTAACAATATTTAGTTGGAAAAAGCATTTCCAATCCTTCCAAAACAAAACCCACCCTTTTCTCTTCTAAAAAAGCCTATCGCTAGGTTTTCTGTTACAGTATCCTGAAGAAAACTTTTCTTTGATGATCCAGTCATGGATCTCCTGTATGATAGGTGTCCCAATATCTACACAATCAAATATGATAATAGCAAATAACAGTTCCTATATTTTGTTCTTCCTTCATTATAAGCAAGAAAAAGGTGTACTTCTGTCCACAGAGTTGTTGCATTTATTCCTGTTGGAAACTGGAATGGGCCTTGAGTGTTTGTCTTGCCTATGTCCAGTGACTCTGTAGGATCAGGTGTTCCAAGGAATTCCCTAATGTTTGTCTAACTTGTTTAGAAACAGCCTTTTAGTCACTGTATTTTAGTATTTTTTGGTCAGTTTATTTATTTTAGGACTAGGAGGCTTACATGATTTTTTAAGTCAGCGGTGTGGATGTATGCACTCATTGCCTTCAAGAATTTCAGTTGGAAACTAAGTACTTACTTGGATCTGCTTTTAATAGTATTTTTCTTAAAATTATATGGTTTTGTTTACTTATGTTGATGTTGCTGATGGCATTCTCTTTTATTTTTTACGGTGTGATGTTGCCTTATATTTGCTATGCCTTCCAGCTTGCTTTTAAAAGATATATGAATAGATTTGTAAGATGAGGCAGTGTTGGGAATGATAATTTATTTTTTGATGTCAGAAGGATTTATAAACAAAGCCATTTACCTACAGGAAAGTGATGAAGGGTTGTCACTGGCTTTCAGTTGAGAATGCACAGTATGCACAGTGGTATTCCTCAGCAACTTGCAAAAGGGAGGCTAGTCAGTGAACAAAGATATTTCTGCAGGTTTGCATTCTCTCCTTTCGATGTCATTGCCTTCAGTCTTGTCAAATTCTGCAAAAGGCAACGTTTAGCCCAAGAAGGCATTTGAAGAAAGAAAATAAATTACTGCAGAAAATGGGATACTGCTTCTTTTGAATTGTCATGGACACAAAACTCAGCCCCTGTTTTGTCAGAAGTTGTCAGTTACAAATCTTGACTTAATACAAAGCCTGAAGTTTTCATTTTGTTTTAATGTCCCTTTCAAGACTTTTGCCAAGAGCAGAGAAGCAACTGCTTGAGACTGACCCAGTTTATAAACAGAAGGTGTTTGACGGGTCATAAGAATACAAGTGCATCTACCTCAGTTGTTTTTCTCCATCAGTGCCCATAAGCTGATATGCAGTGAGCACTAAAAGCAAAACAAATTTATGTGTTTTTCACAATCAGTGTCCCAGTTTCCAGTTGTTTCTCACCCATGAGCTTTCCATGGTTTCTCTGCTTGGTGGTTCTTAACAGATCCCTCTTCCAGCATCTGTCCAGCCTTTCCTTGAGTCCACTGCTGTATTTGCATCTGCAATACTCTTGGCCAAAAATGCATCCATGGTTTCCTACCCACTACCAAACAGACCATCTCCTGTGACTTGTTTGAGTCTGTATCTTGCCCTCTTCTTTTCGTACCCCGAGTTCATCTGTTAGGAGAGTTGGTTAATAATTTACCCCCAGCTCTCTCACAGCACATTGCTTTTTGATCTAAGACATCTGTGCTTCATTCACCTTCTCTGCTGGCCTCTCCACCCCTTCTCCAGGCTGAAGAGGCCTTTTTGCTGCTCTGACATAAGATGTTTCATACTTTTTCCTCCCTGACCCTTCCTGTTCTCCCTCTTTGAGAGGAATGAAAGGTGGGGTGAGCTCAAGTGTGGGTAAATCATGTTCATAGTGGCACAAAAATGCTCTCCATTTTTCTTTGTTGCTTTTGTGAGCAACCTTAGCGCTTGATTTACTCTTCTGACAGCTGCTGAGGACCGAGCAGGTGTTTTTAGAGAACTCTCTACACTGTGCTAAGGCTTGAAGCCCCTCTTTTCCTAAAATAGATGGTCCTGATTTCCAGACTTGTGTTAACTGATGTGCTTCTGTGCTGCAATTTCCCCGTTTCCTTAATAACCAGCATCAAAAGTCTTTTGGAAATCCAAAAGTATACTAAAAATTAATTAAATATGGACAATTATACTTATGTAAATCGCCCTTGTATTTTAGTGTGTATGTTATCTTCTCCCTGTGTTATAATGTGAAGTAGCTCTATATGCTCTTTAGTCATGCACCTCATTTCTTCTGAAATGCAGTTTCATTACAGGGACATTAAAATGCATTAATGACATGAGCTGTATGCCTATATCAAAGTTCAAACTTCTTATCTCATTAGAACTGGAAAAAATTGGCAGAAAACTTTACAAGTCAAATAAATCTTTCTATTCTTTTTAAAGAGAATGGGTCGCTACTTTCATCCTCTAAGATGAATGAATTAAATATGGGTTCATATAAATTTTGTGCCCTCCTAATCGAATTATATTCATCTGTTGCATAAGAAATTAATGCAAATTCAGTGTCTCAAGTAAAGATAGTAACCATAAATCTGTGGTTTAGATAGATATAATATTCTTATTTTCTCTAAATGATGATATAATGAATTAGCTGAAAAAGTTATGGTTTTAGATTGGTCTATTGTAAACTCTTTTCTTCAGATAAAAAAAAAAGTAAGATTTTCTCCCCCCAAGAAGAAATGGTTTAGGTAAGAGAAATAGAGTACAGGAATGTATATATTCAGCCAGCTAATAATTAAATGAAATATCTGTGTAATTCCAATAAAAATTCCTTGCACTCCCAAATTCGCTATGGCAATTCAAAATTCAAATTCAGGTGCTGATGCCTACACATGAGAATATATTTTATGTATAAATAAGGTAATTGTAGCAGACTACTCAAAAGACAGGAATTTTGTCCCTATTTCTAATGTTCAGTGAAGCAATAAGCAGCAGCAATCATGCTCTCAAGAAAGATAAAACAAGTAAAATCCTGTGTACCTTTAAAATAATTGGCTTTGTGTTTGTGCACGCACAGCAGCCAAGGACTTAATGAAAACTTTTAAATCCTTCATTCATACAGCCTCATAGAGTGTAAACAACCAGGTAGAAGACTTTGATAGACTGCCTCATTATAGTGGTGCCTGTGCCATTTAATCACAAAGCAAAGGCAAGCCAGTGGCCTCTTACAATGCAGAATGTAATTTTTCTATTTGAAAACTATTTTGCACAAGCCAAACTCAATTGCTTTAAAAATAAAAGCTGAGGCACCTATTCCAACCTACTTATATTGACCCATATATATTTTCCTTACAGCTCAGGATGGATATGCCTGGATGATACTCAAACCTGTCAAAATATTAGCATACAATACTAAGTTTATTTATAAAAAAAATAGCTTTGACTATGGAAGTTCTTCATGATTTCTCTCTCTTTCCTTTTTTATTTTATCATAATGAGTGTAAACAAAACCTCCATCTTTGGTGCAGCTGTTGGGATTTCTTTGTAAATTTTCTAGAACTCTGTACTTTTTCAACATACAGGCCAAAATTTAAAAATGCAGGTAAAAATGTGTTAGAATCAGATACAATTTAAAATTCTATATTAAAAGCATTTGGATTTTGATACAAACTGTTTTATCATCTGCATTTTAAGAATGAAGTCTGTTTGAAGATGTTAGTAAAATCCATTGCAGAATGCTGTCTTACCATAGACTTTAGTTTTTTCTTTTCACTCTTCATTTAAAAGTACCTTGTTTACAGCAATATTTGAATATTTGCTAACTACTAAATAATTTGTGTCTTCTTAATCATGAACGTGCTCTATCTTAATTATAATACTTCATCTCACCAGTATAATTAAACTGTAAGAAAATATGTAATTAAACCTTCCCTGATGGAATACAATTTATAATTGTCCTGGTTTAGCACCAGCCAGCAGCTAAGCCACACACAACCACGCACACACTTTTCCCAGTGGGATGAGGGAGAGAATCAGAAGGGTAAAAGTGCAGAAACCCGTGGATTGAGATAAAAATACTTTAATAGGCAAAGCAAAAGCAGTGAGGGCAAGCAAACCAAAATAAGGGATGAATTCAGAGCACCCCATGGACAGGTAGGTGTTCAGCCATCCCGTGAAACCAGGGCCCCATGACACATAACGGTTACTGGGGAAGACAGAGACACTCCAAACATCCCTGTTCCCTGTTCCTCATTCTTCTGCCAGCTCTGTATGCTGAGCATGACACAATATGGTCTGGAATGTCCCTTGGGTCAGCTGGGATCACCTGTCCTGGCTGTGTTCTCTCCCAGCTCCTTGTGCACCCCAGCTGCCTCACTGGTGGGATGGGCTGAGGAGCAGGAGAGGCAATGACTCTGTCTAAGTGATGCTCAACAGGAATGAGAACATCAATGTTTGCAGCACAAATCCAAAACACAGCCCCATACCAGCAACTGTGAAGAAAATTATCTTTGCCCCAGTCAAAACCAGCACAGTAATATAATACTTAGCAAATAGAATCTCTCATTAAATTACACACTATTTTGTTAGTAGTGTGAGTGTTTTCTATGTGTTTTGTTATCTTTTGGTTTTCAGGGTTTTTTTAAGAAGGGTATAAATACTGGACTACAAAGTTTATGAAGCCTGTTAGGCATAAATGACTTTATACAAATGTATACAGTTCTTCAGACCAAGAGTGGAATTCTGTGCTATGAAGAACGGCAATGAAAGTCTGTGCAAGAATTTAACATTCCAAAATGCTTGTCAAAGTGAGACCAAAGAGTCTTGAACTGTCAGCTTTCGGCATGGAGATGGATTCTGCCCTACAGTTACAGCAGGTTGAAGCATGAATTGCTTCTGCCATGACATTTTCTTGCATTTTAGGTGAAAGTTTGAGTCAGCAGATATTTGCACAGCTCTTGCTGCTTTTTACAGTCAATCTCACTGAAGCTAAATGGAGCCTGCTTATGTCTGTCAAGAGGTTCTGTATGCAAATATATGCATATGAGAAGAATGAGGTAGCTAGATAGGCTGAGTGATGAAATTGACAGGGACCTTCTCTACGGTTTCCTGAGTTCCATTGTCTGAGAGGAAATAGGAAATACAGATACCTTTTTAAGGTATTGAAATCGTTCAACATTATTAACTTGATACTTAGTATATTGCTAACCATGTGTCAAAGGGAAGCAGGAAAATAGACGGCAGAATCCCTTTATGCAGCAACAGCAGGAGAAGGAGTGTCTGTGAACACCAAGTGCTGTGGATGAGATAAACCTTCTGCTGTAGAGGTGACGTGTAAAATATGCAGAGGCTACCCCAGGTCAGAGTAAATCAAATTGATGAAGTAATCAGGTTGCCATCTCTACTTTTCATTTTGACTAATTAGATGCCTGACTGAAAGCCAGTACAATTTACATAGTCATTTTTCCTTGATGTTGTCTTTGTTTTGCTGATTCTTTGTAAAAGATACCCAGTGAACTATAAATTCTGTGTATTCTTCCACAAGGCTTGTCTGTTGTGAACAGATACTCAATATTTTTGTTTCATCTGCACCTAAGTTTCACAGGACAGATTAAGTAATTTCAAATACAGGAAGTCAACAGCTCCTTTGCTGTATTTTATTTTCTACATATATACATTTTTATTTTTTTTTATTCTTTGCATTTTTTATTATTTTCAATTATATTTTAAAAATATGTAGGAACATGGTGCCAGTTTCTGGACTGGACTCTCACAGAACTTGGCACAGTCATTCTTTGTACTGTCCTGAAAAATCTGCATTTTTCACTTTTCAGTGAAGAGATTTGTGGCTTGTGTCATGATAAACCAGAGTCCTAATAGTTGTCATTTATCATCCAAAGAGGGACATGGATCTGAAGAACAAGATGATTCCTATTAATGCTTCAGAAAAATGAAGCTTGGCTTTTCCTTCCTTTTCTTTAGGAAACCACACTCATGAGCTCGGTAGAATAAAACTCTTGGAGGGTCAACCTTTCTTAGAAGGTTTCAGGGTTTCTAACCCATTCTTAGAGAGTTTTCTCTGCTTACAAACAATAAGGTCTTGATTGTGCTCTTCTGGAATAAATGGAAGGTTGATTTAAATGGAGATAATGCAAAAGTAAAAATTGGATGCTTATGCAAGAGACCAAAGGAAAACTACTGAATGGTTTGAATATTTAAAACCTATATGAAAACCCAAGAAAAACTTCAAATTTAGTACTTGGAAAAAAATTATATTTCAAATCTGGCTGGTTTTGTTTGCTTGTTTACTTTATAAAAGACTACTGAAATTAAATGCTTAAATGGAGACATTTATGGAGCTGACAGATACAACAATTAGAGGTCAGCTGGAAAGTTTCTCCTAATATTAGTTTTAAAAAAATACGGTTCTTATAGGAATTATGTTTGTATAAGGAATAAAGAATTGCTGTAAATTGATTGTTTCTATTTAAAAAATTGATTAAAAAAAAGTTGTTGTGTTAGGCATGTAGAGAAATATTTAATTTGTTTTTTTTTCCTGTCCTGCATTTCCTTTTCAAAATTCATCTCTCATAATACAAAGTTCAGTTTCACAAATAGATACATGTTTCTGGGGGAGTCACATGAAAGACAGTGTAAGATTCTGACCTTTGGAGAAAATGGTAGCAACCTGAAATGCAACCAAAATGCAGCATAAGCAGCTCATCACCAGTGGGAATTAATTCTGAATGTCTATGAGAGAAAGTGAGACATTTCCAGTTGTTTACTTCAAAACTATCTTTATATAACTTAAAGAAACTCCAGGTTTTACCTATTTTGAAACTACAAGACTTTTCTAGTTTGCTCTTTGCATAAGTCAGTGCTTATTTCACAAAACAAAGATAATTCTGCAATAACTGAGGTGACCAAAGGCAGCAGGCCTGTTCACCCAAAGGTTAATAGTAAGAAATCTGGTTAATTTAATTTGTAACTCTCCTTGTTATTGTCTTCCTTCTTATAGTGGTTGCCTGCACAGCTGCTGTAAGAATTATAGAAACTGCAATAATTTTTTTGTACACACCAAAATGGTTCTTTCAGATTCTGAGTATGGCCATATAGTAACTATAGTTTAACTGTTAAAATCCCCCTTTAAGATAAGAATACATAAACTTTCAGAGTTTAAAAAATGGTATTGCCTTTTTACTTCCTTGGGATTTTTAGATCTATTGAAATTAGAAATTTAAAGTTCTACGCAGGCATGTAATCATCCATATTCAGTGATTTGGCAGAAGCACAGTGAAAAGTAGGGATAATTCTACCATCCTCTCTCTTCTCAAAGCATGGCTTGGGTAGACCTCTTATACCAAATTACATAAGCATCTCTGTTGTATTTTTTAAATCTTCTGCATCTTTGCTGACATTGCTTAAAGGTGTGCTAATTACTGACAGTTGCTGTAATACTGGACACCTGTGAGCTTGGAATTAGGCAAAGACAACAAATTCAATTTATGTAGGGCACTGATCAGGGAGCAGATGGTAATAAGCTTCAGTCAACATCAAGCTGGAGAGGATTCACACCACCAAGCTAGATGTGGAAAACTCAAAATCCTTTGGCTAATCCCATGAGCCAGCCATTCTCCCTAATTGTGTCTTTCCATAAGAAGATGTACTTTACATGTTCCAGTCTCAGCTGAATGAACAAACATGATTTAATGTACTGACTGTAGGATTTTACTAATCTATTTATTAGTTCCCCTTTCAAGGGAAGTTATAATGATGTGTTTTCACTTAAAGCAATTAGAATGTATTTTTAACAGGGGAAATGACTTAGATTGTAATTACAGAGCATTATGCTGCACTTTTAATGATTTTGCTCTTTAGAAAAATGAACAGTGAGAATCATTTTGCATAAAGTTATTACTTTGCTCTAACAACCTAATACTAACTTCCTTCTCAGGCTGTTGGGTGACCACAGCTGTTCGATCAGGGATATCTTAGACTGAAATAAAAAAGAAAAACAGGAATGAACATTTACAATTGCATCTGTAGCAGCTGAAATATTTGAGCCTTTGTATAGTTTTGAGGCACAACCAAAGCTAATTTTTGAAGATTTCACTGCTGTTTTTTTACATTTACAGTTCCCAGTGTTCAATGTTCTAAAATACAAAATTAAATCTAGTGCTATAGCAGCAACAAATGTATGAGACAGTAAAAGCAAGCATGCCTTGTCCTATATGTTCAACAGACAGCAAAGATACAACAAAAGAAAGGACAAATGCAATTCTACCCATTTGCCAGGAAGAAATTATGTGACACAAGGGCTTGGCAAAGAGTTGGTTTAGTCTCATGAGAAAAGTGTGCAATCAGAAAATAGATATGGAGCATGACAGGTAGGCCTTCAGCCTTCTGCATCCAGTGGTTTGCATGCATTGCATGAGGGGGGGGAGTGGCAGCTGCTGTGGAGTCTGGACCAGTACAAGAAAATTTCATCCCTTCTCAGCTGCAGTGTAGACTCTTCTCTTAGAAGGCTATTTGGCTGAGCAGTTTTTGCACTTTTTTTTCTCAAAGTACATTAAGGAAGCTATATACGTTTTCCTAACCCCGAGTCTTTCGGCCAGCATAGAAATTACTGAAATAATTGATAGTCAATAAAAGAGACATCTCACATTACTGAGGTTACCTCAATCAATCCTCTGTACAGAGACCTAAGTGAAAAGTGAACTATTACTCTTCTCTTTAATTCTCTGAAATTACCTCACATCAACAAAACTTGCTAGGCCCCCTCCTGTGGAAGGTAATTTTCTAAAAGCATGCAAATACAAAGCAGAAATGGCACTGTGTTGTAAAAGTGAGACAGAATAGGAAAAGGTTAGAGATTATGGATTTACAGTCAAATGGTTGGAAACATTAGTCCTTTGACAGTGTTGCTGTAATCTCTTAGGTAAACACACTTCTTAGAAATTTCACTGCACAGTGTACATTATTAAAGGGTGCTTCGGTGATTTGTGCAGTCTGAAAAGAGGGAGGTTCTAAGGACTAGATATTTAAATTAAGAAAGGGGGGACAGCTGCTCATTGCATTCCTGGACAGGAAATGCATTGGAAATAAGTGAGGATGAGCTGGTAAAGTTTGGACCTTGAATGCAAGTCGGAAATATGGGCCTGGGTGCAATGAGAACAAAAGTAATGAAATTGAACAAGTTCTTAGTGAACTGAAACTGCAAGAAATAGGAGGCTGAGATGGTGGGGTGAAGTAGGGCTCAGCAGATAAGTGGAATAGGAAGGGTGCAATAAACAAGTAGATTCATAACACAGCTCAGATCTCTTGCAGACATCTTTCTGATAAGTTAAAAATAAATTTTAGCTTCACGTAAAGTTTTTGTTGTGGTTCCATAGCTATCAAATAAAAAAAGGGTTGTAAATTATGACCTACCAGCATCTCAAAATACTTCAGCCATCATACCAGTTCTCTTTTTCTCCACACAGGTAGATACCAGACACTGTGAATCAAAGAACTAATCAGGAGTTTATGAGATACATAATACTGGAAGATGATCCATGCTGTTCTTTAGCCTTCTTCTGACTCTGTTCTGAAATACCTTAATTTGATTATAGAACCATCTTATAATGTAGGTCTTTCCTTTAGCCACAGCAATTTATTAAATCCTCTTGGTGTGGGATGGCTGTTTAAGATGAACTGGCTAGGTGCCACTAGAAACATTTGGCTCTTGCAAAAGTCTATCAAAACTCGAGATTTCTGTTGTGAATGCCTGAAAGAGTTACAGGATTTGAGAAAAAAGCTGATGCTGGCTCTTGGGGTATGTGGGTGAGCTGGAGTTGTTAAGATGTGAGTGAAGAACAAGGAAAGCATGGAGGCTTGATTCAGAGCAGTTCTGTCAAAGATAGGGACACTGTGGAAGACAGAGCATGTGTTCAATGTGTTATTAATTTTTCTTCCTTTTGCTTTTTACTTTCTTATCACAAGGCTGCTATTGTGTAGGCAGCTTGTCAATGTACAATACACTTGAAATTCTCTGATGGAAGCAGAGTGACTAATTGGCTTGGCTGTATTGAAGGCATAACAGTTTGTAGTCAAATTATTTCTTTTGTCAGCTTTAAGATCTGTTCTGAGGAATATACTCTGTGGGGCATTCTTGGAAAAAAACATTCTAAAATTTCATCAGAGTTCTGTATCTTGCTAAAAAACACTCTATAAAGTGGTTTTTTGCTTGTTTTCTCTTTATGAATTATGACCATTATTAATATGGAAGCTTTTTTCCAGAGCTTTTTTGTTTGTTAACCAGTAGTGAAACCTATGCTGTTGTGAATATGAATTTACTATTAGTGTTGTTTAGTAAGTAATAAATGGTGGCAGTAGGCAAAACATTTTCAATCAACTTCATGTCTAAAATGTAGTGTACATTGTATTCCTCTATCCTCTAAAGGCTTTCTATTGAGTACTGCTGTGGTAAGGCAATTGAAGAGCTCATCCTTAATTTAGTTAATTTGTGTTTTCATACAAATGGTATAAGGAATGGGAATGGACATTGAAATCAAGTGTCTGTTGTGAAGTATACATCCATTCACTGTTTGAGATTTACTAGAAATAACGAAGGAACTTTGATGTTATGACTGATTTAAATAAACCAAATCAAACAAACAAACCAAAGCCACACAAACCCCAGCAAAATCCCAAGGATTTATTGGTATGTTTGTAAGTATTTGTGTCAGTATTCTAGCTGAAGATAGTTTGATCCACTTTAAACAGGTACTTGAATCTAGCTCCATGTTTGAATGCTTGACAAACATTTCCTCAGCCTTGCTTTTCTCTCAGCTTTCAGTAACAGTAGAAGCCATGACGGTGCTTGGGAAATTGGTGTGTTACCATGGAAATAGATGTGATACCACCAGTTTATGCTTCATTGCCAGATCCAATGTGGAGATATAAATGAGAGAGAAATCTCTAGGATACTGTTTCTATACAGAGAAAAAAAAAATAAAATACACCAAATATTAACCATGAGTTAATTGAGGTGTTTTTAATACACCATGGCATTCAGATTTTTTTCCTATGACTGATTTGTAAAGCAGTGGCCTAAATTTTGAGAGCTACAGGTTCTGTGCCTGATTCAATCTGGTTGGACACAAACCTATTTCAGCCCAGGAATTAGGGTGCCCATCATAGATGTCAAATTACAGCAGACCTTACATAAATACTCTGTTGTTCTGCTGTCCTGGTTTCATCTGGGATAGAGTTAATTTTCTTCCTAGTAGCTGATACAGTGCTGGGGTTTAGATTTAGAATGAGAACAACGTTAATAACACACGGATGTTGTGGGTTTTGCTGAGCAGTGTTTACACAGTGTTAAGGCCCTTGCTCCTCGTGCCACCCCACCAGCAAGGAGGGTGGGGGTGCACACGACTTTGTGAGGGGCACAAGCAGGAGAGCTGACCCCAACTGACCAGAGGGATATTCCATATTTTATGGCGTCATGCTGGGTATATAAGCCAGGGATAAAGCTTGCTGGGGACCACTGCTGGGGAACTGGCTGAGCATCGGCCAATGGGTGGTGGGTGAGCAATTGCATTGTGTGTCACTTGTTTAGTGTGCTCTACCTAATTTTTCAAAATATTGTTCCTGTTGTTTTCTCTTCCATTTCTATCCTATTTAACTGTTGCTATCTAAACCCACAAATATTACTTTTTTTCCCCCAATTTTCTCCCCCATCCTGCTGGCAGGGGACAGTGAGTGTGCAGGTGTGGGGTGTTTAGCTACGTGCTGGGTTAAACCATGACACCTACATTTTCAGTTCCCTGAAGCAGGATATTGTTCTCTAGTAAGCTGTAAGCAAAGTCTCTTTACTAAATCCAATAAATTAACATGGTAAGTGATGAAGGAACTGCCAGGAATCATGTTGAAGTTTCTGGTTGGGTATCTGTGTGTACATGCAGAGGAAAAGGTTCTGTCAGACATGCATTTTGCTGGGTTTGGAAGGATTATCCCACTCCTCTTGTTTTACTGCAAAACAGGAAACATCTGTCCTATGGGTCTGAACAGGACCATTCATGTATGAGATGAGTGATTTTTACAGGTTGTCCTTTCTTGGACCTCTCTTTTTCTTCCATATTTTAGTCATTGCTGCTTGAATAGGTGCAAAGTTTCAGGTGCAGAGGTGAAATTCTTGCTCATAAATGAGACAACTGAAGTGTGAGCTTTTAAATCGCAGCTGACATTTTCACTGGTAAAATTCCCTTGTTTTCAGATTTTGACTATCGAGGAGTCTCCTTTGGAGACTAAATGCTAATTATTTCATTCTATCTGAAAAAATGGTTCTTCAGTGACATGAGAGAGAAATTTATTTCTCCTTTCCTTCCAATTCTCAGAAATCAAACTATTTTTTTGAGTTTGTATTTAGTAGTGAATCGTTGCTTTCCTGGGATGTGGTGAATACCTCAGCAAGAGAAAAGAAGCAAGGTAACATGACAAGGACAGTAAATTTCACTTTATTTATATATTTACCACTATCATATTTTTTTCAAGGAATCTACTATTTGGATTTGAAAATTGATTTTTTTTTTAAACTTTTTTATTGCTTCTGGTGTATCTGACTACATGTCAGTAGGTTGAAGCAACTTGTTCTGTCTGTCTTCAGCAGTACTTGTAGTTGTTTAGATAAGAATTGAAAGACATAAAGTCTAGTTATTCATTCTAGGGGTCATCACAAAGAAGTGTTTGCCCTGTTCATTCAGCTAGCATTAATTGCAGATATGTGCAGAAAATCAGATTTTTTGAATGCTTGGTAGTAAATTCCATTTTCCATTTAAGCAGTAATTTACATCTGTGGAATTACACCAGTCGCAGACATTTAGGACTCCTGGGTTGGTAATGAAAATGTGTAAAATATAACAGAAGAAGATTTTAAGATCAATGAAATTTTGACAATTCCTTTGTAGTTTGCAAGGTGTTAAATATGTTTTTGAAACTGTCAGAAAGCAGTTGATTTGAGCCTGTGGTCCCTCTAGCCTAGGTTGTGATATCATTTTATGATGGATGTTGCCATCAAAACCACTTTTGCAGCAGTGGCAGAACTTAAAACCTGATGTGAAAAAGAGGAGCTAGGTGCCATTACAGAAGAAACCCCACCCTAATTTAAAGTCCCATATGTTGGCCATATACTATTTCTTCTCTAAAATTTAAGAAAATTGTCATACTTAATCTGTGCAGGATACTGGTTATCCTAGATTGGTAGTAAAAGGTACAAATTCTGGACTCCTCCAAAAGCTTCATGGTACAGATGTCTTGATGATGTGATCAAAACTTCAAAAACTTGTGAATAAAGAGTACATTGTGTAGTGGAAAGTAAAAGCACACATTTTTACAATAGCGGGAGCCCAGATACAGGGTTATTTCTGTTCCTTCATAATTTCAGAAGAATGGAAACCACCATTCCAGTGTTTGCAGTCTAATTTCTATTCAGCTTTTGTTCAGAGCCTGACATCTGCATGTATGTTTTGATCTGTGCAATGTTTTGACTGAAGAGATGAGGGCAGGGGATTATGCAACTCAGAGTCATAAATCCTGATGGATTAAAAGAAAATGCATATTCTTGCTTCAGACAAAGCAACACTAAACTTTTCTCTAGGAATTACTGAACCTTAGCCCTGAGACATTGTAATCATATTTTACCTCTATATAGTGGACCAAAACCATTGTTAAATGACCCTTGCTTTCACTAAAGTTAACAATATATAAGCTTTTTAGGAAATCCTTTATTTGGAAGGGAGAAAGTTGAGAAAGAGTGGAGAAAGAGACCTCATCCTAAATTGCTTTTTCAAAAATGTGATGAAAAGTTTATATTGCTTTTATATAGCAACGTAAAAAATGGGGAGGGGAAATGGGAAGAGAAAACTAAGGAAGTGTAAAGAGAAAATTAAGGGAAAAGCACACTGTATTAATGCTTTCTAGAGTTTCAGAAGTAGTCCTTGATAGACAACTGCCTTTGCTTGAGAACCATGCTTTCAGGGTGTGTAAGTGGAAAAACCTCTCATAGGCTCTGTGGACCAATTTTGCTTCAGCTCATTGAATTCCAGTTTTAAAAATAACAGAGGGCAGAACTGAGAAGAAGAAAAAGGCTGTGTGTTTAGAGAAAGAGATCGCCAGGTTTTTTCTCTCAGAAATTCCTTGCAGAGAAAATGATAACTCTAAGAGAAAATTTGAGCATTTATGTTGTATTTAGTCACTAATTCACTTATTCATAGGATCATAGAGGTCAGCTAGTCCAACACCCCAGTGTGGGACTGTTAACTACTGGTATGTGGTTTTAAAATAATCTCAGCCATCACATGAAGTTTTGCTGTTCACAGTTTGCATGAATTCTGTGCATCAGTAATGAAAAGGATACTGAAATAGATCTTTTAATGTAAGCACTCTCTTAAAACACATGTACCATCTCATATGACAGCTCTAAGAAACTCTAATCACCTGTAGCAAAACTGGGGAGTACTGCTCTAGAAATTAAGAAGTTCCGCCAGCAATGCTTGCAGGTTCTTATGTTTTTTTAATAACAAATACTTAATTTAAATTCTCTGTGCTAATTATTTTCCTCTTGAAGTGCCTATAAATGAGTTAAATTATTTGAATTTTGACTTCTACTGTACTTTCACTTTCAGGGTGTACATTCCCCCCAGTAAACTTATGTATAAAGGTGTGTATAAAGGTATAGACACACACACTGAGACATTTAATTGTGGGTGTATTTTTAGAACAAACACCCACTTATATAATGGACTTGAATCTCTGGAGAAGTGGTGTAGTGTTGTTACAAAGATCAGTGACAAGTAGAATGACACAACATGCTCAACCTTACAGGAATTAAATATGAGTTGTATTGTGTTACTGAATTAGCTTATGGTCAATGAGGGATTTTTATTTTTATATTTTGCCTTGCTTTTCCTGAAAAAACCATCAAAGACTTATACTTCAATAAATTAAACTATTCTTTTCTGTTTATAGGCATGAGGGAAAGGAAGAGAACGTATGACTTCTCTTTTAAAGTAATCCCATTGTAAATAAGCAATAAGACTCTCAAAACACAGCTGAGAACAGGGTCCAAAGTTTGTGCCAGAAAAGAAACCATTATCTTGAACAATTAAAAATATTCTAGTTAGTCCTAGGCAAAATTAGTTATTTAGTCCTAGGTGGGATTACATAGCTTCAATTTTAATTAGAATTGACTTTAAGACTTCTAGAACTAAAGATTAAAATAAAAAATATGTGGCCTTCTAAAAATTTCTGGATGCTGAAGACCACAGAAAGACAAACTCAATATAAGTGGACTACTTGGTGTGAGTTCTGTCAGAGAAATTCTAATGCTTCTAAAATATTAATAATACTGTGCCTATAGAGAGAATTTGTCCCAAAAATCAGCTCTAGAATATTGGTCTGTATAGGTATATCTTGTAAAAACATTTTTTTCCTAATGTTCTACTATGTTTTGATTGTGAATTTTTTGTTAGCAGTGATCAAGAAAGAAAAATCTGATAGGAAACCAGGAAAATATTTATGCAGACCCGTTAAGAGCAGTTCTGGCCACTCAACTTAATGACAGTATTTTGAAGCCAAGCTTGGCTCAGTTTTGTGAAATGGACCATTGCTCTCTTTTCTTCTGGTTTCTGCCTGTGGTCAGGGGGAATATTGCTCTCACTCCCTTTTGAGCAAGCCCTTCATCTGCAAAAGATATCTGGAAAAGTTTCATATAAATGAGATATGAAAACCATGTAGTGAACTCTGATGTTACTTTCCACAAAGACCAAACTTTGAAATAATGAAAACCCCCATAGACCTCCTGTCCTCCAATGCTGATACCATTGAAAACTACATTTTAGTTTCTTCAGCCTTCAGAAACAAGGATAGGAGCATCAAAAAGATCTGCAAAATATTTTAAAGCACATTACACTAAATCAAGTATTGTAGGATGATATTTGCTAACGATTAAGAATAGAAAACTTCAGCAGTGTATGTAGAAAGAATCAGGCAGACTCTTCTATGGCATTGCACAGTGTATCAGGTGGAACATATCCTGTGAGACAATTACTAATGCTAATAATATTCTTCAGTTGCTGTGCTGCTAATAATAAAAGAATGGGGACAGTTCATAGAAGAAAGGAATTCCTGTTGTATGCAACAATAGAAATAGCAGCAGAAATGTAACCATAGAGAGAGGTAGAATTCTGTGAACAAGTTAAAAAAATCACTGTAAATAGGGCTGATCTTCCAATTATAGGCCTTCTCTGTTTATGTAATATTTTATTAATTTATGAAGTCTTAGGGCTTAAATCTATCATAAAGCAAGGCTGAACTAATTTGAAGTGATTATTGAAAGATATTTAAATGTCCAGCAGGGCAGACTTAAGGAGACCATAGGGAAAACAGTAGGAACCAGGGAGTTGTTAATTTGAAAGGTAGATGAGCCAAAGGAAGAATTACATATTGTGTGCTGAGAAGAGTAGAGCTAGATCCTCCTAAAGAAAAACGGAACAAAAGCCTCTGCCATCAAAAAGTAAGATGGTGCAGCATCCTCATCTGCTGAGTGTCACAGTGGCTGTCTTGCTGAGACCTGATGCTGTGAGTTCACTGGTGAATGCTGCATTGATCTAACAGATCTTCACCTATACAGCTCTCTGCTGATAGATTCCTTGTATGTTAAAAATACAATACCCAGTAATGGAATGTACTATAACGAGTGATTTGGAGTAAAAGGCAAAATTCCATTCATGCAGATGTTAGCTGCAACAATTAGAATTTGCTCTGGGTCAAGGTTCATAAATTAAATCACAAGTAACCACAAAAACTCTCTCCAAAGCATGGTGGCTATGTATTAGCCACTGAGCACCTATGAAAAAGACTCATGAGTGTGATATACTCCTCATACTATATGAGGAGTCACAGGGAGAGAAAATACAAAGAATGTGAAATGTCCAGTATTTTCTCTCCCTGTGTCTCCTCAGAAAGGAAATTATTTCTTAGTGAGCCAGTACCATAAGGACAAGAAGAAAAACTGTCACACTTCAAATATCTCCTTAGATATAAATTGTGTGATGAGTACAGAAGGAGTGGCAGGCACCTATTGCATGTCTCTCTGCAGCTGGAGGAGGCAGGGCTCAGTGACTTGCACATTTTCTCTCATACTTCTATGCCCAACTCTTACCTAACTCTTGGTTCATATGCAAGGGTCATTTAAGTGCACACTTTAAAGCAAAAAGGAATGTGCAGCAATTGCTGTTCTGCAGTGCTGGACTTAGACCTGTCTGTATCGAGGCAAGAGTTTTAATGATCACGTACAAAGAGCTGCTTGGATTAATTTTGGAGATACTGAAATATAACTGTGATTTTAGAAACCTATTTATGATATACATCTATTGGAGAATGGCCCTAGTATATGTTGATTGACATGCAGAGACAGAATTTATCTGCTGCTGTCAGTGTGTATTATCTGATATATAGATAACGTAAATATATACCTAATATAAAACACCTTTCAAACTCTGAATTGTTCAGTGAGGATGACTGAGATTTTCAATGCTTTTATTCAATTTTACACTGAAAACTTCCTTGTCTCTCCTCCCTACACCACCTTCAAATCAGAAACTTTAATTCTAAGGTATTAAAAATCATTTGGGAGTTCTCACCATGACTTTGTTCTAAATAAAATCAATCAAGAGGGTGCACTTTCTGTGGACTCTTGATGTGTAAGAGAGCAACTGTGGTGACCTATTCAAAAGCAACCATAGACATAAATTCTTGAAGATGCTAAGGGTTGGTCATAATACTTTGCTTCTTTAGCTGTTCTAATACTAAAAAATATAATAAAGTTGTTAGTCCATTCTCTCACAGTATCTCAACTTAGAGAATTCTGTATCATACAGAATTTGGCAATTTTTTTGTAGTTCATGATTCATAGCATGTTCTTACTCAGAGTGGTTATTAATAAAGGTAATCATTCTATTAAACCTACTGGGTATTTTCCATAAAATCTACATATTTTATATTGTAACCATAGTTTTCTGCTGACTTTTTACATGGAAAGGTTGCTTAACAAGAAGCTGACTTGCTGTGGTTTGGGAGTTTGCTCACTACTGTCATATATAATACAGCTGTAGCTGTAACAAGCTACCTATGTTTTTAGTCTTAAACTCTTACTAGGACTTCATAACTAAGATAGAAATTATTACTGCAAAGCCAGATGTTGCTTCTGGTAGAATTAACACTAGTAAGCACACAGCATTACCACCCTGCTTCTCTTCTATATTAGACTGCACATTACAGCTTCACATCTTACATCTGAGTCCATCCCAGCAGTGTCAGGGAGTGAGAAGGGAGCGACACATCCTTCTGCTCTTGTCCTGTATGCACTTCTAATGCTGCAAGTGAGAAAAGGTCCTTGTGCTAGGTACTCTTGAACCAACATTCTAGAGGTTTGTACTCTGTTAAATTTGACCAGAAATGCTACAACTTTTTTGGTTTTTTTCTCTCCTTCCAGCCACTTGTGCCCTCAGGTGGTCTCCAGAGCACAGAAAATCAATGTGCTTTCTATTTCTAAGTGGCTGATGAGACTATAAAATAAATAGCATCAGTTGGGTAGACTAATGATTTTCTTCTACCCATGGGAAATAGTTGCAGAAGGACAGTCTTATCTCTTGCAAGCTCTGGAATGCTGGTCATAATCAGTGAAAGTGGGGGGAGGGATGGGAAACTTGTTTTGAGAGGGTTTTTTCCTCTTAGATAATATTAGCTTAGTGGGATGACCATAGCTCCTTTAACAAAGAAATTCATATTTGGTCTATGAGACCTTGAGTGTTACCAGTTTGGGTCTGAGCCAAAGCACATTAAAGCATGGCTTTTGTGCATTCACCTGAATGCCTTTTGGGTGAATCTCTCAAACTATTCAGGGCAGACCTTTTTGGAGACCCATCACAGGTACAGAGCAGGGAATTCAAAGTGGTCTTTTGGATTTAGGAAGTTTGGGTTTAGAAACCATCTGCTTTTCCTCTGTTTTATTTCCCTGGGGTCATAAGAACGTGGTTCCTAATCTCCTGTAGTAGCTATTTCCCCACAGGACATGCTGTCTGGGAATGTACCATACCAGCTGCATTTGTGTTCTGAGGGAAGATATTTCATGCTATTTTTCTTTGAGTAAAGCTGTCTTTATCTGTTAAAAATTTGCTGTTGCAACAAAAGCTGAACAGAACTGGTGTTGGTATTTACAAGAGCTAAGGGCTATAGCTTTTTCTTCCAAATCCTCTTAGTTGTGTGTAAAAGCATTTGTTTTCTCATCCTTTTCTTGTTCTGGATTACGTCTTTATTCATGACAGTATTGATGCATTGTAATAGCGAATTGGTAACATCTTTAAGTAGAGATTTTCTGGAAATACGTAGCACAAGAGTGGCAGAAAGCAAATCACTTATAGAAATCAAGCAGAGTTTGAAATATGTATCCTTCTGTCTGCATTTGTCTGAAAGTTACAACATCCAGAGCAAGTCCTGGCTGGGGTTTTGTTGGGTGTTTGGTTTGATTTCTATTTATTTGTTTTGTTTTGTTTTCTACTTCAAGGTAATTCTGTGCCTAAATATTGCAGGAAATTTCAGTGAATTACTCCATTTTAATACCATTTAATTTCTGTCACAGTATTCTTGCTAACTCTGAGCTTTTAACTATTTCCACTTACCACCAGCTGTGAATTCATCTTCCTCCCCTTCAGTTAATTTAAACATAAGAAGTAATGAAGGTCTTTGGGGCATGACAGCATCTCTTACAACTATGATTCTTTGTCAGGAGGAGATGTAACCCATAGGTTACAGTAATGCAGGTGATCAAATGCCAGAAAAACAGCACTGGAATTAAACATCCTCTTGAATATTTCTATTTGTATGGTCCTGCTCAAACCCTGCTGCAGCCTTCATTTTGCAGAACACCTTATTTTCTCTCTAAGATTAATTTCTCCATAAAATCTAGTGGCCATGTCACAGTACTTAAAGTAGATTCAAAGTGGAATATCTAACTACATTAAAAGAAAAAAAAAAAGGATGAATTTGGTTTGTAGGAAACCAACACAACTGAGTCATGCAACCTGGTATTTCAGAGGTTTATTGAATATGCCATAGATAAATGCCATTTTTAAAATATGTTCCTGTTCTGTGGTACAGTGTATCAAAATATGTTTGAAGAGCTTTTCTTCTACACTGGAATTTGTATATTCTTTAGTCTCCCTGTATAAACATGATGCACACACTTCATGCATGCCTGTGTGCCAGGGGGAGTGACCAGGCATTTATTAGAGTCATTTACAGATTTCAGTGAGCTTTCACCCATTTACATCAGTGAGGCTGGGTTTGCAAGGTTTTCTAAATCTATGCTGAAATGACAAAATGTACCAAAGAATAAAAGGCTCTAACTTTCCTATTCTTCTCTGAGGATCAATTGCTGTTAGAAATTATACTCCTACATAAATATACACTGGTGCTTACAGTCAGCTCTCATTGGTTTTTTCTTTACAAAAATGCTTCAGACTTAGTGCTGTGCTCAGCTGTGTTAAATCCCATGCAAAGCAAATTTTTCACTTATTTTACCAGTGAAAACAACAGCATCCCGAGCACTTTGATGCCTTTGCTAAGTTATTGCAGAGTTTCTCTGCTGCAACGTAGAGAAAAGATAAATGATCAGAGGGCTGGAGCACTCTCCTATGAAGATAGGCTGAGAGTTCAGGTTATTCAGCCTGAAGGAGAGACGGTTCTGGGGAGACTTTTAGAGAACCTTCCAGTACCTAAGGAGTTCAAGAGGGCCTTCAAGAGAGATGGAGCAGGAGACATCTTGGAGAGATGGACAAGGACATGCAATTATAGGACAAGGGGGAGTGGCTTTAAACTGAGAGTAGATTTAGATTTGATATTAGGATACTAGGAAGAAATTCTTTATTGTGAGGATGGTGAGGCACAATGACAGAAATGTTGTGGGTGCTCCATCCCTGGAGGTGTTCAGTGCCAGGCTGGACAGTGCTTTGAGAAAGCTGGTCTAGTTGGAGGGGTCCCTGCCCCCATGGGGTGTGTGTGAGGAGTAGGTTGGAATTAGGTGATCTTTAAGGTCCCTTCCAACCCAAACTGCTCTACAGTTCCATGATGTGTTAGAAAATCTAGCTGATGTAAACCTGAGGAATAATTTTGGATTCTGAAGATAAATTTGAGCTTGTAGCCCTCTAAATTTGAGCTGTAAAAATTATTTGAGTTTTTCCCCCTTGGTAGTATAGAACAGATGTCTGTGATTCTATTTTATTCTGAAGCTCTGCTTCATTTTAAGGTACTCAGTTGCACGTGTTTGATTTTTTAATACTTACTTTCACAAATCCCTTCCTAACATAAAGCACTGAGGATCTGAGGTGATCGATACCGTCTTTCAGTGTGTGTTATTTCAATTTGTGTGTAATAGTCTGAATTTTGTTTTCAAGAGACACAAATAAGAATTCTATCTCAATAACTTGTTTGTTTCTCAGCATTATGTTCCCTTGGTGGTACAATAAATACCTTTAATTTTTTCAAGAAGTGATGACTGTCTACAAAATATGTGTAAAACATACCATGTTTCAGCTTAATAAGCTCATCAGTGGAAGAAAGATAGTGATATTTCTATTATTTGTATAAGTATTTAGAGTAGTAAAAATAAAGGAATCCTAGTTTTCTTCTCTAAATATTGCTTTGTATTGCAGTATATCAAACCATTCTTTGTGATTTTTAAAATTCAAGTGGGCATGTTTACTTGCAACTAATTAGGTAAAACATTTTTTTAAAAGTGAGATTTCCAATGAAAAAAAAATCAACCTTCAGATGAGTTAAGGAAGGTAACTACTCCAGTTCAGTTTGAGAACTTACTCAAACTTAATATTAAAATATTGCAAAACCATAACTTTCTCTGCTGGTATTTTTTTCTGATTACATTGAGAAAAGTACGTGTAGGAGGAGATATCAACATACATGGGTACATAATTATTCCTAAGCAGGTGCTGCACATTCAGCTTAAGCTCAGTGAAATGCTTGACATTTCTTGAGCATAATAATTTCTTTAAAAAATATCGCAAGCTCTGGGATTTTTCTGCTGGATGTGTGCTACAACTCTTGAAACCAAATTTTTTTCTTCTGGTTTTGTGGACATTTTTTTGTCATCAACTCAGAGGCCAGACATGAAGTGAGCGGTATTAGTTTTCCTCCAAAAGGATCACTGCAGTTAGTCTTGCCAAAACTGAGTCAGAGATGCAGAAAGCCAAAAGAAATGGCTACTAGAACTGATTTTTTTAAGTAACTGTAAGATGCATTCAGATGTAAGTTATAAATTCTGCTGACCTGCAGACTGCTGTGGAGTCAGAGTGTGTTATTTGTGCAGGCTGTCCTTCTGCCCTTGAATTGCCCTGATGGTTCTTCAGAACAAAGCAACAGTGGTGTGGTTTTAAGCTAGGGGTGCCTAAGGATTGATGGAGTTATTTAGCACTTTTCGCAGCAATACAAGGTGCAGATCTGTTCAGATATGTATCCTCTGCTCTCTTTTAAACACATAAAAAGAAAAAGCCCTCAGATTCCATAACTAAAATGTTTGCATAATGCACAGAGTAGTTTAGCTAGTGGAGGAATAGTTGGAAAATTGCTATGGTGTACTTTGATTTCACATAAATCCCCATTAATAAAATAAATCCTTTTATGGATTACATGTATAGCCTGTGACTATAACACCATAAATTATAGTATATTATAAGCATCTATATGAATCTATAATGGCATGTTATGGCAGCAAAAAGATGACGTGTGTATACTATAACTGGGTGAATTGTCCCTAATCATCTCTCTCTAACCATCCTAATTGTCAGACTGCAATCAAGCCCACAAGGATTGATCTAATCTTAGATGAAACAGTTTGTAGCAGATGTTTCTTTATTTCTTCAATTCCTAACTTTAAATGCCAGCAGATTTGCAATGTGCAAAATATTAGTAATAAAAAAATGCTATCAGAAATTTTAGTATTTGAACTATGATACTAAAATTATCTAACACCTACTTGTATTGTTGCAGAAGGTCACACCCCAAGCTCTGTAAACTAGAAGTTTAACCTTTCTCAGTAATTTGGATGATGAAATGAAGCTCAAGGGTATATGCAGGGTTATCATATATGAGGAATGTTTCCCTGCTGGATAGCATTCACAGCATACCTTCAGACAGTATTTCTCATTGGAAACACTACTAGTCTTTTTTTCTGGTATATATTTGTGGAATTTCTTTAATCCTGACTTGACAGCTGAAACAGCTTCGCTTTTATTGTGGTTGCTTTGTGGTACATAGTTTGGTAACATTTGAAGAAAATATGTTGAAGTAGCCAAGAGGAGGTGGAGAGTTTGACTCAATTTAAAAAAAATTGCAACTAAAAATTGAAACTACCCAGGCTTATTGTGTCTTGTGGTAAAGTCTCAGCCCCACATCCCAGAACTGCTTGCAGGAGCAGATAAGCTCTTGCTTCTGAGCACAGCAATGGACTCATTTGGCCCCTCCTGTTTGGGTGCTGGATATCAGATGGCTGTGGTGTATCTCTGTCCTGCTGCTGGGAGAAAGGTGAGTTCCCAGCTTTGTGGTAAAGGAGCAGGAGCTGGCCTCAATTCCCTGCCACTCTGCACCCTCTGTGCTAATTTGGGAGCTCAGGGCTGTGCAGCAGTGCTCGTCTCTCTTGCTTCTTCATAGGAATCCAAATTTGCCACCCAAAATGCACCCAATTAGTGCAGTGGGAACTGTATTTCATTTCTATTGTCAAAAAGGTAGACAACAAAATCAGAGCTGTTCAAATGTTGGTAGCTCAGGTAAGTGGATTGCAACCATGAGGTGTTTTGGTTTGTAGCTCAGGCTTTTTTTTTTTTTCTGTTGAATTGATTCAGCAATAGCTTAGATCCTTGTTCTTTGGGCTGAGGTATAGATCCCCATTTTCCTCCTGGGCCTTTTTATAGATAATAACTCCGTTTCAATTTCTCCTAAGTTTTACTTGAATGTGTGACAAGTGTAGTTTCACTGAAGCAGTAAGATGTCACCTCTTGTCTCTTCTCCCTTAGCCAAATTATGCACAGAATCAAAAAATGGTGGGTGTCAAAACAGTGGTTAAATATGACTTTACTGTGACAACTATTTTTATTTTTCTCATTATGAATGCCATATTTTTAAGTTGTGACTACATTTTTTAATCTCACAGCAAACTACATTTCTCTCACATACCCCATAGAAATATTCATTTTTAATGGAGATAACTAGTGAGGTAAACCTGAACACATTCATATTTTGGTGTTTTTAATGCATATACTGCAGATGTTGTCTTGTCAAACGGGAGAGAATGCATATGGCAAGTCAGGGATGAGAAATCAACTAGCCTTTCCTGCAGATAATGAGATGTAAATGGTGAATGGAATATTATTATGTTGTTGTCTTCCTGGGAGAAAATTTGATAGGTTATGCCAGCAAAAAGTTCCATGAGTGATGCTTCAGTGCCTGTCCTGGTCAGTGATGGTTTCTGTTAGTAATTAGGGGCTGACTCATTGCTGTTTCTCTCAAGAGACAAATGTTTCTACAGCTAGTGGCCGAAAATTAGATGGTTTTCCAATATACCCAAGAAAGCTGCCATTTGTACTGTCCTTATAGGTGCAGGGAGATTTCACAGCATCTAAAGTGATTTGGAAAAAAAGCTTATAGTGTTGTAACTTTATTAAAAAAAAGCATGGGGGATTTTTTTGTTGTTTCTGTTTTCTGTTGGGTTGTTTGAATGTGAAATTTCTAGAGTAATGTGTAGAAAGTTGTCAATAAAAGCCCCTTTTTCTAAATATTAGTGATGACTGGGAAAGCTTTATTTGCTACAGCTGTGGATAGAAAGAAATGTGAATCTCAAAAGCATTTATTGTAAATGGCTAGGAAAAAGCCTTAGAAATATCTGGAAAATTGAAAATCATACATAACATTTCCACTATAAACCAATTATTTTAAATTATTTTAGAAAAGAGGAAAATATTTCCTTCTTTCTGAAAAATATCTAGCCAGTGGATTTCCTGCAATATGTATTTTAATAGATTTGTTATGAACAGCCATGGCAACAATAACACAGAATTGTATGATGTGATCATGAAAAGTAATGGCCCATTCAGAGGCCAAATTTTTGCATATATTAGTCAAGAATATTAAAAAATATGATCATGCTGGAAATATGAGCTGGGCAGTGTACTATATTAAGCAGAAGAAAAAGTATCAAAATAAGATTATGCACAGATTTCCTAGTTAATTGATCTGTTGCAGTGTTTCAAGTAGAATATAAAAGAAAGGATCTCTGGAGATTAATAAAAATGTATCAGCATTAGAAGTCCAATTTCTGACTGGAAAGATTTCAGAAATCATTTGAGGGGAAGGTGATAAGGTAATGTTGTTCCAGGTTCTGGAATCCTCTCAGTAACAAGATGAGGCTGCTCAGGGTCCATTGTGAGGACAGAGGCTCCTCTCCCCCTCGAGCTCATACATTGTAACCAAAATAATTCCCATGTGCTATCACAGGGGGCAACCTAATCAGTTCTCACCAGACCACAAGTGTGCTGAGTTATTGCCATGGCTGACTGATACATAATTGCACAACATCCTGGGTAGTAGAATCTGGAAGAATATTTTTTTTTTGTGCTTTGCCCATCTTGTGAAACTGAGATAGAAAGGATGTTGTTTAAAGAGGTTCAGCTATGCCTAAGGCTCTGCAGGTAATTTCAATAGAATCCTTCTCAAGATTGTAATGAACAAGTTTTTTCTAATTGATGCAATAATAAAAGAAAACCTAAACCCAGCATGTACTTAATGCCATCTTCCTGAATTTCTCCAGTAAAAAATGCAATGGCATGGGGCAGACTTTGTGTTGTTAGTCCTTGATACAAAATTTTAAAATCATATTTGTTGAATAGTTGAGAACTCATCCGAGGATGTAACCCTGATTAAATGATCAAATATTTGGCATTTCTTCAATAAGCACATGTGGCAAACAGTCTCACAGGAAATACTGAGTACTATGGAGACAACACAGCAAGTGGTTCTAATTCTCTCACTTCTGGAAGGGCTGATGCTGATTTCTCTCACAATGGCTTACCCAATTATCTGAGGACTTTAGAAGTCTTTCAGAAGTTTTGATTACAGCCAATGGCATCCTAAAGTAGGCCAGGGATAAAAGAGTATCTCACAGTTCGTGAATAATTGAGTAGGCTTCTGTATAACAATGAGGTGCCTTATGAAAGGCAAATGTTTGTTTGCTGTGTGCTCACATCTGCACCTATTTATTCATATTTATAGGTAAATTCATATGCTAATGCTTTTTCAAGCACTAAGATACAAAGTGGCATAATAAGGTAAAATGCTGCTGAAATGCAATGGAACTGTACATGTTTATACCAGTTTAAAAATTAGGTTGCAAAAAATAAAATCCAAATGCAAGGATGTATCTTGGCATAAGTACATAGAATATCAGGAGTCCTCTTTGGGCCTTTTCATTCTTCAGATCTCTCCTCTTCTTAAAGGTCTGGAAAAAACAGATGCCAATAAATTCAAGCAGTTGCAGTCTAAAGGACAAACTTGTGTTTCTCTCCTCTTGCTATTCAGTGTTCTCTAAAAGCAAAGGCTGTTCATTCCTGCAATCTGTGTGCTGAAGCCTTTGAATTCATCTCGGTTCTGAAATGTGTGCAAAGGCTGATGAGCATCCTTGAAGATAACTAGCATCAAACCCTGGTATTTGGTAGCAGTTCCCAGTAATAAGGAGGTCAAACCGTTCCTCTAGAATTTCATCAGCTTATCTGCAAAACCTCAAACTCACTTTCACACTGTCCCAAACTGATATCCAGTGAAAAAAAGACTGAAGCCATCATTTATGTGAGCCTGCTCATTTGTCACTAAAGGAAGTGCTTTGGAGTATGCATTAGATGACCTTTGATCTAGAAAATGTTCTCATCCTCACAGGGAGAGGTCTGACTCCATGACTAGGATGTATAGTTTACCTTTTTTTTTAGGAATATTTCTAATGTACTGGATCTAACTGATACTTCTCATTGCAACAAAATATGACTCTCCCATATATGCACGTATAAAAATATATTTTAAAAACCACAAACAAAGAAAGAAAACTTTCCACCAACCTTTGAAAACCTTCTGTTAATCAACACAAATTATCAGTTTCATTGTCACCAGCTGTCGAAAATTCAGGTCATGTGCAACGTGCAGATTCCATGACCATGCTAAAACCCACCACCAAGATGATGACTTTGGGTTGGTCTGGCTTTTCTAAAGAGAATTTTTTGTGGACTGTAAGACATTAAAGACATGTAACAAAAATTAGCAAACCAAGAAAACATTTGAAATTAAGATAGTTGTGTTCACCTTGATAAAGCACTTTGAAGGAAAAGACTTTCCTAAGAGGAAGAGAAATAAACTGAAACTACACATAGACTAAAAAACACCCAGGATCCCAGAAGAGCCAGAAGTATTATTAAAAGTGACACTTTTATTAAATAAATAAATATCTCCCTTTCAGACAGTTGGTACTGTTGTTTTTTAGTAAGGTCAAAATAGTGTGAATATTCTATATCTTTGTGTGTGGAGCTTTTCACACCACAAAATTGTGTTGAGCTAATATGTTTAATCAAGGAATAACTGTGGGAGAAGTGCTGTAGTTTTGGTAAAGTCAAGTTGCAACACTGCCAAGATGTTATTTGAAGAAAGTACAATCTAATAAAGATGGTTTATGATGTCCCAAAGTGTAATGTCATTTTTTTTCAGGAAATATGATATTGTCTTTGTTTTCCCTCAGGGTAGGTGAAGTAATTTCTGAGATAGAAAGCACAGTTGTACAGTTGCCACTTTACAACCTTAGTAGAAAAAGCCTAAAAGTTCTACGCTTTGCAATACATATACTGGCAGAGGATTTAATTATATACCATGTATTCTTCTAAAAGTCTTCATAATTAAACATATTGATACTGTAGTCCAATGGTAGGGTTTTAAAAGAATTCACTTACTTTCACTGATAACATTCATCTTAGATAGTGGCAACAGGATAGTGTCAGTAGTATTATGTCATAATGTGGTTAATTAAGCCTAATTATTTTAATGACACTACATTTTCTGCTTGTATTCAGTTTAGACAGCAGGCTGAGGGGAAAACTTCCTGCTCTAATTTCCTTGGGTTTTTTAATTACTTAGTTTTTTGGTAATGGGAGGCATGGTTGACCAAATTCAACAGTACTGTATTTCTTGTGCTGTGTCATTAAATTTTGTAGAATTTGTACTGAATTAAGGCTCTTCATGTATGGCCAGTGGAATCATTGAGTAATATTGGGTTTGGGACTTTTTTCAATCTATCCTTGAATTAATAACATAAAATTGCATATGGTATTGTTTATAGAGCTGTCCAAGTACTGGAGAGAAGAATGAAGTAAACTGCTGTCATAGATTATAAAAGTAGATTGATATCTAATCTCTTACTTGCATAATATAGTCTAGAGGATTATCATTAATCAGCTTCTCTTTGAACTACAAATTTTACTCTTAAGGTAAAACACTGTCATTTTAAAATATCTTCCTAAGTCAGTTTTGTAACTGAATGCATTTGTAATACTGTCTGCCTTTAAAGAAAAACTAATAGAATCCATTGATTTTGTTCACAGATTTTTAGGCGTTGTTGGTTGGTTTTCAAGAAGGCTTCCAGTAAAGGACCCAGGAGGCTAGAAAAATTTCCAGATGAGAAGGCAGCATATTTCAGGAACTTCCACAAGGTAAGTCATGCCTCTCTTGTGAACTGAAGGATTGCCTGTTTACCACTCTTCCTTGGGAAGAGTGTGTTCTTGCTATGTCTGGTTTGCAAACAATACAGTGTTAGCCTTGCTGAAAACCTAACCCTGGCAATAAAGCAGAGTAAAACATCCATAAGTCTCAGTGATGCAGGTGAGATATCACACTGGTTTTTTTCTTCCAGATGAGCACAAAACCCTCAATGTATTTGAAGCGATAGAATGATGTTTTTTTAGTTAAAGACTCATAGTTTGGAAATGTGTAAAATTGGCTACCTATTCAAATGTTCAATCAATAGTTGTTAACTAAGTATTACACAAATTCTGGAAATGCTAAATGCCTCAGTTGTTATGAGGCAAATGTGTAAGGTTCTTCCCAGAACTCAAGATTTACAAGCTGTGTCAACAAAAAGATTTTTAGCAGTAAAAAGTCAGGATTCGCTGAATGAGGTACTCCCTGCTTTCTCTGTCACTCACACTTCTGTGATGGGAAACAAGATATTGGAGCATGAGTTCTTCTTTCTGTCCCATAAGTTACTGTTATCAGCCCCCCCAAGTCTGTCAGTAGACTTCATGCTGCCTAATCCTAAAACAAGGTGGGGATCTGTGCTTGTGCTATTGCCTTCTATCAAGTCATTGTTGGCTTTGTGACACATCAATGTTAGATATTCCATTAAACCTGACAAGTTGAAACGTAAGGATGACTTAAGCAATGGCCACACAGCAAGCAGTGAAAAAGTGTGAATGCAATCCTAGATCTCTCGAAGGCAGGTGTGATGTTTTTACCATAAAACTACAAATTGCCCTTTAAGTTCCAGTAGCCAGACTGCTCTAGCATGGGTCCCCCTGTGGGGACACAAGTCCTCACAGCTAGCCATCTCCAGCATAAGTTCCTCTCTCCATGTGTCCACAGGCCAGGATCCTGCTCCAGCATGGGCTTCTGATGCAGCCACAACTCTTTTGCAAGGCTTTGGGGAAGTTTTTTGTGTTGTTTTCTTTTCATTCTTTTTTGAGCCTGTTATGCCTATAGCATACTTAATGTGTTGAAGGACTCAGAAAGACTTTATATGTTGCCTTTCAACTGTCATCGTAGAAAAAGAATATGAAATGCAGAAATTGTTTGAGAAGCTAGAAAAATAATGTTGATACCAATGTAGCTGCATATTGTAGTATTGATTGAAGAGTCACCATTTGCAAATGGAAAGGAGGGAAGTTACTCTTGCTATCTGTTTTTCCCCCTCTTTTTCTCCTCTGTGAGGATAGGAAGAAAAGATAAAGAAATGGATACTCTTTCATATTTAAAAGGATAATGTGTTTCTGGGTGCAGAGAAAGAGGAATTTTATCTCTTCATTTGTATTATAACCATTTTTCAAATAAAGCCATGAAATCATTTCTGAAGGTATATTATCACAAAATAGAAACCCAGAATCTTATTCTCTGGCTTGATTTTTTTTCCCAAGGATATTTTATTATTTCATAGTGATTGTTCTCCTCACTTGCCTCCATTCTGATAAATAAAATAGTGGTGAAGTAGATGTGCATGAGTTGTGAATAGTCAAGCGTGACTGTTGAGGGAACAGTGCAGGTTGTTACAGGATCAAATATAGTTATTTGATTGTTGGTGTTGGACAAAAATACCCTGATTTTCTTTCTTTCTTTTCTAGAGCTCTTTGGTTCATTATATTCTGAAGTTGTTCAAAATGCATATTTATCTCTAGTCAATGCAAACTATTAGCCCTGTCTTGGAATTCTCAATTTCCTTTCTCACTCACAAAATATAAAGAGGGTATATGGTATAAAAAAGTTGAAGATTAACTCTGAACACTGAGCATCAATGAAAAAAGTATTAAATATTGAAGAACTGAGACTTAGTACTTTTAAAGAAAGATTAAAATAGAAGTTGCAAGCCTGCCTCCTTATGAAAGGACAACATGCATAAAGGGACAAAAGGCTCTGTTTTATTGCTAATATTCATATAAGTCTGTATATATCAACCCTGAGATCCTTTCCCCTATACAAATTCTTTGCAAGTATTAGAAGAGGTTGGCATAGAGGGGTAGTCACACTGCACTGTTTCTCTAGCAACTTTTGTCCTTCAGACTTTCATATCTGTCTGGGTTACCCTGGGAGAAGGCCTAGGAGTAGCACCGAGTAAGATGGTATTGCGCAATTTTTTTTTTTGGCTTTTTTATGCAGAGATATAGAAGAAAAGTTTTGCATCTCAAGTGGGAATATGCCAAAAATTCATATCTTTGATTTATCTGTGTTCAAATCAATATTCAGGACAAACAGTACCCCAATATAAGTAACTCATCAAGGTCACCACTTTTCCATGTTTGAGCTTGAAATGAGGCTCAAATGAAATTCCTCTTAAAAATAATTTACCAACATAAGTATATATATATTTCCTATACTTATGTAATACACTTGTGTACTGGGCAATATGACTTATAGAAGGGACTAAACAAAGGAAAAAAAACAGAACTGGTAACACAAAGCTAAGATAATTAGAAATAGAGATTTTTCTGGTTTACATATGCTAAATAAATAGTCATTAATTAGTAAAAAAGCTGTCCTCTTAAGGAAATTGATTCCCCCATCCCCTACCCCCAAGTATCCATACTATTTATGGGTTTATTTGCTATTCTATAATTCTGTAAATTGCTGTTGTGCATTGCTTCGGTGATGGTTTTTTTTGCTAGTAATTTTCTTACTATAAATAACAGTAATGACCTTAGTCCTAGACAAGTGCCTCCTAACAGCAGCAGTGCATATTACATTCATTAGCCAAAACGTGACCTCATCTGTTCCTTGCAGTTTCTGGTATCAAATTAAAACTTCTCATTACTGTAAATTTAGACCATTGCAGTCTTGCTCAGGTAAGTTTATGGCTTTGCTGTTCTGTTTTCCCTTGAACGTTCATTGTGGAGGTTGTGCAGAACAGCTGTGTTGACTCCCATTGCTCCCTCCAAAGAGGGGACAAGATAGCAATAGCTCTGCATCCATGCCAAGGGTGTGTATGTTCTTGGTAGCCACCCCTGCATTATCAGAAGTGACCAAAAATAGACACCACAGCTTTACCAACTTAAAAGAAAGCAAAAACAAAAAAGATTTCTTACTTCTGTAATAGAAGATAAAACGTCTATAAAAAGTGAATTTTTCATGCTTTGGAGACATACTGATCAGGC
Organism: Melozone crissalis; assembly: GCF_028551555.1. Classification (NCBI taxonomy): domain Eukaryota; kingdom Metazoa; phylum Chordata; class Aves; order Passeriformes; family Passerellidae; genus Melozone; species Melozone crissalis. The sequence continues at coordinate 26,833,028 of NW_026535820.1, forward strand.
CGTACCAGTGTCTGTAATCCATTTGGAGTGGCTTTCAGGAGCATTGCAGCAAATCAACATGAAGATTACTAGAAATGAGAGATCAAACGTCCAAACTTGGACTGTATCTAAATGAGCTAGGAAAAGCATTACACAGTTGGCCAATTAATTGTCAAAGCAGAATTGGAAAGAGCAAAGTAGAGCTTGAAGAGCAAGTAACCAGAATAGATTCTGACCCATCAGGATCAAAAACCTTGCCAAAGACCTCAGAGCATGAAGCAAATGTGCAAGAGAGTAGAAATGAACACTTTCACATTGGGGTTTACTGTAGAGAAAAGTGACATGCCCTGGTGTGGGTGTGTGAGGAGGGGTTCTGCAGACATATCTTTGTATTATAAACTTGATCGTGGGTACTTCAGGCCCAGCTACACAGAGAACAGTTACTCAAGAGCCCAAATGCCACTTAAGGATGATATAGCTGAATGGTAGTCCATAAATACCAAAATGGGAATCAACAGATAAGGATTCTTCCATTCCCTGTAAAATGTCCAGTTCCATTCATGCATGCTTCTTTATGCACTTATGAGCTAAATAGCCTTAATATGAAGTGAAGGTGTTGGGGGTTGGGTCTGTCCCTGACAAGATATAGCTGTCTTGGAGCAAGACAAGCTTGAATCTGTCAGTGTTAGTGTGCTTACCCTTCAAATAAATAAATAGCTGACATCTGGCATAGGGATCAAGACTTACTGATTTAATCCCTCCCAATATGAGAGATTGCTCTGTTAAGATGGTGTAAACAGCAGCTATCTGTTTTAAGGTTTTGAGTTTTAAGTTAGCAAGATTAAAGTAGGATAAGATTTTTAGATTTATGTTATTTGTTTTTCCTGTCATTATGCTCGATTATTATGTGCTTTATATAAATCTGCAAGTGCAAAAGGAAATAAATTGCAAAACATTTTAGCAACAACTTCTGATACTCAAAAATGTGTATGGGACAGATGGTGTTAAGCACATTATATAATATGTGTCCACAAAAATAGATAATAATCAAGAAAAAGAACAGCAGTAGCCTTCTAACTGTAGTTTACTGGATTAAATTTGTGACCAGGGCCACACAATGGTAGATACCCTACAATTTTATTTCATAGTTCGATTGTCCTGAAAAAACTTGTGGAATGCAATCCCAGTGATTTATGGCAAGTTCTTGTACCATCTGCAGCAGCATCTTGAACACCTCTTGGCATTGATGTCTCCTGTGTGCACGTGTGCACAAACGCACACCCAGAGAGTCCTGTTTGGTTGGGGGAAGGAGGGGACAGGTTCTCTTTGTGCAGTAACACACAGAATGCAGGAGCAATGTGATATTTATTCTTCTACAGCACAGTTCCTGGTCTCTAACTGAGATGACCTTAAATCATGAGGTGCTCATTCAGGATAAGTGACTTCCTGATAGCTTTGAAAATCACTGAATTTTGCCACAGTCGTATAGGTGCTAGCTCCCACAGTTCTCAAATGTGATTACAGCCCTGACATGAAAAATAAAAATGCTTGTATATGGTAGCTATATATATACTATAATAAGCATAAGAGCTTCTCTCTCATTGTTTCCACTTAGTTGCCTTTGGGTTGTTCTGGTTTGTTGTTTTCCTTCATGTTCTCTAGTCATTGCCAAGTTGCCTAAATAAAGATTCTTATTGCTAAAGAAATGTGAACTACTCTACTTTTACTCTAGTTTAGCCCAAGAGTTCTGCTTTGCTGTGCAGTATTTCAGATTCTTATGTTGTTCATGTTCCCTACAAAGCAGAAGTTGTGCAAGTTTCCTTATGGACTTCTATAATCTGGCATGTTACTACTATTTCTCATAATATTGCATGGTTTCTCAGCTGTAAAGGTGTTCTTAAAAAGAAAGGTGGACAGCCACTGAAATGTAAGTGTTAGACCTAATTCTTGTGCTTTTTATGATAAGATATATTAAGACACTTGATTTGCCAATGAATTTAAATATTTGAATTCCGCTTCTGCAGGTTTTTTTTCTTGGTATAATTTTTATGCTGTCTGTTTTTCACAATCTCAAATTAAAACCTGCCTGGTTTTGCTGTGTTAAGCATTCTGCTTCTACTATTTGTTAGTTGATCTAAACTTCCTCAATAAGTTTTTATTTTCTCATCTGGTTAAATTCACTCAAAAAATCATATTTGATGAAAGCTAAACAGGAATACCTTATGAAGATCTGGTCACATTCACAGATGTTGTTTGCTTTGAAAACCACCCCAGATTTAGAACACTTTTTCCTTCCCCTCTTCTTCCCTTATTAATGATGGTAATTTTTTTTTTCCAGAACTTATTTCAAAAAATTCAAAATGGTGATCTCAGTGTAGTATTTTCTAATGACCTCAATGAGTGTGTGTGTGTGATTATGTTAGTTTTGAATAATATATTTTAAGTTTTTTATCTGCAAATAATTAGGAACTTAACAGTTATTTTTTTTAATTCTTTGCTCTTTGAGATTGAAAGAGGTGCCCAAATGTACTTTGTGTGGTTTTTACATCCCTATTTTGCCAAGTCTTCCACAGCAGAGGTAACTAAATATTCCTGAAAATTTTATCTCTATTTTCCCACATTTTGACATGTAATTATCTTTAGATATTTGTTTACACCACTTTCAAGTAATATCTTGTAGCAAAATCATGTGGCTGGTATGGGAAGGTTATGAAGGACATTGCTTCCATAGGCTGCTATTACTCAGCCAATGAAATGAAAATGAACCCTATTTAAATGAATAACTGTTAGCAAAATAGCTACAGTTCTGTCACCAAACAAAAAAGATTTGCAGTAATTATCAGATGCCTCTTAAAATATAGAAGTATTTGAACAACATGGTTGTTCAAAGCTAGCATTCTGTGTACCAGAAAGCAAATTGCAGGAATAATTGGAGCTGTGCTGGTAATAAAGCTGTTAATAGAGTCTGAGCACATCAAAGGGCAGCATGCAAACAAATAAAATAATTTTTTACAAAGTTTATATCAAGGCAATAGCATCTTCTTTCCTTAACAATGTAATGAAGAAATCTACAAGTTGAGCATGCTGACAGGACCTTAAATCCTACAAATATGGACCTAAAATCCATAAGTGATCCTATGAGTCCTTTCCTGTATCCATTCATCCATCTAAACCTTTAAGTCACAATGCAATCATTTGAAGTGCAAATTCACAGGTTAAGTAAGTGTCAACGTGTGGTGTTGAGTTCCTCAAAAATGGCATCAGTGGCTGAATCTGAGTATCAAGGAAGGAAATAACAGTAGGAAAATTAAAGATAATCTTTACTTATAAAACAAAGCAACACCAAGACTTATTATTGGTGGTTCTTATATGAAGATCCATGTACAGTTTAGTACAGAAAATTCGTAGTAATAGTTGAGTTTGTATGTACAGTTTTGCAGCAAAAGGAAGAGCCTGATCTTATAAATCAGCTGTTTAAATAGAATAATATATTCCCATTATATTAAGTATTAAAAGAAGCTGGAAGACTAAACCTTTTTCTTGGAAAAAGTAATACTGGGTAGGGGAGCAATGTTTAAACGTTTCAGCTGTAAATAATAATGTAAATAAAATATATAATGTAAAACAATATGTAAAATGTTATTGGACTACAGAACAATTCAGGACCTCTGGAACCCATCTAGTTCAATCCTCTGCTCAAAGCAGTGTCAGTCAGATCACATTGCTCATGGCCATGTCCAGTTGTTTTTTTAATATCTCCAAGGCTGGAGGCTCTGGGACCTCTAGAAAGCTAAACAAGAAGTCCTGCACCTGCAGCCTGATTACTAAAGCATAGAAGAGGCTGGGAACTAATTGTCTGGAGTGCAGCTCTGCTGCAAAGGCCCCGAGGATCCCATTGGGCAGTGAAGTGAGCAGCTGTGTGGCAGCAATGAAGCAAACCATGTCCTGGAAAACCTCAGCAGGAGGATGGGCAGCAGCATGAGGGCTCTCAGCATACTGAGCCTGACCTGTAATATTGTGTCTGATTCTGGTCCCCTCACTGCTCTATTCAAGACAGGAAGAAATCTCCAGAGAGCGTTAGTGAGGAAGTTGGAGGTTGGAGAACCTGAGGCAAGACTGAAGGAGCAAGATTTGCACTAGTGAGAAAAGAAGGCCTGTGGGCATCTAATCACAGCCTTCCAATATTGATAGGGTGGCTGAGGTGTTCTCAGGGGAAGGACAAGAGGCGATGGCAGAGGTTGTTTCAGGGGAAATTAGCTTGATACAAGGAATAAAAAAAGAATAGCCAACTGATATTTAGAGCAACTGAACATGAGAGCAGGCTAAGCAGAGAGGTCAGTATTTCCACACTGGAAATCTTGAAGGCCTAGCTTGGCTAGGCCTTGTGTAACCTAATTGAAGAGCCTGCACTCAAGATGGACCAGATGATCTCCAGGGTTTCCATCCAACACAGACTTTTCTGTGACCTATGAAGTTTATGTCACTGAAGTTGCTACTATAGTTCTTGGTGTAACTCTGTGCTGCATGCATTGTGTCAAACTGGTCTTGCCCTCTCCTGAGTTTATTTAAGTGGTGGAAAAAATATACTTAATCTTTCTAGTGTCTCTTAAAACAGTCTCAGGAGAACTTTACTTTGAACTGCTCTAGTGTTATTGCTTTATAGTAGAGGATATGATGTATGATGGTCCGTGTGTCAGCTATGTATATTCTGGTTTTGCCATGTTTTGGCAAAATTCAAGGCCTTGCAAACCTGTATTTTGTGCATAGTTTTTGAAAGCACTTCTGACTTTGACAGCTAAAATGTTTTGTGTCATCTGTAAAACTTTGAATGTGATGTAAATTCAGATAATTTTCTCTCTTGAGTAATGGAATATGTTTCCCTCAGTTCATTCAGGGCTAAAGACTGGTATTCATTGTAAAAACTACTTATCATTTTTATAGACTAGTACAGGGACAGGTGTTTGAGGTGAGATCATGGAGCCATTCTCTGTATGTATCTCCTCTGGCACTTGGTCGCATGAAAAGGAAAATGGTTGAATTAAAACTTAAGAGAAGAAATAGACCAAATGTTAGAGCGTGGGAGAGAAATAAAGGATAAATGTTCTGGCACTCTATGAAGCACCTTATCCTTTAGAAAGCTGTGAGAGACTCCAAGGTCGATGGAAAGCTGGCTACTCAAATAATTGCTATGAGAAATGCTGAAGTGAAGAATGGGATGGGGAGATTTCGAAGAAAATATATATTACTAAAAGTAATAAATCTATTTTAATTGACTGCACAAAGCCAGGGAGACTGGTGCAGAGATAGCAATCCCAAAAATGAGAGGGGGGTTAACAAGCAGGCAAAGAGCATGGACGTGGTCTGTCCCTTCAGCTCGACTGTACCTGGTAAAAAAAGTCTGTGCAGCAGGGCAGGTGCACATTAACAGAAAGCAAGGAGAGATTGTTCAGGTTTTTACACCCAAGTAAATTGCTCTCCAATAACACTACCTCATTTGTTCCAGCAGCTGGGAGATATTCACTTTTCAGACACAGCCCAGGAGAGGCCAGTTCCACAATTGGAAGAGCATGTGTTTGGAAGAGAGGGTTTCAGTAGCAGACACCCTGACGAAGCTGGGGGAGAGGTGCTTAGGAGGGGAGAGACTGGAATTGAGGTCTCTGAAGCAAGTCCTTATTGGTCCTTGGGGGAGAAATCAAGAAGAAAGAATTGAGCTAGAATATAAAACAGCTGGGCTTGCTGTGGAGATTTGCACTAACCAAACTCCCCTTTCCAATGCCAGTGAAAAGCAAAATCTGGATATCTTAAATTCAAATCAAAAGTTTAAAGGACTTTTTTTACTTTATTTTGCTTTCACCATGCAATTCCTTGTTTCTTCCCTGCCAATATAATCCACACATCTCAGAAGCAAGGAAGGTGTAAAAGAAAATTAATATTTGTGAAACTATATGTGTGAAATATACTGTGTGATGACCATTACAGAAGAACCCTGAGAAGTCAGATCATACCAATAAGTAAAAAAAAATTATGAATTTATGACAGTCAAACAAATTTATAAAGCCTCTGCTTGGCAGAATGGTATTCACTATTTATTCTGACTGTGGTGAAAAATAGTGATGGAAAATCAAATGCAATAATGTATTTATGACAATTTGTATCATAATAAGTGTAGAATAGGTACCAATAAACATAAAGGTATTTATTTGTCATAAGATACAGGGTAGGAAGGCCATAAATCAGACCCAGTGGGGCCCACTGCCATAAACAACAGGAAAATGGTAAACTAGGCCTATGGAACTACCAGTCAAGCATTGAGATCTTCCTTTTCTAGCCTTCAGCACTTGACTCTGCATTTGTACTTTTTCTAATATTTTGTGCATCTATTTTCACTATTCAAGTGTAGAAAGGTATACTGCATAAATAATAAAAGTTCATGATGAAAGTTAAAGACCTAATTATCTAGACTGCAGTTTATTACAACACTAGTAAAAAAAATGTTATGTGAGGACTTTTTTTTCCTAATGACAACATTTTCCCTTGAAGCTACTCAGAATTAGGTGTCTGTGTTGCTGGGGAATATTTACCATATTGCTGTGGAAATAGGAAGAGGCATGGACCGTTCTGCAGTCACTATAAAAGGAAGCAGACAGGTACAAACAGAAGGTTATGGTGTATGAGGGAGGGCCAACAGGTTTGTCTCTGTAATTCGTTTTCTATTAATAAAGGGAGATGAAATGTAATAAGTGTTGTGAGTACTAAGTTTCATTTAAGGTTATGGTTTACTTGGAGTAAGGGAGGTTTTGCAATGTAAATAAAGAGCAATTTATTATGAAAATTAGCACAAAACTATCTAATTTTTACTTCTTCATAGAGGGAAATTTGAAATTCAAATCACTGGCTGATGAAGGTTATTAAAAATGCATTAGAGTTGAAAATGTAGCTGTGTGTAATTGTCATAATAGATACTCAAAATTAATTTATCCCAAATGACAATTAAGCTAAAAGAATTTTCAAATTATCAGCTAGCAAACTTCAGTTAATTTTAGAAACAAATAAAAAAAAACATTTTTAAAAGTTTGTAAAAAATCAAAACTATTTTAAAATAATCCTAAAAGAAGGTTTACATTTCTGCTTAGAAAATCCCTTTTCGTCTCGTGCAAATCTCTTCACTCTTCCAATTTTCTTTTACCTCAGTTTCTCTCTATGGCATTTTTCTCTCTTTGACCTTTTTCTCCCAGAGATGTCTGGACGACTTTGAATGTATGTGCACACACACGTGTACAGACATAGTCTGAATTTAGATTTAACTAAACTCATTATTTTTCCCTCTATACCTGGTAATTTTTCATCTAGTTGATGCATTTTTCTGATGAGGAATCTCATAGGTGGACTACTGCTGTTAATACTTCCTCAAAAATATCTGAAATGGCTCTAACATAGATGTTTATATTTAGGATCAGCATCAAAATGCCACTTCTGGCATTGTTGGATTGGGATGAGAGTTATAAAAATAGACACTGAGGCATATTTACAACCTTTAAAAATCAACGGAGGGGAAAGTTTTTCTAAATAGTACTACTTTTGTGGTGGGTGTGTAAGCAATAATGTTTTCTAGACACAAGACAAGCCAGGACCTGTCAGCTAGTGGATATGTCTGTGGCTGAGCGTGTAGATGAGCACACATGGGCTTGCAGCACTTGCTGCTGTCCATGGCCAGCAGTGCATCCAAGCCCCCAGCTGAGTCCTGTGCTTGTGTGTGTGTTTCTCCCCTTTGCTATAAGGTGAGAAAGCCAAGAATAAGGTCTGCAAACACAAAGACGTCTCTTTTCCTGGCTTTTCTAATTATTTTTTTCTGAATATACCTCTTGATAGTTCAGCAGATACTCAGCATTTTAGAGGTCCTTAAAATCTGCATCATGAGTTTGTTCTCAGCTGGGATTTTGTCCCCCTGTGTTACGTTAGAGGTAAGCCAGCCTTTGTCACCTGCTTCTGACCCCAGCCTCCCCCATGGTTTCAAGATCTGGCTAAAGGGAGCTACAGCTGAAATTAAAAGGCTTGCACAGATTGAAACAGATAGGAAGAGGAGTTACACCTGGGGCTCAGCCACTGGCATCACGTACAGCATAGATACAGGCACAATAATTGATGTGCATGGAAAGCCTGCGGTTGCTTGGATCCTCCAACACTCCTGACCCAGTTTGTCAGTGCAGTGAGAGATTTTGTGGTTAGGGTTTGAACTTGCAGTTCAGCAGGAAGAATTATATATACACATCACTTACTGCGTTCAAGTGATTACTGCATGTAAGTGATTTGTTTTCAAATTTAGTCTATGTTAATAAACACTTATTTTTAATTGAGCTGATCTGACAAGATAATTTTGGAAACTAATGCAAGCCAGCTGATTTAAGTAAATGAGAGGAAAAATTAAAGGAAGTTTTGGAAAAGTATGTTCCTCCTTTTCTTTCCACTCAAAGACCACTAACATGTCCCTTTTAATTAACCAATCCCTTTGGGTCAAAATAGAGCGGATCTGGACATAATCATGTACTTTGGGAATGTCAAAATTGAAAACTCTGAAAACTGGAAACAGTTTCTAAGTGTCCAGTGTATTTTATTCACCCCACAAGGATATTAGCACTCAACTAATGATCTAGTGTTCATAGTGAAATATTGCATAAATATGGTTTGCACGCCTACTAACTCTGGCAGGAAGTTTGATATTGAAAGGATTTTTTTTAATTGCAGCTGAAATTTGAAAGGATAATTGTGAAACCTATTTTATTTCAGTTGTGAATCATCTTCCCCCTCTGCCATCTCTCTCTAGCACAATGTTATTTTTCAAGTGTGCACCTGGGTTGCAAATTAGAAAATTTGTGTTGTTTTAGTATTAAGGCATTAGTTTAAATTTTGTTAACACTCACTTTTACAGAAGGCTGTATTTTTCCCCTTTTATTTTAATGAGTGCACAGTAGCCTGCTATTCAGATTGCTCTTCAAAATGAAAGGTTAGATTGGAAAACATATTTCAAAGGATCTTTAGGATAGCAAGGAAATGGGATTGAGGAGAACTGGGATTTTTGTTCTGCCAATGGCTATCTGTACAATTACGCCATGAAGTGTGAATGCATTTTTTTCAGTATGTATTTTAAAATCCTAATTAAAATGTTTGTTAAGGGAATACGTCCATGTGCACATGAACTGATCAGATTTCAACTATCACTTTCAAACACCAGGCTACCAGCCAGAACCAGAATAATCCCAGCAGGCTGGTTGATTTTATGGGTTAGGCAGCAGCTCAATCCTGACAGCATTACAGCAGCACGGCTTGAGAGAAAGTAACTTGGCTTGGAAAAATCCCCACATCTTTGCCTAGTAAAGGCAGCTGATATGACTTAAATACACTTCCCCTGTCCTGGTGGTTTGATTTACCAACAGTGTCAACCAGTTTAGCATTTAAAGTAGCATAACAAAAGCTAGTCAAGGAAGATTGTTTTGCATCCTTAATTTTTTTAGAGTTCCTTGGGACAAAATTAAGAGTTTGTAACTGCTTATGTGGTGAGTGATCAGTTATAGCACACCATGAAACTGGGTAGCCAGGCTGTAGCCATATGAAAGTCAGATGTTCTAATACTTAGAAATAGTTAAAACTTAAAGAATGGAGAGATTTCTTTATACCCTTTAAAATTTTGAGCCTGCTTTCCCCTTCTCCTAATCCTAATCTCAACCCCATGAGCTTTATTTTAACTGGATTTTTCCCCTCCTCTGCTCCAGTTATAGCAGAGGAAGATTAGTAAATGATTTTCATGAGTGCACTGGAGTTTGGCCAGTGGTCAACTCAATACAGTTGTAAATAGTAATAATTTTTATTTCTCTTCCATTTATTTAAATTTGGAGAAATTAAAATCATTATTTTATTTTGTATTCAGTCTAAATTTACATAACGTCATCTAGGTTTTCTAAAAATGCTGAAAAATTCAAACATGCATTTTTTTAAATCTCAATTTTATCTGGAGGATAAGAAGGAATTATTCATTATCCTTCTACTATCAGATCTACACATATTTCTTCCCATCAAAGTTTTCTTTTTTGCCCTGACATTACTGCCTTATACTTAGCCTGATTTATTTTAAATATATTCATTAATTCTGCCCAGTTTTGTGGTTTGTTTTTTTTTTTATTTTTATGATGTACTTTTTCAGTTAACAGACAAGATTCTTACTGTTGTTATAGATGTGGTTTCCTTTTAGTACTTAGAGGAATGAACATTTACTTGGTAGAAGTTTCTTAAAGACTTACTCTTCTGAAATAGCAGCTGGAGACCTGCCCTAGAGGCGTAATGTGGAGGTTGATATGCCACTCTTTGGCAATAGTCCTGGAGAGTGTTGTTACCATAACAACTCCTTTTCCAAGGGTAAATCCACATGCAGTTATGGGGAAAACTCTTCTGTTCTTTCTGAATTGTTTTTGCTCTTTTATGATCCATTCTTTCACTTCTCTGATCTTGGGATTTCTCTTCTCCTTTATTATGTTTCTCTTGTAATCTTATGCTTTAAGATTTGCTATTCTTTCATTAAATAGGGGTTTTTTTCCTTTTTTTCTGCCTCTTAGTACATTTTAACCTTAAGTCCTGTTCTCCAGTCTCTTGCATCTCCTTGTCCTATTGCTGGTTTTGTGCAATATATGCTGATGTTGTGGAAATGTGTTTCATCTTAAATACTCTGAATGGCCTAATACCATAAGGGTTTATCCAAACCCACGAAGGTCCAAATATCCTTGCAGGTCTGTTAGCATCCCTTTCTTAGACTTAGAAGTTATTTCTCATGAAGAGTTTTCTTGTCCAGCTCCTGCTCACAGCAGAGCCACCTCCGAGGTCCAAGGTCTGAGCAAACGTGGTTGCACAGGGCAATGTCCAGTTGAGTCTCCAAGGATGGAGATTGCAGAGCCTCACTGGGCTGCCTGTCCCACTGCTGGGCTGTCTTCATGGTGGGAGCATCACTTCTCATCTGCAGCCTGAACATCTCTTGTCTCAGTTTATGCCAACTGTGCATCTTCCTTCCCCCCAGGCACAGCTGTGAAGAGCCTGGCTCTGTATCCTCAATAATCTCCCTGCTGGCACTGGGGGCACTGCAGTTAGATGCTCCCAAAGCCATCCCTGCTGCAGGATGGAGCAGCCTCTTCCTTCAACCTCTGCACCCCACAGGGCAAGAGGTGCAGCTCTGACTGTCCTGGGGAGCCTCTGCTGAGCTCACTTTGTCGTTGGAGTCACTTTTTCATTGGAGTCCCAAAACTGGGCAGGGTATTAGAGATGTGATCTAATGAATACTGAGTAAAAAAAAAAAAAAAAGTCACTTTCCTTGATTTATGGCCTGTGCTTCTGTTAATGCAGCCATTTCCCCAGTCTCAAAGGTTTTAATGCTTTTCAGGCAGCACACTGCCTTTTCTTAAGGGCCCAAATCACATCCAGCTCCATCCAAAGCTGTAACAAAACTTCTACTCTATGGCAATTGGATTTAGCAATGTCAAAGGAGCCACTGCTAGCTGCAGATAGTGTCACTGAAAGCTGAGCTGGAGGCAGATGTTAGATGCTTTGAGATCCTCTCTGTGGTCCTCTGATCTGTACTGAGCCAACATCTTGCGTTCTCCTTTTGCAGACTGGAGCAGCATATTGGTGCCTCCTTTGCGCTTTTCTTGCTGTGATAGTTGCCGTGGCCCTTGCTTTTTATATCACTCTCTCATTGTTGCCATGCTGTTTCTGGTTTGGGGTGGTTCTTTACTGTCTGGGCATCCCTCACTGGAGTCCCTGCTCCTTGTCCCTGTGTTGGCTTTTGCTCTGTCACGTTACTGCTTGCGTGGTATTACACAACAGATGGTCGTATGTGGGCCATTATTAGGAAATAAGAGGATAAATGATTGCATTTTATAGCTTTCTCTTCTGCTTCTATTTTTTCTAGTTAGAACTTAAATGACGGGAAGGTACTGTGCAATGCAAAACAGAAACCCATTTATGTAAATTCAGACCTTTTCTTCTGCCCAGGCAATTTCCAGGACTCTGCACAGTGGAAATAACATTCAGTAGATGGAATTGCAGAATAATTTCCCTCCCAGTTTCATATGGGAGGCACATGTTTGGAAGAATTCAAATAAGATATAACCCAGAATGGGGCACTCAAGTTTTTATTCATGATTTTTGTGGTTTTCATCTCTTTTGGACCTCCTTTCTTATTTACCGTGGAATTGTAATTTTTGTAGAGATGCAGATATAATAAGTGATTTGGAAGTAATATTTCTGTAATTGTGGAAGAGTTATCTTATCTATTTAAATGTACAATTTGAGAACCAGACCCCACAATGTGTTATATATGTACAGTCTTTACAAATCCATGTAATACAAAAGGAAATCCTCCATCTTAAGCTGCATGACTAGAACAGATTTTTAGTACAAGAAGCAAACAAAAAATGTTCAGTGTTTGTCAATAATGAAGTGTCATAAATTAAAGAGAAAGTGTATTGAATTTTTCCTAAAATCCTTCCTCTTTGAAAGAAATAAACATAGTTGCAAAGAAAGTAATCAGAAAAGAAGAAAAATACATAAATACTGTTTAGAAGCAATGCATCTCAGTTAATATAAGCCTTTGTTTAAATTAAGTGTATTTTGGAATTTAATATCTTTTCATATCTAAGAATATAACTAAGATACTGAAATGATAACAAAACACCCAAACATTTTAAATTATAGGTGTTTTAAGATGCATTGACAGTAACAGTTTCATAATATAAAATATTTTGCCAGTATAATGAAATTGTGATCTTGTAATTATTTCGTGTTATTTACCTGGATAGAAAATGCTCTTTCAAAAAGAAGACTTAAGGCTGATAGGCAAGGGCTACAGTGTTCTAGAGAGACCAGAAGCTTGTTACTAGAAATCTATTATCTGATCTTTTCTGGCTAGACAGATGTAACTGACCTGTGTGTGCTGTTCAGAGATTTTATTTTCCATATAACAATCCTAAATAAGTTCCTTGATCATCAGCCTATACCTGTGTATCCTGCTATGGCTACATGGCACCAACGACTTTCTTATATTAGTAGTTTTCTTACACTTGAATTATTTACTAGATATCTGCAGCATGGCTTTTCTGGAATTAAATTACAGTTGGTGTAGCTAGAGACAAGTGGAGTTAGACTTCTGAAATCTATCAGGATGCTTTTCAGATGGTTTCCTAGTCTCTTGGCACAGACATGCACTAAAACTGAAACAGACCAATCGTTTAGTATTTCTTGTAACTCAGTCCCCTGGCTTCTGAAATTGCTTGCTCATTCTGGTAGGCAGTAGGGAATTGAAGGAATTTGGTATTAGTGCCAAATTTAGGATCTTCATGTAGAAAGGTGACTTCAATTTTCTCTGAACCTCTCAGGTAAAATATTACTATCCTAAGACTTCAAGGAAATGAAGATTTTATTTTTTTTTTTCAAAGTAAGGGCATAAGCTAAATACTTCCTCTGATCCTCTTGTCTTTTTTACTGTATAGCATGAGATTTGTTAACTGTTGGTTCTTTCAGAGGAGTCCTTTGCAGTTTCTTCTCTTGTTGTTAAGGATGATGCACTGGTCTATGCTGGGTTGTTTTTTGGGGGTTTTTTTGATGGTTGATCCACCCAGATGTGGCTAGACAGTATTTACAAGACGCTGATAGTTATGGACTTTATTAATCCTTTGTCACATTAACTGAAGGAAGGAAGTGGAAGCTCTGAATGTGATTTTCTTCCAGATGAGATATTACACCAACACAAAACAAGTTAAAGTTTTGGGCTTATTTCCAGACCAAGATAAAGAAAAACAATAAGGATGAGAGGAAGTGCCTTGCATTACTTGAATCAATATTTAAATGATTAATGAGTGATCAAGATATATGAGCAATAGTGTCAGAAACCTTATTATAGGTTCTTTCACCTTCTTGTTCAGTGCTTAATGTATGTGTAAAAAAGTATTACATTTTGGTGAACAATCCAAACATCCAAAAGTATTTGTTTCCAGATCAGGTGTGTTTCTTTTCATCTGTGCTGACAAGGAATCTTTGAGATTAAGCAAATTCCTGGCTGTGAGAGGAACCAAGTTACAGTAGCCAACACTGATGTGTAGCCTTGAGACCCTGATGCAAGTCTAGCCTAGTATAATTTTGCAGGAGTGAGATTATGCCTTTACCAATCCTAGAAGTTATCCTACCTAGCAGCCCTTCAAGGCTATGTCCTTTTATCAAATATTAATGAGAAGTGGACGACTTGGATGCCTCTGATACAGCTATGTCAAGCCCCATCCCCCCTCCACCAAGAAAGAAAAAGACCTGTATAATAGATGAAAAAATAATCTAAAAGAAAGAAAGAAACCTTGGCAAATTTTGGTAGCTTAGTAACTCTTCCACATCTTTTCATCAATCAGTGTTAAATTGTCTTTCTAGAAAAAAAGCAAAACTAGTTTTAATGACTGATACAAAAAAAACAAGAACTAGAAAAAAAAAAAACAAACTAGGAAATGTGTGTATGGACTGCTGAGTGATGGACATATGAAGCAGGAATTATTGATGAGGAGTAGGAGAACTGAGAAATGATCCAGGTGCTAAGAGTCCCTAGCACATATACCACAGTGAGCAACATATGGAGAAGAGCACTAAATGTCTAGTAGAGAAAAGAAAGTCTAAGTTAACATGCTAATGGTAGTGGAAATTTGTAAACTACATAATCATATCTTAATTTAAAAAAGATTTATTTAACCTACTGGAAGAAATCAAAGGATAAAAAAATCAGAAAAAATCTATTTGCAAGTTTGCTCACTAAGGAGGCAATATTAGGGATTTTATTCATTGTTGAAATTAATATTGTTCTGGACAGTTACAACTGGGGGAAATAGGAAAACTGATTTACAAAGTTTTTGTTGGTTTGAGTTGTTTTCAGCGTTTACAAAATTTTAGGTGAAGTATGATCCCACAATGGGAAAATGGTCTTTTCTTTTATTTTAGCATCTAGGTAAGACTGTTACATATGTGGCACAGAAAATTTTTCCCTTTTTTACGTTTCTCTTACTGATGCAAGGTTATCAATGGTCTAGGTAGTTTTAGAATGATATTTTGTTGTTGTACATTTTCAATGTATTAGACTGAATTTTGTAAACAAGTCCATTATAATACCACAGGGAGCAAATTTTGGGATAATGCTCCTTGCTTAAAAAAGTAGATCTACCTAATGTACTACTCAAAAAATGGGGACTTTTTTGTACTTTTAAAAATTTTTATTAGTCTTTTAAGACATTTTTAAAATCTGCTGATGATGTATTAAATTATTCCAAAGTAGCATGATTTTTGTAAGTTTTCTATTTGCCTTTTCAGTAGCTTTGATACTTTTCCCTTTTAAAAATGCTTCTTTTTTCTTTTTTCTTTTTTTAAATACTAGGTAAAATTTAAGCCACAGTTTTGAAAATCCCTGAGATAAAGCAATCTGTTTCCAAGGCAAAGTTCATCTTTTCCTTCACACAAGATAATATACACTCAGGTGTTTTTTTAATGGCACATGTTCAGCAAGTAGAGATATGACTCATGCTTAATTGGCATTAAATCCAGAATTCAGAATTTCATTAACTTAATTCTCTATCAATGGGAAGATAGACTTTCACAGTTTTGCCTCTGTCTTTCTACTCTGAGCATGGAGGGAAGCATACAGTACAATTTGAAAAGATGAACATTGAAGCAAATATTCATCTCTATTTGATATTGAAAATTATAGAAGCAATAGAAATACTGAGGGGCTTACTTGATAATATGGCCTTTCTAGTTGTTAGTGTAAATTTGTGTTCCCGAAGTGTTCCCATTTCTTTTTCTGCTAGCTTGCCCAGTAAAATTATATTTCTTAAAATCTTTATAAGATTCCTATGTCCTCAAAATCTTGTAGCTAAAATTATTTCCTTCAGTTTTTGTAAAGCAAGGCATTCCAATGAAAAAGATATGATTTTTGAAGAAAAAAAAAGCTTACCTGGCAGAAATTCTTTGGCCATACATGTTAAACTGCTGAAGTATTTGTCAAGGAACATAAGTGTCTCACAATATCTCATAATAGTTTCAAATAGGTCCATTTTTGTGGAAAGGTGTTGACAAGAGGGATATGATTCCTGTGTGAGACTACAAATGGCTCAAAAAGTTTGTCTTAAAGAAAGAAGGTAAAAGTCAGGGAGTTTGGAAGAGGCAATTAATGTAGCTTTGTCATGTTGGAGTTACAAGAAGTTCTCTGCTGTCTAGAGATTTCAGAGACAAAGAAAAATCGAAATGTGTTTAAAACAAATACTCTTTTTTCCTGCATGGGGACTATTTTTCTTCACTTACCTTGCATGTTGTTCAACTTAATCACTCATATGGGTACCAAAAAGCAGCATATAAGAATTCGGCAGTGTTTTCATTGTCTCTTTCAGACATTAAATTCCCACCAGCAAATAAAAAGAATTCTGCTATTTGTACATTTTTTGCTGACAATATTCTTAAGATATTGTGTGCGTGATGGATGTTGCATATGTGACTATATTAAACAAGGCAGGATTAATGTACTGATCAATGAGATGACTCAAAGAAACATCTTTACAAATAGCCACTTGTGTGTGCTCAGGTATGTCTGTATTTATGTTTCAAACATAAATTACTATCAAAATTTTGTAGCTTTAGTGCCAGATTTTTGGCTCTATTATCATTATTATCTTATCTTATAAGCATTGCAGGATCTTTTGTAAACCTCAAGTATTATGAAAAAAGAATAGATCTCTACTATATAACAGAGACTAGAAGAAGGCTTAATATGCCTTGTTGTCACTATTCAAAGCAATTCTTTTTCTGCTATTCCAGAGAGAGAAATTTTCCCTTTTAAGTACAGCAAGTATTAAGGCACTTTTATCTGCATAGTGTGCAGTATCACACATGCGCACACACATGTGAAAATGTCACTTTCTGTATTAATTGCTTGTGTAAGAATCACTGGAGCTTTTTCCTCGTATCAGTGTTTTCCCTTTCCTATTGCACCACCAGCTATTTTTTAAATTTTTTTTAATAATAACCTGAGATTTTTATGTGCTAAATAATCTTAAATATTTTGCTCCTATATCTTATTTAGCAAGACTAGTAGATCTGTACCATGTCTTTGGTAAGACTAGTAGATCTGTAGCCCTGACTTTGGGGCCTTCTGTGTCTTCAAAATTCAGTAATGACTTATGGATTTGATATTGTTCCCTCAGGTTTTGAATTCTAGAGTCTGCTCTCTCCTCTGCCTACAAATGCTTTCTTTCCTCTCTTTTGGGGGATTTCCTTGAGATTACAAGAGCCCTCTCACACATTAGTTCATTTACCATGTATGGATCAAGGAAAATCAACATATATTTCACTAACTTCTTTAATGGGACAGGGATATTTGTAGTATTCGGCCCTTCTCTTTTCCCCAAGCCAAAAAGTAGTACAATACATGGAATCTTGCAAAGCCCTGAAAATGCATGACAAAAGTTAAAATTATAAGGGATTAGGAGCCAAATTGTGAGGCAAATGCACCTGTGTCCAAAAAAAGGTCAAAAGGTCAACCTGGAGAATACAGAGAATTTGGCAGTCAACCAAAGGTCAACCTGGAGAATTTCTGGCAGTCTTACTTCAGCCTATAGGAAGAACTATGGAGTAAATATAATATTTGTGAAAGGCAGCATGGATTTACCAAGGATAAGTCATGCCTGACCAGTATGATCACCATCTATGTATAAGATCTTTAGCAAGGCTTTCCATATTTTCTTCCATGACATTCTCAAATTGAAGGTGGGACATTACTATTTATGCAGGTGGATGTCTAGATGATGTAAAGATGGTCAGCTAGTCAGACCCAGAAAGTTGTGGTTAATGGGTTGGTTATTATGTGGTTAATGGCTTGGTTATTATGTGGTTAATAGGTTGGTTATTAACGTGGTCAGTGTGGTTACCTGCTTGGAGGACTGTAGCAAGTGTGGAACTGCTGTGATGTGTACTGGGACCTTTCTTGATATTTTTATCAGGGACATGGAGGAAATAAGGGAGCTGCACCAATGTGCAGAGAGCAAATTGGGAAGGATCAGTTGATATGATTTTGGTAATCAAGCTGCCTTTTCAGCAGCCTGAACAGGCTGGATGAATGGGCTGACGTGGACTTTGTTAAATTGAATAACGGCAAAAACCAGGTGTTGGATGAATGGGCTGGATGAAGGAGCTGACATGGACTTTGTTAAATTGAATAAGGGCAAAAACCAGGTGCCAGCCTGGGGATAGAAGAGCCCCTGTGATGGCACAGGTTTGGCATTGGCAAACTGGGAGTAGGTCTACAGGTGGGCCCTGGATCTTGGTGCCTCAGGCAGCAAAGCTCCATGGGCTGTATAGACAGAACCATGGCCAGTCAGTGCAGAGAATGATTATTCTCCTCAGTTTAGTACACGTTAGGCCATGTTTATAGTACCACATCCATGTTTGGCCCACCTGTTACAACAAAGATATTGACAAACTGGAGTGAGTTTTGCTGAAGGCTGTCAAGACAGACTCTAGAGCAGTCTTCAACTGGTCCCAAGTTCGTCAGCACACAGTACATTCCTCTTCATGCTTTGTCTCAGTTCCTTTTGTTGTCTTGATGCCTTTCACTGCTCCTCTGCTAATCAATATTTTATTGAAATGTCTTTGCCCCAACGTGTTCCATTTTTGTTTTGGAACTGCACCATATAAAATCTCCTCTGCTTTAAAATTGTTTTCAGCATGTGAAAAGGAATGCTGGAACTGTACACCAGGAGCATAACAATTACAAAGCAAAACAAACAAAAAAAACTCCACCTACGTTCAGTCCATTTTTTCTGTAGTCATAGAAGTCCAAACTTATATGGTTGACATTGTTCTGGAAATTAGTTCTGCCTGAGGCAAATGTCCTGCCTGAGAAAACCTAACTCTAACCGGATAAAGTTTGCCCAGAGTTCCAAGAAACTGAGAAAAATATTTCAGAATGTGAAGTGTTAATCAGTTTAATATAGGCTGGGCCACCAGGTTGGAATAACATATTTTTCTTCCATTTTTGTTAATTGTAGTTACATACATGCATCAAAATAAAATGGAAATAGATTGAATTTTTTATGTTGCAAATTTGCTGCAAGAGTATTTTATTGTTGATAAGCTTTTCAAATATTTAGAAAATAGAATGAAAGTTTGAGTTCTTTGGAGGACAACAGATACATTTTAAAGACACATGAGGATCTAGCCTTACAAATGTAGTGATACTATTTGACATATTACTTGAGTTACCTTCCTTAACTAATGAAGCACTGTTCTTCCAAAATTAGGTTTTCTATTTGATGCAGATTCTGAAACTTATCCAAGTTGTATGAGTATAGAAATTGAAAAATAGATTATACAAAATCCCAAGGCTGAGTTGATGTCATTGTAAGCTATTTCCATGTAGGACTTATTAAAGAAACAGAATTTTGTGGAAATCTATTAAAGAAGTAGAGTTATTAGAGTTAAGTTTTGCAATTTAAGACTCTACCTATTTATGTGTGTTTTGTAACCACTTACCAAGCTTATAAATATATAATTCTTGGGGTTTAGGAATGTTACTCTGCAGTTTAGTTCTTCCACCAAGACTCAAAACCAGATTGCTGCTCACGCACTCCCCCTTCCCCTCCCCTTCCCACTCCTTTGGAATGGAGTTGAGAATTGGAGGCACAAAAGCTGAAAATCATGGGCTGAGATAAGAATGATTTACTAGAAACAGCAATGAGACAGAAAAATGAACAGTACCAGCAGCACAAAGAAACAATTTACATGGAAAAGCCTGCAACAATATCCCGCTCTTCCCCACCAGGCTTTCTCCCCAGTGGAAGAAGGGAGAGTTCCTCACTCCTGCCCCTGGCAATGAGTGAGGTGGAGTGGAATAACATCTGGGCCTTGCCACACACTTCTCATGCTTGCTGTGAAAAATTAACCCTGTCCCGGCTGAAACTAGGACAGGAAAAAAACCAGTTTATAGTAAAAATTGAGCAGTTAAGGTTAGTATTTTTGTTTGTACTATTTATGCACTGGTCTAAAATACTTTTCTTCATTTTAAGGTAACTGAGCTGCACAATATCAAAAATATAACCAGATTGCCTCGAGAGACAAAGAAGCATGCAGTGGCAATTATCTTTCATGATGAGACATCAAAGACATTTGCGTGTGAGTCAGGTAAGTAGTTGGTGCTTCATCTCTAGCTTGAAGAAATCAAGTTACACATCAAAGTCTGGCTCGCATGAATTAACTCACAATGCCAGATAGAAATTCTTACCTTAAAGAAATTTGTGGTAAACAAAAAACTTTGGAGTTTGGGGTTCAGGTCTTTTGGGGTTCAATAAGGTTTTTTTAATATATGATGAGAGGTGTTAGGGATGTTACAGAGATCTTTTTTCCATTATTTTTCTTTGCATGCAGATGTTTTAAAGACTGGAGGTTTCCAGCTAAACTTGTAAATGCTAGTAAAAAATAACCTGTAAGATGTTATTAAGTCAAGATGTGAAGCATTCTTTTTTTAACAAGCTTTGCTATAGGCAGTTGCTAAACTAATAATTATCATGCCATTGCAAATAAGTAGCAAATACCAGCTAAAACCTCAGGATATTTTAAAGCAGGGTGTCAAGCAGTCTGTGGTTTGAATGACTCCATAGCATAATGACTAGACTAGCATAGAGCAAGACTTGGGCATTAGAGTACACAATGGCAGGCAGTTACTTTTGAGACACTGAGCACTGCACAATTAAAGTGCACTATTTTCTTATTTGAAAGTACAATTGCACACATCTGTGTCCTAGGGTATATTTTGGGCATATTATAACAGAAAAAAAAAGTTTTTTAAAGGAGTGGGAAATTCTTTAATGATAAAGTTTGTGCTTTTTTAGTGACATATTTGAAACTTTGCATTTTAAAGGTTTTTGTAGATAATACTACATATATATATGTATATGTATATGTATATGTATATGTATATAGGTTTTGGGTTTTTTGAATATATATGTAACATTATGTATATATGGTGAAGGGCCTAGAAGAAAAGCCATATAAGTAGTGACTGAAGTTACTTGGTCTGGAGAAGAGGAAACAGAGAGACTTCACTGGAGTCTGCAACTTCTTTTTGAGGGGAAGAAGAGAGACAGACACTGATGTCTTCTCTGTGGTGATCAGTGACAGTACCCCAGGGAATGGCCTGAAGTTGTGTCAGGGGAGGTTTAGGTTTGAATTGGGGAAAGGTTCTTCATCCTGAGGGTAGTTTAGCTCTGGAAAAGGCTCTGCAGGGAAATGATGACTGCACCAGCCTGACAGAGTTCAAGAAGCATTTGGAAGATATTTTTGGGCACATGGTGTGACTCTTGGCACTGCCTTGTGCAGGGCTAGGAGTTGAACTCTATGGTCCTTGTGGATCCCTTCCAACTCTAGATATTCTATGATTCTTTATCAATATTATCATATAAACATTGCATCATGTACAATCTAAATAATAAATTAAATACAGTGAACAAAATCTGAGAAATGTGGAGGAGGTTGAAGGTGTGCAAGGTCATGAATTATGTAGCTTTTAGATCAGATATTGCAAACAGTAATATGTATATTCCATCATGAAAGATAGACTTTTTTTTTGTTAATTTAAGTTTAGAGACACACATAGAAAATCTGTGTCTGTCTACAATTGGTTTAAGCAATCATTAGGTAAGTAGCCCACATTAAAGATTTTGAATTCTAATCTGTAGAATTGATAGTGACTCTATATTATGATTAATAATTGAATAAAAACATTTTTATTATATTCCAACAGCACTGAAGTCAGTCCTGTGGAAATTTTTCCATTTGCCTGTGCATACATTCCCCTTCTTTCCTAATGAGATCTTGTTCCTTCCCTAGAATTACCGTGGTTCAGGTATATTTGAAAAGAGTGAGAGCAAGTCATGACTTCAGAATTCTTTGACCAAAGAAGGGACAAACCTTAGGAAGTTCAGCTTGTCTGGCCCACTCATCCCTTTCTTCTTAACCTTGAACCCAGTTGTAAATACAAGGCACATGTAGTACCATAAGGTGCTAGCAGGGTGTCAATATGAGATGCTCTCTCTTTATGCTCTATACAAAAGTGTGTTTTGAGTGGACAGAACCCTGGGTGAAGTGTCAAACAAGTGGAGAGCTTGTGGACAAAGAACATAGTTCAGACCAGGATAGGTGATGTAGCAGGTGTCTGCTCTAGACCTTCTCATCAACAGGAGAAGGCAGATGAAGCAATCTCGGGGCAGGTGGAAAAGCCTTATAGTCCCAGGCCTTGGTGTTCCGCCTTGGTGTTCCTGGGTGACTTTAACCTCAGCAGTAACTACTGCAAGGCCAATAAGGCTGAACACAAGCAATCCAGATTTCTGAAACAGATTGAAGAAAACTTCTTGACACAGATGATCAATAGTGTGATGAGGGGAGATGTTTTGTTCAGGGACATGCTTGGCAGCATCCTGTGGATCCTTGAAGGGCAAAGGAGCCCAGGAGAGCTATCTAGTCTGCAAGGACAGCATCCTCTGAGCACAAGAACTCTTCTCCCCATTCTCAGAAGACAAGCTTTACAGGAGATGAGTATGAATGGATGTGGAGCTCCTGACTCGCTCAAACACACACAAGAAAACTTACAATGAAGCAGAGACTGACTCCTTGGGAGGGATACGGAAACATTGCCTATTTACATGGGAATGGAGTTCAGCAAGCTCCAGCTCAGGGAAGTGCAAGATAGAAAAGGTTTCTTAAAGCACATCAGGAGAGAAATAAAGGCTAAGTAAGCGTGGCCCTATTGCTTGCTGGAACGGTCGACATAGTGACAAGTCACGAAAAAGGCTAAGGTACCTTTTCTGCTGTGGTTTTCACTTGCAAGGCTTGTCCTCAGGCCTTCCAGGTCCCTCACCCCCTGAACTTGATGAAGTATTCGTGGCAGAGGAAGGCAGAGTGAGACATCATTGAAATCATTTGGATTTCATGCAAAAGTTAGTGGAGCTTGACTGACATGAGTGACAAGGAGGATCCAGGTAACTGTGCTCCAGCCAGCTCACCTCAGTCCCTGAGAACACTGCTGGAGCAAATCACATGTAAAGACATGAAGGACAGCAAGGTGAATGGGAGAAGAAAAAAATACTTCCCATACGCAAATCATGTTTGCTATGATGAGGTGTCTGGCGAAAGAAAGGCAATGGTTCTTACATACCTTAATTGTAATGGTCTTTGATACCCTCTGTAGCTTCCTCCATAGCCCCTGAAATCGGTGGGGCATGGGATGAATAAAGACACTATAAAGCGGATAGAAAATAAGCTGGACTTAAAAAACCAAGGTTGTGACAGGATGTAGTAGATCCCTAGAGGCAGTGCTAGGACCAATACCATTCAATGTCTTCATTGATAATCTGCATGATGGGGTGGAGGGTACTCTCAGCTGGTTTGCAGGTGACAGCAGGTGGGGGTTACCCAATTTGGGAAGGCAGGGCTGCTGTCAGAGGGACCTGGACAGGCTGGAGATATGGGCTTGCATAAACCTTGTGAAGTTCAGCAAGAACAAAAGCTCTTTGCCCTGGTTTATGGTAATCCCAGCCATAAGGCAGGCTTGGTGCCAGCTGTTGGGAAGCAGCTCTGCAGAAAAGGCTCTGAGGTCGTGGTGCACAACACTCCCTGGACAGCATTAGTAATGGTCTTCATAGCCGGTACTGGAAAGTGATCCTTCCTTTTTATTCAACACTTGTAGGACCACATCTAGACTGCCATGTCCAGTTTTGCGCATGCAGCACAATATTGACATATAGGAGTGAACCTGGGGGGGGCACCAAGAGTCAGGAGCACATGACATAATAAGAGAGACTGAGGGCTTATTCAGCCTGGAGAAAAAATATTTCAGAGGATCTTATTGCTTATGTGATCTGAGAATACAGAGAAGATTGAGCTATAAAAGCATCAAATACCTGGCTGTTTCTGAATGACTACAAATGTTGGCTGTGAGCATAGTGGAGTTTCAATTTGTTTGCCTTTCTCCATGCCTTCAGTCTGTCTAAGCAGTATAGACTGCATCACATCTATGAGATAAGATACACAGTTTTGTTTCACTAAAATCTGACTCTCTTTAACTCCAATCTTTTGTTTTCTGAACTAGGAAGATAGGGTCCAAAAACAAATTTAGTTCCCAAGTCATTTCCACAGTGAATTCTGTCTTCTCACAAGGAACTGTTACCATTTTTACTGCTGTTGAAATGTGCCAAGTACTTGGCTTTCCTCTATGAAACTTAACAAAATTTAAGGAATGTTTGAAGAACTTGCTTCTTATTTAAAATGGGTTCCTTTTCTTCTCTTGTTTAGCGGCACTGGTTTATATGGAAAAATGCATAGACTTTTACAGCCTCACAGTGTACAGTGATGTACACACAATGGTGTTTATTTTGGCAAATCTTCTTGCCACTTCTTTGGTTAACACAATAACTTTACTAATCCCTCTTCTTTCTGGTGGCTTCAGTGTCAAAAAAACACTCAAGTGGTTTTGACTCAAGGCAAAAATCTTCTAGAATCATAACTGCTTGACCTTGAATTTTTTAGGACTCCAGAGTTTCATAATGTGGACATTTTTCTACCATGAAGTCTCTGAATATACAGAAGCAGATGCCTTGTTTCTTATCATCTTGACTTCCAGGGGCAGATGGAAGGAGAGTAAGGAAAGTAACATTAAACCCGTTGCAAAAGGTCTGCTGAGCATAGAGTCAACAATTTTTTGGAGACAAGGAGATAGGAATACTCAAAGCTGAGTTAATTTTAGGGATCGAACAATGTGAGGGAGGGGTTTTGTCAGTGTTGTACCATAAAATGATTTTAAATAAAGGTATCATTTTGGTTTTGATAGCATGAGTTGATGCCTTCTCCTCTGTGCCGTCTTAAAGTGCCAAAAAGCAGCACATTTTCCTGGCACATAGCTTTCTTAATTGTGGAATTAGGCACAATAAAATACTATTCTGTTTTAAAATAGGTCTCTAAAGATGCAGAACACTTTAGCTCTCCACAGAGAGCCTGAGAGCTGTGATACCAGCCCACTGGGTGTGCTGGCTCAGAGCCTGTGGTTTTTTCCTAAGCTTCTGCAGCTTTTAGTCCCTCATCTTGCTTATTGTCTTCAAGGCAGCTACTGTCAAATCTGAGCTCTGGGTGGGCTGTAACCCCTATATTTCCATTAGAATTTCAGCAAATTAGTAATCTGAGATGCATCTACTTGTTGGTAATCTTCATTTGCCTATGACAACATTCTACAGAAAAACAAATCAGACTCCTGCATATGCTTTTGTTATCACCTACCCATCACTACCACCAGTGCTCCCAACATCTACAACAGCTGTAGAAATGTGCTCCATTCTGAAGTCCTATTGAAATATTTTGAAGCCAAATCAGTCTCATATGCTACAGTTCCCTGAATAAAAGCATGGGATAACAAGTCTTTACAGAAGAATTATCCCTCTTCAGGAAGAAAGGAAAGCTTCTTGCTGTTACTATATCTGTTTCTGACATCTTCTCTAAGGGGCAGAAACTTGTGACTTTGGTGATTAGCAAGCAACATTTTAAAATTCTCCATTACCATGAGAATTGTTTCAGTGGAAGTAAACTAATGAGAAGTCAGGGCTGATTAACTAACATGAAAAGTAGTCTATAACTCAGTGAACCTACAACAGACTTTAAAGCGTGGGAATTCTTCTTCAAACCATGGGAAATTGCTGCTGCCCTAACAAGGAACATGCCATGATCTCTATTTGAGCCTTTCTGAATATTGTCTGAAAGTTACTGCCTTTAAGGGAATTTTTGTGTTGTTGTTTTTGGAGGTTTTTTTATTAAGAATTATGAAATTTTGGGGGGTTTTCTCTTCATTCTGAAGTGTATAATCAAGAAGTAGAGAAGATATTTTAGCTCTGGATTCCAGCTGCTGGGTTTGACATGCTGACTTTTCTTGATACCTTTGCTAAAAATGTTGTTGGGTTAGATCTTGTTTGGTTGGGGACCTTTTGTTATTATTGAGGTTTTTTTTCCTTCAGGTAATGTGCTGTCACTTGTTGTGCAGTTACAGCCATGCCTGGGTGCATGTATCTGTTAAGATGCCTTTCTTCCTGCAAGCCTGGTATCTGTAATGTGACTGTAAGACAAGTGTCTGAACTGAGACAGGTGTTCTGAAATGCCCTTTAAACTCTCACAAAACTTCTAGATGTGATGCAGTGAGCAATGGTGGCTGTGCAGGACCAGCAATAAAATGAAATTGGAGGGCATGAGTAGTGATTTAATCTAGAATTTTATGGTGCTGTTTTGGAAGATGCTGGCATGATGATGATTGTGCCTGAATAATAGCTAGCTTTTAAGGAATGCTGCTTCTGATTTGCACTAGTCAGGGACAGACCATATGGGGGCTTGATTTTTCCTTTAGTGATGACAGCAAAATACTGAGTGATACCAATCCCTGGGCATTTTATGCTTAGTGGCCCCTCCAGCACAGGTTTGTGTAAAATCTATTCTGATGTCTAAATGACAGAATGTGATAAAAACTGATGAACTTTTACATCTAGTTCTTAAAAAATAAAAACAAACAAAAAAATAATATGAGGGGAGTTAAAAATATTATGGAGATAGGAATAAGAGAGACAAATAGAGCTGAGAGATGATTCTGGTGATTTGAGAATAGAATGAGTTGTGACATAAGGAGCAAAATCACATTTGTGACATATGGAGCAAAATTAAGAGAAATCTTAAAACTGCCACTGTTAAGCAAAGCAGACATCCCCTGGGATACTGACCTTTGTGTTCTCTTCAGCACAATGCCCCACTCTGTGTAGAAGTACATTAATTGAAGGGGTTTCTTTCTTCCCAGGCATGCATGAATTGCAGCTCTAGAGTCATTACAACCAAGAAACATCCTCATTATTTTTAAGAGGTTATACTTTGGCTTTTCCTTAAAACTTTTGCTATTCAAGTCCTGGGGAAAATAGAGTTGGGTTATTTCAAAGTGTCTATCAGTTACTTTATTTGAAATTTCTGGTTTAGGGGTTTATGCATTCATGTGGTTGTTTTGTCTCAATTCACCATTTTTATATCTTGAATGTCTTGCTTCTGTGATGGTTGCCTTGATAAAACTCTTTTATACACCTGCAACATAAACAGGTAAACAGGTATATGTTTTTCTTCTGTATTCTTGTGTTTCAGCTTTTTTTGAGTGCAGTCAAACTGTGATAATCAAGTTTTGTCATAACTCTCCAAAAAAGTTTTGTCACAACTCTCCGAAGTTTAACTTAGTTGAAATTGAAAGTCTGTTGGTGTCGAGTGGCAATGCGTGTTTTTTCTAGATTTGTATATATTTTTCTTTTAAAATCTGTTTTAGCCATTTGTTAGTGTTGCTTTTTCTTAAAAAAATACAGTGGTGGTATAATTTGAAAAGCAACAAGTTCATTTCATGTTTTTACTGAAAAAGCTTTTGGACAATTAGCAAATTATTACTGATCATGAGTTGGGCTTTTTCTCCTTGATAGTTTTCACAAGTAAAACCACTATGTGCTGCAAGAGCTTAACAGATATCAGTGGAGTATTAGATGCAATTCATATTACTGTATCCTTTGACAGTTAAAAAGCCTGGAGGTTTTGCATTTAAATTACTGTGAAACTTTGAGACTTTGAGATGAAGCATCAGTGCTCATACTTGCTGTTGTAATGAACAATACATATGGTTATGTAAGCTTTAAAAATAAAGCTTAAAATAGAATTGTTATTGATATTTTAAAATAACCAGATTGAAGTTCCTGTTTTTGCTGTTATTTTTGTGACTTTGAAGCTCCAGGATCATGGAGGCAGTGAAAGTGGAGAACAGCATCCTAAATACTGTTTGGACAGTGGAAAGAAGAATACAGAGTTCACATTTTGGATGCAGAAAAATAAACCCAAGTAGTCCAAACTATTCTGAAACATGGGATATTTCACTTTTAACATGTCAGGGATTGTTATATGAAAATTTATGACCCTAGCTTTTCTATTTTCTGGTTTTGTTTGTTTATACAGAGAGAGAAAGGAACCTGCACTCTCCAGAAAGCATATGGCTCATTGGAGATCAGATGCATGCTCTCACTTCCATATGTAACACATTGTCTGAGATCTACAAAAACAGTGAAAAGACAGGCTTTTTATGAAGTTGAATATGTTGCTCTGGATTCTTACATTCTCCCTTTTTTATCACAATTTTTGAAACACTATCAACTTTCAGGGCAAAATTCAGTCTGAGTCGTGGTAATGTTAAAATTTACTTAGAATGCATATACTTTTGTTCTGGGCAAATAGTTTCCTTTTCAGTATTGATGAGTTTTAGTTTCTTTTTTTTTTTTTTTTTCATTTTGCCTGTAAATAGGCATCTCTGCTCTGACTTTAACATACATAAAGTTGAAATATTTGGACTCTGCCTCTCATTGTTCTTGGTTGCCAGTTGATCCTCATTTTTCTTGGTTTTCTGTCTGAACTACAGTATTACAATTTTCTGACACATACTGGTAATATGTATTACTGGCAAATGGAATGAATGCAGGAAATTGTGCTCCATTTTCAGGACATAGCTGTTGATAGATCAGGTTCTACACTGTTGCTTTCCATCCTTTTCAGTCACTTCTAGGTTGTTAATTGACTTGCAGACTTAGTTCTAAAATTATTTAAATGATATTTTGGGAAGACAAACTCATATTTTCATCTTTTTTTAGTAGAATGCTAAATTTGAAAACAGTAGACACACAAAATGGTCATCATCTTTTCAGCACTTCTGCCATGTAGGGCCCTGAGCTAGGAACGCTGCTGCATTCTCAGTTTAAAAGGCAAATGTGGGACAGGAAGGAAATAAGGTTAATTTTCAGCAGGAGCATGCACAGGTGCTGTGACAAACTAAGTAGGAAAGCTGTAACATTTCTAAATGCAGGAATTGGGAAAGGTAAACTTGTTCGAAGACTGCAGTCTTTGGGAAACCCCAAAGTTTAGACTTTGAAAGTCAAAACCTTTGGAGACTGAAATTTGTTTTGATTCTCTAAATTATGGTTCTCTGATTATGTTGTTCTGTAAATTACAGAGGTGATAAGGATTCAGTTGCCCTTGCTGTTCACATACTGTAAACTTGTCTGGAGACTCTTTAATAATGTCTAACACAGTGAGTCTGGATAGGTGCTCTCCATAATTGGAAATTCATGATAGTCGAGTCAAGTTCCACGTGACTGGGGGAGTAAAGAAATATTGTATCCATCTTCCCAAAAGGTAGAAATGAGGACCCTGGTAGCTACTGACCACCCAAGCCATTCTATGATCCCAGACAGAGAAGTGTTATTCATTTGTCCTGGACAAATATATTGAAGCATAGACACTATAAGTGTCTGTGCTTCCTATGCTTTCCTTATCACAGTTTTACTTAAAGGTATTGGAATCTATATTAAATATAAACTGTTCCCATAAGAACAAAAGAAAAAGAAGATAGCTAAGATAATGATGAATTATCTATTTTAGAGTGCATGTAGAACTTCTTGAGAGTAAAAAATTAGGAAAAAAAATCTTCCTGCCTGCAGAAACTCAGCAAGATCAGAAGACAAAGAGAAGAGATCAAGAAGATTTCAGCTTCATCTGGTAGATGGTGCAAGGTCAGCACCATCTTGAATAGTGAATTTAGAGTGACTAGGAGAAATGCATGAGTCTCAAAGCATCTGCCCTGGAAGTTCAACATACGGTTGCCCTTCCAAGTAAGCATGGAATAGAGGTGGGTTAGTGATGCTGAAGTCTAGGATTTCAGGCATGTGAAGTTGTGGAATAGTTTGTTGGACTTTAATAGAAAGTGTCTTAGTTGTTGGTTTGTTGGTCTTTAATAGAAAGTTGCTCACTTGTTGGTTTGGATTATTGTACTTTGGAGAGGGGGTTGTAAGCTGTTAAAAATGAATGAACATTTTAGTATCTGGAAGCTCTATGCTTTATACTAGAACAAAGTACATGTCAGTGAGATGACAGAAGCCCATAAAAATGCAGAACAACAGGGTCTAACGTTTGGCTAAAAAAAAAAAAAAAGAGGTTTTCCTTAGTCTCTGGCTGTTTACCCTAAACTGAAATCTGAAATTGCTAGTATGTTGTATATCTCTGTACAACAGGATTTCTTTCTGATCTCATTTTGAGATTCTTGGTGGTTTTGATAAAAGTACTGTGCCATAAATAGCTTCTGGTCCTAAGAAACAAAGATATGGAGATTGTTTTGTATAATTCATGCCATAAATTAAGTTAGAATAATTTTTAATCATGTTGTAAGTGTGAAAGTCCAAATGTACTTCCTCTCTTGTAAACACATTTTATTAGAAGGTAAAGCAATAAGACACGACCTATTTTAACATGCTTTCATGCTATCTGCACCTGGTTTTTAAAAATACTGGCCTGCTCTACACTGCCAAAAGGCATTCATATGCAATAATTAAAGGATTACAGAAAACAGGCAGAGAATCTTGATGAGTTTTGTGCATAAAATTTCCTCATATTCTGAGTTGTAATTGGTAGTTTGCAGATGAAGGACTGGGATAACTTCATTAACTGGATGACAAATTAATGTGTCAAAGTCTGGAAAAAATCTCAGGCAGAGAACTTTTCTCTTTATTAAACATTTACTATAGATATATATGTGGATATAGAATATATTTTTGCTAAAATACCCATGTATGTGGTTGTAATATGGAGTCATGCCATGAAACAACACATTGTGCTTGATAAGGATGAAGTTTACAAGCAAACTTTATGTTTTTACTTTAAAATTACTTTTTAAACATCCATGTTGCTAAACATTAATGTTTGTAGGACAGACTACAATAAGTATTTGTTTCTGTACATCAAACAAGGTAATTTCTTACTTTCCACAACATAAAAGGCTGTGGGATTTTCTAAAAGACTTTTTCCCATAATCATTGTTCTTAAGGTTGTTATTTCCACAGCCTGTTCAGGTGTTTAGGTACCTTGCTCTGATTTTATTAGGCTGATCGTAGAAGTGAATTCTTAACAAAGAGCACATTTGAAGTTCCAGGGATGGTGATTCCACTGTTTCCCTGGGTAGCATATTCCACTGCTTTATCACATTTCAGTGAGGAAGTTTTTCCCAATATCTAATCTAAACCTCCCCTGGTGCAACTTGAAGCCATTTCCTAGTGGATTGTGCCTTGCCTCTTTAGGGTTTTTTGACATAATTAAAAGAAACAAAAGTATATCAGGAGTTTTATATCAGGTTGAAAAGAGAATGGTATAGTGTGTCTAGTTGAAGGTAGAACAAAAGCCTGTCTTTTCCATCTTGGTTAGTCTGTCCCATGCATTATGCATGTGGTGTTCTTTAATTGAGTAATTTATTATAAGGGCCTCTGCTGTGGTAGGTACCTGGGAAAAAAGGTGAATGAGCATTAGTATTTTAAGTAGGGATTTTTTTTGTAAAGTCAGAACAAATGGATTCGATTTCTTTCCTAGACTGATATTTGGTAGCACCCATCACTACAAAATATAATAGTGTATATTTGTATGCTCTCAAATCTATAACTTCCTGTGTTCTGAAGACTGCAATTTAAAAATAGATTTTTAAAATGTTCCTGTTAAAGGAAAAAAAACGTTTTCCTTAAAAATTCAGGCAGGACTTCAAAGCTGGATCATCAGAGTAGTTATTCTTCCCCAGTCTTTAGGCTTCTGACCCCCATTAACATGATACTACTGCACCTGATGCTGAAATTGTGGATTCTTCAGCAGCCTGCCAGGCGGACAGGCAGATGGGTAGTTTTCTGACAGTGCATTTAGGTCTTGATGCATCTGGATTTACTCAGAAAAGTCTCAACCAGCTCTAAGAATAACACATTTTAGAGCAAATCATCACTTGTCTTGAGACTTATCCCTTAAAACTGTGCAGAAATGTTAGCACCTCGTTAAGGTGTGTCATCTGCAAAGGGTGTAATTTTCATTGCCTGATGATGAGAGGAGTCAATAAAGTATTATTTTTTTTGGTTATGTCTTCATGCCTAGATATAACCAGTCTTGGCTGCAAGCCAGCTCTAGTCTGCAAATAGTGCAGCTTTTATGTTAGGAAAACATCAGGTCTTTGCAAATTCCCCGTGCTTCTCATCTGGTTTGCAGCAAAGTCAGTACAAAACATCACCACCTGCTCTTACTGGGAAACACTGACCTGCAAGGAGGCAGGGCATGTTCAGTGGCAATATCCAGGCTGTGTTGTTAGGTAAAAGAAATCTGCACTGCCTCTGCTTCCAATATTCATATCTAGAACACAGAAGATATGTGGTTATGTTGTGGTGATTTGACCTTGGCTGGCTGTGCTCACCAAGCTGCTCTCTCGCTTCCACAACTCAGCAGGACAGGGGGAGAAGACACAATAAAAAGTTAATGAGTCAAGGTAAGTACAGGGAGTTGTTTGTGAGGTAACAAAACAGGCAAAACAGACTTGGGCTAACTAGCAGCCGAGTAGGATAGTGAAAAGCAAAAAAATTATCTGAAGACATTTTTCAGATGTTTCAGGACCTCTTCCTTCACAGGCTCAACTTAACTCCCGGCTGCTCCCTGAGCAGCACAAGGGGATGGGGAATGAAGATTGCAGTCAATTCATAATATTTTGTCTCTGCAGGGGTCTGCTCTGACACCTGGAGCACATCCTCCCAATCCTTCTTTCACATTGGTGTCTGCAGGGCTGTTTCTCTCATGTTTTCTTTCCTATCATACATTATCATTTCTTAAATGTGTTTTCACACAGGGACTACCATTGGTGATGGGCTCAGCTCTGGCTGGAAGCAAGTCTGCCTTGGAGCTGGCTGGAATTTTCTCTGTTCAACATTAGGGCAGATTGTGCTGTTTTCTTACAGAAACCACTTCTCCAACACACCTCACTACCAAAATCTTGCCATATAAACCCAATACGTATATAAAAAATATTAGTGTATCAAGAAATTGTTGGCAAGTCTAAGATAATGCTACTGTATGACTCTTTCTTTCCTTTCTTTCTCTCTTTCTCTCCTTTTCTTTTCTTTTTCTTTTCTTTTCTTTTCTTTTCTTTTCTTTTCTTTTCTTTTCTTTTCTTTTTCTTTTTCTTTTTCTTTTCTTCTCCTGCCTTCCATTATTCCTTCATGGGTTTTTTTTTTTATTATTGAGACTAGCAGTACTAAGGCTCTCAGGTTTTTAATGTACCTGTTTACTTAGGTTATCACTCACTCTCTCTCCTAATCCTTTCAGTCTTCTCTTTTGGAAACTACTGGTATGGGCCCTTACTGACTTGGTACTAATATGCCAGCGGAGACATACATAGGTGGTGAAATTCTAGACTGTTTCCTTTTTTCCACTTTTCTTTTTTCCACTTAAAAATTTTCCCTGAAGCTAATAAAAGATACAATTACTTAACTCATAGCTATTGTGTTTGGGCATATTTCTACTCCTGTCCCTGCAGGATTTGTGTAAAACCCCATTTGATGTCCACAAGTTTGCTAACACTAGAGTGGAATCCAGGTATCAGCTGAGATAAAAAGACTTCTGATCATCTACATGGAATATAGGTCAGATCTCCTGGGATTTGTGAATATGTATCAACTCATAAAATTAGATGATTTCTGCAGTTTCTGACCTCTCCTGAGAACAGCATACATTTAGTGACAGCACAAAAATCATGGCTTTAATTTATAGATTGAGTTTGAAGTATTGACAAATGATGTATGGTTGGCTGAGCCTGGGGAGAGTTCAGTGAAGAACATGATAATTTACTGCTCCAAACCTAAAACACACAATCTATTTTTCATTCTCTGTCACTATTCAGCTTGCATTACATTTGGCTACTTATGGTGTGTAAAGTATATGGGGCTGTTGGCAGGTTAACTGTTTCAGGTCTTTTGAAACACTTTTGTCACTGAATGAAAGCAACCTGAGAAGACTAGTGTGTGTAAAAGAGCACAGAAATTTTTGTGTGCTACTTATGTGCACTTGACCATGTATTCAGCATTGGATATTCTATTTCACATAGAGTCTAGGCATGGAAACCTTGGGAAAATTTGCATACATTCAAAAAAATCCAACCAGACCATAACCAAACAAACTGAAGGTAAACATTCAGTGTTCACTGTCCATCCATCTTCATAACATTTTGAGAGCTTGCCCCAACGTCAAGTGGAGTCAGCATCAGCACAGCCCCATGAGCTGTTGAGCAATCAGAATGGCCACTGCAGCCAGGGTGATCAGTAAAGCTTCTACATTGGCATTTCAGAGCTGTCTAGTTGTTGAGAACCAAAGCAATTTTAAGACTGAGCAATGTGTTGGACTGCTGCAGGTATGTAGTGATAGGCAAAGACAAGGTTTTATGTGACTCTTGTAAGATTTTTCTAGAGCTGTCCCAGTTTTTATTCCTTCAGAGCAAAGCTGCTTAATGCATTGTCACAGCCCATTCAGTTTTTTAATCTCTCTGCCAATATTTAAGGGGAAAACATATAAAACTATGACTTAATTTTAAGAACATAAGTAAATTAATTTTAGGTAGAAATAACTCCAAATTTCAATAATTCAAGTTGTACACTTCTATATTTTAAAAGACTGCCACGGATATGGTAGAGATCCAAATGAATCACCAGTACACCAATTGCAGATATTCCAGTTACTAACTAGTGTATTCCCAGACAGCTGAGATTCCTCTGTTTACAGTAATTGATGATCCTGGGTGTCAGTTCCAAGCAAGACGGCAATAAATTTCTCAGACAGAACTTGTCCTTTTCCCTGGTAAATAAATAAAAATTATTTCCTGTAATAATTTTACTGTATGAGTCAATTTGGGATATTCAGCCTTAAATTCTTGAAGTTCTTATTTTAAATAAGGCCAAGAAGCAAATTGTACTACAGTTGTGCAAAGAAGTTTAATTAAATAATCCCAATATCAGTCATAATTGGTGCTTAATGTAGTTTTAAAGGGCTTTAAAAAGTGCCCCAAATATGTTGCTTTTCTTTAAATCAGTGTGGCATTTAATGCAATTCAGTCTTCTCTATAAGAAGATTACAATGAAGGAGGAAAATAGGAGTGTGTTTTCTGTAATTGCAGTTCAAGTACATTCATACAATGTTTTCAAAATCCATACAGATAAATTATCCTGTTTGCTTTAAAAACAGCTTTCTTTTTTTCCAATACCTTTTCTAAAGCAGGTCTCCATTTGAAGTTTTAGATTATTTCAACTGCTTCAAACTGCTTCTAAATCTTTCTTGCAAAATCTGAGGTTAAAACTGAAATTATTCAGTGGCAAACATTCATAGAGAAGCTGTTGTTGCCTTTGAGCATTTAGTCATTTAGTTAGCTCAGTTTCTCATTTTGTTTTCAAACTTGTAAAATAGTGTATTAATGTGAAAATAAGGCAAGTAAGGTGTTAATGATGACAAATATATTAATTTCCCCCCCTGCTGAAACAGATACAATTTGTATGAAAAAATTGTATAATAATAGAGAAAATGTGTGTCCTGATTTGAGGACTTTTTTGCATTTTGCTTTAGATTCAGTTTTTATCAATTTGTAAGTGTTCCAGAAGACAAAATAAACATCATATTGGGTTTGAGTTTTGCAGGTGTTTGGTGGATCAAACTTGCAATGCTGTTTGATGGGTTTTGATGAACATCTATTGTGACAGTTTCTACTACAAATCAAGCAGGTTTAAGGTTGCTTCATATTAGATGGAGTTCTTTATTTCTTAATTCAAATTGACCCTCGCTTCATGCCATAGTAAAGTCAGAATCAACAATTCTGTTCACAAAAGTAATGTAAATAATTCCAAATGTGTCTAAGCATATTGCTAACACATTCATATAGTGTTCTGGCATATGTTAGGGGGTTAAGAGTCATATTCAATAAAATTTATATGACATGTACTAGTCCTCTAATGTCTTATGAAGATTAGAGCTTTGAAGTGAAACCTCCATATTAACTGGAATTATAAGGAATCTTGGTCTGCTTCTTAAGGATAGAATATTAGATCTATTAACTTTCAGGACAGCTGTACATTTTGAAAATGTGGGAGATTTCTTATTTTTTCAAGAAAAAAGGATCTGTATACGGACTTGATTTTGCAATGATTTTTTTTTTAAATCCAGCAACATAAAATTACTCGTAGCTCCTGTGACACTATAATTTTATTGGATAGCATTAAGGAGTATTTAGCCTGAATTTTCATGATCATGTAAGACAAAATTAAAAAACTGATCTAAAGTTCCTTGTTTGTTTTTCAACCGAAGCCTTTCCTTAAAAATCTGTGTAGTTTTAAAGTTAAAATACATACATATTATTGTTATTTTTCTAATAATGAAATAATATTAACTGACCAATTATAAATAATAATTTGTTTATAAACTAGACATACTTTAAAATATTCCTGTATTTAGGACAAAATCATTACCCTATTGGCTGGCAGAAAAATTAAGCAAGCTTAGAATTAGTGAAGTGGAAAAGGGAATTAAGACTATTTAATCACTTTCCAAATAAGAACAATGGCTCACTAAAATAAATTATCTTTGTTTCATAAATAGGAAGTACT
The DNA here is from genome assembly GCF_028551555.1 of Melozone crissalis. Lineage (NCBI taxonomy): Eukaryota > Metazoa > Chordata > Aves > Passeriformes > Passerellidae > Melozone > Melozone crissalis. The sequence continues at coordinate 26,869,633 of NW_026535820.1, forward strand.
TTATAAGGTATCCCCAAAGGTAGCCCTTTGGAGTGCTGTTGGAAAACAATCAACTCCATTTCAGAATGATACTTGCTCAGTGATAGTGTGAATTTGGCTGTCTCTTTACAAAGTTCTTCACTGGCCAAACCTCTCAGTAGTTTAGCATTTGGTTTCAGTTTCAAGGGGGAAAAAAATGAATCCTGTGTCTGAAGTTTATATTCCATAAATAAAACATGAAGTCAATATTACATCTGTTACATCTGTTACTGTTAATTTTGACTGGACCTGGAAATTCAAATAATCAAATCAGAGAATTTGCTGTGGGTTTATGAAATAACTATGTCTAATAAATGTAAAATTAAAGATAATTTGAATGTGCTAATAGATGAGCCTCTAGATAATTGGTTTAATCTGTCTGGAAGACATGTATGTCTTAAGTATGTTCCTATAAAAATGAATCCAGTTAGAATGGCAAAATATCTTACTATATAGCTTCTGCTTTATATTTTAAACATCAACAATATTAGGATGGTTTGTTCAAATGTTTAAGGTTAGCCTAAACCTTGCTATAGCTTGCAATCACCTTGCTGAAAAAATAACAATGTAATTAAATAGAGAGCCTGATATTTATCTCTGCTTGTTTCTCTAGTGATGGAAATGAATTAATGCAGGAAACTCAAAAAGCCAATGTAATTCCAAAATGTTGCTGATCAGTGACAGTGTGAATCTTTTGCAAGTTTAGTACAAGTATAAGTCCATGACATCTGTGTGGTGCAAGAAGCAGTGCTCCTAGCATATGTCACTGAATATAGCAGCACTGTCCTGCTAATAAATGCTGCCCTTGCTGCTGTATCATCATGCTCACCAGCAATGAGGTAGAAATCAGCAATATTCAGATATGTTCATAACCCCTACCTTATGTTTGTCTGACAATATTTCCAGTGTGTGCTCAGTATAAATAATTTTCTTCTCATATGGCATTTCATATTGACAATCATCCTCTTTTTTCTGGGAAGAGTTTATTATTTCTGGAAAGTGTTTATTATTTGTCTGTACAAATATGATTTAGATGAAGATATAGTTTACTATGGTTAAGAACCAGCTGGAAAGAAACTCTAAAAATCATATGTGTCATGAACTAGTCCTTCAAATACAATGCCCTCCTGTGCATTTCTTGATGTCTGGATATATCCTTGGGTTCATATTCTATCAATATATGTAATTTTAATTAAAATGTAGACATGATTATGATTATTATCAGAATTTATATTGTAAGACAGCAATCTAACTGAAAATGATTAATATCTAAAAATCTAAAGGCTAATTTATAAGATCTATGATCATGGTAGGAGAAATGTGAGGAAGAAATTAGAAGGAGAGCTGTAGGTTTGTGCATGTTATTATGTTGATTTACTTCACAGGCAGTTTGTAACTGCATGCCTGCTAAGTTAAGAATATAGTGGAAGCCCATGAATTATGAGATTTTAAGTAATTTTATTTTTTTAAGGTTGTCACAGCTATAATTATAATCTCCTTTGTGAATGAAATAGCTGACAGCATGTGAAAATTTGTATGTATGTTGATGAAGGCTATTTTGAATTCTAAAGGGTATTATGAATGCTTTCTTTAGTGGAGGTCATGATGGAAAAACTAGAGATTTATAACTCTAGGTAGCATATTTGTAAAAATCTTTATTCAGTTTTGGGTGTTTGTACTTATAAACCTTATACATGTATTTATGGATATAAACTTTGGGCTTCATGAGGGATTAAATCAAGGGGGTAAATGAAGTTGTCATTTTTTTCTGATGTAAAAAGAAAAGGTTTCTCTCTTTCTAGCTCAGTAAAGCGTTACTTCTCCAAAATGTTACTATCATTCGTATAACAAGTTTTTTTCAATCATGCTTCAATCTATTATATTGCAATACTAGTTTTGGGCATGGAAACTGATTCCTTAATTATATATGTTATCATGATTCTATGCAAAGGCACATGTTAGGTTTTATTGTGAAAATGTAAAGAATAATAATTGTCTTCTTGCCTTTATCCAATTCAAGAACAAAAAAAAAAGGACAGAATTATGTATATAGTTGCTCTTTATTACTTGCTTGTTATTATAATCTCATTGTAACACTGCAATCCAGGAAAAAAAACCCTAAAGTCATACTTATTTGTTTTGATTAAATTAATAAACCCCTGCTCACACTCACCACAAAATCAAGAGACACTTTTTTTCTTTTTTTTAAGGCAGTGGAACTTTGGAGGAGGCCACTCCAAGCAGAAGGAAGAGCAACATTTAAGTCAGCCATTTTCTCATTTAAAATCATTAATGCAGAAAATAGGAAAGGCATATGGCAGCATAAGAATTATAATTTTGCCCATCAGTTAAATGTGCTGATGGTGCTGAGTAACTCCTTTTCAAATGACAGTGATCAATTTTCTCATCCCTACCATTAAAACTCATTTCTCTGTAGAATTTTCTGGATTGCTTTCTCCACTAAAAGGTAGCAGGCATGGATTTGAATTTAACCTAAGTCATGAAAAATTGGAATCTTTTGCTTAGAGTCTCAGTGAGGAGCACAGAAGACCAGTCTTTGCCTGTGTATGACTTCATCTCCTCTTTAAAGGAAAGGATAACCCTTCCCCTCCCCTCTAGTTGTGTGTGTGCCTAAAATTCACTTCACAAGTAACCTGTCAGTGGGCAGTTGATCACCAGTGTGCATTAATTACAGCTACATCTTCTGTAAATGCTGTTTCTCACTGTAATCAGCCCCTCTGATTTACAAACCTAAATCCTAATCTTTTGCTGCAGTTCTTGGTTTGTACAGATCAAAATATTAAATTTAAACAATTTTTATACTTTCATGGTGAGTTGTTTACCCTTAAATAAAGATGAAAGATTTTAAATAAAATGATCTTTCATCTGTAAGTCTCCTGTTAACATGCCTTAAACCATTTCAGCAGAGCTCTTGAAGCTTCCAATGATTTAATCTTGGTGCTTTCTGTAAGATTGCATTCATCACAACTTATTTTCTTGGAGAAAAACGACACATAATTGAAGATGGATCTATTTACTGTTTTTCTGGTTCAGCAACATGGTTTTTCTGTTCTGAATCTTAGAAGTCTACTGAATTAAAAAAGAAAAAGAAAAAAATGTCCTATTAACATAATGAAAGTATGGATTATGAGTTTCAGCTTCAAGCAACTGTATCTTCTCAGGTAGTCATTTGTGTCTCTTATTGATCATGATGTAGAGATCTCAGTGGTATATAATAAATACCCAGTAATCAAAAATATTTTAGGTACAATTTTTTTTAGAAGACTGTTGTTTACAGGAGGTTTTACCTGATTGGAAGGCCTCTGCTTTCATAAACATTCAAAGAATGTCTCTTTTCATTAAATATTCTCTAATTTAAATAATGTTTACATGTATCAAATGCAAAACTCCACTTTATACTGGGAATAAAAGATACAAGTTTAAAATGAGAGTAAGAAATTGATAATGAAGAAGTAATCCCCTTTGGGTTTAAATTCTGTAGATGTGAAATTTGAGAAAGACTTTTCTAATTATATTTCCTTTGGTACTAACTCCAGACTATGAACTTTTAAGATTTATTTCTTTGCAGTAGCACCACATTAAAAACCCCCAAGAATAAAGTGGAAGACACAGAGTCATTTCGAGCTAATACTTTGTTCTGCCTCCAGAGTAAAGTTTTATGCAACTGAGAATCAAGTAGAGCACATACTGCATTATGAACTTACAGATGAATTCAGTCAGTAATTGCTTTGAATGGGTTTCTTTACACTTCCAATGCCATAAAAACCTACTTGACTGGTATAGTAGCAAGGACTCACATCTTCAAAACAATAAAGTTTGGGGGAAAATTTTTGCATTTTTTGGACACAGAAAGGAAAAAAGGAATTCTTTCAGGAGGTTTGTTATTATGAAAGTCATGTATAGTACCATGCAGGAAGAAATTTCTAACCTCTTTACATTAGAAGAGGGCAACAATAACACTGCCCTCTGTGCTCAACCAAAATTGCACAACTTTTAATGAATCTTAAGTATTCATAGCTTGAGGTCTTACTTTAATTAGGTGTGTTTGGCCATAGAAAAGGGAGATTGCAAAAACATCCAAGTGTGTTAGTTACTGTCTGCTCCTACTGATTTAATGGAGAAGATATTCAGATGGCTGGAGTGAAAGTCATATGTTCAAAGGCATAAGGGCAATGAAGCATGTAGTGGAAATAGCATGCAGTTTTTCTTCTGTTTATTGAAAATAGTCCTTTTCACATTGATTTTGTAAAGGAAGCTAATACTCTTAAAATTATTTATCTAATCTAACAATATTTCTGATCTTCAAGTGACAAAATTTGCCAGTACTTCAAAAATAAAACTGGATATTTAACATACTGAAAAAGAAAAGTGAAATGAACCCTGGGATTTGTACCTGTTTATTTGGGTATTGGATTCTTTTACTAGACCATAACATAAACTCTTGAAAATGGAAAGGAGGCATACTTTACATTTGCACAGAAGGTATTAAATTTCCCATTCATTTAAAAACCAGCACTATAACTTTTCCAAGAGGAATAAAAATGCTGTGGGAGTAGACTAAATCTGAAATACTACCAATTTTTAAGATAGAAAAGGGCTATTGCTGACTGCCAGTAATGGGGTAGCAGCAAAAGTTGATGTGAAAGCATCCACTTTGTGTTATGTTCCTGGTGACAGACCTTTTTTTGGACACTTGACTGATGGTGTTTATGCCCTTCCCACTACTGACATGCTGCCTGAGGTTATTTCACTTTCATGCCATTGCAATTTAACATTAATAACAGTTGAAACAGGTATGAATTGACAGTCCTAGGGAACTGTATAATTCCCATGTCAGATTCTTGTTACTGGCCCATTAGTTTCAGACAGAATGTAAATGTTTCTTCTATGTTTAGGCAGCTTTTCATAATTCTTTCTTTCCACTTTAAAGAAAGTTTGAAAGTTAAAGAAAGTTTAAATTGAGAGTGAAATTTTGCCAGGCATATTTTTGGGTAATGATGTTGGCTCACTGTTGGTCTGTTGGACTTACTAAGACTTGATAAACATTTGTGGTATAATGAGAGCCACTAGTCTCCAGCATGAAGTAGAATACATAATTTTTAAGACTACTTAATAAATCTACCCCCAAGGACTAATTTATCCACTGAATCACATTTTCTTCCTGGAAGGGCATCATTAATTTCTGTAGGACTAATCACAGACTAAGGTGATATACACTTCTTTTTAATAGCAGAAATTGCCATTTTCATGGAGAAAAAGAAGGAAGACAAATTTCCTATAGTTACATTAGCAGTAGTATGGAGCAAAGGAAATTCCTTCCTTGTAGCCTATTCATTTTCCCATATACTCTCCATTTTTCAAACAAGTTTTCAGAGTTCTGTTTCTGTATGAAAACTACTTTCTCAAGCAGCATTGCACATGGAGAACTTTGCTTCTTGCTGCTTTAATGGGCAAGAGTTTAATGGACAGTTACATCATATGACAAATCTTTTAAAATACTTTTTTGCCTTCAAAATTATTGACTTAACACTGTGCATGTTTATATTATAGATAGGACAATAGACAGACTAGTAGCTGAGTGCTGGTTATATGAAACTTCTTATCAGACCTGCAGAAACAAATGGAGTTTTTTCATGAAAATGTCAGCTTTGATATATCTTAATAAATGCAGACATATACAGCTGGCTATTTGCAAACACAAGTACATAATTATATTAATTATCAGAATCCCGTTCTTGATAAATCTTGCATCTCCAGATAAGTGTGGCAAAAATGTTTTAAAAGCTAATAAATGTCCTTTGGTAATTATTGCAATTAACTGTACTGCCCTTATGCCAACTCAAGTTTAAAATAGCAAATAATTGGGAAAGTTTCTTTTTGTATTTTTTTTTTGTATAGTACTTATCTTCCCTCACTTAAAAAAAAAGTGCATTAGCAAAATGTACCAATGGATGAAGTATAAAGTTGCAGAGTATGTTCATATTCTGTAATTTTCATTTATCTTGATTGATGCATTTTCAGTATTTGTTCAAGGAAAAAAAAATAATGCTCAAATGAACGGTGTCTTCAAACTAATGGTATAATCAAAAATATGCATGATTTTTAATAGCTGTTATTCATGCAACAGTAAGGGTGTTATCGTATTAAAATGTGGAAATGGCAAGTTTTTTAGGAACTTGACTCACCAAGAGTATTCCCAAAGAATATTTTCATGCTTCCTTTAACATGTTTATACTGCCAGAATATGTAGCATTTTCAGTGAGTTAATATCATTTAACAGTGTATGTGGTTTTCCATATATAACTTTCCTTTGTCTTGTGGTTCAATGATTTACACTTAAGTAATAGCAAAACACTTTACTCCAGGTGAAATATTCAATAGTCACCATTCAATAAAAATACGAGAAAGTTTCCTTAGAAGTAGTATTATTATTTGAAACACGAGGAAAAATTCTATATATGAGTCCCACATGTCATAAAATACGTTCAAATAAAAAATAATTTTAATACACTAGTTGCTCTCAGAGTTGCAGCTCATTGTCTCTGTTCCTTTCTACTTAAAAACAAGTTTTAGTCCACATACAGAGTGATTTTCTCTTCTTTGAAAATAAATAGAATGTGTGTCCCCTTCCTTGCTTCCCAGGTATCACTTAATGAAAATTTGCCAAATTCATGCATAGGCAGTGTTAATCAGTAATACATTTTTATACAAAATAAGCTCTATCCCTCTGTTCCTCTGGGCAAAGATATGACATAGCCACATTGCTTTAGATTTGTATCTGTGTTTGAGTGTGTGTAAAAGTACCCGAAGTAACAGAGTCATGGTTAGATAACATATTTTAAATATTTATAAAATCAAATTCTTTTCAAATCATCAAAGGATGATCTATATCCTGATAAAGGATAGATGTTTTTAAGGTATTATTGATTTTGATAAGAAATTACATGCCTGCAGGCAATAGTATTATTTGTTAATGAAAAAAAAATATTAAGTTACTTCATATATTTTATGTGGTACAGTATAATAGCACATCAGTCCTGTGGGAATTCTATAATATTTTTTCTTATTAACTTCTAATTAAGCCTGAGTGATTTTTAGAAGAGATAAACTGCCACATTTTTCAGTATCATCGTTCTTTCTTGGTAGAGAATATCAGGTCTCCATTCTACTAATCTAGCCAGGAAAGACCCTCCAGTTTGATTCAGGGTAACAATATTTAGTTAGATTTATGCCTCTTATAGACATCATTGAGAAGGAAGAGCTAAACAATTTGTACAGCAAATTATGTACAGCAAATACATAAAAATGTTCCAGAAATGAAGAAACTAACATTTCAGATTTATACAGTTTGACACCAGGTAAAACATGAAGACATAGCTGAGGTTTTTTAATTTGCTCAAGGGCTATGTTTGTTATCCCCCTAATATAGTACACATGCTACTTCCAGCCTAAATTCTTAACCACATCACTTTCTGTGGGCGGCATGAGAAGGGGAAGAGGCATGTCTCTAGGAGGTGCATATAAACTGAGCCCTGTTATTTACAAATTCAATAAACTGATGCTTATAGTGATGGAGTGGATCTCCCAGAATGGAGGGCACTGGACTGAGCAGGAGGGGTCAGCATTCAGGGCTTTATCTCAGCCTAGAGGCATCCCACTGTGCTGGCAGCTTGTGGTGGTGGGAGATGGAATGCTGCTGTAGGATTGTGCCATGTGAACACAAGGAAAATGTGAAAGAACATGAAGTTACCACGTTACCAGGATTCAGAAGGTGTTTGGTTAAATCCACACACAAAATTGTTCCTAAGTTGGGAGTGTGAGAACAATCTCTCCTCTGGCCTTAGAGATCTAGAGGATCTGGAGGCCAGATAGAAAGAGATCTAGGGGGTTTCTGTGGACAGTGAACTTGAAATGCGCCCATTTTTTATGTTTCATTGCCACTCACCCCCTTTCAGTAGAGAATGTCATGTATAATGATTTCTTTTAAAGTGTAAGTAGCAGAAGAACACTTTTACTATGACAAATTCCTATCTCTAACACAATTTGCTGACATTATTTCATCATTGCTATTTTATCAGCAAACCAACATCATCCTGTGGTACCCCCTATGTCCAAGACAGTGGTCAGACTAGGTACAGCAGCACCACTGTAATCACCTGGGAACTGAAGCAGCAATGACACATAGCCTCAGGCACGACCTAGAACTCAGATCAGCTGCAGGAAAACATTGCCAGTAGCAAGTTGGGTAGCAAGCTTACAAATTTGTTCCCAGTAATGTTTCTCGTGCAGTAAACAGTGCCTATTTAAGGTCGCCCATCTCTTTGCATTTTATCTCAGCTCATGAGATTTGTATTGTAGAATTTTATAATTAAATAACAGTAAAGATAAAAATGCAGGTATTTTGATTTTATTTATAGCTGTGAAAGCATGCTTTACAATTTATCATTCAGTCCAGGAATTCAGTTATCTTAAGAGGAAAATAAATTTTTCAGTGACAAGTACCAGTTACGACTAAAAACTCTGCATTTACCACCAATAAATCTAATCTACATGCATTAAAGAGGACAATTTTGCTGACGCTTTTTTATTACTTGGTTCCACTGTAATATTTCATCCATTTCAGTATATGCATGTAATCAAAATAAAGAAGTAACTGAGATATCTCTGTTTTCTGACATGGCATTTTTAAAGATTGCTGTCATGACACATTTATTTGCTGTAAATTATAGTAAATAATTTTTTGTATCATAAATAGTATTTAATTTGTTACCCAGAGACACAAGATATTCCATAGACATGTTACAAAAGAATGGTAGGTTGCTTTATTGATGCACATGGTGAAAGGAGAATCAAGGGTTTGGTTTTGAAAAGTAACTCACCTGCTCCTAAAAAAAAGTTTCACATGTCCATCAAGGAAAAGGTTGAAGGCAATTCCCTGCAAGTAAGCAATAGCTATCAGAATGCATTAGGCAGGACTAAATCATACACTACCTTCATACCCATGACCTTCCAGACACATTTGTAGATAACAATGATTCTTCTGACAGCAGACACAAATCCTCACAGTTCTGTGGGCAGATATTTCAGTTCTGCATTGAAACTATATTTCCCATAGCATCAAGTCAATCATTTCTGTAAGACAGAAATTTTGAGTTATGCAGCAGTACAATGCACGCCAGAGCCTACACTTTGCAAAATATAGCCGTGATCTTATAACACTCGTACCAAGATAAGTTTCTTCTGTATGGCAGTTGGAGAATGGTCTAATCTGGGCCCAGTCATCAGTGTCTGGCAGCAATAAGGCAGCAGCTTGAAATAAACTGCCAGCTGAACACTCTGAAAGGAGCTTTCTGCATCCAAACTTTCAAGACCTAGATGTTCCTGTAAAAGAGATTAGTAAGTAGATTGTGGAGACAAAACAAGGACACATAGAAGAAACAGCTTCCTAGAGCACTTCATTTGTTTGTTTGTTTCCAAAAACATCTACTGGTAATTTGGTGTGAGAATACCTATGAGTTGAATTTGTAGCTTTTACAGGAGTCCTCTTTTGAATATATATTGATGTTAAACTGGATTTATGGGATTACCAGTGTGTTTCACTTTCTTCTCAGATATTTGTAATATTAGAAAGGTTAGATAAATGTTTGTTTACCATCATCTCATTCTACATTAACAGTACAAGCCCTTTCAGTCTGGGTGCAAGCACAATGAAAAAAAGTAATAAAAGGCAGATTTTGTAAAATACTTAAAATGTTATATCCTGGCCACACTCCAGGAAAAATTGCAGGCTTTATATAGAGCTATGCGTTCTGTCAGCATATATATTGTTTTGTGACAGAGTTTAGGCAGAAAAGAAGCAAAAAAATACCCATGGGAGCACTTGCTGAGATTTGCACTGTCACCTTTGTGCTACCAGCTTTGTCCATTGATTGCCCTGCCTTTATCTATAACTGGAAGCAGATGTTGGGTAACTCAATGGCACTTTAACTCTCTTACCTGTGTGCTGGTGCCCTGCTCCCATGCCCCATCCACATGCTGCCAGAATAGGGCAGTGTGGCTTGGGGTCCAGTTCTGTCATCTATGTCCCTGGCATGAAACCCTCTCCACGGGAAAGTGGGATTTATAAGGTGTGGCTTCAGTTCAAAAGACCTCACAAGTATCCAAGGAAATGGCAAATGCTGAAAGAGGGGAAGGGAAAATAGACGGGAAATTGCTTCATGTATGAGTAGAATAATTCTGGAAGTAGGTGTTTGAACAAACTCATCTTCCTTCTTTTAAAAATTTACTGCTGTCTGGAGATAAGCCTATCCTCTCCTTACTTCCATCAGGGAGGATGCATCCATAGCAATGTTGAAAAACCAGTGTCCTGTTACCTCAGTATTTTCTTTTCACCTCTGAAGCTAAATGTCATCTGCATGTTACTGACATAATGTTCTGTTTCTTACCAGTAGAAGGTGAGGATGTTATGAGAAGACCAACTTTGGGAATCAGTGTCCTAAGATAAAGACTGCAAAAAAGCAGGAAGGGTTAAGGGACATCACTTTCCTCACAACACTCGAAGAAGCACCTCCAAAATCTTGTGACAACAACTATATTTGGTTCTCAAAAATTCCAAAATAGGCTCTGTTATTTCAGCTGTTTGACTGGGAACTTAGTCAGCTGATAGCCAGAATAACTCAGGAACTTTATGGATCTGTTTCTGGATTATTCAAGACGCTGAACAAAAGAGAGTATCCAAAGGTTCTTGGAGACCTGGAACTGTGTGCCTGTCTCCCTTTCTTGTCCAGCAAATGTTTCTATGAGATCTATGTCTAACCAGGCAAGGATTTGAGGACTGTACCAATTAGGCTTAGAGGAGTTTTTCTCAGATAAAAAATTTCACTAATTCCAATGATTCATCATCACTAACTGCTTTGGGGCTTGCATGCAGAATTTTTCTCTCTCCCAGTTTTAGCAGTACATTAGAGAGATTGTCACAAAATTATTTTCCCAATGTCCCCAGTAAAAGGACTGGAAAAACTGGCAGTTTAATGCAAGCATTTCTAGATTACTGGGATCCCTCACTGTTGAATATGATCAGATAGACACTGACTGTGGCCATGGATGCTCAGTGAGTGCATGGTGCTGAGCCTGCTCTCTGGGAACTTTCCCTTGGTGAAGTCTTTCCTGCAAATAAAAGACAGTCAGGGTAGTTGCATGATTTTTCTTGGTTGTTGTTTCACACTGTGTTAGCTCCAACTTGGGATGATACATGTTTGACCAATGCCAGGGATTTCACAATGTTACATTTGGGCAGTGGATAGGATGAAGCTGAAGTTGAATTGGAGGATGTTGTGTTGTGTGTGGGAATTGTGCCTTGTGAAACGCACATTTTGGTGGACTGGCAGATACAGAGCTCTCATATTGTGTCAATGGGAAAGTCAACTCAGAAATGACTGGGAGATTTTGAATCTTCTTATAAATGTTTCAACTAATGCCCAAGTTGCCCTGAGATCACAAGAAGGTGAACAGAACTGAAGAAATTAATTATTCAGAATACTTTGGCAGGCATAGTCTTTCACTACAGCAGAGAGAGAAGTTTGGCATTTGAAGAGCGTTTTATAACTATTTTTCCTTTGCTCTTAGAAAAATGCTTTAGCGCCTTTAGAAAAAGAAATTACCTTAAGAGTTTCAGACTTGTCTAGAATGCAGTAAAGAATATTCAGCTATTATATATGAAGTTTTTCTAAATTGCATTTTTTCTTTCAAGAGGGCCCACTAGAAATACAGTGCCTTGAAAATTCACTATTCCTCTTCTTTGTTAGCTCCACCTCCTATCCTCAAATTTGAGGATAGGAGATGCAGCCCCAATAGTGTAACCCTTTTCAAAAGTTCATAAATTGAGGCAACGAAATTATTGTGGGACTTTATGCTAATAACTCACGTTTCAACACAAACATATTGTGATAAACCTTGTCAGTAAGAAAGTATTGATTTAACTTTACACCTTTTTATTTTCTTTTTTTTTTAAACATCAACATGAATGAATTTCTTTCTGTTTCCACAGAGCTAGAGGCAGAGGAGTGGTGCAAGCATCTTTGCATGGAATGTCTAGGGGCCAGGCTCAATGATATAAGTCTTGGAGAGCCAGATTTGCTTGCTGCTGGAGTCCAGAGAGAACAAAATGGTAAGTAACTTTTTATTTACTCCTAGATCCGCTCTTAGGTGATATTCCATTTCATCTTTTCTTGTGCCTGTTGTTGTGAGGACTTTTGCTAGTAGCTGGAAGCACATCATTAGTAAATAAACATTTGGATGTGCTTTTGAAGCTCAAGCCTATGTTATTTTATTTTATTTTTTACAAATAAAGATTATTAAATTCCATGCCAGATAATACATGTAGAGTGACTTTGTGTCTTCATTGTGTTCAGATTTCCCTGTCATGGGAAATGGTGGCCATGACCCTTCTGTTTCTGGAAATGATGGCTTCTGTTCAGAGGAATAAAGCAGCAGCTGTTGTTTGGCAGCTTTTTAAGGACAAAGATGAACATACCAACAGCTATTTGGATACAAAACACATATTTGCTTTAAAGTCCTACCTGTCTGGAATATTGAAGTCAGAATCATCTAAATGCTGTCAAATATGGGTGAAAAGGGCAGAGACAGATGTTAGTCAGCGCTAAGCCTGAGTTGTAAGTCTTCATCTAAAGGCTATTTGGATTAGACACATGCAGGAAGAATGCTAGTGGATGGAACAGGCAATAACAAAAGAAAATCTATGATTACCCTGTCATTTAATTCCTATTAATGAACACGAGGGCAACACAAAATGTGCTCATTTAGTCCTCCCTAAATTACAGCTCTCAATGATTATTACTGTCTTGATGCTTCTATAAGATCCAATAGATTTCAACAAAGTAATAACACACACTGCCTCAATGGTCATAAAATATCAAGCCAACCATCATTATAAACAAAATTACGTAATTAAATTATAGAATGTACGGCACTATACTCATTATATTATTTCTCTGAACCTAATAGCACACAGCATGAAATATACAGAAATCTTTAAGGAATTCTGTTCAAAAAGCAGACATGTTGAAATGGGATTTAAAAGAAGTTCAAATGTTCATAAAGTTGTTTACCTGCTATGAGACACAGAATTCAATTTGTAGTCTCAAACTACTTAACAAAGGGAGAGCTACTAATGTAGAAAAGTGATAATGATCAGACAGCACTCAAAGCACCCCATCTGCTATATGTTCATAGGCTATAGGTGTAAAACTCATCTCCATGCTACTGAAGAGAGAACTGTGTGAACAGGTGGAGGTCTTTCACAAATGTGAAAGGAAATAAACCTCGTCAAAAAGCCTGGGATGTGAACAGAAAAGTAGTTTGAAATTCGTCAAGCTCTTTCTGCAGGGAATTCATGTAATTCATCTCCAGCAGCTTTTGGACATAGATGGAAAATATTACATTTTATCATGTTCCTGAAAGAGATCCAGTTAGATACACATGACCTCCAGGAGGCATATATTAGTTCTGTTGTATGAACTAGTCTTGATTCAATTGCCTTAGTCTAGAAATTAATTGCAGTGTTACCAACCAGCATATATGAACATAATTAGCATCTTTATTGTTCTAAGTAAATAAATGAAAGGAAACAAAGGGACAAAGCATGTATTTGTTGTACAAATCACATGAATAATAATGCATGGAGGGTATCATTAGCTGTATTCTTTTAAAACAAGTGACTGAATACATATAATCCAATATTTGACGAGCATGCTCTGCTAAATCATTAGTTACAGTATCTCAAACAAGTAATTCTGATACCTATCCTCATCCTTCCCTCATCCCCTTGATGCACAACTTTGCATTTTAATAAGCATGTTTGAAATTCAAAGTTGTCTTGTTCAGAGGCAAAACAAATTCTGTTGTGGATGTCTTTTAATCAACTTGGAAGGAGGAAAAAGTGCAGAGATTCTTACTATAGGTATGAAATTTGACATCTTTGCTTTATCTATGCTGTAAGAACTTGCAGTTGCACTCAAATTCCTGTAGCAGATTTCTTCAATTGAATGGAACCATTCCTTCAGTTTACACTGGTTATCTTACCCTGCAAACCTGGCAGTGTCATTCTCCACATAACAGTGTTATTGAGAAGGTGACTAGTTCCAGGGTGGAATGATTTGGGTTGCACCATTTCAGATTTTTAGTTTATTTTCTTGCACATTTTCCCCATACACAGCTTTTACACACATGCTATCAAAAACAGTAGGTAGTTCAAAAGATGCCTCAAAAACTTTTGAAAGTCAACTGAGCTTTTGCTTATAAATGTTCTTGTTGAGCTTTTGTTGACCTGAAACTGAAAGGTCAAAGTAAATTTTACAATTGAAATTTCATGGACAATGGCTATGTGTATGAAGCGTCTAAAATCTGGCTCTTTGTGAAAATGACATCTGTGTCACTCCCTGGATAACTTGTATTTTTATGTGTTACATAAAAACTGAATATCAGTGTAGTACCTTTGAATGTCATTACTTCAGAACATATTGTGAGTGTGTCAACTTCATAGAATTCCTCTCAAGTTAGTCAATTTATTAATGCTTACTTGAGGCAGAGATGTGAGAGTACAGTTTATAAAACATGTAACAGTCTCACAGCCTCAGCATCCAGTTTTATGCAAGTTCTGTTGCCTGACCCATACAAAAGCTTTCTTTCAGATCACTGAAAAAACATGTCTCTTACTCTTTGAGCAAGACCACAGATTGTAATAAATATTATAGTGCTAATGGGTTTTCAGTTTTGGATATTTTTTTTTGCACTTTTAAAGGCTAAGAGACATTGAATAATGGTGTCATACTGTTCAGATCTCTATGATATAACAGGTGCTAATGCATTAATCCCAGAAGAACAGGTGTATAAAGCATTATTTGCATCCCATTCCACTGAGGTTTTTTTAAATAGTCACTTTTCACTAAAGATTTTCTGAAATGTGTAAAATTTGGTAAAGATACCTCTTTGGACTAGAAAAAACTAGCCTAATAAGGTGAGTTTTTTTTCATGAACTGCTTTACCTTTTTCAAGAGATAATATTTTTAATATGCAGTGTTCTTCATGTATTCAACTACTTGCCCAATCTTGTTCTTAAAGGACATTTTAATGTTGTAAGGGTACTCAGCAAACATATCAGATAAATAAATTGGCTCTCTCTCAAAAAACCTCTAACTTTCTGATGGGTAGATTTGTAGGTTTTTTTCCTGTATGTGACCACCAAAGCCACTACCCTCAATGTGCAACATTTGAAATAATGTTTCAGAATTGCCATTGTATATGCCTACTAAAATTGTTGCATGCTACTTGTACTTTTATACACAAATAATTAAATTTCAGAAAACATTTGGTAAAGAAAATATGCATGGTTTCTCTCATTTGTTTAATTCCTCTTTTTATTATTTCTGAGCCTGTTTATTCCCCCAGTCTCACTCTTGTGGTCCTTCTGAGATGAGCTTTAGATTTGAGAAGGGAAGACACCCGATTCTCTTTGGCAGGAATGCAACAACATGGTCTGCAAAAGAAATTTGCTCCAGAGTCTGGCAAAACTGTTGTTTGGTGTGCCAAGGCTGTACAGTCACAAGGCAGTTCTGCCACATGACAATAGAAATCTAAAGAAATACAAATCTAAACCTGAAAGGGGCATTCTTTTATAGCTCTGGGGTGGTCAGTAAGTGTCCATGGGATCTGTTTCAGCGTAGTTGAGCTGTTGTTTGAGCCTCCAGCACTGAGCAGTTCCGCAGTGATGACAGCAAAATGAGGCAAATTGTAGAGCTACTCTGCTTATAGCAGAGGGCTCTGCTGCTGTGTCTTGTAGGAGAAGACATCTAAGCTACTCTTGTGCAAAGCTCATCAGTAACAGGAAGCTTCTCACTGGATTTCAGCTCCATTATTGCTTTCCAAAGTATTACCTCAAGTCTTGCTGTGTAAACTCTGCTGCAGAAAATGACTATTAGGTGGTTTTCATTTGAAATTTAAGGCTCACAACTAATGGCTGCTTAGCTTGGAATGATGCACAAATTCCAATTAAATTGAGATGTGAAATGAAGCTTCTGTTGCTCTCCAACCATTTTACCCACTCTCTCCTGCAAATCTAAGTGATTTGTTGGTGTACCTCAGCCCTATAGCAGCAACCTTGTTTCTGTTTAAGTTTCTTTTCACACTGAACATGGTCTCTAGCATTTATGAATTTCCCTTTAGATTATTTGCTAAAGAATTAAAATACAGTATGAAAGAAAAAGCAGTAGAGGCCTCACTTCAGGTAATTTATTTAGTATATACCTATTCAGGTAATTTATTTAGTATAATGGCAGTGAAGCTTTACATGCAATCATAAGACAAATAATAATACACAGTTATAACTCCATGAAAGAAAATCTGGACTGAGTTG
Organism: Melozone crissalis; assembly: GCF_028551555.1. Lineage (NCBI taxonomy): Eukaryota > Metazoa > Chordata > Aves > Passeriformes > Passerellidae > Melozone > Melozone crissalis. The sequence continues at coordinate 26,886,101 of NW_026535820.1, forward strand.
GATCTGGTTACACTGTTGACAAGTCTTCTAAGCAACATGTTGTGATTCTTTCATGCACATTTCATAATCCTTAGGTTTCTCAAGCTGCTGCTAGATGAAGAAGTTGTGAATGTAGAGTGTTGACTTCATTTGGAAGAACTGGAAGCTCCCTTTCCAGCTCTCAATGCATTTGGAAGCATTTGCAATACACCCCAAAACAAAATGACAGAAACAAAGTTGGAGGTTTTGGTATTCTTTTTCAATTTTTATCTCCCCAGGTGATGTCATATCTAGAATTTCTCCATTCTCATAATGGATAGTGTGTCCAATGTGTCACTATTTTCATTCTTTATAAAATGAAGCAATTTGAAAGATGTCATCCAAATGGACACTATACAATAACAGACTATATTTAATGTGAAAAAGAAATCAGACTATTCCAGATAATGTTGGTTAAAAAAGCAGTATGTGTAGACTATTAATCAATTCACTTTTTAGGAGCGGGTGCATCTGTTTGATGAAGATTCTATTTCTATCCATTTTAAATACTAAATAATAGCACTAAAATAGTTGAATACTTGTACTAAATAATTTTCTATTAAACTTTTCTTGTACTAAACCATTTTCTATTAAACTTTACTTGTAAACTTGATGTAAAACTTGAAGAAAATGGGCAAATGTTAAAATGCAAATTTTTAAACTGAAGAAAAGGCCAGATCCACCCTTTGTTGCTATATCTTATTTACTCCTAACTCAATCCTGTGATACCAATATGAGGCTTTTTAATTATGTGTTTTGAGGCTTTATTTAAAAAAAAAATTACTCCATGATAAACATAATTTTTATTTTCAAAGTCTGGAAAAGTTTGAGAGATAATTGAATTTTTGATTTTCCTCCTTGCCTAATATTTAAATTAGTATTTAATAAAATTACTTCCTTTGTAAGGTTTTTGTTCTTTCATTGGTTTTACCTTCCTTTTTTATTTAAAAACCTTCCACAGGAGCAGCAGTCTTGCTTCCTGGATTTTAATTGCAAGAAAGTCATTAATTCTTGTTAGTAAAAATGTAGCTTTTCATAGTGAACAACGTCCTTGAATCCTCAGAAGAGGATTATGAGGCATTTCTTTGTGCTACATATTGAGATTACAAACGACAGCCAAAGCATAGAGACTTTGTAATTACATTCACTGAGCTGACTTGTTTTAGGGCATTTTCTAGGGTCTGTAGAATATCTGTAATTTAATACATAAAAGCACTTTGCATGTATTTTTATTCATCTTAATCCATTTTTATACAATAGGTTTGTTTTTTGGGTTTTTTAAAATAAATGAAACACAGTTTTATTCAGAAAAGCAAGGTGTTTTCAGTTTTAATGTTAATCCAGTGAGACTTCAGATTCTTCTCTACCTTACTACTTACCACTGAAACAATTTGGAGTATTTACCTGCCTTTTTATTTTTTTATTGATATGCTTACATTTTTAATGAATGCAAAGCAGAATATTTATAAGCAAAGGAAAAAAGGTATTTCTTCTGAAATCCTGGTTCCTCACTGCATACAGCAGAAGGGAAACATTCTAATAGCCCTGAGATATGAATTAACACAAAATGCTGCACCTTCCAGACTTTAAGCTCTCTTTCCACCTGAAAATTAGCTGCAGTTGCTCAGCAGGAGAAGTCTCACTGGTGGAGGAGTTTCTTTCACATATAAATTGAATATTTTCTTTCAAATCCTCTACTTATTTATATAGGTGCCACCAACCTGACTGTCACCTTCTAGAAGTAATTTTTTACCCATCGTTAAAGCTGAAATGAAACCAAGCATCTGGATTGCAAGATTGCAATGTCATCTGGTCGGTTTTCCAGCTGGGATGATTTAACCAAAGGAATCCAGTGATAAAATGGCAGCATCAGGATCACTGGGCTCCCATCATTTTGCTCCCCCAGTACAGCTGGAAGGCCAAGAGCATTTTGGAGTTGCTGCCAAGTCTCTGTCTCAGTCAATATGCTCATTTTCATAAAGACTCTTGTGTTCCTATGCCCTGGAAAGCATTATTAAATGTCGTATTCTTGCCAAAGCCCAAATGCTAAACACCTTTACATGCACTAAGTGTATGATGAAGCATTGCTCTGCTTATTCAAGGAGATGGGAAAGAGCAGTCACATTGAGTGAAATAATAAGTGTAGCAATATATCAGCATTTTTTTCTCATCCTGGCTCCCCTACTCCCTGAACTTTGCTCTCACCTGTTTAGGGAAGGGAGGAGGATAAGAATCCTGGATGCTGAGGAATTGTGCCTATTCAGCCCTAGTCTTACCTTGTCCAACTATATCTCATCTACTTGTTCGGTTTCTTCCATCTCCCTACTTTCTGGGCCCCTTATTAACTTCTATTTGCCTAGTTTTACTAGCCAATGGACTGTTATTATCTCATCCTACTCATATGCAGATGGTATCTGAACCAAAGAGAAGCAAAATCACCTATTCAATGTCATTCAGAAGATTTGGTGTCAGAATTCAGCTGGGATTCCCAAATCTGGCCTATGATGAGTGTTTGTTTTTGCCTGGATAAGTGTAAGGGCAAAACATGCCTCTAAAGATGGAATGACTGTATTGCTATTAGCTAGATACCTACTCAAATATTTTCTGAAATGGAAAAATTCGACCCTGTATGTTAATTAATAAAACCATTTAATAGTACCTCCACCTTTCCATGTCCTCAGCTGCCCATTATTCAAAAGTATGGGTTTTGTTCTAAAAGCAAATCTATCCATCCTCAATCTTCTCCAGCACATATGTTTGTGTGCTTGTTTTTCTTGCCAATTTGATTCAGTTCCAAGGGTGCTACGTTTTGCCCTGCAGCTGATGTTCACTTTAATCAGACATACTTCCTTTAATCCCTGACATCTCACCTTAGACACTGACCTCCCATGCAAAGTCAGCAAATGTCTCCTGACAGTTTGAGGATACCATATGTCCTGAATGCCCTTCATGCAATAATATCCTCAAACACATCAGAGAAGTTGAGCATTTCATGACTAACCTGGTAACATCTAAAGCAAGTTGAAGTATTTTGTGTCTTCCACACAGCAGTTTAATGTTAACTTCAAAAAAATAATTGTACCTTTTCATTTTCTCTGCTGTCTGAGGCATTCTGTCAGTGAAGATGGGGAAAGAGAGAGATTTTCATTCTCACATAGTAACCCCATCCCCCATGGATACACTGTTATTTCGTGTCATGCAAGAGAGAAAGAGCTGACAGGCCAGTTACTGCATCTTTCTTTCAAATAGAGGAGGGAAGTGGCAATAACTGACAGCACAGCAATGCAAAGCTAGAGTCTAATACATGATAAAAGTACACTGAAAACCTGTGAGGAATTTCTGCATGATGATCCCAATGACATATGGATACTGAAAGGGTGCATACACATACATATAAATATATAATTGCAGTGCAAAGTGAAAGTTATCTTGTTTACCACCATTCCCTTCCCAATTTGGTCTTTGGCCCACTACTCCCAAGTGTGAGTCCTTCCATTTAGTTTGGAAGGCATTACATTACACCCCTGCCCCATGCACTCCTCTGAGCATTTGGGGGAATTCTCCTCAGGGATCTCAGCAGCCTCTGCTAATCTACTTGTGCTGTGTGTCACAAGGCTTTCACAAAATGTCTGGGGTTTCTCACATGGGACCCTAGTCATAAAATTAAACTTTTAGGGCTAAAACCCATTAGTGTGACTAATGAGAACTTGGGCCTGGGAGAAGAGGTTGTGACTGAATGAATAAATTGGGGAGCCATTAATAGGACAAAATAAATTGACTGAAACAGAACAACATTAGGGATGACAAGTTTACTTATAGCTATGCAGCAATTTTTATTGCTCAGCCAGCAGTTCCTTGCTTTCTCTAATTCCTCAAACTTTTGCCACTTTATTCACACACACACAAACTCACACACACTCATATTTTATATCAACTCTCGCAATATTTTAACTGTTTTGTCAGAAACATATATCAAATGTTTAAAAATTAGAGACATAATGTCTATGATACTGAATTTCAAACAGAATGGGAAGCTAATTTTGAGTGTTGCAGTAAATTTCTCTCACTTAAATTTAAATTCCTTCCTAATTTTAGGACACTGTGAGAAAATTCAGTTCCAATGGTGGATTAAAAATATTTAATCCACCCTTTTTACCCTTTAACCCTTTTTACTTTATCAAGTAATTGGAGGCAATTTTCCTATCAGTTGTCCCTCTAAAGAACATTTTCCTAATAATGTTATTGAATAAGCACTGCTCATGCTCATACTTTGAATTGTTCTTACCTTTTTTTGTCAACACCTTCAGGCAGTAGAATTGACATTTTGCATTTTTATCCATTTCAAAGATGAAAAAAACTGTGACAGGAAAGTTGTCAATGTACTGCACTCTCTCCCATATGATGCTATTAAGCCCTAATATTGCAATGCATGTAGTGTTAAAATATAGGCTGGCACGTCCAACTGTACAACCAGAAATTTAACTCAGTTTTTCATCCTTTGTGGAAACAACTCATAGGAACATTAGTTATTCTTCAAAGAAAATTGCATTTGTATTTAAATTTCTTTCTAATAAAATTTACTTCCTTCCATATGACCATATGAGTTAATGGTGTTTTACATCACCTTGGTTTTTGTTTTTTCCTGTTTTGTTTTTTTTTTCCCTTTTTTTTATGATTTTTTATTGCATTGCTTATTAAATCCCATGCAATTCAGGCACTTCAGAAAATTATTAATGCCCTTGACCTCCTACTGCAATAAGTGCACTTTGCAAGCAAAGTGCAGCTGACAGTGATTGATGTCATGACCATAATAATATATCATATTGAATCAGATGTTTCAAGAAAGCAACAGATGATTAAAATTGTTATTAATTTTGAAAATATGAATTACTTTGGCAAATAAACAGAAACTGAATGCAAGGAATGTAATTATTTACAAGCTTCAACAAGTAAACTTGGATTTGCAATTTCAAGGACAGCTTTTCCAAGAGGCGATGGCTGCACATACATATTTTTTGAGGATACCTTTAGTTCTATTCTTTGAGAGAGGAGTCTCTGTCAGAGTTCTCATTATTGTGAATTTTGATTTTTAAAGAGTCATGGACCTTAGTGTGAGGGTAAAAAAGTGGATCCTCACCTCTGTTAAAGCCAAAAATTTGGTTTTGATTTCTGGATCATCAGAACTAAAGACCTTTTTTCTTTTTTCTTTTTTTTTTCCAGTTTTAATAATTTATTTCATTTCTATTTCCATTTTTATTTCCCATAAAATCTTACTTTAACCTGTGATGTCTTACTTTGTGTTTTTTTCCAGAACGATTCAATGTATACCTTATGCCTACACCAAATTTAGATATCTATGGGGAATGTACAATGCAGATCACACATGAAAACATCTATCTCTGGGACATCCACAATGCCAAGGTCAAGCTGGTCATGTGGCCTCTGAGCTCTTTGAGGAGATATGGACGTGACTCAACGTGGTTTACATTTGAGTCTGGAAGGTAAGAGCTAAGGAGATGCAAAAAAAAAAAGGAATAAATGAACAGTGGGTTGGTTTTGGTTTTTTTTTAATAAGCAGTCTGATAAATTAAATATTCCTCTCCTTATAAAGCAAGACAAAATACGTGGCCTCTCCAAAGACTTCCCTTTGCTGAATATTCCTTTACAATATATCCATGCCAGTGTTTGAAATAAACGTTAATATGTCTCATATTAAAAATGAGCTTAAGCTCCCTCTGACTTTTATTTAACTGTGATTGAAATGTCATTCTTAAGGTTTATGAGTATCACTGTGCTTAAACACTAGTATGGTATGATTTGAGTACTTTTGATGTAGAAGAAAGTAATTCTGGATCATGGAAAAGGCTCATCACACAAGTATGAATGGAATAACTTCCATTACAGGGGATATTACTCTTTTCGGATGTTCCTGATGACTGATTGCCACCCTAGAGTATAATTGCCAGCAGGAATGCAGAGAACATTGTGATCCAATAAAAAGGGTAGCTTCTTCTCCTGCCTGCAGTTTTAATCCTCATTGCCATTTCATCTTCAGATCAGTTTTAAATTTCCATAGAGCTCTGTTTTGTCTCTCTTTAATGCATTTCATATCTTGCCATTAGGTTCACTGCCATTTCACCATTTTTGCACAAAAATAATTCTGCATTTAACTCTCCCTCTGGTGGTGTTTCAACTTGTATTTTATGGTTCTAGACTATTTTTTTATGGTTCGGTTTGGGTTTTTTTATGGGTCATCCATACTCCTTTATGAGGAGCCTGAATGTTCTGAAACAATCTCTGAAATTACAGGTATCTCTACACTCTTGGGCTAGACACACTGAAATGTTAAAAAAAATCTTTATATGCTTTAGATGTTTACTTATTCAATATTATTAACAAATATTCACAAAAGTAAAGTTTGTGATCAGAAACAAACCCATGGATCCCCTACTGTCTAAGGGGATAATGGCCAAAATTCCTCTGCCATTACTACAGCTAAGAGTTACCTTTTTACCAGTAATTTGTATATCCAGAATGCTGTCACTAGACCATTTTGATTCTCTGTTAGTTTTCTGTGATGAGTTCACATGAAGACATCACTGGATTTTTTTATTTAATTTTTTTTTTAAATAGCAAAAGTTGACCCATGTTTCAACTTGATTTCAATGATTAAGCTGAGGGGCTTATTGAAATACACAATTTTAGCATGAATTAGCATTTCAAGCCTCCTACAGTGTTTTAATTCCATTTCAAGCCTCCTACAGTATTATAATTCCATGCTAGTATCTGAATATCATCTGCTCCTACAGTCCATGAACCACATGACCTGATGAAAAGTGGATTGTTTTCCTGTGTTTTATTATTATGAGATAGCTCTGCCTTTATCTGTCATGCTTTATTGTCTTTGATCTGATTCCTCCCTTTTTGCTTGCTTGGGAGTACTTTTTCTATCTGATTTGAAAATGCATAGAGGTAAAAAAAATAGGGCTAGAGAAAAGTTGGTATCTTCAATAACATCTGAATGCTATATAGGGCAATAATAGCACTCATTTTAAAATCTGTTGTTGATTTGCTTGGGGTTTTACTTTATTTTTTAATCAACAAATCATCTTTCTCCTCTTTCTGAACATGATTTGCTTTGTTCCCTGATCTGCTAGTACCTTAATACAATAAATTCCTGATGCATGTTGTTTTATCAGAGGTGAAGCACTCATCCATGTTTTATGAGAATGTTATGCAGTAAAAATGTTGTTGCTTTAATTTTTCCCTAAGGCTTAAATATTAAATGTAGGCAATTGCTTTAAAGGAAATATTTTTGAATAGGTTATTATGTTTCAGTATGTTTTAGCAGATATCCAGTATATGTGTATGAGGTTTGCATGAACATTAGAAGCTTGGTTTTATATATTTTGGTATTACTTTGTTTGAGAAAATAAATCCCTTCAATAACATAAATGGACATATTCACAAAGAAATACTACGTTAAATAAATTGATCAGAATTAAGCTTTTTGACAAATTTATATTTTAAAAAATATATTTCTTTTCATTTAAATGGAATATGAACTTGGATGTATAAAACTGAACTGCCCACTTGTCTAATGAAATGCCATGACTACACAATTTGAAGAATGTCTAAAACATGGGAGGAATGAACTCAGATTATTTTAATCTGCAAGATTTTTCTGTATGGTTTTGCACTGAATTGGAGTAAATATGTACCTTGCACTATCTATGAAGTTAGACTTGTCCTCATTTTTTTTAATATTTATTGAAGCAATGAAAGTATTCCTTGCTCAGACATTTCCCTAATCTGTCTTTTTGTCTATCCAAACCCTGCTGAGATATGGGGAAAGAACCAGTTTGTGTGGCTTTGTTCAATGCTGGATGGAGAGATTCTCATTACCTAAAGCACCTGATTAGGGCTAATCCCATGAAATCTCTTCACCTATCAGAAAACAGTCATTCACAGCTCCATTAGGCACTACAATAGCTTTGTCTGGATTAATGCTGTTTATCTAACACAGTAAATGGATCAGAGCACATGAGGTAAGAGCATACCATTTACCTTTTTAACATCAAGGCTTTCCAACTAACCAGTCTTGTTCTGGATCTGAGAGTTGTGCTGGTTTTGGAAGGGTTAATTTTCTTCACAGCAGCTGTTATGGGGCTGAGTTTGGGATTTGTGCTGAGCACAGGTTGGTAGCCAGGGCTGTTTCAGTTGTTGTTGAGCAGAGCTTTCACAGAGTAAAGGACTTTTCTGCTCCTCACCCCACCCCACCAGCAAACAGGGGGTGCACAGGGAGGGGACACAGCTGGGACAGCTGACCCAAGTGACCCAAGGGACAATCCTATAGTGTATGGCATCGTGCTGAGCACATAAAGCAGGGGGGAGGAAAAGGAATAGGGAGGACATTTGGAGTGAAGGCGTTTGTCTTCCCAAGTCACTGTTATGTGTGGTTGAGAGAAGTTTTCCTGGGAATGGTTGAACACCTGTCTGCCCATGGGAAGTGGTGAATTAATTCCTTGTGACATTTTGCATGTGCACAAGGTTTTACTTTACCTATTCCACTGCCTTTCCTCACTTTTACCCTTCCGCTTCTCTCCCCCATCCCAGCGGGGGAGTGAGAAAATGCTTGTGTGATACTTTGTTGACAGCTGGGATTAAACCACAACAGGAGTTTTAATGTTTAATCATCAATGATTCACAGGATTTCCTTAGCTTATGGATGTATATAATGTGTTCAGACACCTCGTTCTCATTATTTTGGATATTGGATACATTGGAGGAACTGTGGAGTTGACCTGCATGGGGGCACTTACTTCTCTTCAAACTTTTGGAAGAGCTGCTCCATGTACAGAGGTTAAATTAGCCTTTGACTGTCTCTGATGTTAAGCCTCTGAAATGGGAGCTGTGTCCTTACAGAGCTGCCCACCCTGACTGTCCACATGAAGTTGCTCTTAATTTGCAGGGGATTGCATTAAGTACATGCAATTTAAGAAACGTGCCAGAAAAGTAGTAAAACAGCTACAGGGGAAACATTTCATAGTCCTGATCAGGTGTGAAGACATCCTTTTCAGTCTTTTGTCCAAATTACAGGATTCATTTTGGTGATGTTGTAAGCCAAACAATCACCATTAAAAAGAAAAAATTCTTACCATAATAAAGGCCATAAACAATGTTTAAATTCCACTCTCTGGTAACTACAAAAAGCAGTTGTCCAAGCTTTCCTTTTGGCAAAACAGGCTGTCTGAGGCATCTTTTTGGGATCATAAGAGGATACTCCCAAGAATTCAGAATTGAGACACAGAGAAAATTAGGCGCATATGGACTCCTTGTTCATTTTGAAGTGTTTTTTCTTTCACTTTACTGTAATTTTGTCTTTTACATTATTTTCTATGTATGGAAGCTGTCTGGTCAAGTGTATTAACTGGCTAGAAATATAAAAAAAGAAGAAGCTGAAGTCAAGTTAAACATGGTGAGAAAATGAGGGGATGGGCTGTGGAAGCTCCAGCCAAAATTTGTCAAATTCTGTGAGTTTCCAGCAGAGACTTTGAGGCAGAAGGTTTTTTTCTTGGATTTTTGAGAGCAGAAGGAGCTGTAAATCTATTACATACTCCTTTTTCTGAAATACATTTTCTTTTACTTTGTAGACAAGATGTTTAAATTTAAACAATTTCAAGTATTTCCAAGTAATTCATGCTGTGCATTCAAAGAGACTCATTGAACCACACTAAATTATTCCTTCTTTATTTGCCTTTGATTTAGTTTTTTTGTTCATCAGAGAAAATTTAATGAAATATGGTCTTCTCTATCACTTCTCAGATCTGGAATCTGTTTCTTTGGTTAAGAAAAACATTAAGCTCAAGCATTACACAGTGGCGACATGAGAATTTCTCAGATTTTTTTCCCCGAGACTGATATATTCATTTTCTCTGTGGTACATACACAGATGCTAGGGTTATCTGAAGCAGAAAGTTCACTGTTTCCTTCAGGCACTACATCTGACTGAAATGTTTCATTTGTCTGTCAGTCCTCTGTGGTGATTTTTGGTGTTAATATGAAATGTATTAGTCAATTAACCCTTAAAGCTCAGTCACAGTTAACATGCTCTTTTTTGTTTATGTGGGAGGAGGCCCCTCATGCATGTGCCTCGTGAGAGAGCTGTCATGGGACTTCATACACTGCTGTACATGCCTGTACCTCCCTGAACACAAACCTGCAATTCCTGATTGCTGGTGGATTATCTATATAGTGGATTAAGTTTATCTATCCTGGGTTTATGATGGAATTATAAATCATATATTTTAAATCATTCTAAATATCATTAAAAATCGTAAGCTTGTGATAGAATTTGTGAGTCATTTTGGGTAGAGCAGCAGTATGAGCACTTGTGCAGCTCCAGTAGATAATTAATCATTTCACATAAACATTAGCTCAGAGCTCTCAGTATCCCACACATTAAATAGTTAAGCTTGCTAGGATCTTTTCCTTCTTTTACACCTTTGTGATATTTTCAAAAAGCCAAATTACCCATGATATAAATTTTCTGAGGTTTTATGTTTCCTCATGGTCCCTTCACTTCTTTCTCATATCCTTTCCACAAGTGGCATATATCTCTAAAATCTGAAAATAAAAAACTTTCTTGAAAAAGAACCATTAATCTCTTCTACGTATCCTACCCTGGCTTTTTCCTCAGTAATGACGCAGCTCTCATTTTAGGGAAAGTGGCATTTCTTAGCACTGAAAAGGTTTCATTAGTTCCTGTTACTTAGAAGTGCCAAGGTTATACTGTAATATGTTGTAATTGTGGTTCCATTCCTACTTTTTTCCATTCCAGCTCTCAGTTTGCCTCTTGCCAAATTCCTGACCTGGAATAAGTTCTATGTTAGTCATTTGATTTACTTAAACCCTACTTAAAAAGGAGTTGAGTGTTTAACTCATCTACAGGACCCTTACTCTGGTTTTGATCTTGGTACCTAATCTAAGAACTGTTTTACTACCAGAAGCTAATATAGCTCGTTGTAAGTGATTTATAAAGTGCTCATTGCATTTTCTCTCTGCCCAGGCTCCTCTCAGACTGCTCCAGCATTGATAAGTCAGAGCAAGTTCCACCAAAATTCACATAGCAATGAAATTATTCATCATATAATTGACTATGGGAAGCAGAGAGGAGAAAGGGTTGCATTGTACCTTCTAAAGCATTCTGCTTTTTTAAACCCTTTTTTGAAAATCTGCTCATGATATACAAACCTACAAAAGATTTTTTCCAACTGACAAAGAATGCCTGATCCATTTCCCTTCACTGAAAGATAATTTTTATTAGAAAAACAATGACATCTTAAAAAGAACTATATTGAGGGAATTTCCTTTTTTAACAGAAATAGATTGAAAAGTCAGTGACTCTTAGGACAGAGCACCAAGCTTCATAGATGATGTTGTGTAGCATAACAACAAATAAAGTTATAAATACTAAATTGATAGCAATGAGCACATCACTAGCTAATGAATTCAGCATTGCCCGAGAGATTTTCTTACGAATTTGTACTGAGTGAAAGACATGCAGTTAGAAAAGCAATCACCCAAATTTTGTCCAGTGACCACAACAGACGTGCAGCTGAGAAGGAAAGCCAACATCTCTGAGGTGTCTGTAGAACTGGGTTATATTTGCAGATCACAGAGGGATCAGTGGGAGTTGTCAGCTGATCACCAGCTGTCCAATATCATTTGTTTATTTGAAACGCTGCAAAGCTTTTTAATGGAATCAATAAGAATGGTGTTGTATTTGACTAATGTATTAGCAGACAGCATGTTAAGTTCCTCCTATGATCTTGGCATAACATGATTTGTACCCTTCAGCTGAAGTGCCTAATTTGCTTTCTCCCTTCATAACACAGTCACCTCATAGTCAAATTAAGGCTTGTTTGAAGATATTTTGAGACCAGCCACCATTTAGCTTTCAGGAGGTTCTCCATCCATGTGTGAGCCCAAAAGATTTATTTACTTACCATATTCTAATAGTCTCTCTTTCATACCTATGCTCTCCTGTAGGTTTGCATTGTTGGATTAATATTCCTGAAGCTGAGTATGGCTAACAAGGTTATTGCTGTGTAATGTATGAGTGCAGAAGAAGCAGACAAAATAATTCATACATTCTTAATCACATTAGGATTCACTTATTGTTTCAACTCTGCATTTTAACCTTTGAATTACACAGTCAGCAACAGCAATAATTAATCTCATATGGCAGGTCTGGATAACTTGAAACATCCCAGCAGCAGGTCCTTTTTACAGGAGGGCTAAAATTACTCAGATTTGAGTAAATCTGAGTAATGAATTTAGTAAAAAAAAAAAAGAAATTGATGTGAAAACTCAAAAGCTTTTAAATACAAAATACTAATAGATTTTGCAACATTCTTCATTTAATATATAGATGCCATTTACAATAAAAGTGTCTGGTTTAGCACTGAAATACTGTTGCATCTCTCCCCCAGCAAGGCTATTTGCATGAGCTAATTAAAAATGCTGAAACTTGATACCTAATTATCTATACCAACAGTGGAAGAGTGTTAAACACTTCACAAAGGGCAATCCAGAAGGCCACGTTTTGCACGGAGAACCATGTAGCCAGCAAGAATGCTAAGCACAAATAAATCCTTATTTTCTCCAAAGCTTATGAATGTAGAATCATAAGTTGAGGAGGAGGTTTGAAATATCCATTATGCCAGGGCTGTGTACTGTACAGACATAGAAGGAAGTAATCAAAATGCAAAAGCTGGGATTTGCACAACAAAAGAGCCTTGTTCATGAATATGTAGGGACCTGTGCAAACCCCTGCTTGCACATGCACACGTGGAGTTGCAGAAGCATAAAGGGGCATGGTTTTACATGTTTGTGTCAGGAACTCTGGTTCCTCTGCTGGCACACAGGTTTATTCTAAAGGCATTTTAGTGTTGAACAGTTGTCTCTTGTATACCAGATGCAAAAGCAGTTGCAATGGATGTTTTATTCTTCTCTCAGACTTGAGTCTTCATTACAATGAAACCACGTTGAGTATAGCTTGACTGTTGTTCACTACTCTTGAACTGAGAAAGCTGGTTTTGGAAGGTTTTGCCTGATATCTGCCTAATTCCCCCTGTTCTTTCAGGAAGTGTCGATTCATTGTTCTCAGAATAATAACTTCACTTCTAAGCAGCAGCTGAGGCCACTTGGTCTGTTCAGCCTTGGGGAAACTGAGGGGAGACTCCTTGCATCTACAACATCCTCACAGTGGGAAGAGAAGGGACAGGTGCTGATCTCTTCACTCCCATGACCAGTCACAGAACTCAAAGAAAGGATGAAACTGAGTCAGGAGAGGATTAGGTTAGATATCAGGAAAAGGATTTTCTCCTTGAGGGTGCTGGAACGGGCTCCCCAGGGGAGTGGTCACAGCACCAAGGCTGACAGAGTTCAACAAGAGTTTGGACAGTGCTCTCAGGCACATGGTGAGTCCTGTGCAGGGCCAGGAGATGGGCTCTATGGTCCTGATGGATCCCTCCCAACTCAGCATATTCTGTTATTCTATAAAATACCTATTGGCATATTTTTGTTTTGCTTTATTAAGATGCATTTCTGGAAAATGTGGGTACCCAGTAACTGCTTTGCTTCCAAAAGAGGTCAGTAGAGTGTTTTTGGCCATTACTGTCAGTCACAGATGGATAGCAGTTCCAGAAATACTTCTGTGTTCCAGACATAGTAATTGTGTGAGAGCAGAAATTCTAGCTTAGAAATTTCCATGGTGATTCTTTTTTTCAGTAGTTGCATGCTAACTTTTCATTAGTAAGTTGAATGTCCTTAACAACAAGAGTTTTATATGTATATAAGTTATATTTACACACATTTCCCAACATACCTATGATATTTGTGATCTCATGGCATCCAAGACTGCATTGGAATGTATCAGTAACTGTGGAGGTTACTAACATTTTCTTTAAATTGGTGCAGGTTTTTTTACATTTTTTTTCTTTTAAAACCAATCAATAATCATGAAAATAATATTTTCATCTATTTATTAATTAATTATTAATTTCATTCATTATGTTATTGATTAGAAAAAATCTGCTTTTCTGTAAAAAGCTATAGGTCATCAAAACCAAGACAATAATATTGAAAAAAACCCCACAAATGGAGACAACATTAGTTTGCAAACCAGACAATTTTCTTGAACTGGTAAAGAACTAGGATGTTTTCATTAAAACCTTTAATACATGGTAAATATACATTCTGACAATATATATTCTTCACTTCTTCCCAACAGCTTCACCATTAGTGAAATCCAATGTACTTTTTTGAACTTTTACTACTAAGACAAATATACACTCACACGCACTGAGAAATATTTTAATAAATTGCGTAAAATAATATAAATGTTTTCTTCCCAAAATATGTATATAACTAAATATGAAGACCAGAAAGAACTATCCAATTGACTATTCGTGATTAATTGTTTTAATTTTTTAAGTAGTACCTGAATACAAATCCATGTGCTAAATTTCAAGGGTTTTTTTTCACACAGCACTTTGCTAAGGAGAAAACAAGGCTAATAATTGAAAACCATGTCACAGCCCTCCTAGCATTACCATATTTTATACCCCCCTCAAGTCTTCCATTGCAACTAAATGTCCTCTCACTGTAATTTAAATTAACTAAAGAACTATTAAAATATTGTCACATAGGGGAGATGGAGAGCACTTTACAGGCAGTGCCTACTCAGTACCATTCTGGAAAAATCAGGCTATTTGGTCCCACCGGCTCCTTTAATCTTCCACTTATTTATAAGGTACCAAAGGAAGGTTTGCCCCTTAGCCCCTGTAGAGGAAATGCTATTAGCTGCTGTGTCCCTCTTAATGGTACTTCTTTGCTATCACAGTAAGTTATTACTATTATTGCACTATTAATAATGCTGTACTCTGTGGTGTGTGATTTATTTCTGCTGTGAGTGGTCATTTGTCACATATTTTCTAAAAAGCTTCCATCTTATTAGAAAGAGGGGAGGGAGAAGTAGCATCTAATGGAATCTCTCAATCTCGGCTGCTCCAAACATCATTTGATCTTTCTGGCTTTTTGGAAGAAAACTCAGTCAGTGCTATAATTCACTGAAATCTTTCATCTACTTGATTATCCTGTCAATGGCCAAAAAGTCAAATATAACATTGTATTCGCATGACTTGCTGGAACCAGTATATCTAAGCAAATTTTCACATTTCTTTACTATTTTTTTAAATAATTCTCTGTCCAACTTGAAAAATATCCCCTCTGTAAAATGATACTTTAAATGGTTCCTGGTACACTTTCTGAAAACAACATTTTGAGATGAATGATAGGAGGGATTTTATTTACCTGGTATGGCTGAAATTTCATCAGCTTGATCATAAAGGTAAATATAAATTATCATCACTTATTGCATTTATTAGTATGCAATGCTTAAAAACGCAAAAAGATTTTGAAACTGTCTTACCATAAGTATTATTTAGGATCAGGAATGGGATAAAGGGCAAAAAACTATATAGTCCTGGGGGTGATTCAGTGGAAAACCCTGAAATTCTTTCAGATGAGTGTGCCAACCCTTTATTTAATGAAGGCTTGACCATGTGTATCTCTGCTCATCTGAGATTCTGCTACTGCCACCAGAGAACAAAGACAAAGAGCTTGATGGGACCAAGAGAAACTGAAGAGATTGGTGAAAATGGAAGGGGAAGTATGTGGGGATGGCACAACAGAATGGGCTAAGCATATGGAATAGGAAATACGAGTGTTTAATTAAATACAAATGGGCTGGTAAGACAGAACTTGATAGGGAGAGACTTCTTTAAAAAAATCCATAAGGTAGCTGGGTTTGGAAATGTGTATCATTTAAGGAGCAGTATCTACTCACAAAGTGGGGAAGATACGAGCAAAAGTAGCAAGAAGACATTGTCCAGGATAAGTGTTTGTCATTAGCAGATGTTGACAAAACAACCTCAAATACTTCATTCCACAGGTACTTTGCCTTTTTTACCAGATGCTTCTTTAAGGCCCATGAGACCAATTTCTCAGAGAGGAAGGAAAAAAAAAAAAAGAAGAAATGTATGATTAGCTCTCAGCTTAGAAGCACAGATGAAATGGAGGACAGCCAAGAAAAAGTGTTCTGTGCACGTGGAAGTAGTGTCAAAAGCTGGTAAAAGGCACCATCGGTGAAATAAAAGCAGAAATAGCAATATACAAAAAAATTAAAATGTATATTAGCATTCATCTGGAGACTAAGATTCTGTCTGTGATATAAAGAATACCCATAATATAAATGTTCCAGATTGACAAAATGTGGAAATACTGTAAAAGACTTTTCCAGTGTTTCCAAGGATATTCAAAATGGTTTTAATGGCATATGTGGAATTGCCACAAACATGCCCTTGCTATTATGTGTAAGTGTCTGGGAAAGGCAAGGTCGCCTTTTGCTACATAAGAACCACAAATATACATTATGTATCATTCTGCACATCAGGGATTTTTACTCCTTCTCTTTTGCCCCCAATACTGATTTCTGTTTGGATAACTGCATATAAATTTTTGGTGAAGTGGCAGGTATTGCATCTATAGTTCATGAGGGTTTTAAATCTGGCATACAGAATCATGGACAGAAGGGATTGGCACATTCCAGTGTTCTGAGCAGTTCCATGTTATAAATTTCTTTAAAAAGTATTGCTAAGTCAGTGTAGAACAGCAAAAGCCTAAACTCTGGAATATTGAACTAGACAAGTAAACTCCAGTGTAAAAGAAGCTTGTTAGTATTTTTTTTTTTTTCACAGCAAAGGATGATTGCTTTTTTCATTTTGCTTTCAAACAATGCCCCAGATTCCCTGGGCAGAGAGCAGGCATGCTGTGCTCAAAAATTTTATGCATTAGACAAGATGGATTTCGTACTTTTAGATTATACTATCCCAAATTTGTTTTTCAGTCTTTGTTTTTCCTCTTTTCTGGCAGACTTGTTAAGGTGCATTTCTTGTCAATTAATAGTACCTCAGTGCCCTGCAGAGAACTGGTCTGGGGGAATATTACATGGTGGAATGTGAACACAATGACAACAGTTCTTGTCATTCTTGCTTAAACCTCTTCAGTTTAAGCAAAATCCTCACTAAAGATAGCGTAAAATATGTCTTTAGCCAATCAGTAGTTTCATACAGGACTCATGATAGATACTTAACAAAAATAATCTAATCAGCATAACTGATTGATATTAATCATGTGGAAATGGACATTTATCAAAATGTCAGAAAATGGCCATTGCATCCCATGAAATTTTAGACAGAAGATATTATATGTGGTACTATAGGAAAATATGTAGGGAGCCCAAAGTATGTAACTATAAACTGTAAATAATGCTTTCTGCTTTTTTTTTTTTTATCCTTTTATATTCTTTTCCTGTCCTTTTCCAGGATGATCTAAGGTATGTGATTATTTGTGATGACTTTCTTTTGCAGGACTATCTTCTTCCATTTCTTTGTTTCTACACCTCTTTTATCCACTTATACCTTTTCCTTCCCACTTACCTGTGTAATTTTAAGAAGTCCCTGTTTTTATGGAAAAAAATTTTATAGAACTATTTTGAAGATGTGAAATATTTCGAGGGTTCTCAAGATGTTATCATGCTGCCACTTACCTGAACACAAACGAAAACTGATTTTAGCTATCAGGCTAATGAGAAAACCTTACAGAGAGTTTTTCCACGGCTGGAAAGGACTAGCACAAGAATGTCTTATACACAATCAAACTTGGAGTCAGAGATGCCAGGCGAATGCAGTGGGAGTTGTTTGATCCATAACAGAATTGCTGCTGTTTGCAATTGAGAGAACAGGGAAAATCTGTCTGCTTCACTTCTGCCTGGCTTGTGTCAAAGAGGAAAAGCTAAAGCAAGTGGGAGTGAAGTCATGTTTCCTCACTAAATTAAATACCACACATAGCAAGTCGGTGCAAGTTCAGTGAATTTTTAATGCTTTTGGTGGGGGTTGTACATTTTCTGTGATTACTTTTTGATGTTACTGCACACTCAGTTTCCCACTGAAGGCATTATTTGACCACTGGTGTCAGTGTACACGTCTAGCTAAAGTTCAGGCCAGAACCAGAGCCTTCAGCCAAGATCTTCAATTCTAATTCAGTGGCTGACAGATACAGGTTTGGGTTTTTTAAACAAATCCCTGCCTTGTCTCATACCTGGTGCTATTGCCTGCCCCTGGGGTCGCTGCTGTTGGAGTTGACAACCTACCACTTCTGAGATTAGCGTTGATGAGTCCTTGGATGTCATTAGCATATGTTAATTACTCATTAGTGTATGTACATAGCATGGTGAGCGGACAGCCGTGTGTGCCCATTATATTTGCATTTGACTTTCTGAAAATTCCTCTATGGACACAATGGTCAAAGCAGCATCTTTCATACCTTGCAGGTGGACTGACATTGAGAGAAGACAGCAGTGCTTAAATCCCCACAGCAGTAAAATCACAATGTGCTGAAAGCTTCAGAGAAATGACTGACCATAAATGCTTTAATGGCTGAAATCACTCTTGATGGTGCATTTAAATGGGGAAGTGGTGGGAGGAACACTTGAAGTGCTTATTTTGAAATACTCAAAAAACTCAACATGGAATGCTCAGGGTGCTCCTTTCATCATTTCTTCACACTTTTTGTGTCCCACTTTTGAAATGAGAGAATGCAGCATTCATTCTTCATAAACTGGGAAAATTGATGTTTCGGATGCATGTTAAAATTATGCCTGTGACTACTTCATCTTTTTTTCCTGTTTCGATGGCTCTAAACGTGTCTCTGTATTAGTTCCTTCATGATTTTTGCTTCTATTTTTCTGCTATTATTCATCAATCAAAAACATTAATTGCATTAGTTCATTCCTGTTCAGCCCTCCAGAAATTTTTCTTTCTCTCCTTATGTGCATATACTTTGATCAGGAAGTACCTACTTTGCATGCTGGCTGTCAAAATAAAATGACACAAACACAGCATCTGCCTGCATCTGAACAGAATGCAGTTTGTTTCCAATACCATTCAATCCAGAGATAAAAGGTCAGTGAGACATTATAGAACAAATGCATTTGTAGATGATTTCAAATGTTAAATTCTTGGTATCCTACTTATAGGTATGTGCAGATGCAAAACTGGGGATTATTACAGAATTGGAATCCCAGAATCACAGAATGGGTGAAGGTGGAGGTGACCACATTTTTAACTTTAGGTTGAGCATCATCAGGTATTCCAAATGTTATGTGCAGGGTCACAGCTTCTAAATATCTCAAGTTTCTCAAAGATGAAATAAAATTGACAGATATACCTATACAAATTTGATCCTTGGCTGATACTGTTCTAGCATCTGTTAGCTGGCAAATGTCTTCTTAAAACAACAGTTCCTTTCTGAGAGAGGATTGAGTTAACGCCAGAATTATATCTTGTGTTCAGAATTAATGCAGACTCTAGGGAGTATTATCTGACAGAATTTCCATCCCCAGCACCTTGAGCGAGGAATAGTCCTGAAGATAACAGTCCTGGAGGGCTCCAAAAGAAAAAATAAAAAGGGAGAAAATAAAGATCTCGGGTCACTAAGTTTTATTGCTTTTCTTATAGCAAGTGATGTGCTGCCACAGGGCTCCTGTACTATTACACTATAATTTATTTTAACTAGTAATGGCCTTATTTGGGTTTTATATTTTACATTTTATATTTGGCAAAGTCAAGAGTATTAATGTAGATTAAATGCTGTTTCCCCTGTGTACTGCTCCTAAAGACACAGAAAGAAACTGAATAGTATTGGTATGGGATATTTGTTGGAGAAGAATAGCTCTTAACAGGATTGCAGAAGTCCTGTAGAAATATCTGTACTTGCATATGATCCCAGATTCCAGCACTTGGAACTTGTATCTTTCTTGTTGAAAAGTAAGAGGAAAAATAACAGCCAAACCATGATGAGTGAAAAGGTTTAGTCAGACAAATTTAGCTTATGGTAGGTAGTCTTAGCAAACTCTTTATCAGGCCAGTGTTTTACATTGGTGTGTTGTACAGCCAGCAATAACTGCTCCTTCTGTACTAAAATCATAATAGTAATATATGAGTTCTTGGTTTATCTTTCACAAAGCTGGTAAGAATAGATGCTAGTCCAGTAGGTCAATAGTATTCATTAGTAGTGTTAAATTGTATTTCATCATTACCAACAAAACCTGAGCTCTTCAAATTAACAGAGCTAAATATCTAACAGCATTTTCATGTCTGTTCTATTACATAAACCGTGAAAAATGCAAATGTGTTGTATATTTAAAAACATGTCAACAATTGGCTTTATTATCTTCTCTTCCTTTTAATAAGTGTGACTTTTTCTTTAAAGAAAATGTTGCAGTGTCAAAAGTCTCCATAAAGTGGGTTGTTTTATATATACATATGCATTAATTACATGCACTGATTTCTTAAATAATATGAACTGAATACTAATGCAAGAAGGTAATTTGCATGTGCAACTTAGAATATTTCTTACTTAGAGGTGATGGAAGCACTAACAGCATAGTTCAGTTGCCCCCACCAAAACATCTAGGTCACGTTTTATGAAAATAGCCCATAAAGCAGGAAGAAACAAAAAATGTAGTTATGGTAAATTATTTGGTTTCTACTTCTTGGATACCAGAGTATTGCTTCTAGTAGTTAGGAACATGTCTTGGGTATTGGGTGTATTGGGTTTGTGTGACAAGGCTTTGGTAGCAAGGGGATTACTTCCCCTTGCTTCCCCCATGTCTGACAGAGCCAGTGCCAGGCAGCTACAAGACAGAGCTGCTGCTGACCAAGGCCAAGCCCATCAGGGTCAGCCTTCTGGGATAAGGGATTTATGAAGCAGGGAAAGAAACCCTGAAGAACAGCAACTGAAGTCAGAGAGAGGAGTCAGAATATGTGAGATACAGCCCTGCAGACACCAAAGGCAGCGGGAAGGACGGGCAGGGGGTGCTCCAGGCATGGAGCTGGGATTCACCAGCAGTGGTGCAGTCTGTGGTGAGGCAGCTGTGCCCTTGTAGTCTGTGAAAGTCCATGGCGGAGCAGAGATCCACCTGCAGCCCATGGAGGATCCCACAGTGCAGCAGATAGATGCCAAAGGAGGCTGTGACCCTGTGGGAAGCCTGGACTGGAGTAGGCTCTTGACAGGGACCTGTGGGTTCATGGAGAGAGGAGCCCATGCTGGAACAGGTTGGCTGGAGGGACCTTTGTTCCCGTTGGGGACCCATATTGGAGCAGTCTGCTCCTGAAGGACAACCCTCTGGAAGGTATCTATGCCAGAGCAGTTTGTGAAAGCTGCAGCCTGTGGGACAGACTTATGTAGCATAAGGTCATGGAGGGCTGTCTCCTGTGGGAGAGATCCCATGCTGGAGCAGGGAAAGAGTTTGAGGAGTTTGAGGGGAGGGGCAGAATCAATGAATGGGCAGCTGTCTCCTTTCCCTATCCCTCTGTGTGCCATTGGAGGGAAGAAGGTAGAGAGTCAGGAATAAAATTAAGCCCAGGAAAGAAGAAGGAGTGGGTGGATGATATTCTTAAGATTTGGGTTTACTTCTCATTAGCCTGTTCTGATTTGATTGGCAAGAAATTCAAATACTGTTCCTGAGATGAGCCTGCTTTGCCTGTGACAGTAACTGGTGGCTGATCTCTCCCTGTCCTTATCTCAACTCACACACCTTTCCTCATATTTCCTCTCCCCTGTCCAGCTGAGAAGTGATAGAGCAGCCTTGGTGGACACCTGGCTTCACACCACAGCTTAGTTTCTAGGATCTGGGAAATAGAAAACAGAGCCTCTGCACAGCATGTTTGCTATTACATATGGACATATTTCATAATTGCACGTCAATCTCCACATTCCACCTCTTATGCCTGACTTCCAGTCCAGTTTGCTGCTTTTTATACTGTAACCAGCATTGAGAATTATTTACTATCTTTAACTTTTCAGCACAAACTAATTTTATTCTCATATATCAAAGTAATTAATATAAACAAGAATGTTTTAACAAGAAGAGTATGGATGGCTTGGTAGCAACCAAATAAAAATTATCTGAAATAAGCCCCAGATAGAATTCTCCTTCTTATCAAAACTGAAACTCAGGAAAAAAACTAAAGTATATATTTTTCCACTGTGTTCTATGATAGACAGGGGTAAACCCTGTGGAAATGAAATAGAGGTTTATAGTGCTAGTGGACAATCATTGATGTAGTCCAGACAAATCACAGCCCACTTTCTGTGCTTCCATTAAGCAAAAAGTGGAAATATCTGGCATGCAGAAATGGGTTGGTAACCCTCATATGCCCCAGTGGTCTAAATGTGCTCTCACATGGGGCATCACAGAGATGGTGGCTGTAGAGGCAGCAGAGTCAATGAAAGAAAAGGTATCCCAAGAGGCATAATTACCACCAGTACTGTAGAGAAATGTGTCCTATATGTCCTTTAAACAAAGAAAAGCATTTTCATGAGAAAATTTTTGTTTCTGGCATATTATACTACTTGAATGGTTTCTGGTTTAGGCAGAAAAATAAATAATCTTAGAATGAAAAAATACTATTCACTCACAAAATGAGTCCCCTATAAGTCTCCCTGTAACAGGGAAAATTTTTAGGGTATCACATCTCCGCTCAGAAAGACTACCCGTGTATTCATCAGACTAGCACATAAGATTTTTGTTACCATGGCTGCATATAAGGTCTTTAAAAGATTTCCAACTCAGAATGCATTAAGATCCTCTAGGTAATATTAGAGAAAGACTGCTGGATTCCTCTGAGTGGTGGAGTTCCACCTACCTGGCAGCAAATCATCATCAATCATTTCCACTCCATCTGTGAATGTTTTCCTTCTCAGAATTGCAAAATGTTTCTATAAATGGCCTTAGTAGGAAAGTTACACTGATAGTGTGGAGATCCCTTAGTGCATTTAGTTGAAAACACTGTGGATGACTCAAGAAGCACAAGATCTGACCTTGAACAAATCTTTGGGGTTAAGCTCCATGATCAAGTTACTGAGCCATATCAGAGGTCTGATAAAATTCAAACTTCCCTGTATTAACTCAGGCCAAATTCGAGGATATTCAAGCATATTCAAGTGCAGTGTGAAGTTTCCCACCTCAGCTTAAGTGCAAAAACATGACAATAAGTGTCATGGAGGAATGTCTGTGGCTAGCAATTAGTAGACAGCACGCATAATTGCTTTCTTGTTGTATATTCTTCCTGGTAAATAACCATGATTAAGGGGGGCAGGCAGACATCTCATATATCAAAACATTTTCATTATTTGCTTCTCAGATCATAAAAGTTGTAGGTTATCCTTTTTCCCATAGGGAATGTGTAACAGAGCACACTCAGATTCTCTGTTTACTCCCTCTGGATGTTGCACTTTGCACCATTTCTGTGCTTCACCTTGGTGATCTTCATTTCCCAAACACAGATTTTTCACAGGACTATTTCCCTGCTTTCACCTACCTTGTCTCATCTTTGAGTCTTTCTGAACATGTCTGCTGCCAAAGTTGCATACCTGGATCATTTACACTTTGTGCACATTTTCTCTTAATTGTCTTCTCTGTGCTTCACCCATAGAACTTTCCTAGGTCCCATACATGAAGATACCTTTGTTTCCTCTGGATTCCCCCTGCAAAGTATCTCTTTTTTGCCTGTTCAATAGCAAGTTAGAAATTTTTATAAGGATTTCCTTTTTTCTGCCTTTGTTTTTCTATCCTTTCAACATAGAAGTTGACTTACAATTTCATAAAAACATGCATAGTTTATTTTTCAGATGTCTTCATAAGCATTCCTAGGCATAAAGGGAACTTTTTATCTAAATATGCTCTTGCCACAAAGAGTTTATTTGCTTTCCTTGCTTTTTGTTGTGTTTTGTTTTCTCAGAAAAGCCCAACTTTGGCAGGAAGCAAGCTAGCATGTGTTGAAGGCTGGAATGAGCAAAGAATTTGGACCCTTAGGGAAGCTTTGCATTCATTTTATACTGAGGTCTGCTGCTTAGCTGGCCTGTCTTTAGTGTATGCTGTGTCTATCGTCCTTGCACACAAAGAAGAAACAGGATTTCTGTCAAAATGGCTTAGCTCAAGTTAAGATAACAACAAACAAGGAAAGAACAAAAGTTAGATATCCACAAGAGAGATAGTGTTTGTGTGTCTCCACTGATAATCTAATTAAATTGGAGGCAAAATTGCTAGCTTCCACCACTTTTTTAAAAAATCAAAGCTGTAGCAACACAAGAAATAAGTGTCTCAGTTCAGAGTTAGATAGTGCATACCAATTAGTTCCTTTTCATGACTGACAGCCACAGCTTCAAGGCTTTAAAGAAAGGCTGACTTCTATTTATTACTCATCTTAGAAGTAACAGTCCTGGCCCATATGTCCCATCTGACTGGCTTCCTTGGCATACAGGAAATGAGCATTACCAAGCTAAGCACTTGTGAGGTGGATCAAGGCACAGCTCAGAGGTCGTGACCAGAGGAGTAGAGCCCAGCTGGAGTCCTGCAGTCCGTGGCATTGGCCAGGGATCAATTCTGGGTCTGGCCTAATTCAGCTTGTGTATCAATGACCTGGACAAATGGAGAGAATGTACCCCCAGCATGTTGATGATGATGATGATGATGATGATGATGATGATGATGATGATGATGATGATGATACAAAACTGGGGGAGTGGCTGATACAGCTGGAGGCTCTGCTGCCATTAAGTGGGACCTGGATAGGCTGGAGAGCTGGGTGGAGAGAAACCAAATGAGGCTCCACAAGGGCAAGTGCAGGGTCCTGTGCCTGGGCAGGAATAACCCCAAGTACCAGGGCAGGTTGGGGCTGACCTGCTGGAGAGCAGCTCTGCAGAGAAGGACCTGGGAGTCCTGCTGGGTGACAAGCTGGCCAGGAGCCAGCAGTGCCCTTGTGGCCAGGAGGGACAATGGGGCCTTGGGGTGCTTTGGGAAGAGTGTGGCCAGCAGGCTGAGGGAGCTGATCCTCCCCCCCTGCTCAGCCCTAGCCAGGCCTCATCTGCAGTGCTGTGCCCAGTTCTGGGCTCCTCAGTACAGGAAAGAAAAGGAACTACTGGAGAGGGTCCAGCAGAGGCCACAGAGATTATTTGGAGTCTGGAGCATTTCTCTTACGAGGGGAGACTGTGGAAGCTGGGCCTGCTTAGTCTGGAGAAGAAAAGAATGAGAGGCATTCTCATCAATACATATAAACATCTCTAAGGCAGGTGCCAAGAGGGTGGTGCCAGATTCTTTTCAGTGGTGCCCAGTGTCCTGACAAGGAGCAAATGGCCATAAACTGAAATACAGAAAGTTTCACTTCACCATGAAGAACTTCTTTACATTGAGGGTGGCAGAGAACTAGAACAGTCTGCCCAGGGAGGTCACGGAGTCTCTCTCTGGAGACATTTAAAACTCACCAGGACAAGTTCCTGTGTTATCTGCTGTTGATGACCCTGCCTTGGAAGGGTGAATTGGTCTAGATGATTTCCAGAGGTCCCTTCCAATTCTAAGAATTATGTGATTCTGTAATTTTATTAACTTAATTTTTGGGCCTTGAAGTGTCTGAGTAAACAGCTCCACTCTTTTAATGAAACCATTTTTCAAACTCCAGCTGTGGAATATACAACAACAATTACATCCAGTCTGGTACTGGACATTACGTAGTCATGATCTGTTCTCATTTAAGAATTTAAAGTCTACTTCTATTTCAAGAACTGGAAATACTGAAGCAAGATAGATATTTATTACCTATTAGTTATTAATATTTATAGTTATTGGTAGCAATTAGTCATTAACAATAGACTTTTTTATGATGTATTTTCAGTTTCTGTTTGAGGATGATTACCTCTTTTTAGTTATTTGTATGTAATTTGATACACTTTTGAGTATATAAATCAGCCATTATTTCTTTAATCCTAAATTATTCGTTGATAAAAAGGAATCATTAAAATTCATTAAAAATTAAATGTAGATATATGAAGAGCTAAAGTTTTTTCTACTTACAATTGTAAGTTATCTTTTATTTTAAAACAAGGGAATAAGTTTTCTGGTCATTTCGATTTTCATTCATACTTCATTTTTGTGAAAATAGATTTTACCCCTAATGGAGATAGTGAAGCTGATATGTCAAATTCTTGTCTTCTCATGCAGTTGATGAATACTGCACTGTTAAACTTCTAAGATATTTCACCAGTGACATGACAGCATGAACTTCTATCTGGGAAAAAGTACTTTTTATAAATGGCGATGAAGTCAATGAAGTTTCATTTTTGAAGGGAATTCTGCATGGTTAATATACAGTATTGATTCTTATCTAAAAGGCAGAAATTGCATAGTGAGCAAAGGCAGTGGGAAACCATTGTATGAATTTGGGACATTTTGAAAAATGTCTGGCAATAGTGGTGGGAAACTCTCTATGACTTGAGCAGAAATTCTACCTTCAATGAAATCAAGAACTTTCACTGCTGATCTCTGAATCCAGCTTGTCCTAGGCCAAAAGCTGAGCTCCCACATTCCTCTCTGTTTTTTCTCCTGGTTCTCGAGCCAGATCTGCTGATGGTGATAGTTGAAAAAGCTGCTGCAGATCTTAAAGAATTTTTTAAATTGCAATTATTTGCAGAACTGTTTATCTAGTGGTGTCACTGTCTGTCCAGTTATATCATTCTGTAATAATGTATGAAAAAAAATGCACTTTCCTATTTCAGTAAAAGCACTTCATGCATTTTAATGCATTGAATCCTTAAATATCTTAAAGCATAGGTTAATGACATCTCTGTTTCAAAGTTGAAAAACACAGAAATAGATCTGCATTTTTCAAGCACCCGCAGACTGCAAGTCTCTCATAAAAAAATTGAAGTATACAAAATCAGTGACATTTTTCTGACAGTGAAGGTCATACCAAGTTGGTGGGACTGCACTGCTTAACTGCGACAGTACCAGGAAAAAAGAGGCCCAGACCTTTGTCCTGCCTTTTCTCGAAAGTGATTTTAGGGCAGGTAAAAGTTATGAAAATGTTATTAAATTGGTTATTAATTGCTCAACCATGTATGCTTTGAGCATAGAGAAATTAACAAGACATTAGCAAGGCTAAACCTCCTAAACTGGAGCTTTATAGGGACAGTTATCTGACATCTAGAAGGGCTATAGAGATAATAGCTTTTTGTCCTACTGACTTTGTTTGGGCTATAAATAGAACAAGACAAGTCTTGTTTCAGCTCATGGGCTTATCTGTTCCTGTTGGCCAGATATGTAAAGGTTTTGCTTTTATGGCAAAACCCTTAAGCTTCAGAGATCACCCTTTCCCTGTCCCCATCTTCATCATTCTTAGGAGTGCTTCTATTTTAGTCTGTGTTTCCTTGTTCAGGAAAGACTGAACCTAACCCTAATGAGGCTACTCATCTTGGTTTATAACTAGAATAGAACAGAAAAATAGATGGGACTAGACTGGACTAGACCAGACTAGAAGGTCTAAACTCAGATTTTCACTTTACTTCAAAGTAATGGAGCAATGCTCTGAGGAGATGAACAGGAAAACCTTACTATGGCAAAGGGATTCATCTCCTTGGGAGACAGACTAATTATAAGAAGTTTAAATGGAGGAAAGTTTTATGCTAACAATTTTTGCTGCTTTCACTTGGTTCAGATGTGCCAAGTAACAACTACTTAATTCTTTGGGGCATTAAGTCCTGTTAAACTTCAAGTCGAGCTAGGGGAATTCAACACTTTAAAAAATGATGCCCACAATTCTCCTTCACCTCCAGTTTTGAGCAGCTGTGTGCAGACCATCCATCACTAGCCAGGGAAGCCCTCACGGGGCGGCTGCTGGCAATGGCTTTCCAGCCCTGGTGTGACATGTCCAGTACAGCTGAGGCTGGCAGGCAGGGCAGTGTGCTGTGCAGGGCAGGGTGGCAGTGCCACAGCCCGTACTGGTGCCTCAGCCAGGGACAGACCCTGCTCTGGCAGGCAGGGGGTGGTTGGGGTTTGCATGGTGAAAACAGGCAGCTAAGTACATCAATGTTAATCATGCCCCATTGCCTGTTTTTCCCCCCATTTCCTTGTTTTTATCTCTGTAGGATTTTTCATCCTCTGAAACCAACAAAAAGATTATATTTTCCTTCAGTTTCTGAAACCCCATCCTTTTTTCCAGACTTTCCATTTCACGCTGTTTGAATTTTATTAAGATCTCTTTACACAAAAGCAGAGTACTGGCTATATGATGCCCTGAGGGATCTGAAAGGCTGCTGCCATAATGTCACAAAACTCTGGGGACATTTTATTTCCACCAGAAGCTCTTTGGAGGACTCTGTCTAAGGATATAATATGTCTTAAATGTTTACAGCAGGGATCTTGATCTCCATTGGAATTTAATACAAAAAGCTCTCTTTCAAATCTCTTAATTAGCACATCACATTAACACTGATTAAATAATACTTATCTATAAAATGGATTTTATTTTATTTCTATTTTTCAATGAAGAAAACTGGTATTATTCCAGAATTATGGATAATATTGTTAATCATGTATTCTTAAGACTGTGAATTTTGTTTTCAATATCTTAGCTGATCATCACAAAGTATTTTCACCAGGTATTTTTCAGAAACATCTCTGTTTACTGTTTCTGCCTCTGATACTTTCTGTGCTTCTCAAACACAGACATGCATAAATTCTTTGTACAAGGCTCGCAGTAGCCTGTCTCCTCTAGTGAACAGGAAAAGATTTTGTAAGTGTTAATAAGGTTTTTTCCCACTGGTCAACCTTGAAATAAGAAGCAACTGCTGAACTCTCAGCAGTCCCATACATAGCACAACAGCCCCATTCAGATAACTTTTGAAATGAAATTGTTTAGGAAGCCGTATCCTAATTTGAGAAAAAGATAAGTCCCATGAAAAAAAGTATTGTCTTTTCAAAAAGCTGCAGTATAATTGTGTGTGCATGTAATATAGTAGGACATATATTTAAATTATAATTTAATTAAAATAATATAGATCTGTATGTTCATTTGATGGAAATTTTTTTTGTAAAATTTAATGCATGAATAATCATACAGAATATGGGATGCAAATTCTAAAGATAATGCTTAAAAACCCATTTGAATGTTGAACTATTTGGGACACATTTTTATAATTTTTTTTTTTTAATTCTGTAAGTTTTGGGCTTTATGGGACCATGCTGCAGGAGCTGGGATATTAACAAAATTTGGTTTCTTTAAAACTAATGTAAACGTCCAAAACAATAAAGGAATCTGATGTTTTAAGGCAAATTAAAATCTCTCTATTGTTGATGCATGTTATGCATCAGTTACTCAAGTCAACATTTTTCTGTCACAGATAACTGAAAATCTTTACAGGAGGTATCAGACCAAATAAAAAGGATTTTTGAAATTCCATTTCTGAAACTGCAAGTAGTCTATAAAAAATATGTAAATCAGATGCTGATAATATAATGGAACTACTAATATAAATACATTGCATTGCTCCACTGGTTAACAGCATGTACATCCTCCAAATAATGGTCACACAGCAATCTAACGTTATTTCTTACTCCTATTTCCTGTATTTCCCAGACCTTTTTCTCATTGTATTCACTGTGTACCATTCTTCTTTCTCTGAATAATGCTGCAGTGATATCACAGATGAGGATAACAGCAGTTGCTCGCTCAAAACAAGAAAGTAAATTTTCTTTCTGGATGGGGTTTTTTTCATTATTTAATCTTCTTTTACAACTGTTCTTATTCTCACATGGACTGAATGGCTTTTGTTATTATCAGGATAACTTTGGATGCTGCCTCACATAAATATACTGACAGAGGTAGTAATAAATTAACCCTTTTAATGCTGTCTTTCAATGCATCATCTTTGTAGTGATTAACCATAATGGCATTTTTAGTTGATCAGTGTTCTCTTAAAATGTCAGCTTTTCAAAGTCACAATGTACTATGTATTTCTGGCATCAATTGGTTAAGATAATTAAATTTAGCTCACACTTACTGGTGCAGACATTTGGAAAAAATGACAGAAATAACTGACTCTATTACCTCAAGTTTTTATTCCATTCTAAAGCTTCTTTTTCACTATCCAGATGATGATTAAAACTGAATTTAAAAAATATGTTAATGAAGTTCTGCCCATCTCTTGGAATATGTTTTTCTCCAATGCTAAAAATAACTGCAGATCTTTGGTGTTTGGAATTTCAGAGCTTAACTACGTCTCTAAAGTTGGCATTTGTTGCTGTAAGGTATGCACTTTTTATAATAGTTAGATAAAAATTACACAATACTCATTGTTTTCTTTCCATTCTGCTTAAATCTCCCTGCAGGATGTGTGACACAGGAGAAGGGCTGTTCACCTTTCAAACACGAGAAGGAGAAATGATATATCAGAAGGTCCATTCTGCAACACTGGCAATAGCTGAGCAGCATGAAAGATTAATGATGGAAATGGAGCAGAAGGCAAGGGTAAGGTCCTTCTACCAAAAGTCTTTAAACTTATAAAAATTGGTAATAAACCAAAGTCAGTGAATTCAACTGTAACGATAGTATCAGCTGTGTTGCTAAGACAAAACAGACTTTCAGATTTATGTACTTTCATGGTTAGGGATCCTTGGTTGGTTCTGTACAATGTTCTTTTGTAGGTGTTTTTTTGGATCAGGGGATACCATTAGACAAGAGATCCATGGTCACCTTCTCTGAAATTGGGGCTCTGTTACTTAAAGATTAAACCTTTAGCTATTGTGTTGACTACCAATGAATGAGTTTTAATTGCTCCTCATGACCTCACAAGTGGAAAAAAACCCAGTATAAACATTTCTAGGTGACAGCAGACATGTTTTGTTTTTTCCTAACCCCTGAAAGAAATTATTTTATAATTTCTACATTATAAGTAACAATGCAGTTGAGTTCAAATTGAGCTATTTTATTATTTTGTGTTCAAAATTTCCAGTTTGCACAAGTTGTGTTTAAGTGAGTACTGTGGAAAAATTTAGAAATCTTTTGAGAGAGCAAGAGAAAAGCTTTCCCTGTTTGCTCAGAAGTAGAAATAATCTTTAATGGTTGCTCTGGAAAATTGACTTTCAGGCCAGGGAGCCTAGTCTGCATGCTTTTCTTCTGAGATGACCATGAGTCTCTGCATTTCTTCTTCCGTAGACAGAGATTTCAGGTTAATTGTGGCATTTCCTTCTTTTCCTTATCCACACTGTGTGTGTCTCCAGTCATGCAAACATGACTTATATGGATCTATCCCCCACACTCCACCAGTGTCAAAATACCTTTCTCACTCTGCTGAGACAAAGCTCTTGCAAGGACCTACCTAAGACCCCCAGTGTTCAATTTGTCTTAATTACTCCTCAGAGAAGTCAGAGAACCAATCAGAGAATGTTAAGGGATGGAAGTAGACCTTAAAGATCATCTAGTGCCAACTTCACCCACTGTGGGCAGAGACACAATTTTCCTTATTCATTGAAAAATAAACTAGAAAAAGAATTAGATTTCCATGTCAAAAGTCTGCTGTGTTGAATGTTCCTCTCAGACTTTCCATGTCTGTTAGAAGAACCTGAACTGGGAAGCCATAAAAAAGGCCTGGTTTTGGTGCTTTATGAAAAAAAAAGTTGGATTTTCCCATAAAATTAGACAAAGTAGGAGCCTGTGCATAATAGTGGAGGTGCACAAAGTTTGGACAGGAAATGCAGGAAGAGGAGAATTTACAATCAAGATTAATAAGGCGCAATTGCTGGAAAGTCCAGAACGAGGTGAAATAAATAGAAGACAATTTGAAGAAGTAGATCTGCTGGCAAAAAACCACTGCATTCTGCTGGGCAGAAAATGATTGAATAAGGGGGGAAAAGTAGGAAAAATGCGTCATTATTTATAATGTGTTTGCTTTTAAAGTATCTACACCAGTAACAGAACATTTTCATGCTGCCATAATAAATGCTTAGACCAGGATCATACAAGATTTTCCTTTTACAGAACCATCACTTTCAGCTCTTCCACCCATCAATTAGCAGCTCTGCTGCTTTACAAAGCCATTCCCATTCTGCCATCAGATGACTTCCTTGAAACCATATTTATGAGGGCTGTGGCCATATGGTACGCAATAACCAACTCCGAGCGAGAGCGGGCTGAGAAGCAGCAATGACTCATCAGCCACACCGTGTGTGATGCACTTGTCTCCTGGACAAGGCTGTGCTGTGATTGCACACGGAGATCAGGAGAGGCTCACAGAGGCTGCTGTGTAAAAGAGGCTGGAAAACCTGTTGGTTTTATGCTTCAGCTAATAAACTAATGTTAGTTTGGAATTGGAAACTCTGCTGCTTCTGACTGGTAGGGGGCTGAACATTTTAGGGATCATCTGCAACACTTGAGTTTTATTCATATTAAAAACAAAAACTAAAATGTCAAATAGACTAAGTACATGTTACATTCCATTTATCGAGTGTTTTTGTAGCTAATTCCAACAATTTCACCAAACACCTATGTGTATTTTTTCCAAAAGATCTGAAATTGAAATACAAGCAAAAGAATATTTTAAATCAGGTATTTAGTGGGTCTTCCCAAAGATTGACATTTGATCTTTTTTATCTATAGATCTACACTTGGGGAATTTTGCTCTTTCCTGGTCCTTTCTGTAACAAACAGCTCAAGTTTAACAGTGTTGAATTAAATTGCATATAGATATAGATTAGATAGATATAGATATAGATATAGATATAGATATAGATATAGATAGCTATATAGATAGATTATATACATATACATATACATATACATATACATATACATATACATGTGTGTATATATATATATATGAGAATTTTTTAAAAATAAAGGCGAATGCTATATCCATTATTGCACAAGTCAGAAAAAGAAAAGATATGCAACAGTAATCATTACTTCATCCTTCCAATCATTAGAAGTAATACTCCTGTGAATATTTATGTTCTGTCCTAAATGTTAAAAGGTTTTAAGTAATGAATACACTGAAGTTTCATTTAATTTTTACCAGATTATAATATCTAGTATAAAAAGTAGTATAATCTAGTATAAAAAAATTATAAAGATTATAAAAGAAATTAAAGTGATTTTTTTTCACCAGAGAAATCTTGATAAACTATATAGATTATGATTACCTTTTGAAGTAAATATACAAAGTACATCACCATGAGAATACAAAAATAGCCAAAAAAAACCAAAATAAAAAACACACACAAAAAAAAAGCCCAGAAACAAATTGTGGTAGAAGAATAAAGGTATTGCTATTAGGCAAATGCAGGTATTTAGGTATGGCCTGTGCCTGAGCATCAGGACACATTTGCTCTATTTATGGAAGTCCCTCCATCAAAAATTGTTTCAGAATGCTAAACAATAAATTCATTTTTATGCTAAAAAATCTTTTACTCAGGCCAAGCAACATGCTGGATAACTCTTAATAAGAGAGAGACATGAGAAGAAAACTGAAAGTGCATGGGCTGGAAGCAAAAATGTTCTGTGGCCGCTTGTACAGTAGCAAATCTGCCTCTTTGTCACCTCTAGCAGGAGAAGCCAAGCCAGTTTAAGCAGGCAGTCATGTGCACACTTTCATCTTCTGCCCATTTTCCTTTCGAATTATAACCCTGGAAGAAAGACCTGAAATATGAGATCAGTAGTCACTGGCATGGGTGTGGATTTGAGCTGGTTATTGGTTTTGCTGAGATCAAAGCAGACTGGATTTTATTCCAAAAATTCAGCAAAGTGGACATTGATCTAATTTAGCTCAGGTGGTTTTCTTGATTGAATTGGAAATGTCGCATTGGCAGAGCGATAGTGCTTTGTGCTTGCTTTGTTTGGGACAAAAAAAAAAAAATTGAGTCAATGATAGTACTTAAATTGAAATTATTTTTAGGGAAATTGTTACTTGTATATTCATTTTTTTCAGTCTTTGCTTTTTCAATGGATCACTGTAATAGAGATGATAATTCTGCTTTGTAGGGTTTTTTTTTCGTGGGAGAGAGAGCGATATTGCAGTGGTTTTTAGTGATTTTAGTTCCAATACGACAAATTTAAAAGAACAATGACAGTCTTTCTCTTTACATGCTTTTATTTTGTGCTGTTGTGTTACCCACATGAGAGTGTCTTTCCTTTCATCACCTGAATAAACCTCCTGTTTTTTTCCTCTGTCCCTCTCCCTTTCTGCCCTCTGACCCCTTATTTGTTTGGGTTTTTGTTTTTTTTTTTTCTCTGTAACATTTAGAAATCTGTTTGTATTGTTGGTCTTGAAATTATTGTGCAAAAAATAAAAAGTGTTAGCCTCAGGAACGACCTGTATCCCCCCCCTGGCTGCAGTCCGATGCTGAGCCTGGAAGATGCATGTCTGTCTAACAGCTGTCTCCATCACCCCTCCCCAGTCCCCAGAATGGACTGCAAGCTCCTTCCGCTTCCTTTCTCTTAACATAGGTGCTTATCTGACTGAGCCAATTCAATTTACTAGTTTGACAAAAAAATAGAAACCAACAAAACAACCAAAAAACCACACCTGCCTAAAAGGGGCAGGCTTCTTCAGGCTTACCAAACTGAATTGGCTTACAGAGGCAGCAAACCATTGGATCTTCTCAGTTGTCCTGCGCTAAGGAGAGAAAGAAAAAGAATAATTCGTCCCCCATAAATGCTTCATCTAAAAGAAGGCTGAGTATCCTCCTCTTTGCCATCAGGAGGTGATGTTGGGTTTGGTGATCCTTTTTTAAAGAATTGGTATTCAGATGGTTTTTACACATGAGCATATGAGCATTTGTTCTCAGCAGCACTTGTCTGTCTAACCTCTACACCAGGATGACAACATGGCACTGGAATTTTAATCTCTAATTTTCCTTTCTAATGCCAGCTTTGATCTTCTGCCATTTAACTTCCACTGAAAACACTTCTAATGTAGCTTCTGCCCTCACTGTTGTTGAAGGGTAGAAAATGGCAGGTTAAGATCTGTAGATTTCCTGTGTTAGGACTACACACATGAGGGAGGAATTCTGAGGAAATACTTATACATTTGTAGCTCTACAAATTACTTCTTTCAAGAGCTGCCAGTAAAAACTTATTGTGTATTTGCAAAAGAATAAAAATTTACAATATGTAAAACAATAAGCCTAAATAAGATAGCACTAAAGTTGATGTTAGCCAGCTGAACTTAATCAAACATCAGTAAGATGGAAGTGGAAATGCAGGAATAAATTATGATGGCCCAAGTTTCATAACTTATTATCTTTGGAACTTTCCTATAACATTTATTTTATTTTTGACAGCAGAGCTAAAAGCCATTTTAGATTGCGATCTTTTTAACATTTCCCAGAAGATAAACACCCTTATAAAACACTGCCTCGGTATATTTCTATTCTCATTATTTACAAGTCCTGTCTTTAAAATTCAACTTAATATAAGTGAAAGAGTCATCATGATAGATTTCTGTTATTAATAAAAAAAAGGATAATATCAAGGAGTTTATGTATTATTTCTTTAAAATACATTATTAGCAGGGAAATAATGAATCTACCAAAGAAGACAAATATCAGGCAATGAAATGGGCTTAGGAAGATGTTAGAAGAGAAAGGTAGTTAAAAAATAAGGCTGAGAGTAATTTCATTTTTCTTATAAGGAACAGTGTGAGGAGGGTATTTCACAAGACTGGTATGAAAAATATGAATCAGTATTGTGAAAGTATTAATGAAAATGTAAATAGAGTTAAAAATATTAATGCAAATTGTCTTAGAAACAGGGAAAAAAACCCCTGTGAGGCTGGAAGAAATAACAGCGTGAGTTAGTTAATGAACTTTTAATTTTTCTTTGTCCTGTAAGTCTGTACTCTCTTTATGTGTTTCAAACCTGGTCACAAGCTAAATGCATAATCATCAAACATTACAGGATCAAATATTTACAGACACATCAAATATTCTAAATTTTAACATGATGGTTTCAATTTGAAGTATTCTATTTTTGCCACTGCATCTTCAGAGCATTGACTGGTTTACAGTTTTTACTGATGTCTTTTTGCAATGGTGTTCCTATCACCTACTATTTCAAGTTGTGAAGTAGGGGAATTTCAGAGAGATAGTAGTGGATGCTGCTGACCCAATAAATATATGAAACATTTAGCTAAATACATTTTATATATCTTTTGGGCTTAATTTCACCACTGTAATTTACTTGTATAACAAAGCTCTTTTATGTTGTAATTCTACTTAAGTCTGTTTAAGTTGATTCAATTCCTGAAGGAGAAACAGGAGAATAAAATTTTACAGTTCGTCCAAAGACTATCTCATGCCATGACACATTGGTCTCTTAGTATGTTTTCTTCTCTTTCCAATTTATATGTAAGCTCAAGTACTGAGATTCTGAATGCATATGATGATTCATGAACTCATGTACTTTATGCAAGCTAAAGCATAGCCTCAGGTCAGCTATTCATGCATACTTAGCTGAATATTGTTCTGTGCTTGCCATCTGAAACTATGTATGGGTGTTGCTGTATAATGTGTGCCTAGAGATTTTATAACCCTGTAAAACCTGGCTGCTTTACTGCAATACAGAGATGGTGAGGTGCTTACTTGGTTTGCACGGGTGTTGTGAAGCTTATTTCTGTAATGGGATGGGATGGGATGGGATGGGATGGGATGGGATGGGATGGGATGGGATAGGATAGGATAGGATAGGATAGGATAGGATAGGATGGGATAGGATAGGATAGGACAGGACAGGACAGGACAGGATAGGATAGGATAGGATAGGATAGGATAGGATAGGATAGGATAGGATAGTTCTATTGGAAAGTATCTACAATGGTCACATAGTTCCACTGCCTGATCACTTCAGGGCTGACCAAAAGTAAAAGCACAATTTTGTGGTCATTATCCAAATGCCTGTTAAAGATTGACCATCTTGAGGTATTGACTCCTTCTCTAGGAAGCGTGTTCTAATGTTTGACCATTCTCCCAGAAAAGAAATGCTCTCTAGTGTCCAGTCTAAGCCTCCCTTGACACAGCAGCCACTCCAGTGGTCAATCTGTCTGCGACTATTTATAAATTTTGCCAAGATTAACTACACCAGGAATTTTGAATTTGTTTTGGGTTTTTTTTTTTTCTCATAAGTCAGAATCTGTGTACATTTTGGTTTTAGTTTCATAATTCGAATTCCCACAGGTAGTGGTAATTTTCTATAGGATTCTTTGTTCATTAAGTACATAATGACATTTTTCTTTACTCTGATTTCTATGAGAGTTTTTTTTAGAATTTTTCCAGACTCTTTGTTAGCTTTCAGGCTCAGAAAACTGTGTGTGCTCAGATGAAGTAATCCCAAAACTTACATTGCAGGTCTATTTTCAACATTCACCACTTCATAAGAAAGCAGGAAATTTGTGGATATTCAGACTGGATGATAGTTAATGATTCTTTCAACTGAACTGCTTTTATTTTCTGATTTTAAAGAAAATATTGTCTTGAATGTAGAATGATTCCATTGGCATTTTTTCAGGGGCTACTAGTCATATCCAAATAGTGCAGCAGCATTCAAAAACTATTTAGAAGGTGTCATTCACTTTCTAAAAGAAAATACCTCATCCCACTAAGAAATTCAAACTTTCACAGCCACTAGTGTCCCATTCATCCTTCCCTTACCGAGTCAAGACCTTTTTTACCCCTCTTCCTCTGTGAACTGCAGGGTTTCATTGTGCCCCTATATGGCACCTTGCAGTCAGCAAGAGGTGTAAAGATGAGGTGTAAAGTCCAGATTCTGCAAGGAACTCTGTAGGTTTTTGGCATTCCTGGGTCTTTGCTGTGTGTTTGAATGAAACCACAGAATAGGGAAAATCTTTACTATGGCAACGAAGGGTTTGTGCAGCTGCTCCTACTAAGTGGTGGGGGTGGGACAAAGCTGTTCCTCATGTCAAAAACACTGCAGACAACATAAAGGTTTGTGGGGTGTGTAGGTAAGTGGCGTGGGTAGGTGTGAGAGCAGAGCTGGGAAATCCTTACATAAGAGTGTGTCAAATATTTTGGTAGCTGGTGATGTAATTTAAATGCCGTTTTGCCATTTGGAAACTAAACTTGCCCTGGAGTTTTGAACGTTTTTGAAATGGTAGTAATCATGAGGGTTTTCATTCAGAATATGATGGAGAAAATTAAATTCTTCCTTTGTCTGACACGATTTTGAAATTTCTCTTATGCATAGCCATAGAGCTGGAAGATCTTGAATGCAAAAAGTTTTTTTAAATCTCTCCTATGGACTATACCCCAAGTACCTTAGCACATGAGTGGGCATCCTTACCAAGAAATTACTCTTGTTCTTTTCTCCTTAAAAATTTCTGGAATATTTTGTATACTGTCACCATGTTCTTTTAACTATTTGTCCATCATTCTGCCTAAGACTCAGATTGAAATCTGCCTTCCTGCTAATATAAACTGTGAGCTCAGCCAAAGTTTGCATGAAAAGCTTTGTAAAGGTGTCTTACAAGTGCGATTATACAATTTTTTATCTGCATGGAGCCCACTCCATCCCATGAATCCATCCTGAAGCTGCATACATGAAACCTATGAACACTGTTTTCCCTGTTCTGTTCACCTCAGTTACATGTTTGCATGCAGCTGGGGCTGCACTGTGAACATTTCCATTTAGGTCACCACAATCTGGTTAGCTTGTTTTAATGCAACAGGGCAAAGATGTTTTCATAGTGAGATATCCAAAGATGCAAACCCTCCTGAGAATTTAGCGTGTAAGCACTTTAAAAATCCCTGTAGCCACCTATCTACATTTCTGGGCTCTTTTTAAAGAGCTATTTCTTAAAAGTCAGATATCATTTATTTCAACTTTACAAAGCTGCATTTGAATATAAGAGGATTTGAAGGTTAGTGACATGAGCAAATTTGTAATTTTTTTTCCACTTTTCTTGTGCTTTACAAAATATTGCATGTTTATAGAGATAACAAAGTAGATAGAAAGACACTATCAGGCTAAAATTCATATTTGTTTCCAGAAATGCAGGAAATGAAGAGCCAAAGAACTTTTCTCTAAACAAAATTGATGATTTGTTTAGCAGTTTTGCTTGCTAAAAGCTGTGGGTGATATGAGCTATAAATTAGGAATAACTGCTGTAATTATGTGGTGGTTGTTGCACGTCTGACTGAAACCCAGCCCTCCCCTTAACTAACCTCAGAGAAGCATTTAATGTGGAAGGGAAATTTTCTTTTGTATTGTGTGCCTTTAAACAAGCTCACTTGTGTAACTGTGCTGGTAGGTTCACGTCATTGAACTCTCTCAACAGAGAAGCAGGTTAAGTTGAATGAAGTATTACTAAAAAATAATCCTCAAACCACCTCACCAGGGGGCTTAATTTAGTATTAATCTCATATCTGCTATTTTCAGAAAACTGTTTCTTATAAAACGCAGCAACTATAGAGCTTCTATTATTATTAGCAAAAATAATAGCTGATGAAGTTATGCAGTGCTCTCAGGAGACAGGTATTATTATAATATTAATAGTAATGAGTAAAATGAGGCACAGAAAGATTAAGACCTAACTTAGCTGTATATGAATTGCTCAAGGTCATGGAATAATCAGCTGTATGCTAGGCACAGCACAAAAACAAAACAATAGCAAAACAAACCCTGAATCACAGTCAGTTGCTTATTCGCAGAAGAATGATCTTCTGAAAAAGGTATTTTTCACATGGTTTTCATCAGTCTTTTGAATTATATCATCATTTTGTGTCTCTTGTCAAGCAAGGCCTTCCTCTGTTGCAGTAACTCTATTTAGGAGTTCTTTACATCACTCAAGGGAATAGTTAAATCTTTGTCTCTGATTAATAGAAAACTTTTTAGTGATGATTTACAGAGGGGCACCGTGCTTTTCAGAGAATAGAGGAATTATAAAAAGTAATAATCTGAGAAGGGATCAAAAATTCTCATAACAGCTCTAAAGTTACTTTGTAATTCCCTCCTGTGCTTTTTGTGCTTTGCTTCATCAGGTACTTGTTGGTAGGACAAAAATTAGGTGAGATTCACCCTATGTCTTAATTTTGTGGTTTTTCTCCACTTCTATTCATTTTATAAAGATTACAAGGATTTTAACATGAAAATTATTTATGATCTCTCTGATTATGTTTAGACTAAAGACGAGAGATACTGAGCATCTAAAGAAGCCATATCTGATATGCAGAAACTTCCCTATACTGCAAGTACATGCAGTCTTTCAATATGTATTTATTAGATTTATTTAGAGCCTATCCAGATAGAGTTTGGTTTTCTCTTAGCTGTAGGTTGTTGTTCTTATGCTACTGATGTCTTATATGATAACAGCCATGCTAAGGGTTTTTATTTTTTTATTTATCAGCAACGCAGGCATGAACTTGAGGAGAATTGTTAGGCGGTAGTAGAGACTGTAGACCCTGTGCTGTTGGTTTGACATTATTTCACTGACCACAGTGGCTGAGTTAAACAAAGATGTGTGAATACCACAGTCAGCAGAATGTCAGTTTGGCTCGATGGCACCGCGCACCTCATTGGCTCTCAAATTTTCAAATCCATTGAATATAGGATCAAAAATACTGGCATTATAAGGGTGGTCAGCTCACCCCTACTTGCCTGTTCAAAGCAGGTATAGCATAAAACTAGGTAAAGCTAGCCAGGGTTTTATCAAGTCAAGTTTTGAATACCCCCAATGACGCAGATTATGGGAGCTCATTCCAGCACTTGGCTGTTCACACTGTGAAGGATTTTCTTCCTTAAGTTTGTCTCAAATTTCCCTTGCCACAGCCTGTGACCTGTTAACTCTTGTCCTTTCACTGTGCATCTCTGATAACAGTCTTCTTTGCAACATATTTTTTCAGAAGAGAGAGAAAAAAATGGGTTTAGATTTATTTTAGCCTTTGCTTTCTCATGGTGACTAAACATTAGACATTTAATCCACCGTCACTGATCATGTTGTGCTTCTTAGAGGTTCTTTGCCAGGCTCTCTCCAGTTTGATATTCCTCTTGTGCTTGGGCCCTGAAGATTTTGTGAACATAGCTAAACTTCCAGATGTAGTTTCTCAATTGCCAAACGGGGAAAATGTGACTTCTCTGGTTGTATTTACCATGCTTTTACTAATGTGGTCCAGTGTGTCATCCATAGCCTCCATCACTGCATAGATACTCTGGCCATTCACATTATCACCAGGACAGCAAGTTCCTTTTTGGCAAAATTTTTATCTATAAAGTCAGTCCCCAGACTGTGCTTGTGTGCATTTGCCCTGGCCCAGTTGCAGCATTGACATCTCTCATTGCTGAATTTCATGACAGTCCTGTCAGCCTTTCCCTCTGCTTTGCTGAAATCCCTCTGAATAGAAGCCCTCCTGTCTGGGTGTTTGACTATTCCCCCTGGTTTGATGCCATCCCCAAATTTTCTAAGAGTTGATTCTGTCCCACTGCCCACGCTGGTGATGAAGATGTTAAATGTAATGAAGTACTGTTCCATCTCAACTGCAGGAATAGGTTTTTCAAA
The DNA here is from genome assembly GCF_028551555.1 of Melozone crissalis. Taxonomy (NCBI): domain Eukaryota; kingdom Metazoa; phylum Chordata; class Aves; order Passeriformes; family Passerellidae; genus Melozone; species Melozone crissalis. Next base: position 26,927,639 of record NW_026535820.1, read on the forward strand.
AATATTTCAGCTCTGCAGCGTTCAGCAGCAAGGAATTAATGAAGATTTTCTGTGCTGTGGCAGAAGCATCCATTTCTCTGTTTCTTATGACTGTCTCAGGGTAAAAGCTGCTAGTCTCATAGCATATTCAGTCTGTCAGAATCCATTTCCATAAAGACTGCTGCCAGGCAAGATTCATATGGTTTCGTATGACTGGCTGTTGAATGCACATCTCTACAGTCTTTGTGATTCAAAACCTGTTGATAAATCAGCAAAGGTTCTTCTCTTCATTGTCTTAAATATTTCCTTGTAGAATATAGTGGTAAAAGTTGCAATTGTTACTACCTGAGATTTTGTAGAATCCTTTGTAAAATGCTGGTATTTCTGTGATGTGTTCCCACATATTGTCTGGTGTTCAGTTTTCCATACGTTTTGTTTTACAAGGAAAAAAAGCAATGGAGTTACAGATTTCCATGGCAACGGGTATAATTCTATTTCCTTTGTTTTGTGAAGCTGAAACAGGCAAAGGATTGTTTCGTTAAATAACAGCTATGGATTTGAAAAGACTTGAGTTACATGGCATGTGGGCATGTATGTACAACTTCTACTGAGCCAAGCAACTTTTGCCAGCAGAAAGAAAAAACAAACACCTGGTTTTTGTCTGAAAATGAAATTAGGGGAAGAAAGGTTGCTAATGTCAGGATTTATTGGGCTGATGCAAGTATATGGAAAGATAAAGCAATCTGTGAGCATTTCTCTGTCTCCCACCTTCTAAACTGAATTCCTGACTTGCAGCTACCTTTGCTATATTAGTAAATACACATCAGTAAGGAAGCAAAAATTTCACTGGCTTCTTTTATAAGCAGAAGTTTGAATTGCAATTCAGATAATCATGTCTCTCACTACAAGTTGTTTCTGGGCCAAAAAAACCCAAATACTTCCAAATATACTTGATATACTTTTATTTAGAAGTGTATGCATTGCTTTTTAATGATCGCTTATTTCAGTTTTAAAAGAACAATGTCAAGAAATCTCTGGCTGTATCTATCCATATACATGATCATGGTGTGGTCCCTGTGTGCAAGGACACACAGTGGAAAGGAATACCCCTATATTTTTATATACCAGCTTCTCAGTTGATTTTAGATCTTTAAAAAACTCATTAAAGGCCATGCACCTCCTGAAGTAAATATTTAATTGTTAATTAATAGGTTTTCTTAAATTAAATTAATGTGTGTTCATATGTGCAGGCATATGCCTCCCTCTCGCCCCCCTCAAAAATACAGTATGTTTCAAAGCTAAAACAATAATTTACATTCATGTGTATTGCATATATATAACTAGCCCCAGTATGTGTGATTCAAGATGCATTTCAAATGTCTAAAAGTAAATAGTTAAAAGGAAGGAATCATGTTTTTTGGAAGATTTTGATTAGTTATCTGAGAAGACTTTACCACATAGTAGTAATTTTAATGCATTCTAGGTTTGGTATTTCTTGTTTTTAATTGAAATGTCTCTGTATGACATATAAAACTAACTTCTGAAAATGTCAGAAAGTAGAGGTCAGCCAGACTATGTGTGCTGCTGAATACTGGAGTCATGCACTGATAAGTTTAATGAGGAATATTCATGAAAAGTTATTGATGATTACAGTTTCAGAAAGTATTCAGAAAATTGTCTTTTTGTCATTTTATTAAAGTTCATCGGTCAGAAATTTCTGTATACCGAAATGAAGAAGCTAAAAGAAATGTGATTTCCACAAATATATGTAATTGGAAACTACTGATTTGTTTTAGACAATAGAAGAAAAACTTCTTGAGAAATCTCAAGAGGTCAAAGTGATTTGCTTTATCAGAAATAATGGAGGCCAAATAACTGTGCGGGGAACAGTGAATATAGATTGCAGCATTTTATAGAAATCCAGGTTTCAGCCCCAAATTTATTCAAGTGGAGTTCTCCTAACTGAGGACAGTCTGTGTTCATCCCTATTTCACCTTTCTTGCCACATGCTAGAGAGAGACATTTTTCATACCATGGTTTCCACCACGCCAGTTCTGAAGCGAACTTCTATGAGGTCAGAAAGGTTGTCCTTACAGTACTCCCAAGTAAAACACTGAGACTTCAAGTGTCCCAAATATCTGTTTAAAATATGTCATATCTTTTGGCAAGTAATTGCATGAAAAAAATCTCATACTTTGAAGAGTTTGCCAGAGCATTTCAGGCTGAGGTCAGACTCTAGTAGCTTTGTAAGAGGGAGAAATACTCAACAGAGCAAGGAGAGTGAAAAACAGACAGGGGAATGAGGACAGAGGAAGGACTTGTATGTCAGCACTGATAGCAAGCCTCACTATTTTTGGCTCTGGCTTGACAAACCACATGAAAGAGCCACTTCTGAAGCTCCATAACTCTCAGGCTGAATTACCCAGAAAACACTTGCTCCAAATGAAGAAGACAAGTCGTTGTTGAGGGTCTCTTTCTTTGATCTCTCTAACTGATGCATTTCAGTTTGTTCTTTTCCACCTCAACTGACTTATCCTTACACTGTTCAAAAGACAGATCTGGGACTCCCCCTATTCAGTAAAACCTTCTCTATATTTTTGGAAATGATAATCACAGACTGGTTGAGGATGGAAGGGTCCAACCTCTTGAGGAGGTTGAGCAGTGCCATCGGAACTGGGTTTCCAGCAACATGTCCCAATGTCTTTTGAATATCTGCAATGTGAGAGACTGCACAACCTTCCTGGGAAATCTGTGCCAGTGCTTATTCAACCTCATAGCAAAGGTGTTTCCTGATCGTCAGCAGCAATCTCCTGTGTTTCAGTTTCTGCACATTGTCTCTGGTCCTGACACTGGGCACCACTGTAAAGAGCCTGGTTCTGTCTTCTTTGCCCTCTCCCATCAGGTATTTACAAACATTGATGAGATAAAACCCTCCCTGCTCCAGGCTGAACAACCCCAGCTCTCTCAGCCTGTCTTCATAGCAGAGGTGCTCCTTCCCTCTGATTATCTTCATGGCCCTCTCTAGACCTGCTCTAACAGATCCCTCTCTTTTTTGTGCTGGGGCTCTTAGGGCTGGATGCAGTGCCCCATGTGGGGTCTCACGAGGCAGAAGAGAGGGAGAATCACTTCCCTCAACCTGCTGGCTCAGGTGTGGCTGGCATTCTGGGCTGCAGGCATGCATAGCTGGCTCCCATTTTAATTCATGGCAACAGAAAGGACAATCAATATCTGCAAATAACTTCTGTGCAAAACTGGATTCTCTACCATGCACATATATAGATGTATACATACATGTGTTTCTTGAAGAAATTAGCTCAGTTGTGTTTGTTTCTACTGAGACCTGCAGTATAGCCAGGCTTGAAATAGTCTCAGCTCTTTCCATGTTGACATTATCTCCCATGTTATTAGTGAATGATTTTATGCAATGAAAAATGGATAATGTATTTCTTATTTATAGTAAAATGGCTCAAACCTTTGGAAAATGTAATAATCTGAGCTTCTACCCTCACACTAATTATTATAGTTTCCAGGAAACTTCTGTCACAAATGGAAGAAACCCACAATTTTGTGACAGAATATAGGTGAAGACACACACCTTACTGACATTCAACAAATATAATCCCAATGTGCTGTAAAATGTATCTAATTTTCCTCCAACTTCAATCCCTTCTGTCTGGCAACATTGATCTATTATGAGCTTGTTTTAGAGGAAAAAAAATTAAAAGAAAAAAACTTTTTCCGGAGATTTGTGTGGTCATATATTGGTGGGGGATATGCCAATATTATGTATTCTGTCAGGAGCAGCAAGCTGGATAAAACTGTAAAAATAAATACAAAGCAGTGCATAGCAAATAAATAGTATGGTGATACATATAAATGATTATATTAATAGTTGACATGTTTAAATAATTAACACAGTCCAAGGAATATATATATAAAAATGAACATAACTATGTTCTAAGCAAGATAAGTCATTGTGAAAAAAGGGCTACAGAAAAATTGTAACCAAAGAGTATTAGTAACACATCGCCAAAGGAAAGAATTTTCTCACTGCTATTTCATAGGACTGTATCTGCATCAAGTTTTATTAAATATTTTCAAAGAAGGATCAAGGCTCAGTCTAGTCATTTTATTTCCATATCTTACATTTATAACAATGTGGAAGTGGATCAGTGAAGAGACAGAATTCAAAATGACAAATTGGAAAATTGTTTGGAGCAGGAGAATTGATTTAAAAAGAAACCTGGGCAAACCTGTGCTGATGAAGAAACAGTCTGCTTTACAGTACTGGATGAGAACTGTTTTTTGTAAAATAGATCTATGTGTCATAGTATAAAAGTTGAATCCAGGACAACAGTTGCTGCTTTTGCAAAAAAGACAAACATGATACCCTTATTTTGGTCATGATAAGAAAATGAGAAAACTCTGTGCCAGCTAATTGACACTTGTGAGGTGAAATATATTTCTTAAGCCCTCTTTCTCTTCAAGGCATAACACTCAAAGTAAACTTCTTTGGAGTTAGAAAGAAAAAAAATCTAAATAATGATATTAGATTCATATTTCTAGACTACTACTCTCGTTAGTCTTCTGTGACCTAGTTCTCTTGCTATTTGTTTAAAGACACTAATGAGAATTTGAAATGAGACAGAGGGTTTTATCCATAATAAACTAATCTATTTTCAGAGCATATCTGTAAAAAGCAAACTGTCCTTATTGCAGACTAAAAAAAAAATATGGAATGAACTATAAATTGCTCAGTTTATCTCCTCAAGCCAAATGTATTTTCTATCACCTTCAGTGTTTTGACTTTTTAATGAAAAAAATAAAACAGAGAGAATAATATGCTAAAAAGATCAAAGCTCAGAACCCTAATACAGTTAACAGGCTCCATTTTTGGAATTGTATTCATTATTGGTATCAGAGTAACAAATCTATTGAAGTCAATGGAGATGGCCTATGGGAATTAAAAGGAAATTTACTATTTAAGACTTTCATAAAAGAGCAATAATGAAAAATATGGGAAACTTCTTACAGTGACACATTAATAGACTTCTTTCTTTTTTTATAATTTCTATTTTAATCAAATAGACCTGTAAGAATAATAAAGTTGTCGCTGGAAAAGCAAAAACTTCATAGAGCTCAATATTTTGGATATTATGGCTTTGGATATTAGATTTGGATGCAGCAAAGAAATGTAACGTTCACTGTATGAAGGGTATTTTATCAGACAGATTCTGGGGGAAATGGATGAAGCCTAACTACTGCATGTTTCCTGTCAGGTAACAAAAATGCTTCAGTAATAATTGTGGTTTTTATATTCCTACCACAAAATTCCCTGAGTTAATATGGTTTTCATGTGTGCATTTCTGCTTTTTACCTAAGTTCTAGTTCTATTCTCACTTTCTACCTCATAAACCGGGGAAAAAAGTCTAGGTTATGTTTTTTATTTCCTGAAGGAAGTCTCATCAGATTTGAGAAATATTTGTAGCTAAATCATTCTAGATTCATGTTTAATTTGGTATATTGCTCTTGCTTTCCTCTATCAAGACCAGAACACAGATGCAACACAGCAAAGCAGCCCCCAGAGAAATCAGGGAATGCTTTGGGTTGGAAGGCACCTTTAATGGCCATCTGTCCAACCCCCCTACAATGAGAAGGAACATCTTCAACTAGACCTGGTTGCTCAGAGCCCAGCCCAATCTGACCTTGAATGTGTCCAGGGATGAGGCATCCAAAACCTCTCGGGGCAACCAATGCCAGTGTTTTACCACCCCCATCACAAAAATTTCCTTCTTCATGTCCAATTTAAATTTACCCTCTTTTAATTTAAAACCGTTACTCCTTGTCCTGTTACAACAGGCCCTGCTGAAAAGTCTGCCCTATTTTTCAGATGGGCCCCTGTAAAGTACTGAAAGGTCACAATAAGGTTTCCCTGAAGCTTTGTCCCTGAACATTTCCAGTCTGAACCCAGTTCTCTCAGTTTATCGTCACAGGAGAGGCGTTCCTGTGACCATTTTTGAGTCCCATCTCTGGATGTGCTCCAGCAAATTCCTGTCTTTGTGCTACAGACCCCGGAGCTGGACACAGTACTCCGGATGGGATCTCACCAGAGTGAAGTAGAGCAGCAGAATCATCTCAAATTCATTCCCAAATAGAAATGTTTACTTCTATGTGTCTTTGCTACCTCTGTCATGATGGGCCCTTTCTGTTCAGTTGATGCTTATGCATCTGAGCCTGTTTTGCCAGCTCCTGAAAAAAATGTGTTGGTGTTGCAAACAACAGCTGAATATTGGCCTGTTATGTAAGAACAAATCCAGACCCAGAGATGTTTTAATTTTCTGCATGGTAAACAGACTTAATGAGATAGGTGAAATAATTTTAAATACATTTTTAACCATTACATTTCTGTTAAATGAAGGATGGTAATAAATCTGTGCAGAATGATTTACCTGCTTTGAGAAAATAAGAAAATTTAAAGGTTATTTACTTGATTTTCAACAGTGAGAAGTTCTCTGTTTGCATTAGCTGCTTCAAAAAAAGTGTGGAGTGCCAGTTGGTTTTTAATGAGGCATAGTAAAAAGACAAAAGGGAAGGGCATGGAGGACAAAGTCTCTGAACTTATAAATGTGTTCTCTTTCACTGGTCTGGAACACCAGAGGTCTTGAACCTGAGCATCTAATTTTTTAACAGTTAGACAGTTTTGTAAATCTTCCCTGATTTACAAGTTGTTTGTTTGTTTTGTTGTTCTAGTTTAACTTCATTAGCTACCAGAATTTAATTTACAAGTGGGAGTCAGGGATTCTGAAAGAGTAGATCTCTGTACTTTAAATGTCAGTTTAGCTTGTAATTATTAATATAAAAAAGAGCAATCTAGTAATATATGAACAATTAATAATATGGATGTTTTTATGTATTTTCTTCACTTTCGTTTTCAAGTTTTTTTATCTAAAACACCCCCAATGTAACATTTAAGATGTTCTCCGGAGAAAATGGGTTTCAGTCAATATATTATTCAATTTTCTTTGAACAGAGAAATATTTTTACTAACAGCAGTTCGTAGAAGTAAGCATTCTGTCATTGTCAATTACATCTGATCAACAATGTGAATTTTATATGGATAAAACAGATTAAAAGAAAAATTATAGCTGATGGTAGTCTACTATTCAGTAAAAATAACTCCATGGATAAATTAATATTACCATCCCTTATATGATATACAAGGTAGTAAGGTCTTCAAATCCAAAGGTTTATGTTTCTATTTTAAAGTCGCAAATGAAAAACAAAATTGATATTTTATTTTAAAGTTGGGGGTTTTTTCTGAGGATGATATTGTAATAATCTAGAAATTGCATTTTTTTCCTCTATGGAGTCCCCAGAGAAATATGGTTCATCTGGTCTTATTGCAGTTAGCATATGGTGATAATTCTTACCCAAAAGGTGATACCAGAAGTTGTTCCTTAGTTAGAGAATCTGAGGAAACAAAGTATTGTGAATGCTTTCAGTGCAGTCTTCTGCACTAAAGCAGTTCTTACCTTATTTTATAATGAGAACAGATTTTTTTTTTATTCTCTTAAATCTCTAATGTGTGCAAATAAAGTTCTTCTACATCACTATTGGTCAGATGAGGCAGGAGCTAATCAACTCAGATCAGGAATGATGATACATTTAGTCACATATTCCATTCAGTCTGTGGATTTAGCTTTGAGATAATAAACTGCAGTCAAAGTGGTTCTATTTACTGGAATTATTTATTTCAGAATGCATACTAAGAAAATGTTTTGCCTTTAATTTACCTTTTGAGTCATTAAATTATTAATAAATAATTGGTAAACTAAATTTCAAAGATTATTTTATATAATTTTCCTCTTTGGCAAATTTACTCCTGTTACCCTTGCTATACAAACATGGTAAAATAGTATATAGGGTTTGTTACTGTCCTAATCTCTACAATAAAGGAAATTCTGTATATCAATAAAATTTAAACCCCCAAACCTCCCTAAAGTTGGAATTCTTGTGATAAGGCTTTCAGACTTCTTTTTTAATGAACTAAATGTTTCTGCAAGCTCTTTACCTCGTATCAAATAGCTTCTAGTGATGGTCTGCACCACTGACAAATGAAATGTAATACTTGGCTGTAAATGAGCAGAAAAGACATTAGCTGTATACTGGGAGTTATTTTGATGGCAGTTCTCAAGAAAACAACAACAGAAGTAATTACAGCAGATTGATCTGAAGCAAAATATATTCCATGCATCAGTTTGTGTTAATACTCAAAATTTAAATCATTTTAGATCTTTGGGTGGATGTTGTCTCTAAATATATTTTGGGGGAAGGAAGAGATTTAAATTACAGAATAATATGAGTACAGTTAAAAAGGACTTTTTTAAATTTGGCATTATGATTCTCAATGAGGAATCCCTAAGAACTAATGACTAAACCTGCAGTAAATGATCCAAATCTTGAGTACCTTCTGCTCTGGAGCTGAACTCTCTGCAAATGAGTTTCTAGGCACACCCTCTCAGAGTACCATCCTGGTGCCTCCGCTGAAACTAAGAGATTTTTCATTCTAAATATTCAGACCTAATTGATCCTTCAGTATTGATATTTTCAGACATCCTCTGAAAAAATTATGCTTGCAATGCTATGGTGATTTGTTAGATCCCAAAAATTATTGATCACATTTTAAATTCTGTAAAGCCAGAGATACAAAATATTTGCAGGTGCATTCTCTTTTCTTCTAGACACAGAAGGCTTAGCAGGAATATCCAAAGAGGTTGCCAGAATGCACAGTCCTTCATCTTTCTTTTTTCTCTGTAGTGTTGCCTTGTCTTTCACTCACATCAATAGTTTGTTGGAGGCAGAGATCTCTTTAATAAAGTTGACATTCCCTCTGTCAGGTTTCTGTGCTGTAGCTCTTGGTCACAGGGACACTTACCATGCAATTCCCAATTTCAGTCACATAAAGTCTCCCAGACCAGGAAAATCTGCTCTTGAAGCTGAGCCTGCTACTGGTGATGAGATGCCTCCCCTTCAAAGGAGGATTAGGAGATTAATGACTCTCCATTGCTAATTCTCTGCTGGTTGTCTCAGATTCTCTCTTAGCATCTTTCTGGGTATTCAATCCAATATGCAGGCTAAATGACCAAAAGGAAATGTCATTGCAGAGGGATTTTAGAATTCAGGCATATGTTAATCCATCGTTATCATAAAGAAGAACATAACAAAACCCTGGCAACAAGAAGAATAGCTGTAGAAAAATAGGGACATATTGTGATGTCCTAATATTAACCTCTGCTAGAGAACCTATAGACCCAGATTCACTTTTGCAGCTTTTTCCTGAGCATTCACAGTGCTGATGCTTGTAACACAGTTTAAATAATAGTGGAAAACCTGTGGTAGTTCAGAAAATGGTATGTGCATGACAACATAGATTCAATTTACAGTTTTGAGATTATTAATCAAGGATGCTTATGTGTGACCTTCCATTTATGTTTGCTTTGGCTTTTAGCTCCAGACCAGTCTGTCTGAACCAATGACTTTATCCAAGTCGATCTCCCTTCCTCGTAGCGCATATTGGCATCACATCACCCGGCAGAACAGCGTTGGAGAAATCTACAGTTTACAAGGCAAGTTGCTTATAATGCCATCTCCATTAGCTTCTTTCCATTTCACCAGAATTCATGCAAATTGCTTTTTATTTGCACTGGTTATTTTCTCTCCATTTCATTTTATCAATTGTCAGGAACCTCAGCAGGATCCCCAAATTTACATAAAATAGGTTTCTTCTAGTCATTTTGTAAACAAATGGTGAAAATTATTTCTAGAATCACCACATAAAGTTGGATAGACAATTTGGCTCAATGTAGCTTCTCAGTAGCTAATGAATGTCAGGTTGTTTTAGTATTTTCTACCAATGAGATGGGGCAAGTATTTGGGCAACCTCAGGGTGCCTAATTAAATCTACATAAAGCGGCTATATGAGTTGCAAGATTAAAACAGAGTAATTCTAGGAAGAAGAGCTATTCTTGGTGAATTTGCTTGGCAAATCATATATGTGAACTGTTGACTCAACTTACTTACAGAACCTTCAACAAATCATCTTCTGTCTATGGTTTTCTTTCATATGTTTAGATTTGCTTAAGCTTTCAAATGCTATAATTAGCATAACTTGATGATGATGATTCACTGCTCTTAAGCTGAAATTTATTTGTATCTTATAAGAAAATGAAATTATTGTTACATTTAAAATGTAGACCTTTTATAAATAGCCTTTTGTAAACATATTGCTTTGTATTATTTCTAAAGACCTTAAGGATTTTTAGTCTTCTCTTAATAATCAGTTCACATAAACAATTTACATTTAGATAGGAGGTTAGAAACTGCTTGCAAACAAGAGTACCAAATGCAAGGACACAGTACATATTTTCATTAAAATAAGTGAAATTCAGTATATAGATGAAGGATATTAAATGCTTTGTTTTGTGAATTATCACATAAATTAAAATCAGCAGGTGAACTGTGCATTCAGTGGGTGAGTCATTAAAGGGTACAAGCATTTGTTTCCCATCATTCTCCATAGAGCAAAGTCAATTTTTAATCATGTTTGTAGTCTTACATTTAAATACCAGTAATGGAAAAAAGAAAATAATCTTTCAGAAGCTGTTTGTGAAAAAAGGTATACTTGTACCTCACCCTACATATATTCATCATATCACTGATGTTTTTTAATGGACACAATAAGAATGCAAAAAAGAAGTTTATTTGTAGAGATGTTAGATTTCTTCTTCTTGTGTTCTTGATGTGTCTTTTCTTCATTAGCAAGACAGTAAATGTGTTATATTCACTCTCAAAATTTTTTTCTTCCTTATAAATGGCCTTCAAAATAAAGGAAAGCAAAACTTTAAAGTAACAATTAAAATATCTGTACCACCAAGCTGTGCAGGATTCAACATACTGGAAGTGTATGATTAAAAATGTAAGAATTTTTCTTTCTGGAAGTATGCAGATTTTATTCACATTTCCAGTGAAATGTGGGGCTAATAAATATTTCAGAACTTAGGATTTTCATTTTTCCTACATGTACTATGATGACTGAAGCCTGAGAAAATGTAGTTAATTTCAGGAGAGACTGATTCAGTCTTGCCAGTGGGCAAGGAAGTGCATCCAGAAGACTCTGGTTGCAAAACTTTTCCACGCAAGACTACCATTCGCTATCTGTAATGAAAATCTCTTTGAACCTTCTGCTGCAATTACTAATTAAAAACAGTGAATCTGCTGCAATTACTAATCAAAAACAATGAATTTGTGCAGAAAGTGAAGCGGGTGCAAAGCACACCTTTTCCTCCTCGCACCTTGTCATTCCGACAGCCTTTGCACTGCAGGGCTGTCAAAGCATCAGCCCACGGGAGCTCTGCAGAGGTGGGTGGAAGGTGGGCAGCAAGGAAGCAGATTGCAAGCATCACTTCAGCCCTCACCTTGGCAGAGCAGCCAGCTGAGAGGAGCTGGTGCAGAGGGAAGCATCACCTTCTGCTGCCAGAATCTCCTCTGAGCTTCCAAAGGTGCCTCGCACCTTCGGAGTGGAGACGTTCCCTTCAGAGAACGGGACACTGGTCTTAGCTCTGCACTTCATGGGCTTCTGCAACAAAGCTTTGAACACTCAGGAAACAAATCTGAAAATTCCCCACATACTTCTAAACATCTCACAAACTCTAAAGTGAAAGAAACAGAGTGATGTCTGCCTGAATCCAGGTGACTGTCAGTGTCAGTAGTAGTAGCCAGGCTCACTGCTATGTACAAGGGCTTCCACAGTGGCAATTACTTCAAACTTGCAGGCTGAGGTGACTGGAATTTAATTATAATTTAATTAATTTAATTATACTGGTGATGTATAAGGAGAAATGAATATGTGCTCATACTACCTTAGATAAATTGGCTCTTTGGGAGTTATTTAGGAGTCAAATTTAACGTAATTAGTAGTGTGTGCTGATCTGATAATGAATATGCTATGGAGTAGGAAGGTAGTGGGTTTTGTGATTTTTGGTTTTTAAAAACTACATTTCAGCGGAAAAAGGGCCCTACAATAAATGAGTCTTGGGTCTGTTATGCTCCATTAGCCCATGAAAATACTTACATGTAAAGAACTGTAGAAATTAAAACATAGTATAATAGAGCTAACGTAACACAGGTTGCACAAAATATCAAATGAGATGGGATAGTTTCTATTGATAATCCAAGTTTGCCTTTAATTACAGTTTAGAAATTAAATAGTGTCCTTTAATATTTATTATCAAAGAGAAATTTAAATAGCAGAGGAAAAAGACCTCTACACCATTTTTGTGCGTACATGAGTACGGCATGTATGAATTGTATGTTTTCATAAATAATTGAAAGCTCTAAAAAAAATTTGAGCCCGACAGAAGATAAACATTCATTGATATGTTATGTTATCACACATCAAAAAATTGATAAAAATGCGAAGCCAAGAGTAACCTTATTAACTGAAATCTTGATTAAAAAGGAAAAAATATAACACCCATATAGGCATGTAAAAAATTACTTGTATGTTTACTTGTAATTTAGTGTTTCTTGTTTATACCTACCAAAAAATTTAACACTGTTACACAGGATATTTAAAATTGACAAACAAAACACATGAGTACTTATACAAAAAAAGATAGTGGGTTTTTTTATTTATTTTCCATTTAGGGCTTTAAATTTGTTTAAAATGAAAAAAAAAAGATTGCAGTTACTGAATCTTCAGCTATCTGAAGAACTCTAGTTCTTGCCCTTTAGAGTTTGGATGATACAAATGTTAAACACAGTCAGTTTGTGTATTATTATATAAATAGGGCCAAATAGAATTTTGGTATTGAAACATTAATTAGCTTTTTGTATTGCAGTTATTGAAATCCCTGAGGAAATTATGTTCAGAAAATCTAATTACAGCCTGGCCTTTCTCCAAGAAATTCAAAATTAAGAAATGCTTTCAGTCACTCCTGTTGTGTTTGATCTGGTTTGTCCTCATTTTTTGGACTTGGGTTTTGCTATCCATACTCTAAATAATGAACACCTACCCACAAAGGCAGTGCTACTCATTCCATGAGAGTGCTTATGTGAAAGAGCACATATTTGTATAAGAATTACACCAGTAACATCTTACATGTTTCTTCCAAAAAGAGAACACTAAAGGGTTGGGGTTTTTTTCCCACATTTTTTCCACTTTTTTTTTCACAGTATTGCTTATCACTATTTGCTTATAATTAATTTTATTTGCTCTGTCAAAAATTATTGCCACAGTGTGTTGTAAACCCATAGCAAAGTAATTAAATTACATGGAAAGATATTAAGAAGCCCACTAAGAGTCAGATTTATAAACGTAGTGAGGAATTTTGAGAAATAAAACTATCATCTTTGAACAAATAGGACTTCAGCTTGTAAGCACATGCCAAACTCATTAGCAGACAGAAATATAAAATGGCCCTGATGAAGTCTGAAGGAATTTTGTTGTTAATATATAATTACCTTTTGTGTGTCACAATAAAGATGCCAGAAACATAAGGGTGGTTTTGGTTTTGCAAACCAAAATGGGGGGAAGCTGTGGTCCCTCTGTGGCCTTGGTAAGCAGGTCTGCAATGCACATTGTCTTTTGGGCTTGTTAGGTGAGAAATCACCCTTTTTTCTTTTTTCTTTTTTTTTTTTTTAATATATTTTAAGCGGGATAACATGTAGTCTTCATCTGGTCAGCTAAAAGGTGTTGCGTATAAAAGGGAGACAAAGTCACATACAAAAAACCCATCTACACAGTTTTCCTTTTTGAAGTAGAAACTATGATATGTCACTAAATATAATCAGAGAATATTCAAGTTGCTAAATATTTAGAGGGGTTTGAATCATCCTGTTCAACCTTCCTTAAGCTAATCCTGCAGGAAATTCTGATGTAGGCTTCTGCAGCTTTCTGCAAATTAAAGTATGTAAAATGAATGGGAGAGCATTCGTCATTTTGGCATTTCCATTGTTTGTTCATATGCCCAGCAATAGAGTACAGAATCCATTTCCCCATCTAATCTTGGTGCCTGAGCAATGTGAATAACACAGAATGTTAGAATATATCTGTTATATAAACCTGATCGCTCAGTAATTTTTCAGTAAGTGTCTACCAGCGGCTAAAGCTGAAATGCTTTACAGCCTTCCACATTCCCATTTCCTTCGCTGAATTGCATCAGGACCTTCACATTAGTAAATGAAGCCTATAAAGTTTGAGATATGAATAAAGGACACCTGGAACAAGATACTTACTGAGTAGAAACTGCGTAAGAGCTACATTATTTAAAATGACTGTATTACGTGTCTTCTCAAGTCTTATGCAGTAGATTTGATCCTTTCCTTTGAGCTTTGAATTTCTGTGCTGAGTAGTGCATCACTAGGCTGATTTTAAAATGGCTTATTGGAAGTGGGATATGTCTTACTCAGAAACCAGTAAAGAACTTCATTTTGCTCAACAGTGATTGCTGCCTCTAACCACGAGCATTACTGACAAGCTCTAAAGAGTATCTTGACATATTCCCATTCATTCTGATAAATCATTGCTGAGTTAAGAGGTTGTTTCAATTATGAGCCATGAAAAATAGAGGAAGGTGGGAAGCCAAATACGATTAACAAAGCATATTTCGCTGTCAGATTCAGACCTCCTGGTTTCATTTAAGCCCAATACTTTGGTGCCCTTTCTCTCAGGAGATGGTCCTTCAGTGAGATCACTTGTCAATGGGGCTATTCTGTGCCAGACCAGAAAGCACAGAAGTCACTGTACTCATGATTTAAAACTGAAAGCGCAAATGGTGTAAGGAGAGCAATTAAATATTGCTGATTGCCTCCTCTCCCCTCCAAAACCCAACAAATGGAAGTTCTTCAGTGCAAACTACACAGATTCTTAGCTATAAATCTCTTCTTATGTCTTAGCTTGATGACTTCATAAGTATGTGATGACATGTGCTTCTCACTCACTGTTAGTGTGAGAAGCAGATGAAGCTTTGCCCCCAGCTTTACGTAAGTGACACCAGGAATCTTCACTCTGACTTTGCCTGAGACTCATTACAGTCATGCTACAGTCATTTGATCTCTCTGCTGTATTGTAAGATTCAAGGCCCTGCAGTGTGCCATGAGAGCTGCAGTGCAGTGAAAGAACGTGTGCACTGGGAGAATTGGCACAACCAGCTCCATGGATGCTCTCAGCTGGTATTGGGTTGTCTGAAGAAGAAAGGTTTGCACCGCTAGATCAAGGAGAAAATTGAAATACTTGTCAAAGATCAATTTTGTGAAAATTGGTTTTTTTTCTATATAAATTGTTTCACCAATAAATCTGGACTGCTTTAGCTATGACTATCTGATTTTGTGTTAAGTATGTTATCATGGTTAGAGTCAAAAAGATTGTCAGTTCATTTTTGTAATTTCAAACAAATTGAAATACTTTTATGCTGACAAATCACTCAAATTATTACTCAAAATCATGGATGGTTAAACCCCCTTTAAGACAACTTGGGGTGAGGGGAACCCTGAAGGCTTGTGAAAAAACACCTTGGCAAAAAGATGTGTTCTATTTAGTATTTCTTTGCAGGAACAGCTTATACTTATTTTTCTTTCATTAAATATTTTTACAAAAAGCAAAGAAATTATTGAAATTGACACTTCAATAGAACATTTTCATAAAATATTTTATAAACCAGAAACAGTAAACTTGAAAATAGGCTGTGAAAAAGGAAGAATAGGGGAATGTTAATAATCCCAGCTTTGCCAGCTGCAGCAAGGAAAGAATCCAGGCCCAAGGATGTCAAGTGCAATTTATTGTGTTCTGCTTTCAGTGGAAAAAAGATCCTCCCTTCACATTATAAACTGTATGACATAAAATAGGAACCCATAAATGCATAATTAAGGGCTGGCTTAAATTGACATAACGTTGACCTTACTCTTGTTTGGTTGTTATGAAGTTTAAAATATATATTTTTATAGAAGGGGCATCATAAGATCTCAAATAGATTGACCTTATGTTTCTATAGGATTTTCTTTTACATGTAAGTTATTTTGCTAACGAACAAAAAAATTGTGGTGACAACATTTGTGGCACATGGCATATGGTCTGTTGCTGGTACAGACCTATTTATTTTCTTGGTAAGGCCAATTTAAGAACAATGAACGCCCTACTCAGTATGTTCAGTTTAATCAAGCCATAAGAATATGCTCCTTATAACTCTATAGTGCATTTGAGCCATGCAGAACTGATTAAAAAATCATAGTATTATTCAGTAGAGACAAAAAAAAATTGTTCAAAAATCTTAGAATGTCTTTCATTTTCTATTTGTTATAAAAAGCCTTTTCATCTTGGTGAATTTTTATATCCTGCCAACTTTTTATTTGATCAAAATGATACATTGTAAGAAACTAAGATAAATTTCACAGGAGTAAGAACTATGAATAACAAAAGAAATGTCCTGCCAATGCAGAGTTAGCAAGATTCCACCAAAGTAAAAAGTTTATCTTTTCAAAAACTGAAGTCTGCAGCTCCTTGCAGTTCTATGTTTAAATACTAGAAGCAAGTTGGCTGTTTAGCTGCTGGATACTAGTTTATCCTTCAAAATTCTTTGAAGTTTCCTTTTGGGGAGTGATTTAAATGAAAGATTCATTTCATTGAGTTTAACAAATTAAATATTCTGTTATAAACTACATGGAAGAAAAAAATAATACAATACCAGATTTGGAGAGAGATAAGAGATAAAGGACTTGGTAGAAACCAGAGTTGCATTCTCTGGAATTTACATGATAAATATCAAAACAGGGTGAAGGTAAAATGATAAGATTCCTACTACTCCCTTTAATGGCTCAACTATTGATGTTATTGCTGGTAGGTCAAGTTTACATGCAGAGGGGCAGTGTCATTGGTGTTTTCTCTGAGCTGGTTGTAGTGAGTGTGACACAGCATGGCTGGTGTAGTTGTGTTTCCATCAGTGTCCTGTCTGCTCCCCTGTGCTCAGCCCATCACAAGGAAATGAAGGGAACCAGCAGCCTGTGCTGATGGGGCACAGCTTTTTGCCTCAGAGGCTGTTTGTTCTACCCTGGGTGTGTTGATTGTGGCTAAGCACACATCTTCTATCTACCACTTGTCCTCCTTGTGCTTTCATCCTCAGTCAGGATGGCAAGAAAGGTAGAAATAATTCTTTTTTTTCTCTCCAAACTCTGTTCAGCCTAATAGAGCCAGTGCAGGATTTTCCAAAGCTGCTTGATATGAGCTGAATTGGTGCCACTTGCTTATATTCACTATTATCATGCACTTTGGTAAATAATCTACTTTATCTCTTGAATATTTAGCTGAGAATTGTGCAAAGCTGTGTTTTCAACCTGAAAAAGACACATGGCTAGTTAGCTACAGCTATACCACTTTTTATGTTTCCTGAATTAAATGTAATTAAAATAGGAGTTTTATCAGCTGTTTGGTTTCAGCTTCCAAGAAAAATTCTCTTCTCATGGCTTGCAACACTGCTCATTGTTTTTTCATTTCACTAATTAAGCATTTAAACTAACAGCCTTATTCTTTTCTCTACTGAAATTCTGTAAAGTTGTCATTACTGGGTATGGATCTTTTCCATGGAAGTTAGTGAAAACTGCAGGAAGCAAGTTTTCATTTTTACCTCATGTTGCCACTTTTCCCCACATCTGTATAAATAGATAACAAAAATCTTTTCTTCCGAAGTACTGATACACACAAGCCAGTGTAGCACCTCTGTCTCCATATACTTGCCTGTCTTTTTGCTAAAATAGGAATGAGGTTTGATTTTCTTATTAAGCTTCTGTATGCTGTAGTTTCTGATAGGAGATTGTCAGATTTCCTAGTTTCTTGATTGTGAGCTGAAGGCATCAAACCAGGAATGCAGGTATCCACATGTGCTTTCTATTTCTTCTTTTAGTATGTTGCCATCCCAGGTTTTGGGAATAATCACAGGTAATGGTGTTGCTGAAAATTTGTTTCAGAGACAGTTTACATGTGTTGAACCTTTTAATTTTAAAAATCCAGTTCTCATTGTAATTGTTGTAAATGCATCAATTTAAATGATTGGTTGTTGACAGGTTGTGGCCACTTATTTTTATCTGTTATTGTTATGCTGTTCCAGGACATCTCATCAGGTTTGCAGGGCTTCTCTTTATGAGGTGAAAGTTCTATCATCACCAAACATTTAATGTCATAGGCATTTTATGATGGAAAAGATAACCTGCTCTGGGTTAGGAAATGGAAATGTGTTTCATTCAGTCTTGTCAACTGTCTCATTACTCCCCATTCATCAGAGCAGGTATTTAATTCTGAGACATAACTCAGCAGTTTTTCATCCCTTTCATGCCTCTTATAAAAAAACTTGCCTCTGATCAAGCGTGTGTTTTGGTTTAAATGTCAAGCTGTTTCTGGAGAGTCTTGTTTTTCTCCTGTCACCATGTATCAACTAACACAACCCAATTTTAACAAATAAACAGGGAGAAGGGCTGGGAACAGGGTCATGGACAGCAAATGCCAGACATTATCTGTACCAGTGTGTGATTCTTCACTACTAATAAATACTGGTTTTCATGAGCTAGTCATTTTGACTCTCCAGGATACCAATGAGAAGATCTCTTCACAATGCCTGTGGCTGCAAAATTCCTGTAACTTCTAGGCCATAGATCTTCTCTTCATCTAGTATAAGAATTGGGAAAAGGAATTTTTCTTGAGCTTTTTTATAATTTTGTACCTGATTCCCTGACCAGCATTTCAAAGCAGAGAACTTCTCCATCTTATGCTCATGGACTGGACCAGCACCAAGGTGTCTTATGACTGAAGAAATGTAGAGAACAGCTCAAGATCCCTCTTAACATATTCTTATTACTTTAGTTGTACTTCAAATCTTGTGCAGAAATGTAGAAATCAGTCATATATCTTTCAATGGTGTTTATCATGCAGTAAAACACCAAAGAGGGAGACAATTTAAGCTTCTGTCTTCGTAGTGTGGCTTGTTTTTTACTTATGATGCAGTAAACAGGAATCTTGCCAGGGACATGAATGACATGCTAGTGCATAGGTAGTGTCAAATGGAAAAATGTGCAGAGAAATAGAATACTGTCATTGCTATGAATATAAGATGCTTGGCCATTTTTTTTTATTTAAATATTCAAAACCATGCAAGATGTTAAAGAAAACCTTCCTAACTAGACAAGAAAGAGAAGTTAATTTGTTGTTAAAGCATTGGTCCTCAGCTATTGCCAAGTCATCCTCGCTCCTGGAAAAAACCAGCCAAATTCTGCAGACCTTACAGGATGACAACCTCCCTCTATATCTCATGTCCACAAGCACTATAGCATAAACCAAATCCTCACCTCTGAGCATTTCTTCAGTGGCCCATGTAATTATGTAGAGCCTTTTTGATGGAAGTCAATATTTATCCTAATAGTTATAGATCTCAGTGAATTTTATGTGATACAGTATTTGCGCATTTGGTTTGGCCTTAAAAATTATCTTTATGAAAGACATTTCTTTGTCTTATTTTTTTACACCAGTGAGGTTAGACAAGAAAAAAAATTGACAATATCATTGCAGCTGTGGAAATGGTT
Organism: Melozone crissalis; assembly: GCF_028551555.1. NCBI lineage: Eukaryota > Metazoa > Chordata > Aves > Passeriformes > Passerellidae > Melozone > Melozone crissalis. The sequence goes on from NW_026535820.1 coordinate 26,947,238, forward strand.
AAATGGTTTAATAAAGCCTCCTCAGTGCCGTCACACAGCATGAAATTGCCCCAACATACAGCACTGCAGTATAGACTAATAGCTAGAGAATGGGTTTATACCTTTAGACTGGCAGTAAAGCAATATCCAGCCTCAACAGTAGGGGAGTCATGATGCCCTTATCTCCCTGAAAGCAGCCCCTCGTCAGTAGGAGCTCTAACGCCAAACTCTCTGAGCTGCTGCTTGAAGCTATTTTTCATCCTGAAGTGATAGAATCAGCTTTGAACCCTGTTTTTGCTGACCTCAGAGGAGTAAATTACCTTACACTTTGAGGCAGCATGACTCACTGTCTGACTGTTTGCACAGCACTTGCAGTTTTCACCTACCTGGGAAGGAATCATTGAAATCCTGCAATTATTGTGACAGCTCTCATCTGGCAGCCAAGCATTGGTCTTCAACCAAGATGATACAGTTTATGTACCTACTCTTTGAAATTTGTTGTTTCTTTAAGTAGCCACTAAAGCCATCAATCCAGAGTTACTTTTCGAGAGATTTTTTTCTGGGACAAAATTATTCAGAATTAGTTCATAGCATTTTGTCTGAAATGGAAATACTTCTATGCATTTTGCTGACATATTTATTTAGAGAACTTTTGCCTTTTCCAGATAGTTACAGTTGGAGGTGGAGGTGGGGGATTGTTGGGAGTTTTACTAACAGAAACTGAATACAAAGCTCATCGATATGTGTACCACTCATTATAGATATCCCCAAACATCTTATACAATAAGGTCATACAAAAATCCTGTTAACAGGACTTTCTAAACCTTGAAAACATTTAAAAATACTGTGTGGATCACAAATATATAATCATAGTTAAGATTTGAGTTTCATATATTATTACACAATATGTTTGGATAAACTATTGTAACAAAGATGTTATTTCAATGAAAATCACTTCTAAACTTATACCTGAAATACCTCTAAGTGTGCTAAACCCTGCATGTGTTCATTATATATCTTGTAAATTACATATTCTGTTTTAAATGTCTGCAAGCTTTATTAACTCACATCCAGGAGTTATGTGAGGAAAAACCAGTTTTTCCTCACAAAAGTGTGCATTACATCAAAAAATATAATTCAGTCAAAATTGGGCTTAAGCAGAAAGCCATGCTACCTATCAAATTATCACATATTTTTATTTTTGTAGAGCACATGACCATGTACATCATCTTGTAAATCTCTTTACACTATCTGTGTGACACATTTCTCTTTTCTGAGTTGCCCAATGAACATCATATTTGTGTTCAAATTTTTTCTCATTCCTGCCTGTGTAACATTGTTTTTCTTTCTTGTAGATCATACAAGATTATTATTCCCTATTATTCAGGGGCCTCTGATACACAAGTGTTGGTGACCATTAGATCCAGCATTCCTGATTAAGTGTCAGAGCAAAATGAGTGCCAGATCCCAATCTGTTCTAGGTCAACATAGCTGTGCCAAAGAGACCTCCAAGTATTTTTGCTGAAGAGATATATATTTTATGCCTACCCTACATAAGATATCAAAAGTGTTTATTTCACCACAGTTATGATTCTGTACTTGTAAGATCTGATATCATAAATTCAGTGGTTCATATTTACCATTTTAATGTGCTCAAAGTGGTTTTCATTTGAAGATAATTGTTATCATTCTAAAGTTTCCTTTGCTTAGCAGATTTTTTATCCCAATCTGTGACTTCATTTTCTAATGTTGACGTTAGAGCTATGTGCAAAACAGTATCACTGGTGTTTGCTGCCCACTAAATCTAGTGTCTTTGGAAAGTGCAATAGACACATTTGCTGCCACATGATAACTGGAAGCTTCTTTCCTGAGGACAGGCACTTTAGGCACAAAGAAATAAAGGAAGAGTTTCTGACCTTGATGGTCACAATGGAAGAGTTATGGTTACACACTATTGCACCATTGTTCCAAAACGTAGATGCCTTTTACAAGTTTTCCATAAGGTGATAATCAATTCTGGTCTTTCATATTCACTATAACCATCAGTACACTGAAAAGTGAAATGAAGGGCAAGAAGAAAGTCTGCCTAGCAGTCCACATTCAGTAGTGTTAATGAGTGTTGTTAAGTTGAAAGACTTCATATCTTCAAGTTCTAATTCAATGAAAGATTTTTTTGTCTGGGATTTTTTGCTTGCTCATTTGTAAAAGGAGAAAAATCCCTGCATGGATTTGGATGCATAACATAGACATATAATATATTATAAGTAGTAGTGGTCCTGATTAAAATATTGCCTTGTTTCCTTATGATCATCTTGATGCATGGAATAGGACAATTGTGATTTGACAAAAAAGTCCAGTCTGAAAGTGCCACTGCTTAAAAAGAAATGCCATGGCTCTGTGATTCAGAATGCTGAGCTGGGACATGCTCATTAAAATAGTTCGCATTTGTTCCAAATATTTTTATAGGTAGCTTTGTTAGGGCAAACTTTATGCCAAATTAGGTATCCTTTGGACATCATAGCAAATCAGGCATTGTCTGGTCTCCAGTTTCTGGTATAAGGCCAAGTTCAAGGCTAGCATGAACACCCTGCTGTGTTCTTACCTGCTCACTGTAAACAAGCCCATAATAGGAGGCCTGATCTAGACTCAATCTGTGTGATCAACAGGTGCATCTGTGCCTCAGTGGGACCATGACCCAAATCTCTGTTTTGAATTTTTCTCTTTGCTGTGGCAGCTGTGGGGCTTGGGTCAGTGTTCAGCAACGAGACCTCCAGCAGGGATGCAAGAGCCAACACACAAGTTTTGGAATAAAAATGCAATTGGATCCTGGCTCTGAACCAATCTAACGTTTAAATTGGCCTAAATCAGTCAGTCTTCCTTCCAGATGCAGATTACTGCTTCCTCAATATTGCAGGGGGTATGTTTCCTTGGGGCTCTGGAAGTTTTAAGCCCTTAAATGGAAGTCAGCACTGATACTGATATGATTATAGCACTTCATGCAAGCTGGAGGTGTGACTCCTGGGAAAGCAGATAAGTGCCCAGAATTCACACCAGCTATGAGAATTGCTAGTGCAGGAAAACTTTAAATATTGCAACACAGCTCTCAGTCCTTCTTGAGACCGTGTGTCTCAGCAAAGGCTTCATAAAACAATGTGAGTAATTCCAGATACCCACATTTATGGGGTGTTTTTTACAGTCCATGTCGAGGAAAATTTGAACATTTAAAACATTTGTGGGGTTTTTTTTTCCTAATAAGGGATTTCTGTGATAACCTTTCTTTCTCAGTTCTCAAAGCTGATGTTGTGAGGCAGGATCACTGAACTGGCACAGACATAAAACAATTTCTTGTATTATGGAAGAGAGTGGTATATATGGTCCCATGTAAATTCTTTGGAATAGGTATTTTATCTCTGCAATTAGTTTTTTTCCTCACTGAGAAAACAGGATGATTTGGAAAAATATTATACAATACCACTAATGTATTTTTTTGTACATGACTGAGATAAAAGGTGTTATTCATTAAACATTGATAATATCTGGTTATGAAATCAAGCAAATAATTATTATGTAATTTCTTATCATGCATCCTCAGAAAATGGTTGATATTAATGGTTTTGCTGTTTCATTTTTACTATTCACACTTCTTCACTAATGTGAAATCTCAGTTTCATCACTTTACTTGAAAATCTGTTTCCTTTCAAGAAGCCAGAAATAGACAAAAAAATAAGAGGTACCTGAGGGTGGGAGGGTGGGAGAGAAAGTATGTTATCTGAGATTATTATCAGGAAAGTTCACTTTTCAAGAAGTGAATAATTAGTATTGAAGTGTGTCCCTCCCACTAAAGGTGTGTGCCAGGATTTAAACTTGTGAAAAATAACTGCTGTATTTTCATGGCTTGAGAGTTTCAGTTTGGTCTTGAGCTTGAGCATTTTAGGAGAAAGAGGAAATGATTAAACTATTCCTTCTTTGGATTATCAATCCCTTAAAAACAGTACATTGTACCTGCAGGTTATCTTATAGGTACTAGCAATGAGCAACTTTACTTTTTGATTGCACTGTAGCAGGTCTATATAATCTTTTATTTATTTGACCTAGAGGAGGAAGTGTGTTTAATATCATAGACTCTTCCAATCCTATGGAAAATAAAGAGGGAAGAAGATGAAGATGAGGTTCTGTTTTATAGTGGCTCAAAAAAAAAAGAAGCATCTTGTTCTCTGCCCTAGAATGTTAATAAAAGCACTGTAGTGACAATAATATAGCCTTTTCCAGGATGGAAGGAACAGAAACGTATGTTCTGCCTTCTGGCAAGAACAATGGTGAGGCATTTTATCTGTCAAATCTATCTGTATGTGCAAGGCTTCCAGAAACATGGTATCTGTGTACTGAAATATGGGAAATTTAATTTAACAGCTCCACAAACCAAAACTGATGAAAACAGAAAACATATTCTAGAGAATACGTGTAGATTTTAGGAAAAGGAAGAACATCAGAGATATTGATTTCATATCTATTGTCTAAATAGATTTTATATCCATTATCTAAATATTAAGTAGTTTTTTAATATGTGTATATAATATTGATGGTGCCCAAAGAAGAAATTGGCTTTTTTAAGACACTCTTAAATTGACCCATTTTGATAGCAGGTTTTGAGTATTAAAAACTATTATGGGATCTATTCCAGTAAATTAGAATTTTAAATTTCCTAATTGTTTGGGAGACCTTATTTAATTGATCTGATGTTATGAGATAGTGATGAATTATGATATATTACTTTTCTAAAATGTTTTATTTTAGAGAAAAAAAATCTAGGCAAACATTTTTTATTAATACCATTTGATTACTTGACTCAAATTTCATTTATTAATTTTAAAAATAAAACTAATTTAATAAATTTTAAGAAGGTTTACTCAAAACTGCTTTTTAACTTGGAAAACTTTGTGTATATATATCGGCTCATAACCTTATTTTCTTACAGTGCATGCATAAACTAACTCAATTCTGCATCTGTTTTTGACTAGACTTATGTTATATTGCATCATTTTGTTGTTTGTTGACATAAGAGAGTACATATATGAGTGGCCTCGTATAATTTTACTTTGATTTAATTCACATTTTTTATCTTGCATTTCTTCTAGCAACAGCAGTCAAAACCAATTTTGGCCCTCTGTACAGATGGATATACTTAATCTTCTGTTAGTATATTTTCTGGTGATAACCACTTTGTTATTTTCAGGATTGCGTTTAACATGCCAAGGAGATTAAGCACTATTATCAGACAAGAGCAACTAACTGTGTCTGTGAACAAATTACCTTATCTGTAATCATTCTTAAAGGATTAGATCACACGCATAGATTTTAGTGAACATCTGGATCATTAATCAGCTTTGGTTTAAATACTTCCATTATTTTGCTTTCCACTTGAAATTTCCAAGCAAAAAGGAGAAAAAGTCATATTGACCTCCAAAATATGTCCTCACTATCAATTTAGACACATGGTCCACCAATATAATCTGTAATTTCCTGGTAGTATAAATATAATGCATTATAGAATTATAATTCTGTTCACTGTGTTAGCAAAGGCCACTACTGTGTATAGGAAAATTCAGGCAAAGAGACTGGCAAAAACAGAAAAAATAGAAACCTCAGAACTGTCACAGCACATTCAACCCTTTTAAAGAGGAAATAGAAAAGTACTCAGATAAAAGGGTGAATGAAGGTGGGAATAGTCATGCTCATTTATGTGCAAATTTTATCTTAATATTTTGCCTTTTCTTGATGTTAAGCATACTTTTTTGTTGTTGTTCACATCAAATAGCCATGCAAGAAACAGTTGATTATTTTACTTTATTTGCATTTCTGTCATTCTAAATATGAGCTTACAGTAAGGTGATGCAGTAGATTCCTATATGTCATAAAGTCATAACCTGTCATCAACATCTCTGTGGTTTCGGACAAAAATATGGAGGGTACATATGATAAGAACATCAGTTTTTATCACTAAGTCTGATTATACTGCTGAATTGGCTAAAACCAGTGGCACATAGGTTTTATCTAAAGGACAAGGACATTCTCCACTCACCATGAGACCAGTAGATATGAGTTATTTCAAAAAAAAACTACATTTTAGCTGAAATTATCTGAACACCTCCCAGAGGCATTCTAGTCTCACTGTCCCATGCTCAGTATGTAGCTATGGACAACAATTAAAGGACTTTAAGACCTGTATTTATGGTCACTATTGCCATTGAATTGCAAAGAAGTATCTGTCATAGCAGGAAAGTGTTTCTTGCCCTCAGGAGCCCACATTTTCTGTGAATGGAAAAAGGTCAATATTAGGTCAGACCTGAATATGCATACTTTGGGTGGAAATTCTGTGGATTTTTGATGGAATAAGAAGGAATAACCTCTATCAGAGATGTAGAAGTGCAATAAATGCACTTTTTGAAGTGCAGGATCAGTATAACTTCTTAGTCTATAATTTTTCATATTACTTTTGCTAGCAATGGGGTAGACTATTCATTCTCATATTTAAGAGGGTTATATTTTTCTCAGAGATTTTATTTTCCTTGTCATCAGCTCAGCTGGTCTCAGCCCTCTACCAGAGCTTTATTAAATAAGTGCTAGTTGTTTCCTTTGCTCCCATCAGTAAGGCAGGGTCCTAAGTAGTGTCAAATATCTTAGCCACCAGAACAATGTATGAAACAGTTTCTGAAGCCTAAATTGGTAAAATTGGCTTGTAGATCAAATGTCATTCTGTGGTCAGAAACCACAACAGTTACAAGAACTACTTAGGTGCATCCCTTGACACAGTTAAAGAAAAAGATAAGTGACCTAAATAATCTGCCAGATACACCTTATTGCCACTAGGCACTGGGTCTTTAAAATAAAACTGGATTGGAGAAGCCAGGGGGAAAACAGCAGATTTGTGTGTGTGTAACTGTATACAAATACATTTACAAAGCACGAATTAGATGTATTACATAGCAGTAGAAATACTGCAGTGCAGAAACTTCTACAACTTCTACTTTGATTCCATATGAATCATTATTAATCAGACTAATTCATGAACTTGATTGGATTTGTCTATCTAGGATGCTGGAAAAAAACCTGTGGTGATGAGTGCATACAAATAATTTTTCTGTCTGCCCCTTTCCAGTGACGAGAGGAAACTTCAAAAGAATTCTTTAGCACAAGGCTACTCTATAAGAGGAGTCAGGTTGTTCTTGCTAAAATGTTGTGACAGAGGAGAAGAGTTTTAACCAGTGTTACTGGTCCAACAAAATTCCATCCAGACCATTCAGCTAATTGAAATAAGAGTATCTGTTGAGATGGGCTGTGTCTCATGTCTCTACATATTTTTAGGGTTCAGAATTACTTTCCAATGTGCATCTTTGTACTTTTCTTCTTCTCTTTGCACAGTGATGGTCTAAAGTGCAGCACAAATTCCTTTTTCCTGAAGAAATCATTTAGTGTGCATTTTTACATGAAGTTAAGCATTTCTTAGAGCAGGCTTATCATAGTTCTGCATGTAGTCCTGACAGTTGGAGATCTGTTACTTCCTTGGCAAAATTAAACCTACAGTGCTGGGTTCCTTTTCCATAATTTTAGCATAACAGCAGGGTGGAGACATTAATTTGCTACTGAAACCTTCAGAAGTTTAAAAATTTCTTTCTTCTACAGTTTGTTAAGTCTAAATCCAAATGTATGTTTTGGTTTAAGTTCAGAAGAACAGAGCATAAAAGTGATAATTTTAATTTCTTAGTATTAGATTTCTTTTAGTTGTTGTGAAGTTCTCACACGAATTGCTAAATGTTTGGGGGTTTTTAATTCCCACACTGTTAGCAGACAGTGTCACTGTTGTAACATTTTGTTTGTATGTGTAGCCATACGGTGCTCCTGCTTCAGAGTTGTTCTAAGGCAAAGTATGTAGGGGGAAAACATCTATGCTACCATTCATTACTTTCCAGTTACACAATTCATTCTAATGGTTCTTCTTGCTTGTTTAATGGTAGAGTAGAAAATAAATATTGTTATGCTGTCAGTCTGTACTTTTATGCAATATCTGAAGTCATATGGCCATACTGCTCATAATTAATACTAGAAAATGGGGTAACTAATATATAAATATTAATTTATATATTAATACTATAATAGTATTAATACTAGAAAAGTGGGTTTAAATGTCCTCCTTATTCAATACACTTTCAGACTTTTTAACATCTTTCTGGGACTATGCATGGTGGACGAATCTACATATGCCTGGTTGAGAGAGTGTGTCCTAGAAAGATAAACACATTTTAAATTGGAATACTCTGTCATGTGAGAAGAAAAATTAACACTTTTTCTAGATTTTTTTTTTAATGGATCCCACTAAACATGGTGTGGCTTCAGATGCAGGCAATTAAGATTTGCTGTTTAGTACAACACTGAGAGGATCCATCAACAAAGTGAGAGGATCTGAAAGTATCCTTGACATAAGCAGAAGCTGGAGCACAGCATCTGCTGTCTTTAAAAACAATCCTACAGCAAGAAACTGCACTCTCATGCAATTTCAGTTTGTGTGAGTTAGGTCTGGTAAATGTAATGCTACCAAAAGTGCTGATTTGGAATGGGGGGGACACAGAAATAAAGCATATGCAAGCCCTTTGTTTTTTTATCGAAGCAGTGACCAGCATTTTGGGAATTAGCACATGAGTAAATGGCAAATATTCTTTCTGCATGATCACAAATCTTTGAGCATGCTTACTATTTAACCTGTTATGAAAATGGCAGCTTGAATTGTAGCACTGTCAGTGCACTGTCTCTTCCCTGAACCAGCAGAGCTGGCCAGGAAAGAGTAAAAAGTTCCCTGTTCTGTTACTTTCTGTGTTGAGGGAATCTTCATTAAACTGGATCCCTGGGCAGCTGCCAGCTGCACCAAGGTACTGCAATGGCAGAGATTTAGCACACAGATGTATAATTTTTTTCAGACTGTACTTTTTCCCCCTGGTGAAATTTCCAGAATTATTTCAAATATTCCATTCTCCCTAGCCTATTCCTGATGGAAGGGCAGCATTGACTCCAGATGATGCTGTTGTTATAAACACAAACTTCTGCACCTACACTAGTAGTCTGAGCATGTAGTAGCTGAGTGAATAAAAGGTGTTCCTTTGCATTCAGTGGGTTGTGTGAAATACAGGTGACTGCTCACCTCAATTTCTGAAGTGAAAATTCCCACAGGATCCATCAGTGTGAGATATATCTGCAATAGTTGTTGTGGATGCTGGAAGTCTGGGCAAATAAATGAACATTTTGTAAAGAGTTTGAAGATGCGGTTCAATTTATTTTTAAAAGTCTTCCTGCATTTAAAGAGAAATGCCCTTCAATAGAAGATTTGTTCTATGTTCTTTACTAACATATCTTGGAGCTTTTCCCAGCTCATAGGGAGAATACTGAGGAAAAAAAAAAATAATTTCTATATAATAACACGACTGTTTAATAATATGCATACCTCTCTTGGGAAGATGTTATCTAATTCCTTGAATATTACTTGTATGATATATCTAGAAAGAAATTCAAAGTCCAGAGGCTGCCAAGACCTGCCTATACAACTGATCAGTCAAAGCATATCACCTTGCCAATAACTGATCCATTAAACTCCATGTAGGCTGTCTGTACATTTACTTTGGTATCAAAATAGAAACAAGTTAGGGTTTGGCCTTTTTTGTTCGTTTGTTTTAGAATGGCTAGAAATATCTCTGCTGAATCTCAAAACACTGTTTACACTTTTCCTGCAAGCTAAGCATCTAAAGAAGTATGTTTTCAAGTATTTCTAAAGTGAAAACATTCTTCACTTCTGAATGTAGTCAAGTACATTTAACAATGACAAGAAATGTCAGTACATCTTCCCCCTTTTGAGCTGTGATTTGTTAAATTTCACAGTCATATTAGGACAGAAATCTTTTGCAAGACTGCAGAAATTAACCAGAACAAATGAGCCAGATATAAAAGAAACAATTTTAATTTTAGCTGTTTCAGATGGAAGGATGACTCCTCACTCTTTGATAAGCAAAGGATATTTTTTATTGAATTTACCCCTTCCAACTTGCTTTGTTTTCCCCACCAGTTTGCTTTCCTTGACTCTGTAAGCCACAGCACTAAGTATGTGGGATAGACAGAGGTGAAACCCTGTGCTTGTCTAAACATGTCATCAAATTTAAGCTTTCATTAGAATACAGAAATTTAAAAGCTTCTTTTCTACATTAAATATTTCCAAAACCATACATTGGCTGTGATCACAGGATTCCCAGTGAGAAGCATTGGGCACGAGAGGGGAGAAAGCCTTGTTGGCACCTTATTTTGGGACTAAAGTAACAAGTCACTTTCCTCTTTTTGCTTCTTTCTGTCACCAGTGTGGTCGTATCCATCCAGAACTTATCTTGCAGCTACTTAATGTAGCTGTCTGTGCTTCAGCCCTTAGAAATTGTGTATCAGCCCCTGAGTGGATTAATGCAAAAAGAAGTCTTTGATTCATTCTCTGCCACCTTCCGCTCTTTTCCAGGACTCAAACAGAACTAATATGATCCACAAAGATCGTTAAAAACCTACATCTGAAAGGAGAAAACGTGGCTTTAAAATGCACTTACAGCTTTTCTGTACATAAAGAAAATAACCATAAGATATAAAGAATAGCTATAAGCAACTGAGCAGGTGCTGAGCTGTAGTAGAAGGAGTACTATGGCAATTTCACATCTAACAAATCTTCTTGTGACTGAATGCCAACCCCAATGTATAGGTTAAAATATCTTTGTGTGGTCAATTTTTTAACTTTGTTTTCAGAGCTTTTGCAGCCCCTTACATTTGCATTTCAAGTGTATGTTTTCAGAAGGAAAGAAGTAACTTTTATGGATCGTGCATTAGATATGTGGTTAGAGATGAGACTTCAGGACTAGATTTCATGAGCTTATGAGCTAATTTCTTCTCACTGTTTATATGGATTGTGAGATTTTTTTTTTCCCCTGGTCTTTGTCAATGAGAACCAAGTTACAAACTTCTTCCTCAATCTACAAGAACCACTTACTCTTTCTTCCTCCTTACTTTTTCTTCTGAACAGAATATCAGGTATAGTTATCCTTCCTGAAACAGGGTAGAATGCTTCAAACTGCAGGACTGTTATTCCTGCAAAATTCCAGCAACCTCTTCAGTGTTGCAAAAGGTTTTCACCTAATACAGTGCTGCAGCTGAACGAATCACAGCTCAAAGCCAGGTGGCATATGTCTTGTGACTATGCATTCTCATAAATACAGTACGGCTGAAGCCTAAATGGAAACACATCTTTTGGAAACCATCTGTTCTTACAGATACCTGCAACAATAAAGAAAATAAAGGCTTTAAATGAGGCTGTGCTGTTTTAAACCCTGGAGGCATTTCCTATTGGTCTTTCTTTTTATTCTGAGATGCTCTCAATTTGTTTCACTTGGAAATAGCTTAGCTGCCATGTTTGTTGCTGTTCTGTTTATGAGCTTTGGAGAATCTGACTATAGCCGGCTTATAGATATATAAATATTTATAAAACAGAACATTTACCATGGTGGAAAGTGCCGGGTTGGCCTCTGGTGAATGTAGCTTGTCTTTGTACATTTTATAGTAGCTTACAGGGTAAAGCCTTTCCTCTTATTTCTTATTTCTTTATTTGAGGGAAGCTGTGTGTGAAAGACAATACTGCAGCAGCTCCCATAAAGTTGGTACTCCTTAACTTCTACTTATTTATTTAACTTCATCACATCACTCTTATGATGTCTTGACTGTAAAAATGTTCAGTTGGAACAACTGAACAATTTTCCTATGTTTCTTACTTGAATCTGTTGTCTTGTTGAAGATATAATCTTTTTTTTCTGTTGCAGCCAGTGAATGCTAAAAAAAGGAATACTATGGCAGTTTCACATCCAACAAATCTTATTGTGACTTAAATCTAATGTACAAGGTTAAAATAACTTTTTGTGTTTCATATTTTAACTCTGTTTTCAGAATTTCTGTAGTCCTTTACATTTTTATTCAAATATAGAGATTCTCCTAAAGTGAAAGAGAGATGAAAATTCTCAGAAATTCAAGATATAAACCAAAATATGAAACTGAAATGCAGTGATATAAATTGTCCCATTCCCCAAGGACTAACAAAGAGCAAAAATGACAAAGGGAGAAACAGCAAACAGAGCTACAGTTTCTGATCTAGAAGGTCAGTATTAATCCACTGGTTTATCTGAAATAGTTAAACCTACAGGCCATGTATTTGGCAAGAAATTCTGCTTAGGCATCAAAATGGGCAGGAAGGAAAGGCACCACAGGCATCATCCCTAATTATCCAACTGGCAGGTTTTTTTCTGCATATAACTACCTAACAGCATGAATTTGCAGGAAACACATTCGGTCTCTTCTTCTATCGTGCCTCGTTGTCAGCAGGGTGATAGAAAAGGGGAAGGTTGCTCTTGACCAGCCTGGAAAAGGTGTCAGCCTCTGAACCACGACACATAATTGCCATTTTTCCTCAGGGCCGCAGGCACGGGCTGGAAGAGAGAACTTTCTGCCCGAGTCTTCTCCTGGCGAAGGGAGAAATGAAATGTCACACCAATCATCTGGGCAGTGTAAGGAAAGCTGGCTGCAGCTCTGGGAAGCTGCAGCCAGATCCCCAATTACTGAATGAGGCTGAGGAGGGTTTTTATGCTGTTGACCCCGCACTTGGCTGCGACACTGCGCACAAGAGACCCCAGCACACACGAGGTGTGGCTGCAGAACCCTGAGGCTCTGAGCCATCCCTGGGGGGTGTGTTGTATTCTTGTTGTATTCATATTTCTCAAGTCCCATACTGTATCAAGCTGTTCATCTCTGCAGCACAGTTCTTCATGTGTCTTCTCAGGGGCTCCTCCTGGGCTCTCAACCCATCCCTATTTATTCCAGTCACCTTCACAAGCTACAGCTGCTGCCCAACTAAGGACTTCGCAGCTGTAGCTCGTTTGGAGTAACTAGGACCCACACATAGATCTTACAGGGACTCTCTCCATAAGGACCCACTTACCGAATACATAGATCTTACAGGGACTCTCTCCATAGGGGTGGACCAAGGCACTGGGACCTCAATCAGCTTTTTCTTTCAAAGCACAAAGTCATTTTGGTGGCATTCAGGACCAATCCCCCTGAAGGAGGTGAATTCATGTGTCTGCAGCTGATGTCTGGACAGTGATGGAGCTTGGAGTGATGCCTGGGTGCAGAAAAAGCTGTGCTGTGCTTCAGTGTTGTTTTGGTGGTGGGAGGAAAAAAAATGTAATTCAGTGCATCAAGAATGTTTAAACACGAGAGAGATTTTGGCTAATTATTTCTCAGCAAAACTTGGTCTGGCAAAAAGTGCAACTGAATGTGAAATATAATAGTGTTTTGTCAGGAAATTAAATCTCTTGGGGGGAAAAAAATTCCAGGTTTTAGGTCAGACCAGGTCGTTCTCATCCAGATGCTTTATATCCAAATTATACACTTTTCTGGTGCATGAAAAAAACTTGCATTGTGATACAGTCAATTAATATTCACAGTTTTCAGCAGGTGTGCTAACTTCTCATATGACAGTAGGACGTTCTGCTAAGTGCTGTGACATGACAGCAGCTGTGATAAATGGAGCTGAGATATTAAAATCTTTTAAGCAGCAATGGTATTCCAGCTGAAAAAGCACCAGTTTAAAAAAATGGATTTATTTAGAGTTTCTAAGACAGGTAAATAGCCAAAGGAGTCCAGCAAGACACATTACAGGTGATAAAATGGTTAACGGTGTGTCACAGCTTGCTATGCTTCCATATATTTCTCTTCATTTCCCTCAATAATATTTAGTTTATGCTCTATAAAGCATCCTTTTTTATCAAGTCCCCTTTTAAATGTATGGGCTCTTGAGGAACACATAGTAGAGGAAGAGTGGTTTTTTTACCTGAGACAGTCTAGGTATATGAAATAATCCAACAAAGAAATAAATCCTACCTTCTATGGTAAAAAATAATGAAATACTAAACTTCAAAAATATTCAAGATCTACTACAATATTTTTAAGATTTGTGACATTAGATCTTCCATTTTCTGTAAATCACTCTCTAATGCTTAATGAAAAACATTTATGCATGATATTGCTGATGAACTTAAAAAACATGATATGGAAATATGGAAATGGGGGTTGTAGGAAGCCTTAGAAAATTTATATGTGATCTTCTAATCAAAAAGTTTTGCACCATCTATTGCTTGACAATATTTAATTTTTTTAAAAAATAATATTTTAATTTAATATTAAAATTATTATTTCTCAATATTTTAAAAATATGTCTTTTTATTATTTATCAAATAATAAAAAGATTTGTAAAAAGACTGTCATCTGCAAATAATATTTGAGGGGGGGTAGGTGGTCCGGTTGCTTTGTTATTTGCTGTTTAGGTTTTTCTAAAAAGAAAACCAACTTCCTAAGACAATATATAATAATAAATGTTGCATATAGAAACAAAAATAAATTAAACAGCAGAATTGAGGGAGACACAGGAAACAAAATTTGAATAAATGCTTTATATCAGCCATCATGATTTGAAAAAATCGTCACAAATTCTACCTCTCTTTGGAAATGCACATTTAATATCATTTAATTTGCAGACAAGTCCTACTGTAATAACTCTGCTTTCTAGTTGTTTCTAGTTAGGCAGGAGTTAGAGCCATTACAAGGTGGTGCTAATGGGAGGAAAATAAGAGAGGCTCTGTTTGAAGAGGTGCTCCCTTTTGTGACTAGAAAAGGACTGCACTCCATCCATGTGCTTTTACCTTTGAGCACAAAGCAGGCAGCACAGTGATTGCTGTTACTGCAGAATAATGAAAAGAGAGCTTTACCCTCTGCATGGCATCCCAGGCAGAAAGATTAGAAAGCTAGAATCCTCCCAGCCCTATTCCTCCTACATCACAGGTGGATTGAGCAAGGGGCAGACCGTCTTAGTGATTTCATATTGATCATAATTTGAAATTATTCTCACTGGTTTCATAGCTTCTAGTTGGTAAGTTAAAGATATGGCCATATTAGGCTCTTGTTAGGCAAAAATGGGGCATCAAAAGAACTGGAAAGGATTTTGTGTGAAATCACAGAAGTGACTACAGTAGATGTAAAGTCTTTGATCAAAAGGTGATGCTCAGTAAATCAAAAACTGAATTCTACTTTGAGGAAAGGAGGAAAAGCTTTCTGTCAGATGGTGCCACTGTTCTTAAACTTAGAAAGAATGCTATTTGCCTATTTTACTCAGTTCAAAGTTAAATACTAAGGTAATGCTTCCTTTTCCCCCAGCCCACTTCTTGTAAAGGTGCTGTCACATAAAACAGCATGCAGAGGTTTTTCAGTTTTCTTTTCTTTTCTTTTCTTTTCTTTTCTTTTCTTTTCTTTTCTTTTCTTTTCTTTTCTTTTCTCTCTTCTCTTCTTTCCTCTTTTTCTTTGATTTTGGGGAGGAGGAAATTCAAGATGTTTTAATACACCTCTGCTGCTTTTTCAAGGCAATTAATTACTAAAATGAAGACAAATAATAGCATGTCAGTACAAACAGCAACACTGCATTTTGTGTTCCTTGCTGCTAATGTTTTCTCATTTTTGCTCTTAAAGTAACAATTTAGGAGGGATAGGATGGCTCTGTAATGGATCATGATGGTCCAGTTGCCTGAGTCATTGCTATTTAGTCATTCTACCAAAGACATAAAAATTGGATTTCCCCTTTCTCATTGCTTCTTTGGAAATCCCATAGCATTGTCTGAGAAGAACATTTATAGGCACAAAGCATATGGGTCACAGCCCTCAGAAGCAGGTCTGAATATCTTCTAAAATTTAGATAGCTCCTCAGTCTCATTTTAAATTCAGTTCCAGATTATCCTCTAAGGTAAATGGACAGACAGATTTCACATCCCAAAAAATTTCCTTTGTTAGTATACCGTAATTCTCAAAAGGCAAAAAATGCTTGTTTCATTTTGTTTTTTCAAAGTGCATTTATAAAGCCAGATATTGTTGTACTGACTGGCAGATATTTTGAGGTAGTACCTCAATTTCTGAGCTGCTTTAGAGGCTTCTGTAGCCATTGCTGTGTTTCATTAAATATTCATTGCAAAGAGACATAAGTGGAAATAACTAACTGGATCCCATTCTCCCACTTATGAAGGAAAATATAAAACCTTAAAAGAATGCAAAGATCATGGGAGAGACAAAGCTCTCCAAGAATCACAGAATGCTCCCTCTTCTGTGTTTTAGTGGTGCTCATATCTGCAGCTGCAACACTATATAAAGAAAATTATTTTAACTGCAAGTTCTAGCAATAGGATGTAAATATGGTGATTTTGTGATGCAGAATCAGTGTCCTGAATAATCAGGATAGTGCAGTCATCACTGGTGTGGGCTATAACATGAAAGGTTTTAGTTCTTTTTCTGGTTGTGGAATAAATACCCATCTATATTTTGTTAATAGCATACCTGTTCTATAAGAGTTATCTCACACCTCAGCCTGAGGACTCAGCTAAGGAATACACATTACTGCTTTGTTCTGTATAAAAAGTAATGAGTAAAAGTCCTCACAATTTCTAATTTTTAATTATTATTGCTCCGTGGAGGAGTACGCTATAAAGACATAAATTGGAAAAAGTGGTAAAAGTCGTTTGCTTTATGAAATTGTTTTTTAGAGGGGTTGGGATTTTTTTATTTGTTGAGTTTTTTATTTTTTTATTTGTTTGGTTTTATTTTTTAACTTTGTTTTATTAGTTGTTTCCCTTTAAATTGTACTCTTAAAATAGAGAATATATATATGTATAATTTTATTTAGGCTTTACTCTTACAACCTGAAGCTGGTACCTCATACAACACAGTTTTGCAAGCTGCCATTTTGCCTTAGTGTAAAATTATGAAATCATGTTTCACCAGGTATGGTACCTGCAGAGTTGTCATTTCTGCTGAATTCATACTTTAACTTCCATTTAAATCACAGCTGATTTTCAGCTCTCTAAATTCACTTTTTTTTTGTCCAGACAGAAAGCTACTTGTATTCCATTATTCACTTCCCTCCTTTTAGAGATGTACTAGTAAACCTAAAAATTTACATGCAAGGTAATAATTTTTGCAGTGTTCATGGAGAAGTAGTGCCATAACTCAGGAATCCTGTCTCATACTGTGTGCTTCCACATTATGTGCTGCTCCGCTATAATAGGCACTGAAAGGGAAAATAATAGCACAGAAGGCAGCAAGCCGTGGTGGCAGAAGCTGGTTTGAATCTCTTTTGTGTCTGAGCTGCAGTTTCTGGATTTCACATGCCTCTGTGTGACCACCAATAGCTGAAAATGACTGGAGCACTGGATGGTGTAGCCACATGTAAAAAATTCCAGAGATTTCATTCAGGAACTGTGAAGTGGATCCTCTATACTATTTTTCTTTCCCTTCTATTGCTGATGGCTCCATGCTCTCCGTCTTGCTGTTAGCTAAACTGCTACCAACCCCCCCATATCTGTAACATTCAACCCTTCTGCGAGATTAATTCCTCTTTGTTCGCCTCAGCATCTCTTACCTGTGTGCTACAACTGCAGACATTCATAATGAATTTAAAATCTGTGTTACAGTTCTTTCCAGTTAAAGCCAATGGCAAAATTGCCATCAGTAAAGTGCCTTCCTTTAATGTCACACTCTTTTTTCCAAATGTCTGTAGGAAGTGTAATTACTTTGTACATGCCATGTTCTGATATGATTGCTGCTTACTGTCTTGTGCTGTGGGCATGCTTCCTTGTCATTTCCTGCCTTGCTTTAGTAACACTTAACTACCAGGCAGTGGGAGAGGACAGGATGAATGTCATTTAGGAGGTGATAGTTCTCTACCCCTTCCTGCTTCAGCAGATCGTTCCACTGGGTTTGTCAGGACTCTTTTCCCAGCAGCTGGAATTAAGGAAATCTTTTGAAGGGACTGCTGCTGAGCTGCTCAAACAGCTTCTGTGATTTGAGAGGCCACATAAGGAATGCTAACAAAAAACCATCCTCAGCTAAGGAATGTAAAAAAGCAGAACACAGGACAGAATATTTACCATTTTAATAATAATCTTCCAGGGAAGGCACGTGGGTGGTATTTTCTGTGCTTTTTACTATTATCATTGGTTTTCATATTCTGTTTATTTGCTTGTTGTTGGGGCATATGGGTGTGGAAGGAAGTGCATTGGTTTAAGTTGTTTCTTCTGTTGTCTGAAAAAGGAAAAGGGCCTCCTCCCATCTCCCATCTCCAGAAACAAGCAGACCAAGTTCCTTGACACCCCTTACCAGATTTACCTCCACTCATTTCCTCTACTGTTACACAAGTGTGATAAAAATGGCACAGTTTGTTCACACTGAATCACAGTGAATTCCCTTTCAGGGAAAAAAAAAAAAGGCAAAATAACATCACTTGCATCCCTCAGTGAATTAGAGCCATTGTTTTTGATTTCCTGGTGGGTAATTGAAGGCTTTTACAGCTAGAAGAAATTATTTATAGAGTCATGAAAAATGGATTAACTTTCCTGAGTGCTTCATTGATGTTTTAGACATCTACTTTATTCCAATTAAACTTATATAATCTAAAAATCAATAAACTTCTTTATTTTAGAGAATAAATTATAGAAAAAAATAATTTGTTTCATCTCTGTGAACTGCCTTATTGCCACATATTTTATATATGCAATCTCTGCAAGGAACAAAAGAACTCAGAGTGCTGTTGCAGTCAGTACAGACAGAAACCTTTCCTTTATTCCATCCATTTCATAAACTGTTCAACCACTTGCAATGGCTACTACCAAACACCTCAAAATATACCTCAAATGCGTGTCATAAAATCCATTTCTGTGGTTTTTGTGTACTATTTCTGCTGTCTCAAGTCTTATTAAGGACAGTCTATAATTTCAAATTGCACTTTAAAAAAAAATAAAAATCATTTCTCCTTTAGAATTAGTGGAGAGGCATGACTTCCTGCCTTCAAGTGTTTCAGGAAACTTTTTAATATTTCCAGGGAGCTAATTATCAGCTAATACAATATTTCACTTTTACATGGCATCTACTATTACTATCTAGTTGCAGCTTGAAATAACATTAATGCCTTCTAGAGAATACTTCTAAGGACAATTTCATAGAAAACTATTTCTCAGAGACCCCAAATCTGAATAGCAAATGGTTTAATAAATGTTTTTAATATATGGGTAAAAAAGTGAAAGGGGAAAGGTAGAAGTTCTGAAAGCTGTGTTCCATCCCTGCATATATTAATGTGAGAACTTCTCTGAATTTTTCTCATTGGTGGCAGAAAAAAAAATGGAAAATCTTTAGTCAGTTTAAATAGCTCATTTTATCAAACTGGAAAAGATGTTTTTTATCTCCCCCAAACCACCCTCCTCCTTCTATTCCCAGCAAAATATACACAAGCAAGGCGAACTCCCTGTGTTACAACATAAATACAAAGTTCCTTGAAGGAAAGGCATTTTACCAGAGTCCAAGACTTTTTCCTGTTCCTGGACAACATTGTCTGCAGTTTGAATGGCACTTTGTCCTCAGGGAACTTCCTTCAATGGAAGCACAGTAATGGGTGACTGAGTTTTATGGCAGAGGTAGAGGAAATGATCCAAAGCAGATGATGAATTCTGCTGCTCTGTGCAGTGAGAAGCTCTAGCATGGCTCAAACAGGACTGAATCTCTTCTGCAACCATTTGCTGAGGTAATCTCAGGCACAGCTGATCCTAAAATGATGGTCCTGTTACATCTCAGACCCATTTCCTGCCTCTCTGAACAGCCCACAAGTGGAGCAGATCTGACTCCACAATGGAAACCAAACATTCATGAAACATGTTTCACAATTTGATTTGCCTTTTTTGTGTCTTATTTTTGATAAGGGTTGGTTTTGCTAACATTAATCTCCCTGGCTCTTCAGGTGTGCAAAGAAACTGGCTGGGAGTGCAAAAGGAAGGGCTCAGATGTACCACCTCATGTCTTAGACTTTGTTTTAGATGTATTTTGTTCTCATGTTCTGCTCACATAATAAAATTGTCTTTTAAATATAATTTTTGTAAAATAGATATCCACTTCAGCTGGCATAAATCCTTTATCCCCATTTTTCCCTGTGTTAAGCAATGCAAGCTATACTACCTGCCATTTTTTCTCTATTTTTTTTTTTTTTCCAATCAAGGCTGTATTTTACTTACATAAATTGTGGTGAAAAACATATTCCCCTCCATCCTGTCAGACCAAATTTGCTCTCTGACTGTGTTCTCAGACCTCATGTGCTGAGTTTCATTTTATGGCAATATTTTTTATAGGCTAGTGACAAATCTTTGTGACTGGAGTGTTTATAATGAAAATACTACCAGGCCAGGAAATACTGGTTGATATAAAGATCAGCAGAATTATAACAGCCACAAGATTAAACAGTATTGATCAATCAATAGTACCTGCAATAGTACCCCCTTTTCAAAGGAGTATACTGTCTCCACACTCCACACTTTTTATGGATATAAGTAATTTTTTCCTTCATTTTGCTTTAGATATTCTAATATTAAATTAGAATTTCACTGTTTCACCCCATCTCTGTAGTATCAGTTGAATTTCATCAGGCCTGTATAGAGTTTTCTGGAATAGTGTATCCAAGGGGAAATGTCAACATGATTTGAAATGCAATAAATATTTAACAGTGACATATTCCCATCATCAAAGTGATATGCAATGTATAAATTTGCATTTTTACATTGAATTTTTCAGTAAGATGCTTTCTGTTACATCAGTGATAAATTTAGGCATTGATTTTTTTAACAATCTATCTGATAAAATCTCTCTTTTGAAGGGGCATTTAGTTTGACTGTAATAAAAACACAACATTTTGAGGAAGGGAAAAATGAACACTGAGCTAACAAACTGGTAAACCAGGATGATGACACTACATACATAGTTACCAGCTTTAAATTATTCTGGTACATGTACTTTGCAAGGATGTAAAATAAATTATACTCCAATTTCTGCCCAGACACCTACCGTCAGTTGGCTGTCATAATGACTTCATGCTCTGCCCAGGAGTCAAAAGCAGATAGCCAAGTGTGGAGCTCTACTTACTTAGATATTACAGAAAACTATTTAAGAAAAAGTAACTCAATTCACACAATTTTATCTATCCTTCACATTTGTTTTTTTCACTAGCTTTATATTCTTCCTGCTTTTCAATTATTCCAGGAGCAGGTTAATTTTTCAGAGTATTTTCTTTTGTTGGTTTGTTATGTCTCCATGAGACAAAATAAACACTAAAATAATTTTCTTCTTGGAGTTTTCCCTAGCTGTTGTCTCTTCCCCCTACTTTAGCCTTTCCCATATGCACTTAGAGCATTCTTTTCTTGTTATTTCTTGCATTTTGCAATTGGATCTCATTCAAATGTTCCTTGGAGTGAAGGAAATTGTCACTTGCAGAAATTTCTCCTCTACCTCTTTTTTTTCCCTTAGTATTACCAACACACATAGGTAATACATACATTATGTATGTATTTGTGAAGTGTGCTTTGTGAAGTTTCTGTTTAAAAGTTCATTGAGTTTTGAGCTTGAATAGGAAAGTGAAACTATATGCATTATGTATAAAAATGCCTAGTCTTTGTTTACTTTTGTGGTGAATGAAATAAATTTACTTGGCACAGGCACAAGTTCAGAAACAGCCAGTATTCTCATTATGAACCTTGATTTTACAGCTTATGTGGAGATGTTTTATATTAGGTTTTATATTAGTTTCTGGTTGACTGAGCCTGTGGTTTAAAGAATGAATTAGGCCGCCTTGGACAAAGTACTCAGCCTTTTCAGGTAGCTTTGTTAGGGCACTCATTCAAGATTTTATTTGCTGTTAATTAACTTGCTGGCATTTTGATACATTTTAGTGCTAAACTGCCCACATTTCCTCTCAAAAGCTTTTCCTCAAGGTCGTGATGCCTGTGTCTTTCAGTACAAAACAAAATCCTTGACCACGGTAACTTCTCCATACACACAAATTTTGGATCATCTGGGTTATGGTTCAGAGAAACCTCCAACTCTCCTAACTTAGTGCAAGTCAGGAAGAGCAGCTCAACACTTTCTTTAATTGATTTTTTAAAATAGGGGATTTTTTTCTCTCACAAGTAAAATTACTGAGAATAAAGTATTTCATTATATTACAGAATGGTTTGGGTTGCAAGATGAGCCTGCTCAATGCCAGGCTATCAGGGTTCCCTGAAAAATACTTTTAAATCAATAAACTAAAAATTCAAATTATCACTGCAGAAAGTTTCACTTCTATAGAATCCATGAAACCAAACTAAGAAATCCTTCTTTTTGAGAGTCTTCAGCTGGAAAATTATGTTTGTTTTGTAGCAAATTTGGACCTTAGCCTAATTTTGTGTCAAGTGGGAGCATGATTGAACCATTTTTGACTGTGTTGGCATAGTTAAAGAGCTGGACTCAGGACAGAGGGTGAGAGGGGGCTGGTTTAGTACTCCAGCATTAGCACAAGTGCAAAAAGCTGCAAAGACAAAATGAATTAATCTCTGCAAGGACTGGTGTGGTCTTTGTATGGAAGACAATATAAGAAAGCTAACTACAAGCTTGTTATGCTTACCTGCACATTGGCTCAGAGCACAGAACTACAAAAATTGCTGCTCCAATTTCTTTTACTTAATCTCCTTGAAGTTCAGGCACACAGGCCTACAGTTATAGATAATAAGTAGAAGAGCACCAGTCAAAGAGATATCATATGTAAAATAGATAAGTTTTTCCAAATATGTGTCAGATTTTGGCAGCAGAAACATGAGCAAAATTGGAAAAGACTATTGGGTAATGTGAGATGTGTAAATAATTTTCTTTTCCCTGCGCTGGGAGGAGCTGTTAGGTAGTAAGGATTTACATATGTCTCCTCCCTTTATAAACACACCTAAATGCATTATTAGGGGAAAAAAATCTTAATGGAAACCAACTTAAAGTAGATAAACCTACTCATTCTTGAGAAAGATGTGATTGATGTTCTAATATTTCTACCACAGGAGCTACATCAACTTGTGATAGTCTAAGTAGGTGATTCACAGGTTTAGTGCAGCAGAACAGCAAGTATTTAAAAATACTTCCCAGAAAAACACAACAGCAATTAAGCCAACCTGGCCTTCAGTCAATACACTGGCTTTAATCACACCTTTCAAGATACTGCTTTTAAATAGCTGCTATTTTAAATAGGGATACAGATGAAATAATGCTTGTTTTTCCTGTGTATAATATTTACAAGCAATTCACATTGTAGGTATTGAAACAATTTTTCTGTGTTTCAAAATATTGACATGTAGACATGGTCTTCACAAAACTCCAGCATTATTGTGCCAAAATTGGAATGTTGAAAATCAGCATTTTGTAAATGTGCTGGTTTTTAACTGGCAATCCTGCAGTCTCTTCTGCATGCATAAGTAAACCTCCTTCTTTTCTAGAGGAGGACTTAATGACAATGCCAAAGACTTATAAGTTAAATAATAGTCTTCCAATTCTGGAAAGCGATATGGCTCTGTAACAAATATGTATCTACTCCGGTACTTACTAATCTTGATGCTGTACAGTTTAAAAGTTACTATTTTTATTTCAAATTCTGAGGAAAATGTAACTATTTTTCAATTAAGAATGGAAAATAAATATTTTGAAAGGAGGGAGGGTAAGAGTTTGTCATTCATTCTCTTCATATATTTCCTATGTATTTTATTCTCAATTTAAATTAGTTTTCTTCAAAAGTATTTATAATAAATAAACTAAACCATTTTCTTAAAAATCTGTCCCAAAAATTAGGGTTTTGATATTCTTTCTCCCTTCAGAAAGATATATGTATCTGATGGAATTAAATCCAAAATTATTTTAGAATACATGAAAGTTGGAGCCCAGCTGTGTTCCCTGGAGTTTTTATTCCAACTGCAGTTAAATTCAAAGGAAAATTTGTTTTTCTTTATTTGGAACTGAAACAGGCCCACAGTTTCACTTTCAATAAGTATATGGAAATCAATATGCTGTAATGTAGTTTATGCTGTTTTTCAGTTTCCATCTGCTGCCTTCCATTGCATCTTTTTGTGAGTGACAGCATAATAATTGCTGTACCAATTAATGCCCTTCCAATCCAACTGCATCATTACTGCAAAATAAATGTTTTGCTTTGTAGCAGTTTGTCCTGCTATGAAACTTTGCTTTAGTTATTCCAATCATCTAACAGCAGAAAAGGAAAAGCTGCTTTGTCATCAGTAGCTCAATAGAAGACACTGTATATTCAATACAGAGACTTGGCAGAATTTTAACCAGTATCAATTTATAAATAGGATAGCAGCAATCATTTATTTTCTGCCTTAAATGAAAGTATCCTTTTTGATGCAATAATAGCCACTTAACTGATTTGAGACTGAAGTAGGGGGGTTTTTTGGAGAAATTTTTTTTCCTTTATCCAGAATAAAATATGAAGTCTCTTTCTTTGCAACAAAAGCTCTTAGAGGATAAAAGCTTCCATCTGAAATAAGCAGCATAAAAATTTAATTCTTTTCAGTAAGAGTTTAATTTTCCCTGGTGGGATTTCAGTGCATAGTTACAGTGCCTTTCCCACTCTGTCCTGTGTCCTAACAAAAATGCTGCAAAGAATATCAGAGGTTGAAGCACTTTGAGACAAGTTTCCCCATTCAAACAATATCCTTAGTACAATCTCTGGGCCTCCTCTGGCATAAATAGGAGCTTTCACTGCTGTTGCGAAAGTCCTTGGAGAATACACATCTAGATTAAAGACTGTACTAGTTTTGGGAACTTTTCTGGCTCAAGAGTTGCGTTTAGTCCAATGAGAATTGTGTGAGGAAACAACACAGAGCTAACTCCTTCTTACTAACGTTTCATTCTTGAAACATCTGTTAGCTAATTGGGTTTTTTCCACCTTCTTGCGCTATCCTGTTTTGCAATGATAAAATCTCATCTGTTTCTGTTTCCCTGCTTCCCAGGGTGTTCTGTTTATTGTGAACAATAGAATTTTCCAATTAATATTTCTAAAAAGAAACAACTGCTTTACAATGGAGCAATTGATTCACTTTATTTATTCTTAGCTTGCACTGATTGATTCATAGAAATTTCTTTTGAGTACAAGTTTTTCTGTAGCATTTATAGAAACATCTATAGCAATTGCAGAACTCTTGGAATCGTAAAGTCTCAGAGACTCCCAAATACAAAACAAAATACTAATACAGACATCCAATTGGCTTTAATTTAATGACTTCAATTTTGTGCTCATAATCTTAGAAATGGAAATACAAAATTTTATTTTCAAAAACAAATTTATTACGCTTACCCAGAAAAATAGAAATGCATTAGAAGTACATCCTTTTGTTTGTAAAGTCATCTATTCAGAGGTTAAGAAATCCCAGATGAAAGCTTGCTGTGCAGCTGCAAATATCTTTATTTTTACCTAATGGCTATCTCATATAAAGTAATTAAAGACCTGCAACAGAAGCTGAAACACAGGAGCCTCTGGTTCTATTAATTTTTAATCACTGTACTGCAGAAACATAAACTTATATTAGATCTCGGATGGGAAAAGCTCAGTCATGGGGTTTCAAAAGTGCTCCTGCATGAGAGCTGTGAGCAGTCTGGTGGCCATGGTGGCACATTGCTCACGGGTCATCATTTGCCAAACAAACCATCTGGCAGGGAAACCAGCCTGAGAAAAAACCTGCCATCTCTTCCCCTTGGCTGCTTGTTGCTGCTCCTCAGCTTTGCCAGCACAGAGATTTGTGGGGCTCTTGCAAACCAGGTGACCAAAGTGCTTCAGTCTGCAAAGCAGCTTTGCGGTCTCAATGGCTCGACTGAGGGACAGTGAGCAGCAGTGTCAGCACAGAGCAGAAAGGGAATGCTTTCAGCTGGTTTTCCACAGAAAGTGTAATGTTGAACCTTACCCACAGGCAGAGGGGAATTTTAACACAGGACTTGAACATCAGAGATGAGTGCTCTAACCAATGAGCATCAGATCAGAATCCCTTGAATTCTTGTATTTGAAAATAAAAGAGTGACCTTCATTTCATTTAGGTTGGCACCTGCCTTCTGGTTAAGAATTTGAATTCTGAATCTAAAACAGAAACATCTCCCAATAAGCAGCAGTAAGGGAGCTGTTAAAGCTTATCCCTGGATCTCTTCTCTTCTTTTTTTTTTTCCTTTTCATTTAGCTTAGTACTGCAAGTTTTTTCTCAGAAGTTGTGATCGATCTACTTATATGTACATCAGTCACTGCTGTTACTAGGAAACCATTGGGTTTTTCCTCTAAAGAATTGTTATAAATAAGCACCATGCCATGAAATAAGATCCTTGTGTATACTTCCTCTGATTCCAACATAATTAAGATCAGGAAAAATCTAATTTAATGTAATTTACTGGGTTACATTAAATTTTCTTGATGGATCATTCATACCTAATTGCTTTGGACTGCAGCTTCATTGCATTCTATAATCCTGAGAGTAAATTTGAGTAAAGGATGAAGCAGGCTGAATAATACTCATGTTTCCAAGGTCTTGTCCTAGAACAGAAAAAAACCCAACTTTTCCTCTGTAAGCCATGGGGGAAAAAACCTCTCCCAGCTCCATTGGTATCTTCAGGTCATAAAATCTGTGTGAATCAAATTCATCTTGTGCTGACTTCAGAAGAATTGCAGGGAAGAGTTGGTTTTGTGTTCTTAAAAGCAGCTGCGGTACCAAAGAGCTGCAAAATCCACAAACAGTATTCTTATTCTTCTTCTTCTCTCTTAACCTTTTAAGGCCCAAATGTGACTGAAGCAGGAAACTTAGAAAGCTGTGGAACTTTAATCCTTCACTGCAAAAACTTTACTTGTATCTTTGGTTTCAAAATCCTAACTGCTGACATAAATTGTAACTTTGGAGACACAGCAGTACCTAGAGCTCCATAAGACTGATCAGCTGTATGAAGTTTAAAATAATATTTGGGAATGAAAATAAAAGGATCTATTATAATGTAGAATTTCCAGTATGTGATATGCTGAATTTTAACAAAAAGCTGAAAAGTGCCTTAAATTTTGGAAATTTACTACTTAGCAGTCTTAAGTCCACTTGGAACCTTTTGGACTATTTTTTTTATTTTGCCACCATCATTTTCTTATTCATTTATTCAAGTATATTAACATAGTTAATTGGGTTTTTTTTAAATATAATTTGAAAGTAAATATATTGCCTAGATCCATTCTTTCCAAACTCGTAACTTTTCTATTACCCATAGCTCTCCCATTTCATTTGATTCAATATCCTCTATTTTTTTGTTATTATTTTCATAGATTGATGTCATACTGTTCAGCTTGAACCTCAACCAGACATCTTAGACCTCTTGGCTCTGTTAAGTGTGCTGTCTCTCTTCTATTTCACTACATATCCTAGCAGCTAGGAAGGAAGAGCTCTCCTCCTTAAACTCTTTGGCTACAGAATGGCAAAAACTAGCCTGTTGTGGCATTTAGCATCTACAAATTTTCCTTTACAGAACAGCAAGGGATGTGTTGGCTTTTGGAAATGAAAGACCTGAATTTAATTTCCTTTTTAACTCTCATAGATTCAAATTCATCTTCTACATTCTAGGACATTGCCTAAATTCCGTGGCTAGAAATTAGTGTATTAGGGACACTCTTCATCACTGTATTAAAGCTACACTATTGTACAAAAGTGGATTTAAAATTAATTATACAAGATACAGCAGATGATGCAAATAGGCCTGAGTTTAGGAACTCTGTGGTTAGTAAGTCTCTTTACTAAGTGCCCATTGTCACAGGGATCGTTTTATGCTCTTTGGATAAAATGCATTAAGAAAATGAAGGAAAGTTATACCTTGACATATTTTACTTATCTTTATTAGTAGGAAAGAGAGAAATTTTACGTAGGAAATCATGTGCCTGGTTTAGCAGCCCCTTATGACATTTAAAATACATATAATTGTGTTTCTGGGTAAAGAGAAAGCAAAATCTTACCTCCTGAGAAGGAAATGAGGCAGATTTGCAACAAAAAATTAAAATCTAGAATCATTCGTCTTCTCATGTTTAGGTTTGCATTAGATTAAGAAATAAAGT
This sequence comes from Melozone crissalis, assembly GCF_028551555.1. Classification (NCBI taxonomy): domain Eukaryota; kingdom Metazoa; phylum Chordata; class Aves; order Passeriformes; family Passerellidae; genus Melozone; species Melozone crissalis. Next base: position 26,975,331 of record NW_026535820.1, read on the forward strand.
GACAGTTGTTGTGATGTAATCCCAAATAAAAGTAAAAAAGTAATAAAGGCCTTATATAATATCATTATTGAAAGTTGGTTAAAGCAATAAAACCTTTAAGACTATTCACAAACATTATCAGCTACTGTGTAGCTCAGAGCTCACAGTCACCATAAGCTTTAGTTCAGTTTGATGCAAAAGCTTCTTGAAGCAGAAAACATTTAAACCTTTCATCTCAGCCAAGTTTTGGTAGCCAATGTCAATTTAACCCCATGAATAAAGAATAAAAATACACATTAAAAATTCATCCTTCTTGCTTGTGCTTTGAAACTGATTTTAGGATCATTAACATGCCGCTGGGAATTCAGATTCTGGTTTTACTGTCTTCAGTGTCACTAAGGTGTACCTTCTATTCCATTTTTCATTTAGTTGGATTTTTTTCTCTCTTGGTCCCAGCATTGGTCTGATAGTATCATGTTCAGAGGGAGCCATGGAGTTTTTTCATGAAGTCGTCAGTAATGTGTTATGATCAAACTTTTCCAAATGCAAGTGAGGAAATGTTCTCCCAAGTCCGGTGAACATCATCCTTGGTTCCAGCACTACTGGGCCAGCTGCTAACTGTTCTGAAACGTGTCAGCATGACCTGAATTCTTTAGTATTTGAGTCTATACCATTGCAGCTATTCTTTAATATCTCTGTGGTTGGCATAAAAATATGATTTTGCATTCTTACAGGTAATAAGTGTATTAAGATAGTTTTTAAAGCATTATGCAAAACCATTTTAAATCCAAGTTTCAATATACATTTCCAAAAACAACAACAACAAAAAATTGCATGAAGATATGCATTTTGGAAATTTTATTTTTGTTACTTATTAAATTACAATTTCAAAAGGAAATAGAAGTTAGGAAAATAATCAGGTTACAGAATTGAGTCATCAGGGTTACCTGAGTTTCATCACTGGCTTTTCACATGTGGTTTCCCATCTTGCTGATTAAAGCAATGGTTATATGAGATTCACAAGGTCATCTGGAAAAGAGCACATCCTGGCACATCCTCCTCCTAAACACTATTCTGCCACGTGCACCGTATCCCACTGCCAGTTCCTTTTGGAATTACAGTGGTGTGCTGTGCTTACCTGACAAACTGGCATCATGTTCAAAGGACAGTAAGTAAATGAAGTGGGATTTGTGGAACTAATCCCTTTGAAACCCCTGGCATTACCTTCATGGGAAGCGCTTCAGGTAAAAAAGATGTGCACTAGTTATTTCTGAGCCATAACTGACATCACTAAGACTTATTAAGTAGAAAATGCACAAATACAACACTGAAGTTTGAAATAGTAATGTTACAGGGCTTGCAAGGGTCTTCAGGGTGAAGAGAGAGGCGAGAATGTTGACCTCGTGTTCAGAAGGCTTGATTTATTAGTCTACGATATATATTACATAATATATAACTATACTAAAAAGAATAGAGAGAAAGTTCTCAGAAGTTAGCTAAGCTAAGAATAGAGAAAGAATGAATAACAAGGGAGCTCTCTCTGATTCTGCCCCAGAGAGAGCTCAGTCTTTGATTGGCCCTTAATTGTACACATCCAACATGGGCCAACCACAGGTGCACCTGTTGCATTCCACAGCAGCAGATAACCATTGTTTACATTCTTCTTCTGGGGCCTCAGCTTCCCAGAAGGGGAAAAATCCTAAAGAAAGGATTTTTATGAAAAGATGTCTGTGACATAGTAATTGTGACCCTAAATTATATCTGAGTTGGGTCTGGGGCCTTTTGCCTTGGCTGGGAATCTGTCAGCCACCTTAGCCACAGGGAATACCCTCTTCTGCAGCCCCAAAAGGACCCAATGAAGCAACTCTGCTCTCCGGGCACCGTGGCCCTGTGGGACAGTAGGAAGCTAATCCACTGGAGTCTGTGTCCGTGGTGAAAAGCTTCAAAGCCCACTTAGATCCTGCGTGTTCATGTCTCTCCCCGCTCCAGGTCACAGCCTCGGCTCAGCGAAGGTGTCCCGGGCGCAGACCTTTCCCAGCTACCCGTCGGAGCAGGCCGAGGAGCACCAGCAGCCGCTGTCGCTGGCCAGCAGCTACACCTTCAGCTACGGCTCGGGGCTGGTGCAATGACAGCCGGGGGCTGCACATGGACAGCTGAGCCTGGAGCCTCCCGCCAGGGCCGGGGCGCCGCCGGCCCCCTCTGCACCCGCCATTTGCCGTGAACACTGACGCCGAGCAGCTCCAGCCGGGGCGCCGCCGATGCGGGACCCTGGAGAGGCGGCTGCCCCGAAGCAGAGGCTAAGTCTTTATTTATTTATTTTGCCGTTCCTTTTGTCGATATGTCCAGAAAGGAGGGGGTTGGGGGGTTGGGGGGAGGGAGGAAGGGGGGACACGTCTGTGTTGTAAGAAAGTGGTGGAAACAAATGAAACTGTGTTGGTTGGTGTGAAGGTTTCTGCATGACCGGAGAAGGTCCCTTCTGGGGCTCCGCTGCAATGGCACGTTTGACACTGGGGGCCTTCCTTCCCGCCCCCACCAGCAGGACAGCCTGTCTTCACCCACAACAACCTCTGTAGGTCCTTGCCACAGCCTGCAATTCCCGCTGGAGGCACTGAAATGTCACCTACTCAAGATGTGGCATCAGTGCTGTGAGGGTCACCTCCAGATCCGAGTGGGTTCACCCACTGCCCTAGAGGGTGGTTGGGTGTTTTTTGAGCCAGGCATCCACAAATACTGGAGCAGCAGGCTGATATGTTTTGTTGGGAATAGGGTTTGGTGCATCAAGGTAAGGTTATTGCCTGGTCCAGCTCTAATCTTAAATTCCTGGGGCACAAATTCATCCCTTACACGTGCAATTTTCACCATGCCCCTAAGAGCTGTGAACGTCCCTATCAGCAGCACAGTCTAGTCCTCAGAACTGCTGCAAAATCCTCTTTTTCACAAATTATTTAGGTAGCCATCCCTGCAAGCCTAACTTTAAAAAGCGGGAAAACTGTTCCTCAAACAAAAAAAGTGGGCACTTGCCCAGCTGGCAACTGCCCGTGCCACAGCTGGGCCAGACATGGTAGAGCTGAGCTCTGGTCTTGTCTTTCTGGTCAGCGTTACTTTGATTTTCTGTGTTTCCTTCTCAGATTTCTGTTCTAGATGCACATTGTATCTTGTATGATCATGTGTCAAGCATCTGTTTACTCTCAAAAGGAGGATGAGTACCTCTCAATGGAGATTTCTGTCTTTGGAAGACGTCTTTAAAAATGAACTGTAGTAGATGTTTGTAATCAGTAATGAGGGAATAAGTTGGAAGGCATACCTGTAGGTGGGGAATGAATTTTATCTATCCTGAACATTTAGATTTTTGTAACTGTTATCAAATATTTATGTACTTCTTGTGATGCCCTGAAATGTTTGAAATTGTGAGGAAAAAAATTTGCCCTCTTGTATGATCTGAGGAGCCTTGTGTTCTGTTCCCAGTGTGAAACTATTGCCATGATTACCAGAGGAATTCAGTTCATTGGTTGTTTCTCAGGAGAGGTTGAGGAAATGTATCAAGGAGGAGACACATAGACTCTTTTCCAATGAAACAATCGGTTTTATGTACTATAATTTAACAGGAAAAGTGCTGTTGGGTTGTTTTATATATGCACATTATATATATATATGTATTAAAAGGTATGGAAGAAACTTCTGCTTTTGATTAAACATTTACTGATACGGTATGGTCAGCTTTTCTCCAACCATTTTCCTGGCTAAGAGACCTTGCAGACTTACAGCTTTCAGTGAACGGCTGCTGAATAAAAAAGCTTTGCGATCCACTTCAATGAAACAGTTCTACCCCACCACAATCACCTTTATTTGTTTTTTCTGTTTTTCCTCGTCTCATTCACTACCTCTTTTCCTTCTCACAGTGCTGCCATACTCAGGAATAGAATGGCTCCCTGCAGAGAGTATTTTGATGAGCTGAAATGAAAAACTGCTCTCCCACGCTGTCAGGGCACTGTACCTAGGGTGCTCTCAGAGCTGTACCCATCAAGGAAGCTTCATTCACACTTTCATTTAAGAAAAAGATTCAGTTGACATTTTGCTTAGGGAAATTTTCCAATTTGCAAGCTTTGAATGTGAAATTTGATACAAAATGGTGATGATGTAATTCTGTTACTCAGTGCAGCTTTGCCAAATATTTGCCTTTTGGGGAAATGGTCAATTATTTTTATTCCTTTGCAACTGGGATTCTTCCACTTGCCCTAAAATTAAATATATTTTCTTTGAAACTCCTTAAATTAAGTTTTCAATACGTTCTACAGTTTCAATGCAGTTTTCAAGTCCAAGTAACTTTCTTCCTCATGACTTAAATACCAGTCATTCTACATAGCCCAAAAGTGGGGAAAAGGCAAAACAGGAGAATATGCTTTATAGTTCCAGTGTCCATATACTTTAATAACCTATCTAAATCCTCAACCTAGTACTTCAACTAGAAACACTTTAACCTAGTACTTCAACTAGTATTTCTATAAAAAGCATAAGATCTATATAATGTTCTCTTCTTTTTTACTGGGGAGCAGTTGCTGTCTGTGGCTTTGTCTTCCTATGCAGTACCTGAGTATTGTCAAGTCAATGAAAACATAGATGCTATTTTCAAAGAAAACACACCAAGAAAGGGATGGAAGGGAGAATTATAGCAGTTTTGGCTATATATATGGCCATATATGTGAGTTTTACTAAATATTTTGCTTTCATTGCATAATGCAACCATCCTCTCAACTCACATTTATAAAATACCTGTGGGGTCTCATACAATACACAGAAAATTGAACAAAGCTGCAGAACACAAGCAATCTATAGCAAATCTGACCTGTTGGGAACCTGTTTCTTGTAGAGACCAAACACAAGCACACTAGGATTGGAAAATAAGGATGCAACTTTACAGTGTACTGTAACACAGTCTAAGACAGCTGGTAACCTGAAGCACAGAAGTATTCAGGAGCCAGTGGATGCTGCCACTAGTGCCACTCCAGAACAGCAGATGATATCACTGTGACGCTGATGTATTCACACAGTTTCCACAAATGTTCCTCAGAAAAGCTCCACGAGAATCAGGCAGACATGTCACAGCAGTGTGCCAGAAAATTCTGTTCTCGTGGAATTGCTTTAAATCCTGGCACATGCCTGTTGCTAACCTAAGCGATGGCCACTGAGACTACTTTGTACAGCTCCTAGTGCTTCCACCAGAAGGAAAACTCTCTTTTGGAACACGTAGTAGAGCTGCCTGCCTAGAGACTACAGTGGCCTTTAAATAGACCCAGGGACCCCACGGGACCTTGTTCCAGTCTCGGCTTTCCTCCTGTGCAAGGCACACAGACTACTCCTGACCCCGGAGTTGCTCTCTGTTTTCAGCTAATGAGCTGTAAAGGGATGGAGGGCAACAAAATGTCTTCAGTGGTAACCAGGTACAGCTGGTACAAATGGAACAGCATTAGTACATGATAAAATAAAAGAAATAAAATAAAGCTTCTGCTTTTATTTCTGTTTCAGAGGATGTGATATGAAAATATAATTGTAACCGTGATTTACATTTTTTTGAAATCACCCTTTGATAACAATATATTCACCCCTATGAACCAATAACACATGGCATTACTAAATATAGTTACTAATATATCTTTACTGTGAATATTATAGATTGATGCATGCTGGTACTTTTGATTTTGAAGTCACTTGGTGCAGAAAAGGTGAAATTGAAAGAGACCGCTAATAAATCATCAAATGGTGCTAAGGAACTTGAATAGTCCCATTTTTTAAACAGCCACATGTCATTATTTATAGTTTAAACTATCTGTGAGTACACTCCTTTGAAACAGTTTCATCTGCCCATGTGAAAGAGAAAGGAGAATCTCTTGTAGCAGGGACTTTGCTATTTTACTGAGTAAATATTCAGACATTACTTTTTGTGTCAGATACATGGTCACATGTATCAAGTTCTGTCTTTGGGAGGTTTTGCTGTGCTTGTTTTCTTCTTTTTTGGTTCCACAAAAGCTACAAGTAAAACTTGAAAATGTATTGACAAACCAAAGGAGTGTGTCCAGATATTGACAATAGCTGCTCTCTTTTGTTTTGTCAAAAGTCTACCGTGACATTTCGGTAAAATACTTCATTCCACAACACACATATAGAAATCCTGTTGGGATGCAGAAAACTATAATCAAGTTTTGTTCTAAGTTAATAAGACTTTGCTGGAAGAAGGGTTGAAATTGAGTGTCTGAGGGCAAAAGTGTTTTAAAGTGCTCTCTATAGCAATAATTTAAGTACAAAATACAGCCTTCAGGCACCCATTTATTTAGAAGTTGCTAAAGTGCAGGCAATCTGTGACGACCCTTACCTGCTTATGGCAAAGAGAAAAAAAGGTCAATCGTTAATCATATCTATGTACTGCATTTATCAGAAAAGGAATTAACTTCATGCTTGCTCAGCTTTCCAGTCTAAAAGGCAATACTGTGAGGAGTAGGGTTTTTTGAGATATTTGATCTCTAGAACAGACAAAGACCATCAGCCTGCAGCATATAAACCTCTACCCAGACTTAGTTCACCAGCCACATGTGCTAGTTTTCATCTGGTAACCTAGAAACTGCAGGGTGGTTTTCCATTAGAAAATATAACTGTCCTGAATGGCTGTGCATTTTAGCATGAAATATAGAATTATTTACAAAATACTAAAGAGGAAGGAGTAATGAGTTCCAATTAATCTCTGTTTTAGTGTTTAATATCAGTGTATTTTGGCTCTTTTTTATACCTACTGCAAAGGAGTAAGTGTGGCTTTTATCCACACATGGAATGGAGTGAACAGTGGGAAAAGTGTGAAAAGTTGCTCTTTGATCACGAGAATAGATCCAATAGCACTGGAAAATTTCATTTTTCCATACATCATTCAAATACTTGTGACTCTTTCCAAACACACTTATTACACAACAGGATATACTAGAATTTTACAGTTTTAACTACAGAGAACTCGTCAAAATTCCTGCCTGTGTTTTGTAAGTAGAAGATAATGACTGTGCAACACCACTGTAGTGACACAATTTTAAAATCTAAGGGCTGGATATATGAATTCTGCAGTTATAAAATCTTGCTCTACATGAAGGGTGCAGGGTTCCTTCTTGATATTATAAATAAATGCTTGTCACTTTTTATTTTAGATAAAAAGGTGAGGTATATTGGAAACAAGGATAAGCTTATAGTGGAATGGAAAAAATCTCAAAGAATATTGACTCCTTTGTTGTAACAAGAAGTTTATCTCCCTGTTCAGGTCCTAAAAAGACAGTAACAGGTGATGGGTGAAGGTCTTGTGTATTCAGCAATTATTTAAATTGCATTGTGCTTAGAAACCTAAATATTAGTATCTGTTGGCAAAGTGGTGCTGTTGAAGAAAATGGAAGTTTCACTTTGCAAGGATTTTTACAAGCTTATGCAGCTCAAAAGATTTTTACAGAAACAATTAAAACACATATGAAAGTAACTGAGGTTTAAGTATTATTAAATATAATTAAAGCATTTGACAATGTCCATATTTTTATGAATATTGCTAGCTGTAATGGAGACAATATTTCCTTTTAAGCTGAATGCAAACTCAGAAAGTAATAGGTTCTCTAATAGGAAAAAGTTAATATCTTTAAACATCACATTTAAAGTCCCAAAGAATGAATTTCATTGGGTTTTTTGTTGCTTTGATGCAGAAATCTTCATGAAGTTCAACAGATTTACTACATTCTCTTACAATCCTGAGATTGTCAAGTGCATTAATATATTTTACAGTAGATTTTTTCCAGTGAGAATATTTGACATGAATGAAATTAATTTTTAATCAGCTGACACATTGTTTTCAGTCTTTTTAAAAATTGTATGATAGCAAGTCAGAATGGGATAGAAAATAGCACAAAATTAATTGGCTGGTTTGGCAATTCCATACCAATAAGCAAAATAAGGGTTTCAGTTAAACATTTATTCTCATCACTGCTCCAATACTTCAAACAGAATAAATGACATAAAATAAAATTTTCCTTATGGATGTTAATTGTCTCATTTCCTGAGTTTCCATAGATGATCAGCTGTGGCAGGAGATATCCAGAACTGCTTTTTTGAAATTGGTCTGATTTGAGATGGTTGCGAGGAAAAACAGAAAATATTAAAAAAAATAGTGTTATGACTTCTTACCGAAGAATGATACATGCTAACCTTTTATTTCTTTGAAAATCATCACTATGAAAAGGTAGAGAAATTTATGAAAGGAAGTGAAGAATGTGGTAAGAAACCAACAAAATAAAACCAGATTCTGTAATCTTTAAAAAGATTAGGAGAAATTGGCAAACACTTAGGCGCACAGGAGTGGCCATGTTGAGCACAAAACTCTTCCCCATAGCATTCAATTTCTCCTTCATCACATCAGGAGCTGGAAACAATGTCCTGTGCTCAGTCTGATTCACAGCTTCTTTACAAAGCATGATGGGCTCATTTTCCCTTACCTGGCTGGAAGAACAGAGTACCAGTCTGCCTGACACCCATTATGCAATATAGAAAAAAACAGTATTTTGCACAATGCACTACCAATGTTATCACACAGCTTTATGGAGCTCACTGCAGCCAGGTATTGTCAAAAGTATAATTTAGAATATTTCACAGCTCATTGAGTTCTGTGTGATCTGTGTGATATCTTCCTTTATGATCCACAAAAATACATACAGAGGTGCTCAACCTTTTTTCTTCTAATTTCAAAATGTTCTGACAGAGTTCTGTAGGAAGGTTCCTCCCATTCTAACATTGTTGGGTAAATTATAGACATTTCAAAGAAAATAATAAATGTCTGCTTAAGACAGTTTTATTTCAGAGGGAAAAAAGAGTAGTAAAAGAGATTAATTTTAATACATGCAAATATTTCTAACATACATTCCTCTTTTCAAATACATATATAGACATCAGCACAAACAGAGAAAAGTATTGAAGAAAAAAAAAGATACTGTGCTTTTGTTTATGTCTTAGTATGATAAGCTATTGATCACTTAAATAATTTTATAAAATTTACTGGCTAATGCTACAAATTAATTATTTAGTGTACCAATCTAATTGAATAAACTGTTAAGACAGGTGTTAAATACCCTTTAGAACCACTGAGATGCTTTTTTTGTAATATTACGAAGTTGTCTTTTTAAGTAAGCGTAAGGTTAGAAGAAATGTGTCAGCCATGGCTAGTAATTCATATTAATTATTTTATATAACTATACAGGCTAAAAATGTGGATAGTGTGGAAATAATCTTTTGAAATGTGTGTTAGATAGCTTTGTACATTTCCTTTGATATTTCTAGCTCAAACATTATATCCCAAGTTATATGTAGGGATATATAAGACTATAGCACAGATAGTAAGGGAAATCTGCAGCTTTATAAATCAAGCCTTATCAGGGCCAAGAAATTAGAACAGAGGCACTAGTCAGGCCTGAGGCATTGTGGCAGCCTGCCCCAGTAGTATCTGACACACAGCTGAGGCTATATCACCGTTCCTGAGACGCCCCTGATTTAAAGGAAATGTGGGCACCCTTATCACTCGTTTATTCCATGATTATCTAGGTGCTTATCTCTCTCATACTCTTCTCATAACTCTCAATGCATTGTAGTATTAGAAAAGAGCAACAACATAAAAAAAGGTATGGAAAAAAGCAGAGACAAGGACCCTCTTGGTAGAAGAGTGTTCTCCCAAGCCCTGCAGACTCTTCTTCATCCTAAAAATATGAGTTGTTTCTGTGCAGGAGCCCAGCTTCAGAGGGCAGGGGAGAGAGCGTGCTTACTCATCTGATGCAGGCTGGGAGAGAGCTGGGAAGGGTCTCCCATTTCCTGAGTGATTTGGCAGGAAGGATGCTGGATGAGCCAGCATTTCAGGTGGCAGTGAAAAGCCTGGTCCAGTTTAGTGTTTGGAAGACCGCTGTGGGTGTCTGGCCTGGGGGTGGAACCATTTGCCTGAGATATCAAAGGAGCAGTGCTCACCCTGAGCCCACACTTGCCCTGACACCACAGCCCAGCCAGGCACAGCTGTGAGGGTGAGCCTTGTGCTACAGCCCAACAAGGTTCGCCAGGAATGTGTGTGTTTGGGAAATGTCTTTTATGTTGCCTTGCTTACACCTTGAACAATACAGTCTGAGAGCTTGGCAAACAGCTTCTACTCCTGGGGTCTGCAGCCTAAAAGAACATTTTAGTGCCTATCTTGTAGACAGACGGGCTGGTTTTGGATATAACCTTTAGTGTCAGACTTACAAAGCTGTTCAGAGGATTAACTCCTATTGAGCATCTCAGCTTTGAAGGAAATTGCACTAGGGAGTACTCACTGAGGCAGAGTTTCAGCTTCTGTAAATAAATACCATTGATTTGGGCTTTCACAGAGCTCCGTAACAGAGCATATTTAAAGGAGCATGATGCACATAAGATTTAAAAGTAAATTTGAAAAACCAGAGTCCTGGTGCCCTGATATCTTTATGATTACAATAATAAAAATAATCATCCATTAAAAACGAAACACAGAAAAGCACACAAACAAACAAACAAAACAAAGCAAACCACCCCTAGAAATGAAACCAGTAGTGAGATCAATCATCTGAACAATCCTCTGAATATTAAATTTTTCCTTTTTCTGAGGTAAGGTTTCTTATTTGGAACTGTCAGGAGTAAGCTAGCAAATGCTGGTAGCAGCTATACTTCACCTGTTCTGCCTGCTGTGTTTCCTTGGTCCTTTCCTCCTGTCCCCTAGTCCTGGGACAAGACCTGGAGCGGAGGCAGTACAGTATAGTTAGAACTTGCACAGTATAGTTAGAACTTGCTATTTCTGACATTCTCCAAAACATTTAGGTGCCTAGCAGAGAAGATGGGTGGGAATTTAGGTCAGGTGGAGGTCATAAAGAAGGTTAATTGCTGAACTACCCTGCCAAAGGAGGGGGTGTCCAGCTTCCTGTGTTCCTTGGTGGGTCCAGCCCTTAGAACAGTCTGTTTCCTCACTGAATCACTGTTTTACCCCAAGACTCACAGCCATGGGAGAGCAAAAGAAGCAGTATCATGAACATATTACAGTCAGAGAAGTTCTTTAAGGTAAAGGAATCTGTCTAAAATGAATAAAGAAAATAACAGGTTCTAACTTTCACCTTCTTTCATAGACTGTGAGTTTCTTTTCGTCTTGTTGATTCAAACTCTGATGACTGCCTTTCCTACATTCAGAAGTCTTTTTCAAAGAGATGTGAGTTTACACCCTTGAAAGACTTAGTTGTACTATTGATCATTGAATATTCTTTTGAACATTAAATTTAAACATTTCCCTTTCTGACCCAATGAAAAAAATTATTTTTATTATTATGGAAAAGGTTTTACTTCTCTTTAATCTCATATATTCATTTTCAAGTCACACAGATGGTAGTTACCCTAGAATACCCTTCAAGGTATTCAAAACTCAGTTTTTTAATGACAAGATATTTTACTACATTTATTTCCTTTCAGCAAAGTTTCTAAGACCTTAAAAAACCCACGGAACTATTTTACAGTTTAGATGGTATGCTGAGCTGGTTGCTATCCATGGTTGTGTCATTTTGCTTCATTGATTCTTTTTTCCTCCCTCTTAACTATTTGAGCAAGTGATACAGCTTGAAATAGCACAGTAACTGCTCAACATAAAATTTCCAAATTACGGTTGATGGAGTTTATTCAAAACAGTTTTTTAAATTCCAAAAGGAAAGGACAAATCTATGGGAAATATTGAAACTAAGCAGCAATAAACAATGGTTTGTTTGCACTGGAAAGTCTATTTACATAATCCAAACAACAAATATTGGGTCCCAACCTGCCAGACTCATAAAATATTTAAAGAGTTCTAATATTGCATTTCAAATTGAGATTTTGGAAGTTTTGTGTAGCTTGCTAGTTTTTAAACCAATAAGAATATTGATAAGTTTGGGGTTGTTTTCTTTGTGGTTTTAATTTGTCACTTGTTCAGCTGCTGTTCACTGATATTACTATGGTACAAAAATGAAGCTGTTGTTTTGAGATTGTTTTTTGAAAAAAAATAACATATTGTTCTTATTATGCTATGTGTGATGTGATTTTCCCTGTGGATTATCCTACTGGTAGAACTAATATGTTTACAGAATTTGAATTAAAACAGATTACATACCTGCAAAGGAGTGCACTATAGATTTTGTTTTGTCTTCAAAAATAAGCAATTTTTTCAAAAAGACAAGCTGAAAGTACCAAGAGAGAAAAGAAATAAGGGCAGTACCACAAATAATCAAAACAATCTGATATTCCAGATATTTCACTTCAACCTCTCCCTTTTTTACCCTCAGTAAAGCAGGGATGTATTCTGATGGTCTCTAAAAGCAGTAAAACAATACCATCTTCTCAGCCTATGGATGTTTGTGTATCTCCAATTTTGTCTCTCCAAATGAGACCTTCTGTGTAATCAAGTCCATTACATTGTTATTTTTGGATTTTCATTATCAGGGGGACCATAAGAAATGACCCAATGCTACAAGGTTTCATCTGTAAGGCTGTGCACAAGTTAGAATTATCTGCTATGACATTTGATAACTCAGGAAATAAACCAACTTGTTAGTAGTACAGTTCTGTGTATCCTCATCAATTTCACATTCAAGCATTTGTATATCTGAAAACCTTCAGCAAGTGAAATTTAAAAAAAAAATGAACATCCATGGCAACGTGTCCTTGTTCAGGAGTACAGAAAACCAAAACAAGATGTTTTTAATGGTATATGACATTGTGAGCAACTTAAGTTGAAAGGACACTTTAGTTTAGGACTTTAGATTTTTAGCTGAAGTGTAGGATAAACACATGATGCTATTATTGCTCAGATAGTGAAGAGAAGCCTTGTGTCCATGTTATTCTCAGAAGAAACTAGGTCCCTATTTTCCAGTGCACGTGAAGAAAGCTTTCACTGGAGAAGGCTGTGCAAAATGTGCTTTTTGCTGTTAGGCTGTGATGCTCTTCCTAGCCAGCCAAGCAGAACCAGTACCTGATTTGTAGGCAGGCTCATGACGCCTCCACCACTAACCTCTTTCAAAATAAAACCCAAATGAAAACACCAAACACTGTATCCAGCAACGTTTTTACATATGCTTCAAGAGAAAAGTGGAATCAGGTATAGGTGAGCCAGGCACACAGTTTGCAGTATGCTGACATGATTATCAGCCGTCATGGTAACACCTTCATTTACTGGGGTTCTGTCCTCAGTAATTCAGCAGATTTGCAAAAGGCCAAAAGATGCATAGATCCTAATTCTCAGGTCTGCCTTCTAGTTCTGTTTGTTTAAGGATTTATTTTTTTGTCTGTTTGTTCAATTTCTGTGTGATTTCTTTTGTAGGTTCCAGCAGAATATATACGTATGCACACATACAACCACATATGTATGTGTATTGTTTTGTAAATGTTCTCAGTCATGCTTTCTTCTGCTTTGCACCATTTGCTCATATACCTTCCATGTTCTCATTTATTTTTTGCGCAACTAAACCTTATAATAAATTATTAAATATAACCTGACAGTGACAGAGTCTTCCTGTTTTGTTTTCTTCTGGGCATGGGGGGGAATGAGGGGTGAAGGAGTCGGGGAGGAGAGCAGGGGCTACGCTCCAATTGCATCCCCAAAAAGAAAACACTGAAATTGCTGTGGTGAGTGGCAAGAAGCCTGTAAAACCACAAAGCTGTCAGATACCAAGCTGCTGTTCATACTTTTAAATCTAGGTTCAAGGAGCCCTGATAAATTTGCTTTTGTCAGCTGAATAGCACTGTTTGCCCGGCAGCAAAATAACACCTCCTGTGTGGAAAATCATGGGTATTTATTATTCTATAGAGCTCCCAATTTGAGATGCAAAAACCATGAACATAGACAACATCAAACACATTTTCTTTCTCACCCTGTCACATAGGCTTCTCATACACATAGATTTCTCAGACCAAATTAACTTTATGTAAACATATGCAGCTCCATTCTGCATATTAGAGCTGTTCTACAATTGATCCTTAAGAGTCCACCTACTAGGAAAAAGTGTTTCTATTGCAGAAGGACAAATAGTCTCTAATCCTGCATATGAATTAAGGGATAGGGTAACTCTGCAGGCTGCAATACAACACCAGCACAGCCAGGGTCTCATCACTGTCCTGCTGAAGCAGCTCAGGCAGTACCAGCACAGCCAGTTTGACCTTCCACATCTTGCCAGCACAGAGAAAATAAAGTCTATTCTGTAAATAAAAGGCCTGTGCTTTGGTTGCTTCATTCTTAAGAAAGAACTTAATGATCTTTTCTTATGTTTGTGTGAGACGTTTTTGCAGTTGACATAAATCTCCTCTGTCTGCCTGACTGATGATTCTTCTCCTCTTCTTTCTCTGCTCTGTATGCCATGAAAATTGGAAAATTGGATCTTCCATAATTGTTAGAAGGAGGCTAGAAAAACATTAAAAGGAAGAAAAAGAAAAAAGAAAAAAAAAAGAAAAAAAAAAAGTTGAAGGACTTTTCTCAAAGCAGCTACCGCTTTGGAAAAGCAGAAGAATTTTTCTTCAGATGCTGATTTATTATTCAGAAGTATGAAACCATCAATAAAAATGGGATTTTGTCTTCTTGTTTTCTGTGAATACATTTCAGATCCAAGCCATATGAAAAAAGAAGTTGCAGCTTGAATATGCTTCCCAGCTGTCTCACCTCTGGCCCCTGATAAAGCACCAGTGAAATGCCCTCTTCCCCTCACACACACTTCTCAGGTACTGACACAGTCTCTCCTACACCTATCTTAAAACATGAATTATTCTGAAGCTATTGACTATGCTAAGAATTAGTCATTTCATTAAGACAACTAAATTTTACATACAGAACTGGTATGGAGGAAAGGTGGTTTCTGAAGCAAAAGAGCAGTCCTTAACCTATGGCCGCCCTAGGAAGAACTTCATCCCGCTACAAACAGTGACCCAACAGTCAGAATGAGAGAAATCGGCTTTATCAGGACATATTGGCAGTGACATTGAAAGTGGAGCTTGTCACTGGATCATACAGGAGTGAGATCTGAGAGGAGATAGGTGGAAAGGCAGAGTCTCACATCCACTGTGAAAATGGGGTCTCATATCCACCGTGAAACACTCACTTCCCTAAACACACCCCCAATTAAGGGTGTGAAGGGACAAGACAGAAGCAGTGAAATTTCCACTTCTAAACTTCAGGACTTGAATAGGATTATTAAGGGGAAAAAAAAGACTCAGTGTTCCAAAACATAGACTTCTACAATACACGCAAAAAAGGAGATGCACTGAAACATCTATCCTAAAGAACTGTAGTGAAGTGGAACTGGAAAAAACAGATAAGACAAAGAATATCATACAATATGATTTTTTGCCTCAGTTTTACAAGTGATGACTTACTTGAGGAAAAAACAAAAACACAATTAATAAAAAGGCTATCAAACCAAAAGAGGTAATTTGTTAATAACATAGACCAGAGTAGTCTTTAAATGTAGTTGTAAAGCATTAAGGAGTATTCATCAAAAAATAATGAATAGTAGTAATCGTATTTTAAAATCTTCAATTTTTCCTGTCTATATAGCTTAAGATTAGACTATAAGATTCAGGGGATATAAAGAATAGACACAGAAGAGAAAGAGCTTAATAAATACACAGGGCAAACCATGAGAAAGCTCCATCTCAACAGGTGACCTTACCCAGACCTGAGTACAATACTTTCGATAAAGCATCTGTGATCCTCCTTTCTGAAGACATACATTTAGTCTGAAACATAGTGGAGGAAACTGCACCATACATGATAGTATAGTCTAAAATGTCTAATTCCAATATAATGCTGATGTTGCTTACTTTCCCACTGAAACCAATAAATACAATAAAATTCCAGGTAGGCTTGCAAGCTGCAACATGCATGAGCTTAGCACTGTATCATAAAAGCCTGAAAAGGCCCTTTGGTTTGGGGAAACCCTAATATGTTCCCCGAAATTCCAGCAGCATCATATATTGTGGTAGGGGAAGGAATACATCTTCTGCTCACTATTTTTTCCTTTGGAAGAAGAGAGATTCTTGACCTGAGTACTAGAGATATTTGGCAGGGAATACAGCAAACTTAGATAATGGTTTAAACCATTAATTTGGATTCAACTGGAAATCTCGAACATTAAATCAGAGGACAAAAAATGCTAGAAGATGTAGGAAACTTGAAGATATCACCTGTCTTCTGTACACAAAATAGGAATAACAATGCCTAGCTTGATGTTGTTCCTGACAAATCACCCTTAACATGTTGCTTCAGCTAATACCACAGTAAGCATTTAGCTGACAAAGGAACTTGAGTAAGCCATTTGTTTTCCCAATGTGAAAAAAGGAAAAAAAAACCAGTAAATGTCACTTTTTCATAGGCTCTAAAAGTGATAGGTTTTTTTCAAGTTTAAAATATTGGTGAGAAAATTCAATTTTTTTGTATACCTTTTTTTTTGCTGGTTCTGAGTGGGATAGTAGGATGAGCTGTTAACACATCCATCCTTACCTGCTTCAGTATATTATGCAAATTGATTTGTTACTCACTTTTTTGTGATAAGCAGTGGTGATGCAGAAGATCAGTAGGAAATCTAAACCCAAAACAGCAGCAGAAATCCTTTCAGCTAGGTAGGTAATAAACCATTTGCGATCCCAAGCTGCTAAAATATGATTTCAATAAATAGAATTGGTGATTTGTAAAAATATAAATCAGCATGAACTTTTTTGTTACAAACTAAGCTGAAAAATCAATGATTATATAAAGACATTATTCCATGACAGCTCATGCTCAATATTCAGACTTTACAGCAATTTCCTCATTTCTAAAATGCCTTTGTTATGCTGAAGCAGCTCTTAACAAAGTTGTGACTCGAATGACCAAAGATGAGTGAACACAGCACAGTGATATGAAAAAAAAATAGCTATACTTTTTATAATCCTTTTCTGTTTCCTTCCCTCCTCAGTGAGAAAGCAGTTCATACATAAATTACTCAATATATGGTTAGTGAAAGTTCTCAATCTACTTAAGAGAATGTTCTTGGCTAACACAAAGCTGTGAGGAGTGGCTGACACCCCAGAGGGTTGTCTGAAAACTGCCCTACAGGAGGACCTCAGTGGGTTGGAGAGATGGGCAGAGAACTGTCTGGAATTCCATGAGGGCAAATGAAGAGTCCTGCACCTGGAGAGAAATAGCTCAACACACCAGTACAGGCTGGGGCTGATGTGCTGGAAAGCAACTCTGCAGAGAAGGAAATGGGGATCCTGGGGGAGAGCAAGCTGTCCATGAGCCAGCAGTGTGACCTTTTGGCCAAGAAGGCCAATGGGGTCCTGGGGTGCATTAGGAAGAGCATTCCGGCAGGTCGAGGAAGTGATCCCACCCCTCTACTCAGCCCTAGTGAGGCCACATTTGGAGTGCTGTGTCCAGCTCTGGGCTCCTCAGTGGAAGAGAGACATGGAGCTCTGGGCGTGGGTCCAGCACAGGGCAACAAAGGAGATCAAGGGGTTGGAGAGTCCCTTTTATGAGGAAAGGCTGGGGAAGCTGGGCCTGTTCAGCTTCGAGAAGAGAAGACTGAGAGGAGACATCATCAACGTCATGGAATCACAGAATCAGCTAGGTTGGGAAAAATCTTTGAGATCATCAAGTCCAACCTGTAAGTATCTGAAGGGAGGGTGCCAAGAAGATTAATGAATCCAGGCTTTTCTCAGTGGTGTTAAGCAATATAACAAGAGGCAATAGGCAGAAACTTATGCACAGAAAGATCCACCTGAATATGAAGAACTTATTTACTGTGTGGGTGCCCAAACACTGGGACAGACTGCTCAGGGAGGCTGTGGAGTCTCCCTCACTGGAGTATTCACAGTCCTGTGCCATGTGCTCCAGGATGACCCTGCTGGAGTGGGGAGGTTGAACCAGTTGACCCACTGTGGTTTCTTCCAACCTGACCCTGTGGTTCTGTGATTGTAAAGGCTGTCCCATAGCAGACACCAAAAAATCATTCAGTATTTCCATGGGCAGCAAGTTATTTTTCAGAGTATCAGGAAGATCATCTCAATGCTCAAGAGATTCTCTGTTCAATACTGCATGCAATGGTATCAGTTGTTTTCTGCTCCAATTTAAAAAAAAATCTGTTTTTAACAAAAAAATTTCACAAAAATTTCTCCTGTTATCATCCACCTTTTTTTAATCACCTAGTATTGTACCTGCCTTGATGACGGATATCACGAAACCTGCCCCATTTGTCCTAGCCCAAGTAAAAAGGCTTTCTTTGAAAACTGCAACCTAGGCAGGAAAAGTTAAACTTATAGTAGCTGTGCTTGAAATGCATTGATTTCTTTGGAATGGAGTCATATCTTCAAATGAAACTAAATAACAACCTGTAATAACTAAAGGTAGAGACAGACAAGAAAATGGCTTCGAGGTGTAAGCCGATTTATTCTTATAGTGCTCAAGTCTGTGGTGAGGTAATACTTATTTTTTAGGTGAAAAGCATTGGAGAAAAGAACAGAGGTAATATTATCAAAGTCACACAGGTAATCCACAGCTCAAACTCTCAGCTGTTCATTGGTGAATAGGAGCTAAAATCTGTCTTCATGTGTACTCTCTCTTTAATGTTCTGCTCACTCTACAATGAAACCACAGCTGCCCTGAAGTGCTTCCATTGGGGTAGACAAGTTATGTGCTTAGTTCACAGGGAAAGGAAAGCAATCAGTGCCACTAATGACAGTAATCCAAGCCAATCAGCTGCTGAGCCATCACCAGATGGCTTTCCTCTCCGGGATCAAAAAGGTTCACATCTTCTTATCTGGCTGTCCTAAATTCCACATGAGACTTGCTCAGGTACGTCTCTTTTGTATTAATGTGTTTATTGGAAAGGATAACAAAAAATACTGATTACAGAAGAGTCTTATCCTTGAATCCAATGCTATTTTACTGGAAAGAACAAAGAAAGAAAATTCTCTCAGAAGTTTACACTAGTGAAGGCATGTGACACTATAGAGAAGGCTGCCTGATAGCACAAACCAACACCTTTTGTGTTATCACCATGTATGAAATCACTCTACTGCAGAATGTCTTCAGCTCATGAGTACTTTAAATGACAGAATGGTTCATATACCTACCTCCAAATTCAGGAAAAATTATAATGTCTTTTTTGACCAGCTGTTATGCTACCCACCAGAGAAAGCTGCTGTCTGTGCCAGGGAGTACTTACAGTAATACAAAAAAAAAAAAACATCCTAGAAGTAACAAGGGAAAGAAAGAATTTAAATATTTTATTTGATTGTCATCAAGGATGGGTGACTCTGGATAGAGTTGTGGATTTCAGCAGCATCCCCACCCTTCAGTTTAACTGCTCCAGACTTCATTTTTTTCTGAAGCTTCACCTTGAGTTTTATCAGGTCATGGCTATAATCTCTGAGTTAATGAGTTTGAGAGCTGAGATTATCAGCTGCCAGTTAAATATGGATGAGAAAAATCATTAGATTATTTTTCTTTTAACTAACAACAACTGAAACCCATGTTCCTTTTTCCATTTGAAGTGAGCAAAACCTCCCTTAGGCATTTGTTTTCTTTAACTACACAAAACCTTTTGTAATTACTGACTTTAACATCCCAGTCAAGATTTTGCAGAAACATGTCAGAGGCTTGTCATATGTCTCTTTAGTTCTTATGTTCTCAACAAAGGTATTATGCTGACAGGAGGTTATTAAGTATATTTTCAGCATCAGTACAATTTCTGTCAAGTATTAGTATTTCTCTGCAAGTTTGGGAAATTTTTTTGCAGGACACATTTCAACCTTCAGTGCACTAACTTTGGTTTTTGAGGAGAAAGCACTGATGGGCCAGAGAACTGTCTTAGCAAGAAATTCGAACTGCTCTGCCAAGACCTTAATGTATTTTGTCACATGCCTTGCTGGACTGGCATGTATGGTATCCTAACTGGGCCTCACTGAAATAGTTTTCCCCACAGCTGAAAGGCAGAAATCCAGCATGAATGCATTCGAGCCCAGGGAATGGTGGTTGATTGTGTGGAGACCCACAGAGATGATTTGATACCTAGTATTCATACTCAATGACTTCATGAAGGAAGATTATTTCACTCCTATCCTGGGTCTCCTCACCCCTAACTGCAGTTCTTATTTTCTGTCTGTTTCCCGTGGCCCAGAAGCCCTCTGTCGCCTTCCAGCTCTCAAGGAATGTAGGATAAACCCCAGAGACAGTACAAGTATTTCCCTGCTTTTCATCTGGATGCTGATGAAGATTACGCTACTGTATTCAGCCATGGTGTGATCTCACCCTGAGCACTATGTGCAGTTCTGGGTCTCAAAAATTTAAAAGTAGGTGGAGGTATTTGAATGTGTCCAGAGGAGGGCAGCAAAGCTGGTAAAAGGCCTTGCACAAACTGTAATGTAACCCTTTAAACATGCATGTAAATACAACCACTAACATATTCTTCAGATCTAGTGGCACCACACAAAAGCACCTTTCTGTTTTACTTTGCCTAAGAGAACTTGCTACAAAAAAAAATATTAAATCTCTGAAAATGACTGTGTCTTCAGGAGGGAATAAGTACTTCTTTTTCAGCCCTGCTAATTTTTCAGTCTTTTCATACGACATGTCCCATTCTTTCCCAATCACCTACCAAAACAATATGTGGATTGCAAGTCTGTTTCCTTTCTTCAAAGACTTTCTCAAAGGAAAATCATAGTAAGAAAAGCACAGAAAATGGGTTCAGATGTGGAATCTGGTGTCATGACTGATCTCCAAATTGAAAGAACTTTTAGAAGGAGAGATATGGTGAAGAATTAATCCAAAATCTCTTGAACACATTGTATAGATATGTAATATTCAGCTGTTTCTGTAAGAGTCATCCAACAAGAACTACACTACTTTACAAATGCATTGCTTTAAATGTTCCAGGTTTTGAGGTAAAAAAATATTTGCAGAAGTTCAATTTAACCTGTAAATTCCTGTTTATGGAAAACAACAGTCACAATGTTTAGTGGGATAGAGTGGATAAACTTAGTGATACTGAATTGATCTCATGGTTTCATTTTCACTAGCATTCAAAAACATTAAATGCAGCTTGCTGACTTTTACTATACAACTACAAGAACTGTTTTCATGATGCTTGAATATCTATTCCTTTCTCTCTCCCTTTTTTCTTAACAAGAATTCTATGCTGTTTTCTTTGCAAAAATTCATTCACCTCTAGCCAAGAAGCAAGCTGCTTCTTTGTACCATACCACTTCTCAGAATCAGCAGTTTTTGGACTGCCAGCTCTTCTGAAAATAATCCTGTGCTCTTAATACAGCATTTCACCTAAGATTCCTGCTCTTCAAAAGTTCTTGAGCTCCTCTCAGCAACAGCTTAAAAAAAAAAAAAAAAAAGAGGGGTTCTTATCTTTTTTCTTACTCTCTCAACCTAAAACCTAAACAGCAGCTCTCCTGCTCTCCTCCCACCTTCTAGGCTCAGTACTTCAAAATAACTCTGGAACTGGATAAGGCGAGAAGAATCGCTTCACCCATGCAGAATCACACCAACAGGCTTAAAGCGTTGGAAGAGTTTGGTAGAAAATCCGAGCTGGAGCGTGGCTTAGCTGTAATGCTAAGCCAAATAAAATGACATGACTGAACTGGTAGAACATACACAAAAAAAAAATAAATAAAATTGTGAAGCAAGTTTCTGGCAGCAGTTTGTTTAATTCTAGCCACAACTGTTGGATCAAGCAGAGCAAGTCGCTCATGGGTTTGTGAGAGACTTCACTGTGCCACAGGGTGCAGTGGGAGCTCATGCTTGACCTGCTGTTTCTCTCCACTTACTCTTTTTTCCATATCACACCAGAAATATTGATTGCATCTTATGAAAAAGTTTCAAATGTTGAAGAGAAATAATAGTAAATCCTTGATATTTCACTTTCTTTGAAATTAATGAAGATTCAACAAAATGTACTTAATGATACAGGGTGAAGGCTTAAAAGGGATACAATGGAGTGTTTTCTGAATCATATTGTACTTAGTATTCTTCAATGTTTTCATATTCTCTTCTTCAATACACAGCCACAACTATGCTACTGTTTCTAGGACTAAAATCAAAATTGAATTTTTTTCAAGAGAATAAGAAGCATGGAAACTAAACCCTCTACTTTTGGAGAAGAAATATTTTGTGTAGGTAGAACTGATCATTCTGAAGGTTACTGTAGTTTTTGCAACTAAATGTTTTCATTTTGGTGTTAGGAGTGCTGCGCTTGGGAGTAAGAAGGAAATATTTCTATTGTTCCACAAATAACACATGCTTGATTACATCAATATAGTCAAAATTTTGAAATTTGAATGTTTAAAATTTTTAGAGGTGAGGACTTTTTGTCCTGTTTCCTGTATTTTTCTCACATTCTGCTCATTTTCATGGATTTTTGTGGTCAAGTATTCAAAGTAAAGCAGGTCATCATGGGGTTTTTTCCAAGCATATTCTCCTCTTCTCAATTAACCATATCAGAGTTTAAACTGGAGTTTTATTCTGGAGTTTTAGACCATGCCACGGTACTGCCAAACACTCATGTATTACCAGGAACAAGGATAGAGCAATAAAAGCTGGACCAAATGCTGCAACAGAAGAAGGTCTGGGGTGGTGCAAGGATTAGATCTTCAAAGTGCATTCTATTTCTATAGAGAAGAAGCAAAACCAAGTCTTCTTTTTTTCTGGATGGGGGGGGTCATAACAAAAAATAGAAGTAAAGGTGGAATTAAATCCACAGTTTGAGAAATTTCAAGTGTCTATGTGTTAGGACATGTAGGTCCCACTATAAGCAAGCTGTGAAAATAGCAACAGTAAAACCTAGGGAGCTTCTCAGCTCTCCATGAGGAAACCCCTCACCTGAATAAGGTGGAGCCCCCAGGTTACAAATTTCCACATGACAAATATGGCTGTAAGTGTGGTCTTTGCCTTTGTTGGAGGACAGGTCTCATCCCCAAGGCCCTGCAGTACAATGTGCTGATGGGGAATTCTCCTTGAGCCTTCTCTGGGAGAATGCCCATCTCCTCCTGCAAGCTCAGGCTCCCCTTCCAAAGCATCACCTTCTTGTAAGTCATATGAGGAGCAGCTGAAGGAACTGGGGTTGTTTAGCCCAGAGAAAAGAAGGATCAGAAGAGGCCTTATCACTCTCTACAATCACCTGAGAAGATTGTAGCCAGGTGGGGGTTGGTCTCTTTTCCCAGGCACCCAGTGACAGGACAAGAGACTCACTGAAGCTTCACCTTCAGGGATGATCTGGTTGGGCAGCAGCAAAAGGTGGTCAGACATTGAAGCAGTCTGCCCAGGCAGGCAATGAAGCCACTGTCCCTGCAGGTGTTCAAGAAACAACAGGACTGATTTAGTTCACAAGATGGTGCCCAGTCAAAGTTTGGGCTTGATGATCCTGGAGATCTTTTCCAGTCTAAATAATTCCATTATTCTATTCTATTCTATTCTATTCTATTCTATTCTATTCTATTCTACTCTATTCTATGATTGTTAATATTAAACCAGTTTCTCACAAACAGGTCTGAAGTCCTGCATTGAGATTATACAAGCTTAAACCCAGCTTATTTTTGGGAAAGTAAGATTTATCGTTAACTTTGCTATCTTTTACATGCTTCTAATTGGAATGTGGTATTTAAATAAATCCTCACTTGTTAATGAAGAGTTATTTTATTTTTTAAAAGTGCTAATGCTTCAGAAGGTCCTATTTTGATAACATTTACCATTTTCTCCTGTACTTACCAGCCACAGTAAAATTCATCATATGGGGTTTTTTTCTCCCAGCAACTACATGGAAGTATATCACAAAGTCAGAGGCTGTAATGTTTTGAAAGACAAACCTGGAGTTTTCCTGATCAGAGCAATCCACTGGTGTACATTCTTTGAATTCTAAACCAAAAAAAGCTTTGCTCTCCTGATGAGTTGCACAGAAAGACAAAATCTACCCAATCTGCTTTAATCCTCTCCCACATCGCTTGCTGCACTGAATCTCCAATTTTATCAGGGCAAGTAAAAGCAACATTTCCTCCTGACTTGGTAAACATGGGATTATTTTGTTTCTCAGACACTTCAAAAGCATCTGTTGAAAAATACAAAACCTAGAAAAAACTTGCTTATAATTAATTCAAGGGAAGTTTAGTATCCACAATTCCAGTGCAGCAAATATTAATGGAATTGACTTACAGTGGAATGATATTGAAATAATTTGAAATGCTGAAAAATATAATTTTTACCTATCTATGACTTTATTTTGGTGCACGTTTAGACAAAACAGTCTTTATGGAACCCTGAGTCTGTGATGACATTGTAAGAAGGCTATTTCTGTAAACTTTGAATACATGAATGCTCTGTTAACAGTTTCAGCAAATATTCAGCAGCATAAATTATGGGGCCAATCTAATTAAACTTTGCATAATCTTGTTCTTCTTTCACACTAGTTATAATAAGAAAATTGTTTGATGTGACCCTCAGGACATGCTTTAGTGAATTATGTTAAAAGACATTCCAGCTTAAGAGCTGCAATTCTCCCATTCACAAAAATCACAGCACCTAAATTAAAAAAAAAATCCTATCTATTCATACACTCTACTTTGGAAAAAGTCTGTATGGTCTGTCTGTGGTAGGAAAGAAGACTTCCAGACTTCAAGACTTCAACCACATAGAAACCTTAGATATATCTTAAATAATTTTGAGTAAAATCCCTTTGAGTTATTGTTTTTATTAATATAATTTTCTGTTTTCTACTTAAGAAATTAAATGTTTAAAAGTCTGCAATAGAAAGATTGTCAATTTCTCTGACATTCAGAGCCATTTGATTTCTAAAGTCAGCTTTGTAATTTCTGTATCCCATAATCTAGGATGAGCACTGTCACCTTGCTGCAGACTTTAATGTTGGAAAAGACTAATGATCACACTGTTTTTCTTACACTGTAAAAGGATCAATCTTTCAAGTTCTTAAATGAGATTTCTTTACATTAGATATTTTTAAGTAAAAAGTCACTGTAATATATTTTTAATGTGTTTGTCTCTCTCCGTGGCAACAACTGGAAGGTAAGTAGGCTACCTAGGAATAAGTGATTCCATTTATATTGACAGGATGGAGACTCCATTGTGGGAGTCTGTAGCTTCAGAGAGCCTCTCAGTCTCTGTGAAACAGAGAGTGAAAAAGTCTAGCCTGCAATTTTTTATCAATGGAATACAGCACAGAAAAATTACATTCCCTCTGCCTCTGGAGACCTGAAATATGATTAAAATGTTGAAATGTAGAAAGGCAAAAGGAACACTGTCTAATGAGTTTACCTAAAATAATTAATGAAGAACTTGAAGATCCATGTAGACTGCAATCAAGGAGATGGAAAGTTAATGACAGCCAAGGACAGAATAGAGATAAATTCACTAAACCAAACAGAAGGTATAACACGGTGAAGCTAATTAACTCTTTACACAGCTTGCCAAAGACAGCTAAATTTCTATTACTGAAGTTGACTGCAAAGGCTGGATAATCATTTAAGTTATCATGCAAATTCCAGCAAGAATTTACTCATGAAAGTGTAAGTATTATTCAAATTAGACTGAATGACTGCTTTGATGGGACTCTACACTTACAAAATAGGTTCCTTAAAGCGCATTCCCTCAAAATTCTCTACATTAAATCAGGTAATTTTTTATATATACCTTGCAGATACAGATCAGCAGATTCATTCAGATTTGCTAGGGAAGAGGGGTAAATGAAAAAGTGATAAAATCCCATCCTCTCCCTGGAACACTATGTTCTTAAAGGTCAGATCCTTTCCTCGGACCACTAACTTCCAGCAACAGCAGGATTTACAATAAACCAATATTCTTGCCAAAGAAGTCTTGCCCTTCATTGTGCAGTCTTTGCTCTGGTTTTCCACCAGTAGAGTAAGCCTTGCTGCTGCCCACATTCCCCTTAGGAGCGTTGACATCTCCTTATCTTCTCCTGGGTACATCCCTGCTGTCCAAATTGTTTCGTTACAGTGTCACCCTGAACTCCAGGTGTTTTTCCTGTGTAAACATGCAAAATAGGGAATTTTGTGTATGATGATGCTACCTCCCACCTTCCAGAGCATTTCCCCATGACCCAAATGATAGGACCTTACAACAACCAGCCTTCTTCCCTGCTGCTTTGCCATATATTTGCTAGAAAATTGTACATTGCACATATGGTCAACTGGGAACAAAGAGATAAAACATTTCCACCAAACAGATGAAAATCCCTTCTGTCTTAAAATTTATTCTGTATTAAAATTATCCTGATATATCCCAGTTGCTTGGTAGTATATAATGCTACAACATTGTAATACACTATAACAGGTACATTACAAAGCTAAGGTGGCCTTGCAAATTCAGTGAGGATTTTCCATGTAGAGATCTTGATACAACTGTATAACTTGCAAGCATGCAAAGAATAAATGTTATGTTAATAATGAGAACAAGGTACAAACAGCCAAATTAAAATAGAAAGTTTGGAGATTCTTGGCTTCTCTACTTTCTATCATGACCGTTTTCAAACACGATAGAAAGACGCCATGACTTTTTTTTTTGTTTCTTTATTTGTTTGCATATATATTTTATTTGAATATGTGTAGTAATATTAATGTATTTTCTATCTTGATGAATAATGTAAATATCTCCCCTTATTACAATATGGTACCTTGAACAATTTATATGATTATATAAGGCACAAACAATGGCAAATCAGGCCTACGTAGTTCTAATTAAATCTTCTAAGTACCCTACAGTATTCCAGGCTTTTGTTTTAAGCAATTGTCCCATTTTATTTTGACAGCAGCTTCAGCATAGTTCTTTCATCCTCCTTCTCCTCTGTTCAATCACTTACTTTATTTAGCACCTTTCTAAACACAGTTTCTTTGCTTTCAGCCTGGTGTGTGTGGGATGAAAACCTCCCTCTCCCAGAAACCCTTCTACGGGAAAAAAGCACACCCACACTCCTTCACCCCTGCACACGCGCGGCTCCGGGTGACACGCCACGTGTGAGCTTTGCAGAAATGTTAAATAAAAATTTATCCTTGCATCTGATAAAAATAGACTCTGCCTCCCTGCTGCTCATGCCAGACACTGCCACTGCTGTCTGCTGTGCCCATGGTCACACCATCTCGCTTCCTGAACAGAAAGTAGGAGGAGGTGACAGCGCTCAGGATAGGCCCATGGGCCTCTCCTTAGAAGGGAAGTGCTCACATGCTTGTTATCCTCCACCAACCTCTTTTGGCAGCATGCTATCTCACCATATCTTGCCTATGACTATCTGATATAAGGTATTTAAAGGAGAAAAAAAACCAACCAAGATTTCATATTTTTAGAATGCATTATCTTTCAATGTTTTTCTTGGAAAGCAAATATCAGGAATATAGAGGCATAGAAGAGTGTAAAGGAACTCTCCGAGATTTAAAAAAATCAAGCAACTGAACTGAAATTCCGCGGCAGGGAAATAGTTGAAGTCGAGAAAATCTTCTGAAGGAATAATAAAATATTGATATAATTTCTCCCCATCCCCTCCTACCCTTGCTACAAACATTTAGAAGTCAAAATAAGTCTTATGTGAAAGTTTAGTCCCCATTCATTGATAGAGATTTTCAGACTTTCTCATTTTTTTCATGTCCACTTCATTTTTGTTTGGTTTGGGGTTTTGTTTTTGTTTAGTTTCTTGTTGTTGTTGTTTTGGCCTCTGATAGTATCAATTGATATTGTTTCTTCAGAGATTCTTTCATTCCCTTAAAAAGTAATGTTCTCTATCAGGAACAACTAATGACCTCAGTAAACTTTTCAAAACTGCAAAGCCATCTCAGCTGTACAGCTGAGAGAGGTTCCCAGGTCCCAGTCAGTTTGCTGAAGCTCCACACACAAACAAGAGTTTTCTTCCTCTGCTTGTAATGAGCAGTGACAAAAGAAAATAATTGCACACAAAAAAGGGGCTTAAAATTTTAGGAAGACAAACTTTCTCTGGGGCTCTTTATTCATGAGGTAAATCAATTTTCAGAAGAGAAAATATTTTGAGTAACCCTTTCACCCTTCCTGAATAGACTAAATAATGCATTATATTTAGCTCCTAAACTAATGTCTTCCAACTGTATTAGCACATACTACATGATTTTGTTAAGTTTCTAAAAACACAAGTTCACCTCTTTTTTTTCAGTTTTAATGAGCCACTGACACCAGTTCTACAATTAGACCAGAAACCAGCAGTACTGTTGAAGAATGCATTTTACTAATAACAGTTGTTCAGATCATGAAATTTGAAATAAAAGTATTTATAGTCCTGTATCATTAAAACATCTGTTTTCCTACTTCCTGTTAAACCACCACAACATCCTTTTAAACAGATCTTAAATTATATTGTGAAAACTTTGGTGATTCTTTGTGTACAAATTATTAATTCTTCATTATACACTAAACATTGAGCACGCAATTGTAATTCACCTTCCAGCTGCAGTTGTTTGTATATATTCTTTTTTTGTTGATTTTTTTTCCTGTTGTAAGCTGAACTTTAGTTACCTAGAGTGCAAGGATAGGGAGAAGTCAAAGAGAGGGAGGGAGAAAGTAGAGTTCTAATAAGAATTAGAAAATCATTCTCTCTTCAGGTATAAACAGTGATGAACTTCCAGCAAGGAAAATTTGGTTGCTGCGGAAGAAGTCATTTGTTGAAATCATATAGAGCACTATGACAAGATTTACCTGCAGAGGGGTATTGAAGATCTGAGAGGTCAGATTTCCAGACTTTCACCCCATCCAGGAATTCCATTGGTTCAGGATGAAGAGAATTTTACCAGCAGCAGGAGTTCAAGGGGCGGACAGGAGTTAACACAGGCAGGACACTGTGCTCAGCCTTTACCTACTGTTGATCAGCTGTGCTGTCTCACAGGGGCAAAAGGGAGGGAAATGCTGTGCTGAGACCCTGCATGTCACAGCCTGCACGTGTGTGTGTCTGTGTCAGTGTGTCTGTCTGTGTGTCTGTGTCTGTGTCTGTGTGTCTGTCTGTGTCTGTGTCTGTGTGTCTGTGTGTCTGTGTGTGCGCATGCTATTCACGCCTGCCACAAGGCTCTTCAGGGATGTCCAACAGGCAGAGCAGAGGGTGGCACAGTTGAAGCCACAGAGAAGAAAACAGGGAGGGGAGAAGGGAAGGCAAGGGGTGTGAAAAATCAGGCTGGATCCTAAGGGTGACCATTGGAACCAGTATTTCTCAAGAGTAAAAGCCACAGGTGCCAAGGCAAAGGGTACAAAGGTGCCAAAGACAGGGTACAAACCCAAGCTGCCCAGCCCCAGAAGTGTTACATGACAGGACACACTATGGGGAATTTGCTGTCTCACTTCTCTGATCCTTTGAATGGCTTATTTTGTGGGCTGAAAAAATACTGGTGAAGAAAGAAATATCTAATTTGTTTCATAATAAGTTTGTTATGCAGCTTGGTACCTGGTAGGAAAACAGAAGAAAATCAGTACATCATCAGTATTTTTTACCAAAAGTTTTCTTCACATTTCTTTTTGTCCGTATTAAATTATAAATTCTATTACTGTTATACAGGCCAGCGGAAAGAGAGATTCATCATTAGAAATATATGCAGCTGCAGAAGCTTTTGCAGATAGGAACATTTCAGACATTAAATAGTAATCATCTGTTAGTGATTTCCTTTAGAGTATTTGAAAGTTTAAATATCTGAATCTTTAATTTCTTTTATCCTCTGCTTTTTACCTGCCTATGTTAATTCATTAAGTTAACTTGTATTTCCCCAAATAAAATATTATTCCATCTGTCCTAGACAAAACTATCTCCTTAATTGTGAATACTTTGAAGCTGTCACTGTAGACTTTCTATTTTCCCATGCAATCCATCCTGTGATGATTTCCGAATTGCATTATCTCAAAATTTCATCCATCACATTTACTATGTGGGAAACAAAAAACAAAGTTACAAAACTCTTGGATCTGGATTTTGCTACTGGGTGTCACAGCGGTTATGTTGGATAGTAGACATAATACCATACTTTATTTAAATTGAATTTCCAAGTGATGGCTGCAGTGGCATAAAATTATGGAAGAGTAGCTGACAAGATGAAGTATCTTTGACTTACAGAGGTAGCAGAATACTTACCCTCAAAAAAAGTGTTTAACCCATTAGATTCCACTTGTGCCCCCTTGGCATTTCCCTGCCTGTGTAGGGATAATTGGAATGGTCACCCTTGTACCCTGTTTTCTTTATTTCAAGGTGTTTCTTGTCCATATAATTGCACACCTTTCACTTCAACTTTCACCTTTCACTTCACTGAATACTAAATTTTTTTCCTTAACACAGCCCAATGCATAAGTTTTTTTCCTTAACGCATTCCAATGCAAACAAAGTAACCAAGAGTACCTAATAGCATCATTATTCTTAGTAACTAACTGTATGTTCAGAATGTTAAGAATTAAAAAGAAGAAAAGGAAAAAAAAAAGAAGTTAAAAAACCTCCCTAGAGATGAATAAAAGGATCTGGATTCTCTGACTGCTAGCCAGATAATATTGAAAATGTTATCACGTTGTCTGTTTCCAAAAGACAAATTTTCTCAGGTTATGTCAACAGAGAGTTACATACAAGACAAAGGAGTCATTTTTCTGCTTCCTTTAGAATTGGTAAGACCTTAAATGGAGTATTACATACTATTATAGTTCATACTATTTATCTTATTAAAATAAGGTTTTGCAGAAATGGGAGAAAATTCAGATGAGAACAAGAACTGATTAAATTTAGAATCATGAACTGAGAAGAAAAGATGAAAGAATTGTGTTTGTTTAGTGCAGAGGTATCACAGAAGCATAGAATCATAAAAGTCTTGGGTAGGAAAGGACCTTAAAAATTGTTTAATTCCAGCCCCCTTGCAGTGGGTAGAGACAAATTCCACTGAACCGAGTAGCTCAGAGCTCCTTCCAGCCTGGCATTGAACATTGCCAGAGATGGGACATCCACAACTTCTCTGGGAGAAAAAATGAACATGACACTTTCTTCCTTTTTTTTTTTTCAGAGAACAACAATTAATAAATTCACTATTAACCAAGTGATATCTAGGTTAGATACAATGAGAAAAAAATCACCTTGTAAGGCTGGTTGCATGCTGTAGTATGATCTCACAAGAATTTTACACATGCAATTCCAACGTGGGAATTTCTCAGACA
Organism: Melozone crissalis; assembly: GCF_028551555.1. NCBI lineage: Eukaryota > Metazoa > Chordata > Aves > Passeriformes > Passerellidae > Melozone > Melozone crissalis. The sequence continues at coordinate 27,006,556 of NW_026535820.1, forward strand.
CATTAAGAATATGCTTCTCCTGCCTCAGAAGGCAGAGATGGATGAAATGAATTTGGAGCATGTCTTCCAGCCTGAGTTTTCCATAATTCTATAACTGCTTTTGGTCTAAGCTTTTCCAGCAGAAAGGAAGAGGAAATATCTCATGTACTCCCAACAGGGCTTGGTTTCTTTCTTTTTAGCATTTTATAGTGAAGGGGCATCCAATCTTTAGTTCATCATAAAAGACAAAAAGTAAGAAAAGCAGCATTTAACAGGTCAATAATCACAGCAGAAGTGTGAAAAAGGCATCCTCACTTGTCTCCATCTTCTTGCTTTCTAATTAGGTGCTGACAATGTGGCTGACACCGTGTAAGATACAGAGATAATTCTGGCTCTGGGGAGCTCAGCATCTAAGAGCCAAAGAATGAAGGTCCCTCAGGATTAGTTATTGCTTCCATGTGCTTTTAAAGTCTGATAATTTTTCACTGTAGACCTATGATTCACATTCTAAATTGAGACAGAGATAAATAGAAAGCAAGTTATTTCAGGTGAATAGGGACTTGAAAAAAAGCTATGCAACGTGCTGCTTTTGGCAGGCAGAAGAGCATTAATATAGAAGTAAGTGCTGAGTGACATGGATATCATCACGCTAGCCAAGAATAGAAAAGCTCTGTCTCTGCTATCACAGAAGAGGTTGATCACTCTATTTAAAAATTTGGAGTACTTCATGGTACATCTGGCATTTAAATACTCTATTAATGAACTTCCATTCTTATTCTGAGTTCCTAGCAAAACACATCCCCTGAGAAAATGGTCCGGTTTCACTGATTGACAGAAACAACAATTCATCCACAAGTTAAAAAAAAAACAAAACCCCAAACCCGACAATTCCCAATTAAAAAACAGGAAAAAAAAAAAAAGGGGGGGAGGGAGACCCCATTCCCCAGTCCCCCAAAACCAACAAAAATCCCCAAGGAATTATGCAAGTCTGATTAATTCACAGTGCGGATATAAAAGCCACTACATCTAAATATTTTTTTATGATTCTACTCAGAGCATAGCAGGGAAATTTTAGAGTCAAACTAACACTATTTTAACACCTAACCAAAATAAATTAAATTCCTGAGAAAATAAACATAGTTTTCCAAATATATAGAAATTCTTGTTAAAATTAACAGTTCTGAAAAGGCAAACACAAACACAAACACAGGGCAAAAATGTTCCAGGTAATTATAACTTCATTTGTTTTAATGTAAATAAACATGCAACACTATTCTGCCATAAAGGACAGTTTTTAATTAGTTTATATATCATATAATTTTTCACTGCTGAAGACTTCCAACTTTCTATCTAGATGTGTAGCAAAGGTATGGTGCATAGTAGATCAATATCAGTTTATGATCTCTCTAATGATGTTTATTATATTTTATATTTTAAGTTAAATTTGTACTGCAAATTTGCTCATCATCCATTTTAAGATTTCTGATCCAATTTTAGCTGATTGAGTTCTGCATCGCAAAGCTCTTTGCAAATTATTCAATCATTTCTGCCTCTGTTAAATTTGAAATAATCAACATTCTAATTACACTTCAATGAAAACTTTAAAACTTTTAGCTCAGGGCCTACTGCATTTTCAAGCAATGCAGCCTAGAGAGCTAACTATTAATAAGGCCAAGAGGTTCTGGAAGGATGTGTGAAGCACATGAAGCCAGATGAAATTACCAGTGCTTCTCAAGCAGCATGAGTCAGAGGATAGTTTGTGGTTGTGTAGGAGGCATTAATGCTGTGGTCTGCAAATGGGAAAATTATTGCACTGAGCAGCAGCTGACAAAGAAAATCTTCATGCTTTCAATAAGGGCAAGGTAGAAAAGGGTAAGATTATCATTATGGGCAATGACAATAGGAAGTTCTAACCAAGCAGTAATGGCACATAATGTACCATCACAGATATGAGAGTGCAAGAGGAAGAAAGTTTTGCGTAGTTTCTGTACAGGGAGCTTAAAATATATCTGTCAAGTCCAACAGAGCCCTGGACCTGGAAGACATTTTGCATGCAAATTATCACTAATTTATTTTGCCAGATTGGGAACAAGACAGGAATACGCTTCAGGTTTGAGAATTCTTAAGTTCTAGATGCACAGGTATTGATGGAAATCCTATTTTAAACCCAATATTTGTCTGTTGACGTCTTTGCTTTTCTGTTTATATACCCTCATTATAATGCTCCATGAAGTCAAGTACAGCAGAAAAACGACAAAGATCTTTAAGGTAGATATGTAGATGACATGACAAAACCTGAATTTCCTGGCCAGAATAATTCCTTAAACTCTTTTTCTGTAAATTGATACTTCATTCATACTTTTTACAAAACCATCACAGATGAGTGACTTTTGTACTGATGGCTTTAACAGAGCAGAAGAGAACCAAAGGACTAAAGACAGGTCTGGAAAAGGATAAAGTAAATAAATGTATCCATACCTCAAGTGGACAAAGGTAATCAAATACCAGACAAACGAGAAAAAGACAATGCACATCATATAAAGAATAATGGAAATTTCCCAATACTTCTTCCAACACTTTATAAATTAAAGTCATTCAATATTTTCTTTTTATGTTCTAAAGACTGTAGACATATCTTTTCACTGTATACCTTTCTTTGCAAAAGTTAATAGTTTAAAACAAAAGAAAGAAGGATTGCAGGAATTCCTGCTGTGGCTTTGCTGCTGTTAGATTCATGTCTGGCAACTGGTGAAATGTCACTGTTGTTTATTGTGTTTTGAGTGGTCACTTGGGATGAAAAGTATAAGATGTACCTCCATACAGCCCTGTCCAATGGACTGTCCCTGTGCACTGCTCTCTTCCATTTGAAATTTTAAAAAAATTAGAGCTTCAACATCTGCAGCTTCAAATACCTTTTCTTCCAGTCAACAAGTGCATGAATTAACATCTCTTCAATGATCAACGATTCCTGGGTGACGTCTTCAATTGCAATGCTTCTTCTCTCAATAGTGACTTCAATCTCTGCTCCTCACATTTTATACTGAACTTGAAATCAGTCTTCAGACATACATCCCTAAGCATTGTACCTAAGAAACTACAGATCACTTTTAAACTGTTCATTAAGAATGATGGAATAAAGATACTGACTATGCTTACATAATCAGTGTATCTTAGAAAATATGTAAAGAATTTTTCTCTGAAAGTAAGTGTTTTGTCTGCTTAGTGCAGGAGGATTTGTGACTCATATAATGTGGGAACATTGAAGATAAAAAAAGTCCCTTGAATTCAGTTCTGAAAACTGTTGGATGTATGTTCACTCTGCAAGGAGGAAAAAGAAAATCAGAAGCCTCAGATTCACCCAGCTGGCAAGTATCTTCCTGTGGGATAACTAGAGTGTTCTTTACCCATACATTCATGTGTAAAAGAGGCAGCACGAACTCTCAAGGTCTTCCTTTGTGGTGCAGGATTTCAGCACTGCATCCACATGTAAGAATATCCTGTAGCTACATAACCTGTCAAGTTTCTGATATAATATCCTGAATATTATTTCTTTTCTGTCAGTCTGTTTCAGTAACTGCTTCAGTCACTGGGCATAAAGAAAGCATGGATAACACTGTGCAGTCTGCAAGAGTTCTCTCTCACCTGTTTCACAAATTCCATAGGAAACCTTCAGCCAAAATTAATGGCAAAAAGAACAATATACGTCTATGATTTTATTATATATTCTGATAAATCTTCAGGAATAAGTTAAGACCACATCTAGTAAAAAAAAAAAAAAATTCTATCACTAGAATTATTGCATCTAAAAATTTTATATAAGTGGCTATTTATCACCAATTCTAGGGTCTTCCATCTACCAAAAAAGAGGACAGTACACCAAGAGAAGATCTCTGTAATGAGGGTTATAGTCTCCTGTGTCTCCTAGGATCTCAGGTCCTTATGTGAGTTCAGCCATCACTTTTCTTTTTTTTCCCTCACTTTTGTCCTTAATTGAAAAAGTGGTGAGTTCACCCTACCAAGACCATGGTGGGGTGAATTGCTGCTCTGAGACCAGAGACTGAGCCACAAGAAGAGTCCTAAGGAGAGTTTCTCCAGTACTATTTTGAAACCTCAGACACTAGAAATCTGTTGTGGTCTCTTATTCATTCAATATATCTTTACTCCACATGAAAGAGTGCAACCACCACGGACATTCTTTTTATGAAGACACCTTTACTCTAAAGGAAAATAGAGATATTGTCAAAATACTGAGAAAAACGTGCTAAATGTTTTTCAAAAACCTGATTTCCTTCTTCTCTTTCTGCTTTTGTTTTGAAAAGCAAGTCATGATCCCCAACCTTTTTTATCATCTTGATCTTGTAGTGTCAGAGCTTTGTTACCACGTGAGTTTCTGGATTTAGTGGCACTGCTGTCACCACTGGATACAGCTTGAAATCTTTACTCAGACTTACACCAAATTTACTCACTTTGTATTAGAACTTTTAAAAACTATACAAAGTACAAGGGAAAGCAGAATCAGACTCATGAACTCTGTTGATTACCGGGAATGAAGCATTAGAGCAACTTGGAACAGATTGAGTGCAGAATCATTCATTGTTTTGCAAGACAGTAAAAGTTAACCCAAGATACTTTATTCAAATTTATGTAAATGCCAGCAGATATGATTGACATGTGAAGAACATTTCACATTTAGTCTAGTTAAGAAATCTCCATCATGAGCATAATGCCATATGGCATTATTTCATTTATTTCTGCTATTTCCTTTCAATGGAAATTTTGAAAGCCAATCATATATTCTACATCTATAGTCTGCTGTCAGCTTTCATTGAAGTTTGCACTGCAGATTCCTCAATGGCATAGTTACCTGCCTAAGTTGGTGCAGGAATGTCTCTGTGTCCAACAGTAACAGGTCATTATAAATAAATCCTAACAATTTTCAATGCCTTGCTGGCATGATTTAAATTATAAACCAGGCTTCAGTTTTGATTGACACAAAAACCTTAATAATACCTACTTAACTTCACTGTGCCAATTCACAGAGCAAGCTTAAGTTTCATCTTGAATATATGAAAAAGTTACACACAAAGTTGCATGCTTTTTCAGGCACACACTTCACAACTTTAGCTCAGCCAATCAATATTTAAACTAAAAGCATGAATTACAAAGCATTAGACACCATGCAAATCACAAGAAAAAGAAATTAGTCTATTAAATTTTTGTTGATTAACTGAAGAAGAAGAAATGGATTTTGCAGTGAGTTGTTTATTTGTCTGGGGGACTGTAGATAAATTAATGCTTTTAGAAAAGTAATGTCTATTGGGAATCAATAATCAACGTATAAGTCCAAACAAAAAAACCCACACTGTAATTGGAAAAAAAGTTTAATTACCTATAAAAGGATCATTATTATATGTTGGCCAGATTTCTTTATTCCATGAAAAAAAGATACCTTAAAAAGCACTTATTATACCAGGACCCCAATTATTTTTTATGTGAATCTTTTAGAACAAGATTCAGATGCATTAAAATATGAGACTAACATTCAGCTTTCTCAATACTCTTACCCTGGCGCAGATAAAAAAGCCACTTTAAAGATGAGCATCAATGTCCTAATTTTACAGTTTGAAGACAATAAAAAATAGGTATCTGATGTCAGCAGCAAGCTAAAATACTGTCTACATGGATGTGAATTTTACTGTTTATTTAGTCTCAGCAACATGCTGTTCAGGAGTTAAAATACTTGGTACTGACAAAGGTGCTGGTAAAGTAAGATAAAGTCTGACTGAAAACAGTTCTAGTATGACTACTTCATAAATAAATTCATTCTATAGACTCTGGTTTTAATAACATATTTAATTTGCAGTGTAGATTAAAGCTGTAATATTTATCTTTACTGGAAGTACACTCCATTTTCCTCAGATCAGATCCTGTTTATACATATCTACCAGGAGCTGAACAGGATTGTTCTCAGAAATCTTGATTCTTTAAATGGAAAAGGATTAATTTCTATTCAAAATCATTGCCTACCTTTGTAGTTGATTTAAATAGACATACTTGAAACATGAGGGGTTTGCTGTTGATTAAGGTTTCATTTTTAGTGTGCTCAGACCAGGAGAGAAATCCCACATGCTGAGAATACTGAACCCTACAGAATAATTTCCAAAAAAAATCTTACCTCTGCTATTAAATCCACTTTTTGTGTGATTTACAGGGTACTCAAATCTGTAAGGTGATTGCCTGATAGAGGCGCTGGACAGAAGAGTGGACATGCCACATGAAATATTCTGCCTTGTTTCTTGCATCATTTCAGATTAACACTAGCAGAGACATCCAGGAACAAACAGCTGGTGTCAGTGCTGCCTTGGCCAGAAAAAAGACCACAAGGACTTCCACGTCTCTACTGCATCTAACTTCCAGAATTATATAGAAAATGGACCCATTGTGTATAAGGGCTTTGCACTGCCAGAAGTCAGGTGGGGTTGAACCAAACAAGAGATCTGTTTTGCCTGCCTTTCAAATGCTAGGAACTGAAATTTCCTTTTGATCTTTTATTTCCTAGCTGGGAAATGCAATCAAATGTTGAATGGCATCTCTTTTCACTCAGGGGAATGGGAAAGAGGAGTATAATTCTTCTACATTGTGGCTTCCAAATCAACAAAACAATAAGACCAACTGCTTATCTTTTGAAGGCTATTCTGTCATATGTACATAATGATTCTTCTAAGTTTTCAGTTTTCAGTTGACCCATGTTGATTAGGCATGCATGGAAAATTACTAGAAAAGAGTTCTTTCTCCTCTTAGTCATAGGAGTGAAAGGGAAACCAAATGGGATGAGTGGTTAGGTAATTACAGGGTTTTTGGAAAGTACATGGACAGCTACACAGAAAGTACATGGGCATAGCTAGATCTTTTTCTTCCTTCTTCACTTTTCCTTTTTAAAAAAAAAAATCTCTTAAAGAAAAAGTTGCAATACCAGATGCTCCCTGAATTGGCATAGGTTTCTGTCTTGCATATATCTGAAATTTAAAAAAAAGAGATGTTTGATGACCTGAGTAGTTTGTATTACCTTTTTCAAAATTCCATCTGGGTCAGTTACAATGGAGAAAATGTTGCTTATAATGGAGACCATCATCTTCCAAAGTGCATCTTCCAAAGATGAAGGGCATTATTTTCAAAATAAATTCTTCCATTGTATTTGTCTTTGATATGTATGCCTTAGATTGGACTCAAGACAGCTGTATTTTCTCTAAGAGTTACATTAAGTTTCATCCAGGATGTCTGGATTATCACAGATTTTATTTTTTTTTTTATATGCACTGCATTTTCACTTTCTCAGTAAGCTTTGCAGATGAATCTGCAAACTATGCTTCCATGTTGGCTAAAGCACACACAGAAATTCAGTTTCAGTATTAACATAACTGAAAATTAAATTCATAGAGAAACGCAGAAAAGACTTTGGTACCACTACAAGCAAAACTCTGCAAAAACAGTTTGCTGAAAAACCCCCAAAACCTACAAATTATTATTACTTTTAATTTGTGAGTGTCATTGAACTGTTAAAATTTGTCCAAGCTCCATGAGTGAATTTTGATTATGTCTGCTGTGATATGATTAAAAAAAAAATGCAAACTAGGAATAAGAAAGCAACCTTATTTCCACAAAGCTGCAAGCCAATAATAAAAAGAACTATGTAGTCCCTTTCAAAGAACGTGGAATCAGTGACTACAGTGTGACATGATTTTATTCAATCTCTGCACATCTAGTGCCCCCCTGACAGGATATTTTCACTTTTGGAATATGAAAAACACCATGTGCTTCTTACTTTCACATTCTGAGAAACACCAAGTTAGAGGCCTCAGTGCAGTTGCATCAGAAATTGTCTAAACTCCCTCCAAAATCAATCTCAGAATAAAGTTTTCATTGCCAATGAATCTATTGCAATATGCATGGATACTATAATAACTGATGAAGCAGGGATCTTCAGGGTTTATCACCAGAAGAAAACACAAATTTTCCAGGCTATATATCCAAAATGAACTGGGATTTTTTTTCAGACAGTTCAACATTTATCTATTCTTCAGGGATTAAAATAATCTAAAGAGAAGATAAGACAGTTCCTATAGGTCATAAATTGGTGACTAGTTATAAAAAGTAACATCTTAAGGTCGGAGGATTTATTTGTGATAATATGTCATGAGGTATTATTTTGGGATCAAAATTATGCAGCTTGAAAATTCATGTTCAAAGGTGTAAGAATCCTGAGTATTCATGACTCATGTTGAAATTTGTCAAAACAAGCCTCACTCTTACATTTTTAATGGATTTTTCCTGGGACAACTGCAAGTATTTTTGCACTTCGGCAAATCACATTTTTGTGGAGCTGCTTGAAATTGGAACAATATGACTAATTTGAAGTCAAAAGTAACCTTGAATCAACCCATTAAAATTCTCTAATGAATAAATAAGTGCAATTTGGACAAAAGCTGACAACAGAAGTTAATATTTCAGGTGAATAATAGCCTGCACATAGCTAGAGAAGGACTCATCATCACAGCTGCTCAAAACACCTTCCACAACAACCTGACTGGAAATCAAAATGTGCATATATTTATCTGTACAAAACTAGGCATCTTTTATGATGATACAACATACAGTTCTTTTCCAACCTAAATGATCCTATGATTTTCAATTTTTCCAATTACTCCATTTTGCAACTGTAATTCCACATTTTTACAGTTACACTTATTTCTACTTCACCTTACCAACAAACAGAATCCACCAAATGATGAATGAGGAAATTCTACTCTATACAACTTCTTAACTCAAAAAGCTGTACTACATGAATTTACTTTTAGAAACAAATAAAAGGGAATATACTTATATAAATATATGATTAGTAATGTATCTTTTTGTCAAAATTTAGAAAATACTTATAAAGGTTACTGTTCTCAATCTCTTAAGCTGACATGATTCTTGTCTTCTTGTTATCTGCAACAATTTTCACAGAAATTTCAAGTATTTTTTAAATTTTCTCCTTACAGAGAGTGACTGTGGGGAAGAAGAAATCTGAATTTCAGTGTGAGATGTCAATAAACCTTGGCTTTTTTTATTTTTTCTTTTTTCTTTCCTTGCGATTTTATTTGCTTTTGCAAGTGATTTTCTATTTTTCGCTGGGTGGGAAATCACGTTCCCTGTTGTAGTAAGTGAAATTGTGGCAGATACTGTATTCCCCTAAACAGGATTGGGATTCTGTTTTATGAGGAAGTGGTATACCTTGAATTCATAGACTCATAGAACCACAGAATCACGCAATGCTGTGGGCTGGAAGGGACCTTAAAGACCATCTGGTTCTGACCCACTTGCCATGGGCAGGGGCACCTTCCACTAGACCAGGTTGCTCAGCGCCTCATCCAACCTGTCTTTGAACATTTACAGGGATGGGACTTCCACAACTTTTCAGGGAAAACTACTCCTGTGCCTCACCACACTCACAGATTCACTAGATATGTTACAAATAAAAAAAAAATCTTAAATACAGAAAAATATGTTATGCAAAATATTTTGTTGAACTCCTGAGCTTAGTTTTCCAAATTATTTTTAACACAACCACCTCCTCATTAAAATTGTTATAGACTTTGTTTCTTCATTTGTATGTTGTTTTTATTGCAGTTACTTCAATATTTTGGGAATTTCCTCAAGTACTGGAACTTCACAGCAGAGCAGGCTTTGAGGATTAAGAAAGTCTTATGATAGGACATAATTTTTTAAAGCAGTTTCCTATTTCCTAAGAGTAATACTTACTTATATTTTGATTGAGTAAATGAAATTGTCATGGGCAATTCAAAATCTGGATTTACAAGGTACCCCGAGATAGTCAGTAGTCCCTCTGATGCTCAGTATAAAAATCTAAATGGATGAGAATAGAACTGGAGACTGAGCCTCATTTTATTTGCATGACAAAGTTATCTTTTCAAACAGATCAAAAGATTAACTTACATTTAGCTTGTCTCAGGAAACACAGAAGCATTACTGATAAGAAAAGCAGGAAATGGGAAGCTTCAGATACTATACTGCAGATTTTGTATTTGAAAGGATTTATGAGTCAAATTGGTCAGATTCCTGGATGCTCTGTGGCATTACAGCCTTTAAATCTGCTACATTGGAACTATATGGATCCCACATTTAAATCTTCGACCTTCTGGCTAGCAGTTCTCACATTGCAGTTGCAGAAGAGGCAAAAAAAAAGAAAGTACATCTCTAACCTGAAATATTATTCTTTATGCAATAATACATGTGCACATAGTAGTTTACAGATGAGTGGTGTTCCACAAAATCTAAAGTGGAATGAAAAATATAAGCATATGTTAATTTCTTTACGATTATTATTACAAATGAATTTTTTCCACACATCTGTTTCCTCAAACCGAAGCTAAGATATATTCAGGATATCTCCAAAATGAAGACATATTCCCTTAAATGAAAATTATTCTTCACTTATCTGTCTATATAGAAAATTGCAATTTTATTGCTCTGAATTTCTTGTTCATTTCTCTCCATCTGGCATTGAAAGGAAAACAGAAGTTAAGAAATAAATTTCTAACTCCTTGTGATGACTAAGTATTGAGGATATGTTTATGTCTAAGGACATTTATTTGCTCTACAACAGACAAAATTTCAGAAAATGCCAAGAATTCTTGGGCAGCTGGCCCCAAGGACAGGATCCCTCATTGTACCTGATAAAAAAAATACCCTGTAGGCAGGGCATTGCTGGGTCTCCCCCCTAAAGGCTGCAATTGAAGTCCCCTCTGGACACCAGGACAAGTCCCCTGGAGAGACAAGAGCAACATGTCTGCAATCAGAAAGCTGTGGGCACTGTGTGAGTTGATTCCACTCATACAGTTTGGAAGCAGACACATAAAATATCATATTTTTACAGAGGGTGTAGCCTAATGAGATAAATATCTACCATCTCCACACTAGCCACCTGGGCAGTGGGCACACCAGAGCAGGTAATGTAAGGAAAAACCCAATGTGCAGCTGCCTCACAGCCTCTCTTCATTCCTCCCTTCCCTCTATCCCTCTTTTCTCCCTACCCCACCCAAACTGAAAGGCTGGAAAATCCGTGTCACTCTGACCATTTGTGGATACAAGACTCTCAACAGCAGCAGCAGCAGCAGCAGCACATCTCACAGCCACTCCATCACCTGAGCACTTTGGTCTCTGCCTCTCCATTTCTCTGCCCATCCTCCCCACAGCCTGGCTCTTCTCTCCCAGTTATCCCATTTTCTCTCCATGCTTTGAACTCCCAAGTAGAGGGAGGGAATACTCTCAAACAAGCCACATTTAACTAAAGTAATTGGCTAAATGCCAATAATCCTTTGACAACAAAAGCAGCACAGTGGAATTTTCCAGCTAAATGTAAAACTGATGTGGTTTAAAGAAAAAAAGAGGAAAAGCAAAAAAGATTGTGCAGCAAACACAATGCAGATCTACAGCCTGGATTTTAATCATGAGTTGAACATACATCTTCAGAGACCCTGGGTGAGTCATTTCATTTCCTGGTGCATTAATTTCCCAAATTCCAATCCATAGATAATATGTAATGAATGTTGCTGTTTCAAAGCATGTCACAATAATCTCTGTAATGAGGTTTTTAATAGAAATTGCTATAAAACTGTGAAGAATAAGACACACATATAAGGCCAGCAAATATGTTAATACCCTTTTTAATGATTCATTAGTATTTAAGATTTAACAGATAGGCCTGTAGCAATAATGCAGAAAGAGTGGAGAATATTCTTGCAGAAGAATGTTACCACCAGAAAGAAAGGCCTTGAGTGCAGTGAAGTAGGAGACACCCAGAAGGGGAACAAACCACCCCAGCTACCATTTCTTTAGCAGCAAATATGACCAACTGGAAAATGGCCAGGACAAAAAGGCTCTTTAGTTGCACTGACTCTTCAGTGAAGGTAATGAAGCGAGTGGGCTGGGAGGAGGGAGGATTTAGCAATTTCACACCTGCTGTGAGCACCCCTGGAGTTTAGCTCTGACCCTGCAGAAGCCAGGTTAACTAATCCAGAGCAAAAATTCAGTGACAAGGGATGTTCCTTTTTCTCTATGAAGGAGAGTCCACAGTCAAGAAAAATATTTTTCCATGCAGCATTCTCTGTTCCTTTAAGCGGGATGGCTGAGTGTTGCAGATGGATAAAGGCACAGTAATTCAATTTGCCTTTTCCTATTCTGCATCTAATTTAATTGAACAATCAAACACCCCAAACAGGATTAATCTATAGGCATGCCTTATTCAGTAACATAAGGGATAGGATTCTTCAGTATGTATTCTTCCATCTCAAAGGAGAAGTTAAATGGACAAAAAACATTCCTACAAAGAGAAATAAAATATTTGTAAATTAAATATGGTCACATTTTGGGGATATCTTGATAAAGATGATTCAGAGAGGGAAAAAATTTTATCTTAAAGACTTTTCCAAATTTAGAAAAGTAAGGAAAATAGAATCTACCTGCTTAACTTCTCAATAATTTTTTTATTCCTAAACATACTGGCCTGCAAGAGGTAATGTTATATAAATCATAGTTTTATGATAATATGCTTCAACCAAAAAAAAAAAAACAAACCCACATTTGCAAGAAGATATGAATTCAGGAATCCTTAATAAATGTCGATACTTCTGCATTTTTGGAACTGGAAAATTACTTATATTTTTGGCTATTCATCCTAACATAACACTGAATACCTCAATGTGTCAGTGTTGTGGTTTAGGAATGTATTCTCCCATTTAGTGTTCAGGAATGCATTCTTCAATTTAGTGTTCTCATCCCCCCCTCCCCTGCATTGGGCTGGAGAGGAGAATTGGAGGCACAAGAGGGGAAGATCACCAGTTGAGGTAAGAACAGTTTACTGGAACCAGCAGTGAGATAAGAAAACAAACAGTAGCAGTAACAATATTAATAGCAAAAGTGGGCAAGACAGGTGAGCAATTCAGGTGCTCACCTGGGCACCTCCCCCTAGGTTTGAGGTAGCACTCAGACAAGAGCAGCCCCTTTGTGTCATCTCTAGTTCCTGTCACAGCAGGTAGCCCACAGTCCCAGGTATCCCCAGAGATCTATCCAGAGGGTGTGGCTTGCTGGGTGGAGACACCCTCAGACCCTCAGAGCGCTGTGAGTGCTGCTGTGGAAGAACTGCCTCCATCTCCAGACCCGGTGCACGTGGAGATGGCTGAACATGCCAGCTATGGGAAGTGGGGAATGGACTCCTTGATTTCCTTTGCTCACATACACATCTGTTGCTTTTCCTATTGAACTCTCTCAACTCAATTCATGAGTTTTCCAGCTTTTCTAGCCTTCCAATTCTCTCCCTGATCCCACTGGCTGGGGAGTGAGCAAATGCTTGTGTGGGGATGAGCTCCGAGATGGGGTTAACCCATGGCACTGTGATGTCAAGGTTAGAGGGCACTAAGAGAAGAGCATTTTCCCAGCTTTTCCAGGGAGATTATATGTGTGTAATGGGTGTCATGTGAACCTGTAAAAGATACATTTAGTGACAGATGGCTAATGGTGAGATGTACCAATGGTATAAACATCTGATTTGAGCAGAGGAAGAAGCACCACTGCTGAGCAAGTTTTGAACACTATGAATCACTACTGTTACCAATTCTCAAGTGGAAGGTGTGTTGGTAGGAGATAAGGAAGTTCATGGAACTTTCAAATTCAATGTGTAAGTAAGATTCCTTTGATGTGTTCATGGCTGGAGTGTCTGCCTGTGAGGAGTTGTTGAACTTGAGGGAAGTCCATGTGTCTGAGTGTGAAGGGGAAACCCTTAAAGCAGCCATTCAGATTGTTCCTCTGCATTTATATAAAACAAAAGTGAAAAATAGGATGGGAAAGTGAAGATACTTGTGAAGACAATTAACAAAGCCAAGTTTGATCTACTTAGAAAAGAGAGAGAAAACCCCAACAAATCAATCAAATAAAATATCCTCTTAATTTACTTTGTTTATATTTTAATTTACATGATTGCTTAATGTTAAAAATTATCACAACAATTTTTTCTTCAATCTAAGCCTTTTCTCTTCAATGATCTTGGCTATAAATATTTGCTACTGATTAGGTCAATAAGGCAACAGAAATTTCCTTAGAAATATTTTATGAACTTTTCTATTTTTTAATAGGAAGATACTACTGGCTTTTTATTCAAAATCTGTCGACAAGTAGTCTAAGAATTTCAATCCAATATGAAAGAAAACATTTGAAAAACATGAAAAAACGTAATTCACAAAAGAAAGTAAAGTACATTTGGGTCTCAAAGTATTTAATGTACTAATTCTGCATAGTTGACTATGTTTATGTCTTTCACTTAAATTTTTGTCCTCCTGCTGAAATCTCTCATTTTATTAGTTTGCAAAAAGTGATGTTTTTTGCAGAGACATGAAAGTTTAATTTTAATGAAAGAAAAATCAAAGCAGAAAGGCTTCAAGGTTCTCACAAAAATCTGGTTTTGGTACAGGAAATGGAACTTTCTGTTTCAGAGTACAGCCATCCTCGTACACCTATTATTTTTCCTGAATTATTCTTTTCCTAGTTCAACTCTTCTTTCCATGTCCATCATGCTGCTAAAAACCCCTGTTAAAGGTCTGTTTAAGGAAATGAACGTTGCTGGATCTTTTTCTCTTTCTGGCAGAGGCTTACAGAGCTGTTTCCTAAACAATGCCCTCAAACACAGCCTGAATGTGAAAACTTCCTGCCGAGGCAGTTCACTTAAGGTTGAGGCTATCCTTAATTATAGGATGTTGTCAGCTCAGAAATTTCTCCAAGAAAGACCTCTAACTTTTGTAAGGCAAAGAAGCTTATGAGTTTTTAAATGGCCTTCAAAATTGAGGCAGAAAGTTAAAGAGAGCAGAAAATGCATCTTTCCTATATGGCATCCTTAACTATTTTTTGTTGATGCATCCAGGACCTGAAAAGTTACCCTTCTAGCAAAGTTATCTCATGCATCTTTTTTTTCTTTTGTGGACCTTTATTGGGAAAAAGCTTGGTAAACAGTAAAGTGACAGTTAATAATTTTCTGATAGTGCCCATCTCCCTACAAGATCAATTCAAGCAGAAAATGCTGTCTAAAATCTCCCCTCTACACACACAAACACACACACAAAGAGAAAATGAAAAGCAAATAAGACCACCCCAAACACCAAATGCCAAACACAAATATCCTGATTTCCAGAAAAATGCCCTGGTAGAATGCATGGCCACTTCTTTCTTTTCCACTTTTTCATCTTGGACTGGCTTTAAGTGTTGAAGAGGTACAAAGCCAACCACTCAAGCTGCTCCTTGAAAAAGTCATTCTTCAGAACAAACAAGTGAACTCTCCTCCTAAAACTGTCCTGCTTAGAGATATTCAAAACAGAAAACAAAAAAAAGACATTTGCTAGGAAACTTTTGAATGAATCATGAACTAAATGCTGCCCAGTCTAAACCTTGGAAAGGGTTTAAGAATGACACAGAAAGTATGTAAAAACAACTATATCCTACCAAATCTTTATGTATGCAATGAAATTTTAAAAAAATCCCAAAATCTAAAGAAGAAATCAAAATTCTGTTCTATCGTAATGAATTGAGCCAGATATTTTTGGCATTAGTTTGGGCTTTTTCTTTATCTTTCCCCCCCAAAAACACTGCTAAATAACAATCCTCAAGTAAAATTCCCTTTCCTACTAAAATCCAGAGCAGATATTTCTTATGCATGTTGTTGCTTTGCAGAACTTCATTTGTTTAGACAAAGCCAAACAAAACAGTAGAGCTTTTACAAGAAAGGTATCACAGTGAACTGTGAATAAACGGAGCCAAGGAATATCTGCTGCAATCATTTGTTTTAGTAGAAGTAGCATAATTTCGCCATAAACTCCTGCCTTATCCACTGCAACACATTACATCTGTTTTATGCTAATGTAGTTCCAAAGAAATCAATGATATTTATACTGACATAAAGCTGTGGTGAGTCATATGCTCAATTAGTGTCTTCAGTTTGAGAAGGAATATCAGAGATTTTTCTTGATTTTCCAAAATTTAGCCTGTAATTTTGTTCACCAATTTCTAAGAAGCTGAAAGTTTAATTACATCTATAGGGCTTCAGAGCACCCCTTGAAAAATCATCACAAGTTATTTTAGGCAGATTTTACTTTTAAATTGAATTACTGTGACTGCATAGATCTTTTGTTTCACTGGTATGTTCATAACAAGAGGCACTGATCTGCGACAGATTTTTTTGAAATTACATCTACGATCCATAGGAATCATAAAATGCCTGTGAAGTGGCATCTCTGCTCAAAAAAATGCTTATCAACTATCCCAACATAACTATCCTAACATATTGATGCTGCCATCAGTCAAATGTATTATGTTCTTATTTTGATGGTTGAATTGAACTCCCCTTAGTTGAAATTGTGTGTGAAGCTCCTGTCAGTTTAAATACAACACACAGGACTTCTAGAGACTAAAACAAAACAAAGAGAGGCTGAGAGAGCTGTGTGTGTTTATCCTGGAGAAAAGGAGGCTCAGGGGAGACCTGATCACTCCCTACAGCTGCCTGGAAGGAGGGTGTAGCCAGATGGGGGTTGTCCCCTTCTCCCAGGTAACAAGTGACAGGATGAGAGGACATGGCCTCAAACTGTAGCAGGGGAGGTTCAGGTTGGATATTAGGAAGAATTTCTTCATGGAAAAGCTTATTAAGCATTGGAACAGATGGCCCAGGGAAGTGGTGGAGTCACCATCTCAGGAAGTGTTCAAGAACTGGCTGGACATGGCACTTACTTGCCATGGTCTAATCGACAGCGTGGTGATGGGTCAGAGGCTGGGCTTGATGATTTGGAGGTATTCTCCAGCCTAAATGATTCTGTGATTTTGAATCACTCAAAGTGGAAAAATTGCAGATATTTCTTTTTGTACAATTTCATCTTTCTATTTTTAGTGGATTTTGTGTTGTTTTTTTTTTTTTTTTATTAAAGTGAAAGAGATTTATTTTAAAAGGTAGTGATCTGAATTTATGATGTGTGAGTGTTCAAAGGCTTACCAGAATAATCTGATGCATTAGACAGACAGGAATTTCAACAGATAATCTGAGGTAAACCTTGCTAGGATAGTTTTAAAGAGCTGGTTGTCTGCATTTAGTTTGATCAGAAATAACCAGAGACCTTGACTTAGCAGGCAGGTAATTCCTAAATATCTTACGGGAGAGGGCTCTTCATGCACATTGGGCTGTTACTCACACATATTTAGATATTTGGTTTATTCAAATTAACATCCCAGATCCAGACGTCCAAGATCAAAATTGCATTTTTCAGCTCACTTGCATCAGTGTTTGTATCCATTGCAAACCATATCCCTTTTGTAATGGGAAACTTAACTATACAGAATTACTATTTTGTTTTGTTATTTTTCAAAACATAAAATGAAAGATACACTGTATTTTTATAGCTGAATTTTGTTCCTGGATTTCTGGGATTGAAAGTTTTGTGTACTGTTTTTGTTGTTTCTGTTGTAGAGAACAGTAAATGATATTTCCTGGACATTATTTCTCAGTCTCCATGGACCTTTTTTTACACAACTGAATCAACTGCATTTTTTACCAAGTCTAAGACGAATGCGTATGTGTCCCCCTTTCAGTGAAGCAGAAATTCTACTGCTTCAAATGTATACATATAAAATAATATATAGAAAATGGCTGCTGAATGAATTCAGCAAATGGTGAAAAAGTACTTCTGAGAACATAGACACAATTTTCTGGCATTCTGATATTAGTCTTTCTTTGTACAGGATGGGTAGCACTAAAAGCATCTTAAATAGTTCAGTTTGCTTTTCTGAAAAGATTTTGACAGTATTAATTACTTCTGCTAACAGAAATTTCTGACACTTACATGACCTTCTACTGCATTTGAAAAAAGGCTGTCGTGGTTG
This sequence comes from Melozone crissalis, assembly GCF_028551555.1. Classification (NCBI taxonomy): domain Eukaryota; kingdom Metazoa; phylum Chordata; class Aves; order Passeriformes; family Passerellidae; genus Melozone; species Melozone crissalis. The sequence goes on from NW_026535820.1 coordinate 27,024,502, forward strand.
GTGTACTGACATATGCAAGGAAAATCCCAGGAATCAAAATTAAATGAAACTAAAAAAAAATCTTACCCAAGAATTTCCAATGACTTCACCAAAACATAAATTATACTTCTTCTGGTGGGAGAGGGGGGATTTCTGTATGAAGAAATGAACTTCTTTGGAATGCGGCAATAACATGCACCGATGACAAGACAGAACCAGCCACAAGGAACCAGCCTGGCTCACTGTTTCATTCATGTTTGAGAAGCTGAACACACACATGGAAGCCACCTCTTTGTGGTACGTTTGTAAGAATGTCATTGTTAATAATGTTACCCTGATAATAAAAGAAAAAACACCATAAGAGCTTACAAAAGTTTCTAGAACAGCAGCAGTGGAATATCTCTTAGGTTGTTGCTAAACACCAAAAAAAAAAAAAAAAAAAAAACCAATTAAATTATTGTAATTCAAACAAGCTATGATAGCACAAGGAACTGCTGTTTTCACAGGTATTTATAGCTATGGCCCTTTGAACTGGTTTTCTACAGTACCAGGCTATTTTACCTGTTTTAATCTTTCTTTTTCTCTCTTTTTCTCCCTTACCACTTCTTTTCTGTTTCTTTAGGTGTTCAGTTTTAGTTAGATTTCAAACCCTTAGTTTAGCACTTACTACCTACCACTCCTTCCAAGTGGCCATTTTGTCTCTAACTGAAAAGAAAGTTATTCCAGCACGTGGGAGAGAAAGCATGGAACATTTTTGATAATCATATGAAAAAGTGTGTAGGCTGTTAAGGATCTTTCTTCTAATACATTATGGCAAATACACTCCCAGCACAGGATAAGGAGATTTGTTACCATTAAAAGGTATTTCAGTCCAGAGAGAGAATAAAATAATCCATCCCAAAGAGCTGTGTTCTGGGTGATTACATTTTGACCTCAATTCCTGCTATATTCCCTAGTGACTTTGTCCATACAATAATGTTTCCCCTGCTGGGACATAGTCGAACACCACCTAAAGTTAGATTTTTCTATTGATTTTTATGGTAATTTGCTTCTTAAAATCAGTTGTTGTTACTTCCAAAAAAATAAAAAAGTTCCACGCTCACTCTTTGTCATACTATATTTTGAAAAGCATATTGGAGAAATCTCACAATGTTAAACTGCAGGTTTAACCACGTAGAGACTCAGTAGAAGAATACAAATCCTTATAATCCAATGTTGTGCTACATTTTTTTTATCATTTTATTTTTACAGTATGCAAATTTCTGTTGCTAAGAAAGTTATCTTTAAAAACAGGATTTAAGGTGTTCTTGTGACACCTCAATCATATTGCCCCATAAAACTGTGTAAAAATGTTTTATTCAAAATAGAGAGGGAAGATTGCTGTCATTATATGATAAATGTAATAAATAGAAACAATACGATGGCAAATTACTGTCAACAAACACGCAAAGTGAGCAGAGAAAATTTTTCTCCTATAAATCTCCTGAGACAGAGAGACAGCCACAGGCTGCACAGAACCCCAAAAGGGTGCTGGCACCCCCAGCTGCTGGCAACCTCCTGCTGTATGGCTCCACTCCTTCTCTTTTATTAATAAGCATTTTTTTCAGGGATTCTTTGCCAACCTTTAATTATTGCAGAATAATTTTGGACAATGCAAGATTTTTCACTCCAGAGTAGCAGTTATTAGGTCAGATACCAGCATGCAGGTGAATTTAATATTCCTTTTTTAAACTTATTTTTAATGCTGGAAATGGTACATCTTGCAGGCATGAAGCAGCAACACCAGAGGTTCTAAGGAACAGTCTCCTGAGCTGTGGACTAATGAGGAGCTGATGTCTTAATTTACACAAACAGATGAAAAATCTCACCAAAACTTTCAGAAAAAATGAGAATTCCAGTAACACTGCTGCTACCAGCAAGAGCAGCTTGTGTTAGCCCTTGAAACTTCGCAGTCATTTGCCATTTATGAAAAACTTTGAAACTGCAGAGCATTTAATCATATAGGTACTAAAGCCTGTTAGTAGATCTACAGGACTCACAGAATCATGAAATTGTTAGGGTTGGAAGAGACCTCTGAAGATCATGCAGTCCAACCTCCATTCACCAAACTCCAGGTTCAGGAAGGCTCTGAAGTTCAGATAAAGTAGTTTTAATTGGAAGCAACTGAAAGTTTTTATTCAGGTACTGTTGCTCAACTGTGAAAGACATCTTTCTGGAAAAATATCCTAATGGGCAAGAAAAACTCTGGCTGAGAAGGAGTGAGTCACTCTCCAGCTGCCACAGTGATGCGAGAAAGTCCTTCTGCAAATCCTCAGTTACAGAGTCCTAGAATGGAAACCAAGAAAAACGACAATTTTCCTTATCCTGATTTGGTGAAATCCACCTCAGAAGTGTAATCACTTTGAGCTTGCCTACAAGACTAAGCTTGTATTTATGTGATGAGCACTACTATGCTGACGCTTGCACCTTGATTGGTGTTGCCTCAGTTGAGAGTCAACTCACCTAGATGTCAAGGTGACAATGACAGATGACAATGTATTCTCTCAAAAGAGTTATTTTTTGGGTTCATTTGTTTGTTTTGTTGGGGTTTTTTGTTCAGATAACTAACTGGTGTCTGAAGTCAGTGGCAGCCTGTGATGCAGCATAACACAGAAAATAAACTGAGGAATTATTACCTTGTTGTTAAACTCAGTTAGCAGACATATCTAGATTGGCCAGAAAGCTCCCAATAGTATGCATTTTATTACCCCCTGGATCTAAAACACAGACACAGGTGATCCTTTAACTCCCAGTATGTTTAAGATAGAGGCCACAGGCTGACATCCTCCCCATCTCCTGTTCTGCTCTATCTCTCTGAAGCTATGCACTGCCACTTAGGGTTAGTGGAGAATATTTTGGTGAGGGAGAGTACTTGGGTTTAAACACATTCCCCCTGTTGCTGCTGACCTCATTTGTATTTGAACTCCAGGTCAGTATTCTGAAGATATTCTCAATTAGAAAGCATTAGTAAAACTAGGTTTTTAAAGAAAGATCTGCAACAACACAGGAAATTTGCAAGTCACATATGTGAACTAAATCATGTATTGCCTACTGTATGTGAAGCACTGGGAATTGCCACCCTGTGTTCTGCTCAGCAAATATTTACATGTACATAGTAAATGCTAAGGATTGGGATCTAAAAACATCCAAATTTATGTTATAGGCCTGTTGACAAGCAATCAAGAAGCTGGAATGATGACACAACATCCAGACTGACCATTCAAAGCAGGTCTATGTGTTTTTTTTATGAGGAATGAGGACATTTGTGAGCCTAAGCCTGTAGGTTGGCTGTGAATTCAACACAGACTGAGACTCCATTTTGGATGCAGGAAAGAGGGTGCTGTAAGAATTCTCCTCTTCCAGTGAAAATGCAACCAGCTTTTCCATTTTCTCTCTTTTTTTTTTTTTTTTTTTTTTTTTTTAAGGTTGTGGTGGCTGATTGGAGGAGAAGTGGAGGGGAACATACCCTGAATACCAAACTTAATTATAAAATCCCTACTACCTGATGTTCAGCACCTAAAACACCAGTTATAAAGATGTACCCAAGAATAGCTGGAACTGAGGCCAGAGGGCACACACTGACCCTCAATCATGGGGCCAAATCCTCATGGGTTACAACACAGGGAGACTAATCAGATCTTAGGAAGCTCAGAGACCACACAGAAGTCCTGAATGAAGTTAAGTAATCACAAAAAGATGATGATGATGATGAGGTGATAAATGTAGAATGCACATCTTCCACAGAGCAGCCCAGGAGCCAAAAGAGGAGCCTACAAGGACTGCAGGGCTGTGAAATTGTATTTACCACAACTCCTTCTCTATCCTAAAGCAAAGGCAGACCGCCTGCTGTCTCAGCAGTGGAGCTCTAAGCGATTACTTTAGGAGCCACCTTGGAGAGTTGAAGCAGAAGAAAACTCAAGTGAAGTGTGGAGTGGCTTCAGAATCCCCAGTGGACAGCAATCCTTGTGTGGCTGCTAACCATTTTTTTTCTCCCCTGGAAGACATTAAAACATTTCTCTGAAGGAAAAGCAGATTTGAGAATCTGTTACAGCAGCATCTACTTTACTGTGAAGGGAAAGCCTTAAAAAAAGCTGGGCTGAAGTCTCAAGTATAGAAAGCTCCCCTCCCCAGTCTGGCCAGTACTGCTGCCACAAGCCCATAATTGCTGTAATTTGCAAGTTTGGTATGGAGGGGAATCAATGAAAAACATCCAGGGATGCACAGTTGCTGAGTGAGGAGAATCCGTAAGTCCAAATTGCTGGAAGAGCAAAAAATAGTCCCTTTCTCATAAATGAAGTATTTTTCCTGAGGATTTTCAAGTAGGCTTGAGAGCCTATTACTGAAAGGTTTGAAAACTTCATCAGTAAGTCATGACTAAATGCCTCTATTTGCATGAACACACACAATCAAAACGAAATTATTTAAGTTTAATCTACAATATTATACCTCTTAAGTGAAAATTATTTCTGTGGAAGTTTTGAACATGCACTAGATGACACATCCATCTTAAAAAAGAATCTGAAAGCCTGATTATTAGTGGATTTTATGCGCTTACCTCTTTTGAATTTAATAACTTCTTTCTTGATTACTAGCTTATCATAAAAGATAAAGCAACCAAGTAAGAGCATGATATATCTGCAGTTAGCACAAATGGTAATTGAATTCTCCTGGATAAGGATTTTCAAGAGACTCCTAGCTTGCATAGCTGTGCCTTTTATTAGGGAAACTAGATGAAAGTTGAATATTGCCTTTTAAATTCTGTAGCTTATTCAGGAAATCCATCTCCACTTTAATTGCACTTTCCTCCATAAGATAAAAAATTATTTTACAGTTCTTAGAATTTGAAGGTATTTAAGGGTTTAATTTTCTTTGAAAACACAAACATGACAAATACCCCATCCTTCAAGATAGATGGATCTCCAAAATTTGGAAATTAACTGTGAATGAAGTCTAAATATGTAAATCTTTTTTCATGAAATCAATTAAGACTAAAGGTTATTGTGAGGCTATTTATGGTAGTCTAAGTGCCAGTGAACAGGAAATATAGTCATTTACATTTTATAACTCACTTTGTTAATGTGCAGGAAGGCAGGATGCAGCCACTATGCTCCCAGTTTTCAAGAGAAAATTTGATGGAAGGAAGTGCTGTCCTTTGAAGACATAAAGCCCTTTCCTTAATCTTGAAGGAAGAAAGCTTATTCACAATATGAATATAGATTTTAGCCCTCAGAGTTTAAAAATTGCTTTGATTTTCGAGAATAGCAACACCAAATATAAGTATTTGCTTATGACATTGCTACAATTGCTTTCCACAACTATAAATTGTTGCAGAATACTGAGAAAATAACTCATTTTGGGATAAGCACAGCACTAAGGTTTACTGTAACAACAAATGTATTAGCAATTTGCCCAGATTTTTCAGTGTGGATAGTTTCCTCAAGAACAAGCACAGCTTAGTAAAATAGAAATGTTTAATAGAAAACAAGCATCCAGATCTTCTATGGCCTTATTATATTGTACTTGCACTTCATGGAAGTCACGAAACTGCAGCCCTCATTCTCCTCATGAGATCCATGTGTATCCATGCTTTGAATGAGATCTTGCCATCCTTGCAAGAGTGGTTACTTCCGTTAGAATTCATTTGGAATTGAGTGCTCTCACTTTTGTCCTTTTAAAGCAGAAAAAATGGCAAACAATCTGCACTTTGACTTAGTGACTGATTTATGAGAAAGATCATTGAGGTGAGTATGCTGAAACATAAGTCTCTGAAGAGACTCAGCACTTGGTAGTCTGAGGGAAAAGGACCTCACACTTCCAAGCCCAGTCAGCAAATGCTGACTTGCAGAGCTGTCTCCTGCCCTGCAGCTGAGTGTTCTACAATAAATACCATGGGATGGGCACGACAGCATTTAACAACTGCTTTGCAAAATACAGTAATTACACAATACAGTAAGTGGAAAAGAATCAAGCTTTGGTGGTCCATGCTTGCTCTTTGTTTGGTGGAGGGATGGGAGATAAGCCAATAATTACATTTCTAGTAATGACTTAACCCAGCCATAAGCATCACACTTATGGTCAGCTGAATTATATCAAGTCACACATAATTTACAAGCACTGCTAAACAAATAAACCACAATCCCCTCTGTCAGCAGAAAATACTTTCATCGCCTGGTTAAGAAGAAAAGACTAATTACAGGTAGACATGGCCTTGCTATAATTCTTAGAGATGTTATTTGGGTTTTGCTTTGAATTAGCTCCCTTCTATCTGGCTCTGACATAAAATAAAAGCTTTAAGTGTTGAGGGAAATTAAAACACCCTGTTAGATACTCCATAAGCATGGCCAGAAAAACAGCAGTGCTCAGACAGCAATGTATTTTTTTTCTCAAACACTTTCAGCATAGAATACTGAAAAAGTTAGAGCAATAGTTACATAGTAGCACTTCAAAGGGCACACAGGCCTGGATAATAGTGGGGGGGAAGAGAGGGGAGAATTTGCCCTAAGCAAAAGATTCAAAGTCTTTAGAAACAAACAGATTTTGACTCAAATATTTTCTACGTTGTTGTAATGTAACTAAAATGGATGCACACACCCCATATCCTGAAAAAACTGCTACGTTAACATAACTGTCACCTCTAATATCAGCAATTGAGAGCTCTTTTTCAATTGTTAGCATCTTAAAAAACATGCAGCAATTTGAACTGAAATCTTTTTCAAAACCACAACACACACCTTGCTGTTCTGCATCTAATATGTGTAACACACCTCAATTGCCACCATTTTCAGTTTTTGAATCTGAGCATACACTGTGCACACCTGCAATCTTAAAAATTCCACTTCACTCACAGCAAATGCTGACCTCAGTGAAAAACCCCTTTATTAAGAACAATCCAAATCAGAAATTCTAATACTGTACAGTAACAATTTCAATGCATAATTTAAGAAAATTACTCATTTTTCGAATCTTTTCCCCTGTACATTCCTTCTTCTGTGTACATACTTTACATAGTAGCATAATTATAATTTCCCATTGGGATTACAGTACAAACAGTTTGAACCAGAAACAGTGCAATTTCTTTGGTTCAAAGAGATGAACTCCTTCCTCAAAGGCTTCATAAATTTCTTTCACAGCAAATCTGCTGCTGTCACAAATCTGTGAATCAGAAGGGCTTTATTCAAATTTCAGGCTCTCATTGAACAAGCTATTCGATTTCAACATGAGAAGTTGACTGATGACCATTAACAATCAAGAAGCTGCACTATATTCTCTAAGCATTTTAAATGGTAGGCATGTAGTTCATTTTCTTCTGGCTGGGGAGAACCTGAAAGGAAAAAAAACCCCAAGATTTGAATTTGTAGTTGATTCTTAATACACAATTGTTTTTACAAAGATTGCATTAAATGCTTTGCAAGAACTCATGCTGGTTTACGACCTTAACCTCTGTATTAATGAGTAACAAATCAAATACTTTTACTTTATGTTGCAAAGTCTGTTTTGGTTTTACCCTTGGATATGACAAAGCAGGAAACGTAAAATAACAATAGCCAGGTTGAAATATTTCCCCACGTGTACTCAGAATAACAACCTACCATTTTAGCCCAATTATCACTGTCAAGTGATCAAAGCTTTACAAGCACAGACTAGTTGGGATCCTTAATGCAGGAATGTTCTAGTGACAATATTGATGACATATTACAGAACTATAAACCATAATAATGACAGTTGCATAAAATCTTTTCTATTCCTTATTTTGATACGTAATTTTTTATTGAATTAAAAATCAATAGTTCAGTCTGGGCCTTCATGTTCTATAGCAGTACATAAATAAATGGGGATTAATGTTATGAGGTGCTAATCTGTAAAAGGTACATTTTTCTACCTTGTTGATTCAACAAGGTAGCAAAGTCTCTGATCCGTGGTAGTTCTGCTGTAAGGAACAATACAAACTTGTTAATATATTATCAGTATGTGAAATGTTGTACTGTTATGTTTAAGGATTGACTTAGTAATGGCTGAACTTGAAACCACAGTACGTTCACAAAATTAATGAATTTGGGTGACAGCACAGGAAAAATGATGAGATGTTCTATCAAAAATACACCTCCTCCTTATTAGGATACCAACAATGGTCAATGTAGAGAGAAAGTTTGTGGCAAATGTGTTATGCAAATACTATGGAAACCTTGTATTATAAGCCCCTTAAACAATAAACCTATTTGAGTACATCCAGAACAATTTAAATTAGTAAGAAATCTCATTAGCTTAAAAAGAAATTATCATGTCCTTTCAAGATTAGACTAACTTGATGTGACTAACAACCAATAAACCCATTATTAGCTACTGAAGCTCCAGATCAGTGTTTGAACACTTTCCATACTGAATGTTCTTCAGCTGAATCTATTGTACTGCAGCCATTCAAACAAGAGCTATGTTCAGTTACTTAAGCAAAAATGTGAAGCTTTCAGAATGTCACTAACCCATGCCAGAATGCCTTAATGTGGGAACACTGCTCTGTTCTGATCCCATCTCTGTGTGGCTCAACAGAGAATCCTGAGGCTGAGCACGGTTAGGCAAAGGCATTGCTAAAAGAACAATTTTTCTTATCACTAAATTTAAGATTTAAAGATTCACACAACTGTACTGTGAAAAGGCTTTTTATTGCAAGCATCATCAGACCTATACTTCAAAACTAACCTTGGTAATTATCTAAGGTGTTCACCTAAGGCATTTTTCTCCATCTCTATTTATAAGATGCCTAACCATAAGCCACATTGCTAATTGTGATTTTAGGGAAAAAGTATGTTTTCAAAAACTTGTGGCACAACAAAAGCTTACTGTGATGATATAAACTGAAATGCTTTAATGATGGAAAAATTAAGAATTGGCATTAAGTAGAAATAAGACCTACTTTTCTTCACTAAAGAATAAGCTTCATCTATTCTTCTCCTTATGGATGGATTCTTCAAAGTCACTTTTGCCTGTAGCACACACAAACACACAAAACACAATGAGCTCTCTTGCCCACATGATCACTCCTTAACAGCAAAGTTTAAAAAATTACAATAATTTATCAGAGCATGAGATGTAGGAATTTTTAGAATTAATATAACTGTATCACCATATAGACTGCATTTATATAAGAAGTCACAAATTACAAAGGACAAACTGCTTCTATACCATGTTCTTTAATCTCTCAGCCTCAGCAGCTATGCAATTAAAATAAACCAGAATGACTATTGTAAACTTTATGATTATTTACTTAGAGATTACTGTATTGTTTACAGCATAAAAGTATAACATTACAGTTTTTTCACAGATTTCTTAAATTCTAACCTTCTGATAGTTGTGAAGCAAAGCCCAAAGCGAAGCTGCTCCTATTCTCTGAACAGCAGGACTGTTACTTTCCAAACAGGCAGACAGTACTGCAATTGCTTGATCTAATGAGACAAATAAAAAAACATGAAACCAAATGCATCTAGAAAATATAATCAAGACCAATGCAAATATATTTACATGCCTCAGTAGATTGATGCTTGGAGTATACTTATTTTTATGACTAGTACTGGTATGGCAGAGGATACAGAAACTTTATTATCGATTAAATTTCAATATGCTCATAAAATCAGCACAGTACATTGAAAGAAGTGTTAAAAACAATATAGCAAACAAAACCAAGTAATGCTAAAAAGTTAAGCCACCAGTAATAAAACATGAACATTATGTATAGCTATCAGCTATGCTTAGGGACGAAGTAAGCTGTGAAACTGTTTTATAACTCCCAGTAGCCACAATTAGAGTCACATCAGGATGGATATTAAGATGTTTCTACCTCCCTTCATACTTATTATGCACATGATTTGCAACCAATGAGAAATATGTGCCACCCTACTTTAGGTGCTTTAATTTTGTAGAATTACTCTGAAGCCAAACTCTTCCACTTTGCTTCTTCACTTCACAACAAAAATTCATAGATTATGTAACTAAATAATGTATATTTAATTAAGGCAGTAAATCCATATCTTAAGAAAAATAAAAAGCATGGACACTATGGAAAACCTGCTGAGAATTTAAAACAAAGACAGAAGCATTCTCTCTGCAATTAAATGAGAGAAGGAAACACACCTTCTACAAACAACCAAGAAAAAAGTTCTGAACATATTGTTACATTAAATATATATGCCATGACACAACTTTATCACTATCATAAACATTTTTTGTACATGACAGGATATACAATAGTTTGTCTCAACATTGATTATCTGCATAAGCTAACAAAGTTTTGTCTAGTTGAAAGATAGGAACTTCAATTACTTCAAATGGACTGATACAAAGAATCCTTCAACCCTCCCTGCAAAACTAGCTGTTTGAGAAAACCGCAAAAATCCTTTCATTCATAATCGGTTATTATATCCAAATGATCTGCCTAACAACGAATCTTGATTTGCTTTTGAAAACTATTTATTTGGTTTTCCTTTTCCTTTTATTATGTATTAATTTATTATTATTATTATGTATTACTGTAATTGTCTCTCTGCCAAAATATGTATTCTGTAATTCTAAAAATTAATTTTTTAAAAAAATGTTCTTCTAAAATACAACATTGAGTTCTTGGTCAGTAACCCAAACTGCCATGAAAATATAGTCTTCTGGAAGCCATGATATTCTCAGAGAACAACAGTTTGCACACCCTTCAGATACTTACCATTACCTAATACCTTTGGTTTATTAGCTGGACTAAAACATATGTTATGTAGAATAAGAAGTGCTAGATGTTGGCTGCTTTTGTGCTTGTATTTACACATTTCAATGATCTGGTCTAAAAAGCCATTTATCTTCATAACCATCTGTTGTCCATCTTCTCCAAAAGATATGTTCAGTAGCAGCTTTAGCCAGAGAGTAGACACGTTACCAGAATTTTTATTACTTCCTTTTGGCAATGAAAGAGATAAAAAGTTCTGCAGGAAGTTACTCTGTTAGAAGGAAGAAAAAGGGTTTCAGAATTTATAGTATTCCATGGCTTGTTTGCTGTTCTCTGACCTTCCAATCCACATACTTGACCTAGCATTATTAAATTTATACATTAAAGGCAACCCATTATAAGTCAACAATTTTTGAAAAAAATTACATATGAAAAAGAATCTGCTGCATGGTTAAAAAGTTAGTATGGTAACATACAGTTTCTTCTATAATAATTTATGCAGTGTAGACACAGAAAAGTTGATCCAACACAATATATTTCTTTAAAGACTAATTCCCACACTACAGAAGATTTTTGCTTTGCACTCATTGTTTCTACCCAAAAATAAGCTAGTGACATTTTAAGTGAATCAATGCACTATTGTTAATGCATTCTTGATTCCTTACTTATTATTGCATCCTATTGAAAAATGTTAAAGGAATCACAGAATGTCTTGAGTTGGAAGTGACTTGTAAGAACCTACAGTACCACTCCTCCCTTCACTGCCAGCCAGAGCAATGTCCTCTATTTTTGTAAGCTTTTAAGAAAAAGAACTGCGCATTGATATGACATAAACTATCTCAGCTTTGCCTCCACTTTAAGGAGATTGTGAGAAGATGAAAATCAATTCCCCTGTTGCAAGAGGGAGGCGTTCTGACATTAATTCCTCTCATGAAAAAGTCCTTTACTAAATATTCCCAGGCTCACTGAATCTTGACAATATACACAAGCATCAGGTTGAAAGCAAGCAACCAGCATACAAACTCATTGTGGTTTTCTTCATGTGAATATAACATTGGTAATTTAATTTTCACAGAGGGAATTGGTTATTCAGCATTGCTTACACTTATGAAAGCAGAGCCCAAGAAAGAGAAGGAAGTACTATCCCACTAGAGTGAAACTCTGAAGAGCATAAAAGCAAAAACAATTCTCAGAATACAACAGCTACTACAGAAGAGATCTCAAACTGTTTCTTTCAAAAAGTTTGAGTATTAGCCACTTTGCAATGGTATGACCATGCTTTTCAAAATTAGCATCCAAAAAAGATCTATTTCTCCCTGCATTTCTAACAGGTAATTAGGTCCAAGAACAGAACATTGTTAATGGAGATCAAAACAAATTTTTGCAATTAATCAACTACTATAAAAGTTGCTAGAAATAAACTCACTTTTTATAATTTCTATTGAGTTAGCTCATCTTATCACGTCACTACTACAGCTGACTTTCTCAAGGTTTGAATTTATTTAAATGATCAAAGTTTAAGGGAAACAGATTTTTCAAAGCACATTTCATAAAACAGAGTAAGGATCATTCTATATACAAAATATAGAAAGGAGAAGACATTACGTACATTTGTGTAATAAGAATAGATTTTTATCCAACATCCAATCATTGCTTTTTTTTCCTAGAACTTTTACAAAGGTTATGTTTCCCACAGCATACCTAATGATTCACACAATGTCTAATTTCTTGATCATTCACATGCAGTTTGTTCTACAGCTTACTCACTTGCTTGATCCACTAGTGATTGCTATCAATATATGTGGCTATTAAAAATGGTACAACCCACTGAAACAGAGAGGTTACAAAAAGCTCTAGCAAAAATTGTCCAGACTATGAGTATGACTGAATTACACTCTGCTCTTAGGGAACACTAAGACAACTGAGAAGACACAATGGATTTGATTCCCACAGATGCCTGTCTATATGATCACAGGACGCTCCATATTAAAATGAGTGTTTATTAAAAAGGAAACTGCATCCCTTGCTAAAATACAGGTTACCATTTACTTACCTTCTGAATAATGCCTTTACAGTCATGAGACAGAGCAAGGTTAGATATTAGACAAAAGACCACCTGCTGAACTGGGCTGTTATCATTTGACACATGAGAAGCCAATTTCAAGATGTAATGCATTAATGAATTGCCAGCTGCACTTCGTGCAGAGGGAAGTGATGATTGTCCACCACTGGCCCAACAAAGTGAAGCACAACCTTAAAGCAATGAGACATTTATCATATTAGAAATGCAGATATGTATTTAAAAGAAAAATCTATAGTAAGAACAGTGCAACTGCTCAAACACTGAGATGGAACTTTTCAAAGGATTTGCTAGGCATCTTTTCTTCGAACCCCAATGAAATCAATCAGACTTGCTATGAATAGAATTGTGGCTGAATGTAGCACTTTAGTGGAATAGGCATCTACTGTTCTATTGTTCTAGAATGTAAGAGGTGATTCTGCTGTTAAATAGAAGCTATTGCTCCATCTCAGAAAGTCTCTTTAAAAGCCAGAACATATATCTAATTATACAAGTATTTGGAGGTTGAATCTGAAGGGATCCTCTGAAACTGTCTCAGAAAAAGAGGTCTCTGTATAATTTGAAAGGATTAATATAAGTTTCTTAGAATATTTTTCTGAGAAATATAAGCGCTGTCTGCAGCTGTCACTACATTGTACAACAGAAGAATGCACAATCCTGTGCTACAGAGCTACAAGTTTGAATTAATACAGCAGCAGGGAACAGCCTGACCTAGTACAGATAAATGCCTTCTGCACAAATATAGATAGATGTGCTTTTCTTTAGTGGCACTGGCCATCAGCAACAACAGGTAATTTCTTATACAGCAAAAGTAAACAAAAATGAGACGATGTTTAACTGTGACAAATATTTACATGCATTTCTCTGCCTACACTGAGGAGGAGTGGTTAACCAGTTCAGAGTAGGTAAATTTGGGACACCCCATAAGCCAGCTATTCCCAACAGAAGGAAAAAACATGATTGATCAGAGAGCACGTGCTCTTATCAGCAAGGAAAAAAACGCAGCCTAGAGTCACGTCAGCTTGATTTCTTGCACGTGGACAGGACATTTCTATTTTTCACTCTGTAGCTGACTAATACACTTCTTCAGCCCATATTAAAGAAATTCTTTATGAAAAAAGTAATTCCAAGTTCATTTAAGGTCTGGAGACATTAACTTCAAAAAATAGTCACATTTTAACCATTAATTATTTATTTTAACAGTTATGGTATCCTGACAGGGAGAAAGGAACAGACACTTTTGTGTCTCTTTAAGCTACTTGCAAATCATTATTTATGATTTGCTAAATCTAAATAACTAGGATATGGAAAGAAAAAAATCCATGCTAGAAGAAAGTTCAGGCTTCTAGTAGTGGGGATAATTATCAATGGAAATAAAAGGTTTGATCAAATTAAAAGGAGATTTCTTATGAAAAATATACAAATGCAAGCTACTGAGTCCAAGGCATAAATAAACTGAAGAAACTTAATACAAAATTGAATTTGATTGATTATTTCAAAACCAGAATTATTCTCAATAAGGATTGAGAAGTGCTGATGCACTGTTCTCTATTAAAGAATTCCTAGAATAGTACTTCTGTAATATGTTACTCAGTTTGGCAGGACATTCAGCAAAACCTTCAAACGTAATGGTTTGAATTAAATGCTATTTAATCCTTTAGTACAATTGCACTCTTGCTAAACTCAACAGCTTGAACCAGATCTGAACAAAAGTCTGGAATGTATTAAAATCAAAACTCTTGATGGACTTTGATGGAGCAGCGCTTTTACACTTTCCTCTCACGGTAGCAATAAACATTCTTTTCCCTTTATTGAGCTTTTCTGTCTTAATTATTCTGCTAAAATATTTTGATGTATTTCACCACAGAGTGACTTTCATACCTGCAGGATAGTTTGCAGTGTAGACACAAAGCAAATGCAGAGCTATTTCCATTGAGGAATCATCTGCTAAAAACCACGGCCACAGAGAATGCAGAACAGGAACAAGATGAGCTTTGAGTGCTGCCATCTACAACAATATGAGGAAGAATTTCAAATGCAATCAGTCCTTTGAAAATGAAATGTAGAATGAGAAAACCATATTTTTATCTAATGGTTTAAAAGACTGTACAGAGAACTGACACCATGATTTCAACAACCAATGAATTTAACTCTATGCCAGTACAAACCAGCACATATCTTAATTACTGAAAGATATGCAAACAAAAGTAAAGTTTTATTCATTCCAAGTTGTTCTTTTTCAAGAGCTCTCTAAAGTTTTATTCAACTCCTTCCAAAGCAATTATTGGAATTCAAAAAGCATGGAAATACAAGAGTTCAGTTGTATACAGAGCAAATGATAGAAATTTTCAGTTATCAACCTCCTTCAATCCTCCAAGCAATTCTTTCTGCAGATCCTGCTCAAAAGAAGAAACACTTCCCACAATAATCTTAGCTGCAGTTATGGCACAACCAAGTTATGGGGACTTCAGGAATAATCAGATGCCTTATTCAGCCCCAAGTGTTCTGCATACAAAAAGGATGTTAATACATGCCCTGGAAAAGGGATACTCCTGGTAAGTCAGGAAATCTTGTAGTTTTATCACTGCATTTGCAAAAAGTAGCCCAAGTTGTATAAACAGCACAAGTAACACAATGCCAAGAAAAATTAAACTGTGAAAGTGGAAATAAATGTGTGAATGGTATCAGCAATAAGAAAGAGGAAGAGCACTGATCAGAAAGAACAAACACAGGATAAAGTGAAAACAAAGTAATGTAGTATTTTCTCCATGGAAAAAACAAGTAGGTAGAATGGAAGTTGAAAAGAAATTGAAAAGAACGGAGAAAAAAACCACAAGAATAAAATGAAAAGATTTTCAAGATTTTGACAAGAAAAGTTATTTTATAATACACAGATATGAAAACAAAATTGTCTTTTGGAGGATTAGTACAATTTCACTCAGATAAAGAAAAATAAATAGCAAATTGTTTTTTTAGATTTTATTTTGTTTTGCTTGTTTTGTTGGGGTTGTTTTGGAGTTTTCTTGTCTTTCAGAAAGGCAAAAAAGGTATGGAGAGGAAATAAATTTCTAAGATCTGAAATGTATCTCTATGCACCTTTCTGGTGGCCCCACACTTTTCTCCACATCCATTTTTCATGTTGTATGCTTTGAAAATTATAATTATTGACTTACAAAAAGCAGAAGTGGATATAAAAGATAACAGCCATCTGAAACCATTGGGAGATTATGTTTCCACATGAACACTAAGTTCCTAATAGATGTGTGAAGTATTCTTAGGAAGTGGGAATAATAGTAATGAAGAAGTATTTCTTGCCATTAATATCAAATTTAAATTTAGCCAGCTTGAAAATAACTTCAAAGCAGAAAAAAAAAATATCTTTATTCAATAACTAAATGTGTTCATATTACTTCAGTATAAAAATACTTACTTTGCTTTCTTCATTTTGAAAGAGGCAGTTTCTAAGGAGCTGCATTGAACACCTTAACTCCTTGATAAGGTTATCCTCCTATCCAGGGAAAAATAATTGAACATCATCAATGTAAGACAGAATGAATTTTGTACAAGGAGGAAAGATATTTCAAAAGAAGCAGTGCAAATCTAAGGTATCAGTGTTTGGGTCACATCTGCTCAGCACTTTTCTTCTGATTTCACGTAGAACTCATCTCAGCTAGCTTCAAGCACATTTACTAAAGACATTTATAACCAGTAACCTATTACCTTTATCTCTCTTCATAACCCACAGAAACTATTTCTAAGGGCACCAATGTGACCAAAAGCAGAAATCTGTACAGGTGAGCTCCATTTCTCTTACAACTAATAGAGAACGGGTGGAACCTTCCTGAGTATTTGTTCCATCCTAAAGTACATGTCTAAAACAAGTCAAATGAATCATTCCCTAGAAGAATTTATTTTTCTTCCTTGGAAGAAAACAAGGTTAAATTAGCTCTGTCTTTCAGACCCTGAGATGAGCTCAGTTGAAGCATGGTGGTAATAATGTTAAGGTTGTGGGTTTGACCTCTATATGGACTATTCATTTAAGAACTGGATTTGATAATCCTTGGGAGACCCTTCCAATTCAGACTATTCTGTGATCTGTGACCAGCAGGTCAGGCCAATCCATCCTTATACTCCCAGGATCTTAATTTCCTATCCTTAACTATAAATATAGAAGCTATAAATAACTTCCAACCTGATAAGAATATTACAAAAATAAACACAGACCTTTGGACAGTGAGGTGCTACCCTGAGATTCAAGTTACAAGTGAACAAAGAATCTATCTTCTTGACAGAGCTGTGACACTACAGGGCAGTGATGGCTGCCCTAATTCCTTTAAGGGTGACACACTAAACCACTTCTGAAAGATTACCAAATTTCAACAAGCCTGTTCACCACAGGATACTATTCCTGTCTTATCAAGCATAAAGGAACAAAAACGTAAAATAGGATTCATACTTAATATCAGACAAGGTGAAGAAACAATGCATGCTTATAAATCATGATGTGCTTGCACATCATAAATCATGTGTTTGATGCCACTTAGAGATGAAGTACTCTGCAGTACAGCCCACTGCAAAAAGGTTAATGAAAGCCAGGTGTAGTAGATCAGGAAGAAACATACAAGTCATTACTACAAATACATTTTATAACTGGATTGTCTCACCTCTAGTCAAATAAAATGCTAACACTAAGACAAGACTCTTAAGAATTCTTTCAAGGAATTCTCTATATATTAATTTACTTAATAAGTAAAATAGCATTAAAATGCCACAAGGTACAACTCATATTTAGTGTACAAACTTCTAGGAGGTTGAAAAAGTTATGGATTGCATCGATAGCATTGTTTAGATGTATTTATTTCAGGATATCTTGCTTTTTACTACAATAATATTTTGACATGATTTTTGAAAGTTTGACTACTTCTAAATACTTTTCACGCTCTTTATTAGCATCACACTAATTATTGTGAAAGAAAAGGAATATCAAGTAAAACACCTCAGCTGACCTGAGAATGAAGCTAGGTAAAGCACACTTTTCCCAATAAGAGTCAGAGAAAGGAGAAAAGAAAAGAAGCTGTCATAACTTTCCTCTGAGAGTTGTGCTCTGAAGTGGATGAAGTGACAGTTTTGTGAATGATCAGCTAAATCTACCATGAGAGCAATGTCTCAGTGTCCCCCACATGAAACTGTCATTATGTACCACATATGATGAACAGCGCACTTACATATGATGCAACAACCTACAGTCCAAGCTAAGTAGGAAATCTGACACAAAATCTTTTGCAAATCTTTCAAAGAATTTTCAATTAAACATAAGCTGCTTTTCTGAACTTTCTCCGAGGCTCCTTTCCTCCAATTTCATTCAAATCTCAAGGTCAAACTCAAATTTTTTTAAGAGTTCATTGTCATAAAACACAATTTCATACTCTCACAAATCAAGGCTAATGTCTGTATCAAAACCTCAGAGAAAAATACTATTTAGCTGAAGCAATGCAGAAATACCCTACAAGAAGGTGTTTTCTGCAATTTCTGATTTATGTGGGAGTGGACAAGATATCAAACTTGACAGCAGAGGTTACTGCCTGTATTTTATTAATTCTCTTAGATGAAAGTGGCAAAAGAACAAGCAAATTGCAACAAAAATCTTATGAAATCGTTGTATCATGTCAAGACATAATTTATGTCTATATGTGGTAAAGAAGACTTGGGTGACATGAGAGCCTGGAAGAACTGGAAGGCAGGTTGAAAAACAAAGGCTAAATAAATTAACTGTGAATGGAGAGAAACTACTGGGAATGCAGGCAGTGGAAGGACCACAAGTAGGAGGTTAAAAAGACCCAAAATTGAAAAGAAGCTAAAAAATCAGGGACAATTGAGTCTGATGACAGAATCTGAGATCTGATGAAATCTGAAGGAGAGGAGAAAAAAAATAATACTGAAAGCCAGATAATAGGAAAGTAAAAAAGCTATTATTTACATGCACAAGCAGAATGGAACTAGTTTTGGGATGGGAGGGAGATTGACTGATGCAAGAACAGACAAAACCAACATAGCTAGCACTGGTTGAAAGACACTGAAAAAAACAGCTTAAGAAAACAAAAAAATATTATTGTGGAAACAAGATGGAGAAAATTAGCTGTGTTAGATAGGGCCATGAAGTCAAGACTGAAAGTCCAACTAAGTTTGAAAACAATACTCTGATATTGCTATAAGATAAATATAATGAATTACAAATATGACAGATTACAAAAGGATGAGATGTGTATGTGAGTGGATATATGAAAGTGAATTTTGAACTCTCAATCAGCCTGCTATTTGCTGCTTTCAGCCAGGATGGACTAGTTGCTTATTCTGATAACCTGGACTAAAAGTAGGAAATCCTGAATCCTTCAATTCATGAAAAGACATGAAACAAAACCAGTAATTCAGAGGCTGATCATGTTGTACTTCACATGTAGACTACTGAGTTTAGGCAAACGGAAACTTGGAGTTCTGGACAGAAAAGTTAGTGATAAAAAAGAATTCCTCAAAAGAGATTGTCCCTCACAGAAAGAAATGGGCTCAAAAAGAAGAATATGAAGATCCTAGTTGGAGGAACAATCTGGCAAATGGGAGAAGATCCTGAGGACCAGAGAGAAGCATGGAAAAAAACTACCAGGACATGCCCAGGGGCTTTCTCCAGTGAACAACCAGGGCTGGGCAGCTGCAAAGTATGAACCAAGGTGATTTTCTGCCCGACGTTCCTGAAGTAGCAGCCATCTCTATGTTGGAAAAGGTAATTGAGACTAGTGAGACCTCTGGGAGGAAGAGTGTGTGACATAATTAAGTTGGTAGAAGTTCTAACATAATGGAATTTTATAGAAGCTCCAGTATCTGGATCCACTACAAGCTGTCATTTACTTTGTCTCATCCAGGACACAGACAAGCACTATGTGCCTCAAGAAAACAAACAAACAAAAGAAAGCTGGGGAGTGCCTTATCCTATCAGTGTTCTGGTTTTATAGCTACCTTTTTTCTCTGTGCTTTCCCAGGCTTTAGGGAATCCAAATTCAGCTGTGCATGGATGTGCTTCATGTTTTCTATACAGCTGTCTATCAGGTCAGCTGGAAGACAAAAACCAGTAACATTTATAATTACATTCACAATCAAAAATGTTTTATTAAAAACCAAAGTATCTTTCTGGCAATGATTTTCTTGTTCTCTACTTGATATCAGGAAGTAGCAAACAGTTTCAGAGACTAAGTGCATCTAGCTGAATGTTCTCAAGGAGCAAGAATACATTTGAGTCCTCTTGCAACAAAGTCTCATTAGAGGAATGACCAAAGGAAGGACTGGTAAGATTGAGAGGGGAAGATGATTTGGGTAGAGCAGATAATAACTAATAACTCTTCAGGATATCTTCAATGATGCTGCTTAGAAGCGAGAAACTTCAAGAGATTAAAGCACCCATTTATTTTACCCAACCTTTCCCTAACAACAGCAGAATTGCTGCATCCTTTGTGAGACAAAGCAAAGCAACCATTCAGGTGACTTAAAGGGCAAAATGTAGAGTTAGGGTTTTTTCTTTGGATCTAGAGTCTTTAAGTCACTACAAGATGATGGAGTGATTATGTAAGTGGAGAAGGTAAGAGCTACCAATATTGTCTGGGCATCTGTAAGGATTTTGACACGGTCCTTTACAACATCCTTCCAAATTGGAGTTATGTAATTGACAGGTGGACTGGATAGTGGATGAGGAATTGGTTAGATGGTCACACCTAGGGGGTAGCAGTCAATGGATCAATGTCCAGATGAAGAGGGGTGACAAGCGGTGTCCCTCAGGGATCCATATTGGGACCAATAGTGTTTCATGTCTTCATCAATAACACAGTGGGATTGAGTGTATCTGCAGCAAATTTGCAGGTGTCACCAAACTGAGCAGGGCAATTGACACATCTGAGGTCTCAGATGCCACCCAGAGGGACCTAGACAAGCTCAAGGTCCAGATGGACCCCATGAGGTTCAACAAGGTCATGTGCAAGGTGCTGCACTTGGGTTGGGACAATCCCAACTATCAATACAGACTGGGGAATAAAAGATTGAGAATAGCCCTGCCAAGGTGTAATTAGGGCGAATGAAAGGTAGACAAGGTCAGGCAATGTGAGCTCACAGTCTAGAAGGCCAAGTGCATCATGGAGTGCATCCAAAGCAGAGTGGTCCTCTGCTCTGCTGGTGAGACCCCACCTGGAACACTGCAGCCAGCTGTGGGGTCCTTAGCACAGAAAAGACCTGTTGGAGCAACAATAATCCGGAGAGGGATCTAATATATCTATGAGGACAGGCTGAGAGAGTTGGGATTGTTCAGCCTGGAGAAAAGAACGGTCCATGAATGGTTGCAGCCTTCCACTTAAAAGGAAAAGCTTAAGAAAGATGGGGACAAGCATTTTAGTGGGGCCTGTTTTAAGGGGTAATGGTTTTAAACTAAAAGAAGACAAACTTAGACTAAATATGAGGAAGAAACGTTTTTACAATGAGGATGGTGAAACAGTGGAACAGGTTGTACAGAGAGATGGTGGAAGCCCCAACCCCGGAAACAGGTTGGATAGGGCTCTGAGTAACCTGATAAAATTGAAACCGTCCCTGATTATTGCAGGGGGGTTGACCTAGATGGCCTTTAAAGGCCCTACCCAATGCATTCTATGATTCCATGATAATGGGATAATTCAAGTTGGAAGAGATGGCCTTCAGAGGTCATATACCCAACCTTCTCCTCAAAGCAGAGCAAGCTCTAAGCAGGCAAGGTTTGCCTGCAGCTTTACCCTGCACGGTCTTGAAAATGTCCAAAGACAGAGACAGCAGACTATGTCTAGCAGTGCTTCACTGCCTTCAAAGGGCAAATGTTTATTTACAGGCAGTTTGACTCTCATGGTTCAATTTATGCTCATTCTTTCCATCCTCCTATACCATGCACTGCTGTAAGAAATCCATCTCCAACTTCTTCAAAAGCTCATAGGTCCTCCCAAAGCCTTCTTTTCTCCAGATAGAACATAAGTCAACTCCATCAGCTTCTTCTCTAATGACAAGTGAACACAATCACCCTGATGGCCCTCTGGGGAACCTGTTCCAGTTTGCTGACATTTATTGTACTGGGCCAAAACTGGATGCACTATTCTAGATTTAGTCTAACAAGTGGTAAGCAGAGAAAAGAAACTTTCCTCCTTGATCTAATGGCTGTGTTCCTGTTAATACAGCCCAGGATGCTGTTAGCCTTCTTACATTCAGTTTGCTGCCTACCAGGCCCTCTTTTCAGCTCTCCAGTCAGCCTCTACTGCTGTAACGGCTTGTACCTTTTGAGGTGTAGGACTTTGGACTTTTAACTCAAAGCAGTCTTTAAGAGCTACACAGGTGATGCTAGAGATGCAGGTGTCTTTAGAACACTGCTTTGAGCCCCAGAAACTGTCTTCCTCTTTTCTGAGGTCTGTGTTGCACAACAGCAAGGACGACTTGATGGCTGCTCTAGCACAGAATGATGCACTTCCTGCAGTGGAAGTGCCTCCACAGGAAGATAGAACTTAGAAGATCTAGTAAGTCATCAACAGAAGTAGCAGCCTGACTGAAGTAAGGGCTGAGTACAGAACAAATACACTGGGAAAGAGCAGAAAAGGTAAGACCTGAAGTTTCACTATACGGATCAGACATTGCACAGATCTGTCTAAGCTATCAATGTCAGTGTAGTGGAGGTTACAGAGCAGAAAAAACAGAGATGTAAGTTACAGGAAAGCACCCAAGACAAAGTGCACTTGGACAGATCAAAAGGTGTAAAACACATGAGAAATGCAAATTCACCGTTCTCCTATGTTCTAGAGGGCACAAGAAGCCTGTGATTAGAAGCTGGTTTACTACTGTGAAGGGAAGAAAGTCCTACTTAAACTGCAAAATAGGATCAAAGAACCAGGGAAGAACAAAGAAGTCTCGTCCAGGTACAGCCAGAACTAAAAACACAGGGTATACTTTCACATACACAAGTATTGGAAGATACTGCCAGTGAAAAATCTCCAGTTTCTAATGGATGAATATACCATTAGTAGTAAAAAGCTAACAGGTCTCTTCTTACTCCAACACAGATCTGTGTTGATCTGTGAAGATCTGTGACTTCACCACAGGGTTTTAAACTGGCTATAACATAATATTTCATCTGCAGCTGAAACTTTAATTATTAATAAGATTTCTTAGTGAAAATCTGAAAAACAACCATGCCACTGAAACCTAGGTCTCCTGCTTTGAAAAAAAAAATTACAATCTTTAGGTAATATGTAAAACACCTGCAAGCATTTGATTCACATATAATTAAACATATATTTTGAAATGCTCACCTTCCAAAGCACATTTCTGGGCATTTTTACTGACAGCTAACAGAGACAACAGTGCATTTGTAGCAACTTCTTTCAGCACATCCTTTGAAGATTTTCTTTCAAAGACCTACAAAAATGCAATTTCATTACTGAAATGAAGAAGTGACCATATTAAAAGCAGCATTCACAGCTATAAATATATTGTCAGAATCTATATTTTCATTTGGATGATTTATCACTATATTTCTAAACAGAGTTCTCCCTCCCTATATTCATGTTTATAATCAGTCTGCAAAGTGTTTTGGGGTTTTTTTTAACTAATTTTTTAAAATTCAATCTTTCTTCTTTTTCTCCTAAGCCCACGCCTCTTATCATTTTCTTAACATTCTACTTTTCTAAGGTCTAGATTCCAAATCCTGGCATTCCATTGTTTTCCTAATATTCAGGAATAGGCTTGGTATTGCAGACAACTCATGAGATGTCTTTAGTGCAATCTCACTTTCCTTCTACACAATGATGATGAAGAGATTAAATACAGTGAAATTACTTCCAAAAAAAATCACTGACAGTTATTTTAGATACTTTTACTAACCAGTGAAAAATGGCAGCTTATCTTAGTTTTGTGAGGCCTTTGTGAGCATCACCACATTTCTAATAAGCTAAGTATAATCTCTGTTTTCAAAGGAATATTTATTTGGAGTCATATAACAAGATAGTTGAAAGGAAAGGAGCACTCTCTGTGCCATACCTCACAAATTTTAATTCCACATACATAATATATTAATGGACTAATAATTTTTCAAATTTTCATATGCAATAAAATATCAATGTATGCTCTAAGGTCATAATTTATTGAACTGTTCACGGTACCTAGGGGTGAAAATGTCAAAGGATATAGAATAGCAAGTTAATAATTAGAAAAATCCCAACCCTTCATCGATAAGGAAAACTGACACCAAATAAAAGCACCAAAGCATGGACTGATTTCTGTGTTTATAACCAACAAAAAAGAAACTTACATTTAGACTATAACAATTTTTATTAGATCTGGCGAAATCTCAAATCTAAGAGCATTACAAGAATGTTTGAAGTAAATTAACTGTTTTTCTGTTCTGATAGGAGATGCTTTCTTTTCAAATTAAAAAAATTTAGATGTTTGAATAAATGCTTAAAGTTTAAACTAATTGACACAAGCCAGGAAGGAAAAAATTGTTGAATTCCAGCAATTTTGCATAGCCTAAGATGAAGGTTTTGTGACTTATCCATTCAAAGGCTTCGGCCCTAATAAATTTCTAAATGTTTTTACTTTTTCTTAATATTCATTTATACTTTACTGATACAAAACATGTTTCCCTATCAACCTCTTGGGCATTTTCCTGTAAGTATTATGTGGCAGATTAGAAGTGGTCCAATAATTAAGGTGAGTTGTCTTCTATCTGTATCTTTTTCAAAAGTTTTAATTTCATCTTACTATTTTCTAAATTTTATCTTGAACACTAGCAAAATTCTGTTCTTTCTTGAAGCATGCTCCTTTATGCATTTTTTCTTACACTGCCATGAAGAACTGCAGTTCATAATAAAAAAAGAAAATTTATGTCAAGCATAGGGAGCACAAGTAATTAAGAATTAATTAATAATTAACTACCAGTTGAATGGAAAAAATAACTCTAGAAATTTATAATGCCTTGTGTCAAAAGATTCTATAGTTTTCAACTATAATAAAAGTATTAAAATGAGAGTAGATACTGAATTATTTTTTGAGGTTATGTTGCATAATAAATTTAAGATGTCTCATAAATCTATGGCTATGGCTATGTTAGTCTTCACCTACTGCAAGTTAGTTGCAGGGGAGATCACAATATTTCTATTATACTGTAAGCTTTACACCTAGGAAAAAATGTTAGGGCCAAAATTTGAGAGTTTATATATAGATTATGGTTCTCTTCTTAATTTTGTTTCTGATCTGAAGCACACGTACACAAAGATTAACATTTGCATACACAAAACAACCAAAGCCTTTCAAAGTCAGCATGTGCACTTACTAGATTTCTTGTATGTGATAATGAATTCCAAGTTGAGACCTGATCTACTAATATTCACGCCTGTACACTGGGTATTAAATTAGCATTTGCCACTGCATATGTCAGGTATTCTGTAGATTTTATGTATTTAAGATGACTAATGGAGATGACTGTTTGTTTGAAAAGTCTCCCTTCCCTTTCTATGTTAGCCAATTATTTGCTTGACTGCTTCTCTTTAAAAGTGCTTCTCCTGAAGAAAGTCCAGAATCTTTTGGGTTGTTTTTTGCATTTTTAATGGCAGTTTTGTTTAGGTGTTTGTTGTTTCAATAGGTTACTTTACATCCCATGGGCTCATTCCACTGCCCTCTCAAGGGGGTGTAAATAAATACATGCACTTTGACCTAAGAAACTGAAGCTGTTTCTTTCCTAATTTTGTTATCCTTTTGGGGAGATCATAGCAGCCCTGTAAGGACCCAGAGAGCATAAGCTATCTTCTGAACTCTTTTATGAGCAAAATGCAATGTCTGTCTACACCTCTGAACAGTTAAAAGGCATGTTAAAAGCTGATGTCTCTTACAGTACTCAAACTATATCTAATGTCCTTTCACTGACTGGCTGCAGTTCATTCTTCATTGTATCAACTTTTTCTGCTCTCAGCGCAAGAATGGTCCCCTGGCACAGATTGATAAGTAGTTATGTACACTTGTATGAAATTAGAGGAATGTTACAACATGTCTTTATCAGACATACTCTCATGCAACCATACTTTTTGTGCCAGAGCCAAGGAGTTTCGTTTCAGGCACATATGCAAGCATTAATACAAAAACCCAAGGATATTTAGCAAACTATGGGATTTGATCAAAGTGCCCCTGTTTTACTTGAGTCCCTGAGAATCATGCCCTCACAGGAAAACACTGTGTCCTGAAATTATCTGAAGTTAGTTGCCAAAGACATAGAGAATTCAGGGTAGGTGGCCTGTAGAGTGACCAAGAAAGACCCTGTTGGGAAGTTTTTCCTCCCTGGAAGACAGCAGGTTCTCAGTGGACAGAGCACCATGCCCCAATAGATACAATAGAGCTACAGTGCTGCAGCAGAGCAGGAAAGAAGCACAAAGCTTGTGACAGATACCAGGACAAGTCTTGGTAGGAGTAAGGTTATTCAACAAGAATTCAGCATCCACAGGAAGAGAGGAGATGAATACCAAGAGAGCACTCTTTTGCTCACACCATCCAATATATGACCAATTAATGTCAAAAAAATATGCTTTACATAGTAAAATAGTAATAAGATACTTATTAAAAATAGTTGTAAGGCAATGACTTCAGAACAACAGAAATCATAAGTGACATTTTATATCATGTGCATCATTCAGGAAAAAACCTACACTTCTAATCATAGATTACTATGATTGTTACAGTGACAATCTGCACATAAATTACAGAATATAGATAAAAGAACTAACTTGGAGGGAAAATAAGACACAAATTTCACATATAATTTGCTTACTTCTACCAACCTGTAAATAAGGGAAGGATTAAATATAAAGGAAATAAAAGAATAAAAAATGCAAAAGTATATCCTACAACCACACTGTCAAATTTTAAATACCTGAATAATTAAAGCAGTAAGTTGAGTTACTGATGCCTGGCATTCTTCAGTGTGATCCAGAAGAAAGCTAATAGTTGGATTTTGACACACACTCCGCTTATCCTGGAGCTGTTTTCTTCCTTCCTCATTCAAAAGGACAGAGAGGAACTGTAAACTAGCCACATATAAAGCAGGATATGTGGTAGACAGATGAATACAATCAGAAATGGTATCTAAAAGGTTAAACAAAAAAATGAAAATTTTTACATTTCATTATGAAAAAAGCTCAAGTATACTTTAGGACACAGAAAGACTTATCAAAGAAAGCACATGAACCCAGAAGCAGTTATACTGTGCACCGTACAAGGAATTCTAAAAATTCTATGCATCTTATAAGTCTTCAAAATAATCTACGAAAGAAAAGTTTGAGTTTTATAATGGTTCAATGAATTAATTGCTCTGCATTCGACTATAAAACAAAAAAAGCAATCTCCATTTCACTCAAATCCCTTATTTGTCCAGCAATTTTTTGAACTCTCCTTATTTTATCAACAGCATACATCATAAAACCAACAGTATGCATTAGCTGCTTTATTTGCAATTGGATTTGGGTTCAGTAGATCTCTTAACATGCACAAGCTTGTCTGGACTGTGTTCATACTTCAGTATTGAAGCATGTCACAGAATTCTGCCTAACTACACAAGTAACTAATGTAAGAATAATTAAAATGCACAAAACAAACTCCTGTATAATAATCTTGGATTTCTATATCTCTTATCTCCCCTCAAAACTTTGCTTTCCTTTTATGCAAGATATTTAAAAAGAAAGAAGGGGGAAAAAATTAAGTGCTAATGGATCATTTAACAAATGCCACATTTGGTTAAGGTTTACAACTAAAATCATTCATCCATACATGTGAAGAAAACAAAGCAAGTCAGTCAAGCTCTGGACACATTGGTTTTCATTGTGGGTATCTCATTAGAAATTACTTAATAGCATCTAAAGAGCAATGACTCTCTTTTCTATTTGTTTATTAGTTGCTAGGAAAAAAAAAACATGCAGGAATAGTCATTACCAATTATTGCTGTACAGTGATTTGCAAGGGCTGCTGTCACAGATGGAAAAGATATCTGGCCATTTTTCCACAGCAATGTAGCTACAAGGCTGAAAGAGTCTACCCACATCTCATGAAGTACAGACATTAACTCGGGATCTGCAAAGATAACACAGGAAAAAATCAAACCACTCAAAAATGTGCACAGACCTGGAAAGCTGAGCCTGAGCACACCTGTCCATTTGCCTCAAGGTGGTACCTAAATGAAGACCTGCCTCAGTCTGGTTATAAAGGAAACAAAGTACTTCATTACCTAAGCCAGCTTTGGGACGTATGGTGAGAATCCTGAAGGTATTCCCTAAGAGAGGTTTCAGCAGTTCATCCTGGCTTACAAGATCAGAGTCCACCAATAAACATGATTTTAGAAGCCTGGACACAGATGACAAGTACTGAAGTAGTAACAAGACCTGTTAAATATTTGTAGAAAGATATGAAATAAAGCTATATATTTATACCTTCCACATTATTTTAAGTTTACTCACATTAATTTAACTGATTCATAATGTTTTAATAAAAACCATTTAAATAATAGAACATGAATTTAAAATGTTTCTCTCAATTTTTACTGTAGAGGATGAAACAGAATCCCTAGACTGGAAACACATATGTGCAATCAATTTTCTAGTGGCAAAGCAAAAGTTCCTTGTGAGAAGGTCATAATTCTTGCTACATTTACAGCAGCATACTCATTGGATGGTCACAAAGGAAAACACAAAAATGGTCATTAATACTGAAGAATACATGTGTCTTCCTAGAAACAGAAGCTGACATATTTATTTATTTATTCATTCTCATAAGCTTTCTGCAGAAACACATTTCTTTAATTAGAAGAGTAATTTACTTCCAAGTAAATCTGAACGCAGAGCAGCAGAAGCTACGAAATGGCTGTGTCATGAAACAGCATATTCTATATATTGTATATCCAGAATTAAATTTGATAAAAAGGTAGTTCTATCAGCAGCAACCCTATATGGTTCGCATACATCAAAATTAGCTGAGAACTATGTAAGTGTCTGCAGGATCAGAGACAAAGCAATGCAGCCATGTGTGTTACAGATAATAAACATCCAATGTGTCAGTAACTATATCTGCCTCATACTTCAGTAACATACAAAAAAATTCTATTACATAATTTCTTCAATGCCTAAATTTAACTTATACTTTTAGAAGACAATTCTTTTTCAGTTTGGTCATTCCAATTTCTGTGTTATTCTGTGAAGAATTAACACAGAAATTAATTCTTCCGTGTTGAATAAAATAGTTTATTTTCACTTAAGCTTTGTCAAAAGCAAAAAGATTCACATGAATGTGGCCTATAACAGTGTGTCTGGACTATGTTAATGAAGATAAATTATGCTAACATAAATGAATTCATAACTTCAAAAAATTAGGAAGCAACAAATGCTTCTCTGACCTGAGCTTTTACATGTTCCATATGACATTGATGACCCAATGGAGCTTTCAGTTCCAAGATGTATCTTTCAACCAGATTAGCACTAACAAGACTAAAACAAAATATATTGGTTAGAAATATGGTTAAGTAATTAAACAGTCTATTAACTTAACATTCCATAGAAGAGAATAATATAAATAAACCAAGTAGAAATAAAGTAAGACGCTCTTACTGCTAAACCCCACTATTTTAAAGTAGTCTAGTGCAATGGCAACTATAGCAGCAGTACGTTGTTTCAAAATAGCTAGACTAATATAAATTCCAATAGCTGCTACTGCACTGGCAAAAATCAATTTTTTCTATTTGATTTCTTATTTTCTTTCCTCTAGAAGAATAAACAGCTCTGTAATAATATAAGCTGTACTCACACCAGGGTTGTTGGGGTTTTATGTTTGTTTGTCTGTGTTTCATTTTTTCTATTAATTGCACTATGAAAAGCAACTTCAAATGCTCTTGAAAATTTTTACCAAAAAATGAACTAATTTTTCATGCTACACTTCAGGAGTTCCAAACATTTTTTAAGGACAAAAGAATTGGCTACAGTGGAAATGGAAACATGGCATACAATCTGAAGACTTCTTTGAAGTGGTTCCTCCTTTTAAAAGGAAGTAAAATACTAGGATCCATCATCCAAATTTGGCATGTTCTATTTACTCTCTTTTAGCGTGAAAATCCTTGGCTCACCTTCAAAATATTTAATACAATTCAAAGAAGAAAAACAAAATGAGCTGAGATGATATGCAATTCCAAATACCTGACAAAACCCTAAAACATCATGAGAGGAACACAGTAGTCCTATATAAGACATACAGCACAAATGGAATCACCAATATGACTACCTATTCTATGAAAAAAAAGAAGTCATTCTGATTCATTTCTTCAATAGATTGTATTTTTTTATTAAAAAAAAAAATTGAACATTTCAGGAGCAAGAAGTGACCAACAAGTTTAACAGTTTTAGTAAGAAACATGGGTAGATCTCCTTCGAAGATTTTTTAAGCGCCTATTGCTACACCTTGTTTGTAGCTCAACAGTTATTGATCTCATACCTGCTGAGAGCTGTTAGCAAATGTGTTTGTTGAAGGGCGATTCCAGTATCTTTTGGCATGACAACCAGCAGATTGTGCAGAAGGCTGCAAACAGCTGACAAAAGGGCAGGTGTGACTACAGCAGGCTGTTTAGACAGACCAGCAGACATGGGAGCATCATGTGGACTTGGAGATTCTGTTATGGTTGTATCACTTTGACCTAGAGTGTGTTGAATAAAAAGAAAACCCAAAACAACAAAAATATTAAATTACAGCCGTTACATAAATCAAGTTTATTTGTATTTTTCATAAAACATCCAAGTCCTCTCTATATTTAAACTGTATATTTAGGAATGAATAGCAAAAAAAAAAAATTAAATCAGATACAGGAAATAGTTCCCAAATAAAATGCTCCCTCTACCAGGCATTAAATTAAGGTAACTAGCAAATTTGGAAAGACACAAATTACCAGTACTTTCTTGAAAAGAAAAATATTTTTATTTGTACACAGCTCTCTCTACATCCATGATTATAAATATATTTTTATATTATATTAATTCTTATGCTTCTACATATAAAGAGAATTATATACAGATCTTTGTGCATGTATGTGCATACACACTCCTATGTATGTATATGACAGCTCTACCATGACTGATGTGTTGAAAGCATGACTAGATGCCAGGAAGAGAACCTATGTCTTGAGTTACATTTCAAGCGGTACCATTTTCACTTGCTTCTGTCAAATTTCATATGAAAGGAAGTGTTTAATATTTGTCTTCTAAAACAACCACTACAAGCATCAACTCCTCCAGCAACATGCACGCTGTACAATGCACAGCATGGACAAGCACTGAAATATGGGCAGGTGAACACACTGGATTTACATCAGGTACAAGACTCAAGCCTGACTTACCTTGTGCCGTAAGCCGATCAACCACAGCTTCGGGAATAAAACTGGCTGAGCCTGGAACTGCTGCCTGAAGCTCAGTAACACTCCCCAGTGATGGTGATGCAGACAGAATCTGGAAAGCCATGAAAAGGAAACCAGTTGATTCCAGGTTTTACGGACTAGTCTTTTTTTTTGTATTCTGCTTAGGAAGGGGGAAAAACACACATCATAACTAACAAAGTCAAATACAATGTAAATATTACTGTTCAAAATAAATTTGATTAGATTTTATCCACTATGTGTGTGCATATATATGATAAAAAACCCTATAATTGAAACTATTAAAAGATGGGCAATATGAACGGTCTGAAACATTTCAGTCAAGAACTGATCAATGCCCATGTTACTGGAAATTCCTTCTCTTCATCCTTCTTTTTCATCCATATAATTGACTCAACCTACATTTGGATAAAGATAGAAAGACATTACTGAAGCATTTAAACTCAAATTTTTCATGGACTATTTGCTCTACTGAGAACATCAGCACTTGTCCCTTTGTACCAGGACACACTCAGATAAAAATATCACAAGTGCATTTGTCATCAGTCAAAGTTTATGTCCCTGAGTTTTTTGAACTCTGGGTACTTTTCTTAACTTTAATCCTGTGATCCTTAAATGTATTCATTTCATAGTGTAGCTATGAGATGTTTAAATGACAGTAGATAACTTTACTGACAGAATACCATGCTCCTCCTACCCATTTTGCACTATTTACATTATGAATTTTGTGTGCTTTCAAAAGCTCCTAATGCTCTTGCTACTGTGTTTAAAACCACAAGCCTGAGATCAGAAGACCCAGAATCCACCTAAATTATGTGCTTTTGTGACACAAGAAGACCTGTAACTTGTTTCAGAGCACAGGACAAGTATCTATCATGTCAAGTCACTCTTTCACTTCTGGTTTTTATTTTCTAGATGGTATAGTCACACAAGACAGTTTCCTTCAAGAGTATAACTATATAAAGCAGAGAATACAAAATGTAGGAGAATCCAATGAAATCCCAACAGAGTCAGAACTTGAAGCGTGTTATTAGAATTTTCCTCACAGTGAGCTTTCTAAGGAAGACTGAAATATCTCAAAGGTTTCCAACAGTTGGAATATATTTTTACGCAAGGAAATGTTAAAAGTGACTTAACAGACAAAAAGGGTGCAGGGAAGGAAATCACAGATCACTCTGTTCCTAGCTATTGTATCTTTGCAACCTCCACGGTGTACACTTCCTCTTCTCCCACATTTTCCTCTGGCCCCACTATTGTTCATCCTACAACCACGAGTCTTTCTTCTTAAATCTGCTCAGTCATTCCTCAAGAAAAGTCAGAGGATTATTGTAACACATAAAACAAGGTACAGTGAGATCTGGGGGTGTGTCCAAAACACAGGGAGCACATAGAGCTCACAGAGTGAGCACATAGAGTGTCTAAAATATAGAGCACATAGATAGAACACATAGTGTCCAAAACTCAGAGAGCTTGGATCACATAAACACCAGGAAAACGCTTGGCTAAATTATTTTCTTATTAGCAAAATGCAGTACCAAGCTGCACTGAGTGATTGAAATTCAAATCCTATTTTGATTGCACAACTAAAAAGCATATTTGCCAATTTAAAAAAAGTTACTTGAAGTTCTGTGCTTGCTAATTTAAATAATTACCAAAATCCATTATTTATATTAAGCTAATCTATCATGACACATGGCAAATTCTGCATTTTTTCAGCACTACACATCAATTCCAAGCATTCTAATAGGTGAGAAAAACCAGAACACTTTTTCTTAAATAATACAAACCCAAAATGCAATTTCTATCATTCCATATGATTTTTCTGAAACAAGTAACTATATTAACTATATTGAGAGTCATCTTACAGATATAATTATGAATTATGCAGCCTTTCACATATTAGCAAAAAGTATCAGCTACCTCATACAACTGTTCTTTCTTTATCTTCTAAGACTCTCCAAATACTTTGGGCAAGAAAATAAATAGTTCTCAGTTACATTAAAAAAAAAAAAGGCAGCAAAAGCTTTAGCTGGTTAGAAAAATATCATCTTCCTGCACTGATGGAACATTTATTGTTAATTGCATCACAGTGGGAAATAGGTTAAACACCAAAATGTTTTGCTGTCATAACAGAAAATATACAGTAACACAATTGTTTCCACACTATTCTGTCTTCCGGGGAAAAAAAAAAAAAGATATTGCCACTTCTCTAAGTCACCTTTGATAAGGATGAACTGTAAGTTTGGCACACAGTATTTAGTAAAGGATATTTACTACTGCTACCATATTGTTCCTGGGAGCAATGAAGCATTGTGCTGCTGAACAGTGAAACTTTGGAAGGGGATGTAATAGGGGAAAAGGTTCTGTGTGTGTGGAGAGGGAGATGACAAGTGCAGATTAGAACTAATTCAAAAGAATACAAAAATTGTCAGAGTGGAAACACAGGAGAAATGTGAGGGTTTTGCCATTTATCTACTAGATAGGAATAAAAGGTCTTTTCTTAACCTCTAGTACAAAAATCCCTCTGGCATTGCTTTAATAGGCTTGCAGTGATTAATTCTATTCAGTTCCCTTTTCAAAGGTTTAAATCACTTAACTGTGTAACACTCTGGTAACCACAGTTCCAGAAAATAAAGCACACATTTTTATAGAAAATAGCAAAGAAGATTTCATAGGAAAGAATGGCCATGACTTAAAGCTGTCTGAGAGATGTCTGTAGATCTTTAACCCACATCATTTTTAGCTCAAGTTTTTAAATAACTGCTTATTTTGCTAAGATTTCCTGGACACAGAACAGCCCTAGCACATTTATGCAATTTAAAGCAAGTCGGTAATTCCATGCAAATGGGTGATCTCTTACCATATCTATGAAACACAAACCAAACACGGTGGTTAAAACAAGAGTAAGGATTTGTCTTCTCTAATGATAACCTGAGTTAACATTTAAACTATTTATTCCATAAAAGACCAAGATTATTAATCATCTCAGATTAAAAATGCTTGGCTAAATTATTTTCTGCAAAAAGCCTTTTTGCAGTATCCACATTCCAGTTCACAGAAAAATATAGATAAATTTGACAAAAATCTGCAATCCACTGGGATATTAAAGACACAAAACACAGTCCATATGAGTTAAAACAGTACAGACAATCCAGTTCTGCTGTCTTTTCTATTACACCAAACCATTGATTTTTTCATCCCTACATGACAATTCTTTACTCTATAAAACAAACAAAATTTTACTCATGGTCTCTGTAAAATTTCTGACTTTCTTTTTAATTTTATCAATTTTATTTCTGCAAACTTGGAAAAAAATAATTGGGGATGGAGGAAAAAATACAAAGCCAAAAAGTAATTTAGCTGCAACTTTCAGTTACGGTCATATGGCTCTATGTGAAATCAGCTCATGATAGCAGACAGCTCAAATAAAGAACTGGTCACATGAAATCTGGAAGAAGAGAAATCTAATAGAATGTCAGGAATAGGAAACAATATGGACATATCTAGATCAAATTTTTAATGTTATTAAAATAGGAGAGAAGAGTTTTCAATAGAAATAATCTACTTGGTTCGATTGCTTTTTCTCGAGTATTTGTGGGTGTTTTCATCAAATCTGTGCCACACACCTAAAACACATTTGTCCCTTCAGTGAGACCTGCAGATTCCTTTCAATCTGTGATGGGGAAAGCACGCCATCTGGTGGCCTTGGAATAACAGTATCTTCCCGGCACCATCAACATCCAACACATAGCAATAAACTTCGACAAAATTTTGTTTGTAATGACTTCATAAATGTATTTCATTATTCATACATCGAAACAGAAATTGGGCCAAACTGTGACCCAAAAGTTTGAAGTTATGTAGGAGTAAATTACAAATGCTTGAGATTTCAGGACAAGTTTTCAGAAGTATTTCCTAATTTCACTAGATACACACTTAGCTAACTGCCCTCTGAAACAGAGTTTACAATTAGCCTCCATCAAAGTTACGTTCATCCACCTTTTTTCTCCTAATTAATAGTGGCATTGGAACATCAGACCTCTACATCTTGCAGCTTGGAAATTTTCAAGATGTCAAGTCAGTACTGGCATTTTTTAAAGGTAACAAACTTAGTAAATAAAAAAAACTAAATGAAGTTTACAGCTGCTAAAAATGCCCATGAAGGACTGAAGGACAAAGGGAAATTAAACTAACTTCCAGAAATGACAGTCAAAGTCTTAGTGGGACTAAGAATCTTCATACATGTCAGGGAAAGAAGAAAAACAAAACAAAACACAAACTTCTATAAAACTCACATGGTTAGCTGTAAGAGCCTAATGTTAGCAAGTATGAAGTCCAAAATATGTGGAAGACTGATATAAATAAGTGTAGATTAATAGTACACTGTACCTTCCACTGTTAATAATTACTTGTGTGTCTGGTGAATGGAATAGTAGAGCTAAAGCCTTTGTGTTAAACTATGTTGCCACTTTACATATAAAAAATATGATACATTCATTTGATCTAGTAGATTCCAAACTATTTTTTTTCACTACTGAAGCTTAAGAAATTTAACGCTATGAACTTTTCCAATTCTTCATAAAAACTCAAGCACAATTTTAAGTAGATTAGACACCAAACCCTGATAAAAATTGCTGCAGTTTAACTTTGTCTTCAAGTAACGTGAACAAAACAAGGTGAAATTTGGCCAACTTTCACTCCTCTAAGTAAGTGGCACTCATTCAGTAAAAAGTGATCTAGGAACAACTGCTTTTAAAAAATCTGAGATTCTTATGTAAATAATTTTTAAGGAGCAATCATGATTGCATGTACTTCCTGATTTACATGCACTTTCATTTATTTTAGTTTTGATCTTCAAATTTGAATATTTGTTTATAAAATAACCCTAAAGGGCTGGGGGGTTGTTGTTCTTCATTAATGAAAATAAAATTAAATAATAAAATTTCTGAAAATGAGAAATAACTTTACAACTAAAGTGCACTTTTTCCTCAATTATTAAAAACATGGAAGAGAGCATTATCAGTACTAGACAGGAATAAATTTATAACAGAGAATCACGAGAACATGGAAATTATACTTGTGTAATACTTTTGAGACAAAATTTTAATACTAGTTTTTCAGTTTTTATTTTTACTATGTTCCACGGCAAAATTAGGCAGAGAAATTTTTGTTAAGAAAAAATATAGGATCTTGTGATTTATCAGCCTTTGTCAAATCCAAACATGCATCTGTTTAAGAGAAAAGAAATTTCTAAACAATGATATTCTGGATTCAGTAATAGATCAGATGGTCATTAATAAATGAAATTAATTTTAAATATGAAACTAAAGTTTCACGTTCAGTGCAACATATCAGTTTTCTTGGATTTATACTGCAATCTTCAAAAAATACATGATTTTTATCAGGTAACTAATGAATGCTATAAAAGCTTCCTCCACAGCCTGAACTAATATTACAAATCTACTCTGGAACTGAAAGAATGTCTTTCAATTTTGCCTCATGCATCTGCCATCAAAGATGGCACATGTGTACATAGCCACAGTCAGAAACAAATTTTTAAGCAGCCACCTGCTTTCTGTTTCCCACGTCTGCAAGCACTTGTGCCACTTTTACCTTCTACAAAAGCATTTTCAGAATCCAGGGTTATTATGGCCCAGAATACCCAAAGTATTTATGTGGCTTTGATTGATCCAGTTCTGTAGCTGTGTTGTGTAAACACAGGTTCACTCTGAACAGACAATTTGGATAAAAGCAACAGAAGTGACAACCAGAAATGGAGACAACTGCATTTTGTCAATAAAGCCAATTACAGAGTAATCTCTAGAGAATATGCCTTGTTGTGGGAAGCTATAGAATTCAATACAGCCTTATGCATTTAGCTAGTCAAGGCAAGCTGCCTTATTTATTTTTGCTCAGGTTAAGGATCACAAATGGGTTTTTGCAGCATATTAAAGCTACATTGGAGTAAATTTCAACTTAATTTCACAGCTAATTTCTGATTGAGTTCAGGTTTTGAGTTTTGCCAGAGGTTTTTTTTAACAATTTTAAGAGCACTAATTTTCTTGAAAGCAGTTCACAAACAACTTTATATTTAAAATTAATAATTACTCTGCAAGTTACCATAGTTTCAGATGTTGAGTGAGAATGTGAAGATTTTCTCTGACTAGGTGGAGCCTTCCAAAGATTGAGAGAATCATCAAAATCTGTAGGGCAAAAAAATAAGAATCAAAATTACTGTAACAAGCTTTTTAAAGGACTGTTTCAGTGAAAAAATTGCCAAGCACAGCTATCCTTCGGAAGATCTCAGAACACAAGTTTTCACACATTGTATCTATGAAATCTTACAAATCAAATTACCTGAATAAACAGAAATAAAAGATTTTCAGTGAAACATAAAGTAGTCTAGAAAAAACTACACTCAAACTGCAGTTGCATAGCCTCAGTCATTTTAAACATTTTAGTTTCATTTTAGTTAAAACACACGAGTACAAAAGTACTGAAGCACTATACTAGGGTCTCAAATAACACATAATAAACTGATATCCTTCTCTTCAAAAAACTTCAAATTCGCATTTTAAGAGAACTCGTTTCAAGAGGACCCATATTCATAATACAACAAAGGCAGAATTACTATGTAAATCTGTTTCAGAATGAAAAGTGCCAAAAATGTTATAGCACAAATCTGTCAGTAATACTTTTGAAGCTGTCATATATTTAGAAAAGAAAATAACAAGGAATAAAGTTAGACTGCACAGTTTGTGAGTGCAAACCTGCAAAAGTAGATGTCCTATATGTATCCTCAGTAATTACTAAACTGAACTAACCATCTTATTTTTAACATTACATTGAAGATGACTTTTATACATTCCTAAAAAATATGAGAAAACTACATAGGGAAAAACCCAATAAGCTTTAGGTCCTGTTCTCCCCTTTCTAAAGTAACAAAAATATTGTTTCTTATTCCTGAAATACTGTATTTTCTGGCTTTGCTTTGCAAACTCTGAATAAAATGTATCTCAATTGCTCACTGAACAGTTGGACTATTCTACATTTTCAGTTACTATTAGATATGACATTACAGGAGCTAACAGAACTACCAAAAGGCACATATTAGAGAACCATGGGAGCAGCAAAATGGGTTGGATTGAAAAATTACACTTTTAGATAAAATAAAGCAGACACTGAAGAAATTGAGGATTTTTATGGCTGGAATTTTGTGTACTGGCAAGGTATTTCTCTCAGTTAACTAAGAATGCTCCTTTTCCTTGGGTCCGTCATAAAGTCATAACTTAGCTGGGGAAGTAACATTCCTCTTCTGTTCATGCCTCTGGAACAGCTTTACCAAATGCAGAATCCAGCAGGATGCTCAGCCTGGAATGTGCAAAACAACTCAAACAATACTTTAATTTGCAAAGCTCTAAGTGGTGAACTGAGAGGAGGCGTCATGCTGCTTTTGGTGTTGAATTATACTAAACCAGCCTGACTCATCAACCCCAAAAGTTAAACATCCTGATAGAGAGTTGAAGGATACTTTATCATGTCTGCCACTTCTTATCTAAAAATCCTAAGGCCCAGCTGGCCTGAGACATATGACTGACAGTCAATCACTTTAAACTCGCATGGGTGAGTAACATCAATCTCTTATAAATAATTGTTTCTTTTTTGCCAGTTTTAATGCAGTTGCTTTAACATAATTCCTTTCATTTAGTACATTATACTACACTAGCAGTTTTACCTTCTATACTGCATAGTAAGTAATTCTGATTACGATCTTTTTGTCTAGTTGTTTATCATAGTAAGTCATTCATTTTTATATAAATATATCTGGTTTGTAACCCTTAATCTCACAACATAAAAGTCAGACAAAGGTTGAAACACATCTCTAAAATTCCTTAGATTTAAACCACTGAAAAAGTCTGGGTCTAGGTTTGAATCCAGCTGCAGACAGGTTCCTCTCTAAGAAGACATTTAAAGAGCAAAGGGGTCCTTCCTGCACCTTGGGACTCAGTGGCAGGACTTCTCTAAACAACTTAGTCTGAAACTCCCTCTCTACCCATGACACACACTTAAAAAGAACTATTTAGATCAGCAGCCTTAAAAGACGGAAATATGGAAACTTAGGCCCACATAAATAGGTAAGAAAAGGAAAAAAAACTACTCATTAATTTTCTGCCCTGTGACAGCTTTTACTAACTGATCTCTCTTAGCTTTCTAAACTTACAATCATCAGATATATTTGGACAAGGAAGTGTGTCTCCACAATGCATCACAGTGAGCCTCAGAAATATTGTTCAATAAATTGTTAGTAAATATAAAAGTTAGAGCTGAGATATTCCA
Source organism: Melozone crissalis (assembly GCF_028551555.1). NCBI lineage: Eukaryota > Metazoa > Chordata > Aves > Passeriformes > Passerellidae > Melozone > Melozone crissalis. The sequence goes on from NW_026535820.1 coordinate 27,064,123, forward strand.
AAGGAATACAGGTTAAAAATATACAAATAATACCCCAATCTGAGTATTACATTTCATCAGTCTAGGAATTAAATTATATATCTGAATGTCTTAGAATGCAGATTATTAGAGTCCATTCCTACTCATGTGACTTTGAAGCTGAACACATGAAGAAACAGGAATCTAAGTAAAGTTAATCTATTTATTTTTCCCAAATTTTCCTTGTATGAAAGTTGACTGGATATCATGAAGTCAAAATTGTTAAAAGTATTTTACCCCCAATATTTTGCGAGAAAATTTACTGCAGACCCAATTACGTCTTTTCCACTTTCAACTTTCTGAAGATGTAAAAAACAGCTCAGAACTTTTTCTGAGCTATGTTAAATTAGAGACTTATCTACTTAAATCCTCACAGCAATCTTTTGACTTCACAACATATTTAAGTACAGGGTTTATATACATTCTGTTCCCCTCTTATATAGAGGGGAACAGAATTATTGGAGGTAAGTTACTCAAAACAACACTCTATTTAAGTAGGTTTCAAACACCAGAAGATGACATCAACATCACTTACCAGCTACACCACCTTTTTCTATGCTGAGCTTGTCTTCCTTGTAAGAATTCAAATCGAACATGTAACATCCCAGGTAAGAGTGTTTCACCATCTGATTCACATGTTCATAGAACTGGCAGTGATACAAAAGGGCTTTAAGAGCAGGTATTCCTGTCTGAGAGAGGCCAGATTCTTCATCATGCACACAAGGACCCTGAAGACATTAAATTCACAGACATCATTACTTTAAAGAAATGTTTTATATAGAATGAACTGTCAGAAAAACCCACCCTAACTAGGGCTAATGCTGTGTATATGTGTGTACACTGGTTTACAGGCTGTAACTAATAAATTCCAAAAATGAAATTAAGATTTTAACGTTGAGCTAAATCATTATATTTTACAAAAGCTGTCATGACTTAGCAAAATCAAACAGCTATTTATCTCCTGAGAAGTGTGCTAACAGTTAAGTAAGAACTCATGAAAAGCTGTAAATGAGTGGCTTCGAGACAGTAAATGTATCAGACTTTACGATTTTCATGTCTCATTTATTTCTACTTACAGGTACTAAGCAATGAAAAGGTTTTCCTTAGGCAAAAAACAACACAGATAAGACAAAAATATCCAGAAAAAGTCCTCCTGCCCTAAAGTATACCATCATTATACTACATCTAGCTATGTCAATCTTCTGTGAAAAAAGATACTGTAGAAAACAAGACATAACCAAAAAAAATTCTCTTTGAAGTATGGTTTTCTATTATTTCTTTTTAAATACTGACATCAAGGAAAACTTGCTAGAGCAGTGGATTTATACCTTAAGATAATGGATTCTAGTCATATTTCAAATAAACAGTTTAGGTTGACTACCTTTGTTAAACATTTCTTCAGAGTTTTCCATGTTAACACAAAACCCAAAAAGTTTTATTAAGCTACACATAATCCAGTTTAGACTGACCATAAAAATTAGAAATGCAAAGAAGGCAGAAGAACTCAAAAATTCAAATCAATTACATTGAGAAAAGCAGTTTTAGAGTGCATCCTGCAATAGTTCGAAAATAAATTAGTTAAAATTATGGAAAGAAAAACTTTCAGTGCTAATTAGAAACTTCCTTTGGCAGTCAGGAGAGAGAAGAGCTGGATCAACTGAAAATAAGTAACTTAAAAACACTACTTATCCTCAATGAACTCTCCCTCAAACCCTTCATTTACACTGGATACAAGTTTATTTCCCAATAAAAAAAATGAAATCAAAAACCAGATACAGTAGAAGCAGTAATACTATTTTGTATTACAAGATAAGCTATCACCAAAATTTTAGATTGTTACTCTCCTTCTTTTTGGTTTCTGTAATACAAAAACTACTTTCACTATTTGCCTTTTACACCAGCTAGTGGAGAATGAGATATGATGAACAGTTTGAGGCAGAATGTAGCATTTCAAGTAAACTATTTATGATGAATTATAAAACTCTACTCATACACTGTCAGCAATAGACTTAGACTGTATTGACTATGACAAGTGCAAACTTAGGAAATGCTGAGAAATTTAGTCCAAATTTTACTGCCCAGGATTGTCTTTGCCAGTTTCAAAAGCCATGCCAGATACTTTATTGTACAATGGGGGGGCCTTGAAAGAGTTACTCATCAATTACATTGACACAGTGCTCTGACTTCAGCAATCTTTACACAACACAGTCTGCTGCACTCTTAGAGTGCTTTACATAGGCTGGCTTGACTCATGACTAAAGAGCAGCGTAGGAAATTTTTTAAGGAACATAGCAAAATGAAATATTATAAAGTAGATCAACTAGACAAAAGTAACACTAGAGACATTCTCATGAAGATACTGGCCAGCAAACTCTATTTCTACTTTTTTTTTCCAGTCCTATATTATTATATATATATTATATATATATTATATATATTATATATATATATATTATATATATTATATATATATATATATATTATATATAATTATATATATATTATATATATATTATTATATATATAAAATTCCTATATATATATTAAGGAATAAAACAGTAATGTTCTAATTTGACTATAGCACTGTCTTCCTACTATTCACCAAGATCTATTTAATAGCTCTCCTTTTCTTCCTGGCACTAAAGGAAACAGACAAATCACGTTGCTCAGTACAAAGGAAAAAAGTTACTCTGAAATATAAAATTTTATCCTGGTGGTATGTTACAGTTTTAATTGTTGTTTTTATTTTGAACAGTTTTAATTCACCAGTAACCATGAAGTGTTGTTTGATAACATCTTTCAGCATGAACACTTTTTAAGTGATGAGCCATTTCCATTAAATGCAGTTCTTAATAAGAATCACATTGACTCAAAGCTTCTCTTAATTGCACTGGAATTCATCCAGAATTGTGCAACTGGATTCAATTCTTGTCACCTCACCATAGTAATTGAATTTTTTTATAAAAGGCTAAAAAGCAACTTTTAATAGCGTCTATATTGACAAGCTACAATGGCTGCCCTCTTGTTACCCCCTACTATTATGAATTTAGACAAGTACTATTTATATTGATAAATTAGAAGTAGTAGACTGAAACAAGGGCCAGATTTGTAAAATTGCTTCCACATCTTCTTTTATGATTACATGTAAAGAAAAGATGAGACATTCTGTACAATTCGACTCCAAGAAATAGCATAATCAATTTTGGGTGCAGCTGAATCATAGATAACTTATCCTAGTAAAACAGCTGGAATGCTTTTCAGCACTAACTTGATCTTTTGCAGAAAGGAACAGATTAAAAATAATATTGCTGCATCTGCAAATTTCTTCAAAAATTAATATACACTGTTCCCATATAGGTAATCTCAAACACTGAAAGGAACAAGACAGACATTAAAAACAGATATGAAGGTCACAAAAAAATTTAAAAATTGCAAGCTAAGATCCAAATATCCTGATGTACAATGAACCAGACTTGCTGAGAGAAAAATAAGATGACTGACTCAAGAACAGAACTCTAGAAGTCTCCAGGGCATCTTATCAATTTAAAAAATATCTGATAAGGGAAGGTAAAGAGAGATAGACTCCTCTCACTGGTATCCAGTGACAGAAGAAACGGAATTGAGCAAAAACTAAAATAAATTCTATTTAAACCTAAGGAAAAAAACTCTCTATCTGAGGGTAGCCAAACATGAGAACAAGTTGTCCAGAGAGACTGTGGAGTCTCCATTCTTGGAGAAACTCAAAATCCAACTGGAAACAGCCCTGAGCAACCTGGTCTAAAGTTCCTTTCCCTTTGACAAAGTGGTTGTCTTCAAGAAGCATTTAAATTGACCTAAGTGACAAACTCCTTCATGTTTCTGTCAAAACATTTCATAAACATCACATTAACAATTTCCTGCACCTCAAATCATGTTTTACCTGCATTTCAAGTGTGAGTAAAATAAATTATCAATTTCTATCCTAAAACATTAATGATATACCATATAAGTAAGCAAGTTTCCTAGCAACCCGAAGATACTACATTCATGAAATGCAACATATATATAAATTTGGTTGTTTTATTGAGCTTGCTGAAAGTTTGAGAAAAGTTGGTCTATTCATTTATTTCTCTTTCCAAAATGTAACCTTAGACATGTAATTTTTCAAGTTCATATTTTATAGGTATTCTGACACAACTTTTCATATCAAATGACACCTCTCTGCAACACTGTGACTTTTGTTATCAAATTTAATAGTCACTCACTTGCCAAATACAATCTTTCGTGTCTTCTGTAGGGATTGGAATCACAAGCAGATTTTGTAGAATAAAAGCAGCCTGAAAGAAATTAAAGCATCAATATTGCCATCTAGCCATCACAGTTCAAAAAGCCACATCAGATTGAAGAGTACTGTCTACATATTATTCCACTGCTTCAGATATATGTTGAAATATACAGAATTCTTATGTTCATGCTGGGAAAAAATAATTAGAAGGATATAACTTCCAAGCCCTCAAACTTCACTTACAAGAGATGTCATTAGAGCATGGCCCAAGAGCAGGCTGGTATAAAAAAAGACAAGGAAAAGATGGGATGGAAACCACAAGGAAACAAATTTATTTATAAAATACCTTCATCACTGTTCCAGCACAGTCAATTGTACAGAACAAGCATTACAATTACTAGGGGAAAAATTCCTGAACAGAAAAACCTAGATAATTGTTTATAATTAGTCACTCCATTGTCCTTATGTTTTGGGGTTTTTAATTATTAAAAAATAATTGGGACAATGTGGTGAACCCATTAGGACAGAGATATGTTTGAAATATTTTCCTTTTTATAAATACACGGCATGTTTGTTTTTCTAATTTATATTACACACACTTCACATGTCTGTGTATGGATTGAAATTCCTTTTCTTATATTTTGTCAATCTTTTGTCAATGATGTGAATTTTAAGAGAATATCATTAAGAGACAATAATTTGGAGTTAAATAAAATAATGAAGGGCACATTATCAAAGGCATTTTGAGACATAATTTCAAATATTAGTCCGGAAAATAAAATTAGTTAAGCAGTAGAGCTGGGAAAAAAACAAGTCACCACGTGTCAGAGCTTTTATTTCTTATTGACTAGAACAGAAGGAAAACTTTACAACTAGAGCTGTAAAAAATCGCAAATAAAATGTACAGATCTTAAGTTCATCAATATACAATGCTATGTGTAGTTCTACCATAGTGCAGACCTTCAGTTCTCACCTATAAACCTTAGTGCCTAGATAAATTAGATTTTTCATGTCTGCAATGAATACATATTTACTGCAGATCAGGTTATGTGTTTGTACCAAAGCATTCATAAATGTTACAAAGTAGTCATTAAAATCAGGCTGATTAGTTATGCTTTAGCATATTTATCTTACTGAGTAAGCTTTAGAAGTTTTTATGAGTTCACTTGTATTGTTTATGACATTTCTGTTTTGAAATAAGTAATCTGTATTTCCTCCTTCTTATGCAATTCCTAAATAAGCAGCTAAACATTTGTATTAATCAGGTAGTGTTTAACTTACAAAGCAGCAGATGCTGTGCAGCGTCAGATAATAGATATATACAATAAGAAATAAAAAATCTTTTTTCTCCATAATCAAAATCTAAAAATTGACAATCTACAACAGCAGAAGGACACAATAAACATACCTCCCTGCGAACCATGCTACATTCAGATTGATCCAGAAGGATGTTTATCACCGTTCCCCACAGGCCTCCTGAAATATTCTGGCAGCTTTCTGCTAAAGCAATACATCCCATTTCAAGAGATGTAAGAGCTGATCCTATTCCAAGTGCTGTAAATCTGACCTAGTACATACAAGCACAACAGAAAGTGGTATTTCTTACAGTAATTAGCAATATTTTTTTTTTATTATTAAGTTGTATCAACTCAATCTGGAGCTTAAGGGAACCATTTCAAAAGTAACAACCTCTTTTCCTATATTTCTCTTGCACTCTACTCACAATCACAATTAAATTTTGTGTTTATTTGCAAAGTGAATAAACAAAATTATTTTTAAGTATTCATAACTAAGCAAGATAGTCTTTAATATTCTTCATATTTTACCACTTGAAAATAAGTCCATTTAGCAAACTCATAATTTAACAGATTCCATTAAATACATTTGCTCTGAATTTTTAGATCATGTAAATGCTTCTGCTTTGCTAAGTTACAGCAATGACAAGGAAAACTGCCAATGAATCATGATAGTGAGTGACTAATGAAAGCACAAGACACAAGATATAAGGAAGGATTTCTTAGATGTTTATATGGAAACACTCTCCCTACTGTATTATTACTGCTATTTAGGATAGAGTTAGTAACATTTTAAATAATTCGGAACAGCAGTTCTACTATTAAATACATTAATGAATCAAAAAATTTCAAATGTTTAAAGGTCAAAATAAGATATGAAGTTAATATCACAGTAACAAACCTCAGGATCTCTATCTACCCATAAAGGAACCAGCCATGCCAGACCTAGATGAGACAGAACTTGTTCTTCACCACTATCATACGGCAATGACCAAAGAGATATCCAGTCCTGATTAGCAAACAGAAAACAAATTAAGAAATCATTTTATAAATCTTTCAATCCATACCAGTGTACTAACAGTGTGAGCTACCAACAACTACTAAAACAGCTTGATGTAACTCTAATTGCACAGAGGAAGGATAATTTTGTATTTCTCTTTCCATAAGGATTTGACACTAAATCACATGATTGTAAACAACAGCCAGGTTTTAAAATTTCTTTGAGGCTAAAAATTATTAGTACAGTCTCAACAGTAAAATTGCCATAAATACAGAGTATGGCTTAGAAACACAAGAAAATAAAACTTATCATTATGCTAGCAATGATACTAAAAAAATCAAGTCCACACCTTCATCTATGCATTTATGATCTAAGTCTTTGGAGCCTGCTGTCTCCCTGCAGTGTACTTAAAGCTCTGTCCCCTCCCAATTTTAATAAACCCTTCCAGTACCTAGTATCTTGAAAAAGGAGTAGAGAGCTGAAGAAAGAGACGCCTGGAATTTGGAGAAGCAGGTATACTGCAATTTCTAGTTACAAGCGTGCTTGATCATAAAGGTTTTCATTTGTGGCTATCACAGATATAAGGAAGACTGGATTTTAATTCTTTAAAATAATACTTAATTGTTGAATTTGCTTCAACTGCTTCATGATAAAGGCTATCTTACTAAACTGACAAATCTAGCCCTCAAACATGTACATGAACACAAAGCAGAATATGAATTTTGCTAGTATGTAATGTAGCTCCTTTTATCTGGCAATCCTTTTTCTATGTATGTACATATTCTTTCATATATATACACACACATATTGTGAAAATCCTATGTACATAAATGTTTAAACATGGGTTAGAAAGCCTGTTGTCTGTGAGGCTGAAGAAATAATGATGTTATAAATTTCTAAATTTATTCATCCTATAGAAAATCCCAATCCTTCATTTTTTTATAAAAAGGAAATGACACTTATTCTGAAAGAAGGCCTTTCAAAATCCACAGAATTATTTACAAACCAATTTCATTTTGCATACTACAGTCTACCCTGTACATTTATCTAAGATTATAGATCAAATGAGATCAATGTGGGGTTTTTTTGTCTTTTGTGTTTCCAGTTGGAGGGGAAGGAAGAGTAAGCAGTGGCCTGGTTTTAGCAGGACTAAACTCTCAGTTGGAGAGTACCATTCCTAAACCATGACAGAAAGTCATCTTTGAAGTTCAGCAGTTAAAATGTCTGTGCATAGCCCTCACCAGTGATGAGATAAGGACAACTGGAATGCACTCACCATATCCTTGGCTTGAGCCATCATTTCGTGAGACAAGTGAAGCAAGCAAAGGACTGTGCTTTTTGTCACACCTTTTCCCATGAAGGACATGGCATTTCCCCCCCACTCAACATAAAATGATGAGATGACCTAAGAGCGGGGGAACAAGTTCATGTAAGCTTTACTGTAAACGGCACACAGAGTACAAACTGTCTTACACACTAAATCATTATTTAAACTCATGGAAGTTGATAGATTTCTAGCTGAATTTTAAGAATTTCTTTATTTCTGAGTTATTTGGTCATGCCATGGGTTCCTATACACTTAAACTTCTGAACAACTGTAGTTTTTTATTTATTCAAATGAAGAATATAGTCAAGCTTAGTAGTAAGCTCTAAGTTGAATAGAAACCTGAAAATTTCTTTTCAAGGAGCTGACAGTTCATTTATTGTACCCAGGTTTTCTTTTGCTATGTTTGGAATTAAAAATAAACTTTCATTTAAAAATTCAGTGTTCAAGAGAAAGTGTCATTTATATACTTCATTGTGATTTGAAGAAATTTATCAGTTTTCTATATCAAATGCTAATAAACAGAAATAAAGGTCACTGGATCCTAACATAAAGTGTCTGACCAAATAAGTAACCATATTAAAAGGTATTAAAAGGCATGCTGCTTTCAACAAAATATGCCCGAAAATACTTTTTAAAAAAATAATCATCTTAGAAGATACACTTCTAGATTTATTTTTCTCCACAAAAACACAGTGATTTAAACCTCTGCATTTTTGCTCTTGTTCTTCCTTTCAGTGTCCCAGCCTACAGAAGTTTTTTTTAATACCCACTTTCTCCATTCTTCTCCAAAAGAAACCCACATTTACTTTCATATTTAGGCCAAATAAAACTGCCTAATTCTTCTGAACAAGAGCTTACACACACAAGTTCATTGCATGCCATAATATTTATTATTATTTTTTCCAGTAATATTCTTTCATTTGCATGACAACATCAATAACCTTAGTGCCATTTTTAGTCTACACTTCAAGTGACAGAGCTCATCTTATCAAACAGGTCTATGATGTTTATTTCCTTCTACTCAAGAAATCTTGGCAAGTTAAGGCCCCTAAAACACTTTATCTTTTCTTCATCAGATGTACTGGTATTTGAACTAAAAACTTTTAAAAGTGTACTACTGAATATGCTAATTCTGTTAAACAGGAAGACAGCATTATGCTTTTCCTTTCAAGAAGGCTGGAGTTTTCAAAAGACATTCGTTTTAGGAGCAAAAGCTAACTGTCTATCACATCCATGCACTTGGAAAACATAGAAGAACACTGAAAATAAGAATGAAATTCTGTCTTTCAAACAACTGCAGCAGCTTCAATTACCTCTTTTTGGCTTTCTCTGTGTTAACAACCTACCCAACAATCTAATCTTCTCCCAGACCACCTTTCATACGTGGATTTTGCCTGGGGGAAGTTATCTTGGATTTTTCCTCTTGGAGTTTCAGTTATTAAAAACACCACATGTATTTTTTATCTTGCTTAAAACTACAGTCACTTTGTATTACCTCTTAAACCAATGATGAAAGCACATGCAATACAACCAATCTTCACAACTATAGACACACATCACTCAATCTAGTCTCCATGTCATTCCTATTTACTTAGCAGGAAAAAGCATCTTTCCCACACCTATTGCTACTGACAAGATTCACTAAAAGTACACTGTAAAAAGCACAGTATCATTAATTATACAGTTCTTTACCAGCATTCAAACCAAAAGCTAAGTAAGAGCATAAGCTACTCACCTCAAGAAGACCTGTTAAATATTTCTTACAAATTGTGACAGGATCAACTGCAGCAGAATAGGTACTCCAGCCTGGAAGTGCAGTAACATGAACCATTCCTTGTAATGTTCTCTCCAGTGATGGGAGTCCATAAAAATGTGGTGCATCTGTTAGCCTTAAGCACTGAAGCAGCTTTAGAGCAAGCTCTGTTCTGAATGAGCCAGCAAGTTCCAAGCTCTCTCTGGTTTAATTGTAAAAAAACAAAACAGATGAACCATCAATATGAAGCTGTTACAAAGAATTATTTTGGAAAAGGCCTATGCCTGATTCTTCTTACTGTTCGCCTGTGAGGCTCAGCATCTCAATTACTTAATATTACATTATGCAAAGAGTAATATGAAATCAAATTTGACATTTCTAGCTTTTCCTTGGTTCTGAAAACATTGCATCTGATTACAATGAAGTAGCTTAACTAAAAAAGAGAAATTATATATAACTCATTATTAAGGAACAGGCTAAACAAAGAGCAAGAGCTTGAGAACAATGGATGACACATTGAGAAGAGCTGCAAAACTCAGTAGTTCCAGAATCACACAGTGTCTTGAATATTCTAAGTTGGAAGAGACCAACAAGGACTATCAAGTCTAACTCTTAAATGTATGGTCTGTTACATTTATGTCCATTCTGATTCAAGAGACAAGTTTAAAACATTTCCTGTAAAAAACAATAAATCCAGAATTAAGTACATTAAAAAAAAACAGGAGTGTGAGATACATAACTAGCACGGATTTCTATAATATGCCTTTTTCCCACTGTCAAAGCTTTTAGAAAATAACCAAGTGGAAATAATGAAAAAAATATAATTTTGAAAATATTTTCACAATATACACAAAGGTATATTGTGACACTAAACAATCAAATATTATCTTAAACTGAAATTTTATTAGCTCTTAAGATACATTTAGATGGAGAGATTTAGTGCGGGAAAAGTTTTATGAGAAATTTGAAGAAAAAATAATTTAAATTTCTGTATTTGCTCAATTGACAGAAAAAGGTTGGAGCTTCATGCTAAAAGTAGCTGTTGCAAATAGGCCAAAAAGGAGCTCAATGAAAATAAGCATTTATTGCTATTTCCAATATTTCAATGCTTTACTTTGCTATAAATACATGCTACAAAATCAACGAAGTCACCATTTGCTCATGCAAATTTGCAGCAGTGAAAAAGAAACAGCCCATCTCCTCCATGCAATCCATTTAATTATCCATTTACTAAGTGACCACTAGCACATGCTCTTTCAAATTTCCTGGTTCATTTCCTGATTTTACAGTCAAAAGGAATATCCAATGTTGATTTTCATTTCTAGAGTGTATATTCATGGTTCAGAGCAATTGAGCCATGATGTAACAACATTCAAACTGTGACCAAAATTCAGCAGCAATAGGTGCTGTGATGTCTGAGCAAAGTGACAGAGGCAGGTCCACTTGCACTGTACCTGTCAGTCACAGACATGGAACAAACTAACAAGAGGTTAAAAAGACGAATGAGTTCTTTATCCAGTCGTTGCCTGACAGCAGCCTGTGTTTCATCCATTTCATCCTGGACTTGGGATTCTGGTCGCACCAGAAGGCCCGTAAGGGATTTTGGCTGCTAAAAGAAAAGAATAAAAAATACAGTCACACAATGCATTGTTTAAATCCTCTTTTAATGCCTTCATTAAAGCAAATTTTTTTCTGTTGAGAACTTGCAAATCACACACATTATAAACCAGAAATTCCATGATTACTTAAGTAAGAAGCAACTGCAAAAAGTTTAGTGAAAAATTCCTATAATTCCTATAATCCTACCACTAACTTGAATCTACTGAATGCCATAAAAGAATCTACTGCTAAGGCCTTTCAAATATCCTGGCATTAAGAAGACAGTGTATTATGAAGGATGAAAGAAAACTCAAAAGTAATACAGCAATAGCCAGCAATAAAAAACAGATCACAAAAAACCAGAAAACATAGTAATAAAATTAGTTCAGGCTCCATTTTGGACTTCTTAGCTGCTTGAAAGACTTCATATCAAATGGCTTTAAGGTTTTATATTAATGTATTGAATGGGTCATACTTAAAACAATTTATAGATTTCCAAGGTAGCAATATAAATTGAAGTACCTGTAGTCTTAAAAGTAATTGAAATTAAGTCTACAAACATTTTTCCACAAACGCTAAGACTGTATTTGCAAATGGGAAAATGCAAGTGCATGCAGAGTGTATTTAACACAGCACACCTTTGTAAGACAATGGATGCTCTTCCGTGTTACAGAGGTAATACATTCATAGCTGTGTAGCTAAGCACACCCTCATGCAGCTCTGCAGGTACGCACACGTGTGTGCAAGTACAATTATGTGGTCAATCAAATCATGCAAGTATATACACAACCCCATTCTTACATTTTTAAGCAATGATTTCAAGATCCACTTGAGATGGTCTGACTCCAGATTTGATTTCTGCTCTCTAAGCAATTTGTTCAAAAATCTTAGGACATCTACCAAAAGCTTTTCATCCTCCACTGAAGCTGGAAGCACTTGTAGAAACCTGCAATACAAATAAAAGCTTTCATACTTGCACCTTTATAAAAGAGCATTTAAAATCTCAGGCTAATAGGACTAGAGTCACCTGCAAATGTTAAATTACATGGAGTAAATACCTATATTACATATATAGCAAATATGGCACAGTATTAGCCCATGATACACAAATATATACAATATACTGTTAATGTTGTTTTTATTGTTATGCAAAATAGTTATGCAAATTTTAAATCTATTTACATATGTTAATAATGGAATTCTCTTTAGTAAACTGTGGAGAAATCTGAGCAGGGTCACATAGGAAATAAAAAGTTAATTATCTATTAAATATCAGCATTTGAAAATAATAGCAACGTTTACCTATGCATTTCAAGTAGTGCTTATTTTAAATATAGAATTTTAAATATTTGATGGCTTTGTTTATATAAATTGCAAGATCACAATCTTTGAGATTGCAAGGGACTTGCAGAGGTCACCTGTTCATGCCACCCTGCCTATGAAGGGACACATGCAGCTGGTTGCTCAGGATAGTGTCCAGGAATCTTTTGAGTAACTCCAAGGACAGAGATGCTCTGTGGGCAACCTGTGTCTGTGTTTGGTCACCTTCACAGTAAAAAAGTGCTTCCTGACATTCACAGGAATTCTCTTGTGTTTCAGTTTGTGGCCATTCCTTCTCTCACTGGACACCACTGGAAAGAGTCTGGCCTCAACTTCTCTTCTGGGTCTTGTACACATTGATAAGATCCTCACTCTGAGTATTCTTTCCTCCACATTTATCAGTCCTCGTCCTCTCATCCTTTACTCAAAGGAAAGATATTCCCGTCTTTCATCATCTTTATGGTTCTTCATTGGACTCTCTCCAGTATGTGTGCTCCATATGATTCTCTCTTATACTGGCAAGTCCAAAACACCCAAAGCTCCAGAGCGGTGCTGAACAGAACAGAAGGATCACCTGCCTCAACTTGCTGATAACGCTGCCCCTAAAGCAGCCTAGGATAACATTTGCCTTTTTTACTGCAAACCAAACTGCTGGTTCATTTTCACCTTGATGTCCCACAGGACCCCCACGTCCTTTTCTGCAAGGTCGCTTTCCAGCTTGGTTCATCCCAGAGACATGGGCTTGCTCTTCCCCAGGTGCAAGACTCTGCACTTCCCCTTGCTGAACTGCCTAAGGCTCCTGTCAGCCCAGATATAGATATATAATATACAAATACATAATAGATACGTAGATAGATGTGTGTGTGTGTGTATATATATATATATTTAATTCCCTAAATTTAAAATACAAAAAGTATAAATGTTAGCATTTTAGTATAACAACCTTTAACAGATTATTGTAGTCAACAATAGCTTACCTGTTCATTGCCTTCTGCCAAACAAAACTTTTCAAAGTGGTTCCACAAGGCCCAGAACTGCATTTTAATGCAAGTCTGTCATTCAGGACATAGAAGCTGAGCCTAGTGAGAGCAGTTCTAACATCCCTGTGGGATGCTGCCTGAATGATCAAACTAAGGCAATCCTGCAGTCCATAGTTTGTGTGAGTTATTTTCAATATAAGAATGTCTTCTGAGGAAAGTTTTAGCGAGTCTAAAAATCTGAAAAGGCATAGGGAAAAATTATTAACAGACAGTATCTTTACAAACTGTTTCAGAGAGTGCTGATTTCTTCCCCTTACTGCTTAACTGAGAAGATAAAACAGAAATTGGCTTAAAACATCATTTTTGTTAGCCAATTCTTTCTTGGCTAACCATTCAAAAAAACCAAACCAAACAAAAAATTAAAACAAAACCAAAAACAACACCACCACATGTAAATCATGAGGTGTTTTGAGTTCTTTGGAAAAATGATACCTAAATACTAATTCTTAGTATTACCATTAAGAATATTTATTTGAAATTTAAACCTTCAAGAAAACCAAGAGAAAGCCATGCAACTTCATTGCTGGGGGTCTACATAGTAGGAAAAAAGAGTCAGTTCCCTTAGAAACCCTAATGACTATAAAGAAAAACGGCCACAGAGCTCCTTTAAAATTGTTTGGAATTAGCCTGACTATCAATAAAAGTTAGATCAAGCTCCAGACTTCATGTAAAAATGCAATTTAGGTAAAACATTAGCTGTGACAACATACCTTCATCCTCTTGGGACGTGATCCTTTACATTTAAATGACAGCATTCTCAAACAAGTAACAGCTTGAACTGCTGTTTGAAGTTGAAAAGCCATTTAAACTTCATGAAACACTAATTTAATTGAGATATATTGGGACTTAAAATGAAAGATAAAATGGCTCACGTTTCTGTTTCCTTCTCATAATTTACCAGCTGCAGTAGATTTTCAATGCCATGGTACCATGACAGATTCCAAGCCGTCTTAAGCATATCTGCCACAGGTTTCATAGCCAAGCACTCAGAAGACAATGGCACCACGACAGTATTAGGGCTTACTACATGATGAGCAGTGATCCTGATTGGGAGATGGTACCTAAAAATACACAAATAACAATAACAATTTTTTTTTAAAGTGGTTGGTGAGAATTTATTTGTTTGCTCATTTTTAAATTAAATGCTCTATTATGATCAGCTTGTAAGTTTGGAAATAAAGTTTTTGAAACTCTTTTACAGAGAACAAAGACATGGAGAAAAAAATTCCCTATTTAAAAACACTGATTTCATCATCATAAAAATGCTTTGATCAAGGTTTCCCTTCATTCTACCACTTCCATACTTCAGGAAGGACAGCAAATGGAAATCAGCAGTTAACTGTAAAACAATCAAAACCAATGACCCAACCAACCAGCCAGCACTCACACTTACCTTCTAACAACAGCAACAGGTAAACTGAAGGCAGGTGCCTCAGTATTATTACTGGTTATGCCATCAGCCCTGCAAGAGATTAAGTCATAATTATTATGCTCTATTTTAAGATTTTATTTTCTCCTAGTTCTACACACGTTATTTCCTTATTTCTCTCTTTAGCCAAATCTTTAAGCAACCCATTGGTGAATAATTTGTATTAATAAACAGTATTTCTTCATAATTATCCAATATTAAGATATTTCTTAAATCACACACATATGGAATCCTTATTGCAGATGTACTGTACATTAAAAACTCCACATACTTGTTTCCTTTTTTCTGTTAGAGAAAAACCACACATTATAAGTATTTTCAGTATATTTCACATGGGTGAATTCTAAAAGCACATTTTTGCACACACATGCAGCTTTTAAATGATAAAATACTGTAAGCTGAGGTCTGTTGCTTTAAAGACAACTGCGACAGTTAAAAGCAAAAGTAAATAGAAGAATTCTAATTAAATTAAAAAACAATGTCTACAGCTAGATATTTGATTTGTGTAGTTTCCATTCATGGAAAAGATGGATTACAGACCAATCAAGGTTTTTTGAAAAATAAAATTAACACTAAGGTATTCAGAGTGTTACAGGGCTTGCAAGGGTTTTTCAGGGTGAAGAGAGAGGTGAGAATGTTGACCTTATGTTCAGAAGGCTTGATTTATTATTTTATGCTATATATTACATTATTACTATGCTAATAGGAATAGAGAGAAAAGTTCTCAGAAACTTGCTAAGCTAAGAATAGAAAAGGAATGAATAAACAAGGTTCTGTGTCCAGGCAGAAAGCAAGAACAGCTCTGCCGTGAGTGGTCAGTAAATTCAAAGAACCACAAAAGACCCATCACAGATGCACCTGTTGCATTCCACAGCAGCAGATAACCATTGCTTACATTTTGTTGCTGAGGCCACGGCTTTTCAGAAAGGGGAAAAATCCTAAAGAAAGGATTTTTCACAAAAGATGTCTATGACACAGAGTGCAAAAATATGCCATGTGAGCCTCCAGAGCATGTAACTCAGTTATTGAAACAATCTGGACTATAAGTATGCAATTTTGGATCTATAAAAGTTTGGAGATATATAAAAATTTATCATCCGGAGATATATAAAAATTTATTTCTATTAAAAACTTAAAATTTGTCTAGACAATATGCTATTAAATAAGTGGATTTTCATACCATGTTTCTGTTCTTGCTACTTCATCAAACAACAGAAGACAAAGCAATACTGCAGCTTCAATTAAAACAGCACGATCACTTTGGAGTATCAGGGAAACTGAATAAAGAAATTTAAAAACATGTTAGAAAAAACTGATAACTAATAATACATAGAAGAACACTAGTTAAAAGCAACTGCTTTCCAGAGTTTCCTGCCAACATTTTCAACACATGCCACAATATGGGAAAACTAGCATACAGTTATTTTTGTTTTAATTATCAGAATCTGATACCATGAAGTGATCCAAAGTTCTTAAGAAGGTATTTAAGAAGGTATCTAACCATCTTTTGACAGGGGCATTACAGTGGAAACACAATTCTCACCTCTGAACAGCAAAAGCAGTAGAGAAGGCTGCTGTGCTAGGGACAGGCGAACAGTTGGGTCAGCACACACAATTTTGCGTAGGAGTATCAGGCATGGTACCACTAAGGATTCCATAAGCTACAGGAACAGAGAAAAAGACTGACTAAATACAACTATCAGTATAATTTATTATGATACAGTTAACACAGACTTTCCCACTATTAAGCAATATATTCCATAAGCTACAGGAACAGAGAAAAAGATTGAATAAATACAACTATCAGGATAATTTTTATGACACAATTAACACAGACTGTCCCACTATTAAGCAATATATTCAATCATTTATGAAAGAGAAGTCTAGAACTTCCTTAGAATAGCACATTTCAGCTAGATGACAAATCTCATATTCTTAAAAAAAATATTTACTTGTTGATTCATTTTATTATTAATTGATGGTAATTTTATTGGTTGCTGGCTTCATAACAGAATTATAACATTGGCTTTCAAATTACAGAATTTTAAGAAGTATATATGTAAGCTGAAGAATTTAAAAAACACCAAGTATTTACAACCATCTAAGTTTATTCATTTAAAACAAATGCAAATATTTTATTATATCACACCAATTTTCTGGGTCCCAGTTTGTCAGATCCTAAGAATGGAAAGCAGTTTCCTAAAAGTTAAAGTACTAACAATGGCCAAAAATACAACCAAGTCAGAGCTCCAAAGAATGAGAAGAGAGTATTTCTTTCACAGTATCATTACTTTGCCTATGAGCATCTGCTTTTAAAATTTGTTTTGTAAACAGCATCAACAAATACATTTTATTTTCATTCCACATGAATGAAAGCCCCTACTTATTTAGTATGGAAAAAATATCTTCTGCACAGTTATATATAAAGCCTTATTTAGACGCTGATTTTTATTTCTACTACTTCTTTTATTCTCTTTCCTCAATGGCCACTTTTCTAAGAACACGTGAGATTTCTTGCTGATTTTCCTTTGATATTGATTTTATGATTAAATTTAAAAAAAAATCATTCAAGGGGAGAACCAAGGATCTGGACTACATTCCCTCAGGATATGTCCTAATGCACAGGCCCTAGAGAGTTGTTGCCTGAGCCGTTCCTGGATTAAATTAAACTTTAAAATAATATTTTTAGCCCTTTATAAAGTTCACCCTAGATCCTTACTTGATTATGAAGAATCCGCTCAGGGCAATCTATTTGCCATGCTTGTGGTTCTTTATTATGGAGCAATATCTACTCACTACCCAAACCAAAACAACAGTTACATTACTTTCTCTCTCTAAAGAAGGTACAATAAAACTGACATTAAAAAAAAAAAAACAAAAAAAAACAACCCAACATTCAGAAACCTGAGGAACCCAATATTTCAATTTCTTCAACTGTATTAGAACAGTTGACTGAAGTACTTCTATACAAGAGATCATAAATTGGACAAAACAGTCTTTAAGGCTATAGAGATAATCTTAGATACTGATAATCTGGGGGAAGAAACTGCTATTTCTGAAGAAGTAATTTTCATTAGTTTGACCAAAAAAAAAGGAAGTCCACTAAATATCAAGCAGCTCTTTCCTCTAGAACATTTTTGGAAAAAAAGTCATTACTACACAAAAATTCTCATGATTTCTTAAAAAACCTCAAGGTTTTCACTGCTGGAATGCAGTAACAATACTATGCAAGAAGCCAAAAAACTTCATCTATTGAAGTTACATTGAGCACCTACTATAGTTTAAATGTGCTTGCATGAAAGGATTTCAAAGAATGAATTCCAGAAAAAAAAAAAAGAATCAAGCATCAGATTACCCATATACTGCAAAAACAGAAAGCTCCATCATCTACACCAAGAGCCCTCCCTGGTGAAGTGATCTTCTATTGGTCAGAAACTTATTTATACCTGAAATTTAATCTGAAATGTTTACAATAGGACATGATGCAATTACATTTCATTTTTAATTATAATTTGCTTCACAATTTAATTTTAGAGACAATTATACATAACATTTTGCTTTTTAACGGTCATTAACATTCTTTTGTTAAGAAAGCTTAGTAAGACTCTACTGAGAAAGCTTTCAGGGAAGTTCTGGTACATTCCAGAAGCTCACTGTACACAATTCTCTGGATATGTTTTCTCACAGGTAGGGAAACCAATCTTCTCTCATTAGGAGAATCTTAGCATTATCAAAACTAGAGAAAAAAACACATTTTAACTATAATTGTTATTAACTACTTGTATTCAGTGCAGCACTAATGCACAAAACCGGTGTTGCAAGTCTAGAAAAAGGCAGACTCCGCTGCTGTCACGCTGTGCAATGCTTGCACAAGAACTCCTTACAATACTTTTACCTTGCCATCCACGTGCACACACTCATTAAGGTAGGCCAATATCTTTTCTATCACACCTAACTTTTTCAGAATGTCATGCATTTTGGTATCTGTAGGAAAACCAAAAGATAGCAAGAATGACTGGTTTCACACAAATTTAATACAAAAATGCTTAATATTAATATTGTTTAATAAGATTACAAACTTCTGCTATCTACAGGAAGTTTCTATTATTGCCAATCAATCAACAGTAACATAGATCTCTAGCAAGGCAAGCCTTCTCAAAGTATTTTTACCTGACTATAGGAGCCTCTTGAACAACACATTCTTAAATATATTCCATAAATTCCCCCAAGAATTTTACACTGAAAAATTACAGTAATCCCACTGTAACTCAATTTTAATCAAACAAGGATGTCACTTCAAATATTTTAAAACACTTTAACAGTATAACATGGAATTGAAAATGGTATTTACTTAATCACCATGAGAGTATTTTCCACTGATATCACCCTGTAGAGTAGCTGGTTTAAGAATATTCAACAACATAAGCAGCAAAAAGGTAAGACATTTAAATTGGTTGGGTTGGTTTGTTTGTTTTTTAATAGCTAAAAAGTGATCCTTCATATGAAATTTGTCCTGATAAAACTGTATTTTTCCTTCACTATTTCATCCTATGCTTTGTTTCAATTTTGAAACATCTGAAATGTTTTGCAGTCATAACTACATATATTTTATGAGATAAAGTAGATACACTTCCTCATTTTTGTGGCAATTTTTCCAACAGTATTTTTAATATTATCTAAGATTTCACCCTCCCATGGTAAAGAACTTATGTGCTCTCATTAGAATCCAAATTCCTTGGAGAAAACATTATTGAATTAGAGTTTGAGTATATAAACACATCAAGCTGTCTTTGAAACTCAACAGTTATGCACCAAGTCAAATAATGCTCTAAGACTGCTTACTTGCATTGCAATTCAATCACTTCTTTCTACCAAAATTAATAAAATAAAAATTACAAAAATGACCCTTAGCACAAGCATACAGACAACTCAGCAAAACTTCAAGCTCCCAAACGACCAGCACATGAATACAAATTTTCTGAAGAATTTTACCTTCTAAAATAACAACCAGCTGCTCAGCTGCAGACTTCCGTAAAACTAGGTCAACAGCATCAGAAGTCAAAATATCATACAGCTTTTCAACAGTTTCTGCCTAAAAGTAAAACAAGATTAGATTTGCATCCAGTATGCTACCATGAAACAAGGTAACCAGCCAAATTTCCTAACAGGAAGCAGAAAAGAAAAAATACATTAATTCTTTATTAGAATGTATTTGATTAGATCCTACATACATGTAAGAGGAATGGATTAGGTTACAATCTTTTTAAAACAAATCTCTAATAACTTCTGTGGAATGTGAAAACCAAACAGTTTCTAGTGCATCATAGCTGCAGACTTGTAACAAATAATGCCCAATGTATGTAGGACAACAAAATCTTGAGACTAAACAGAAATGCTAGAACATGCTTTAAAGGGGACTGACTTTTTAATGGCAATAGAGTCAAGCATCTAAGCATTTGCTTATCATATTGTTAATCTGAAAGTATTGAGGGGAAGGAAAAAAGGAGAATAAAAAGGAGATGAGAAATCAGAAAGAAAAAAAAAAGCAAGGTATTTCCTTGAGTCATACATTCATGATTTGCTTTACAGTTTGCAACAGCAGAAATATTAAGTAAACACAGACATAAGTTTGCAATCTGTTTTAAAATATTTCATATTCCAAATTATTTGCGCCTGTTTTAGTAAAAATTGTTTTTGTGGGGAAAACATATACAAAAAAAAAATCTAGAAAAAAAATCAGACTCTATCCACACAGAATGAAATTGCTATGAACAGACCAGGACTGTGTTCTCTGCAATCAAATCTTTTCTGCAGAGAAGGAAAAAAGGAACGATTTTTTTTCGTAGTGCTGCAAATGGTAGCACAAGAACTTCTGTTTCAGTGCACACAGAAAGAATACATCAACACACTTCTTTTCATGAAGCAAGGCAATTTGTATGAAATATTGCAACCTTCCGAAAGTGGAAACTCAGAGACTGGACAGGTAGAAGAGCAAAATTTAGAAAGAGTTTACTAACCTTAATTATTGAGTTCATTTTATCATCCAATTTTAGCTCCATAGCTCCCTCTATAATAAATAAGTTTGAAATGCTGGAAAGGACATTACCATTCAGGCACGGGCGTTTCAGGTTTGCCCCTTCCTCATTAAGAACATGGAATGTCAAATGTTTAGCAGCTACAGAACGAACCCTAAATGAACAAATACTTAAAGTAAATATATAAAGCACTCATACTGGAAAATTTGAGCTGTATAGTTAGAAATTAATTTGTTTTAAAAGTTAATGTGGGGTGTAATTCAATTCAGACTTAATTAATTAACCTTCCAAATCAAGACACAGCATAACATTTAGCAGAAGACATTACTGTCATCAAGATGAGGAGATGTGCTGAAAAGCTACAAAGCATTTCTTACAGCTGCTTTTTTGAGAAGAGAAGGCGCAGAGCAGCCTGCAGTCTGGGAGTTCCTGGGAGAATGCCCTCTCCTTTGTCACAGGTTGTTTCACTCAAAGAGAGGATGCATTTACCTAAAGTATCTTTTGTGTCAGCATAACCCTAAGTGAAACAAACAACAAACAAAAATTTACAGAATTATAAAAATCCACTTATTAACTTAGCAAAGTAGACAAGATAATTAATTCCATTTTAGGGTCTAAGGGAGGGTGCAGAAGAAGCAACATTAAAAAGCTATGCAGTTATTTTTAAGAAAACATTCAAATTTTGCAGATTAATATTCCTCTGTGAAAAAAAAAAAATTAAAAATAAATGATCCTTCATATAAATTAAAGATTTCTTTACATGGTTCAGAGGTGCTTTGACCCAAAGCTTCACCGTTAAATCTACTAACATGATTCTGCTCTGTAAGGCCAGCTTCCATTTCAATAAACAAAATTTAGTCCCGACAAGAAAATTATTTTAAAACATTAAATTCTACCTATTTTCAGATCTTCATCAAAGCATTTTCACACACAGACAAAAGGGAATCAGTTATATCAAGTAATGATGCAAACATTTTACAAGTAGAGCAAAATACAATGTATTTAAATGCATCTGGTAAACACAGACCTCTGGCATACCCTGCTCTGGTATCTATTGCACAAAGCCACTATAGGCTACAGAATAGAGGGAAATTCTACTCACAAAAATTTCTCACACATTTAGCCTACATCTTATAGTAAATCCCCTATTAAATCTATTAACAACTTAATCTTGAATATCAATCATTTGTAAGATATATATGAACATAACATAAAAAAAGCTCTAATGACGGGTTGAGAAACTGCTGAAATAACCCTTCTCCCTTCTCGTTCAAATTCTCAGTATATTTCCTCTACATATTTTTTCTTTCTGAGCCATCTATTTCAAGGCCCATCTTATTTGCAATTTCTCCCCATTTTTGCCTTGATTTTTGTGCAATTTGCATACAGAGTAAAGTTATATAAGCTACTTTTGCAACTTAGGGTAATACTGAGGTGCAGGCAATTAATGAACACACAGCAGGGAAACAAGGAAGTTGGTATAATTATTGAGTGTGATTTTTTGGGGAAAATGAAGACAAACGGCATACTTGAATTTATTAACTAAGAGAGAAATAAGGGAAAAAAACAGATACAAGGCAAACGCAGCAAAATATCTAATCTGGAAGACTAAGGGCAGATGACAATAAGGAAATTCCAAGTACTAGTAAAAGAACAGTAAAGAATCCAAATGAAGCAATTATGCTAAAAATCCAACTGAGAAAGGCAAAAGTTCCATTTAGATCAAGCTGAGAGTAAAAATAACAGAAATTTAATCTGCACATTGCTGGAAACATGAAGATTAAGGCTTAAGGGATACTTCTATAATATTGGAAACAAAACCACCAAAAACAAATATCTAAATATACTAAAAAAATAGCTTAGGCTGACTGCTATTTTTTGAGTGTGTATTTGATCAGAAAACTGTTATTACAGAGAAGCTACAGTTTTCAAATTTAAGACATGGGGGACATTTCAGTAATTATGAATGCTTTAATCTGTACTTGCATTATCCCCTCATTTCTTCAAACCTTTTAAGCCCCAGTCAGTACTGGTTCATTTATGCTACAACATTTCAAATTTCATGCACAAGTAATACGAGGCTAAAATGTGTCTACAAATTCAATGTACTAACAAACTGATATTAGGACACCTATAAAACATTTCTCCATTTGACACCCAATAGAACAAATCTGTAGGTATGCTACTCTTTATCTATTTTCCATCTGCTACTTGACCTGATACACATGATTGAATACATCAAATTCAGATTAAAGCACTTAGAAGTACCTGTAAAACAGGAATTACAGGACAGAGAGCCTCAATAAATTTGTTCCAAGTCAATACTTCCATCATTAACCGTCCTTGCAACAGATGTATTAGAATGGCCTTGGCTGTAGAGTTCACCTGCTCAATAACAAAAAAAACCAAACCACTAATGCAACCACCAATGTGTCTAAGTCAGTTTGTCAATGCTAAAATTGGAAATCTTATACAAAAATATGTCAAAGACAAAATATTGTTACTGCAGAATGCTACACTTAAATTATCAGTTCAACTCTATATTAAGTTGTTTGAAAAGCCTCCAAGAGAAAACACACAAATAGTTCTGCCTAAAGAGCACATAATCATTTTCTCCTTAGAACTCTGGTTTGTCTTTTCTGAAATAAAATAAATTATTACTTAAAACTTCTACACCCATTGGTCCCTCTATCCTGCAGGTGAAAGAAATTCTGTTTCGTTTCTTTCCTGACCTTGCCTTTCTGGGGCATTTTATACCCAGTCTATGATATGCTTCTGAAGACACAGACAGGCAAGAGACTTAAAGCCTGTTATGTGGCCAATTCACTTTCCTGAAGCAAAGAATCGAACTAAAAAGGCTACCGGATATTTCAAGCTGTATCATAACTCATCTGAAGTTCTCTATCAAAACCAGAAAAGCCATATGATACAGCACTTACACTGCATTAACACATCCAGTATATAATCTACATAACATGTAATACTAGAGTATTTACAAGCTAAGATTATTAATGCAATGGGAACATAGGAAAAAAGCCCAGCTTATCAGAATTAACTCTTATATAGTGTGAAAACACCTACCTTCAGCAGCTAAAACCCTGCATTTTTTGCCAGAGCTAAAAATCCTCTCACCCCAGGCAACAAGGACAGCCTGCAATAATATTGCTCTAGCCTATCTTTAGAGAAAGACTGGCTTTAGAGAATCATATAGCAAATATCAAGCCTAACTTGAAATACAAGGTTCTTGTCAATTTTTTTCTCAACGTCTAAAAGATTGAACTGATACTTCATGAACACTTAAGCAGCAGTTATACAGCAAGAAGTAACATAAATTAAAAAATACTGGGATACAATGTTCTTTATCTATTTTGTTAGAAATATAATAAAAATGCACTATAAGGTAGAAAACAAAAATGTGACAAATTTCTAGCTCTGATTCTTTTAATTCAGTATCAATTGAAATCTATTTCTTTTGCTTGAACAACCACTAATATAGAAAACTCCCAGTCTTTTTAATAACATATCCAATATAGTAGCCAAAATAAATGCCTTCCTTGCAAAAGATAAATTACATTCAAAGCATAAACATAAAGTACGTTCTCAAAGACATTTTATTTCTCTCTTTAAAATGCTCACATCTAAAAAAATCACTTTTAAACAGAACTGTGCATAGTACTGAATTAAAAAAAATCTCATTCCAGAAAAGAAGCTAAAAACATATAAATAATTTGGTAGTCAATGTTCTTTCTGACTGCAGGGATGTTATAGATCAGCTATAAAGGAGTTGTCATAAAAAACATAAGTAACTTTACTGTCCTCTCAGAACTCCCTACTTAGCTCTAAAGGCTAGTGGACATATGTTAAGCAGTCATGCATACAAATGAACCCAAGGGAAATCTGGTCCTATTCTACAATATTATAGAACACTTCTATAATGTTCCGGTAACTATATTTAAACACAGATGTTTGTGATGGTGAAATACAATTTCACAGCAAAGACTTGCAGATTTAAAGTGTCTTTTTGTTCCCCAGCTATTTCAGAGGTTACTCCACTTTTACAAAACTTGAGACTTCAAAGTTCATTTTTCCCATAAATGTGAAGCACCATACACACTTTTTCATCATGCACACATTTTACTAGGGCTGAATATTACAGGAAAAAAGTAAAAAAAACATATCTTATTTCATTTTCCATTGGTCTTTATTACAGTTAATAGCATCCTATTCACATAATACTATCTTGTCTCTGAATTAATTGTATAAAAAAAATCCTTCCATTTACTACAACCTTATTATCTGCATAGCTTTTCTGTATGCAAGAGACCATATTTGGTCAAAACTTCAGGTAAGCATTAGACCATTACGGAGAATATCAACAGCTACTCTGCGTGCACACCGACTTACAAACACAGCCAGCAAACACCGTACCTCACTCTTATCTTCCTGAAGGCCAAATGTGCAGATTTCATACAGCACTTTAGGCTGCAGAAGAAAATGCACTCCCTGGCAGATTGACGGCACGGGCTTCGCAATATTATGGATGCCTAGACAGTCCTACAGTAAAAATAAAGTTGGTTAGTTAAAAATTCAAGTCAGTCTCCACTACCACGTCTTGTTTTATAGACAGACTGAAGTTGTCATGCAGTAAAAGACTTTTTCCACGCACTTTGGAAGACTAGTTTTGAAAGCTAAACGTGACAGCCCTGGAACAAACACAATCTGTTTGGATCACTGATTGAAAACTCCTGTTACTACACAGGACTAAGAAACAGAAAATAATTTTGGTTTAATTTTGAATAATTATGAAAATAAATTTGAAAACCTGTATATTACATTAAATAAGACAATGTTTGGCATTAGATTAAAATAAGAAAAATTTAAAACAGGTTGGTAAAAATCTTGCAGAAAGAGACAATTGCCATTCAGTGGAGATAGGGTTTTTTTCAGAGAGACTAGCTCTACAAACACACTAGGTATACATTATATCTGTTATAGGAAATTAAGGTTTCATTCAAGCATTATACCAAAATACAAAAATAATTTTTATTTTGTGAGCCAATATTACGTAATACCCAAAATGACCCGATAAATATGACATTGCCATTCCCAGCATAGGGTACAGCCACACCTTTAGGAAGTTCATGCCATACTTCTAGGAAGCTCATGCTCTTTATCTCTTGGACTATCATTACAAAAAACTAAGGTCATGACAAAATACTTATGTAAAAAAAAACAAAACAAGATACACACAATACAGCTCCAGAACAGGGAAAAAAACTCAAAGGAAACAAAACAACAAACAATATTAGGAGTATACAAAAGGATTTACATGTTCTTTACATATCGTTTTTAAGTACCTGAAGTCTAACCTAACCAAACAGATTTAATACCAAGAATGAAACAGCAAACTGCAAGCCCAGGCTTACACTGATTTTTCAGCATATAACACAGTAAAGAGAATTTGTATTAAAAAAGGTTTTAATTACAAAACCATATAACATGCATTATTGAGTGCAACACCAAGAGTGTTAAGTAAGCATTAATTCAAACCTTAACCACTTCCAAACAGCAGTGATAGGCTTCAGCTTTTATATTCAACAAAGGATGAGATAACAGATGGAGAAGCAACTTCTGACTCTCCACCTGAAGCAATGAGTTGGCTTCAGCAGACTTCCAACTAAAAATGAAAAATAGTTAATTAAACCAATTTATTTTACAGTATCTAAAGATGCCTACAGAAATTTTCTCATTACATTTCAGGATAATCTCTGAAAAATACTTCCAGTAATGGTATACATTCTGGAAAACAGTAAAAAGTTCAGAGATGATAACATTTTTTGCCAAAATCATAGTATCAATCTTTGTGTTTGTATATTTTTATTTTTATTCTTTTAAACAGGTAGGTAATCAAAGATCACAGTTTTTCACAGCTCTCTCATCAAATTTAAGAGCCTAAAATACATTGATGTTCATCTGAAAACATAAAATTCTATTGAGTTTCAGTAGACATATTTGACCATATATATGATTACAAAAAACACCTGTGGTTTTAGAATTTTTTCAGTATAGAGGTTAAAGTCCATCTCACTACCGTGAAGGGAATTGATATCAAATTAAATTTAAAAATTAAATTTTTAAATTTCCTATTGCCTGAAACATCAACCAAACAATGATAAATTCTAAAAGTATTAGAACATTGAAAAAAATTTATACATTTCATAATTTAGAACATTTACTGGACAGCTCTCAAATGCAGTCTCCTTTGAAAAAAATCCCTAAAGTCAAGTTCTGAATCAGTATATAATTAAATTTTTGTTCTTCAAGAACTTTTTCAGGCACCATAAGGTAACATATTCTCTAACTAGAGACATGGAAAAATTGCAAAAGCAATAAAAATAGGCTGTTTAATAAATGAGATGCCATGTTGCAATATAAAGCATCTACAATAAAGGAAGTCCTTTAGGATTTCTGAAAGTAAAATAAAAATAAATGATACAAATATACTCAGGGCAAAGGATTTTCAAGAAAACTGAAAGACAAGTCAAAGTGTTTAAGATTGCTTCCTTATAAATCACATACTTTACACACAAAATCATAAAAGCTTGTACATAGAATACAATTAACTTTTTAGCAACTGAAATTTAGTTTTCAGGAAAACCACGACAGAATGGCACAAATCAGCCCATTCAATGGCGAAAAGAAAATAAATATTCCTACAAGGAATAGAGAAGTGAGCTCCTATTTGAGAAACTTTATCCTCAAAAAAAAGAAAGAAAAATCACATTATCTCAAGCAGAGTTTTAAATAGTAATGTACTCACATATTTGAGCATATGTGAATGCATTCTTGAAGCAAGGGAAAGTGTAGGTGGAAGGGTAGACTACTCAAAGCCTGATCTGCCAATTCTAGTAATTCAGAAAGATTCTTGTCCCCCTGTGAAGTAAAATGAAGAGAAAGAACAAAACTGACAAAATTAGTAAAATTTAAAGCATTCAATTTTACTGCATAATATTTCCAAATTTATCATAATTGAATACTAAGTAGTTTTTTGTTCAGTCTTTCACAGAGAAGTTTATAATTAACTAATCCAATGCATTCCAACAAAAAAAATTTAGAACCTCTTCTGGGGAGCTGAAAGCCCTTCAACGGCTGAGTCCAAATAAACTTCTATTAAACTCAGTAGGAATAATGTGTCTAACATTTCACAGCATGAACACTTTAACACTATTCAAATCACTATTTTTTAATCAATATGCATTTTATGTGAGAGAAGCATAATAAAAGATTTAACTATTAAACTTCACACATCCCACTGTTAATAAACAAGTTAGATTTTCTTTTTTAGTTTGAGTATATAGGTCTTCATCATATTGGTTACCAAATACATTAAACATGAGCCATTTAAATTTGATGGCGTTAATTTCATTGTAAAGAGCATTTTCTGAGCAAAGTATTGCTTCTATTAACTTCAGAACCAGCCTAGACAAAGGATAGATTAATTGTGATTTAAGACAGCACTATATTTATATTCTGTATGTTATTCATTTGTATCAGTATCAATGGAACCAGTATTGTGCAACATTGCTTATCCATTTGGATAATGGAGAAGAATATTTCAGTACTGTGCTAGAATGTCTTTAACTGTGGTTGTCTTCATAACAAAGTGAAACACAAATCTCAGTCAGTCTAGTAGTTGTTTATTAAAGCTGCAATTGCCAAAGTACTTGGGATTTAAAATTTTCTGAATGATATATTTAATTCCTGAACAACATACATACACCCACACTACTTATTTTAATAGATATAAAATAAATAGTGTATTGCATGAATAAACATGTATTATTTGTCAAGATATATATTGATATATATGTATAAATAAGCAGAGTATTTGCTACTGCTTCTTTCTTTGCCCATAAAAGGTCCCGTGCCCATTTCCAATTGTTTATTTCTTTGTTTTCACTTCAGATAAGATTTTTTACCAACATCATGACTAGTATTAATGAAAATAAATATAAATTAACTACATCTTGCATCATACAGAATACTTATACTTGGGGATCTTCCTCTGCTATGTTAGACTTTAATTTTTACTAGAGAAAACAAAGTAAGGAAAGAAATTTGCCTATAGGAAATATTTTATATAATAAAGTTTCACACCTCCTTACGAACTTCAACCATAAAGCTACAAGTGCATTCAATCGAATATGCAGCTTCTGAAACTTGCTTATAAATACTGTAGTTCTCAGTACTCATCTGCTCCAGATAGGCTGCAATGGATTCATGCATGCTTGGGTATTCCAAGGAGAATGACATATCCAGTGAGAGAAGGAACAAAGCATTCAGCAAACTCTTTTGTGTAACTTTACTCGCCTTTGAAAAAGAAAGCAACTGTCAGAATAACAGCCTGAAAATACAGTAAAACCAACAATAGCACTTCCCAGTCATTCAACAAGTACATTCATTATTGCTGCTACTTAAAATTTAGAAAACACATTCCATTAAATGAGTTTTATCTGAAGAATTGTTTTTTCTTTATTAAAAGTGATAGTTATTTAGATGTCACTCCTAATATCAGACCTGCAGCCAGTAACAAAAGTTGTGTATGATCCAGGCACGGCACACCGCTGGCCGGAGTCAATTCACTGTCTGACCACGAGATGGCAGAGAGTACACAAATCACAATTATTTCTGTATTTAAAAAAGCTGTCTACAATTCCACATGGTCATATTGCAAACCAGGGACTTGGATTTTTCTTGTTGTATTTGGTTTTTTCTTTTATTTTTAATTGCAAGTGTACATGCTTTCAACTTATATTTTGACCTCAAATACAGTAACTTTGTTCCAACTGTTATATGCAGAATGGAAACTTTGTATTAGGTATACAAGAACATAAAAGACAAAAACTATGAAAAGTCATTAGATTTGTATATCTACACTTATTTTCAGGTACAAGACTTAATATTTGTGACAAAAACCCTGTAACTAAAAATTAATCTTCTAATCCGATTAACCAATGTCTAGAAAAAGCTACATTCCACTGAAAACTGGTCCAAAAACTTAAAACTGATTCAGGTTTACACATCTAACACTTTCCATCTCACAAAAACTTCATCAGACCTTTCCAACTGAAATTAAAAGAAACAAAAACCTCCCCACTTGTTGTTAAGAAAACAACAAAAAACCCTGAACTCCAAGAGCTACAAGAGAATTTTAAAAGAGCACTGGAAGCAAAGAGTAGTTAAAATCACTCCAATTTACAAAATGTAATTGATTACTACATTCCATCAGATTAAGAGTGATGATTTTTACATGTTAGATAATGCTACTCTTACTTGCATGCACAGTACAAAAAGCAGGGGGCAGCAAAGCCTTGCAAACCATACATCATATCAGAAAAAAAACCCTACAGGAGGAAAAAGAATATTGAATTTCAAAAATTCATTTAAAAACTGCCTTAAAAATGTTCTGTTTTCCTTTTTTTAAGATGTGTAATCTGCAGAATACACTGGTAACTAAAGTTGCCATGTGTGATCATATATCACCCAGTGCAAATCAGATTAATTTCTTTGTCCAAGGGCCTATTTTCTCAGTATTCATCCCTGAGGAAAGAATCTCTTACTGCCCTCTTAAAATGCAAAACCAAGAGACAATCACTCATAATTAGTGATGACATACCTTTTCTACAGGGAGAAGTACTTGGAGCAACCTAACAGTGAAGAGTGAAATACTAATAAATGCCATTCTGTGATGCACCAGCATCACCTTAGGCTGTTCTGCACTTATATTGCTTTTGTGATATAATATAGTTTCTCCAAGCAAACCCAAGACCAGAAGCAATTTGTCTCTCTGAAAACAAAATCAGAAATACAATAATTAGAAAAAAATGAAAAATCATTGTTTATTTACAGTGTTTACACAGCACCTGCAGCATCATCAGCACAATTATGACACATAAGCTAAAACTGCATAAATGCTGCAAAACACATAGAAATGTATTTGTCACCTATGCATTAGTCCTGGACCTCAGCCAACTTTCACTATTAGTTCTGAATACTTTGCTCAATAATTACCCATTCCTGGTTGCTCTTTCTCCTTTCCTCTCCCACTTTTCTCTCTCCCCCCACCACCTTTATTTCTGCTCACTACACTTCTTACCTTCTGAAATCTTACCTGCTTTGAAATTCAGTCTTAATAAGGAAATATTAAGTCCTGCTTTGAACCTGATAATAAAGCTTTACCTTAAAATTAAAAAGAAAAAACCCTTCCCAAACCAATTCACAGTAACTTTGAAAACATCAATGAGGTTTTTTCAACGGAAACAGCAAAACATTTTTCATTCTCTCCCCTATTTAAAAAAAATCAATATAACTGTGTACCATTACCCACCTTATTTGCAGGGGTTTGTTTATTAGTAGCCTGGAAACAAAAATTATCCTACTAATAATAATCAGTATGGTATACATATTTATGAGCAATGAAATATACTGATTCAGATCATAATACAAGTAGATGAAAAGATATTAAGCTTCTGAGATTAAATGTTCTGCAAGTAATCTTCAGCACTGATGTGATGCTGATCAATTATAATAGATTTTCACAGATTGGAAGATTAAATTAAAAGAAAAAATTCTTATTCAACAATAGGTCTTATAAATTCAAATATTAACAATTATAAAATAGGGAACAGGAAAGCCTAAAGCAATATTTTTATTAATTAATATTGCAGCTATTATTGTTTCATATTCAGTGGTATTTTCCACGAATTCTAATAAGTCAAGTGCATTTAAGAGCACATTTAATTCAAGTCTTCAGACAAGTTTCAGTCTGCAACTCTGGTATGTTTGTTACATGCCTGAGCCATGCCAGCTTATGCTTCAGCTTTCACTTGTCTTCAAAAGAGCAAGTCATAATCATTTTATCTGTTTTCACTAATTTTATAATTCATATAGCAACTCTCAACTGTGCTCAGCAACTTAAAATATTTAGTTAACAGCACCTTAATGCTTTGAATCTCTGCTGGGCCAAAAAGGCCTCTCTCCTTTCTTTCCCACCTAAGCAACATTTTTAAGATATCTGAAATTTGTGCAGGGAAATGTGTAGGAAATGGATAGCATGTATCTTAGAATTCCAGTCTTGATCTGGACAGTTATCTCCCTAATTTTAAACAGATAGTTTATAATGAGTAAAGAAAGGGGAAGTTGTTATGTACATCAAATTGGTGTCCAACATTTGTAGTCAGTGCTTTTCCCTCAGTTTCTCTTCCCCTACATGTGTTTCTCTCAATGGCTGCTTACTGTCTTGAGGTGAAACTCCAAGTATTGTCTGGTAAAAGAACTTACATTTTAAAAAGTGTCATCAATAGAACTAGTAAAAAACTACTTAAAATTTTCAAATGCACAGCTCAGCAGAAGCTTAGCTACATGAATTGCTGCAGAAGGTGTCAGAAGCTTCTCAAAGGAGACAAATGTGGCTCATCAAAACCTGAAGAATCTTACCAATTCCAATGCAAAAAGGCTGTCATCTTCCCAAACATATTCAGAAATAGCATCACCAATAAGGGACATGTCATCAACAAGCAATTCAAGAACTTCCATCGTCACTCTCCTACTGCCTACACAAATGAGAGGATAAATTCAAACATAGATGAAATATTATGTTTTGATATTCAGAAGACACCACTGTAAACAAGAGATTATTTGCCACATGGAATTCTGGTATTTTAATTTTCTTATATGCTTCTACATAACTAATGCTAACTATCCTCAACAACTAATAGCTCTGAATCAGAGAAGAAAACAACCAGCCAAAGTCACCACAGATTAAAACAATTGTATACTTAGAAAAAAATATGAATTTCCTTAAAAGCTATTGCAAAATTATTTAAGAAAACAATCGTGAACTTTACTACAGCTGTAAATCTGATTACTGAACTTTTTTAAAGTTCATAATAAAGTCACTAATTTCCCCCATCCAGACAGCAGTGTTACAAATCTTCTGTATATATTACCTATTGCCACTGATCTGCATTTTTGGTATAGGAGTGACTTTCTTCACAGATTATTTTGTTTGAGATCTTTTAAAAAACAGAGAGATGAAGACCCACTTGAGCTACTTGCACAATTGTCTGTAACAGTTTCCCCTTTGCTTGTAGGCTGGTATTTATTAATTTTCATTTCTTCTTCTGAGTGTCTCTTAATAACAAGGCTAATCTGGTCCATTAGTAACTTTTATCCTTTGTACAATCTTAAGCTTGAATATATGGCCACAAAGAAACTTGGCCTGAGCTTAGAAATCTACAGCCTACATTTACTGCTAATATAAACCTCCTCCTAATGTACCCAGATAATGAGAAAACAGGAGCTAGAAGGTTTTATGAAGAACAAGGCAGAATATCTGGAGCCAGACCAAATATTTTCAACCTCACACAAGTGAAGATGCCAAAACTGTCTGACATCTTAAGGAACCATACGGTGACAGTTTCCCTTAAATAATCAATGTAGTGCAACTGTTGGCTTAGTTACTTGTTGATGGTATGTTTCTATTTAAAATCATAGATGGATTTCACACAACAGCATTGAATTTTCAATGTATCTTTTAACTAAGATAAAAATTCTGCATCCTTCAAAATGGTCAAAACAAAATCTGTTTAAAAAAGATAAAGTTCTAGTTGTTTGTTATAATTTAACATTAATTTCTTTGTGGATTTTTCTATCTCTTGTAAATTTTACACACTGCAGAAACCTTGTTGATATATTTGAGAAAAAAAAATTTATCTCTGTATGTGACTAGATGTGTAGCGATAATGACCACAGCTGCTGCAATTTGTACCTTCAGTGACCTGCTTTGGGTGAGAAATGACAGAAAATGGCACAGTCTTTTTGAAAGCTTGGTTTTACTTTTCTCACAGAAGTTCTGTTTTCCATTGGTTTTAGGCCAATTTAACTTAATAAATCTCTCCATTTTAACCAAAAATCTTGCAAAAAACCCCAAAATTACCCCCACAAAACCAAAACAAGCCCACATCACTACTGATTTCTGCAATGACTTTGCTTACAAGGCAGATCAGCACAAAGGAAGAAAAATTTCAATGAACATCTCCACAAGGAATAGAATTTAAGCTTAACTAAAATACACATCATTTTGCAAAATAAAAGGCAGCAAATTTTACAATAAGCTTACTGGTTTTTCCTTTACCCAGTAATTGAAACATCTAGATTCAAATCTTCACTATACCATAGAAGTTGATAATAACGTTCATAAAAACGCCTGTTGATTTCACTAAAGATAACAACTGAAAATATAACGACATGAGAAACTGTGTGTTACTGTCTCACAATATCACACTGTCTCACAGTGTGCCTCCAGATCACAGGCTTTCAGATCAACAGGAACAGGATAAAAATATTAGCTCCTCTACAATCTGTGTCTCATTACAGCATAGTGGAAGAATGAAGAAATATCACCAAGGAGAGTTTTAAGTGTAAAAAACCTAAGGGGAAGATAAACAAAGTCCGCCTTTCCAGAAAGTAAAACTATTTTAATTCTATTATAAGATTGAAAGAAAGAACCTTGAAATGTAGAAAAACTGTCTTTTAACTCTGCAGATTTGAAGTGACAGGCACCAGAAATCGAAAAGATAGAAAATACATTTTCTGCAGTTTTAAGTTATAAATAAAAGATGCTAGAAGTCATGAATGTGCTTGTGACTAATTAATAATTAAACACCATTATTATGAAAGGGGAAAACAAAACTTTAATTCATTTTAGTTGGTTTCTAAAAAAACAAAAAGAATTAAATAATTTTCATACACATTTTTTATAAGTTGAAGCCTCTAGCTTTTAGTACTGTAGCCATAGAGAGATGCACATTTCCAGCTCCTTTATTTGAAACCCTGACCACATTTAACAATACCTATATTGAATTACATTACATTTTACAGCTAAATACCATTTTAGACAACCTTGGAGCAAAAAGATTGTCCTCCAAAAGAGCTTTGCAATTTAGAACCTCTATAAAATAAAATTTGCAATTAGACTATCATTACTTATGTTCCTTAAACCACTTGTTACTGCATTTGTAAGAATAAAAACAAGCCTTTCACCAGAATTTTTGTTTATTAGTTCTTGAACAGGAGGAAAACTCTATGCTTAAACAGATCCTTTGGAGAATGCCTCTGGTTAAAAGTGGTTATTTTTCCATCTTCCTGAATGACATTTTATCCTGACATACCATTTTTCCACCAAACACTGACTTCCTGCCACTGTCAGTAAAAAACACTTAAAACTTCTGCAGCAATTCTGGAAATCAATCAGAAGATTCAAGCTTTGTGACCTGAACAAAGTCTCCAGAAAAGATGTGTTGCAACTAGCGACAGTACATCAGTAGTCATCTGCGCCTTATTTATTTGAGGTAGTCACCTCACTGACCAAGTTCTCAAGAGTATCTTGTATTAAGGATGGGAAAGACATGCAAGTTAAGTGTTAACTCAAAACTTTCTTACCTGTTCTTAGAAGAGGTATTGCATTTTCCAAGATGGAAACACAGAACTGAGGAAGGCTAAGCTGCTTCATCTGTAATTCCAAAGTGTCCTCATTTTCAATATCTGGTAAGTCACTATGTCCTACGTCAAATGGGGAATGCAGAGAGACTCTGGAGTTGGCATTTGCTTGAGTACTGTTTCCACTTAAAACAGAAATTTAAAAAAAAAAGAAACATAATTAACTCTTGCAAAGAGAAAACACATATGTACAGCTGTTACAACCAGCATTTAGTGTTTTCATGACTCCTGCCTTAAGCATATCCTTCCTCCCATCCCAAACTTTCTCTGCTATCTACCAGTGTTGCAAGAAGAGGGAGATTTCATTTCATTGGTTTTTTAAATGTCAGAACAGGTAGCATCACAAGTGAATGCCAAATGTTTTGGCAATCATCTTCAAAATCACTTAGCACTGTGTACTGGAAGAAATACACATGCAACGAACACAATACCACATGAGAAATATCAGTTGATTTGAAATCATTTTTTCTTTTTTTTTTTTTTTTATGAACAAAATCTATCAGTTGCTTGAAGCAATACAAGTTACTAAATCCAATTTCAGCCTGAATTATACTTACTATATTGAAACCATTCTATATAGCTAGCCACAAGAATCCTTAGAAGGAAAATTAAGAAGCATGAGCTCTGTTTACTCCTTTGGACTACCACATCCACTGTAAAACAGGAAGTATTTCCTTGTCCAAAAAAGCCTTAAATGTAATCAAGTATATACTACAAAGTATATGGAATGCTATTAAATTATAGACATTTTTTAAATTATGAAATATTTGTATGGTATATGAATATATCATTAAATGTAGCATATATGGTTCAT
Source organism: Melozone crissalis (assembly GCF_028551555.1). Taxonomy (NCBI): domain Eukaryota; kingdom Metazoa; phylum Chordata; class Aves; order Passeriformes; family Passerellidae; genus Melozone; species Melozone crissalis. The sequence continues at coordinate 27,100,576 of NW_026535820.1, forward strand.
ATATTATGAACAGTATATAGTTCATAACTGCATTAATTTTTTAAAATAATCCAATTCCACTATCAGCATTATAATAAATAAAAATCAGAACATATTTTTAAAGTTTTCTTATCCCAAACAATGTTTAGCAATCTTGATATCCTTTAAAAACCTGTACGACTAATTACTGGGTTTTGGTTGGTTCCCTTTTTTATTTTTAAACAAGGTGAAGAAACTGTAGTATGACTCTGTTACATTCTATTGTCTAATGAAATGTAAAAGATGTAAAAATGTATAAGAAGTTAAATCCTGACTGATTAAGAAGTCAACAGAAAAGCTACAATCAAAACAGAAGAGTTCACCAATACGTAGTTTGGGTTTGGCTGAACTTACCAGAGGAAAAGGAAGGAGAGGTATCAATCACAAAAACAATTCAGAAGAGGAAAGGTTAAGTTTCCAGGCAGAATTTGAAACAGACAAACAGATAGATTGAAGAGTCTCAAGATTAAAGAAGAAGGAAAAGAAGAGTTACATATAGAATAACAATATACAAATAAATAGCAATAAACAAATTTACATAACAATTATGTAAGAAAAGACAAGATTCACTAAAAGCAGCTCTTCCTTATCAAAATCAGAATTGTCCAAACAACACTACTGTCACTTCTCTCTATCATATCTTCTATTCAGCATCATGTTGGTCTTTATGCTACCTCTGGGCTAAATTATATTTTTGTAAGAAATTAGATTCATGGGCAGTGAGCAGGTCTACTGCAGCACTCAGGATGCAAGAAGATAAAGGTGTGCAGTCATAAACAGCTCATAAAATTACTCTATTAGCTAGCACTTCCTGGCTTCTAGAAGTCTCATCACTGCCTGAACTGGTACTTACTCTTATGCAGCTTTCATTTCTAGACTGACAGCCAGGCCATCACTCTCTTACACAATATCCACCAGCTGCTATTAAACTGTTAACTGTCCAGCTTCAGAAAATGGCCAGGGCCTAGAAGGCATAAAGCCTGGAATTCATTGGCAGTGCCATATTAGTTACATGATAAAATTAATATATTAGACTTCAATAAAAGTAACTTTTAAATATGACTGTCAAGATGTATTTACAATTGAGCTATTCTCATCACAGCCTATTTGAATACCTAGGAGGTACTCAATCAGTAAGCCCATACATCACAGAGACTCAAATGAACTACCCACAAGCACACAGATTTACAAGGACTTTCAAAATCCCACATACTAGAAGACATTGGTACTTGAACAGCAGCTTTAAGTCTTTAAGCTGGGCAATGACAAGCAACAAAATCACACACAAAAACTTCTACATTTTGAGGGTATACAGATTATTTATAATTTCATATGAGTCAAATATTTACATAAATATTATAGAACTGAAATTTGTTGTCACATTTAACAACAAATTTTAAAGATTTCAATAGAAATCTTTATACAGCATAACATTTTTGACAATACTATATACTGTTACCTACAGGATGGCCATTCCATTTAAAAGAACTTATGAGGTCATCTGCTGAAAAAAAGAAAAATCCCTGACTCTCCAGCAATAGACTGAATATATGCTCTTCTGTGTCTTACAAATACATGCACAAGCAATAACAGTTGATAGGAAGAGACTTTGTTTTAAAATGGTCGTTGGGTACAAAATGCAGCAATGTTTTTATGTATTCTGAACATCACTTCAAGAAAAGTTTAATTCATAAACACGATTTGAATCTTCACAAGTTTCCAAAACCATTGCATCAATCCACATACTGACAAGGAGCTGATAATATAATCCTATATTAAAATGTTTTTAACTGAAGTGTAAGTTATTTCCTGTTTCATTCACCTAGAAGATACTGCATCCCAATCTTGACCATCTCCTCTGGGACGCTGAACTGTCCGTCCAATCACAGAGGGCCGAGGACTGCTGCTTCCAGGTGAGGGATTCTGAGAGCCAGGAGCACCCCTTGCTTCTTGACAGTAAGATATAGATGAATTCTGGGAAGCTGTGCCTTTATGTAACACAAAGAAGATATTTTCCCTTACAAGTATCCATAATTCTGAAAGATACTACATAGTACACAGTAAAAGTAACTAAGGTAGGATATGGAAAAAAAACACCAGGTAAATACTGATGAGCTAGAACAACTGATCACTGGCAAGTAGCAGAGCTTGGAAACCAAATTCCAAGGCAAACACCATTGAAGATTCCAGCTGAATCATAAATCTTGAGTTTTAAAAATAGAAACACAGTGTCTGGGTAAGGCTATTGGACTTGATGTTATAACTGAATTAGCAGCCAGTACCATTTATTAAGACACCAAATATAGGGGCAATCTTATGAAGAGAACCAGACTACCAATTTATAGAAACAAAGCTTTGACTCAATTCAGATGACAGAATAGAAACAAGAAGACCATTATAAGTAATCTACACCATTAAAGCTACAACATTTAAGCGTTAAGAACATTGTGAAGCAGCCCTCATGACTGCAAAATTAAAAACAATGATTAAAGTATTTTTAGCCATCAGCATAAAAAAAAAGAAAGTTCACAGAGCCGATGAAATTAGTAACTCCATTGTTGAGTACTAATAGCTTGAAAGCTTTTCTGAAACTTTGCCCACTTTTATTTTACAGAATTTAATTTCGTTTTAGTTAAAAATCCCTCCCCTGCTGACACACAAACAATTGGATACTGGGAGAAGTTGATGAATGGGGAATCACAGGAAAGTAAAACTGAATAAGTACTTTAAAACAATGCAAGTACTCCAAGTTTTTTAATTAATATTAATAGCACTGAACACCAAAACAATTTCACAAGATTACATTTGCCATAAGGTTCTGGTTTTGGTTTTTTCTGTCTGGTTTTGGTTTTTTCTGTCATTTTAGACAATCTTATCTGTAGTAAAAAACAACAGTATCTCAAATACTTAAAAATACCTACCTTGCTCTGAGGAAGAAAAACTTGGATCTCTATGGAAGTTAAGCCTAGTTCTCAAAAAGATACAGAGCTGTTGCAAGCATGACACAGCCTGCAAAGCCAACTGGTGTCTCCCATCTCCTCCAAAGGCCAAGTTTAGAAGAGACAAAAGGCTCTGCAAAGACAAAACCACCAACATCAAGACCTGAACATTAATCATCATCATGAACAACCATGCCAGCAAGTCTTACGCTAAATATAGTTCGAAAATGTTTCCAAGTGTTTTTCAAAATCATAGCAAAGAATAAATAGGCTCAACTACTGTTTCATTGCTGAATGCAAGACTACCAGACCTAAGGAAGAAGCCAAGTTTCACATTATATTTCCAATAAAGTCACCACTTTCATTATGGGAGCCCATTAGAGGGTGCGCAGACAACAGCCACACAAATTATCTTATTCAGGAGAAACAAAGTATTCCTTCAGAAAATACTTAATTAGTGATTACAATATACATTGTTAGAAGCAAAAAACTTTAAAACTGCAATATATAGACAATGTCCCTTTCCTTTGTACCTGGAGTTAGCATGAAGATACCTCTGTTTAACTATTTTGTTTAAAACCAAATTGATGCAAATTGAATCATTTGCATCAATTCATCCTTGGCACAGCTTATACCAATAAAAACTTTATGTGAATTCTTGCCTGTACAATCTTTGGTCTTTGAAGGAAGATCTCTGCAGGAAAATCTTGCATAATCACATCCTGAAGAAGCTCACATGTACTCCAAATTAAACTTTGGTTGTTACTTCTCAAAGAGCTACAAGTTCATATTTGAATATGTATTAAAATGAAAAGAAAACCAACCAGTAATTATTAGTCTGAACAAGTCTTTACAAGAAAGTTATCATCACAACACTGAAGAATCTCAAGAAAAAAATCTCTGTAATTCTATTGTCATATCATTTTTTCAGTTGAATTATTCCTTAGCTATATATACATTAAAGAACAAACTCAATTCCCACAAGTAAAATTTGGTTACAAGAAGAGAAATAACTCTGTTGATTCTGAATTTGAAATTAAAATAAGAACTACTGGAAATTCCCTGTGAAGCTAGTGATTATCTCAGTGGTATATAGCAAATAATATAACTCATACCAGTAAGAAAGTTTCTTTAATTACTAAGGTTCATGTATAACTTCAAAGCACTTGCATTACATAAGTGGGAAATTCCATAAAAGGAAGAAATTTATAAGCTATTCTCAAAGATGAATATTAGTAAATTATAAGAATCTTTAGGGCAGTCTATTTAACTTTTTCCAATTGTTTCAGAAACCACTGTTTCTGAAATCATTGTAAAAAATCAAATATGTCCAGTGTTACAAATCTGTGTTCGTTCCTCTTCTATACTCCAGCATAAAGGAAATTAAATATTAAACAGGTTCTCCAGCTTCAGAGATCTTTCAAAAGGAAAAAACAAACACACACAAAAAAAAACTATGCTAGAAATCTATCAGAGTTCTGTGACAACTCATAAGGAATCCCAACTACAGAACTCTCCCTTGGGGCACTTCAAACACTTTTTCTAAATTAAAGAAAAAAAAAGTCACTGCAGAAAGACAGTTGGAATGACTCAATGCTTGGATAAGGCCCTGTACCTATACTTATTGGCCTAAAGCTACTACTGAAAGTAGGGATTTTCCTACCAACTGGTCATGGGGGTAGAGCAAATAATTATTTTATTTCAGCTTGTTCTATTATTAGCTGAAAGAAATCTTTGATCCACTTAAGAAATTTAAAACACAGACTGAAGTGTCATGAACAAAAGACCCAAAGACACTCTGATTTAAACACAAAAAATGGAGAGTGATACTGCCCAGCTTCAGCTTAGATTTTATGACCATTTATCAAAAATAAGCTTATTGGGCTATTTACATGAACAACCTCATGATGCAGAAGAACAGAAACTTATTGCCATTAATCCTGAAAAAGAAAAACTACAAGCAAATTGTAATGTTTCTACTACTGCACCTTTCATTTGATGAAAGAACATGTCTATCTGTTGAAGTCAGAGTTAGCCAAGGAAAGGTGGAAAATTTCAAACATTTCACTGCAAAAAAAACCAGAGCAGATGTCTTGAAATATATTTTATAGAAATATTATACTGTATACATTCAAGGCAAAATAAAAAATCTATAAACAATATACTATCTTATACAGAGATATCTTTTAGTAAGCACAGGCTTGCACAAACTCAAATGCTTTTAGACTTTTCAGAAATACCAAAACACTACTAAGGTCATACCAAATCCTAATCAAATATGTTTATTGAAGAAAGCTTTACCAAATAATGAACACATTAGTGGAAGAATACTCAATCTGCCACATCATGCTTTCAATCAAATCATAATTTTTTTATCTGCTATAAAGAATATTTTATCCATTAGCATGATCTCTAAAAATGGAAAATTCACCTCATGGTGAATTATACTCTTCAAGCAGAAGAAATTGTTTTTCTTACAAAATTATGACACATAATAACTTTGTAATGAAAATACCTTTAAAGCTATTTCTAACCTAAAAGTTTGTAATAATTATTGTGCAATTCCTAAGATAGTTGATCCACTACTAAAAACTCAACTGGTGATTTACCTACAGTAACTGCAAAGCCACATTTTAAAATCTAGATCTCAGCACCATACTGTATTTTGAATAAGAAACTCTCCTGTGAGCTGCTACTAGTATACTGGTATGGGCAAAGACTTGCCAAAATATTATTGATCTGCAGTTGTCAGTGTAACACTCCTTATCATTTGACAAAAAAAAAAAATCAAAGCATAACACTGATTTTCATTTAAATACAAAGCAAAGACTCCCCTAGCACCTAAACCAGTTTTCTAAAAAGTATAAAGGTATTTCAGACTAAGTTTTGTTGAAATAAAACGTACTTAATCCTTTAAGCCACTTCTGATTACGAAACACAGATCATCTGGAAAACAGTGGCAATTTAAATAATTTTTAAAACTGCAGCACTTTCTAATGTACTTTAAATATTCCAAAGTGCTATACTATTTTCTGGAAAAGGGAAATATCTATTAAGATGAATGTCATTTTTATAAGCATTATAATTGTAGCTTTTGTGGTGTTAAGATTTCACAGAGTAACAAAAGGAAAAAGAAGAGCCAATTTTGCTATCCACATTTGTAATGGAATTCCATCTAAATTACAACTCTAAGTTCTTTCTGTAATTAACATATTCTTTTATAACTACACATACCAACTGTTCTTTTGGGAGATATTTCTAACTGCGGCAGATGACTTCTACTTTGACAAAAATATCCAGTGAATAATTCCTCTTGAGGCAGAACTAAAATAAAAAAAAAAAGGGGGTAAGTTTAAAAAATGCACACAAACAAAAAACTCCTCAATATATTTTTATGCTTTTCCCCCTTGCCCTTGAGTTTTAAAGTAGTTTCCTTAATAGGATAAAATGGTCTCAGATGATCAGAAAAATTGAGTAAAAAGAGTGTGCCAATGTTTGGGTTTTTTTTTTTAAATCATATTTGTTTTTCTCCATTTTTTTATACTAACTAGCACACCACCCAAACAATAGCAAAAACAATTACACAGCCTGATGGAGGACTGACATCTAAATAAATGGCTTTCCTTTAATCTACCTCGGTAGTAACAAAATTAACTTTTTTAATTAATTACTTAAAATCTTTTTCTACCAAACCGCTGTCTTCTTAGGTCACCTAGAAAGTTGCCCTCTTGCATAAATGTATTTTGCCTCATGTCATTCATATGCAAACTGTATAAAAAAATACACAAGAAATGTTAACACTAAAAGCAATCTCTGCAGACCATAATATTTGGCTCAAAGGATAAAACTAGATAATGCCAGGTTATTAGTTTACAGTCATTTCTTCCAGTAACTTAAGTTGAAACAGAAAGAAAAATATAACACTCCTGCTAGAAAGCATAAGGATTATTCCATACACACATGCATACAATTTACAGTATAAGTAACTCAACTGAGTAGTTTCAGAAAGATATAATTTAATAATGCACATGTAGAAGATTATTCTTCTCCATAGAGTAGAAACAATAAGTAAAAATTTGCCCCTGTGTGGGCATAGGAGGGAAAAAATATTAAAAATTAATCACCAGGCACATAAGTCTAGTGAACTAAATCTCCAAGCATTACAGAGGTGCAGAAACCACCAAAAATTGCTTTTATCTCTGTGACTGCAGAGATGAGGGACAGGGGTGTGGTCATTAGTGCTGCACACACTGTGTAAGAGCACTGTCTTTCCCACAATAAGCAGGAGGTAATGTAATATGATATGTAATTTTCTCCTCCAAACTCTGTTCCAAAATTTTTAAGGCAGAAGAGGAGAACCAAATAGGTTACACTACATCTAGGAGGAAATGTAAATCATTGTAACAGACAGATAATGAGGTAGGTAACAGATGCAAGGAATAGCACTTCACACATAATGTGACATTTTAAAGAAAGTTTATGTATTCTTCTATGACAAATGCTTATCCAATACCAAGTACATAGAGCATACAGCTACTGTAGTTGCAAAAAATCATTCTATTAGGATCAACTATTGTTTTTTTCTTTTTCTTTTTTTTTTTCTCAAAGGACTTTAATTGCTTTCCAAGCTAGAGGCCACTATACAAAGAACAGCAGCAAAGCATACTGGCTAAATTACAGATTTATTTGAAGTTGCTACAGACTTGCTGCCATAAAGCTGTCCTTGGAAGTTGTGTCATGCTCTTTGTACATTATAGAAAACAGATATTTTACACTGAGGAAATGGATATGGAATTCCATTACAGGAATGCCACCAGGTGATTTAGCTAAGGTCACATTCTGTCTCTGGCAGAATCTGATTAGCACACACTTCACTGATCTCTCAGGAATAGTTCGCCTTCTATGCCTGAAAACATCAGCTTCTCATAGTCTTTTCATTTGCTTTATTTTAATATAAATTAAATTACAGTTCAAAAGATGTAATTTACCTGGGTGATCTACTGAAGGCTGAGACTGAGCTTGATAACATACTGAAGAACCAGAAGGGAGTTCAGAAGAAAGAAAGAACAGTCTGTCCACAATCCCATCAATTATGGCCTGCAAATTTGGATCCACATCGGAGCGAAGCTGAGAGAAGAATTCCACTGCACCAATTCCAACCATTTTCTGGGCAGCAGCTGGATGCTACATTAAGACAAGTAAGTTAGTTTGAAGAGTCTGGATGGGGGCAGAAAATGGAGAGCAGTAGGGGGAAGATAGAAAATAATTTAAATCCTTATGTTATATTTTGCCTTTATTCATTTAGACCAACGTGCTGAGGTAGAGATAATTTTCTTCTCAGTGGCTGGCACAGGGATGTGTTTTGGACTTGTGCTGAACACAGGGTTGATAATAAAGAGATATTTTTGTTACTGCTAAGCAGGGCTTACACAGAACCAAAGGCTTTCTTGCTGTCCTGACAAAGGATCTGGGAATACAGGGGAGTTTGGAAGGAGACACAGCCAGGACCAGAGGGATATTCCATATAATAGAATCACAAAAGCCTGGGTTGGAAGGGATCTTAAAGATCATCTAGTTCCAACAGCACACTCAGTTTACAAAAGGGGTGAAATGAAGAGGAAGGGGGGACATCTGGAGTGGTGGTATTTGTCTTCTCAAGTCACTATTCTGTGTGAGGGTGCTGTGCTCCCCTGGAGATGGCTGAACACCTGCCTGCCCATGGGAAGTGGTGAATGAATCCCTTGTTTTGCTTTCCTTGTGCACACAGCTTTTGCTTTCCCTAAGAAACAAAGGCAGTTTCTTAGGGAAAGCAAAAGCTGTGTGCACAAGGAAACCCATGAGTCTTCTCCCTTTTACCAATCCCATTCTCTCCCCACCCAATGCCACTGGTGGGGTGTGAGCAAGCAGCTCTGTGGGGCTTGGCTGCTGGCTGGGGTTAAACCCTGACATCTGTCCATCAGTATCAAGGACAGGTGGTTTTTTAACTCTGCATAGTCGCAGTTTAGTGATTAAAATACAAGAAGGTAAAAATCTGAACTATCTGAAGTTTCTGCAACATTTTCTCAAATTAGTTTCAACAATGTTTAAATCCTTACTTTCCAGGAACAATGCAAATGCTTAGCTGCAAATCATGCTCCAAGTTAAAAATGAAGCACTAGATGAGAAACTGAAGAAGCTAAGAAATTGAAGCAGAAACCCAGAGAAAATTATTTTTCTCAGCTCTCTCACCCATTCGAAGTCGCTGAAATTGCTATAATTTTGGTCTACACACAGTGGCTGCATTAGTCCTGTCTTTGTAAAAAACTCTGAAAATCTCGTCACATGGAGATACAAAGTCAAGTAATATCCAGCTTTATTTAGCTTCAGTATTCTAAAAACATACAGTTTAAAAATAAATGAATGTTAGTATGTCATACCTTGATCAAACTGTTCACAAAATTTAACACTTCCTCTTTTATTGGTACGACTGGGAAATTGAACCACTCCAAAAGGTTACGAAAAAGCGCTTTCTCGTGGACCAGATCAGCATAGGAAATCAAGTTGTGGTCAAGTTTAAACAGAATAGCCTTCAAAGATCGCTCTCTTATCTCTGTCAGTTCATGACCTGCCCAAAAAAAAGGGATTAAGAAACGCACAAAATTATTTGACATAACTTTTTTTCTTATTTGGAGAAACAGAATGCTGCCAGAGAGGCAGTGAAAAACAGCCGGCTCACAAGCTGCCAGTATTATACCTACCAGGAAAACAAATACAATTAGCAGTCACCAGCGACAACCTCATCAAGTGTTCGCATGGTTATAAAGCAGTGAGACATTGTAAGATAATAGTGATACAATCCGGTGCCAAATGCGCCTCTATGGATTTAACCTGGTAGCGGAACTTCTACCAGAGTATGTGGTTGGTAAAGCTGCCTCAAAGTCACCAACCGAACAAAAAGCCACCCAAGCCCCCTGAATGGAAAGGCACCGTATCTGAAGGAGAAGCCCTTGGCATTTCCTTATGGAAGACTGTCCCCGCAGGGCAGCGCCGCCGCTGCCGCCCTCTCTGCGCCTGCCGCGGGAGAGGAGTGGAAGAGCAGCGGGCAGACGAGCGGCGAGGGGCGGCGGAGGCCGGGCAGGGGCGGCCGGGCTCCCGCAGAGCGGCGCTGGGCCGCAGGCGGAGGGCCCGGGAGGGAAGGAGCCATCATTACCGAGCTTCCTGACGAGAGCCGCCAGCTCCATCGCGCCGCTCCGCCCGCCGCATTCAACCGCCGCGCCGGCCCTCCCGGCTGGAGCAGCCCGCCGAGCACCTCGGGAAATGTAGTCCGCCCGCTTCCGCACCGGGCCCGCCGCCCCGCGCTGCGCGCGAAGCACGCCGGGAACTCTGATCGCCCCGCGCCCCGCCCGAGGGAGCAAAGAGAACTACAGTTCCCATGAGGCCCCGCGCCTCCCGCCCTGCCGCGGGTGCCGGACTTGCGGGGCGGGATGGCGGCGGGGGGCGGCAGAGGGACCCAAAGCTTCCAGTGTCTGCATCTTCCTGCACGAAGGTGTAGCCGGGTGGGACCCGCCTCTCCTCTGCGGCAACTAACCGGTGACAGGATGAGGGGACATAGCCTTGAGCTACGCCAGGGATGATTTATTCATCCCAGTACGGAAGGGAGACTGCAAGAAAGATAGCGAGGGACTTTCTGCAAGCGCGTGTAGTGGCCGGGCAAGGGAGAATGAATTCTAACTGAAAGATGGTGGGTTTAGATTAAATGTTAGGAGGGAATTCTTTACTGTGAGGGTGATGAGACACTGACCAGGTTGTCCAGAGATTTTGTGGATGTCTGGATCTGGATGTCCCATCCCTGGAAGTGTTCAGGTTCAGGCTGGATGGGGCTTTGAGGAACCTGTTTTAGTAGAAGGTGCCCTGCCCATGACAGTGGGGTTGGAACTAGATGGTATTTAAGGTTCCTTCCAGCCCAAACCATTGTTCTGTTCTACAATTTACATTTAGAGTGATAATGGAGTGTTTGCTGATATCACTTTGATGTGTCTGCCGGCACTCTGGAAATAGCTCTTGCTGACTCGTGTAAAGCAAAGCGATGAGGGGGTGAAGTGGGAGGTGAATCATTAAAAGGTTTGGGTTCTCTATTTTATGTAACTTAGACTCTAGGACTACATTGCTTTGTCTATAATGGAAGGCTATGTCACAAAGGAATTTCTTAAGCACATGCTAAAGATGGATGTACATTGTTGCTCATTTGATCTGAGGGCTGATTTTATTTTTGAAAATTTGTGTTTGTCATCATACTTGAAAAAAATAAATTGATGATAGCTGGACAAATGATAGACATTGTGTGTATATGTTTGTGAATTTTTTTTGTACATAACTGCAGGTTCACAAAAGAAGATGGCCTTATAATAGTCATGGCGGGGCGGGGGGGAGTTATACCATGTATTGCACAATAAACTACATTTTTATCAGCACCCAACAAAAATGAAAAGGTGCAGTGCAGCACGTGCAAATGCTTTCCAAAGGATATATGTCACTGCCCTCTGAGTTTATGGCTAACTGTTTCTCCATGTGGTCACCATCCCTGTGCTGCTCTTTCACAGTAAACTCATATTAATGTCCTCCATCTGCTCTATCAAGATTTTGCTAAACTCTTAATTGCAACTCAAACCCGTCTGTCATTTTGCAGGACAGTATTTCTATCTGCAGAACAATATAACAAAGGGACTTTATTAAGCTAATTTTAAATGCACTGTGATTGCTGCAACAGGGGTTTGTTTAGCATGGGAGGCTGAGCTCGCATGGATCTATCAAGAGCAGTTACATGAGAAGCATCACTTACTAAGTAAAAATTCATTTTAGCTGTGCACGATACGCTTGTTCAATGAAATATGAAGAGCTCTAACCAGATGCACACTGGGCTACTCACATTTTCTCAAATAGGACTGGTGGGAAGTTTATGTGACCCCATGTGATACTTGTGATAATAATAAAATGGATTAGTATCTCATTTCTGCAGCAAGAAGAAGGAATTAAGGGAGCAGGCATTTCCCAAAATAAAAACATTTCTTCAGGAGGAAGAGCTACATAGTTCACCTCTAGGGGAGTGTTCAATCTGGGTCCTTCTTACCTCTTAAATATGGTCAATCTACATTGAACAAAAGCTTTCTTACACTGTCTTCAATGTTGGTGTTTGTGGCTACAAAACGTTATATGGAGGAGACACATACACTCTCCATTGCCAGTATACTCCTACACAGTAATTGTGGCCATTTTGGTCAGTTTTTCTTAAATGATGGCCTAATTAGGTTAATCTTTAAGAAATATTCCTAACCTTGAAAAGCAGCTTCAGTTTTGCTGTTCTTGTTTAAGACCAGAAAAGACATGATTGTTTACCCAAAACTGATCCAGGGGCCTGCTGTATCAGCTGGGGCAATACATTTTATGCTATCATGGCTCAAGACTGATATTCAATTTAAATATTTTAATTTTTATAAATAGAAGGGTGATATATTAAGGGAAAAGTGAAAATCTCCAGAAAATAATAACTAAATCACACACAGAGACAAAAAAAGTTTACTGGCTATTAAAAATAAAAAGAAGTGGAGGATGGGCTCAATAATTATTGCTGGCATTATAAGACAACATAAATAGGGGAAGATTAGTCTCTCATTACTGGGAGCACTGACTCCCTCTGTGTCTGCATCTCCTGTTTTGGACTAATGCTAGCAGCTCTGCTTTCCCTCTTACCTGCTTGTTCCCTTTAGCTTGTATATTCCCATAACTGCTTCTGAAGCCAGTTGGACTTTTTCCTCTCCATTGGCATTATTTAACATGGGTATGTTTTCTTCCAAGTATATTCTTACTGATCTGCAGTTAAAATGTGTAGGAGTTCTACCAGTGGGAAAATTAGTCACTGGTCTCATTTACATTGTCCCTTGTTCCTTCCTTACTGCACTCTGCATAAGATGAACTTTAAAGAGCTGCCTACTGACTCCTCACAAGCTTGGTTTCTATAATTCAAATAACTTTTTTTTTTTTTTTATATTCTCTTTGTCCGATGGGTTCCATCCCAATAAAATGATGAAAGGTGGACAAGCAGTGGATATTGCTGTGCATCTATGTGTGTGACATTTCAGCATGTAACTGCAGGTGCACAAATGTAATTCTCACAGTTTTGTAGAGGTTCTTTTACAAAAACCATCTCTTAGCACTTTCAATATAAGATGCACTGTAATTTTAAATTTCCCTTATTTCAAATGTCGTACAGAGAGAGGAGCTTGAAAAAACTTTTTCTGAGTTTTTTTTAAGAAGTTTTCAGTCTTCTTTTTATTTATTATTTCTGTGACTCATTCATTACAGGATGAAGTCTTATTATCCCTGCATCCTTTTTTCAAAGCTGTCTATTCCTAACATATTTTTCCTTCTTTACTGCGCTGACTTCTGTCCTTTTACATTCCACAAGTTCTCTGAAGATCAACATATCAAAGGCTCTATCTGACAGTGACTTGATACCATTAGTGATAATATCTTTATTGTACTTCTGAGCTTAACTGTTGCAACTTCCAATTCCCTGGGAATTTCCTGCTGTCTAGCTTTTCACCTATCTCGAGCAGCAATCGGACAAAGAAACATCAGGGCATGTCAGATGCAAAAAAACCCTGTAAATTCCCAGTACCTCTCTGATAGGAACACCAAATAGGGACTATAATGCACAAACACCACTGACTGCTATAGTTGAAATGAATCTTGTGACATGCCAGCTGAAAGAAGATTGCCAAAAGGAAGGAGAGAAAGCGAAGAGATCAGAGTATTGGGAATGGGAGGGGGTAGAAATGGACCAGAGAGTTGAGATGAGATCTTCCCCACATAAGAAAATTGTCTTTGTATGTTAATCTTTTCTCAATCTGCCTCTCAATTTGTTTCAGTCCATTTAAAATTATCATTTCTTGCCCTGAAGGCCTACCTTGCTTGCTCTCACCCCAAGCTTTCTCACCCCTTTCTGTTCTACTATCGGTAAAAAAATGCATCAGTAAATATAAAAAAAAATACATCTAAAATTTAAAAAAGCAAACAAAAACCCAAAACAACAACAACAAAAAACCACAAACAAAACTCCAACTATTAGTTACATATATGTGCAGTCTGTAGTGGACCTATTGCACCTGCACAGTAAAGACAACCTGGACGTATATAAGTAGCTGTGTGTTCATTGCTTTTACTGACTACCAAGTTCCTGAAATTAGTATTCTAAATCAGTAGGATGATAGCAGTTTTGTAAAAGTGCTCTTTTAATGCCAGTGAAGACACATGTATAACCCCTCTTTTTCTTTTTTCTTTTGAAATAGCATGCAATTATTGCGTTATCTTAAAGTTTGTGACACGATCTCAACAGATACTTTGATGTAAATTCCTGAATTTTACTGCTTCTACATCAGGTACAAAATAGCGAACTGAAATACGTGTTACAAATGTTTGTATTTGCAGCAGAGCAGATGCAAATTTGGAAGCTCATTTATGACATTATTAATTTACTGTTTATATTTTCTTCCCTAGTGAGACTTTCTAATTTCTCTGTTTTCCTGTTTAATATTCCATTTAACTGGATCTATCTTCTGTGCTAAATTGCATATGCAGATATGCAATTGACTCATAGAGTGGTGCAGAAAAAACAGTTGCATCTAAATACTAGTTATATAATTTATTTTCATACAGATTATTGTATTTGGTGAGTCAGTCAATATCAATATAAACGTCTACCATAAACTGCAAAACGAAAATCTTTCTTCCGTGGTGTTTGTTTAAAACCTATAAAAACACATTTTTACAGGTGATGAACTTGCAGAATTTGTTGGCAGAGGAGGTTGTCAGTGCGGACCATACCAAGAAAGCCAAAAACAACAGGTTAGGCAAATTAATGGAGAATAGGCCCATAGACACGGGAAGCACAGGCAGGGATGTTCCCACTGACCCGCCAAGGCAGGGGCTGTGGTCTCTGGGTAGGACAGGGCACTGAGACAGGGAAAAGCAACTCTACCCCAGCAGTGGCTGTGGTCATCACATGGGGGCAACAATATCAGTGCCCCTGGAAAGGCATTTCTTACTCTCATCTGATTTTTAATTACCTTTTCACAGGTAGTAAGAATCTTCTTCCCTCCGAAATATAAAGCCAAATTAAACTGAACATTGGCATGTCTTGGGGGTTTTTTGTTGTTTTTGTTTGTTTGTTTGGTTGGTTGGTTGGTTTTGTTTTGTTTTGTTTTGTTTGTTTGTTTGTTTGTTTGTTTTTTCCCAAAATGAAAAGGCTGGATTAAATGACCATGAATTGAATCTGCATCCACTTCACAGAAAGAGCTGGCAATGCAATGCCTAATGCACATAACTGCTTTGCTTCACTTGAAGGCACAGTGCGTTGCACAGGAGGTTTGGCTCAGGGCACATAATTGCCACATATATTTTCCTTTTTATGAACAAGTTTATAGTTATGTCATTTAAAATTAATAAACCACTGATAAAATCTTGGATGTTATTAAAACATCTAGCATTTTAGTTTGTATCAGGGCACTTCTCTACTACTTTTATGTCATTTACCACATGGTTTACTGCACTTGCTTCATAAAGACAGTTTATTCTAAAGGGATCTGCTTTTGTAGTTTATTGCTTGGATAATATTAAACATCTGAAGATGCACTACTGTTCTGGGAAACAGTATATTCTGGAGAACTAATGTTTTCCTTTCATGGAGGTTACTCTTTTCTACTAATACTAATGCTGTACATCATTGCAAAGGAAAAAAACATTTAAGTAATAAGGTTTTGGATTTGGAAGACATTCACATTTTAGCCCACATTATGACATTTTGTTTTTATTCTGATGTAACTGTAATTAAATTGCTAAGACTCAGTCAAAACAGGAAATAATTTCTTAAAATGCTTATGGAGTAGTCATTTTGTATCATTAATTTACGGACTTGTAAAAACTTTGGGTGACATTAATAAAGCTCAATATAATTTTGAATGTTATCACTGTTAATTAGCAACAATAGTATCTGCAAGATAAGTAATACTCTTTATTTACTTCAGAAAGTGGGTTTTGCAAACTCATGTCATTACCCTACGCATCACAGCCACCTAGTCATTTTCACAAGCTTGGCCATTATTCTGTGTATTTTACTTCAGAAGAAAAAGAGTGCAGTGCTTAGTGCCTCACATTTAGTGCTTTTCTCTAATGTTATTCTTCCTTTAGAACTAATAAATAACAAAAAACAGTGGCGAAGAAAGAGGAAATGAGATTCTGTTTCCAACCAAGATTCTTGTCTTTTCAAGAATCTACCACATTTCTTAAAATTATGGTTCTCATCACACAAGAGAGAGGTGGCCTTCTCTTTATGCATGGGGCTTGCATGCTTTGAACACTGTGGATTCACATCAGGCAGAAATGACAGGAGGGAGAAAATTACTGAAGCAACTATTGTAGTGTAAATTGTGTCCTGGCTTGAGTGGGCCACAATTTCTCAAAAGAAATGCTCAAACATCAGTGATGTGACTGAAGATACTTTACATTCTCAACTTTTCTACCTTTTGAAAAACTATTGAAAACACAATAGTCATCCGTTGAAATATTTGACAATGACATTAGATGCTCTCTATCTTATGATCAATTCAAAAGAAATATACTGGGAAAAATTTCTGTAATCAAGATCACAAAAATTATAAAAATATTTGTATTTCTATCTTAAACACAGTTTTGAAGTGGTATATGCATGGATTGCGGATTTAGACTTATTTTTAATAACTTTTTATAGTTATATTTTCCCTAACACAGATTTGATTTCTAGATTTCTCATGTGATTTTCCTAGGCTTTGAAACTGGATCTTGGACTCTAGGTATATTGCAATACCATTTTTTGACAGACTCTAAGTATTGCTGTTGCTGTTTCATTTGTTACTGCATGCTTTTATATAGGCACAGAAACTTTTGGAGATTAATACTGCACATTGATCAGTTGGTGTTTGTGAAGGCAGCAGAAAATCACATGGCTTGTCATTGCCCACAAATCTGACATCATGACATCTGCAAGAGCTGTAATTGCCTGAATGTTCTTGGACAGTATCATGAACAATGTGAGACTTCTCAATTTTTTGGCAAGCTTTCAGAGCTTGTTAAGATAACTAAAGAGTCTTGGGAAAATATGTACATTTTTTAATGACTACAGATCTTAAAGATATTTGTTGCTGATAATTTCATCTGTAAATTGATAGAACTTGTTTTATATAATTGTCATTCAGTTTTATTCCTTACATGTTTTCCTATTCAGCCTCATATCTCCCTTTGAATTGCTAAAAATTGAAGACTGTCTGCTGGTGAGTTTTGAGTGGCAACACTTAGATTTTTTTTTTTTTTGAACCCTGCAAGCATTTTTTCAAAACCATAACACTCAAGTTCACCTGTAGCACTTGTATAGTCTATGCAGAAAACCTATTTTCTGTACTAATCTTCAGTTCTGTCTTTGAAACAGGCATTTTTCCAAATATCCTGAGAATGTTTTTCAGAAGTCAATTTGAAAATGTAACCATATGCATGCCTTCACCTAGTGATATTTTCTTAGTGAACTGACAAAAATAAGTTTTAGCTAATGTCACACAGCTAAGTCAGAATAGCTGCCAAGGAGTGAGGTGGATGGACTGTATTCTGCCTGCAGAATTAACCACAGAGCTGATTATTAGCAAGATGAAGTCTCTGCAGGCTCCAGTGGCAGTAGGCAATGAATGACAGGGAGCAGAGGGGAAATGGGCTCATTTGCAGGTAGCTGAACGCACTCTGTCACTGCACTGCCATGTGCAGCCTGGAAGAATAAATGAGACATTGATAGAATGACACCCAGCAGAGCTGCCAACCTGTCATTTTTACTACGTTTTTTTTTCTGATCATAATTTCACCAGGTTAACATGGCAAATGTAAACCACAGAAACTTCATTTGCACTCAGTGAAGAAGAGGTCATGTTAGAACACTGAAGCTTTGTGATCAATGCTGCTTAAAAAGGCAAAACTAACCTAGCAGCTGTGTTTCATCAGCACTATAGGCTTATATATATGTTTATTTAAATTTTATTATTATTTGTGTATACATGTCTGTATAAGTAATACAAGAAAAATATTTCCACTAAGCCTGTCTTCACCTGTCTCTGATTTGCACCTTCTTTGAACTCTAATTTTGCCAGGGCTGTCTAAAGGAGTCAATTGTTTGATGGCATGCATTGTCCAAGGATTTCTTTACAAATATAGGCACTTTTAAGGGATGTTAATAATCTGAAGTATTCATGAGCAGGAAAATGTGGAAAGCTTTCTGCTATTATCAATGAATTGGTTTTCAAAGTGTAAATGACAAAAAATTATGGGTTTTTTGATCTTTGCCAATGCCTTTTTTTGTTTCATATAGGAACATTTTATTAATAGTATCCTAAAGATACGAGATATATGACACATGCTGGGCTAAAAATATTTTTATTCAGTACTGAATTCTTCACCATCTTAGTTCACACATTTGTCTATAACTTGTAGCAAATTTCATGTAAAATATGCATATTTGGATGAAACAGTGATAAAACTATATGATGTTTTAATTTTAATTTTTTCATAGAAAAGTCATTCTGTTTACAGATAGTATTTAAATGTTCCAAACCCCTATATTTAGTGAGGAAGAATACACTGACATTTTAATGAATAATGTAATGGTGGCCACTGGGAGAGCTAGCACTGTTTTTCTTAGACAGTGTTTCTCTTCTTCACTTTATGGAACAGAAATCTGCGTTTCCTTATATGATGATATTTTTGAAGGTTTTTTGTCTCATTGTTTTTTAGTTTGCATTTGCTTTATGATTTGTTTATTTTTCTTTTTCTTGCTTGCAGCTTTTTAGGAATTTAATTCCTGTCTATTGGATTTAGGATGCAGCAAAAAGGCCACCTAGCTATATATACCTTCCCATTGCTGTTGTCAGGGGCAGAGGAAAGAGTATCCCAGTATCTGTCAATTGCTTTGTTCACTGCCTGTGATGCCTTGTGAAGGCTGACCTAGAACAGAGGCTAGATGGAGTTAAAGGATAAAGTAGGTGTTTATTAAAAGGCCTCAATGGATACATCCTGGTCAGTACAAGAGCCCAGCCAGGGCTACACCCAAGATGAACCAAAATCGTCACAGCTACAATCATCACAAAACCAGTCACAACCAGTCAGACTTTTATAAGTCCTGGTCCTTTAGCATATGGGAGTTAATTGTCCAATTATAGCTTTAGCTTATGAAGTCGAATCCTTCTTGTTTTTCTCTCTTCAGCCCACATTGTTTATGCTCTTGGGCCTGCAATTTTGGTTGGTTGTCCTTGGTCCCAAGCTAGAAAAGGAATTGTTTTGTCTAACTACTCTGTGAAGAGAGCTTACCATCCCTTAAAATCAAGCTCAGAACCATACACTAAAGCAGTACATAATCTGAAAAGTATAAAAGCTAAAACCTAAGGCATCACCAGAAGGAAGCAGATGTATACTTATCTCTGAGACATTTTTCACAAAAAATATGCCTTGAAATTATCTCATTTCTTCTAGGCAAATATTCTCCACAGACGCTGGAAGACACCTGGATTAGACAGGTGTAGAGAGGGTCAGCCAGCCTATAGCAGTTCAACAGCTCTTTTAATAAGAAGGCTGTATCTGATGAATGTGAATACTGCTTCCAGTGCCAACAGGTCTCTCTTTACAAATTAATTAGCTCTACAATTACAAAATAACTAATTTCACTAAGAATCCATTTGAGCTGTGTGACCCTTTGAGAAAGCAGAGTGTAGATTCTCTAGGACCAGATGATTGTTTGTCCAATATGAGCCACAAATCACTTTCTTAGATCTCAATCTTGCAATTCTCACAAGTCAGGAGTCTATTCCTGGATCTCACTTTAGTAGAAGGGTGGCTGTAGGTTCATATCACCTCGCTATTTATGGATTAAACATCTTTTAGGTGGTGATGCTTCAAGGAGAGAGGTTTGGTCTCAGATTGTTCTTCCTAGAATTCTCTTTTAGCTACAAGCCACCCATTTAACCATCTGAAAGCTGTATCACTGCACAGCTATGTCTCAGTGAAATGACAAGCTGTTGGCTAGCATTTCTCCAAAAATGTGTGCAGAGGAATGAAGAAGGGTAGCAGATTTTTCTGTTTCCTTATTTTGCTCTGTTCAGAACTTCATCTGTTTCATCAGGACCTGACAAAAGTGATGCCAGAAACTTGATTAATGGCAGGCAGCAGCCGTGACAGGGTTCAAGCAATGATGCTGTTTGTACCCAGATGTCAGCAGAGACGGGCTGGTGTGGGAGAGGGAGTGCACAGCTCTGGTGAGGGCAGCAGCAGCTGCCGTGTGTGCACTCCCAGCACAACAGGGAGCAGCGCTGGGAACTGCTATTAGCATACAGCTCATCTTCCTCACCGCTAGCATGAGGTCAAAACTGCAATCTAGCCCCAAATTACGGCTTGATAGGTTGTACACTCCAAAATGACATGATCCTGCTCTGCTTCAGAAGCAGCATATTTCTGTCTGAAGACCAGCTGCAGTCTCAACGCTGTGTTTATAGACACCCACTTGCTGACACGTGGTTTTCAGTGCATGCCAACTAATGAAAAGAGGCTTTAATTAATTTTTTTTAAAGTGTTTGTTTTGTTTTGTCTTGTTGGTTATGCTTTTAAAGGTAATGTTCTAAAACTGGAGAGATGTAAGGCACCCCTCTGGGCAACCAAGCCACTACACAAAGGACTTTCAATGCAGGACAAGACTGCTTTTCTTTGCCCTGAGGACTGAAGTACAGCAGAAGCACGACTTGGGAAAATGGGAGATTCAGATGTGCGAAAGATAGATGCATGATTTAGCAGTCACATCAGAAGATACTCAGAAACAAAGGGATTGTTATCAACCTCTAATTGATTACTAGGTGTGTTACCACAACTGACTGTCTTCAGTGGGGAGGGAAAAAAGAAAAAAAAAACAACAAAGAAACCCCCAGAAGCTGGAGGAAAACAGTTTTCTTATTTATTAAGCCAATAATTGACTTTAGTTCATTCTGCAGTGTTTCAAAATAGTTTTCAAAAATACCCGATGCATACTCCAGACTCCTGCTTTTCCTTCTACACATGACCATCACTGATGCAAGCAGGAAAACCTGGGACACCTGGTAAAGAGCAAGAGAGAATTTACTCTCAGTCCAAAGTAAGAAGAAAAATTGATTTTCTGCATGTTCTCTTGAGGAATATTAAGAGGAAATTTAATGAAGTAACTGTCTTAAGACAAAGTACTAAGGACAGTGACCTGTAACACTAACAAAAGAGAGGACAGAAACATCCTTTAACTCCTCAAAATCTGTAGATTTTTTACAAAGCATCTTTTAAAACGCAGTATGATGGATTAGGGCTCAGAGTTTTCATAAGAAGCTAACAGATAGATATTTCATTCCTGTTAACAATAAGGGACTGGACATTCAGTGTTGCTAGGCAGTTTTGCAATATCCACATCTAGAAATTACAAATGAATGAAAGTCTAGAAAGTCTTCCAGCTCATTTTTGCATTAAAGAGAAAAATGCACTCTCTAGTATTTATGAAGGTTTTATTTTGCCTATTTCAACTGTTTAGCTTCTGTAAATATGCTAAACTCTTTTTTTTTCATTTTTACTTTATGTATTTTTTCAAAGATAAATCTTTTTCTCTGCATTCCATTTTACATGCTTACATTTTCATTCCTGACAGACAACAGACTCTGATTCTAACACCCTCTATATATTTATCACTGGGTAGCATGTTGTTTGTCTCAAACCTTCTTCCCCTGTTCAATTTCTATATGTATTCCTTTTGATTCATTTTCTTAAAACATCAGTTTCTAAAAGCTTTTCTGTCTCTAAAGAAAATCAGGACTAATCAAGGTGCTTTTCAAGCTATAGTACATTAAAATGCAAGCTCACTCACATCATTGCAAATTGCACACCAGCCTTAGGTGTATATTGTTTATTTTTCAAAAAGAACCTAGTTTTTTGTTCTTAGAATCTTAGTTTTCCTCTTTAACATTCTGCTGGCCTTTCAGAAAAATAGAACTGTCAAATCCTCACATCAAAATGCTAGGACACAGAACAGAGGGAGAAAAATATCCCTCAATGCAACTCAGTCCCAAAATATTTTTGGTTTATATTTTATTCAGATCAAGTCAGAAATAATTTAAGCAATATTTTACAACTAGTTTTAAAAATGTTTTCCAGATCTGAGGCCTTATATGATAAACATTCATGCTGAAATTGTTTGACAATCACCAGCTTCAAAAAGTAGAGCTAAGTAGGGTGATAGTGAGATAACCCCAGCTGTTCTGCTACTTCTAAGATAAAGTGATATATTACAATAAAATATACAGCTACATTTACAATTCTTTCTGAGAAAATGAGCAGTAATTCACTACTGAAGAAATTCTACTGACTTCTTAATCTGTGCAGTCTTGTGTGCTCTCTGAAAGAGTGCCACTAGAAATCCAAAATGAGCCTGTTACTTAAATATTTCATCACAAGTTATTTGTTAGAGATGTGACAGTTTTCATAGTTAGCACAGCAAGCTATCTCATCCAGCAGCACTAAAATGTCCCTTTCTAGAAGAGATCTTGTCCTCAAGTGTGAAAGATATTTAAGTAAAACTTGAAGGAGTGAGGGTGCAGACACAGAGTCACAGGTACATTTTGCTAGCAACGCTGATTATCCTCCAGCCTTAAGTCTGGCTTTTCATTAAAAGCCTCCTGTCTCTACTTTTTACTTTTTTAAAGAATTGTTTTAGTAGTTCCCTCTACTTTAAGTTGGTTGAGAAGAGCCAAATACAGGTGTTGGCTGCGTATTTGACAGGGAGCAAGTACAGAGGGCTGCCAGGGAACCACATCCTGGCTATGGTCTCAGGCAGAGTCCTGAGCTTTAAGGGAACCCTCAGGGCTCAGCTCAGTATTTGGTCAATTTAGGAAATACTTGCATCTCCTAAGCTTTCAACAGCATTACACAATTCACTTGGAATTTGAGAGAGTAGCAAGACTTCCTCTTTAGATGAAGCATCCCACACTGGGCAAAGCTTTAAATAGATTACCAGGTTTAGATGGGGTGTTCACGTGGATGTTGATCAGGTATGAAAAATCCTGTCTTTGTATCTTTCCATGACACAAATACAGCTAGTGGATTTTTCTCTCTGTGTTAGTCTTTGTTTAATCTGAGATGTTAACGTTGCATATTTTTGACTTTGAAAGATTCTAAACAGTTTTGAAGTTTCAGGCTGCAGTTGTAAAATAGATTTTTCTAAAGCTGACGCTCATTCTTTTGATAACAGATGAGTCAGAGAAGAATGCAGACATGGGCTTCTTGCCTGTAAACTTATATTAATAGAACTTCCTTGTTTGAGAAAATTGTTCATAACTTAAAAAAAAAAAATACTGGCCCAGATGAAGTAAACACTCTTAGGTGCCCAGATTTTTGGAAAGAAAAAGTATTAATATTAGAGATCATTTAGCTCAGCCGTGTACCAGAACAGCTACAATGAACAGTGCAGCATTTCAGGATGCATTTTAGTGCTTGTTCCTGGCAAATGGCATGGAAAAAATTTTTGTAAAATGTAAAAAGATGCAACAAGGTACTTTGGATTTTCAGATATACTATATTGTATAGTAAAAAGTTACACAATTATAACTTGTAGTTTGGCTATAACATTATGACAATTAAAGAAAAAATAAAATATCCTCTTAGAAGTTATGATCTATCTAATTACAACTAAAACAGATATAAAATGTTTATGCCTAAATTGCTATTTTATTTGCACATAGATCAAATTTTTAAAGAAGGTAAATTTTTAAAGAAATTCTGACCTTTGGCTGGGATAGAGGCCCTCAATGAAGGTGTGAAATACAATACTTTTACAGATGTATATTTTGCCAAAACACTGAAGAAAATTTAAAATTGTATGGATATGTTTATCCCCATGCATCACTGAAATTGCTGGGATTTGACTTGAAATGCTGGAAAGGTTGGCCATTAAACATAAGAAAGAGGAAAAGGAGATAAATATATGATCAATCATATTTATAGTAATATACTTCCTTATATTACTAATTGTTTATTATATATTTAAAAACTAAAAAAGTTTGTTCTTCCTTTCCCTATTTTTTTACATAGAAACTAATACTCTAAAATTCCTGCAATCTTATGATTTGTAAAATCTCCATTGGAAATTCTAAACACATGAGAAGGTCCTAAATACTAAATCCCAAGGACTATACTGAACTACATTTATATAACTGAAACAGAAAAAAGTTCCCATTGATTTTCCCCCTAAACTTTTCCAGCAAAAGAGAAGAAGACATAAAACCACTGGTAGTAAGGAAACTGGTTATAAGCCTTTCAGTGGAGACTTATTACCTATACTCTACTACATAGTACTTGTAATAATTCCTAAACACATATAGAGAAAAACATCAAAACTTGGGGACAGGAAGTGCCAGGAAAACAGAAATGTGGTTTTCTTCATTTGTTACCTTATAGATTATGTAACTCATTTGTTATGCAAAAGTGCTCCATGTCCCATGCACACACACCAATGTGCTATCAAATTTTGGAATTTTTTCCTTTAAGATTAACAACATAAAATAGATTAATTTTTCTTTTACATGGAAATGTTCATAATTTAAAGTCAAACTTGAAGGGATAAATGCTACAAAGATGCTTGGCTCAGAATCTATGAAGTTCTATGTAATGAAAGTTATTTGATAAACAACTGCTGAGTCACAGAAAATTATGTAAATTATATACAGAAGGAATTTACAAAGGTCAAACAGCCCATCTCTTGGCTGTTACATGACAGTTTTTTACACTCTTTAGTGAAGGCTACTTTGTTGTCATCAAAAAGAGGAGTTAATGTAGTTTGACTCCCCCTACTTCAGATTTTCCATTTAAGTGACTATAACAACCGTGCTTAAAATTTTGCTATTTGAGGTTAACTCCAAAACAACCGGTGTCCTCCTACCTGCTTACCCCAATTTAATACAGCTTAAATGGGCATCTTCATGGCATAGCACATACCCTTTCTGAAGATCCTGGGATTTTAGAGCATTTGAACCAAAAAACTCTAAATAAAATGCTACACCAGAAGTAATCAATACCATTATTTTAATAATATTTAATTGTCTTTCAGTATGCCTTATGAAGGAATAAAACATTAATAAGCATTTAAGAAGGCTGAATTGAAATATACCTGTTTCTCAATGTCAACTTTCTTTTTTTCTTTTCTTCCCCCCCCACCTGGGGCTTTAACAGCTCTGAACCTCCTGACAAACTGAATTCACATCTTTTCCTCCTTTTTCTCTGCAGGCTTCTCTCTGTTGTTTCTTGGGGGCAAGACCCTCATTCCTCCACCAAGAACTGGCTCATTTATTTTTAGATACTTCTGCTCTTAATGCCAGCAAGTGTGGACAGTTGGGAAAATGGATGCTAATTTCTTGTTTCTTTCTTTGTATCTCAGTCTATTGGCCATTGGCATAGATGGTGGTGTTGTTGGGCTACAACAAGGACTGTCCTAAATGGCACATTGCAGCAGATTTGCATGAATAACAGTAACAAGCAGTGAAGGCTCACAAATGGCTTTGTTTGCTAATTTGTAATGTGGAGGTCAGATATAATGGAATCTGACCTCCGAGGGTAAGAGGAATTGCCCATATGCTGTTCCCAGATCCAGAAACAAAAGCTCTACACATAAAGTGAAACTATTGTTAGACCACTGTTACATGGAGAACACTCGATTCTTTATGTCTTTGTTTGTTCTGTAAGCCATTTTCTCAAAACTTGGTTACATTGGTGCAAATTACAACCAAGATCTGATCTAACTTGGAACTCTGTCTCGACTGAGGTTTTAAAAAAAGAAAACAAAAAAAAGGGACAAAATTGTTAGAGAAATTTCTACAGACCAGCTTTGGGAAAATACTTTTTAGTTTGAATGGATATTAACTGAAAGCCTATTACTAAAAGCACAGCCAACTAGTTGCAGTTTATAGAATTGTTTATAGAATTTGAACATCAGAGGACATAGTCAGTGACATAATGGTAATTATCAAAGTATATCAATACCGAGGAAAAGAAAATTTTAAGCTACTTAACGCCAAAGTTGACTGAGAGTCACTTAAAATTCTGAACAAATCTAAAGATTATTTGGATTTTCAAACATTTGTGAATTTATTGGTGAACTGCACTGAATTTATAGTTCTTGATTTACTGATGGAAGGAAAAAGGTTGTTTCATTTTCATACATTGCCCTTAAGGTATCTTGAAATAGGTGACTTTTTTTCAAGAATTTTTGGTTTAACATAAAGATTTTACAGGCCATTATTTAATTTTTAGTTAAGAATCACCAGTTATAAAAAAAAGGTTGATTATCAAGGCTTGTAAAATTGCATATTTATATTTTAGCTTGGTTCATTAAGTCCTTATTTTTCCTATACAAGTGAAATAGAATGTCATTTTGCTTATCCTTTGCATGATTACATAGATTAGATCTTTGATTTAATATAATAAATTCAGATGTTTCTGTTTCACAAACAGAAACATAGTGATGGACTTTACTTTGTACATTACTATTGCCAAGGTTTTTCCATGGTCTTTGACTTAGCTTTTTCTATTATTTGTGTTTGGGTATATGGACATTCCTTTTCTTTCCTGTTTTCTTACAGTGAATGTAGATTGGACATAGAGAGAGAAAACTTGTCCAGTCTGTTCAGCATTTAGATCCCTCAATATGAAAGCTGCTTTTCCTGCAAAGCTTTTAAGTTTACTTTGAATTTATAGAGAAATCCTTTGGATTTAAGGATAACAACAGGGAAGCTTACCTCTGTTTAATATGTTAAATATGACTGGGCAGATTTTGGTTATTGGCAGCCTATTTGATACTGACTTTAAATAAATCAGTTTTTAATAATGGAAATGGTGCCTGAACCACAGGCGCTGATCCCTTGGCAAGCTTTTCCAGCAGGTACTTGAGTGCTTGCATTCACACAGGATGAATTTGCTGTCCTTTTCATTAAAGTTGCACAACGGTGCTGAGAGGCAGGTGAGGGACATGAGTTATGTCATACATACAGAATGAAAAACAAGCTGGTTAAAGGCAAAAGGCTGGCTCATGCTCTAGCTCAGACTGAATGGGCCTTTGGCTGCTTCCCTGCCACCCCAAACAGGCCTACAATAACCATGGAGGTGTTTAGACTTGAGCCTTTTTCCTGTTGCTGCTTTTCACCTCTTCCAAGGCAACATTTTTATAAGTATCTTCAAATAAGAGTGATTCTGAGTGGTTATCCTGACTTTCCCTATGTCTGAATTTCAGGTGTTGAACATCTGCAATTCCTTCCTCTTGTCTTCACCTGAGGCTGGAGATACTCAGAGATGCCTCCACATCTGGTTGCAAGTACTATCAAATTCAAAGCTGGTTATGCCCAAACTGAGGGGTCCTTTATCAAGTACTGTTCATACAGTACTTGATACAGAGCTGACACCACCAGTGACTCTGCTCCTCAGGTTTCAGTTGTATCGCTGATCTGTTCACTTGTGTGCCACTGACCCCCTTGTGCATCAGGCCCCAGCTCGTGCTTGCTTTCAGCTAAGGGAACACTGAAGCAGTGTGTTGGGTGTTGTAGATGCCTGTGTTTTGGCAGCTGGGGGGCTGCAGGGGTGGCCTCTGTGAGAGCACAATGTGAGCTGCCCCACACCACACACAGTTCCAGCTGGCTGCAGCCCACCCACTGCAGGGCACGGCTCAGCCCCACAGCCATGATAGTGGCTCCTCCAGGAAAGCTTATTTAAGGAAAGGTTAAAGATGCTGTACAGCAGCTATGAGAGAGAGAAGAGAAAATGTGAAAGAAACAACCCTGCAGACACCAAGGCCAGAAGAGGGGGAAGAGGTGTCGCAGGTGCCAGGTCAGAGATTCCCTGCAGCCCAAGAAGACCATGGTGATGCAGATTGTTCTCCTGCAGCCCTGGGATAATGTCCCCCATCAGAAGACAGCCATATCCTGAAGGATGCTGAGTGAGCCCACACATCAGCAGGCTCCTGGCTGGAACTGCAGCCTGGGGTGGGGAACCCATGCTGGAGCAATATTTTCCTGAAGATTGGAGAGGACCCATGCTGCAGCAGGTCCTGAAGCACTGTGTCACATGGGAGGGACCCCATGCTGGAACAGGGCAAGAGTGGGAGGAAGGAGGAGCAGAAGAGGAGCTGTCATGGACTGATCTCCCCTCTGGCAACAGGGGAGGACTTAGAGGAATGAGGACTCAAGCAGCTGAGCCTAGGAAGAAGGGAGAAGGGGTAGGGGTAGATGTTTTTCATTTTTTCTTTGTTTCTCACAATTCTACCCTATTGTTATAAGGCAATAAAAGAAATTGATAATAACCAAGTTGTATCTATTTTGCTCATAGCAGTAAGTGGTGAGCAATCTCCCTGTGTTTTCCTCAGCCCATGAACTTTTCCATCTAATCTTCTCTTCTTGTCTTCTCCAGGAGCAGCTTGCCAAGGTCAAGCCACCACAGTCATTCAGAGAAGTCTATATCCACAGTAACTCATCTAATTAACTTTCATTTAAGAATTATTTCTTGCAGGAATGCTGGATATTACTTTGCCATTGTAGTTTTCTTTTGGAGTACCACTGTGCCGGCATTCTCTGTGTATCTTGTACAATCATCCCATAGATCCAGAAATGGCTTAGAGTTTCTAGATATCAGGTAATTTCTATGCTAAGATACATGTCTTCTGAAGAAATATGCACCTTCTAGGTACGCATGTTTCTGATGTTTTTTTCACATAACCTGAAAGTGGAACATATTTGCAAAATATGAACATTATTTCAGTAACTTGCATCTTTCGTAGTGTGTAGAGCTTCTTAACCCAGTCCTATGATTATAGCAAAAGTAGCATGCAGAGTTTAAATGGGCTTCTAGATATCAAAAAATTCTGGAAACTTTTTGGTAGTTTCCAAACATTAAAGTCATTACCAAAAGGATGCTTGGATTAAACTGTGGGTTTCTGAATATGGAGAACTGCATTCTTTTAAAGACTTATCTTCCCTGTATATGTGATCCTAAGAAACAGAGAGTATTGCTTTATTTGTTTCAGTGTTTATTCCTACCCAATTTATATAAAGAAAAACACAAGGGCACTGAAAGTATCCGTTTGTGGCAGCAATTTTCAATTAAATGGGTGATGATGTGAGTAGGAGGATGAAACATTTAGATAATATCTTTGATAAAGGACAAACATAGTACAGACAGTCATCACTCATACAAATTTTCAGAAGAAAAAAATCATGATGCTGTGTTCTCCACAATGGAGGAAGTACAGAGGTACAGGATTTCTCCTCTCTGATTGATGGTTCCCATCTTGAAATTTTTCCAAAGCTGTATCCTCACTTTGTGTTTCAGGCCCTTTATCAGTAGGGCGAACAAGAAATTAAGAAAACTTCTTCAGCAAAAAAACAATTTTCTCTGGCAATTTTGAAGAAGCCATGAGAAGTTCTGTTAAAAAAAAAAAAACAAACTAAAACCAAACCTATGAAATGGCCATCTGATGAACAGAGAAAGCAAATGGCCTCTGCGTAGCTGGAGATTACCAACTCAGCCAAGAGTTCTTTCCTGTTCTGTGGTACCACTGATTTCATACTCGTGTCTGATGCTAATGTTCCTCCTAACTTTCCTTTTTACACTGATGGGCTTTCTCCAGATGCCCCTCCTCACAGTGCTTAATGCAACATGATGGTCTCTGAAAGGAAAAAGTGCTCTGCAGTGATCATTGCCATGCAATCAGGAAATACTGTGGCAAGCTCCCTGGGGACTGAACAAAGAAACTCACTCTGTAACTGCATCATCTTGCAGAAAGTGACCTCTGCCAGAAAGCAGACTGAGGATGTTGGTTTATCTTCTTTTCATTACTATCTTGACAGCAGGTGGAAAAGAAAATATTTATGATTATAACTACAAATATGATTTGGAACATGGTCAGATAACAATGCACCTAAATTCTTAATATTACCATTTTAGTAATGAAAACATCATTCTTTTCAAACAGATAGGAAAAAGGCACACCTTTGCAAAGTTTCCTGGCTACAAAATTTTGTGATAATATTTTACAATTTTGCAGAATCAGCTCTCTTTTGCTATATATTTCTTCGAGTTGGATGATACAAATTAATTTGGGATAAAGTAGACTTCCTATAAAAATTTAAGAACTGCTCTGCACCAGTAGCAGCCAGCCACTCAGTTTCTTTGCCTACAAAAGTTCTAACTGCAATTCCCGAAAGAGCCTGTTGTGAGGAAAGCAGGTACAGCTATTTAGAAATGAAAGTGCTGAGTAGCTTGTATCTATATTTGATTCTATGCTTCTAGACAGTTAAAAAAATCCAAACCTGATGCCTACACTGTGAAATTTTTCCCACAGTTTTGTAAGAACTGGCAAGGTCACAGGCTGAGGTAATATGGTTGCCAGATGTCACACCATTAGTTACAGTTTTAGACAGAATAGGTATAAGTAGGGAGAAGCAACACTTAAAATAACTTTCATGTAATGTTTTTCCTGCCAATGCTCTTCCAACAATGTAAGTGCTATTTCTTATTTCATAGTCTTAGGTGTGTCTCAGTATTTTTATTTAACAGAAATTAAGTATTTAACTCAATTTATAGTTGAGAGAAACTGTAGGCTATTTATCCCATACAAACTCTGTTTTTAATTACCAAGCTTTTCACAAGAAAAAAGCCTTTGACCACATCAGATCTTACCAGTGACCTATGATTTCTTTGAACTGAATATTTGTGCAATTACTTTCAGATATATTTGTTATCCATTTCACTTTAATATAATGGGTTCAGTAAAAAGCTTTTTTTTTTTTTTTCCAAGCAGGGGCAATAATTTTTTCAGAACACCTCTCTTACCTTTGAAAGTCACTTTTGATACTGGGATGCACATAAATCATTGCCTCACTTTATTGGCTTTTGATGCATGTTTTGTACGGGTCATTCTTCAAGGAATGAATGCTATATATCTTTAGTAGTGGTTAGTTGTTCTGAAACTTTCAGAGAAACTGGAAAATTGCAAGTCAGTTTCTATACCTTTGCTTTTGTTCAGCATGTCTCTCCTGGACTGTGCCTTCTTCTTTCTCAAGTAAGGTTTAATGTAGGGAACTATTTTATCTGCTAAATGTTTTCTAAAAGTTACTCTTCATTATAAAACACAGTTGCACTTGCTAAAATGAGTAGATCAGGTTTTCTTCTCTAAAAAAATTAATGATGCAGCAAGAAGAAAATAACTTGTACGGAGAAATTAATATATGCGGGAAATAGATATGTCTGTACCTGTACAGTGTTTGCAAAGAAATGCTGTTCTTTAGAGTGCTGTATTCAACTCATTGTGTGTATCTGCATACAGAGGGGAAGGATAAAAACCCCATCTAACAGTATCACAGCGTACAGCTACTGTGCCCCTCTGTTTGGCAGCAGAAGGGTGGAGGCCAAGGTCCGACACCTTTCACTATGTGGCTGGTGCTGTTATGTCAGTGGGCTCAGGAAAATACACAAACTGCCTGGTATGGAACTGATGCAGCAGAAAGTGCTGGGCTGCAAAGCAAATATGTAAATCATTATAGCCGATCACCAAAACCACATCCAGCCATCAATGTTTAATACAGGAAAGCCTATAAAAACATCAATTTCTCTTCCAACATGCCCTCCAAATCATCCTTAACCAGACAAATGAGAAACTTCTAGCAGCAGGAACAATAAAAGTTGTGGTGTTATTGAACAGTAAATCTGAACTTTGAAATAAGGAAATGAGCAGGACTGACTCCGTAACATTTAAAACTATTAAACACTATTGCTCTTTGATGTGTTTAAGTCTGGTAAACTATACATAACAGTATCATTCACCCTTACACAGAGCAGCATCATTAAAAACTCAAAATAATAAACAAATTTCTGCATTGCAAAAAATAATAGGAAAAAAGAGACTAGTCTTGTAAATAGAGTGACCAGTGTCATGATGAGGAAAGTAGACCATGTAAGAGACCCTAGCAGAGCACTACATGTAAGTAAATAGTTATTCTATGCCTGTTTTCATATGGTGTTCATTAGAAAAACAAAAGAACTGCCTCCAGCAGTTTTTCCTTAGAAACAGACAATACAGCTTTTGTCTTTTGGATCTGCGTAAGAGAGTCACAGACTGGAGAAAACATCCAAGTTTCCCCTTTGAATTAATGATATCTAAAAATAAGAAGAATGAAATATGTTTTGATTATCAGATGAATGTTAAATTCTAAGTAATGCTCCATTAAATTTCTTTGAGAAAAATGACCCTTTTCAGATGCATTGCCTATTTGCTTAGGGCAATCTTGCTAAGAGACCTAACAGTGAATTATCATATACAAATTAAACTTTGATATGAAGAGGGTCCTTAGAGAGTTGGCGAGAACTCTCTGCATATAAATAGTCACAATATGGTATGGAAGAATCGAGTTACTCACAGGCTAGTGATATGTAAAGCAGTATGAATTGCTACAGAGAAATAAAGTCACCATAGTGATTATCTTATGTGCCAGTAACCTGAAAGTTTTCATGGCAAGGCTTACTTTCACTTTCTGTTGCACCAGTGAGCAATTAGTAAATAATTGACTAGAAACAGACTTTCTGGTAGTACCAATTACTGTAATTTCACTGAAATTAATCTATTTTTTTAATCAAAGATCAGCCACTTAGCATACCTCCACAAGTAGACTGGAAAATCTGAAATCACTGAGCATTCCCAGGAGAGTCTTCATCTGGCATAAAGTGAGTCATCTAGAGTGATTATTTTGATATTTATGAATGAGGTTGCTTCTAGAATCTTTATAAGATTTTTCTTGTAAATATTTTAGAGCTCCTAATGGAAAATAAGTTCAAGAACCAGAACAGTCAGCTGAAAAAGTACTCTGAAAAGCTATCTGCTGCTGCTTCAGTCCTACTGAATTTTGGTCAAAGCACAAAGCCTTCCACTCATCCTCTGGTTGTCTTACCAGAATTGTCTTACAATTCACATTGTATTATTAGTAAATCAGGGATTTCAGGCTCTAAGGATGTGGTTTTAGCTCACACTCACCTGGTGTGACTGTGGACTTTTTGGGGCACAGTGGTCCTGCACCTGCCTTTTCCTTCTCAACCTTGTATTTGACCTAACAAATACATCATTATGAGCTGGATCAGCTTGTTGAACTGCTGGAAAACTATCCCACCTCCTTCCCTGGCAGGCCCCTGAGTATCAATAAAGGATTGAACTGATTCTCCCCTGCAGCAGCATAATCTTATTATGTGCAAGGGATGCATCAGGGACACACTACCTGGAGCGGAGGATGAAGAGATGATTGTGGATTTGACTGATTGAAATATATTTGACAAATAACACCCAGCATTCCAACTAGTTTCAAAATTACAGCCCTGCTTGTGGGTCTTGGATTTGCATTAAACAAAGTATGGATTGGGCTGGAAGTTAAACTAACCACATCTCCTGAAGGGTGCTCTCCTCCCAGCCTGATGAGTGCAAGCTCAAGAAGGTGCTGAAGACTCCGCACCACAGACACCATACAGGCACAGCTACAGTAGAATTTTTGTAAAATATAAAAAAATTACATTTCATTTCACTTAAACAGTTGATCCTAAAATTCTGTCTTCATCACTAACTGAAATCTGAAAAGTTTCCCCTTCCTGACTGGCCATATATGTTGCATATTATCAGACACAGATCTTCTCTCTGTATTAAGTAAGATTGGAAAAATTTGTAGAAAATTACTAGCCTGGGTTTTGATAGTGAAGACTAAAAAGAGAGAAATGTAGTCAATTGCCAAACATCTTTATGACACATGGGTCTCATCAAACTAACTGAACCTTTTTTGCATTTTTATTTTGCCTGCTAAGTGAAATAGTATTAGTGTAATAGTTCTGTTCTAAAAAAGTCCTTGATTAAGATTAAATACACTTAAAAGAAAATGTAGTGATAATGAGTATATTAAATCCTATTGAAATTATATATTTCAGGGCAGTTTTTCACTTACAGTGTTGAACCTGAATGCTGTGGATAAAAAAGCAGAATTGTACAATACATATTTATTGGTACCAGTACAAGAAAGAATGAGCGCCAGCCAGCAATAATTTGATCTAATGATCAATAATATTAAAATAGTTCTCAAAAATTTAAAGTATTAAATAGAGCACTTTTACAAGAGCAAGTTTGAGAGATTTCCTCTTCTAATACAACAAAAATAGTCACTTCTGTTTACATTAATTTGCTTTTGATGTTTCATTTAGCTAATTTTGGGTTTCAATTATGTTTTCAATAACATAAAAAAGAAGTAGTGTGACTTTTGAATCTGAAGCTTGAAAGTTTTAAAATTAAATCTCAATTATTTTGTCTTCACATTGCTACAGTAATGATTTAGCATTCAGTAGTATACACAAAATTGCCATTCTAGTTAGCATTTAAACAAGGAGTGAGGAAGCCACAGTCATGCTGAAGTGAACACCAACTTTGCTAAGGACTCACAAAGAATAAAGATTTGGTTTCAAATTTTCACCTATAAAAAATTAAATTCTGATTGATGTGTAGGCATCTATCTTATCTACATATGAAAATTGCTCCCACTATGTAAATATTTACATATTTCCAGTATTTAAGCATTTTCTTATTTTTAGCAAAAATGGATATCATTATGAAAAGGGTAATATTCTATATTTGTCAATGTGTTCTATAACTTCTTAATATTAGTTCTAAATAATATGTTCTTAAATATCTTTGTTTCACTGTCGTTTTCTTTTTTTTTCAGATGAGAAAAATAGAAATTTTATTGTTTTTCCTGTATGGTAAAATGGCCTTTCTGGTGTGAAAATAGTGAGATTGCATAGAACTTTTTGTAGCCATTGAATACAATTTAAAACAATATTTCTCAATTCATGCACTTCACTTTTGTTGAGTATCCTTCAGCTTTAGAATGATTAATTTTTTCCATGCTGCCTATCAACATATTTATAAAATCAAGACCATGTTTTATTTACAGCAAAGACATGATAGAGATGAGTCATAAAAGAAATTCTGCATTAAGAAAATCCTAACAGAGCAAGAGAGGATGTTTTTTCAAAGGCATGAAGATCCATGAGGCACCTAACTGATGTATCGAAGTGCCCTTCACGTCTTTGAGAATCTGCCCTAAATGCATGCTATTTAGTAAAATGCCATTTCTTCCATCAAAGCACTTTCTTTTCTGCAGCAAAATTTGATAGCCAGCTAAAATCTGATTTTTACCCACAAAAGAGACCTGTTTGTGTATTCACTATTGTGAGCACATTTAGCAAAAATATTAACCTCCTTTTTTTCCTAAAAGAATAGCCTTATTTATCAGTTTCAGCTGAAATAACTCAGTCCTGGAGTTTAGGATTCTATCATTCTTTGTGGTCGGTTTACCGACGTTGATTTTAGTCGTGTAGTAAGATGCACATTAAAGTATTCTACATATGCAGTGAAAATAAGATGCTGCAGTGTTATTTACATCAGTAATAATTTCCAGCTTTGGAAGAGCACACTGCATATTCAGCACTGCTCTTTTCTTTTATAGAGTTCCTGCATGAAAGGAAGCTGTGATATGATCTTCAGCATGTCCAGGTCACTGAGTCTTTCTTTCAATTGTTTTCCAAAAGATGCCTCCAGTTACATTAACCTAGAACAGAACAGTATGACTAAAAAGAGTTTTGCTACACTATAATCAACAGTAACAAAATTTACTACTTCATAAATAAAAAGCAGTGAAATCCTTAAGGGATCCAAAAAGCTTTTGTGGAAGAAGAAGAATTATACACAAAAGATTGTACACTTACTACTTCAACTCTGTCTTGGGTCACTAAGTAGCAGACAGATCAGCTGATAAGAGTATTTCCTGACTGTTTTACATACTGAAAACAACCTAGACACCCCATCCCCATCATCATATAAGGATTTTTCACCTTTTCTAAATCTTGCTCTCATATTTTTCAAATGTTCAGTGTATTCTATGCAATGAATTTGACAAACTTACTTCGATAGAATAACCCAAATTTATTCAACAAACTCAGTGTGATCTACACTTGCAGAGATATCTTCATAAATGTTCTTGGGATGCTTTTGAAAATGAGGCATGTAGGCTGTTTCACAGAGGCACACTAGGCTGTTTCCTAATGCACACAATGCCATTGCAGGATTTCACAGTGATCTGACTTTTGACCGAGGTCTATCAAAAGTGCCTAGTGCAGGTGAAGGGCTTTTCCACCCTGCACTGCTAAGCAGCCTCACCTCTACTGAGAGATCAGCACATACGTAAAGAATTGTAATTAAAAACTCTGACTTCATTGGGAAAGTAGATTGCAGGTAGAGAGCAACCTTACAGAGCTCTTAACAGCAGTATTTTACTTGTTGCAGTTACAGAAGTAATAAATGTGTTGTGCCAAATTGTAGAGGTTGGTACTGTTGACTTCTTCCTGAGAGATAAAATTACTCATTTTTGAGAACAAACATCTTTAAATGTGCATGTTTAGAGTGCATTTAGAAACAAGTTCACCAATTATGTCTTTTGAGCTATCCACTTCAGAAAGCAACTCATTCCATATTGGCTATGTAACAGATGTCAGTTATTGATAGCTTTAATTTGCAGCTAATGAAGACCATGTTTGAACTTGTGACCTAAATGTGAGAAGTTCCATATGTAACTCTGTAAACCATCTAGATTTAAACATTGTTTCTTCAACAATAGTAATTTTTTTTCCAGAATGCTGTGAATTTTATTGCTTGACTGATACAGCCCAAAGTATTCTTCTTTTAAAATTTATTTTACTTGTGCTTTATAAATGTAAAAAACAGGGATTAAAATTATTTATAAACTATGTCAAATTAAAACTAGCAGCTGCAGGTACACCCTCTAATGATAAGATCTTGAGAAAAACAAGAATATCATTCTTGATCTAACTAAGAGTGCAAGGATAAGCACCTGAGAAATGAGAATACTGGAGGAGCCATGGATCTAGGTGAAGTCAGATGGATTTCAGAAATCAAGAGAAATTGCTTGTGTCATCGCAGACAGAGCTTTACACGTTGGGATAAATGTGGATCTCTTCTGTGAACTGGAAGGAAAGGACAATCAAGGCTCAAAAAGAACTGCTCAGCCAGTATTGTGAAATGACTTCCTGCAACCCTACCTCCATTTTAGGGGCAGGCTTGTTTGTTTGTTGGTTTTTAATATGCTTCTGCTCATGAACTGAGTATTTATTGTGCTTTTATGCATGTTTTTAAAAGGATATTCTTAAGAGTGGGAGGGAAAGGAACCCGTTTGACCTTCTTTTTCATAACTAAGGAAATGGCTGCAACACTTAAAGCCAAAAGGAACAATTAGTTGTTACACAGCAAGTAGAACATTAATTTCAAGGCACACCTGCTACAACTGTTTTCAGACATTTTCAAACTTAATATAATCTTCTGCAGTGAGCATTCTGAGCCAGCCTCTACACTTTGCGTCCTTTTATGTGGTCTAATGAAGTATGATGTCAACAAAATTTTATATTTAGGTTTTTCAATAAAATTCTAGCTACAGCTGTATGCTTAGTCCTCACTCATATAACTCTAACAGGAGTGGGCTGAAGAAAAAAATGCAAAAATAATATTACCTCATAAGTTTTAAAAAATATTTATGCCTGTTAAAGGAAAGAGTAAGTAATTTTCTAAATCCTTTTCCCTTTTTTATTCCTTCCTCTATTTCCCCTTAAAGATGACAAAATAAACAACACCCTGTTTTCCTTTTAAGTAGTCCTGCTTAAGGACAATCACCTTCTGAAAAACAAAATTGTTTATTTATTGTTTAAATTACCAGTTTTAGATTTGAAAATTTTGGGGCACATATTTATAATGAACTCTCCTCTGAAAAAGCAGTTCAAATGCAACATCTTCTGGACCAGTTTCACTTCCCAAAAAAGAGAAACCAGAAAATTGAGCAACGCACACCCTTGTCACAGTCTCAGTCAAATCCCACAAATCTCATTTGATCCTCCAGACCTATGGCAAAACCATGACCCAAAGCTCAGAATGTTTAATTAAAGTGACACTTAGGTTTGTTTTGATTTGTCTTTGGCACTTGCTTTCCAAAACGGTTGTCTTTAGGTGGAGTCCTTGGGCCAGTTGTGAATACTGAAGTAAAGCCTGAAAAGGCAAGCTCATGAGCTGCATTGTAAAGAACAATTAAGATATTGAATATAATGAATCTGGCTACAGGGGAGAATATAATGTTCCAAACATAATTCTTTTTTCTTTAAAAAAAAAAGGTGTTACCAGTAGCCATAAAAATGGATATGTACGTTCTTACTGGATACATGCTTTACGTTTTAACAGAAGAAACGCTACAAGTTGAATAATGAAGTCTTTGTGAAGTTTCTGCTTGACTATTATAAGAAAAATACATTACTGTAGCTTTTTATATATATTATTTTGATATAGTAATATGGGCAAACAGATGAACCAATGCACATGTGCACCAATGCATTGGTTTTGAGAGTATAGGCCTCATAACATTGTCTTTGTTAGCTATGTCCTGTCCAGAGCAAAGTCCTCTGGGCTGAGAGGTTCAGACTGTGTGTGTCAACAGTGATTACACAGATGAGGTCTGAGCTGGGACAAGTTCTCCACCTTGCTTTTTTTCCTGAATCTCCACATCTACGTGACTCAATGCAGATTACAAGTGACTGTACAGGCAATACAGGCAATCAATGAATAAGACACATAGGCTAACCTCACTGTATAGAGCTATTTGCAGCCAGCTATAGTCATGATTTACTATGCATCTTTGTCAACAAGAAAAGTGGTGTTTTATTTCTCTGACATTAACAGGAATCAATTTGTGAGGCCCAATTTACCTGACCATTCTGTTTTTGGTACATAAAAATTTAAAATGACTTCTCCTTTTCTCCATTATGCAAGAGTTTAGAAGTTATTCCCTAGTGCTGTTATTAGAGATGTCATTTTGCTTTACACTGTTTTCTACTGTAATATAATTGTTAGAAAACTTTGAAAATAAAAGTAAACATTGAGCTGCACTCTTGCTAAAAAAATGAACAAACCCTATCATCAGCAGAAAGCTTCATAATGAATGCAAGAATCTTAATTTCAGAAGTGCTCATCAATAATTTTGAAGTATATTTCCTCTTCAGATGACATTAAATGAAAGAGGTGAGAGTGGCACTCAAAAGTGGTGTATTTCAAAAAACACCCGAGTAAGTAAAGACTCGGTTTTTATCCATAATCATAAGAGATAGAGCATATCACAACCTAACCACAGTGTGAAACAGAAGCAATACCAGTACTCTGATTAAAATGTAGCACATCACTTTTATGTACGATAGTTCTTTAGTAGCTGTAAGAGGTCTTAATGCCATCTATACCTTTAATTTCAGCAGTGTCAGTAAATAATGCCAATTAAACTCCAATCTGAGACAAAAGGTTTGTCTGTGTGAAAGAACTTCCTGTATACTTCACCTCAGTTTGGTGGAGTTTTTTTGTAACAATAGTATTAAACTGGGTGGAGGGGGATGTCCCTCCAAAAAATAGGAAAAAAAACCCCAACACTTTGAAAATATTTATATAAATTAACTTTTATAATAGAAATGGAATTTATCAACAGAAAATGTGGAAGAACCTAAGAGAAAATGAAGTGGAACCAACCTACAATGTCTGAAAACCATATGTGATAATGTGATATATAAGGACTTCTAATACGTATTATAACAAAGGAATATAAATATACAATATTATCTAAAAATAAAAATAAAGGAATACATAAATTCACATAATAAAAAAGGAGTACAGGAATTAAAAAAAACAGAAAATTAGGCCACAATTACATAAATGAGCAGCAATTTAGGAATTTTGGATATATGGCTTTCCTTAAAAGCATATGTTTTTTCAAGGCAATCTGAACTCTTACAATCTAAAAGATCAAGTTCCTGTAAAGCATTACAATAATTTAAACATTTTAGTAAAATAACAACAAATTTCTGTTCTGAAATATACTGAACAGAACAGGAAAGGAAGGCATTTGGGTCCTTAAAATAAAATCACAGTTATATGCCTGCAAGAACAATAAGAAAAAGGCACTAACCTCCCACCACAATTCAGGCCAAAGAGCCAGGCCCAGGGAGGTTGTTACAAGGTGATAATAATCTATGCCAGGTAGGTAGGTAGTAATAAGAAAGAAATAGATATAATGGACATAACTATTGGCTTTGTTGTCAAGGAACACTCATAATTTAGGTTTCTGTCCCTCTGAACTACAGATTTGTATATACACAGTTTGATCTCAAAAATAATTAAGTCATTTGTAATCACACTTTTAAGTATAATGAGAAAAAAGGCATAAGCATATAAAAATAGAGAACACATCAACATGTAAATCCAAAGTATTTAAAACTGGGTGTAGAGTTCTGATTTTAGAAGCTCCCAAATATAAGGAAATCAGATTGGAAAAATTTGGATTTTTTATTACCAAGACCAAATTTCTAGTTCTTGTCATTTAAAAAAGTTAGTAACTGTGAGGCAAGCCTGATAGGTCATACATACAGAGAGCATTGAAACAAGATGCCTGAATGTATGAACAGCCCTATTTAGTTCACTACAGGTTTTTAAGCCAAGAAAAACTTATCTGAGTGATCCCACTTGCATTCTCCTTGTCTGCCATCCAAGATGCAGCATCAGCAGCACACTTACATGAATTCAGACTTGGTGATAAACTGTTGCTTGCACTGGGATACAGTTGTCTGCTGCCACATTTCGATGGGAAAAAGTCTATCCGAAACCTGAAACTATATATTAAGGCTGAGACAAGCTGAGAGCACACTGGTAGCCTATGGAAAAGAGTGAGATGTGAGAAATAAGGCATCAGGTCTTCTTTATGTCACAATTTATTGTTAGGAAAATGAACCTCACGAGATATTGCCACCTGTGCTGGCTTAGAGAGGACCAATGAGGCCTGGAGCCACCACAAAAAAAGTGAAGGGTGTGCATGAGCAGGAGGAGGGAAAGAGAAGGAGAGAAAATGAGAAAGGTGAGTGCTTGGAGCAGTAATTTAAGCCATATTTAACATCATCCCTACTGAGAAGAATGTTAAGGTATGGAAGACCCGGGGGAAA
Organism: Melozone crissalis; assembly: GCF_028551555.1. Classification (NCBI taxonomy): domain Eukaryota; kingdom Metazoa; phylum Chordata; class Aves; order Passeriformes; family Passerellidae; genus Melozone; species Melozone crissalis. The sequence continues at coordinate 27,141,777 of NW_026535820.1, forward strand.
AAGCTACCAAATGTTTTGTATTACTTTTCTTCAAACTTCCTGTTGTCTATCAGCCACATTTCTACAGAAAACTAAGTCCTTTGATTCATAAGACTGACAAGAGGGCAGTTTCAGACACGTGGAAACCTTTGGTCAACACATGGCTGGAAAACCTCATCATCCAGACTCAACAGTTTTTTAATAGTTTGGGAGACTGTAGAATAAGATTTCTATGATGATTTTAAAAATTCATCTTGCTTGCAATGTAGATGACTGAAAAAGTTGCCTATGGTAAAGGCAAAATGAAGGACAAACATTTTAAGCCCAGTTGGCTTCTTCACATACTGCTGCCATTGTCCTGCAGCTCCTGTTGAAAAGTTAATACTAAACCAGCTTAAGTTAATACTACATATATGTGTCAAGCACAAATGCCAGCAGGATCCTGAAAACAATTACTTGCTCAAATGCTTGTATCCCAAGGAAAAGGAGGCCGAGAAGAAGGTAAGAACATACACACACATACATGAAGAAGAACTTTCCCCATCAGAGCCTTTCTTGCTCTCTCTTATTCCTTTTTTAAACTAGGTTGCTAAATTTACAACAGTTCAGCTAGGAGAAGAAGAAACCCTCTACATTGTAAAAAAATGTTACTATTTTATTACTCATTTAATTTTCTTTCTTTCTTTGAACATCACTGCCAGCCCAGAAAGTAATTTGTATTTTTCATATCAACAATATTGGTTTTACAAACAAAAGTTAAAATCCCTAAGGTGTCATGTGATCCACTTGAAGCGATTCTTAGCTTTGTTACACCACTGATAACATGTAATCATAATCGTAAAACAAACAGTTCTAATCTAAAACACTTAATAAAAGCATAAATCATTCTATTATTAATAAAAACATAAATCAAATTTTATATTTGAAAAAAAAAAATTTTCTGCAACTCTGATTAGAGTCATCATCTCCTGAAATAGTCCTGGCCTGCCAGAAACTGAGGTTGATCAGACACGTAAGGAAGCATACAACCCTTGGATGAGACTCAAGGAAAGTGTATAACTCTCTATAAATGCCTGGAATATAAAAATATGAAGGCAATCAGGGCGCACTCTGACCTCAAATAACCTAGGCAATTAAACAAGTCACTGACCTCAACACACAAACACCTCAGATCTCAGAATTCAAGCAGGATGTGTGTGAATATTCTCACAATCTTGAGTTTCAATGGATACTTTTTAACGTTGAAGTCAGTTGTTTCATAATAAATCATACAAATACTCTTACTGACTGTCATGCGACTACATAGGTAAGCAAATTATTCTTAACTGTGCAAATCTGGTTGTTGATTTGCATCAGTTATAAGCACCACAAGCAGGAAATGCAGTAGTATTTTACTAGCTCCACACCAGTCAGCAAATAGGACTTGAGACAACTTTTAAGAGCCGTATCGTCCATAGATTTTAATCCTTCTCACCCTGCTAGTCGCTTCCATCAGTCTCACACATCCTAAATTAAGAATTGTTTTCTTGCTCTCCAGCAAGCATTTTATTTTTAAAATAAGACCGGAGAACAAGCAGTCAAAGCAGTCTGTTTGGCTGAAGTCGCTGCAGCACAGCTGATATGTGCCTGAAGTTTAGTGTCACTTTTGTCGAGGAGATCTGTGAAACAGAGTTGAACACAAAAGCAATGCCTGTTCTGGCGCGTCGCTTTCACGCCAAGAGAGGTGTGAGGGAAGGTGAAGCGGAGGAGGAATCACCTCCCTCCTTCTCCCGCTGCCTCTCCAGCGCAAGCGGGCCTGGCGGGAGCGCCCGTGGCCGGCGGGAGCGGCTGAGGGACCCCTCCGGCCGGGCGCTATCAGCGAGGGGCGGCCCCCGCCCGGAGGAACAGGGGAGGCAGCTCCCTGTGGGCTTGGCTGAGAAGCTCCTGTCGCCCAGCGGAGCGGTCACACACCGGAGCGGTGGGGGAGAGAGGAGAGGGCCGGGGCTAACAAAGCCAGACCGCCTCCCTGCCTCCATTCCAGCGCTGCTCCCGGCCGCCCCCCGCGGATTTCCCGCGGCCGCCGAGCGGGAACGAGCCCGGGGCGAGGCGCCCGGACCCGAATAAGGGAAGGGGCCCGGTTTCTGCGGGTCAGACGGGCCGCAGGGGGCTGGTGGAGTCCGCCGGGCGGCGGGGGCGGCCGGGCGGGCGGAGGACGGAGCGGGGATGCCCGCGGCCCTCCTGCCGCCGCCGGGCTGTGCGCGGGCGCCGCAGCCGCAACCGCAGCCGTAGCCGTGCCTGCGGCAGGCGGCGGCCATCGCGGGCTCGCCGCCCCCGTGCGCCCCTCCGAGGACGGAGGGGTGGGGGCAGAGGAGGCGGAGGAAGCGGCGGCGGCGGCGCCAGGAACAGGGAGGCGGCGGCACGGCGAGGGAGGGAGCCAGAGCCGAAGCCGGGCCGGGCCCCGCGAAAGCAACAGCAGAGCCAGCTCCTCCTTCTCCTCCTCGGTGAGTGCCGCTCCGCCACCCCCGGAGGCTGCTCCCCGCTGAGCCCGGGAGCCGGCGGAGGCCGGGCCGCGCCGCTGAGGTGCCCGGGAAGAGGCCCGCGCCGGGAGCGGGACACCGCGGCCTCCGCTGGGTGAGCGTCCCCGGGGCAACGGCGCGCCGCGGCCCGGCTCCCCCCTGCCCTCACCGCCGGGCGCGGAGGGCTGCTGCGGTGCAGGGGGAACCAGTGGATTGGGCCGGGGCGGTTCGCCGCTTGCCCGCCGCCCTCTTCCCGGGCCTCGGTCCCGGCCTCCGCTCCCTTTGTTTGCTGGGCTCCCCGAGCCCGCGGCGGTGCCAGGCCCTGCGGAGGCACCGGGGCCGCGGCGCGGCCTGCGAGGCGGCCGGGCGGGCGGTGGGGAAGCAGTGCCGGGCCCGGGCCGGCGAGGCGCTGCCCAGCCCCCGCCGTGACAGGAGGGGGCCAGGCCAGTCTCTCGTCCCCGCCAGTGGCGGCAGCGGGGCCCGCCGGGCTGCCGTGCTCCTACCCTGGGCCGCTACCCAAATGCACCCCGCGCCTGCTGGTGCCATTGTGGGGGGCGGCGGAATTGGGCTGAGTTCCCATTACCCCGCCGTGAAACCCGCCTTCACTGGAGGCTTGTGCGTCCCCGTCTCCGGCGGGGCGGGAGCCCGGAGGTGGCGATTTGGGCAGCCGGGTCGGATTTGTGCGGTGGAGGAGCCCCGGGGTGTTGCGAGGTGAGGGTGCGCCAAGGGCTCCCGAAGGGGCGAGCGAGAGAGGCTCCTTTCTGTGACAGGCAGCACTTAAGAACTTGACTTTAACAAAAGCATTACCAGATCCGCAAACTTTACTCGCTTTCATTGTTCTTCGAGCTGCTTTTTACACTCTCTTTCCGTAAAGATGCCACTTAGAAAACAACTAGCCCATGCCAACACGTTTGCTCATGAAAAAAGCCTTTGCAAAACAACGGGTTTTTGAGAGATGCAGAGGATGATGCTTCTGTGATGTGAGGATACTTTGGCTATGTCTTTCTGTCCTCCTTATTTTTCTTCCTATGTTTTCAAAATCGTCTTAGTTTGGAACATAGTGTTTTGTTTTTCATGTGGAGTAGGTTACTGCATTAAAGAAGTTGGTCGTAGAATATGCTTTAGTCAGGAAAACTGACTTCCCCTTAAAAAATTCTTGTGCCTTTTCACTGTGAGGGCCCAACCACTCTTTCCTACAGGCGAAGAATGTTTATGTCATGTCTGTCCTCTTAATACACCTGTAGTTAAAAAACGCCTGCTGCAGGCCTCCTGTCTTGGAAAGTTGCTGTCTGCACAAGTATTCAAGGAATAATGCATCTGCATTTCTGCTCTGGGTGGAAAAAACCGAACTGGTTCTGTTTCTAATACTTGTTTGTGCTAATAGACACATCTAGACACATCTTTGGATTGTAGAGAATATGGAAGCTTTGGTGCGATTATAAAATAAATTACTTAGCTTGGCTGGAAGACTCTCAACAACTAGAGAGTGTGTAGGTATTTTTTGAGTCTTCTGCAAGAAGAGAGTAGTCAGAACTCACAGTTTTATGTGTAACTTAAGACAATTTTAGCTTTTTCAAAATGCTTACTTTTTTGACGTGTTAAACTGTACTTGAAGGTAGTTTTCACTTCCTATTCAGTATGTCTTGGGGTTTTGGCATTGCTCTGTGCTTGGAACTGAGCTTTTACTTGAAACAGGTTCACCTCTTGTATGCTTAATCAGGGATGCATTCCCTATATCCCAAGTTTTGAGATTTACATTTTTTAAAGTTAAAATCTAATGAAATTAAGCCTTAATACTTAAAAGTTTACGTGGTAACAGAGCATTGTTATGCAGACATACCCACATTAGCTAACTCCCTGGATAGCTGCAAGGGTACGGAGTAGTTCGGGAGAAGCCCTGTGTTGTGTCCAGGGGTTCCATGAGCATCACTTTAATGTACTGCATGTATTGCAGCATCAAAGTGTTTGCATCCATTCAGGAGACGTGATGGATAATTCTAGGTTTCATAAAAGCTAGAGTACTGAAATCTAAAAACCAGCTGTGTGTTAATTTGCACTATGCTATTAACTTCTTTGATCCTAGATTGTGAAGTTGGTCAGTAACCTTGGCTTACTCTTGGAGAGGGATGGTTTGAAGAAATGGTAACTGGTTCTTACTGTTCTGTGAGTAGATTACAACTTCTGACTCTCCTTAACATAATTAATTGGTAGAGTAAGAGTGAACTCTTAACAAAAAGTTGTTCGTACAAAGCAAGTTAATTATTTCTGCTCTTTCTTATTAATTTTTTTTGCAGTCTTACAGTAATTCGGACACGAACAGTTGCAGGGCTTCATTTGGTCGGGCTGCCCTGAGTTCACTACATATTTACTATGCTACAATAGTCCATAGTCCAGGGTAATCCCTAACTCAAGTGCCTTTTTCTCTCTTTCTTTACGGCCCTCTTGGGCCTACACAGCACTAGTTTAGCAGTGTTTGGGCAGTACAATGCAATAACATAAAATAGATAGGGAGGACGCTGAGAACCAGGTTCTCAGCTGGTGTGTGCCTCAGTGTTTCGGTGATAGGGCTTTGATGCGTATTAGCAACAAATTAGAGAGGGTGGCTCAAGCACTTCTGATGCTCCAAGGAAGAAAATAAGATACAAATAGTATAAAAGGGAATGTAATACAGATGCTAAAATGGCTTGAATATAAATTGGGTAGGAAGAAAAACAGAACAGAGATAGATATCTTATGCCAGGTAACTGTATATTTTGTACTGTAAAGTATTAAACTGAGAGCAAATACAGAACTTTGAGTTGAGAAGTCTTTTTTATGTTTTTTTATTTTCCAGAAAAGAAATAATTATATCTGTAATGTTCCTTGGCCTTAGGTTTATTCTAAAATTTGTTTGCATTCTGTTTTGTTGCACATCTGATTTTCTGGAAATAAATATCAGTGTTCAGAAGACAAAGGTCCCAAGGTCTTACCACCTTTGTCCTGGACCCTCCCAATAAATCTGTAGTAGTAGAGAAGGAAGTATCCTTTAAGAAGCACATTTTTAAAAAATCATTCTTGATTATTTCAAATGTCAAGTTACATACAACAGTATGTTTTCGTAGAAAAGAAGATGATTGTGCTTGTAATGGGATATTTATTATCCAGGATTAAAAAGCAGATTCATACCACTCAAATATATATTTGATACCGCAGAATAAAAAAATTCATGGTACACAGTACATTCCTTCTTTTATTATTGTTTTACTTTTTCCTCTTGAAATAATTAATGTCTGAATTAAAACACTGTACTATGCAAGTTGAATAAATTTCTGTATTAAAAACAGTTAGTTACATTACTTTGGAAAGAAAGATTTAGAAACTTTGGGGTTTTTTGTTGCAGAAGGTTTTTCCCCCGTAGCTGAATTGAAAAAGCTATTGAAACAAAAACCTGTCACCTACTTCAGCCTCTCCTGGTGAATAAAACCAAACTGAAAGCAAACTGGCCTATAATTATTGCCCTGGATGAAAATGGAAAGCTGACTGTATGTAAAGTGTTGACATCAAGGTTATGAAAAGGAGTACACAAACTTTGCTCCAGTCTACACAGACTGAATTTGAATAGGCAATGTGAAGCAAAATCTGGCTTAGTCTACTTATTTTGAGAATTAAAATTTTCAGATCAAAGCCTTAGAAATTTAGCTCTTCAGGTACTTAAGCTCACTTAAATAAAAGTTGCTCTGGAAATTTTGTTTTGGTAGTTTTTGTGGTCTTCTTTTGTCATGTACAGGCATGCAAACAATAAGTATTTGGAACTCCAGACAATTTCAGAAGGCTTTGAGGTGTTTGGCTTTGCAAATCTAACTGCTCTTCATTAGTCTGTAATGTGGATTTAAGAACCCATCTTTGCATATTTTTAATTTTTAAAAAATTAATTAAGCTGTGATCTCTCATTAAATTATTTTCTGGAAAATATTAAGATAAAATACTTTGAAAACTATTGGTCCTTTTCTGTCTCCTTAACCATTCACATGACACTTTGGACTCTGAGGAACTCAGCTGGCCTCATTTATGAGGCCACATGTTACCTAAAAAATTCTTTCCTGGTTGCTGCATCACCAAGAAAACTATGCAAGTTAAATGTAGGTGTTTGTTTAGCATGGATGTCAACAGAGTGGCTGACTTGTTCTGCCTCTGACTTTAAACTCCATTGAAGGAATATGAAAAAAATCTTTCTTGCAGGTAAAGCCAAGCATAGAATGCTGTATGTAGACATCTCTGTCCAGGTGCTGCTCCCCTAACATTGCTTCCTTTTTTGTATATTTCATGCACATAGCCTCTCATGCTCTGTCTTCTGGGAAACAGTCTTTTTGTAATCTGCCAAGTGCAATAGGTTGGCAATTTAAAAAATGTTAGATTTGTAAAGTGAGTGAGTTTTTGTTGTAAACACCAATTAATCTTGCTGTAAACTGCTGTAAAATAGTTTCGGATGGGAGCCATTTTCTCTGGAAGTGAAGGTATACATAGTAGATATTAGTAATTTTTTCTGAGAGTTTAAGTGGTCTGAAGTTAAAAATTTGAACCATGAAAATGAGCTGTGCATCTTATTAAGTAAATCACACACATATATGGTATTGTTCTTTGCTTTTTAGTGCACTATATAATCAGCAGCTGTACTTGTGTCATTTAACTTGGATGTATATGATACTGACCTGTAAGAGCAGTTGTGATAGGTTTTTATGGTCTTGAATTCATGTGGTGAATGCAGCTAGGAGATAAAGTCATTAATTTTAGCATTTGAGATTCCCAAAGTTATTAAATCTGCATTTTTCCTCAAGGATATTCTGTATTGCTTAAAACAGTACATAGAGTGCTACTTTTGAAAACATTGTTGGAAACGAGATTCCAGTCAGACTTGGTTTTACAGTGTGTGATCTCTTGTTTTTTCTTGAGTAGTTTTATTCTTAATTAATCTTGACGTTTTCTGGTAAATGTGCTAAAACAGTAGCTTGTAGGAGTCTTGAGTAGGTGATTGTTTTTCCTTCTCCAAAGCAGTCTGCATTCCTCAAATAGGTTGAGAACATAGTAGGCTACTCCAAATGTTTCTTTTTGGTCCCATGATGTTTCTAATACAGTGGTCAAGCTTGCCTTCTTTTTTTGTTCCTTCTGATTTTGGGAATTCTGTCTCTCCTGCCTTAACCTCAGTAAGTGCTGCAGGACTGGGCAGTTACAAGCTGTAATTTTGACTGGTTTTGACATCAGTAATGGGTTTTAATACCCTTGGAATCCCTTTGGGTTAGTAATCAGGTATCAGATTAGGAGTTTTAATCAAATAGAGAAACAGAGACAAGTGTCAGCAGGGCAAAGGATTTTGATTACAGAAGGTGTGCCTTCTAGGATGAGCAGTGTGGAAGCTGTACTCCAAAAACAGGGTAGGCATCTTTTCAGATGGATGTTCTTTCAGGAGCTGGTGGGAACTGGGTGAGTAAGGAATTCTCGCCAGATTCACTAACAGAAGCTGTTTGTGCAGGGATACTGCTTTGGGTGAAACTTGTGCTGGGGGAGTTTTCCAAGGTGGGATTTTGGTCAGCCCAAGGAGACTGGCTCTAGAATAGTTGGTTTGTGCATTCAGACCTACGAGTCACTAAGGTGTGTGTAAGAGCTTAAGTCTCAGTCTGTGTAAGGTAGGTGCCTAGTGGCTTTTTTATTCCTTCCCCTCCCTGTTCTCTCTGCAGCAGAAAAGAAGCAAACTCAGTGCTGATCAATGCACACTGAAACATTGACTTTCTTCCTCTTTTTGGCTTTTGAAAGGAAAAGAGCTGCTGGTTAGTAGTAGTAAGTAATGCTGAGAGGTAATAAAATACTAGCCATTAGTCTTTGGCATTATTTTGTACAAAAAGTCCAGTTACTTGGGAAAATACTTGCAATGAATGTAAATATTCTGTGGTCCCTAACTGCAGGGATAAAAGTCTCTATTCACCAATAGCACTTATCTGAGCTGTTATCTAATCCAGTGATAATCAGAAGAAAACAGTGAATTGAAGTTGTTATATCAGTACTGACTCGTATGTTCTGTGTATTACAAAAATAAGTGCTTTTGGAATCTGCAGTGTTTTAAATGTTGTTTGACAGGGGAGAAAAAAAAGAACTTAAGTTCTCTATATCAGCATTGAAAAGTATGTATCCCCTTGACTGTCTTTTTTTTTTTTTTTTTAATTGGGCTAATACTTTTTTTCCTTCATTTTATTTATAGTGTGTCTTTAAATTTAATGTCAGAACTAGAGAAAAGAAAGTCAGTGTGCATGGACACGACTCTTTTATTCGTGGTTGAACTTTGAAGCTTAGCTAGCTTTTGCAGCCAGGCTTCGATACTCCTGGCTCTGCAGAAATTTGACCTTGCTCTGGGGATAGCTATCTTAAGGGCTTTGAGTTTGTGTGAATCTGATAGAGCACATTACTTCATACAGACAGTGAAAATTTTATCTTTGATCCTGTCTGTGTGTAACAATTTATACACTGATGTGAAGTTGCTCAGCGTAAGGCCCAATTTTTTCATGTGCAGGCCGAATGCAATGTACAGTGAGGAGTCCCGTTGAGTTAAATGGCTGCTCACAGTTAATTAATCTTTGTTGGGTTAGGACAGAATATTAGCAAAATCAGATCGTTTAGGGCTAAGTGTAAAATGATTTCCTGCTACTAGCAACATTATTTAAAAAAAACCCACGACAACCCCGAACCAACCATCTTCCATTGTGCATCAGGACAAAACAGTGTCTGTCTAAAAACCGCCATTAATACATTTGCCATCAGATTCATTGGTTGGGGTAGTGAGCCGTTTCTGTCTGCAGGTGATGAGAGTGTAGGTGTAGGAGAAAAAAAGCATTTCCTGATCTTAATCATGAATAATTAAGAGGCTCTCTCATTTTGACCCAAAATGAGAAAATTTGCATGTAGACTAAGTTTTGTCAGAACTGGTCTAGTCCTGTAAAAAGGTTTTACTCTGACAAGTCAGGACTTTATGAAAAAGATGGCTAAACAGCTTTGCCTATGCAGTCAAAATTCTGTTCCTATTCTGGTCAGTGTGCATGTTGTGCAGTGTTAGGGTATGTGCCTTCTTACAAGCACCCTTGGACTTAAAAGGGTGAAATTAGAAATTTATGTAATGTTTCACCTTTTTTAGGGGAAACAAAGTGGAAAAGTAATTTTGTGAGATTAGCTGGAGATAATACTCTCTCTACAGGTGTGTTTACCTGGTGTATTTGACAGTACTTTCAGCACAGCCGTGTCTCCTATTTCCCATGTGTGGATAGACTCTAAACCATAAAGAAGATAATTAATTTACTCTGTTCTTATTGGGCCTCCTGCCAGTGAAATTGGGAAGGGAAATATTTTAAATAAGCTGTGTTTTACATTCTTATTTTCTGAAATGCAGAGCTTGGATTACTTTCTGCAGTGGGTCCTAAGACCTTGGAAGGGCAGCCAGGCCAAACACATGGGGGGATCAGTGGGCACATAGTGCTTGGTGCTTGACTATTACAGATTCTGTTACTGGAGCATATTCCAGGAGAGACTACTTAATTAGAGGTACTTAGGATTATTGCCCCTTGGGCACCACCTCACTCAAGATCCCCCCAGTCTTTAAATATGGAGAAGGAAGTTCTGTTCCTGCCTTCATCCCCTGCCTTCTGGTTTGTTGTGTTGTGCTGGCTTGTCTGTAAAGTAAACCTTACTTTCTGTTTCGCTGATTGGATCTCTTTTCCTGGCCATGAAAGTCTGATCCTTCTTTTGCTGATACTATTTGACAATCTGAGTCGAATTGTATCTCATTAAATAGTATGTGAGTTCCAAATTAGAATTGAGGTGCAACTATGTAAGAGTGTGTTCCTTATGCTTGATGTACTAAATGCTCCTTGCCTTTAAAATGGATTCCCAAGTGTGTGTGAGTGGATTGTTGTCACTATTATTTATTTAGGACCATAGATACTAAGTGGATATTGGGCCTGTCATCTATATGAAGGACAAAATGTATCTGCAGTGAAATATGAAATTAAATACAAAAGGGTGTAGCTAAAAATTTCCTTGTCATTTGCCCATACAGGTTTCACAGACTGCAAGCAGTACAGGCTGCATTTCCCAGTGATGTAAAAGTACAGGATATAACAGCTTGCTAGGTAGAGCCCTCTTTCAGAATGTAAGATAGCCATGGTAATTTTCCACTTCTGTCCTTTCTGTATGAGGGCTACTCTGAACACCAGCCTTTCAGTTGCTCTGTAGTGTGAAAGGATTTCTATTCCTTCTTCTAAAGCCATTCTGAAGATTAACAGAGCTGAAAATCATCTAGGTAGTGTGCCTTTCTCATCCTGGTGGAGTAAGCAACTGATCCGGAAAGGGAAAACCTGCATCTGACTTTCTCTCCCAATTCATCCTGCATCTGAAGCTGTTGCTGCACAATAGGATATATTAAGTGAGACTCTCTTTTCGTGGTGTCAAGGATCACTGCCAGAGTAATTAGACTTTGTAGTTTGATTTCCATTTGTGCAAGCTCCTTATGTGATCCAAAGGAATTCTATGATCATGCTTCCACTTCTCATGATGTCCATAAAAAGAAGTGGTTGGCACTGAATTTTATGTGGCATGGTTCGGGGTGATGATAGACAGTATTAAAAATGTAGATAAAGGTGTTAACCACAGGGCAGCCACTGATACTGTTCTTTTAACACTAAGTACTACTGCTTTTATATACAAAAAATAAGACTAAAGGCTACTGAGGAGCTTTGAGTTAAAAGAAAAAAAAGTCTCTGAAATTCTGATACTTCCTTGATTAAGCTGCTCCCTGTATATGAAGGATTTTCAAGAACAACAAATGTCCACATGTCTGTGAAAGTTTTAAGGAACTTGGTTGTTGTAGTATGCCCAAAGTACTTGCAGCTCCTGTAGATTTTTAGAGGGACTGCTTATGCTTTGATACTGAAAAAAAAAAGAATTCTAACTTGGACAAAAGCCAGATTTTTTTTATTTTAGGTAAGAGTAGTTACAGTTCTGACCTTTGCAGTTTGTCAAAATGTACTTGGCTTTCAATTGTATTTTTGGAAAGCAGGCCATCAGCCTCAGTCAGATCTGTTGTTACAAGCAGGATGGGGTGGGGGTTGTGAGAATGCTTTGTGCCATGCTAGTGACACCAGTTTAGCCAACTCAGAGGTTGTATCATTCAAAACTTAAACTCTGGGCCTTGGCATATTTGTTAGTCTGAATTTGCTTTCTTTGCAGGTTGTACTTCAATCACCTTAATCAATGGTTTAGAACTAACCTTGAAAGGTGTTTGAGTTTTGCTGTGCTTTTTTTCCCTTTTTTTTTTTTTTTTTTTAGGGAAGAAGGGGATTTGTTTTATTTTTTTGTTACCATTCTCCATAACTTTGGTGGTTTGCTTTTATTTTTTCTGCATTTTTTTAATGTCTTTGGCTACGTATCACTGATGGATTCTCTGCTCCTCATCCTGCTACCTGCTACATCTTGGTACTGTAACATGGGCTATTCTCTTGCTTACTGCTTTGATAAATAAAACAACTGGCTGAAAGAACTTTGTGAAATATCTGCTGAATTGTGAAGTTTTAAAGGAAGTAGAGGACAGTGATAGAAAGTTTACTGAAAGGTTTGGTATATTTCAAAAGAATAATGAAACCCAAGATTGTATGTTTGACTTACTCCTCCATTGTCAACAAACCTCTGAAAGGGACCAGAAGAAGTTTACGTGATCTCTTGCAGCACTCGGCACTTTGCTGTTGCAGTCAACTCCTGGCGCTGCTGTTGTTTGGTTCTGCTGCCATCTTAGAGAAGTGTGGGAGATTTCAGATTTAGGTAGGGTAGGTGTTTTCTCAAAACCCCAGCAGCTCTCACCCCTTTCCCCATAACTCCACATTATGTGAATTGAAAATTTAGGTTTCAGAATTAAACTACCTTCTTTTTGCCTGATGGTGCATGTTATTCAGCTTATGAATCCATCTAAAAAAAGTGAAAATTAATCTTTCTGTGTTCTGACTCGTGAAGTGTTGAATAGAGCATTGAGTGCCTGTGCACTAACATTTAAATGTTGGACAGAGAGACAGCAAAAATGTCCTTAATGAAGTCAATAATTCTGTCTGGAATTTTGAGTTTAATTAGTGTCCTGTAAGTAAATGGTAGGACTATACATTTTAAAGGATGTTGGAGAGCAGCATTAATGTAAACATTTTTGTCCCACATGTGAAAGAAGAAAGAGAATTGGTTAGGAAACTCTTCTGGCTTTTCTCAACTTCTGAGTTCTAGGGCTTTGAACCTTAATGAAATTGTCTACTATGTTTCCTATAGAAACGGTTCAGATAAAGGATATAAAATTACTTTTCTCACTATGCTGTTCAAGAGGGAAAGCACAAAGGATTTTTTTTGCTGAGAGAAGTTGATTGTGATTATTTTAGTGCTAATGTTTTAAATATTCAAGAAAGTAAAATTGTTAGTGGAACTTAGAGGTAATTTTTTAAAGTTTAATATTTTGCACTGCTGGTTTCTTAATGCAGTGATGTAAAAAGTATCTCCTAAGCCTTTTGCTTTTTAACAGTAGATCAGAATTGAAAAACCAGTCACAGTAACAAAATACTTTTACTTCTAGTGAATGTAGGTGGTATCTTTAAGATCAGAGGTAAACATTTCTATGTTACAATGAAACAGTTTATGTGAACATCATCTCTCTTGAGAAATGGACATGTTTCATGTCACTTTTCTCCTTGCTTTTCAAAATACTTTTGAAAGTAAAGTAAAGCTTTCTCTACTTTCCAGAGAAAGCTTTTCCTGTGTTTAGAAATGTCCTTGGATTTTTGTATATGTAAGAATATATGAATTTTTGCCATGGCTGCTCTCTTAGCTGGGACACTGCCTTTCTGCTTATTTGATAAAACTTGGTTGGGCAGCCCTCGTGGGACTTCAGGCCATGCACAGAAACCTTGCATGGTTGAGTTTTCTTTCTATGGGAAGCAATGCTAAAACAAACAATAGTCTCTGAATGTGTGTTTAACTCTTGAGCTTTTTTTTTCTTGAACTTTTGAGAAGTGACTAGGGAACTTGGCTTCTTGAATAGAAGCCTCTTACTTTGTGTGAGACACACTTTTGCAGTATTTTATGTATTTGTTGTTATTGCAGGGATTAGAATGACCTTGGTTGACTAAATATACTTATTGTTTAAATGTAGGCAATGCCTTTTCATCCCAGGCCTTTCATAGTTCACTGAATATCTATTTCTCTTTTCAACGAGTTTTACTGAAAGGATGCATACACTTTCAAATTATGCATATGTTATATGTGTATTGTAGTAACACAATTGGTTATTGCTTTGGAAAAATGTTGCTGTCTTTAGTTAAAAAAAATTGAATTAAATATATGATAATTTCACAAAATTAACTTTTCTTTCACAATGAACACATGAATTATATGAGTTGTTGGTGTTTGTATTCTGTTAGAATTTTCCATTGTTAGAGCTTAAAGATGTGAACTGATTTAATGTGCATAAGAAAGGAAAGCCATAGAGGCCGGAGTCTGCAGGTTGAAAACTTATAAAATCGGAGTTGTATGGCAATTAGATGCCTTCATGCAAGGTAAAGAGTATCCAGTACTGACAGTAAACATTTTTATATGGTCTGGAGGGGAATGGTAGGACTTTTGTGACATCTGTGTAGAAAATACATTGTATTTCTCTGATAATTTAGTGAAGGAAGTCCCAAAACAGAGGTCAGTGCTTTTTTCTCTGCGGTTCTGGGGACTGTGCTTATTAGCTGCTTCCTCCTCAGCCTGCTTGGAGATTTCTCTGCATGTGTGAACTCTGTACAGATGTTGGGGAAGATCTTTCCACTTTGATTTCTCTTTAATCAAGGCACTGTGTTCTTTCCCCTCAGACCATAAATGAGTTCATTTAATCCTTCCATTTATGTCGAGGGTTAACTGTCTCATAAAGAATTGCTGCATCTTAGCTTGACTTGAGAGGATAGTGTTATCTTCTAAGGAAAGGCTTTTATTCTTATTGAAAATGGCCTGATGGAGGCAGGTGGCGGTGATAGCAGTAAAAACATTGGAGATTCTACCTGGCCATACAAGTTGCAAGGGTCATTCAGTCTCAATGAAAAACTGTACTGGGGAGGTTAATTTGGAGTCAGCCTCAGTCATGAGATGCAAAGCAGAATGGTACAAGACAGTGTAAGGCTGCAGTGGATTGCTGTTTGCTCGGGCCTTCCAGAAGAGCTGAAAAATCGGAAAATGAGTCTTCCTGCAATTACACATTCTCCAGCTGCAGAACATGACTGTGCTGCATATGGCAGAAAAACAGAATCCTCTTTTTCTGTGTAGTGAATTATAAAGCCAGTCCTATCTTGAAAGCTTTTTCAGGTACCTGTGTTTCAATTCGTGTACTTGGTAGACAGGTCACTATAAAATATATTTATCTTTTAGAGTTTAACAACGTTTCTTTTGTTCCTGCTGGAATACATTAGATAACTAAATTTGAATTATTGCTTGAAGAATTTAATTAGTATGTTTTTGGCATACTTTTTAAAAGGTTAGGTTTTTTTTCCTATCTGGATATTTTGAAAGGAATTTTATTACCTGGAGCTAATTTGTGCAGAATTTTTTCTTTTTCTTTTCTTTTTTTTAATATCTTTGATGCCAGGTGGATGTTATTTGTAGGAATAAAGGCCAATTACATATGGTCCTGGTTGTCTGTCAGATTAGCTTAAATGACAAATGTAAGGGGAAAGGTGAGCTGTTTACTACTTACTGGTGAAGATACTTGTTTTACAAACATGGGCTATGAAGCCACCTGTTGGCTAGATAGTGTGGCAAGTGAGGTGTTTAAAAGTTATGTTTAACTTTGTTTCGGGGTTTGTTTGTTTTGGGTTTGTTTTTTCCCTTGTGAATGTGACTTCATAGCTTTCCTGATATGTTGTTTTCTCATTTTTACTCCTGAAGAAGAGACTATCCCATGTTGCACCTTAAAGAAAGCAAAATTATCAATCAGATAGCTTGCTTGGTGCTATAGTAATTTAAAACTACTTCCTTTGTCTTTATTTTCATATCAGGTGACTGGGACAGGCAGAAGCAAAAAAAGATGTCTATAACAAATGAACAACTTGTAATTTAGGGAGAATGACAATATTTAAAAATTTGTAGTATAGTGACATATGTAGTGATGCTGTACAACCCTTATAATTTTCAACAGAAATGTGAATCACAGAATATTTTGAGTTGGAAGACACTTGAGGTGGGGTGAGGCTTCCCCCAGTGCAGAGCAGAGTAGGACAATCCCTTCCCTTGCCTGCTTGGTGATGCTGTGCCTGATGCCCCCCCAGGACAGGCTTGGCCCTTCTGGCTGCCAGGGCACTGCTGACTCAGGTTCAACTTGCCATTGACCAGGTCCCTTTCTGTGGCACTGCTCTGCAGCATCTCATTCCCCAGTCTGTCTGTACATCCGGGATTGCCCCATCCCAGGTGCAGAATCGGGCACTTGCCCTTGTTCAACTTGAATGGCTGGTGATTGCCCAGCCCTCTAACCTGTCAAGGTGTCTCTGCAGGATCTCTCTGCTCCTCCCAATTTTGTGTCATCTGCAAACTCGCTCAGTATCTCCTCCAGTTCTGTGTCCTTTTATAAAGTAATTTATAAAGATGTTGAAAGAAGCACGGGGCTGAGGATGGAGCCCTGCAGAGCCCCACTGGTGAGAGGTCGCAGTCTGATGTCGCCCTATTCACTATAGCCCTTTGTGTCCGACCCGTGAGCCACTTCTCACCAATCCCATGCTGTGTTATCCAGCTGTGTGCTGGGCGTTTTGTCCAGAAGGATCCTGTGACAGCACCAAAAAGTACTGAAGTCCAAAAAGATAACACAGTTTGCTTCCTTTGATCACCTAGGTGGGTTACCTTGTCATAAAGGGAAATCAGGTTTGACAAGCAGGACTTTCTTCTCATGACACAGTGTCCTGGCTGTGACCAATGACTGAGTTGTCCTCCAGATGTTTTTCAGTACCTCCTAGAATTATCATTTCTGTAATGGTACCATATGGTAAGAGGTTTCTCTTTCGATTACTTTTCCTGTATTTTCCTCTTTCTCCTTACAATTTCTTCCCTTTTTTTTTCAAGTGATTTTTTTCCCCTGGAAGCAGGAAACAAATGTGTAATGTAGCATTGGGTATTAACTGAGTGGTGTATTTCTGTATTGCCCTTTTGGTACGTGCCCCTCGTACTTTAGTGACAGATGTTTGGCCTGAGAAGTTGAATGTCTGTTCTGACATAGCACAGTAGGAAAAGATCATTCATGGTACCTGTTTAATGTCTCCTCGTCAAAATATTTTTTTTGCAGCAGGCCCTTTTCAGCTGTCTTGGTTCATGTTTTGGAAGCTGTACACAGTAACAAGGTTTCTGTGCTTGCTGTAGAAACACCAGCCTGAACTTTGAAAGCGAAACCAAAATCGATATAAGTCAACGTGAAGTGGTCCTATTTAGCTGCTGCATGTCTGCTGAGTGTTTTCTTTCCTTTTTTGGGAAGGGCTGGAAAAGCGTTTCTCACAATTATATTATTTTGTCACTAACATGAAGAGTGGTCAGATTATTGCTGACCACAAATAAATCACTTTGAGAGAATGGTCTGCTTTACTCTTTCTTTCTGGCATATGCTTTGAACAGATGGATAGCATTTCTAAAATTATGTTTGGAAATGTATAACTGAGGATTCAGAAACCAAACTGCATTGGGTTTTAGTACGTGCACCCATACAATTACATATATTTTGTTCTTTTCAACATACATTCCAGCATTTAGACATTTATGCATACTTCTCAATAAATATAAGTGCAGAAATGCAATTTTATTTTGTTTTTACTGTGTTTTTCCTGTTCTTCCTTTCATTTTCATGATATTAATTTCAAACATTTATGTTGTTCTCAAATACGTAGGCACAGAATCTGTTCCTTGTCATCTTACAGCAAAAATATTTCAAAATTGATTCCTTTTACAGAATATGATGTTGGTCTGCATTGTAAAATGAAATGCTGGTTTGTAGAGCATTACAGTTTTGCAGCTTTTCAGACTCCTAACATAACTGTGTTATGGTTTAAGAGGATTGCATATATATCCTGGATAACCATAAATCCTCATTATCAAGATGAGGCTACCCCATACCTTACAATGGAGGGGAAACATTTTGGTGTAATCTTCTGTCAGGATGGAGTGGGGGATGGACCCTTAGTTGGAAAGGAATTCTCATGTATTATCTCCCAGGAAGTCTAACCTTTGCTTATGAAGCTACTTAATTTTTGCTGACAGGCAGTCTGCTGCAAGGCTGGCTGCTGCATTCTGGTAAAATAGCAAGAAATGAAAAATGAGGCTTACTGAGCATTATTCTCACTCTTCATCTGCTTCTGCACAGCTATGTGAAAACTAAAAGCAGAAGTTTATTTGTAGTCAATGGATGGGATTTCCTGCAGTGAAACATGTGAACACATCAGGTTTCTTTAGCGACTTCTCCCTTCTGATTCATCAAAAATGCTCTTTTCTCTTTTTCAGCTCCTTGGCATACACAGAACTGCTGGGGTTTTTTTTTTTTTTTTTGTTTTGTTTTTTTCTCCTTTTTCCCTTGCTGTTAATCAGGGTCTTAGAGCCAAATTGTGGTTTCATTTTCCTGGTAATTTTTCCACATTCTTGAAACAATTTGTTAGCAGTATGCTTTATTATCATATGTTTGCTTAAAAGAACATGATGAAAGGTGGTACTTGTGATGTCTTTTAGTAGATGTATGCAAAGTACAGTCTGCTTATTTCCCTGTTTGGGTGTTGATTCTCAGTTTGTGAGAGATCTAGCAGGAATGGCTCAAGTGGTTACTGGCTGTTATCCACCCAGCTTCCCTGGAGTTTCCTCCTCCAACAGCAGCTCTGGTGTCACGATGTTGTGTGTGTTCTTGAGCCGATACCAAGTGGTGCTGACTTCAGTTTAACACCCCCACGTTAGTGTGCCCTTGGTAGCTCGGGAGCAGATACAGATCCCAGCCAGCCATCCTTGGGTGACAGAGATGTAACCTTGGCTGAGGTCTGTTAATATTAGTAACTAGGTTTGGCTGTTGTAGTGACGAAATTATTATAGTTACAAGTTTGTATATACACATACGAACCATACTAGAGATGCCATTTAACACCCTGAAGTTACTCCCCAGAGGGAAATCACCAATCAGATAGAAATATTCCATTCTGCAACCAAATAAGGGAAAGAACAGGACCTACTGCAAGCACTCATGGATTAAATAGTGTTAAAACAAAGAAAATGAAAAAAAAAAAAAATCAAGGAAATCTAAATGTTAAAGGGCATTCTTTTTCAACAGCAGGCCAGGAAAAAGAAGTCAAGGTATTTGGGCTTTTCCAGTGGCTTTGTTCCTGGTTTTACATACTTTTAATTCCCATAATCAGAAGTGACAAAGAAGAATTTCATTGTGTCAAGTTTTCATTATTAATTTACCCCATTTTTCTATGTATTACCAAAGGTGTACCTCGGTTACTCTCTGCTAAAGGTTGGTAGTGATTAGGGTTACCCTGTCCTGTGTTGGAACAGTAGTGCACATGGACTGTTTTATGTTTAAGTTCTGTAAAAGGAGGAAAAAAAATAGGAGAGATGATATGGCTAAATGACACAACTTACTGTTGGTTGGTTGGTTTTCAATTATAATCTGTATAAAACCTGTTCAATTACAGTGCCCTGCAGAGAGATTGACCATACTTTCCTCAGCTGCTCCAGTCATAGAGGGTAGAAATTTAAATTTGTGATGAGTAACTCATGGTTCAGATGTTTGATTAGTTAGCGTAAAAATAGGAGGCTTTAAGTACTCTTGAATTGTTATAAGTGTAATGTACTGTTAGATGAGCTTGTCATCTGTTTTTTCCTTGTTCCAGTTTTATATGAAGTTGTACATCTGAGCCTTGAGCTCACTAGGAAAGCAGGTATGCAAATCAGAAGGGCTTTTATAGAATTTGTTGTCATATTCGGGGAGTGTTCATCCATTAGTGAGGAAGCCACTACTAAAACCATTTACCTTTTTTTCTTGTTTTCAAGATGTAAGACTATGCAATGGAATTTAGATTACTTCATTTAAAGATTCTTCTTACTGAAAAGAAGTATAATGTAGGAATTTATTTGAAGATCAGTGAAGGGAAAAAACCTCACCATCTTCAGTGTGCTTATGGCATGTATAGAGAAAAAGCCAAAAGTTGCATTGTGGTATGTATGTTCTTTTAGAAACTAATGGTGTTGGAAGGTGTTTGAATCTCTCTTTACTTAATGAGTGTGTAGTTTTTGGACTCATATAGCTTGAAACTCTAAGTACATAGCAGGAAATGCCTTGAGTCAGTATTTTGTGTAGTGGTTTGAAGAAAAACTTCCAGTGATACAGACTTCAGTACTGAAGTAAAGTTGATGGGAATGGGTATGGAGACCAACTTCTTAATAATTCGTATTCATAGATTTAGTAACTTTGGAGAAAATGTAGACACTTATGAATTTTCAAAAAACAGCATTTGAAATCTGCATTTCCTTAAGATGCTCTTTTTGACATGCTCTTCCAAAGAATGTGTGACTATATTTCAGTGACAATTTGGGGAAAGCAGGGGAATGAGAACTTATGCTTTTGCAGATTAGAATAGGCTTTGTTATCTGAGAGTAATGAGACCCTAGTGGTTGTCATGTCCAGGAATGCAGAAACTTTTCACTTTTGAGGTATTTTTAGTTATTTTCCTAATACAAATAGGATATTAATATAAATATAAAATATTTATATTTTATCAAAATAGAAATAATTTTGATAAAATTCGATAAATTGAAATTGCAAATGATGTAAGTCTTATGATGATCCAGTAGAAGAATAAAGACTATATATTTCTAAGCAAAAGACAGACTTTTCAGGAATGATGCAGGATGATGTGGGTTAAAAAAAAAATCAATGCTCAACTGTTTCAATTTATGAAAATAAATAAGCAGATTAACATTCATTTTAGAAAAGTTTTCTGAGGTCGCATTGACTAATAATTTGAAGTCATTTTTGTGATGACTTTTAATTTAAAACTTTTTAAGGACAATTCTTTGTTCAAACATTAGTTGTATTTTGCTCTATGTTTCCAGTGTGATGTTTTCTGTCCTAACTCCTTAAAGTTATTCCTGGTTTATTTCTCTTGTAGTGTGTTTTGGCATCATTGTTTATAGTATTTGTCTTGGGAAATGAGTATGCCTAACATACAAGTGTGAAAAAGATCAGAAATTAATAAAGACAGTATAATCAGGCTTTTTTGTTGGTGTACTTTTGCAAACACTGCGTAGAGTTAGCTATGTGATTCTAATCTACTGAAACCATTTTGTACCATCAAACTGAAACTACTCTGAAATGTTGGAATACACAAACTGGATTTGCAATAATTGATATATATATAAAAATTCCATAATTTTTCATACATCAGTGTTGGCCACCATAATAATTAATATACCATTGCATGGCTTGCTTTTCAGGTTTCTAAGAAGCAGCCTGTAAAGTAAACTTGTAGCCCTAATTATGTTCACTAGTAATTTCACATTTGTATGTGAAATGTTGCTCTTCCTCCAAGTGAGGTGTACAAATTTAGTTTTCATTACACATATTTTTTGCATTTTATTGCACATATTTTTATGTGCGAAAGGGGACATGGTGTTTACTGGGTAGTAATTTGGTAGTTTTCATCCAGAAACCTGGCTATTTTGTTAACCTGCATACTATTAAAAATTCTGAGATGCAGAATTTGTGATGAAAGTTCATAAGTTTGAATTTCATTAATCCACATTATTCTGTGTGTTAAGATCTCATTTATTTCTGGATTCAATTAATCTCTCATTGTCAGTCTGTGTGTTCCAGGTGTTTCTGCACATATAGTCACCAGGCTTTGGGAATACATAGGTGGAGTTCGAGTCTGTAAATAGCTGCAAATATCTGCCAGAAGAATTTCTAGAGTTGTCTCTTGTTAGGCTGTCTGATTCACTGTACAGCAGATGGCACTGGAAGAGCACATCGGTGGGAAGCTTCAGTCACGCCGTAATTCTTGCAAAATACTAGTGAAGCTGTTGCTGTGCTGAGGGTTGTGAAGTTGCATAATTCATTTTCATGTATTCCAGGAAGGGGTGCATGTCTGGCCTCTTCTGCTCCAGCTCTGGATGAAGACTGCAATGAATTCTCTACTTGCAAACATATGAGTGTATCATCTATTGAGGGCTGTTTATATAGTGTTTTTAAACACATTGATACCCAATGCAGAATTAGCTGGTGCTCTTTAAGTACGTGCAAAGAAGGAGATGTATTGGGATCAATTTGGATATCTGACTTCAGGGTGTATTTGTTTCCTCCCACCCTGGATAAAATATGTGTAGGAGGTATCATAGGGCGGGCCACATATGGACAACTTATTTAGAGACTTGCTCTCATGATGTGAGTATGTCTGGTTTACTTTGAAGAGCTTTGACCTGGACTGTCACTAGATTTTTATCATCTTCTCATGCATGAGTGAACTGGGCTTCTGGATAGGTACATGTTTTTTATGTGCTTTACAGTTGATCATCAAACCTTTCTTATATCTTGACATGAGTTTTTACAAGAATACAACTAATAAACCAAGCATTTTATAGAATCCAGAATATACTGAGTTGGAAGGGACCCATCAGGGTAATTGAGTCCAGCTCCTGGCTCTGTGCAGGACAGCCCAAGAATCACATCATGTGCTTAAGAGCACTGTCCAGACACTTCTTGAACTCTGTCAGGCTTTGTGCTCTGACCACTTCCCTGGAGAGCCTGTTCCAGTGCCCAGCCACCCTCAGTGTGTAAAACCTTTTCCTGGTATCCAACCTAAATATCCCCTGCTGTTTATATCACCTTCCTGCTGTTTCCTTGTGTCCTGGTACTGGTCAAAAGAGTGATGAGATTGGTATCTGCAGACAGTATCTTCCACAAGGAGGGAGGGACATTTCTGGAAAAGTGGAAATAATAGCAGCTTGTGGATGTCAGAAGCAGTTGGAGAGCACTGGATTTCACAGGTGGAGCTAATGTGATAGTTCCCAGGCTTCTGGTACTACATACACAAAAGCAGAGTTAACTTTATCAAATGAATCAATGCTCTGACTTTGTTAGTTTAGGAGAAGGAATGCAATCCTGAGGGTGTAATTTTCACTCATTTTGTAGGTTAATTTGGTTACATATGACAAAAAGAGTTCTGCAAATTGGAAAGGTGGCAAAATGCAAATGCTTTAGGATTAGAAAGTCAATGACATTTTGAGTCTCCTTTTAATTGACACGTAAGTCTCCCTTTATCTGCACTTGTAGGAAAGTAAACACATAGTCTCTTAACCTGTGAAAATTCATACCCATAACTCACGATTGTGTTCACATTGTGTCTCTGGAGGATGGTATTTTAGTATTTCATGACTCCTGATACAACAGGCATCATGTTAGAAGTGGAAAGTAACTAGTGAACAATGAAATACTGGTTCTGGTTTTTTTAAGTCTTAATACTCATTTATAGCAAGTAATTGATTCTTAGACTTTTGTCCAGGAAGTGTTCTGGTCATGTTTGTTCTTTGCTGGTAGAAAGTGAATCAGTTTAGAGACTGGAGAAACCTTTTAGTTCTCCCCATTGAAAGAAAGGAAAGTGTTATTTAGTTTGGTAATTAAGAAAATGAAATGGAAAGATCTGAATGTGCTCTAAAGATGGACTTGGGAAATATCAGAGGTTATAACAAGGACACAGAACCAGTCTTTGAAATTGGTTGATGAGGATAGGACTAGGGTACAACTTAAATAAATCAATCTTTACTGCTTCTGCTTTTTACAGAGCAGTGTCCACCCCTCCAGCAGCAGTTTTACCTAAAATTTTTCAAGGGGTTTTGACGTTCAGAATCTGTAGATGCTTCACATTGCCTTTTAGTTTGCTTTGGATATATCCTTTAGCTTTTGTGTACTTGAGGATCACAGAAGTTGGGCTGGGCAGCAGCAATAGGCAGTGGACTGCTTTTTGGTTATAGTTATCATTGTCCTTCCATGCTTTTATGCAGTTTTTGAATGCTTATTTAAGAAAACGGTATTGTTTAGTTGATAAAACGTATTTCAGGCCATTGCACTGTTTTTCTCGCTTTGCTTATATTGTGATACTCTGGGAGAAAAGTGGGAAGTGTGTATATAAGGGCTCTTTTACTTTCCCCTCAGTCCACCAAGGTTGGAAGATTTCTTGAAAGATTCTTAGAGTCCTTCAGCTTGCCATGCTTAGCCTGGAGCCAGGCTTGCTGCTGCAGGTTGTGCTGCTAACATCGCACTTATTTGGAGGTATGTGGAATAACAGTTACTGCTAATTGTAGTACCCACTTCTGTGCAACTAGCAACTTCCCTGTTTTCTCTTTCCCATGCATTGTCCTTCTCTTTAAAGAGCTGTTTACTTTGGAAGATGTAGCTAAAATTAAAACAAAACAAACCATGCCCATCCAAAGCCCCCCCAAAACACAGTCAAACCTCAATGGAGAATAAAAAGAATCAGAAAGATCAAATTTGTGGGTACTTGATTCTGCAATATGCCAGGTTAGAGCAGTTGTCTGGAACTCGAGAAACTGTGTCCACTAGGTCTTGGTAGAAATACTGGAGGAAGAAGAGCTTTAATAATTTTAGGCAAGAAGAGCCCATTACTTGATTTTCTGTGGCTAAAACAGATTGGAAATCCTTTCTTTCACAGAAGTTCAGGAGGGGACTTGCTGTAAATGTATGTTGCTTTGCTGTTCAGGAAAATCAGTATTTTCACTACAGTTAGTTTTCCTATAAATATGGAATCTTCTAAATATTACTTAACTTTCTTGTGTAGAGAAAGTATAACATTATAAGACCATGTTTTTAGGACCAGTCACAGTTTAACCTCCTAATTCCATTTAGGAATTCTGTTGATTAGACTGTTTTCTGTAGTTTTATTTTCTGTAGTTACTTGTGTGTGGATTTTTAGGAGCCTTTGGAAAGAAAGGGATGTTTATGTGTTTGAAAATTATATATAAATGCATTAAATACATGTTCCTGTGAGTGTAATATGAGGTGTGTGGATGTTTCAAAAACTACTGTGCTGAAAGCAGAATGAAGTTGTGGAAATCTCCACGGCTGATGTAGGAATTTCTTTTTTGAGCCTGATTGTTTCGAAGTCATCTCCCTATTTTTACTTTTATGTGATGCCCATTGTTAAAGTATTGCAGTTTCTGTTCTGCTTGGAGAGGGGAACACCCTTATAGATAATTTTTGAAATATTTCTTTTGTGAATGTAATTGTTTTTTATTTCTTTCCAGGAAATGGCTCTTGAAGTTAAATGAGGCTGGATAAAACACATAAATGAAGCAGAAGCTGTTCTTCGTGTGTTAGGGCTACATCACCGCAAGCACTGCTGATCAGCCAGATTTGGTAACTTGTCATAATGAAGAAAATTAGTCTCAAAACAATTCGCAAGTCCTTTAACTTAAATAAAAGTAAAGATGAAAGTGACTTTGTAGTGGTTCAGCAGCCATCATTAAGTGAATTTGGAAAAGATGACTCCTTGTTTGGCAGCTGCTATGGTAAAGATTTGGCTAGCTGTGAAGTCAATAGTGAAGATGAAAAAGGAGGCAAAAATAGATCAAAAAGTGAAAGTTTAATGGGTACGTTAAAAAGGAGGCTTTCAGCAAAACAAAAACAGAAAGGCAAAGGCAGCACACCATCTGTAAGCTCTGCAGATGATGACACATTTTCTTCCTCATCTGCTCCAATAACCTTCAAAGATGTGCGAGCTCAAAGACCTCTGAGATCCACTTCCCTCCGTAATCACCATTACAGCCCAACTCCGTGGCCACTTCGACCTACAAATTCAGAAGAGACTTGCATCAAAATGGAAGTAAAAGTCAAGGCCTTGGTCCATTCCTCTAATCCAAGCCCAGCACTGAATGGTGTTCGAAAGGACTTCCATGACTTGCAGTCAGAAAATGTGTTCCAGGAACAAACCAATGCGTTAAAAAATACGGAATCTCAGAACGGGGACTTGCATCTTCATATTGATGAACATGTGCCTGTAGTTATTGGATTAATGCCTCAGGACTACATTCAGTATACTGTGCCTTTAGATGAGGGAATGTATCCTTTGGAAGGATCACGTAGTTACTGTCTGGATAGTTCCTCACCCATGGAAGTTTCGACTGTTTCTTCTCAAGTGGGGGGAAATGCTTTCCATGAAGATGAGAGCCAAGTGGATCAGGACGTAGTCGTTGCACCGGATATCTTTGTGGACCAGACGATGAATGGTTTGTTGATTGGTACCACAGGAGTCATGTTGCAAAGCCCAAGAGTTAATCATAGTGACGTCCCTCCACTCTCACCTTTGCTACCTCCAATGCAGAATAATCAAATCCAAAGGAACTTCAATGGATTAAATGGCACAGATGCCCACGTGGCTGAAAGTATGCGCTGCCATTTGAATTTTGATCCTAACACTGCCCCAGGAGTTGGAAGAGTTTATGACTCTGTACAGAACAGTGGTCCTATGGTTGTGACAAGCCTCACAGAAGAACTGAAAAAGCTTGCAAAACAAGGATGGTACTGGGGCCCCATTACACGCTGGGAGGCAGAGGGAAAATTAGCTAATGTGCCTGATGGCTCGTTTCTCGTTCGAGATAGTTCTGATGATCGTTATCTTTTAAGTTTGAGTTTTCGTTCCCATGGAAAAACTCTTCACACTAGAATTGAACACTCAAATGGTAGGTTTAGTTTTTATGAACAGCCAGATGTGGAGGGACATACATCTATAGTTGACTTAATTGAACATTCAATCAGGGACTCTGAAAATGGAGCTTTCTGCTATTCAAGATCCCGGCTGCCAGGATCTGCAACTTACCCAGTGAGACTGACAAATCCCGTGTCCCGGTTTATGCAGGTGCGCTCTTTACAGTACCTGTGTCGTTTTGTAATACGTCAGTACACCAGAATAGACCTGATTCAAAAACTGCCTTTGCCAAACAAAATGAAGGATTATTTACAGGAAAAGCACTACTGAAAGCTTACGGGAATCTTGCATCTTGCACTTTGGGAACAACAACAACAACAACAAAAAGAGATTGAATTACAGTTTACAGACTTTCATTATTATCAAAATCTTTTGCTGCCATAAAAATATTTCATTTTTGTCTGTAAAAGAAAAGTAATGCATTTGGATTTATGTTTGTTTTGGGGGGTTTTGTGTATTTTGGGAGGCTTTTTTTCTTGTTTTGTTTTGTTGAAAGAATGATCTCAAGTTTATTTTTAGAAGTGTGAAATAGCTATCTTTCATCAATGTGCAGATTAATCACAATGTGAATGATCAAATTCTCCTTAATTTCCCCCAAGTCCTTTGCTGCTATCCACTGTGATTTTTATGCATTGAAAGCACATTTCATGTGTGTGTATTCAACGATAAGTAAAAGTCAAATGAAACTTATTGAATGGAATTTTTTTTTCCTTTAAAACAACCTCTGGGAAAAAAAATGATCATGGATAAATAACATATTGGTATTCTAAATTACTGATTTTACATCTAAATTAAAAACTGTTTCCTAGTGTCATAATTAGACATTTCTGTAGAGATATGTCCCAATGTATAGACAGAGCTGTGTGATAAGAACATGGTTATGTGGCATATCTTTGGGAAAGAAAAAGCCTTCCTCCTAAGCCTTGTACTGTCTGTACACTCTTGTGTTTGAGAAGGTTGGTTCAGCCTTCTTCTCGTCTCATTGTTTTGTCCTCTAAAAATGGCCTTTAAAAAACAGTCTATGAAAGTCAATGTATAGTACCTAGAAGAAAATTGTGGTATTGGGGTCTTGTAAAATATTACGTTTTATAATCATGCTATCAGTTAATAAATGAACACCTACCAGGTCCCCTCTTTCTTTCCTTTTCCCTCCTGCCTACTCTTGCAGAGTAAGGGAAGAAAGTTTCCTGGATTTGTGGGAAGACTCTAGGAATTGTTATCATGGGAACATAAATTTTTAAGCCATTTTGGGGATGGGGTAAAACTTTTAATAGGATGATTTCTACCATATTTATGTTCAAGCTACTTGAAATTTTATCATTTCCGTCTTTCTACTTTTTTATTTCACTTCAGAAAGTACAGTAATACACTAATGTCCTTTGGATCATTTTCCCCTTTTTTCTATATCCTTTGAGGAGGAAGGAACAGGACTGATAACATTTTATATGGAGGATGTTTAAATGCATCTCTAAAGTGCTATTCTCCTAGCCTTTCAAATTATTGGGAAGAGATGTTTGGATATACAGTGACCGCAGAATATGTTTCAGTTTGTTGTCATGAAATATGTTTTGACATATGAAATATTGAATCAATTAAGTAAGTGTTTATGATATCTGTCAAAGATTCTGGCATTTGGAAAGCTTACAGTTATTCTAACCTTCTGTAGGGAAAAAAAGACTTTCAGTGGGGAGTACAGGTTCTACACTGTAATGTTTTCATCATGCAAGGTTAATCCATGGCATTTTCCTGTTTTATTTTAGTTTGGTTTTCTTTTCTCCCATGTTTTTATCACTTTTATGAGTTACTTGCTAAAGGGGTCATAGCTGGCTTGGGAAGGAGGCCTGCCTCTGCCTTGCTGAGAGGCCTTGCTTTGCATGCTTCTGCCCCCGTTTTGTGTTTTAAAATGTCATATTCCCCATCTCTGGTAGAAGTGGCTAATGAGTAAAGATCACCTGAGAGAAAAAGTCCATCTTTGATACATCATTCCTGTTTGGGTCATTTTCTTCTCTTTATTTAATCTAGCATTTCTGTACCCTAAAATGAGTCTTTAGAAGTGAATACAGTATTGCTGCAAGGTGGTGCAGTAGCACTACATCTTGGGTTGCCTGAATTGATAGACAAAATTTATATTTTTTTAATTTATTTTTTGACCATAATGTTTAACTAAAAAATAAAAAAAGAAAATCAAAGGTAGATAGAGACTGCCTTTGCTTTTAAGGGAGGGAGAATAAGGATTTCCTCTTTAGTCTGATAAAGTTTTAAGCTTAAAAAAGAAAATAATCTAGAGCAGTCTATACATGTGATTTGTTGGCTCTGCCATGGAGATATATGTATGAAAGAGAGGATTCTGTTTTCTTTTTTTTCCTCTACTGACTTCTCCCCCTACCCAGTCATGTCCCATTCCCCCTCCCCTGAATCAGGATCACTAACTTTATTCAAAAAGGCACAATAACCTATTGTATGGTACAGTGTTCTGATTCTGTCTGTGGAGAGGAAAAAGAAAATAATTTTTATGGATTTCAGATGCATACTTTTGGAAGAAAACCTCTGGCATTTTCTTTACTTTAAAAATTCTTTCCCCATACTAGAGGGCCTATGCATTCTACAGAATCTTTGAAAGATTATAGTATATAAAATATTTTCGTTGCCATTTAATACCACTATTGAATACATTAAACATATGTTTATACTATGCCACATGCATTAATTTAGCAGTCATTGCATTGAAACCTAAATATTTGAAACTATAATATCCTGCTCTTATTGTGGAATTGAAAAACGATCAAGAACACACATGCCAAAATTCTTGCCCATGCCTTTATAAATTTCAGTTGTTCACTCATAGATGATGCTTTTTTAAATAAAAAACTGTTTTAAAACAGCTATCCAGTTTTTGAATTGCCTTCCTTGCTGTGTTGTTCGTCTGTGAACTTAATCAGGTCAAGTTAACTTTGTCATTTCCCCTGCCATAAAGCTACCACAAAAGGAACACTTAATAGTAATTGAGGTCTAGGACATAAGAACCATAGAGCACTTTGCTTCCAAACAAAAAATGGTGGTGATATTTCTACTAAGCTCCAAATACTTTAAATCAGTAGTAAGTAGACACGGATACTTATTTTTACAGGTTCCTTTAATCAGAACCTCACAGTACTTTTTCACAGTGAGGTGTCTGGCCGGCCAGGAGAATGAACTTAGAAAAAATACTTTGAAAATATTAAAGATACTTACAATTTCTTATTATAAAGATTAATATAAAAGAAACACAGTAGCATTTAGTTATGAGTCAATTTAGAAGCACTCAGAATAACCACAAAATTTGTGTTGACTTCTGCTTCATGAAAATTAGAGGAACAAAGTGTCCTTGACAAATAAAAGAACAATGATGGAGGATATTTAGGGGACCTTTGGAAGTAAATACACTAGGAACAAAAGCTAACAAGACTATGGTCCTTATAGAGTAGAAATATGGCTATTTATTCAGCACAACAGTTTAAGGGTTCAAAAGGTATGCTTTTTATGCAATTGAATTGAGGAAAAATAGTTTTAAAAATGAAACTTAAAAATAAAACTCCTTTCAGTGTCTGAAATGATTGACATTACTCATAGCTTTGCTTTACCAATTAGAAGAGTAAAAAATACCTTGTATTTGGAAATAATAAATTTGCACAATTTCCTCTGTTGTTTTTTTAAATTTTGTTTTGTTTTGTTTTGTAAGTCAGTGTTATAAACAACTGTAAGTGATGTGTATTCTTTGATCTATTTGAAGGATATAGCACTTATCCTGCTGTTGACATAGTGAATGCCATCTTTTTATCAAAATGTAATTCTGTCAGAAGGATCAGAAATGCAATTATTAATTAAACTTTTTGTTCTCAGATGCGCTGACTTTGCATTTTGTTAAAGCCAATTTTCTTTCTGTGAATATTGACTGCTGGGCTAAGTAAAATTTGTGCAGTTTTTGTTTTGATGCATTTCATCTGTGTGAATACTGGAATTATAAATTTAAAACAGCATACCAGCAATATATGGGCTATGATGAGAAGTATTTCTCTGTTACTGAACTTTCGAATTCTGAGCTAAGCTATAGATGAATTAATGATTGCCAATTTAATTTCTTTAAATCTTTCTATGACTGCAAAGAATAAAAATTACAGGCATTCTTTATAAATAAAAAATGGCCTAGATGGTAGTTCATAATGGGAAAAATATGGCATTATTGTATCTGGAAAGTGATCTAAATTCTACACAGATAATGAAAAATTCTAAATGAATTTTTTATGAATACCTATTGGGTTAAAGAATTTTTATAGTGATGATGGAGTGCCATGAAGTTAATACTTGCAATCCAGATTGCTGTAGTTTACACTTTTCTCTGTTTCAGACCTGGTGTGCACTATTTGTACTAAGCACACCACAGAGTGAATTATCCAAAGTCCATTGATTTTAATGTGTTTTGGTTTGTAAACAAAATTATAGTAATTTCTTGCACATTTTTGAAAAATAATTGTATAAGGATTTATGTATCTGCTTCTGGATACAGTGTGTAAATAAAAATTTCATTCACAAAAAAGGCTTGTGGAGTCTTCTATACATTAATGACATTCTAAACCAGAAGAAAGTCCTGAGAGACACTGTAAAATTTGGGAATCTGACTTAAACAGTTAAATTTTAATGGTTATTATTTTAACTATTCTGTAATTTTTAATCCTTGCTAGTTGACTTTCAAAGTATTTCTATATACCAATTATTTTAATTTCTAGTTTACAAAACAAAAAATATTTGTCAGGATATAACTAGAATATTATTTTTGAAAGATATGCACAAATACTATATTAACTTAACCTTTTGATCATTTTAGTTGGGTTTTTTGCATTAAAAATTTACAGAATTCATAACCAAAGTCTCCCTTTCATCCAGATTTAGCTCAATGGTAATATATTGCCTCTTGTCTTTCAAGCAACCAGATATTTCTTAGGTAGCTCCAAAATAAAAATTTAGACATTGTATTGTTCTTCATATATTCATTTGATGCTGGGAAGTCACACATGAAAGAGAAGATTGAAGATAAACAGTGTGTTACAGAAGATATGCACCATTGTTTACATGTTCTCATGTAGCTCGGACTTGGATTCACTATTAAAATTCAAGTGAGTGCCAGCAGCTCCTTAGGCCTTGGTTTATAACCAGGTGTGATGGTGGTGGTGTTTGTTTGGTTTGAAGGCTTTTTTTAAAGCAAACAAACTAAAAGTCCAGCCTTGGTAACAAGTAATTAGTGCTCCTATTGTCCACAGTGATATGCACTTTTGTGTTTATTCTGTAACAATAGTCCTCAAACAGTAACCAGGAAGGATTCATAGCTTTTGCTGTTTAAGAGAAAAACACATTCTCCTATTTCCTGCTGCTGGGGCTGGTATTGCTTTAGGCTCAGTACATTGTGTGGTTGTTCCCCTGGGGGCTTTTCCCCTGGGGAATCTTGCAGGGGTTTTGTTAATAGGTCTGCATGATGTTCTTCTTTATGTTTATTCTATTCACTCCAGAAATTCTGTGAAAAATAAACTTGCCCTCAAATATTTCCGTGGTAAGCAATGAAAGGTGAGTAAGAAGTAAATTTTCAGCCACCTGTAAAATTGGCATGATCCAGACAGAGCTGGATATTTTATGTCTACAGTATTATTTATACCCCACATTCAATTTTCATAGTTGTGGTAGAAGAGAAGGAGTGAAACAGTGCCTGATGCTGAAATTTTGCTGCTTATCTAATAATGCAACCCTGGGACCAAAGCAGGTCTTGGCAGCCAGGGCCTGAAATACATCACCTTCTGTAATTAAGACTTCAATACTTACAAAGCTACAAGATCTAGTGGAAGTCCTTGATACTTAAGAAACAATATTCCAATATTCTGTTAGTTTTCCCCAGCATATGCAATTTGCTTGCAATCCATCTTATTGTTTTCATTTGGTTTTGGTTTTTTGTTTTTCCTTTTGAAAGGCTAAGGTTCAGCCAGTTTTGGCATCTTTTGCACCATTAGTATGCACCTTGATTTTTTTTTTTCTGATAAGGTAATAACTATTGGTTGCTCTCAACGCCACGTGAAGTAGGAATAGGATATTGTAGGGAGTGGAGACCAATTGCAATTTCTTGGGCTTTGAGGAATGACTTGGAAATAGTAGTTGTTCTGCCTCAGGGCAGATTCTGAGTTCAGCTTCACAGAATGGCTTGGAGTTGGAAGGGACTTAAACAGATTGTCCAGTTCAACACCCCTGCCACACCTTCCACTGGACCAGTTTGCTCAGAGCCCCATCCAACCTGGCCTTGAGCACTTTTAGGGATGGGACATCTACAACTTCTCTGAACAACCTGTTTCAGTGCCTTGCCACCCTCAAAGGAAAAAAAATTCATCCTAATAGCTAATCTAAGCCTACTTTCCTTCAGTTTAAAGCCATTCCTTTTCATCCTGGTACTGACACTACACACCCTGGTAAAAATCTCCCACCTTTCTCTTAGGGTCCCTTCAAGTACTGGAAGGCCAAAATTAGGTCAGTCTTCTCTTCTCCAGGCTGCCCAATCCCAATTCTCTTATTCTTTCCTCATAGGAGAGATGCTGCAGCCCTTTGAAAAATAGAGCGGGCATCTATTA
The DNA here is from genome assembly GCF_028551555.1 of Melozone crissalis. Classification (NCBI taxonomy): domain Eukaryota; kingdom Metazoa; phylum Chordata; class Aves; order Passeriformes; family Passerellidae; genus Melozone; species Melozone crissalis. The sequence continues at coordinate 27,174,696 of NW_026535820.1, forward strand.
TCATGTGATTATTATATCTATTTTTTAATTCACGTGTCATTTCAGTTATACACCTTTCAACTAAGGAAGAAAGGAAAACAGCTTGAATTTCCTGAACCGTTGCTGGGTGCCTCTGTGTTTGACCACACCAAAGGAACCAAGGGGCTATATGGCTGAAGAGATTTTTGGCAGTGCTGCCTCCCAGTAAAATACCTCCCTTCTTCTGCCCCAGCTCTCTGCTTCCATCAGGAGACAGCAGCTGTCTTGTTCAGTTTCTGGTTGGAGTTTTTGTTTGTCAAAAGGTTTTCTGTGCCCACTAATACAAACGCCTGTTTCCCCTGAAAAGCATGCTTTACTTTTTTCCAGAGTGCCTTTCTTCCTTGGCTGTCTGCCCTGTATCACTCCAAGAAGAAAATAAGTCTGTGAGTGTTCTAACCTTCCTCAAACCTGATCTTTCTGAAGCAAAGCTCTTTCATAAGTCCTATTTTGACCTAATGGAAAAGTTACCTGAACTGTTTTAGTCAAGCAGAGTTTTCTGCCAGTCTGGTGATGCTGAAATCTCTAAAAGTCTCAGTTTTAAGACTTCATTGTGCAACAAATTCAAAGATACTCTGCAGTTCTTATGAGCATGAAGTTCAGAAATGCAATGTTCTTAGAAACCCCTGTCTTTCTGGGCTCTGGGGAAGGTAGGAAATAACAAAGTGCAGGTTCATGGCAGACTTGTTCCTTTGTATCAATTTAAAGTTTTCTAACTTCCCCTTAAGTTTTCCTTCTCTTCGCATATCTTTTCAGTTTCAGTGGATAAATCCAAATTTAAAAATTATAGAGTGATGGAAATTGTTACTATTGCTGTATTTTCAGGGAGAATTTTTTCTCTTATTGCAGGCTGTTACATAAGCTTCAATACTGATGTTGTTAACATCTTCATACCAGTTAACTGTTAGGATGTGTTCATCAAAGAATTGTGCACTCATGACTGTTAATACAATATTGAAAGTGAAGATAACCTCACTGTCATTTTTTGGTACTTAATTTACTGCATATCAAAGTTTCTTTTGAAGAGAATTTTTTGCTTAGAATGAAAGCCATAACCTCTCATAATTAGATAATTACCTTTTTTCTAACAGTGGTGTTTGGGAAAAAAAATCTTTACATGTAAAAAAACCAAAAATTGGCACTGTCAAATCTTCAAATTAACATTGACCTCAATAAATTTTCAAGTTTAATTAATTTTAAATTGAACCCTCGAATAGTTTTCTGTGGATAGCCAAGAAGCAGAACGTTAGCCTGAGAGTTGTTTCAGAAACAGCAATTGCTATTGTAATGATTAAAGACTAATTGTCTCAACATCTGGTAATGTATGAATTTAATATATTATTCTAATATAACAAAAGGACTTCCAACTGTAATACATACAACAAAGAATTAAATATTACTTTCACTGATGTTACCCTCCTGTACTGCTGAGATGATCTGGTAACTTCCTCAGATCAGCTAACCTCATTGCTCAATGGCAAAACCACATTTGTCTCAAGACAATGAAGCAATTCCTGCCCCAAGCCATCCCAAAATCCCAATTTATTTTATACATTACCATTGTGCACAACTGTGAAAGCAAAAGGATTGTGAAAGAACAACAAAATAATAAACTCTTGAGATTTGTTCATATATACGTAAACTAGTTCAGTGGCATGTGTTACATACAAATAGATCAGTGCCCAAGAGAAGCCTTAGGGTGTAGTTTTTAAATATACAAATGATGGTGTCACTTAAAAAAGAGATATATTGAAAATAGAAACAATTTTAAAGACCCTGAGAAAAGCCTACAACACACATAAATTTTTTTTTCAATATCTTTAGTGTATTAGTTGTTCCAAGTATCAGTTTTGATTTTATTCAACAGAGACTGACTTTTAGATGTCATGCCTCCTAGGTAATACCCCAAATACTTGGTTATTTTATATGAATTTACTTATATCAGAATTAAACTTGTGATGGTATCTAAGAGGGTTTTTTGTGGAGGTAGGAGTAGACTTTTTTCCAGTGTTGTCAACTCTGCAGTTTCAGGAAGGTAAATGATATATTTAGCACAAGGTGAGATAGGGAACTGCCTATTTCATAGAGATTAGCTTTTTTGAAACTTAGGTAATGTGTTCAGTCATTAGAAGGTTATTTGTAAAACTGTCAATATTTTATAGTTCAGAATATGTGATGTACAATGAAATGCAAGGGAACAAAACAGTTATAAAAATAATAGCTTTGAGCTCCTAGAATAAAAATTTGAAGAAAAGTTTTTATAGTTTACTTTTAAAACAGAGATTGTAGGGTTATGTATTTTTGTTTTCTGTCATAAAAATACGGGTTTTAAGGAAATCTACTTGAAGATTAGCAATGTTTTAAAAAATATGATTTTTTTTTTTAAAGGAAGAATTGTGCCTTACAATGCTGACACTTCTTCACATTCATACGTGTCTATGTCCCTTAGGGCGTACCAGCGTGCAGAGACAGCAGTTCTCTTCAGCACTGTGGCTCAGTTCTTCTCCCCACAATTTACCCAGCCTGATGCCTTACAGATCCATCTCTCCTGTAGCTTCTGTCTCTTCTTTTGGTTCCATTTCCTCCTTGTGGTGTCTCTGCCGTGCTCACTGTGTGGGATGCTCCTACTAAAACTTGCAGTGTCACTTAAAGATCACCTCTATCCCTTCATATGGCAGAGAGGAGGAAGCACCACACAAACATCAGACATGTGCCCAGCATTGTCCGTGCTGTCAGCTGCTTCAGGGTCTGTGCAGCCCTGGGAAGGGGCTCCAGGAAAAGCTGCTGGCTTAAATCCTGGTCTGGCTCCAGCAATGTGGTAATGGCTGTTGCTTGACAACCTGAAGGAAGTTATCCTAACCTTAGAACATATTAACTATTAGCTTCTAGAGTTCTCTGTAGAAAACTTTCACAATTAATGCTTAAGGCTTTTAGCAGTCTAAGACAAACATTTTCAAGGGTTGTCATAACAAGAATTGTGGAGAGCTTTGTGGACAGTTGGCTAGCTGAGAAAGGTCACGTCGACATAATGCCGCTGGTTAAGCTTGAAGGGGACAAGTATAGGAGTCAGTAGTCAGTGTCCAATAACAGGCAAGGACATTGTGCCCTTGGTGCAACAGTAGGATAAGGGAGAGCATCTTTGGCAGGAATACGAAGAAAAGTTTCAATAAAATATCCACAAGAATGCAGAAGTAGGCGTAGTTGCCTGATAAGTAACTAGCCAATAGTGAGCTCGCCTTTGCAATATGTATGAGATTCATTAACACCGATATAAAGATGTGTACCTATTAATAAAGTCTGAGATTTGCTGATCACTCATATTGCGTGCCGCATTTCTCCCGCCGATCCCAACAACATGGTGACCCCGACGTGATCCCAACAAAGAATAAGAATAATATGTAAGAGAAGTGAACTTCCATTTAGCAGCAGTGCTGCTAATCACAATTTTCCTGCCCTGAGTTATGACCTGGAGCTACTCAGGGTCACCACAACCAGCCCACTGTGGATGTAACCTGCAGGTTGCTGGCCAAGGCCAAAAGGAACTATTTCAGGTAGCTGATGAACTGCGTGAACTGGGATCACTGATTCATTGCCTTTACCAAAAATCTAAGGGGGAAAAAGGAAAAGTAGGAGGAAGAGGTTCAAAAGAAAGGAGTATGTGCTTCATACAGCTGGGCTTGAGGTGTGAAGCTCCTTTTCATGGGCCTTTTTACATGCTAAGAATGTGTGTGGGCACGAACACGGCAAGTTCAGATGTTAGAAATACTTGTGCTGTTTTCCTAAATGCAGTGATGGCACAGGATGGCTAGGAGGGCATCTGAAGGGCAGATTGTTTTTGCAAGGCAAGACTAAATCCCTGTAATTTAGTGTTAATCTTTGCCCAAGATGCCTCCAACTCCTCTAGTAGTATTTCTTCTCTTTTTTACTTGCTTTTATTTACTTTTACTTCCTGTGCTGGTCATCTTTTCCACAATTGGCGTCTAACTGGACAAACGTAATGCTGAGCTGTGAGGGTTTGTAGTCTGACTCTGCACCTGTGCTTATGTTTTTGAACTGTATGAGAAATTGTAAATCTTGAAATATTGTCTAAGAATTCTTGTTTCTGTGTCTTGGGGTTAGAGAGAATTTTAAGGATGAGTGCCTTCTTGATCATTGTGGAAAGTGTTACCTTTATTTTTTCATTTTATTTTAAGGAAACATTAAACAGAACAGTAAATAATTTGGCCTTTGCAAGGTAAAGGATTGTCCCCAACTGGAGCATCTAACAGATTTTTCTTGAAGCTCTTCTGTACTTTTTTTAGTGCAAAGGCAGTGTTAAAATTAATTCAAGATCTGCTTTGGATTCATTCCAGCACTGAAAGCTTTGAAAAATATCATATCTGAGAGAGATATTTTTTTGAACCAACACAGAATCTGTGTAGTATAAATATTTCAGCAAACAAGAAGAACAAGAGCATATCTGAAATTACATTCTTCCTCCCGTGTTTGCCAAAGTATAAGCATATTTAACTGCACAGAAAATGATAGAAATCTCTGTGTATCAGTTAGTATCAGAAGAAAATCTGACCTGCTTATCCTTAAAATTGATTTGAAACATAATGACATATTTATTTAATGTTGTATTTTAATTCTTATACTGGAGGTTGGTTTGTTTTCATTTGCTGAGGTGATGAAATAGATAAGGGGAAATGAAAAACCAGGAACAAGGGGGATGAGGAAAGTATCTTTCATCCTTCTATTTTTATATGCAAGTAAAAAAGAGAAGAATACTACTAGAGAGGTTGGGGACATCTTGAGTAAAGATTAACACTACATTACAGGGATTTAGTATTTATTTTTTTTCAGTGTGTGTGTGGCTGAGTTTGGTCATGCTACCCCTGTACAGTGTCTGAGCTTCATAATTTGGCACCTGTATATATTTCTTCTCAAAGACATTTTGCAGCTTGCTTTCAGAAAGTTTCAGAGATTATGTTTTCAAAGACCTATCAGAAAGCAGCTTTGTGGTTTTGATGACTTTCATTAAAGATTATATTGCTGTAGAAGAAAAATACTGAAGCCTAATTTTTTTGTCCTGAATAGTCTTGGAAAAAAGATCAAATGTTCAGCTAATGAATGGATTAGTGCTTTTTCTCATTGCCTTATAAATCTCAGATATTTCCCAATGGAAATATATAAATAGATTTTGATAACGAACAAAGGGTAGACATATCTTATTCCAAAAGTACTAATGCTGAAGGGCATGTCAAATACTGAAGGGGTTTTTTTGGGGTTTTTTTTTTGGTTTTTTTTTTTGAGGACAGAACTGAAAATCACCAAGGATTTTGACCAAAGATTTTTTTTAAGTGATATGAAGTAATTAAAAGTAGTAAGCCCTTAATGAGTGATTTACAAATTCTAAAAGAGTATTAGAAAAATTTAAAGCACTGGGACATATAAGAAAATCTGGAGCCTCATGCACATAGAACCATAAATGACTATGTATCACCTGTTCCATTTCAAGGTCAAGGAAAATGAAAATGTTCCATATTAGGAACTGAGGTAGTCAATAGTACTGCAAGAAGAAAAATCACGTATCTTTGATATAGTAAAAGAAGTAATTTCTATTGCCTTTTTTTTTTTTTTTTCTAATCTCAAGTTCTAATTTGAGAGGGTGGATACTGTGAAAATCTGGCAATTAACTGAAATTCTTGCCTTTCTCTAGGAATCTGTTGGGACCAGAAAAACTTATGGTTTTGCTAGAAGGTGATAGTCAGTGTTTGATTTTAAACACAAATTATTTTGAAGAGCTGTGGAATTTCAAAAGAAATTATGGATGAGGACAATTTTTTTCTCCTCAGAAGACCTTTTACAAGTTTCAAGTCTTAGACTTATAAACATGCATTAAATAATCATGAGGCAGTTGGCGTGCATCTTGGGAAGATGTCAGGAAGTAAAACATAGAATATAAAGAGGTGATATATTATTAAAATCTCATCTATCCTTAGTAGTAAGATAGTATAGTATTATATCCTCATATATTCTTAATATTAATGCATGCTTTATTATGGAACTATATCTGAACAAATTTTGAGCCAAACTGAAGCTTGCCCATGCCTCACACAGATCCTACTTGAATTTCCTTTTCAAATCTACTACTTCTTTTCTTAGGCACACAGTAATATTAATACAGAAAATATTTTATTATCTCATAAAATCCTTTATTTTATTATGCATCTCACAGTTCTCTTAATTGTAGTTATTTACAGGCCTAAAGCAGGAAAGTTTAGAAATCAGGACAGAAAAAGAAGTGAATTTTCTTCATGTTAGTGAACTACTGTACTGTTTTTCTCTCAGCTTCCAAGAAAGGCTGCAACAAATAGTGGGTCTTTGTTGTCTGGAAGAGAGTTTAATATAGGTACCAACAGCCACAAATGTCTCTCATTTTTAAAAAATTGGATACAGCACTGTTCATTTCTACAACTTGTCCTTCTGAGGTGGTACAAGAAGAGGAAAACTGTTATGAACTTTACTACTTCTGAGCATGAAGATGGTTCTATGGCACAGTCAAGGATTTACCAGAAGAAAAGGATTTACTCTTCTTGATAGGATCATAATTTGCCTAAGCTTATCTGTAGAAAAAAACCACCAAACCAAACTCAACAGCCCTCAAAGTGACAAGGTTTCACATTTTCTTCCTATTTTGTATGCAGTTATATGTCTATTTTTAAAACTTGATGCTAATTTTGGCTGAGCTGACACATATGTGGCCAGTTGTTTAATTTCCCTGAGCCTCAGTAAACTTGGCAGAACAGCCAGACTAGAACACAAAACCTCTGGATAACACAGATGGAAAAGGAAAATAAACTTTACACAAAGAACTATGGTTTGACATGAGTAATTTGAGGGGAGGATGTGAAGCAAGCAATGGACTGGATGAGACTGCAAAGAGATCACCTAAATTATCCAGGTGAGTCAATCTACTCAAAGCAATAATCCCACTGAATTTTTGATCTGAAGTGCAATCTGTCCATCCAATTTGTGCATGTGTGGCTGTGCAAATTCCTGTCTGTGTGGGAGAGGATGCTAGAGAAGTTCAGACAGGTCAAAGGAGCATTTCTGATCTTGTGATTACAGTTGTGAATTACTCTTACACCATCATAAGCAGCATGATAACATGCAGACAAATGTTTACTTTGCATGGAAATTTCTGTAATCACCTATGTGCATGAATAGCTTGAAATTCATGCAATATTCATGCATATAGCAAAAAATAGCTTAAAAGTAAAATAAAGTACATTTCTGCATTGTGTGTACCTTGTGGGGGTTTCTCTGGAGGGTTTCATTGAGTTGTTTTTTGGTTTTTATGGGTTTGTTTTGTTTTTTTTGGGGAGGGATTCTTTTTTGTTTTGGTTTTTTTTTTTTTTTGGTTTGGTTTTGGAGTTTTTTTTTGTTCATTTTTTAAATTTGGTTTAGTTTTTTCCTAAGCTGCAAAGGATTTATCTTGTGTTAACTAGACTCAGGCCAAGAAACTGCATCTGGAGAAGGAAGCAGGGCAACTTACTACTAAAGTTAAAGTTATGGCTAAATGGTATGAAATGCATATTGCTTAAAAGATGACTCCTAGAACTCTGGAAACTAGTAAACTTTGGTTTTCCTTGTCAACTCAATTACTGAATAAGTGTCTTCTGTGCCTGTGTTTCTTATTATGACTTAAGAAAAAAAGTATTAATGACTGGTAATTGAGGCCTACTCTTTTTTTTTTTTTCATTCTATAAACACATTTTTTAAAAATTTGAACCAGAAATGTAGACAAGTAGTTCCATTTGATTTTCTGGCTAGAAAATGAGGAACAATTTTGCAATGACAAATGTTCGCATGACAAACTACAAATTGCTTTAAAGTCAGTGTAAGCTGACAAACATTGATGGGGCACTGCAGAGTTTAGAGGCTCTTGTTAATCAGGATTTTGGAGGCAATTACATTTCTGTGGGTGTCAATTGTAACTCATCTCTGTTCTATCCAAGGGAGAAATTTGTTCAGCCACAGGCACCAAACTGTAATGGATATAATTCTAGGATTCTAGGAAATTATTCAAGCCAAATGTTTGTGCCAAATTAACAGAAGTGCTAATTTGTCAGACACTATGAGAAACTACTTATGTCAGTGTAGTGAGGGTTTTTTTTAAATAATATTCCAATGCCAATAGATATTGACTTATTCTAGGGGACCTGAATTTGCTAAGAACTTCAAATATTAAAGTACCCTTTTCTTTATATTGCTAGGCTAAATTAGTGTCTCGGGTTCTGTCAACTGTGATTTTTCTAAGTACATTGATAATTATTTTAGTGATGTTGTGGAGGTGAAAAGAAAAGCAATAAACAGCGTGCTTACTTGTATATTTTAAAGTATGACATTTATGTCTATCATTTTAGTATTTCCAGATTGCTGAACAGAAGAAATTAAAAGTGGTCAAACCCCATGAAAGTATGAGACAGCCTTATCCCTAATTAGAGCTTTCAAAGTTTCTGATGGTACAGTGAGTAAAGGAGAAACAGTTTAGAAATTTGTAGCTGCGTTCATTACTTCACCAAGTCATAACTTTAGTATGTTCTTGGAAAACAATATGAAGAGAATTCATGTTCTGTTCACATTGAAATCAAAAGCATTCAGAGGCATTAGAGTAACACTGAGATTTTTTTCAAATTTCACAGTACAGTCTATTTTATTTTTTATCTGATTTAGCAGCGGAACATGTCCTCAAAGAGGCATCATCTATGGGCAGGTAATTGGAATGACTGTCACTATTGATCAGGTATTTGGAAAGACTGTCAGATCACTATTGATCAGTCGATACATGGAATCACTCTTTGAACCTGAAACTAAACTATTCATACATAACATCCTCCAATGGATGTCAGTAATTTATGTGTCTGTGGAGTGCTCCATACAGCCTTGGTAGTGTACAAAGAGAAATCTCTGTTCAACAGCATGCCATTGCTTTGTTTATATATATGGATGTTTATTTTATCAAAGAAACACAATCAAAAATTACAGCTCTGGCTTCTGGTTCTTTGATGAAAGTGTTACAAGGATTCTTTCAATCCAGTGGTCCTGCTTTGTGAAGCCATCCAACAATTGGTCAAGTACTGATTCCACAGGTTAGGATGTTAATATATTTTAAAAGCAAAAACTTCCCTCAACCTTGGCTGCTCTTTGGAGGAAGCGAGGGACATACTTAAATTTTACAAGTATGCTAACCATTAACAGCTGCTGGCTGAGGAGTCTGGGTTTTGCTACTGACACTTGGATTTGGTGTAGCTGCTATCCAAGGGGTATCTCTGAATTCCCAAGATGAAAGCTGAGCAGGTTTCTCCACCAAGGCAAAGGTGCTGTGGGGTGTGCGTCTCCTTCATTCACCTCTGGATGAAAGAGGTGACCTAAAGCCTTGAGGCTGGTCCCTATGGATGATAATTGTCAGGAGAAGGAATATTTGTATATCCGTAATTTCACTATAAGAAGGAGTTTTTCAGATAACCACTTCAATTTTAGTAATACTCTTAAAATGTTAGCAATTTAAAAATCTTGATATGATAAGCTTTTTCAAATATTGTAGACCCTGACTGCAGTGTACAATTACCAGTAGAAAGGGCAAAACAAGAGTATCCAGTTAAATATATTAAGGAAGATCACAGGATCATAGAATACTTTGGGTTGGAAGGCACCTTTAAAGACCACCTAGTCCAACCCCCCTGCAATGAACAGGAACATCTTTAACTAGATTAAGTTTCTCAGAGCTTTTTCCAACCTGACCTTGACTGTTTCCAAGGATGAGGAATTCTCTCCTGGAAACGTGCTCCAGTGTTTCACTTACCCTCAGTGTAAAAAAAAAGTCTTCATGGTATCTAATCTAAACTGACATTCCTCCCATTTAAAGCCATTACCCCGTGTGCCATCACAAGAGGCCCTGCTAGGAGGTTTGTCTTTCTCATACTCCCCCTTAAGGTATTGGAAGGTGCTGTAAGGTCTTCTCAAAGCCTTCTCTTCTCTGGGCTGAACAACCCTAGCTCTCTAAGCCTGTTTTCACAGGAGAGGTGTTGCAGCCCTCTGATGAATTTTGTGGACTCCTCTGAACCCACTGTCATTGTCGTGCTGACAGCTCCACGATAGATGTCTTCACTAGCGTGATCAGACTTTGTTGATATGTGCCCAGTAGATCGCCATTTGTTATGTCTCCTTGTGAGAATGTGATAGCACTACCTTCCCCATTTGAGTTATTCATTTTGTAGCTTTCAAATGAGCAGTGACAGGCGTGCTTACTTCTTTACATTAGCTGAGTTGTGAGTTTTCAGAAGGATTAATATATTCTCCTTCAGCTTTCATGCCTTTGTGCTGTCCCGAGACTCATAAAGCAAGAGGGATTGATAGGTTCAGCATTTTACTCATGTAACATGGAGAAATCATTTAGAAAAGTGATTTATGGTGTTGCAGTGATATGGTTCATAAAGGATAATGCCTTTCTACTTTAAATTCACATTCTATTACATAGGAAAGGCTTTGGCATTTGAAAGAAAAGTCAGCTGTGGTATCATCAATTTATAACAGACTCTTTGAATGTGAAATAGAGGGAAACACCCCATCAAACATTTTATTCCTGGTAATGCTAGCTTCCCTGATAGTTAATTAGTCATGGAGGGTGCCATTTGACAATTAGCTGTAGATTTCTGATTGTGATGAAGAATGTTTGGAAGGAAAATGAGAGAGACAGTAACCTATACAGCATTTCTGTATGTGTAGAAGAGGTAATTTATTCAAGGACAAGCCTTTAATTCTTCTGTCTTTGACATGTTAAGATGACACAAAATGGGAAGGTTGAGACAGGCTTACCTAGCTTATTCCCACTTCAATATTCAGCAGCAATAATGAGATTAGAATATATTTTCTTGTTATCAGCTGACCTGATACTTTCCAATACACAGTGGAATGAGAGCTATTATAGCAGTCCCCAGATACTTGAGTCTATTCCCATTCCCCTTTTATCTTCCTCATTTTTTTATTACTAGTTCTGATTTAAATCACAGCTCAGTTCTTTGCTCTCAGTTTAAAACCAGATTCTACCCATGAGCTTGGCTGTTTGTTGATTTTGGGAGCTACTCTGCCTGTGGCCACTTCTCCTTGCCTAGTGATCACAGGAAGCAAGCAAGAACCTGCTGATGCAGCAATAACACAAGCAGTGCTCTCTGGGGAATTTTTTTTCCCTTTTGAAAGTACACAAGCACGACTCAAAAAGCATAGTTTTGGTGCTGTACTGGCATGGGCTGTGGGAGGAAGAGAAGTATCATCAGGCAGGAAGTTGGTGGAAATGACAGCAAAGAGGGATTTGTTGAATTTTTAATGACATATGTCAGTTCTTCATACCCTGTGCACAGAAGCAGTGTAGCAGGCTTAGGGGACACACCTAAATCATTGTAAAGGGTAATTGGGGCCAGTTCCTGCGTAAAGTGGCTGAACAAGACAACACCTTTCTTTCTATGTACAAGGAAAAATCAGAATAAACCTTCCTTTATATCAAAGAGAAGATTTAACCCTGCCATCTTTATCCTTCTTCCCTTAATAATTAACTTCTCTGAATGCTACAGGGTGAAGTATGGCATTATTCTGACTATCTAATGGCATCATATGGAAAAGGTTTGTCAAAGACACAGCATAAACTTCTGTCTATTCTTAAATTTTCCCCATAAATTTTAGTGAAAAATGTGACTACATGCAAATATAAAAATCTAGAAGAAACAAACAGAAAGAAAGTAGGAACTTTGGTACAGTCTTTTAAGGAAGAGTATGAAGTTAGGACAGCAGCTGCTTGACTTGATGAGGTTCAAATCAGGAAAGGGGCATAGAAGGTTTTGGTAACACTTATATTTTCTCAGAAGAATTGATTCTCACTTAAGAAGTGTAGTTTTTACTGTTTGGATCACTTTTTCCAGATGTTCTCACAAGTGACACTTTAGGTAACCCTGAATTCATGTGGTTTGCTCTTTTCCTCTCAAGTCCTTAATAAAAACATTAAGTCCCATAGAATCTTAGCAATGACCTTGTGGGTAGCCTGCAGTGATTGTGTATATCAAATCTTCAAATCTAGACTGCTTCATAATTATTCATTACAATTCATAACTGCACTCACCAGAGACTGTGGTTAGTGTTTCTTAGGGGCCTTATAAAGGCTTTATTCACAGGGAATATGGAAAGGTAAGAGAACTGCAAAACTAGAAGAAAAGTAGTTACTGTGAATTACTTTATCTTTGTTTACTGCTGCTACATTTTTCTAAGCAAAGAAGATAAATTCCAAGAAAGAAGAGTGTTTCAGTTCCATCTCTTTTGAATATTGCTTCCACAGTTGCATTTTTAGCTCTTTCATCCCTTTACCTCTTTTTACCTTTCCCGTCAACAACAAGTGCTGTCATAAACCTCTCTCCTGTTACTGGTGCAATGAGAACAGGGAATGTCTTTATGTGGCAGGAGTCTTGGTAGTTATAGCAAACCACTTTATCTTTTTTCATAAAAAGCATAACTTTTTAATGCTTTATTTTTCTATTAGTAACTGCAGTGATATTTAGTACTCTGAAAAATGACTTATTTCTTTCAGTTGTTTTCAGAGTTGCCTCGAACCTGCGGTATCCAGATTTTGGGATATCTCAGGCCTTGTCTGTGCTTCTAGGGGCATGATGTACCACAGCTATGAATTTCCTCAAAAATAATCAGAGCTGTGAAATGATGTAAATGGGTAAGAATTTGCAGCATTGGGATCAAATTTATAATTTGCTTTTGGATGAAAATGTTGTTGCTCAGTTTGGGTCCCTGGGATGCAAAGGTCAGAGGAGATGAAGGCTCTGGGAGATGAAGGCAGTGCTCTGCCATTCTTGTGCCTGTCAGCTTGAAAACCAAATCTCCTTTGAGAACCAGCTGTAATTAACACTCAAGTTTCCTGGGTAATAGAGGATTTTGGTGCCCAAGAGAAAAGCACAGATAATACAAACCTATGTAAATGAAGTCTAGAAATACAGGATCTGTGCAAAGCCCTGGCATCCCACTGCCATGCACATAAAATGTTAGTGCTTTCAGTCCTGAGATGATTTGTGTTAAATTCAACCTGAATCACTGAGAAAGTCTACTTCCAGAGATATAAACATGGGCAGGTTTCCACTGCAGCAAGGTGGATCTGAGAGGCATGCTAAGCTTTTTAAAACATGTGATGTGATGGCATTACTGGATGCTAGCAAAAATCCTGTAACTGCCCAGAGTCCTCAAATCCCATATGGAGGAAGAAGAGGACACATCCAAGGAAACCAAATAGGTCGAAGTAGCCTTGTATCTTCTGAATTAAAGAGAAAATAATGAAATTTCATTGTAAGCATGGTCTCATAATTGAAAGCAGGATCTTGTCCAGAGGGTTTAAGAAAGTTAAACCACTTGAAAGCTCCAGTCCCATGCTTTAGGACACTTTTTGAGTCTTAAACTTATAAGCAAAATATCCATGCGTGAAAATTAACAACTAAGTGCTCAGCAAAAATTCAAATGAAGCCTCATAATCTTTCATTCAAAAAATCGTGCTGGACAGGGCAATACTTTCAGGTGTCCTCCAAGCAGAAATTCAATTTCAAGTGCCTTCTTTTTGATCCCACTGTGTTATGGATTACTGAGCCTAAATCTTGAATTACAAAATAAATCACTGACTAATTACTTCTGTGAAGCATGTTACACACAGTTCATATTAAATCATGGAGCCTTAAGACAAGAAATACTTATGCATCTGGTGAGAAGGCCTAGAGAGAATAGTTTTCAGTAACAGCCATTTTTCTGAATTCATGAGCAATTGGTAGAAAAACCTGGAGATTATTTTTTTAATTTTAAATATATCTAAGGCAAAAACACTGCTAACTTTTTTTGTGTGTACTTAGCTAAAGGTTATTTTACTAAAAAAATATTTTTATCATCTGTTTTTTTTTTTCTCTCCTGCAATTATTCTTTGGAAACCTTATTTATAGAAGGAAATATACACTTCAGAAAATGATATGCCTAATTCCACCCAGTCAGTGGAATTTCATAATGGTGCCCCAGATGGATATTGCAATACTAGTCCTTTTATATTTGTATGGAGACTTCAACTCAAATTCACCCTACCCCTCTTAACTTAAATTTTATCCTTAAAAATAAGTCTTTTGAAGATTAGCCACCCTGAAAAATTAGCTGTTATATTTTTCAGCATATGTCTTAATATAATCTTTGCTGACATAAATTTGCAGAAAGGATGTTACCTCAGCAGAGGGGCAGAAAACAGATGGTACAAGAGTTCTTGCTATATTTTCAGGAATTTTGAATCTGGCATGTAGTTTTATCTGAAAAACAGTGTGGCAGAGGGGAAGAAATTCAGAACATAAAAATATTTTATGTCATTTTTCTCCAAATGAAATTTTTCACTGTCTCACTTTGAAACTTAATTTGGTACTATATTGAAAATAGGGTGAATGGCACATTCGATGAAATGTTTAGAGAAGTATTATTTTTTTCCATCATGCTGAAGTAATAAAGATGAACAGGTGCTTTGTATTGATGTGACATGAAATGGAGTCATCAATGGTATTCATTATTGATCAATAATGATTAGTCTCACTGTACAAGTAATTGGTATTTTCAGAAAACTTCTGGCTTAGTTGTTCAATAAAGGGCATAAATAAAGGTAAAGAAGGGCAGAATCTGGAGACAGAGGTAACTTCCTTTGCTACCTCTTCTTCTAATTTCTTTGGATGATCCCTCCAGAATTATTGAGTTTTGTTTTGAAGATTACTAGCACAGAAGAACTATAATTGATGTAGCTATGTCTGCCATATTTACTGCTTTTTGTCATGAATCTTTATAAATACTTCATTGCTCTATGCCTTTACAGGGTCTACCTTGGATTTAATGGTTTTCATAAGAATTGCTGTATCTACTAATTAAGGCTTGTAGAGCTTACAAAACTGTTATCATAGATAACCTATCTCTCTTTTAATATTCATGTACACAGAGGGTGTTTTCTGTAGTTCTTCACACAGTATTTTGAATACTTGATATTTAGAACACATCCTACCTAATTTCAACAATTGGTTCTCTATTTTTCCAGTTCAAAAGAAAGTTTTAGAATCTTCTAGCATTCAGGGGCTCATTTATCTACATGGTTCACTACTACACCTATTCTCCTACTTCTATTAATAATGCAATAAAGTCAGTCACTGTCACTGAAAATGCAGTGATGGAGTAGTAATGGATCACAAATTCTGTAGCTTTCATGCCATTAAACTGTGTGCAACTGAGCAGTGCAGAGAGTTAGGGGTGGAGTAGAAACTGGCACATATTCAGGAAAATGCATTTCCTTTTTCAAAGTGAAATGCTGGATGGCTTCACTCATATTATTGCTGAGGGGACCCGCCTAGCTGATGGGAGCACTGCAAGCCCTGCACCATCAGGGGAAGAGCTGGGGTGTGGAGGAAGTTGGTTTGGAGATTTGTCAATGCCTTGATCTAAATACCCTATGAAATAATTGTCACAGTACTTGATTAAGAAACAATGGTACCACTTTACATTTTCCACCAAATGCTTCGAACCCTTTGCAAATACCATTAGACTCAAATGTTCACTAGTAAGAATAAACAGCATTTAATAAAAGTGCATTGAAAAAAAAAAAGTACTCCTATTTTCTATTGTTAAGTCACTTTCTGGATTTCTTACTGAAGTTGTGATAGCATTTTTGCATAGATTTTAACCAAGTAAATGGCTCAAGAGAGCCCGGGTTAATATTATATAGGAAATCTACTGCAAAACTGAGAACTGAACCCAGACCAGAGGTGACCACACTTTTGACTGCCAGGGAGATGATAAGAGCTTGCAGAAAGCTTCACTGCTTCAGCTGTGTGTAGTTTTGTAGAATGAGTAGTGTGGCATCATATGAATGATTAGCGTGGGTCTCGTCATTCTCAGATGATTCATTCCCTCACACAGCTGGGGAATTGGCCAGTCCAGCAGCTCCTGCCCTGGGACAGCCCGTGCCAATGCAATCATATGCTCTCAGCAGTCACAGGCAGGGGAAGAGCCATAATTGCCCCTTTTTTCATTTGGGCATGTCATTCTGGTCTCAGAGGGATCGATGGGACAAAGTCCGTCTGACAGCTGCTTATTGGTCACGTCCTTTGGGGGTCATCCCGAGGCTGCTTCTGTGTAATATGGTCTGAATGAACTGAATGATGAGGCAGACAAGATATCTGCTGTGCTCTCAGCAGACGAGAGTGGGCAGGGCTGCTCTTCAGAAGGATCTTTGTGGCCTGGAAAAATGCAGGCACTGCGAGAAGTCAAACATGACCAGGTACAGTACTGCATGTGAGATGGAATAATCCTGTGCACAGACACAGTTTGCAGATTACTAGCTGGAATGCAGCTTCAGAGCAAAGGCCCTGGGAATCATGGTGAACAACAAACTGACCATCAGCCAGCAGTGCTCCTTTACACCGAAGAAGGCTGCTTCCACCCTGGGCTACATTAGCATGACTGTAGCCAGCAAACAAAAGGAGGTGTCTCTTCCCCTCTGTAGAGTGAAATCAATTCTAAAGTACTGCATCCCATTTTGGACTCAGCAGTGAGATGCTCAAGGGTCTGGAGCACAAAGTGTATGAGGAAAAGCTGAGAGGATTGGGCTTGAACAAATCCAGCTTTTAGCTGAAAGCTCTGAGAGGAAAACACTGGGACACAATACTGTTATTGCTGTCCAGAGCTGCCTAGTGGGAGACTGCGTACAAGATGGAGTGAGACTCCTCTTGGAGACACATAGTTTTGAGATGAGAGACATGAGCTGGTAAGTGAGAATTTTCTTCTAGATGTGATGATTGTCAGATATAATTCTATGTAGGAAAAAGAGACATTTATTTTTAATCCTGAGGATGGTCAGACACTGGAACAAGTTGCCCAAAGCATCTTTGGGAGTTCCATTATTTCAGAGATTGATTCAGTTAGACAAGAACATGAGTGACCTACTTGAAGCAGGTCTTTTTAGAGCAAGAAGCTGTACTAGATGACTTTGAGAGGTCCTTTCCAGACTGAATGATTCTGTGAATCTTTCTAGGTTTGTGTAGTCTGATGTCTGATGAACACCACTGTACCATTACAAGGTTTGCCACAGTGTGTAGGAAGCTGCTTATCCCGTAAGTTATTGGTTTGAACCTTAAAAATGAGAGTTATATGGTAACTGAGCATTATGACCACAGAGTACAACTCTATTTTCTGTGAGGCTGTCAGACCTTCTGCGGTTATTTTAAATTGCAGTCCATTGGAAAAAAAATTTGAAAAAACAAATTATTGATTGTACTGTAGAGCTGACTGATGGTAGATGACACCAATCCCATTTACTTTCCTCCCTCCTTCCCTGATGTCATTTGGACTATATCAATTTTCATTACAGGAGTTCCTATTTTTACAGCGATGACGGCTTTCCTGCAAGGTTTCTCATGCTCGTTTGATTCTGTCCTCTTGAACTGATGAAATGACCTCAGTGCCCCAAAGCACATCATTCTTCTGTTCACATCAGTGAATTTTCTTCCTGTCTCCACCCATTCATGGTTTTGTGGCTGTCTTCTATAAATGACTGGCTTTGTGGTACTCACTCCAGGATGCTGCACCTTCCCAGCTTCATTTGTCATTTGCGTTCAAGATATATAAAGCAGGCTACACTTCAAATCCTACAGTTTAACACTTGTACCTGCCACTTCCTAGTTCTCTGATTGTGAATCACATATATTGAAAATAAATCCTTGCACATTTGGGTTCCCTCATTGTTTCAAAAATGTTTGATCTGTGTTATCACAGCAGACACAGCTCTGCCT
Organism: Melozone crissalis; assembly: GCF_028551555.1. Taxonomy (NCBI): domain Eukaryota; kingdom Metazoa; phylum Chordata; class Aves; order Passeriformes; family Passerellidae; genus Melozone; species Melozone crissalis. Next base: position 27,192,590 of record NW_026535820.1, read on the forward strand.
TTATGAGACAGGAAGCAAGAAATATTAAACAAATGAGAGGGACAAAAGTAGCAGCTCCACTGAGGCAGCAGGGCACTTTACAGCAGAAGTGACAAGATGGACTAACAGGCTCAGTGTATTCATCAAACAGCTGATAGGTTTATGCTCAACTCGCCAGTGCATGAGAGATGTGTTTGTAAGAACTGGTGCAATACGTTCATGTGTATCTAAGTCCAAACAGAACACTCCTCTGTGAAAACATGTTCAAACTGTTCTCATGCCACAGAGAATGAGAGGCTGAAAGCAACCAGTGCGAAAGTAGTCTTTTGAATGTTTCGCAGTTTATTTTTGACTTCCCTGTAGTTGGCAAAATTAAAATTTCTTCTTGAGCTACATTTAATACTGTCACAGTAAAATAAAGCCAGACTCAGGTCTAGTTAGGTGTTCTTGGACTGCTGCTGTGGGTTGGTCTAGGCAGGGAGAACAATGTTTTACACTGTGGTCGGTAAATGGTGCATTGATGTGTAACAACTTGATAGCTTGGGGGCAAATAACCTTAGGACTGGCTAGAAGAAAATAGCTCTAAAGCTAGAGTCATATCTAGTGTGGTGACACACTTTTGAAGTACAACCTATATTTTCACCCAATAAGGGTAGTAAATGAACGTAGGAAACCCGCAAATCTGTTCAGTGTGGAAATACAGCAACAGGACTGTGTATAGGATTAGAAGGGTGTGTCCTTTCTTTGTTCTATTATGCAAACCAGACAATACATTCAGTAATTTAATCTAATCAGACTTTCACAATCAGGTGCTGGCATAGGACTATAGCAAATATTTCCTGAATCCTTAGCCAGCTGCATTTACAGCAATTGGGAAAAAATATGACATGGTAACCCCTTCATTGCCTGTGTCCATCACATAAGAAGCAGCAGTCTTATGGACTCACTTTGATCTGATAGGCCATAGCTACTTACCATGGCAGAAGAGAAATTGCTGCATATATTTTCACTTCTGTCAAGGTTTCTCCACAGCCTCCCAGGAGCAGGTCTGATCCCACACTGCAGCCTGGTGAGATGCACCCTAGGTCACCATCAGAGCCCTCTGAATGTTCCTTTTTAAGGTTCACTGATAATGGATCTTCCTCTGGGAGCCATGAGGATGTTCATTAGGCATTTGCAGGTACCTGATCTGTCTTGTTGTCAGCTGCAAATCAGTCTTCCAAATCACAAGCAAATCAAGGCTTTTAACAAATGTATTCAAAAATTAACTGAAGATTCATGTGAATTTTCTACAACTGCTAGAAATATCATCCAATAATCTAATATCACAGCTTTGCAGAACAGGCTGTTAAAATGCCATGGCATAGGCAGAGACTAATTAATTAATAAATGAACAAAACCACTTGCAATGTAGAAAGTTCTACTCGTGTTAAAAATACTCTCAAAATGTAACTGTGAAATGTAACAGCATTGATTGGTTCACTTTTTAAGCGATTAAATACAGCATTCAGGAACACAAAGCAAATTCTTGTTTCAGTGAATGACAGACATTACAGTATCTGTGCAAGGAATGATGAGAAGAGCAAAATGGTCCCTGTGCCAGAGTCTTTAAACAGTAGAGGTCAAAAATGTTTATGACTGTTACATGAAAAAAATCCATTTCAAAAATTAAGTTCTAGATGCAGCTATGTATGCATGCCATCTTAAAATGGATTCTGTTTCCTAGGAGGGTCCTTACTACCCTCAAATCACTCAGAGATGTAAATTTACTACCATTCCCTAGTACTGCCTTTCTATTCCTGAGAGATTCCCAGTCCCAGCTGCTCCTTCAACACTTTGATGACTGAAGCCAGTTAAAAGGAATAAACAATATTCATGACCCTCTGCAAGTAAAAAGATCTCAGGTTTCTGACACGAAATCTAAAATTCTTGTAGGAAAGTGTGTGGGTGTGCAGCCTGGAGATTAAATGAAATAATTCTTGCCAGCTTCTGTTGAGCAAATTAAAGTAATAAATACATTTAATTAAATGAATATGTTCAAGGATATTAATTGCTTACAGAAACTGCATTGAAAAAAACCAGGTTAATTCCATTATTGGAAATACTTCTATATTTTCTTCTTACTCTCGGTGAAAAACTAGCAAAAATAAGGACCAAAAAAGGATTTAAGATGGTACTTCCAGTCCTTGACTGCTGGGAAAAATTCTCCATTAACTTCAAGAGCATTTAATCAGAGAGCAATTTATGACTTTTTTATCCTCAGCTGCAATTTTTCTTAATTTTCAGTTTCAACATGTCTCTTTCTGGGTGAACTTTCTTTTCACCAGTGTGCCCATGGTACTAAAGCTGTGGGAGCCCCTGCTGCTGAGATGCAGTCTGAACTGGTGACTGAGGACATTGTTTCACACTTGAGAACGCTCATTATATAACTGGCAGGGTAGAGCCACAAGGAATAAAACTGTTCACATATTGCAAGTGGTTTCTATTCTCTTAAATCTCCAGATGTGATGGTCTAATAGGATACCTGAATTTGGGGTACATTTAGCAAGTTGGAGGAGGATGAAAGGTGCACTGGAATAGGAATAATTTAGGTGTAGTATCCTGAAGCTGTCAGACAGTCAAAGCAAGAGTTCTTTGATTCAAAAATCAAGCAGCACTCCTTGCAGGACCATCATGTGTGAGCAGCAGCTCAAGCGAAAGAGGCTGCCTTCCAGATAAGAGGTTCTGATCCTCTCGTGGAATCCTGTGTTTTCTGCAAGGTCTGGCAGCTATTACTGCAATTTTCCCCATTGCTTTGTTTTCTCTTCATTTCTGTTAGGGTCTTTAGGTTTCACACGTGATCTTTCACTCTTTAATTCTTTTTCATCTTTTATTTTGAAAATACAACATGTTCCCTAATTATTTTATGAGGTTTACATTAATAATTTCAATTGCAAACTTCTCACGATATGTCTTGTTTTTTTTTTGTTCTGGCAGACAGTCAAGGATTGTGCTTCCCAGTCATTAAGACTGACTACCAAACCTGGTTCTAATCAGAAGGATCTAAAAGTACTTCTGAAGCTGGGGCTACACAGACATATTGACTCCTTGTTTTTATGAGAATGAATTAGGTTTCAGAATTTTGAGGGGTCTGTAGTGCACAGGCATGACTGGGGGAATGTGTATGAACCCAAATGTGGCCACTTATACCATACTGCTCACAACTGAGGTCCCAATCAAGATTGTCTTGGGCTGGTTTTGTTGTTTGAGGTTTTTTGGGGGGATGGGGTGGGCGCATTTCTATTTGGTTGACTGGTTTTTTTTTAGGTTTGGTGGTTTTGGGGTCTTTTTATAGAATTTTCTCTTTCAGGTTAACTCATTTAGTTTTGTCAAGGTATATTTCTCTTATTTTTCTCTAAGGCAGCTATGAGTGACTCATGTGGGCTGGATCAGGATGACCCTGTGGTTTGTAAGTATTTTCAGTGATCTGGCTGCACCTGTGACAGAGTTTTTTTGGTGGAAATCCAGCAGATAATTTCTGGCCAGATTTTAGTTTCAAAAGCAGAATGAAAGTAATGAGTCTTGCTGCTTTTACCCTGTTTCAGAGATGAAAGATTTTAACAAGCTGGATGAAGTCTATATTGCTATTTTGCTTAGCACAGCCAGAACTGTATGTGTTACTAACCAGGTAAGCACAATGATCCTTGTTGCTGTGTCACTTGCGTATCATTCTTATGGATATATACAGCCCTGGAAGAAATAATTAGATAAATATATATAAATATCCATCCCGGAAACAAAACTATGCAACTTGCTACTTAATTTAATAGACCGATATAATAAATAGTTTGCATCTGGGATAAAAGAGCTCTGGTTTACTTTACTTTTAATTGAATTAAAGAAATAATATCACTTATGCTTTTATTTCATCCTACAAACTTAAAAAAAAAAAACAAAGAATGAACAGAATATTGAATAAATTGAAACAACTGTTTGAAATGGAACTGAGATATAAGTGAGAAAAACTGGTAAGGTAACTGCTAAGGCAAGCAGCCTAAGGACATAGTGTATTGCAACCTTCCTTAGCAGGCTTATGTAGATACTGACAAGCAGAAATGGGATAAAGGGATCTGTTTGGAATCCCACTTGTTTATGACACGGAGCAAAAGAAATGGTGGTTACAGCCAGGCCTACTACATATAGAGAGTTCATTCTCTCTTTCAGTTTTGCAGTTGTCCCCTTCACTTCTCAAGAGTCCTACAGAAGTGCACAGAGCATACATTTTATCCATGGAAATTTATTGGAATGAAAAAAAGGTGATTCAAATTTCTGGATTTTCTCATGTGTGGGTGTATACAACTATAGTATTCTTTTGATGCTCAGTATGTATTTTCACTGTTCCCAATGCCAATTATACTGAGGAGGTGCCAGCACTATTAATGTTGATGTTACCAGTACTACTCAACACAGCATTGCAAACCCCAAATTATTTGCTTCTGTGCAGCATACCTTTCTTCCCTTTTCTTCATCAATTGCTGCTGGAGTAGCAGCTTGGAGGAGGGAATTGTGTTTGTCCTCTCCTTGGTTATCCCACTCCTACACCTCCCTAAGAAAACCCTGGAGCAGGGTAGAGCAGAACTGCAGCACACGTGGGGCTATTGGGAGCCTCCAAATCCTGTTGTGGGACTGGGCAATAGAAAGGACTGTGACAAGGTGAGAGATCCCAAAAGCTTTAAACAGTAAAGGAGACAATTTGTACCACTTTTAATTCCTGGCTAATGGGCGCAGAATGGGAAGGGTGGATTGGAAGGGGAGAGGAAGAAATGTGTATGACCTATGTTCTCACACACACCAGCTGTGAAAAAATAGTTAAAGTATCATTACACTTTTCTGTTATCAGTATTATGAGAAATAGGTGAGTTTTTACCTATAAAGACATTTTAGTTACAGACTATGCTTGGATTTGAAGCACACAGTGTACAAATATTCTGTATCCTTCTGCACATGAGAAATATCAGATATCCTTACTCGTTGCTGTCCAGCTTGGTGACATCAAAATTTTGTGACTTTGTTTTGAGCAGACTGAAATGATGACCAAGTTGTGAATAGCAGCTTCCCAGCCACTGCTGGTCTCTCTGGGCTCAGTTCAATCAGTTTGATTGACTTTAGACTAGAAAATCACTCTGATACAAATCTATGTGGATTTGACACGCATGTAAGAATATGATACAGACACCAGTACGTAATGGTAGCTTTAGACACACTGACTATTTTAGATACAGCTTCAGAGACCTGAGTTCTCCTTCCACAGGAAGTTACAAACCTACAGAAGACTAGTCCAATCTAACTTGAATGCCTTTCATTCTTAAAAGCAACTGCCAAGGAACTCCCGAAAGGGACTTTAGTTCCACAAGACTTATGGAACTGGGCTCTTTCTTCATACAGTGAATTGGCCACATATTCTTGCAAGTGTGTGACTGCACCCCTCAGGATCTGACCTATAGACTATAAATGTCACTTCCAAACTTTATTGCAGCAGGGAAGAGAAATGACTTCAATATTTTAAAAAGACTTCTTAGTGAATTCCATCTGCTGCTATCAAATCATGATAAAAACGGCCAGAACAGCCAAAGTGGTCTGCTTCCACGCACCCAGAGAATTCAGATCATACATATTCATATAACCCTCGTGCCAATTATTAGTAAATCCTACCTATCTCTCTCATTTCCCCAAGAAAGCATTACTCCCACTTCAGCAGATGGTGTGCCAAGTGGAACGGGTTAGATGACAAAGTGGTAAATCCTAAACCACTATGGTGCTGTCCTTACCTGTCTCTGAAGGGACTTGTATACCATCTGAATTCTGGCCAGCTGGTGGTTCTTGCATAGCTTTGAAACAGCTTAATCTGTCAATAATATCATTCTTGCTTCTTTCTCTGCTCCAGTGCCACACCAGAGAGCTACTCCACAGCTCAGCTGCGAGCCCTGCTTTCACAGTGCCATGTGGTGCCCATTCAATTTCAATGGAAAGTTTCTATGTTTGCTGGGTGCAAGCACTAGTTTACAGCTAGAAGTTTCTTTTTCTCTCATTTTTTTAAAAAGCCATGTAAATTGGCCAAATCATGAGGACTTGCTAGTTCCAGGGTCAAGTCAGTGGCTCCAAAGACGACAAACTCCAAATTAAAAGAGGTTTGAAGCAACAAAGATAAGTGACTCTAAAATAATTAAGACATCAATGATTTTTAATTTTTGAATGCCAAGAAAAAGATCTTAATTGGTAAAACCAGAAAAAAACCACCAAATCCCAAAACCTCGCTTCTTTCACAAGAAATTGTGTTTTGAAATATTTATCTTTTTCTGCACTCCTCACTAATGTGCAATCTATAAAACCATACTGGTGATTAGAGAGGAATTATATAGATATTTGATACTCATTTTCCCATTTGAGTCTTGTGGTTGGGTTTTTATGTTAACAGTAAAACATAACTTAGTGTCCTTCAGTTACATCAGTTGAGGCTTTCACCTAATTTTAGTATTAAGAGCTTCCAAAACTAAAATTGCTGGGAGAAATAAAGCTCTATTTTCATTCCTCCCCTGAACTCTTTCTGCATTTTTCTCCCTCCTCTGTACATCCTACTCACTGAGAGACTAGAACTAATAAAAGACCTTTCTTTTTAAGTTGACTATATAAATGTAAATGTTAATTTATGAAAAACAGTGCTAAATGCATTACAGTATATCAGCACTTCAGAAGCTTCTGGGCTATTATTTATATAGCATCCTTGCACTCCTAAAGGTAAATGTAAAGGTAAATGTTTCAATATTTTTTTAAAATTCAGGATTTCGCTGATGAAATTTGACCAAACGTGTCTGGTCTGATGTGTTTTGGGATGAAATTCTAATCTGAACCTGAAGTTTTCGCACAGAAAATCAAATGAGGGCACTGGCATCAGGCACAACAGTTCTGTTGGTTTGCCATCAGCACCCCCTCGCGGCGAAATTTATTATTTCCTTATCAGAAGATACCTTGTATTTGATAGATTTGCTCACACGGATTAGAAGATCAAAATTCTGGTAATGTTTTGCAAAATCTACAATCTGTGGAAAAAATATTTACAGGTCCTGTCTGCTAAATTTTAAAAATTAATTTTGGCGTGAAAAAGACGGGAGGAGGGACAACTCCCCCATTTCTTGAATCAAGAATGCTTGCAGCAAAATTAAAATATAAAGAAGGGAAGTTTTAAACAGTTTTTCATCCTCTGACATGAAGCCCTTATTATTACTTTTTTCTTTCTGGCATTGAAGCTGGGAGTTACATAAAAAAAGGTCTTAAACTGAAAATCTGTGTTGAGCATGATCTTTTTAAAAAGTATGTTGAGATTATGCTGCTGTCCATTTATGTTTTACTTCATTCAAATTTTAGAATAATTAAACATTATGTCGAACAGAATTGATCATTAAATCTTGTTAGACAACACATGAAAGCACTTAAAAAGCAGACTTGCTCAATATAAAAGGCCGAATTCCACCATTTTTCACTGATATTCAGGCTTCTCTGCTGAACTTAGTTACTTTTGATTAGAATAGATTTATATATTGAAAGCAAGCAGACAGTACATGCTTAAAGCTGAAATGTCATTCAGGCAGTCCAAAATCACAACCATTTAGTGAGAATCTCTGTTTTTTGTTCTGATAAAGTGAAGATGTCAAAAGCAAGAAAATTCTATTAATTAAGGGAAATGAAAATGAGGTTACAGCACTTAAGTTTCTATTGCGACAGCGTATGTCATGTTACAGTTTGGAACGATGTATACAACCTACCATTTCATTTTTTCTCTCCACTAAAAGACCTGTGGTTGTGTGTAGTGGCTTTGGTGGCCACCAGAGTACCTGTGTTCCCTGACACATCCAATTTTTGCATATGTGATGGTTTCATAGACTTCCCACAAAGAATTAGGGGCATATATGGTAAAAACTTTTCATTTCAGTGTCCTGTGAAGTCTCATATCTGACATATGGTAATTCTCAAAAGAGCAGTCAAATGTCAGCAAGGGTGTACTCTGTAATCTCATTATAGTCTCAAAGTTCTGTATTTCTCACCTCATTCCATGTGTTTTCCCCTTCTCTACTTACTATAAGAAAACTATTTTCAACATTGCCAAAGTAGTGGGCAGAGCTGAAATGGTGTATATAAGAGGTTCCAGACTAGTGTAGAAGAGACTGAATTTGCAAATGCCATGTTTCTGGTTCTGTGTTTAGGATTCTGAACAGCTCCTGTTTCTTTCCTCTTTGCTGACATCTCCTTCGGGAATGAAATCTTCAAATTTTGTCAGCTTCAGTACAGTGTGGCACACCTAAACAATTCCTGAGAATTTGGAGTTGAGAAAACGCCAACCCTTTCTACTAACATCTATTTCTGGGTTGAGATGGATTGGCAACCTTATTTAGTGCTATTGTAATTTTAAAAATATCTTTTAAAGATGTTTTCCTTTCCCTTTTTACTAGTGGTAGATCAAAATCTACCAGCCCTAAAGTAGTCAAGGAGGCACTTCAGAGCATATATAACCAGTGTGAAAATGGGGGCAGATGTCACTAAAGAGTTAATGAAGGAATGACACAGTGAGGAGGAATTTGTATTGCAACTTTTAACACATCTGTCTCATCTGTTGGTTGATTAATACTGTGCAATCTACCTTTAAGACACTAAAAGACTGGCTATATCTCACATTTCTTCTACTTTGGGCAGCACTAGGCAGACTCAGTTTGTCATGTTCAGCATTCACTCTCCTTTTACTCACCCAGCACTCTTAATCATTTTATTAGGAATGTTAGATGCTACGTCCCTAACCTCTCTTAGTTTAGTCTGGTGTTGTGGTCCATGAATCAGTCTATCTCCTTTTTGTGTGTGTGATGATATAATTTCCTTACCATGTCTTCCTCTCTTTCAAAAGTTTAATAGTGCTCATTTGATGAAGAAGTATTTCACTTGTTTTCAGTAAGTTTACTACTAGTGTTTCAACAAGCACTTCTTACCTCTCTAATGACAGATTTTGTGAGTAAGAGTTTTTCATTCAGATCTTCTATTGCATTCATGATTCCTTAAGACCTCTTTAGCCCCCTACTGAAGACTCCCATGTTGTGACAGACTTCCACATCTCTTCTCATAAGGCAGCTCTCTGGCCCATTGACTGTCTAGCTGCCCGTCTCTGTACCTTCTCTAGCTCCATCTCCTTCCTCAGATGCAGAAACCAGAACTAGGCAAAGCAGTCCCAATCTGGACATTGCCAAAATTTCTTAAAATGACACAGTGATGTCCTGCTCTGAGCACCTTTCTGTTGATGCCCAATATTTTATTGGCTTTTTTAGGTTATTGCTGCATAATGATTTTAGAGAACTGCAAGCTATAAATAAAACCCTCCTAAACTACAACTGAGTTTTTATGAATGTAGCATGGTGTATGCAAGATTTAGGGTAGTTTTTTCCTTATTGAACCTTTTTATGGTTACTCATCTGCCACCTTTTTACCCACTGAGAAAGTTTGTCAAGAATTTTTGGCATTCTGGGCCAATGACTTGGCTTTGGGCCACCTCAAAGAGTGGAACTGGCTTCAGGCTTGCAGGATTCACAGTACAGTGGTTTCTTCAGCTCATTGATAAAGAAGCCGAATGAAGCTGCAACCAGGATAATTCCCTGGGGAACTTGACAGCTGACTCCTCTTGATCCTGAAAAGTGTTCATTATGCCTTGTCTTTTGATTCATATTAAGCAGTGAAATATTTTTTCTCCTCCAGTTCTGTGGCAACTGTTTTATTTAATAATAGAAGTATTTTTAAAAATCCCTTAGAAGAAGTTTTCTTGATTTCTTTCATCCATGTGTCTACTTAATACACTCAGAGAATTCCAAAGGCGAAGAAGCCAGTGTTTCCCTGCAATAAGTCCATGCTGGCCACACAGTTGCACTTGGAGCACTGACTGGCTCCATTGCAGTGATTTCACCTTGTGTGGGTGCCAGGTGCCCTCTAAGCTGCCCTATCACTCCCCTTCCCAGTGGGACAGGGGAGAAAATATGATTAAAAACAATCAGAGCATTGAGATAAGGCAATTTATTTAAGTGAAAGAAAGAAGCAAGCAAAAGTTTGTGCACGCATAAGCAAAGGGAAAAGTTAATCTCTACTTCCCGCCAGCGAGCAACATTTGGACACTTGCTGGGAAGCAGGCCTCAGCACGTTTAGTGGTTGTTCTGGAAGGCAAACATTGAGGAATAACAAATGCATCCCCATTCCTCCTCCCTCCCTTAGCTGTTATATCTGAGCTGACATCACATGGCATGGGATGTCACTTTGGTGAAGTGACACGAGTGCTGGGTCAATTTCCAGCTAGCCCCGTCCCAGAGAGCTCTGAGAGTGGCTGTCCCTTGCCTGGACTGGCCCAGGGGTGCTACAGCAGGGCTGCTACAAAGCCGCAGCAGTGACGCTGCTCCCCAAAGCACTAGCTGTACCTGCGCCGAGCATCGGGATGAACAACAGAGAGGGGTCTTCCCTACTGTTTCCCAAGGTTTACTTCCAGGAGAACGGTCAGGGATGAAAGATGAGAGCAATACCAACTTACATACAGGGGAGGGAACATGGGGAAACTTTGTCAAGTTTCAAGAAACCTAGGGAGGAGCATAAGGCAGGGAATACAATGTTCAAGCCAATAGGGAATAACAGGGGAGGAGAAAATGAACCAATTGGGTCTTGGGGGATAAAAGATTGACATGGAGGGTTCTGGAAGTAAAGGCGGGGTTACAGTGACAGACAGAGGAGGAGGGCAGGGTTACAGTGATGGACATGTAACCCCGGAATAAAGAGAATAAAGGGCGGGTCTGTGGGGAGATAGACAAACGAGGTGGGAGGATGCAACTTAGGGACAAATCATTTGCATAAGGGTAATGGAACCAAGCATTATAAACTTAAACAAAAGAACACACCACCACAGTTAATTTGGTTCAGCTGGCCTGGCTGTGTGCCCTCCCAGGATCTTGCCCACTCCCAGCCCTTTGATGGGACGATGGAATATTGGAGGGATGGTGCTGCTCAGCAGTAGCCAAAGCACTGGAGTGTTATTAATACTCTGCCAAGCTACCAATGCAAAGCACAGCACTGGGAGGGCTGCTAAGGGAAAAAATTACCTCAGTCAGTCCCAATACACCTCTGTTCTCTTCTTTTCTCACAGTTTTTTTTTGTTTGAAATGGGTGCACTGACATGTTGAATTCACATTGGTCTTCAGTGTTTCTGATGACCTACCCATTGACACACCTCAGCTAGCTTGATGTGTTTATCCTAATGTTTCCACCCTTTGCTGTTTTCAATTGTTTTATTCATTCCCACACAGTTTTGTGGTTGCCATTCAGGAATAGTCATAGATATGGTCTGTAGGCCACTTTCCCCCTTCATCCCACTCTAATGCTACCTGCATAGCTCTGGCTTCTGCAAAATGGCTGGCCACTTCTCTTCCACTCAGTTTGGCTATGCAGTGACTGAGGGGCCTCTGCAGTGTTGCTTTCCACAGCCTCTGTCCCCTTTGGAGTCTGCAGGAACTGTCAGTGCAGTGAGTGCACTTTTGGTTATTTTGTGAATCTGTCATGGGATGGTGTTCTGGTGGCTGTGTTTTGTCTGGGGATTTGTTTCATAGTTTGTCTTCCTCTAGACAATGGCTAGTTTATTCTACCATTGCTGAGTGTACTTTTCTTTCCAGAAGAATTCACTGGGCCACCAGTGTAGTGCCGTTTCTCTGTGTAGGTGTGGTGGTGCAATGACTGCTTTCACCCTTCCCTGGATACCTGGAGTGGCATTGGCATCAGGGAGCCAACAAAACCATTTGAAATGTCCCTGGTATTTCAGGTGCTGCCTGAACTCCTCTCTAGGTAGGAAGTATCAATTTCTCTTGGAAAATGGGATCAGATGTGCTGGGGCAATGCACCCAAACTTTGTGATCAATAAGGGAACTGCTGTCCCAGAGAGACAGAGAAATCCCAATTTCCCACTGCTAGTTTACTGTTTACCAGCTTGAGGAATTATGTACCAATCTTCACTTACTATAGCTGTAATAGTCCATAGAGTACTCTACTCCCCTATTATCTTCCAAAAAATGAAGGAGAAATATCAATTTGTTCAGGAATAGAGAGCCCTTGACAGTGTGACTTTGACAGGTGCTGCTAGAGAAGAGTGGGCCAAGTTGGGAAAAGCAGCACATGAAAACACTAAGACAGAAGGGCATCCCAAAATATGTCAGTTATCATTCTTGATTACTTTTGATTGACAGTGAGAAAAAGAAGCTCATAGCTCTGAGCAAGAAAACACTAAAGTGATGTCTGCCATATTTCAGATGGCAAGCTATTGTAATTTTCTGAGGTGTGGGAGGAGGAAATTCAAATGTTGCTTTCTGTATCTAACACCAATTTCACTTTTGAATTGAAATTACCTATAAGATTCTAAATTTTGTCTAGCTATGTAGAAGCATCTGATACTCAGGCAAAAAAAGAATTTAAAAAGCTATAAAACAGGGCAGAAGAGAGAAAATGCAAGCCTAAAGTTAAAATATTAAAAAAAAAACCCAAAAAACCAAAAAAACCTACTACAAAGAAGGAAGTTGTTTCTGGATTCCTTTTCCAAAACACCTGAAATCAGGAAAATGAAAATTGCTGCAAATTTATCTAATGTTTGACTCTTTGCCATAGCTAGGTGACAGCTAGGCTTCTCAGCTGATCATTCTCAGGCAACTGTGAAAAAGGAAACGAGATCTGCATTACTCCCCATCACAGCTACCTTCATTTTCCCACACTGTACTGCTCAGCTGGACTACTTCATGCACTGCTCTGTAAAGAATAATTGTGGACATCCTAGAACAGAACTGGATTTTTAATTAGGATTTCATTTCAATGTGACTATGGAGAGCTACTGTCACCAAATTGTCATGTGTGAAAACACATCTCTCCATCTGGCTGCCAATCAGGAAATAAAGTAAAACAAACACTGGTTTAGATTAATTTGCTTTGAACTGGATTTAAAATTGCTTTATCTTGCTGAAAAAACCCTTGTATTTATTTAATGCAAAATATTCCATGCTAATCTAAGAATTCTATTGTGCTTTTTTTATGTCTGAGGAATTGACTTCAGCATGATCTCAGATATGATGCAGAGAGGTAAAAATACAGAACATTAAAACCCTTGCTTACATGGTTGGCAAATGGCAGAGAAGGTTTTAAAGCTTCTCTCTGAAAAAAGCTCCAAAGAAGCACTAATATATCTCCTTTTCTCTTATTTTACTTATATATTCTTGTCCTTGGAAGTTCTCAAATTAATTCCAAAATGTTTGCTATATTAGACCATCAAATTTGTTTGCTTTCTAAGTTATTAGAAATTATGCCAGTCCTACATTAGGACTAATAGGTTTCCTTTTCATTGCAACTGAAACTGGTGGCTTTCTAAAAATATCTGATTTTAAGCCAGTTCTAGGTCTATACGTTGATGTCAAACATGCTAATATATTTCTTCACCGGTTCTCAATTAAGGAAATCTTTCTCCTAACAAAGAAATGCTGGCATAATGCAGTCAGTTTTATGTCTTCTAATTAAGTGGACCTCTCAAGGGTCTAATTTCCTGCAAAATTAAAAACCACATTTGTGTGAATACAGTGGAAGAAGGTGAACAGCAGGAACAGAAAACATTTTATTCCAGAGTACTTCATAACATGGACATTTCTGCATTTCCCTGTAATGTAGTTTAAGACTCTCTAGCGAAGATGAGATTCAGCTGGGGCTCCCTTGTGTAGGGAATGATTAAGTGCTGCATCTTTCAGCCAGAAGATTATTTCTTCCAGCCTTAAATGAAACCCTCAAAAATGTCCTCAGATTAAACTGTTTTTTGAATTTCCAAATGACTCTAAAATAACCACAGCTTCATTTTTCAACAAGTGTTGTTTCTTCCCTTGAACCCAGTTAAAACATGTGTTGAAGTCCTGGCTTCAGGCATGAAGAGCTTTTGAAAAACCCCTCATTTGGGTGATGCCAGCACAAACTTGCTCTCTGTACCAGGATTATTTGCCTTGCTCCAGAAAAACCATGTTAGTTGCACTTACTCACGAAAACTGTAGGACTTGCAACTTAGAGATGCAAATCACTACATTCTGTGATTTCTAAAGTGAATAGTGTGATTTCTGTGATGTCTAATAGTGAATTCTAAAGACTCAACATTCTCATCTTTTCTTGTAATACAAAGTAGTTTCAAAGGCCCTTAGTCTATCACAAGGGAGCCAGGGGATCATGGTCAATGGAGGCTGTGGAGGAGCCACATGGTTCCCTGATATTGCAAGGGAACCATCAGGCATTTTTATTCTACGCAAATGCTCAATTTGTTTAAGTTCTCAAGTCAAACTTTCATAAAACTTTCCAAACTTGTTCTTATCATAAAGTAAAAAAGCAATCAAGAGTGGTGTTTGTAGCAGTATTTAATCAGAAGAGTGCTACTGGTGATGTGATGGAGAGAGGCATGTACAAAGTGTCTTTTAGCAAGTGATGATTGCAGTTTGTTAAAATCCTTGTCGAATTTTAAAATAATGCCATTACTGCAGGCAAATTCAAATTAAGAACTTTACTTGGAAATACAGGAAATTGAGCTGTAAACCGATGCGTTTTAGTTCTGTCATGAAAGTGCTCCAACCTCAAATTTTGAATTTAAATCAATATAACCTTAACCTGCAGAAAGAGAAAACTGTAAGGAACAAGCACTGTGCTAACTTTGAAAGTAGGACAGGAACTAAATGTAGAATTCAGCATGATATGATGCTTCTTAAAGGTAAAATTGTGGTCATGCTGAGATGTATGATTGACAGTGGAAAATATCTTTCGACTACTCAAAGATCAATTTTAATTGGAATTTAGGTCAGATGTAGGAAAGTAACTTTTAGTAACCAAAAATTTATGCCTGAAACTAACTCAAAATAACGATCAAAATCACAGGATTCTAAGGCCTAAGGTGACCCTAAAAAGTCTTACGATCCATTTTACTACTTTTAGGCAGGATTAACTATAGCTAACCTACTTTTGATATGTCTAACCTGTTCTTGGACCTTCCCTAAGTTTGCCATCACTAACTACTTTCCAGACATTATTCTTAACTTTTGAAAGCTATGACATTCTTTTCTTCCCTTACTTGAAACTGGAATGTACTTGTTCTGTCCTTTCCAGATAGAGAGAATAATTCTTCCCATTTCTTTGCAGTTACGTTATTAAGAATTCAAGAACCAGTTTGCTTCTCTTTCCTTCAGCAAATCTGAACAATTTCAATATATTATCTTTGTTTTCTTATAAGAAATGCTTTCCAGGCCATACTGTTAGACTTTTTATAGAAGTATACTGTAAACTGAAACCAATCTCAGGAGAGGTTTGTTGATTTATGAATAAACCAGAAACTTCACTACCTGTGTATTATATATTTAGATAGATGGATAGATAGATGGATAGATAGATAGATAGATAGATAGATAGATAGATAGATGGACGGATAGATTTGGTTTTGTTGTTTTGGCTAACAGATTGGTATTGGCTATATTTAGGTATAATGCTTGAGAAAATCGCCCATTATTCTGGGTTCTTGTTTTCCTAGGCATGGCCTCTGCTGTACCTTGCTACAGCTCCCATCTGGTTTGTGCTACATTTGAGCCAGGCAACCTACAGCAACTGGGAGTGCTGAGAGAGTCTTTCAGCTGAAGTGAAACAGGTTTTGTGCCTAATTCCTTGTTCTTACAGGACTCTCAACCAGGGTTTTCAGACAAGCCCACTGTCCCCAGCCCCTTGTCTTTCATGAGCACTCTGAAAATCAAGACACAGAGTGAGTGAAACATGAATTGTTAGACACAGGTCCCTAGAATGGCCTTTCAGAAGCTGCAGAGTTGCAGAGCAAAATTTCCACAGAAAAGTCCTCCAAAACCTCAAACCTATGACTACCAGTCATTGTTAGAGCAAAACTAAGGAGAGCTTTGATTTTTCTCTTTTCCAGTTAGTGACAATATCTTCCTTATGAAACGGAGGTATTCAGGGGTGACTTCATAACTTTTAAATGGATTAGCTGTATCAAAGCTTCTGAATTTCTGATCACCCCATTTATTGCTTACCTGCTCCCCTCCCACCTGAGTCCTGGCTTTAGACTAGCTGGCCTAAAGGGGAGGGCCCTTTTGTACTAGTGTGGGCAAATATGCATTGAAACAAGAAAGACATATCAAAGAGGTAAATTTTGGACAATAGAGAGAATTTAACAGGCTCCAAGTATGCCCTTAGGAAAAGAATTTGGTTTCTAGAATAAGGACTACATCATTACTGGTCTTCCTCTTTTTTTTTCTTATATTTTTCAAAGAATTCTGGAGTCTTTGAAAGAATAACCTTATTGTAATTCCTGTGAGAAGGGCACTTTATAAATCTGTGCAAAGCAGCAAAACATTGTCCTTGCTCAAATCTCTTGCAACAACTTAAGGATGTATTGATGACTAAAGAAAAATGCCAGCAGTTCAAACTCCTGTCTGCTGTGATTTGTGCCTGTCGGGTTGGCCAAGTCTGTCTCACTGTTCCCTAATCTGTCCATATTGATCTGCTGTGGCTTATATGTAGATGTTAGTCCCTGTGGGACAGAAATTAAGTTTTTATACTATTTTTTTGCTTAGGATGTCCAGTGAAGAAGATTACTAGGTTCTACAATAATATGAATTATAGAAATCCTGTTCTGTTTTCTGTAGTTCTGCTATGTACCCAATGTCCTGACAAATTGATCCCATCAGAAATGCTTTCAGGATAAGAGATTCATTCAGTTGTATTGCATCTGATCTTCCACAGGTATCTTGTCTGCATTTAGTTTCAATTTGTTTCAATTAAACAAGGCAGTTTATTACCAAGGTCCTGAGCAGCTCAGTTTAATGCTGAGTTTAGGACTGTTTCAGCTGAAGGAGGGACCAGGAAACCTCAAGAGGACCTTTCCACTCCAAATATTTAATGTTCTACATTTGTCTTTTTGCTTTTAAAATAAATTTTTGGTTTTTTTCCAATAAGCTTTAGTTAGTGAGTTGCTTTATTTCCGTTTTCTGGGCAGAGACGCTGTGCTGGTGGTTGGATGGGTTGCTTCACTATTTTGTTTCTTTTCTGCTCAAGGGAGTGTCACAGTGGTTTAATCTTCTGGTTTCAAGGATATAACTCTCCCTAATGCCAGATCCTCAGATTCTTTCATGGCTGATTCAGATGTGCACTCTTTTTAGAAAAATAAACCGCAGTTTCTGTGTATGAATTTTTCAGATGCCACATTAAAATGCCAATGCCTTAGCTGTTGGGATACTACACCCTTTTTTCACTCCATCCTGCTGCATGGCTTTTTTATGCAGAAAGTTAAGTCATACATAAGTCTTAGCACTAGTACAGCAATATATGCTTCTCAAAACATGTAGGGAAAAAACCTCCTCTCTTGAAAGAATAAATTTGGCAGTGTCTTTTAGTAAGTGGGATAAGAAAAAAGCTAGCATATTATTGGAAGCTTTAGAAGAAAGGTAAGAAGCAACACTGACTGACCTTAAAAAAATCAATTTTTTAACAATCATTTATCAGATAAAATGTCAGAAAAGATTAAAATAAAGAACTTTGATTCTTCTGCATAGGATTTTTAGACTCTTAAAGTCCAAGCTTATTCTGCCTGTCAGGAGTACAACTAATGAAGGGCTTTCTGAGGACTTTTGCTGTGATCCTTTGGTTTATAAAAGAAGAGTGAAAAAGGAATATCTGCTTGCTCCAATAGCAATCTTCAGCTATTCCTACAATGACTTGGCTCAAGCTGCTTTGCAGCTGCTGCTCAAATTTGACTTGGCATGACTATTAATGATTTGACCTTCATCCCAAGTTTACTTTGTGCTTGCAAGAGCAGTGGGTAGTGATGAGGAATATGATTTTGTTCCTAGTGGCAATTAGGTTGCTTGGTAGCTGTAGTGCTACTTACAAGGGGGAAGTCTTGTCTAACCATCGGTAAACTTTGCTCACAACGTTTACAACATTTATGGACTGTCATTCTTGCTCCCTCTGTGATCCTCCTTTTGCTCTCAGCAAGAGGTTTAAGTGCTCCAAACTACCACTGGATCAAAAAATGTCCATAATTTGTACAGGTAAATAGCAAATCTAACATGCTCCTTGTGAAAATTAAGGAGAGTTTTTTGCAGGTAAAAAAGTCTATCTATACTGCAGGATGTAGAATAGTGGCCTAGTCACCTCATGGAAGCATAATTATCCTTTAAAAGGATGTGTGTATTCTGATTCCCTTAGGACTAGCTGCTGAGAAAGAAGAAATGAAAAATAAAGCAAAACAGAATAAACAGACTGGTGTTTTAGAATTGCTTGGCAATTTCTAATTCTCAAAACAGTAAAAAGATCTCTCAAAGTGAGAAAATGTCACCCTGTGTTTCTGCACACCAGAAGGAAAGACATAGGAAGAGGCAGAGCATCTCAGCTGAGTTACTATAAAGATTCTATGGCTGACATTTTGATTGCTTTGTATAATATAATGTAAAAGAAAATATTCCTAGTGCCTGTTACTTACAGCTGATCAGCTTGCCCTGGTAGCAGCTGGACAAATGCAATCAGTTACTGTGGGGAACATTTATGTCTATTGAGCTTCAGTCCAGCTGGACACCCTCTTTCAGCCTGTCTCATCAATGTGTGGCATTCCTGCATGAAGATGTTTTGAGGTCTCAGTTCCTTCAAGGTGCAGAAATTAGTGGTTAAAGATTTAATTCTTCTCTTTGCTTTAAAATATGTGTATGCACACACACTTCTTTTTTCTATTTATGGCCATATCTGTATTGATATAACTATACCAACATCCGTGTATATGTGGGTATATATATCCATATATATATATATATATATTTGTGTACGTATGTGTGCATGTATGTACCTAGGTACATTTGTGTGTATTTGTACCCTTACCATGCAGACACACGTGTACAGATAAAGGCTTTAGAGGTTAATAATCTTTGGCCGTTTTTTATCCTATTGTAGAGATCTAACTTGTTTTGAAAAGTCTTCCATAATATTGTTCTGCTTTGAAAGTAACAGTATGTGACCACATTTCAGAGCTTAAGGAAAATAGACTCTGAAATACAAAGTCAGGAGAGGTGGATGGAATTTTGATCTGTTCTGTGAGAACATACAGATGTTTCAGTTGAGAAAATTAATTTGGTTTTCCTGTGCTGATGCCTGTCTTTCAAACAAGAGGGTTTTAATGATTTCTTTTTGCTTTATGTAAGCCTGATCCATGGTTAAAATTTACAGTTCCTCTGCTGTATCTAATATATATCTCAGTCCTTTGCTGGATTTAGAGCACTGTGTGAAAGTACTCAGGATAACTTTCATTGACCTCCGATATTCTGCCCTAGAGTTTCTTATTCAGCCTTTCTAGAAGCTGTTTTCAAACCACTTCCTTGTTTTGAAGGTGTCTGTGATTATTCTTTAATTTTGAATATCTCTCTCCTGTGTTCAAATTAAACCCTTTAATTTGATCTCCCTTTTATAGAGATTTACTGTTTACATTTCCATGTTGTCTGAGTGGCAGAGTGGAAAAGGCACGACTACTACAGTTTATATAACTGAAGATAATATCCTGTGGGCACTGGGGAACATCTAATGCAGATAGTGCAGTATATAACTGGAGATAAACTAGTGTAACTTTTTTTTTTTAGTGTAGAAGGAAAGGCTTAGTTCAGATGAATTTCATTTCCTTAACTTAGATTTTTCAATCTAAGGAGAGGTCACAAATCTGAGAACAAATGTGATACATGAGGGAGAATGTCTGTTTCTCGTCTTAACATCTTTGGAATTATCTAACTTGGAATTACCTAACTTTGGAATTATCTAACTCTACATCTACTGTATGAGACACGAGGCTTGTGTGTTGTGATGATTTCCAGTAGGTCCCTGTCAGGCAGTGGGGGAGTTCATTCCCAGTACAGTCCTGTCCTGACTGGGGCCTCCAAGGAGCCCCCTGCAGCTGATGCTGCAGCTCTGGGATTGCAGTGCAAGAAACTGGGCTGGCCATCTCCTTAGAAAGGGATTCTTGGATCATGCCTGTTTCCTTTCCTGCTTACATGCCCCCCCACTGTACTCTGTGGAGGCCTTTGCCTCTCCTGAGCCTGGCTCCCAGCTCCTGGCCCCTGAGCCTGGCTCCCAGAGCCATGCCAGCCCTGCTGGTGGTACTGCTCCTCCATGGAGGGGCACATCTGCCAGCAGCTCCTCCTCAGCCACAGAAGCTACCATCAGGCTTGAGGTTTTGCAGAGAACGTTTTATTTAATGTCCCAACGGAAGTGCATGGTGAGAGAGAAAGTCGGGAAATGCTCTGAGGAATGAGGTACAGATGCTTGGACAACGAAAGATGTGGTGGAGGCCACGCTGGGGCAGGAACTTGAAATGTGCCAGATATTCTTGGCAGTACCATCTTGGAAGATTTTTCATCTTAACAAAAAATTATCTGCATTATTGAGAAATGATTTCTAATAATCTATTAGCCAATTTGTATGTTTGAGAGAAAATGTGGGCCCGTCCTCACACCAAAAATCCCCATGTCCTGACACCAAAACATATCCCCCTCTTCCCCCTCTCCAAAAGGAAAAGCCTACAGATTTGAGCAACATATATGCAAAGAGGAAAAGGAGAACACTCCACCATCTGTGGCGTACTTTTCTGACAAGCACATTTTTTGGTGTTTGCTGTTTCCAAAACTTTTCCTGATATTTTATTGTGTATTTGAATTACAAGGCCAAATGAAATGTAGGAGGAGTCATCTCAGAAGACTTTGTAGACCAACTCTGTCCTTCAATAGGAATGTATGTACCACACATCATGGTTAAGATCCAGAGCAAGATATTCTAGACCTGGAAAGATGTCCCTCTCCACCTCTGGTGAGTACCAAAATTCCTTCAATTTTCCTTTAACATTTGCACCTTTACCTGCTTGTCAACAGTTTTCAGGCGTGTTTTCTGCTGAAAGACTGCAAAAGGGTTGTGAGAAAAAAAAATTCCAAAGTAACAGCTGATATCTATCATAAATATAGCTACAATGTCATATCTGTATATCAAGTATTGCTGCATGCAGAGAATACATCTGCCTCAACACACTGAAAACTGATTCTGAGAGCATGGTAGCCAAAGTTGTGACTTATGTGCCTATCCTTAGTAATTGAACATATTTAAAATGCTCATTTCAAATACAGAACATTAGCAAGAGATTGGTCATGAATGTTTCTCATACAAAGATACAACATTAAAATAATTTAAACTGTGAAAACAAAGAAAAAAATATGCAACTTTTAAAGCAAATCTGCTGAAAAGCTTCATAATATGAAAAAAAAATTGTTCAAATTTTTTCCTTTTCACTTCTAAACAAATGATAGTCATATCTGGTTTTTTTTCCTGGTGAAAAGGAAGTTTGTCTGTTTAAACAAGTTAGGCATCATAGCAACTTGATCTGAACTTGTTGTTGCTTGTTAATGATTTGGTGAATTCCAGTATATGAGCTCTGTAGAGTTGTTCTAATGAATATCTATTATTCTATGGAATGGCAGAGAATTTACTTAAATTAATTGGGCAATTTTTGCTTGCTGCTACTAAATAAAATTTACTTTAATGAATAGAGATGTAGTTGTCTGCAGTGAGTAAACAATGTCTTCCTCTATTACAAAATGTTTTCCCCTCTTAAAAAGAATAAAATTTTGAAAATGGAAAATACCAAGAAAATAGGACTCTTTTTTTCTCATAAACACAAACTTCTAGGCTTTTAGAATGTAATTAGACTACACAGATCAGTTGACCCCTGATATTTTTCAGTGACAGTTTTTCTTGGGATCAGAATGTGAAAGATCTAATTTTAATGAGTTTGTATTTGTAGAAGTCTGCACACACACACAAAAATCTCCAACTGTCACAACAGCCAGTAATTGGCAGAGAAATGCTTTGATAAAAATGGGAAGACATCCCTGCTGGTTCAAGACAGGTGGACATCAACTTGAATCCAATTTACATCTTGAAATGTGCAATAGAAAGGATTTGCATTACATTGCCTAGATGAAAGGGAACTCTTAGTCTGAGAGCCTCATTTGCTTTCCCCTCTTCCTTTTCTTTTCTTGCCCAAACACTCAAACTCTCTGTAGAGAAGTTTTAATGAAGATAGCTTGTTCAGCTCCTGTTTGAGGCAGCTATTTACTCGACTAAGGCTCAAATCTGAACTCATGCTGGGCTAAAAAAGAAAGCCCAAACTGATAATTGGGCAAACCTGAAATTGGATAACCTGCTTTAACCTCTGCTTGAATCAAATGAGCCCATCTTCTATATCAAGTTATTTTTATTTGGTTGCCTGGTCAAGGTCCTTGCAACACTTAACTGGGATCTAGCAAGGGACCTGCAGTGGAATGTGCCTGCTCTGAAGGGTACAAAAAATGGTTCCTGATGGACAGCTTTGGACTATCTGAGTGATCCTAGCTGCATGTTTAGGTGTATGATCCATATTCAAATTGTTACTTCAGAGAAAAACTTTTACTCCATCCTAAAGCTTTTGGAGTAAGAGTCCAACACTGTATTAAGTGAGGGAAAAGTAGGTTTTTTCTTTTCCAAAATGGATGCTGAAGAAAGGCAGATAGGAAGTAGGTAGGCAGCCTGAATTTTTGTTCCCATGCAGTTCTTCTCTATTTGTTTGTGTCAGGACTGATGGAAAATAAAAGCTTGATTACAGAAGCTTGTAATATTCTGTGTGTATATCTTCAGGTACAAATTCCATTCTTGCAATCAGCAGTGTGAAGTCTGTAAAGACTACTCCAAATTTATATGTGCACCTCACACTGACATTACACTATTTGTTAAATATTTGATCCTGAGTTGGCACTTCTTTTTTAAAAATAACCTTTCCATTACAGTTAAGACTCTCTGTCTCCTTGAAAAGACAGAGCAATAGGTCACCAATGTAAATATGGTCCAGGGTTTTTAAATGTAACTCTCCTTCTTCCATGAGGCATGCAATTTTCTATTTTGTGGAGTTCCTTACAAGTATGTCTAATAATCTGTATTACTGCATGTTTTATTTGTTTCTGATTTTGGGTGACTTTTATCTAACTTGCATGTCAAATAGAGAATTGAAATGAATGGAGCTACTGAGTATTTTGGGGTGAAATACTCAGCCACTGAGGTATCTGAGTGGCATTGGCTCTGTTGGACAAGGGGGAAGAGTCTGGTGATTCTCACAGGAGACACCTCTCTCATATCTCCTCCTAGACCAAAATTTTGCCATGCAAACCCAGTGCACTGACCTTGTCCTTGAGCTCAGTTGCATTCCCATAAGCTCTTTCACTGTGTTTGCATAATTATTTGTGTAAACACAAGGGGGGAAACATTAAAGACTAAGAAAAGCAAAATCACATCGTGTTATTAATGCTTTATATTTTGTTAAGTCCTTAAAATTTACCTGTGAGTGTTAGACTAACAGGCTGTGCCTTTCTGTATTGGCTAGAAATGTAGACCACTAAGAAAAGAAACAAACTGAAATAATCTTCTGGTGCCTTTGTTGTGCCTCTGCATGGTAAAATGTCTATGTCTGCAGGACTCTCTGGTCTGGGATATAATCTCTGGTTTTTCTTGGAGTCTGAACTGAAAAAGGGAGGGAAAGAAAAGGCTTACTGCTGTCATTTCTGATGTTATAAGGTTACAGGCTACAACCTTGGGAGATTTTGCACTAAATTTGATTTTTATTGTTTCGCAAAATGGGACCTGTTTTCTGACAGTCAATAAAACTGCAGGTGATACTGCTCTTATAATAGATGTGAATGGACTATTACTGTTTGCTATAGCAGTTTAACTGCAGGGCAATCTTATAAAGTTTTTTTTAGAAAAAAACACACCACCTTTTTTTAGCCACAGGACTATTTCTTTATTTTCATCAAGTTTTCTGGTAATATTGGTGTATACCCACCTGAGCACATCTGAAATAAGCAGAAAGTTCTCTGCCTCTGCAGTTCAAAAGAAACTGAAAATTGAAAATCAGTATTGGTGGGCTAAAATGAAAGTGGTTTTAACACAGTATATGAATAGGTAATCTCAAGTTTTGAAATCATTTATCAAGGCAAATTTTTTGTGTGTATTATACAGTAGTGGCAATGTAGAAATCAACTTCATCTCTTGGTACTTTCTTTAAGTCATATTTTCTAGTTCCAGAAACCTGAAATACTGGTATGTGGTGTTTATACTTTGAATCACAGCACCACTGAGGTTGGAGGGGAGTTTAGGGCATGGTCTAGCCAAACGTTACTGCTAAAACCAGGATATCCTAGAGCTAATTACTAAGGGCTGTGTCTGGTTGTATTTTGAATATCTCCAAGCATGGAGACTCCACAGCCTCTCTGACCAACCTGTAGTCCAAAACAGTCATGGCAAAAAAGATTTCTCTTACATTTAAATGGAATTTCCTCTCTGAATTGGTGTCCATTGGTATTTTTTCTGTCACTGAGCATCAGCAAGAAGAGTTCAACTTCCTCTTCTTCTTCCCTTCCATAATGAGTATATATCTATCTATATCTATATCTATATCTATATCATCTATATCATCTATATCATCTATATCATCTATATCATCTATACATATATATCATCTATATCTATATATCCATATATATATATATATATATATATATATACACACACACACACAAGTAGATAAGACTGATGGAGGCTTCTCTTACTCATTACTGAGCTCTCTCCAGTATTTCCATGCCTCTTCTGTACTGAGGAACTCAATATTTGATCCAATGTTCCCAATGTGGGCTCATCAGTGCCTTCCCTGATCTGTGGGAAAGGCTTTTCCTAACAGACCTAATGTCATTTCCAGGCTCCTTTGCTGAGAGGAGGCATTGTTCACTCATGGTCAGCCTGTGGTCAGGAGGGACGCAGTAGTATTTCTCTGCAAAGCTTCTTTGCAGCTGATCAGGTCCCAACTATCGTGTGCATGAGACTATTCCTACCCAAGTTCAGGATTTGGTGTTTGTTGAACGTCATGAGTTTCCTGTCAACTCATATCTCCACCTTGTTGAGGTCCCTCTGAATGGCATGATGACCCTGGTGTATCAGCGGCTCCTCTTGCTTTAGTATCATCTGTATTGCTCCATCATTCAAGGCATTAATGAAGCAGGATTGGCCCAGCAGCAATCCTCCAAGCATGCAACTAGTAAGTGGCCCCCAGCTGGATTCTGTGTTTGTGATCCCAATCCATAGAGCTCAAAATCTCAGACAGTTTCCAGTCTCTCTTGGTGCCCACCATCTAATCTCTACCTCCTGTCAGACTTACTAGTTAGTCCTCATGCAGTTCTTTATGGTTGTTACTGAGGCTGCACTCTGCCCTATTGTTTAGGTCATTAATTGAACAGGATTGGAACCAGCACCAACCCCTGGGAGACACTGGTAGTTATTGCCCTCCAACTAGAGTTTGTGTCACAGGTCACCTGCCACCCCGTCTCTGGGCCTGTCCATTCAGTTGGTTTTCTATCTGTCACAGTCTGTCTGTCCAGTGAATATCTCATGGGTTTCTCTCTGAGAATCTTAGAGGTGACAGTGTCAAAAGCCTTTCTGAAGTCAAAATACTCCCTGTCCTCTGCTCTCTCCTCATTTGCTAAGCCAGTCATTTCACTGCAGAAGGGGATCAGCAGATTGGCCAAGCAACATTTTCCAATGGTGGTACCATAAAAACTACTCTTGATGATCTTCTTGTTCATGTGGCTTACAGAATTACTTGCTTCATCAGGTTCCAAGGCTCAGGGTTCTGTGGGTCTCTTTTCTCTTTTACTGCCCTTCTTGAAAATAAGAGTGTAATTTTTACTTCCTGTCCTCAGACACCTTTCTCAGTCACAATGATTGTTCAAAGATCACCAAGGGGTCTTGCAATGACAACTTTTCCATGTCCTCTGTCAGGATTCTGTGATCTGCAAGCAATATAAAACCAAAGTCTATCCTCTGAAGTCTTGTAAAATTTTCTGGTATGTGATTCTATAGAGTAATGAGAGTTTTATGAATTAGTATACCAGTGACAAAATAATTCACTCCACTTTCTTAGTTTAAGAGAGTTAAAGTACAGATGTACTTAATTGCCAGCATATTTATGAAGTTCTGTATCAACACAAATGATTTGCCTGGTTTAAGGATAGGCAAGAGTAAAGAAACTAGCTATTAATATTTACTTAATGGTCTGGATGTTCAAAGTATTTTATTAATTTTAATTAATGCCTTCCTATATCTAGTTACATTTTTTGTAAAGTTCTGATCATTAATATTTGCCCTGTAGATATCTCCTTTTTTTTTTTTTATTTTTCCCTCAAGTATTGATCTATAATTATTTTTGAAATGCAAGTTTATAAAATGGAATGTTTACTGGTAAGATGGGAATCATTAGAGAGGAGAAATGAGGAAAAAAATAAGAAAAGATGAACGACATGAAGTGTGTGAAAGAATCAGATTTTGGAGTTTGAGATCAGAAAGCTCAGTAAAGCATGTAAATACCAGTAAATGTCAGCTGGCATTGACTTGTATTTGTGAATCTCAAATGATGAGCTCATCATCACAAAAGTTTAACACCTCTCTGGTGGCTTGGTCTTCACCTGCAGCTTTCTGAAGTTTTACCTCTTTTATCCTTCCTTTATTTTTTCTTTTTTTTTTAGACTTTTTGTTCACCATATTGGGATATTATGATATCTTAACTCTGGATCTGAAACTGCAACTACAGCACTGCTTTGCCTGCAGGCTGCCCTGGTTTGTATCCCCCTGTAGCACATTTTGCCCTCTCTGATAATTATAGAGGAAAGGCCATAGTCCCCTCACCCTTCATGTCTCATTTCTTTATCAAACTCAGTAACTTCTTGTGGTGTTGATCTGGCAGTCACCTCTTGAAAATTCTCTTTATTCTTTTTGTGCTGCTATGTATTTGCCATGTTTTAATAGAACAGGCCCTCTGGCTGGGGAAAAGTTGCCAGTTACACTTGTGAGACAGATCCACTGTTTTATTATTATTTCTTTCAGAAGATTTTCAGTGTCTTTGATGTTACCCATGCATTTGCATTAAAAGCTGTGAGAGATTTATTTTAATAAAATCCAATTATCCTCTTTAGTTCCTAGTGAAAAATTAAAGGTTATTTCCAGTTTAATTGTGAATATTAGTACATGGAAGGAAACACACCAGTTACTAATGAAAATATGGCATTAATAGTTCCAGCAGCAGCAATGAGGGCTAATGACTGAATAATGCTGAGCAGACCTAATCTCAGTAACTCGTGCAGAACTATTTGGGTCCAAAGAGGAAAACCTTGAGTTGCTTTCAAGGAGCTATGTTTGGATAATGCTAGAATATCATATTTCTCACAGAGTTCAGTATCCCCACATGGTTCTTGAGCTCTGTGCACATGTGAAAATAAATGGTATTTCCAAGAGGTAGCTTCTACTGCTTTCTAGGGTGATTTTTTTGAGCCTGATCTCTTACAACTTTGGTCTTTTTGTAGGTTCACAAGGGAAAAAAAAGGCAGCTTCAGTCTCCTGAACAGTTAAATTATCATGGTCTCAGCTGTGTATTTTCAAAGCAAGCTTCCTCTCTTGCAGCAAATCCTTGATTTTCCTACACTTCCAACAGCAGGAGGCTATGCTTCCACAAATACCAGCTTTTCTTTATCTGAAATATAGGACTGGGTTCTTGGTACTGCTGAAGTTTTTCTATTGGTACAAAGAAAGAGGAAGGGGTGAGTATCTCTGGTATCTTAAATATGGCCTGGTGTGGACTTGAATTACATAAAATTAATTACACCAGCCAATTGCACATCCAGCTTGGTTGTGTCAGCTATGAATTATAACAAACTAGTTGGCTTTTTTGCCAAAAATAGCCTGGTTATAAGCAGGGGGAGATGACACCAGTTTTGTTTGGGACACTGAAGCTGAGATCATTTAGTCATTGCCACACACTGCACCTCAGACCAATCTGAGTTCCCATTTGAGCACAGCAGCCGTAAGCTGAGAAGCCCAAGGCCTGAAGTACCAATAAATGTGTAACATCAATCTGTTGTCTCAGTGGTATAAATGACAATCCTGCCCTCCCTTCACACCCCTGCTGCTTAGTTTTTGTGAAAAAATCTTGCAGTGAGCCTCAGCATTTTTCCACTATCTCCTTTCTCCTGACACCAACACAAGACCTGTTAACTAATTTGTGCAGTAAGTCTCTATTCTTATTTCAAGATATCAGTAAAGCCTTGAAATTAAAAAAGATACCTATTATTATCACCACTCAGGAAGTATACTAATGATGGGCTCAGGAATGGTATTCAGCATCACAGGAAATAAGAAATGTAAGGAAAGACACCTTAATTAAACAATTGCGGTGAACCTTACCCACAAGACCTATTTCAAGAATTTTGATTGACTGACTTCTAATCTGTTAAAATGATCAATTATCAAAGAAAAAAACCCAAATACAATGCAGTAGAAAGCATCAAACCCCAGAAAATATTGACTTTGATTTCATATCTGGGTAAGATGATGCACTTCTTTATCAGATTCATAATGGATTGGTCCATGTTGTTGTTGGTCCATCATATTATTGTGTATGTAATCATAGCATGGTTAGGTTGGGAGGGATCTTTAAAGGTCATCTAGTCCAACCCCCCAGTGCAATAAGCAGGGACATCTTCAGCTAGATCAGCATGATTCCAGCTCTGTCCAACCTGACCTTGAACCTGACCTCATCTGTCCCATTGCCTAATTAAAAGCTGAGGTTACTGTTCAACATCTACCCTCTATTGCTTCAGCTAAATTAACTTTTCTACCTTACCAGTTTCTCTCTTAATCATACTATTGGTACTTCTGTTATGCATAAAGTTCTTATTGTCCCTACATAAACATGTCTACAGGAAGTTTTTAAGTGTTAAATATAGATGGTGATATGAAAAATGTTATTTAAATTTCCTCCTTTCTTCCATCCAAATTACAAAAACTTTTTACAGAGCTGACCCAAAATGGATAAAGCTTAATATCAGTTTAGTAAAAGGATCCTATAGAAAAGACTCCTTGAAATATTAAAAAATTCATTAAGTCTTTATTGAACAGTCTTTATTGAACAATGTCAAGAAATTAATCAGTAATTTGACTGGTGATACTTGGAAATCCTGCTTTCGTATGTGGTGAAAATAATTCAATGTGTGTCTGAAACAGTCAGCTTTGCTGTAATCTGTATTAATTTTCCCCAATAATAGGCCTTTCCAGGCTCAGCAAGATTCCAAAATGGCATGAAATGTCAGTGAGGAAATACTGACAGAAAATGAATTTTTGAAATTCTTGATAGATTTTTTGGTCTTTTTCTTCTTCCTTACTTAACTTTTTTTGCAACTGTTATTGCAAAATAGAATGCTTGCAAAGGTTGCAGTCCTGTTCTCTTAACCACAACACAGAAAAGCTGCACAAATGCTGTAGGGGAGCAACTGAGTTTTGGATGCTGCTGTGAGCCTTGACATTCACACCAGTGTTCCCACAGTCTGCTTGGGAATGAATGCTCTGTACCCAGGGGGATTTCCAACTTCTGCAGCCTTGGCTGAAGTGGAATATGGCAGTAGAGGTTTAAAACTACCTGTTATTAGAAAATAAAACAGTTACTTATTGGTAGGTGGTCTTAAGCAGAACTTTTCACTGTATGTATAAGTTTATGGTATAGTTCTAAAGACTGGCTATGATCCAGCTTTATATTTGCTGTGCTAAAGTTTTTATCATTTATATTGAGGCTTATGGAAATGATTGTTTTGAAGGTACAGAACCCAAATGTATTTTGGAAATGTTTAGGTAAAACTCTCTTAACTTCTATGTATAAGAGTAATTTAAACTGCAAAACTAAAGAACAGGGGTTTGGACATAAGCATATAATAATGAAAATAAACTAGAACCCAAGGTATTTTCAAACCACCACACTTATATGAGGGAAAACATTCATATTAATGAGAGCAATAAAATGACAATGGACTGCTTCATTAAAGTTATGTTCTTGAAAAGTGGACAGTCAGTATCCTTATAATGTGTTTTAAACTGTATTTTCTGGTACCTACAAAATCAGTATTTTACAGCATATCACCTGTGATACAGAATTATGAATGATGTAATCCCAATGAAATGTCAGTATCTTATGAAAAGTATCTAACCAGTGCACATATTTTCAAACCTGGGGATAAAAAGAAAAAAGATTTCTTAAATGAGAATCTGTATATCTTAGAAGTGAACTTAGGTGTAATTTTCCATTTATTACTGCTCAGATTGTGGTGAGCATTTCAGCTGCTCCAGCTACCTTGTAACACTTCTTTAATTTTAGGAATACATACCTTTTGTGATGTCAAAATACAGTATTTCTTGTAAAAAAATTAGA
Source organism: Melozone crissalis (assembly GCF_028551555.1). Taxonomy (NCBI): domain Eukaryota; kingdom Metazoa; phylum Chordata; class Aves; order Passeriformes; family Passerellidae; genus Melozone; species Melozone crissalis. The sequence continues at coordinate 27,223,017 of NW_026535820.1, forward strand.
GAGTAATATGAATGTTAAATTAATTGAATTATTTATGGCAAAGAAGTTAAAGAACAGACAGTTAACATATTCTAGTGCCAGAGCAATTACATTAAAGGAGACACTTTAATTGACAAAATAGAGGTAAATATGCATTCTGCAGGAAAAGAGATTATATAGGTCTCAGAAATCAGACATATAAAAATTTTAGTAGTTTAAAAAAGGCATTGCTAACTTTGTTGAATAGATTTCTCAAAAAATGTTAATTATTCATTACAGGTAAAAGTTGTTAGTGGAAAAATTCTTGCTAATTTGATTGTTAAATTTAACAGTTTGTTGATGCAAAAATTTAATATATTCTTCAGTTTTCTCATATTCTGGGCTTCAAAGAGTTGAATTTTGCCTGTATTAATGCATGAGACGGAAGCCAGGTTGAAGTTGGCATTTGTGCTTCAATATTTTTCTTGTTAGGAACAGGCACTCAGTTAATGGAATCTGAAAATGAACAAAACAACACATTCAACATTTTTTGGAAAGAGTTACTTGTTTTAAGAAGGAAAAAAAAATATATATAAAAGACTGAGAAATACCTATTTTCCCTCCACCTGAATATAATACAAATATTGTTTTTCCTTTAGTGAAGATACCACTTTGTGATAAAAGCACTGTGCACTTTGGAGTTATGCTTTAGTAGTGTCTAAGGTCTGATTCCAGCCTCAGACCACCTGTAAGCTGGATCAGGTGGAAGTGATAGGCAATGTTCCTTTATCTGTTCTGCAGGACAGACAGTGTGTTTCTGGGATTCAGGTGTACTGACGTTCTTTATGGTGTCACCTCTTTTTGTAGAACAGGGGGCTGAGCTCTTAGGAAAAATTTTTTTGCATTGCAGGTCCTTTATACTGTGCAGTGAAGGTGACCTATTTTCCAGCACTTTAAACTGCATTTTCTTCTCTCACTTCATTGTGAATGCTTCTCACTGTACATCAATAATGATTTCAGTCCTCTGTGAGAAGTTTAAAACTTCAGACTCAGTGCTAAGTGTGAGTATTTTTATTTGTCTCATCACAGTTTTTCCTCACAGAGGCAAGTTGCTACAATGTCTGAGAAGACAAGGAATCCATAAAAAGTATCTGGTGTTCGTTCAGTGAAGTAAAACAACCACAATATAAAATGAATGATCAAAATTAGGAAATGAGTGAATCAAAATTAGGAATGGGTGAATGGAGAAAACTTGTAATTAAAAAAATTAATGAATTAACATTTGGAAGAATTAGATTATTCATATGAATGCTGTTTCATATCTTGAAGCCAAATAAGCACCAAGTACCACAGTGAATATTTGTCTTAAATACATCATCAGTCTGTTGAAAATAACAATTACGCACCAGAATTAGTAGAATAAGGAGTCTTGAAGGACGGGTAAGAAATAACTTGTGGGATTATGCTCAATGAACACTAAAACTTTTCAGCTGGGTGAAATTTGCTCAGCTGGGAGTGCCGTAGTCATTGCTTTGATTGCAGATGAAGAGCTGACATTTGACTTTAGTGGTTAAAGTACAGTCAGTATGGCAGCACTGTGCTCTGGAGTTTCAGATGAAATGTATTATGGCAAATGCCATTAACTGTAGCGCTTAAAATGACTTTAAGCACCATTTCCTATGCGCTATTATGTGCTGCTACGAGTGTGACAGGCAGTGATCCACCTTTGCACGCATCTGTGATTGATTTCTTTGTAACCCTGTTCTGTGCTACTGTGCTCGCTTGTGATTTTCTGCTTCCTGAAGGATGTTCAGATGGATGTCTGAATCACCAGTGGGAATGTTCGAATCAGCAGCAAATGAGATGTAATTTAAATAGCAGTGGTGGTATGGAACACTACGCATCGAAAGAAGTCACAGTCGTAAGCAACTTGAGCATCACACCTAAAATACCTAGGCAAGCTGTGAAGGAAAAAGGGTGTTATATTATTTTCTCACCAGGTTGCTTCTGAAGATGCTGAAAGGAGCTGCTCTTCTAACAGGAAGGAAGAATATTTATTTTCTGGAAAAAGAGTACATAGTGAAAGCATTTAATCATTGCATTGACTTGAAATTGATTTGAAGACAAAATGACATTTGAATCAAACTACTACCTGATCCAACATCTAAACCAAGATGCTTCCCTTAAATGAAGTGCTGAAAAAATTTTTCACCCATTATCATGAGAAAAGACTTATCAAAACAGTTGTCAGAACTAAGAGGTCTGTCTTATGAATGTGTACTCAGGCTGTGATCTGGTAGAGAAATGTGCTGCAATGTGCTGAGAGTATGAGGACTTTACTATCAGGAATAGCATTTCTGCAACTCCTGGTTGACACATCATTAAAATATAACAGCAAATAGTCCTGTAAATTAAGTAGAAACAATTTTGTGTCAAATGATTCAGTTGTTATGTTTTTTTTTTGGTTTTCCCTTACACATTTTTAGTAATTTCTAAGAATATAATACAGCACCCATCTGGATCTCCTGTTTTGAAACCTGCTGAAATAAACTATACATATGAGGATCTTGGAAGTCATGTTGAGTTCAGAATTTGTTCAACAGTGTTCCAGGAAAATGTAATTTTCACAGCTGTGGAAGAAGGAAGCAGAAAGCAAATGGCACTATTTGCTGTATTTCTGTTTGGAAAGTCACAGATGATCTCTGGGAATTTATCCAGTGCATCTATACTGACAACAAGTACTGACTGTAATAGGCCAGAAATAAAACTCTTTTACACAATTAGCCTGGTAAGAAACAGTAGGAAAAAGTGCATTTTAAAAGAAAATAACTACCTGCCTTGAGATGAGTGATTTTGAATCGACCATAATGACTTTTTCTCTCATACCATAATTCTCTGTAATCTGTTGTCATTTTTTTTTTGCCTAGCAGACAAACAATCCCTTTGAACAGAGCTCTCTGTAGTGTCACTCCAGGTATGAAGGGATGGAGAAGAAAACTTTGAGCTTTGTGTGGTAACAGATGCACCAAAATCCATGCAGGAGTGAATCCTGCTGGGGTCATCACTGGAATTCAGGTATAGCTAACAAGGCATAACCTGCTATGTTTATTTTACATTATCCTTTCTGTTTGCATGTGTTGAAGATTTCTAAAGCCACTGTACTCTTGACACACCCATGACAAACCATGACAAAGTGATAACAGATTTGGCTTATTGATGGGAAGCCTCCCAAGCCTGAAGATGTACCATCTGCCCCTTCCCCCCTCCACACACTGTGCATTCTCAGCCTACATTTGTTTTGTTACTTTTAAACTCTTTTAATTTTAGACAATTCATCATTTTGGCTGGATTTCTGTTAGGTTTTGGGAGCAATGAGAAAGATCAGAAGTGGCAGATGACGCATTTTACTTCTGATTTCTTATTGAAATGGCAAAGGTTTCTGTGAAAATCTGACTGCTCCAACCATGCTCTGTGATCAACAGTATTAAACCAATAATTTTCTGTCATTTCTAGGGTATCCTGGGCCATTCTATTAATGTTTCTGTTTTTAGAGAGTCTTTATTTTACTAATGCCAGAAACTTTTGGTTTTGCTAACAATCTAACACAGGGCATAAAATTGTATACTTCAGCCTGCAGAAATGACACATTAACAACATATTTATTGTACAGACTTGCAATAAACAGATGTGAAAAAAACCCACCAACAAAGCTCTCCATTTTTATGTATCATAAGTCTTTTATGTGATGGATGAAATATGGCCTATGGCCTTGAAAGGACAGTACTTAGAAAAGGAACAGGATTCTACCTCGTGCACTAGACCTCTGGAAATGCACTGCATGCCTGTCCTACTGTGCTGATAATGAATATAATCAGATTTAGTCAGATGTGATGATAATTTCTCTTCAAGTATGCTGAATTATTTGGATTTCCCACCTCCCTTGAAATATTGTTGGGTTATTACACTCTTCATCCAGATGACTTTTCAGACCTGAGGTTGAGTTTTTGTTCAGATGTGAGAGCTAGCTGTGAAAAGCAGCCCATTCTGCAGGATTTAAGCCAGTAGAGTGTTGACAGGCTTGCAAGGGTTCCTCAGGGGTGAAGAGATAGACGAGAATGTTGCACTCATGATCAGCAGGCTGGATTTATTAATTTTATGATATATAATACATTAAGACTATACTAATAGGAATAGAGAGCAAAGCTCCAGAAGCTGCTAAGCTAAGAATAGAAAAAGGAATGAATCAACAAAGGAGCTCTCTCCGAATCTGTCCCAGAGAGAGCTTCGTCTTTGATTGGCCCTTAATTGTACACATGGAACATGGGCCAATCACAGGTGCACCTGTTGCATTTCACAGCAGCAGATAACCATTGTTTACATTCACTTTCTGGGGCCTCAGCTTTCCAGAAGAAGGAAAAATCCCAAAGAAAGGATTTTCCACAAAAGATGTCTGTGACAGTAGAGGGAATAAAAAATTATTTAGTCAGAGCAAGATTTTAAAGCACATATTATATTACAAATAAATGCACTTGAAGATGTATAACAAAGCATGAAACCATCCCATTTTTTTGTTTACTTTTGTCCCCAAAAAGTAACTGCCTGTCAGATTTTGAACTTGTTTGGCATAAGATTGGAAAAGAATCCAAAGTGTTCTTTGAGTCTCTTTTGCTGTAATATAAAACAGAAATAAAAAGAATTATCTTATTACTGTGATAAGTTTAAATACAAATTGGGCCTAATCCAGAGCATACAAGAACTCATTTGGTTTGATGGACATGCAACACAGGATGTGAGTTTTCATTGGGGAGTGAAGGCAAGAAGCAGGGACTGCAACTCCATAAAGTTTCTTATCAAGAATATTTTGAGATCTTCCACACTGTCTCAGAGCTCAGTCACTTACATACATTCTCAGTAAGAAAGTTGCAATTAAAATTAATATCTTATTTTCTCTCAGTGATAGTGATTCTGTCAGTGATATCTTATTTTCTAGCAGTGAGAAGTAGACTGAAATATCCTTCTGTAGTGGTCTCTTTTTTTGGTTAGAGAATCTATAACTACTGTGAATACCAGTTTTGAAAAAGTGAATGAAAAGAAAGGTTGTTTTGGGGTTTTTTTTTTTAATGTGCTATGAACATATATGCATTGTACAGACAGCATTTCTAGTGATTAGAGGAATTAGAGATGCTTTGGTAGTTTCTCCTGCTCTCAACCAGTTTCTAGTAGCCTATGGGTTTTGTATCTGACTCCTTGATGACTTCCTGGACTGCTTTCAATTTCTCTTTGAGAATACTCAGTACTTAAGCAAACCAACATCCATAGTTAGGCAGTCTGTGTAGCTGATGAAATCTGTCTGGAGAGATAAACCAGTGCTTTCTATTTCCTCTGACATTTTCAAGACTTTACAAGGCAAGTGGACATTCATGCCTCATTACCAGCTGTGGCAATCAATGCTGATGCTTATAAACTAAGACTTTATAATTTTAGTTATAAGCTAAATAGCCTAAGAGATTGGTGTCTTTGTCATGCTGTGTTATATTTAACATTTTTTTTTTTTTGGTTATTTGGTGAGTAAACTTACCATACACAGCTGCAGAGGTCTCCAGAGGAAACTGCAACAGGAATGCCCTCTTCAAGCATCTTCCTAGAGAAAGCAATAGTATAAGGGAAAATCACACAATAATGATTACAAATACTTCCTCATAATAAATTTAACAGGACTGGGCTTTTATTTGCACTCAGCTTAATTATGTCCATTTTTTAAAGATGCAAGGAGATGTATAAATGAGCAAGACTGGAACAACATGTACCAAAATGATAAGACACACTTAGAGAGCTAGACTTCTCATTTTTGCATTTAAATAAACCTAAAAATATGTTGTGAAAAGTGAAGTATAAAAGTAATTTCATGTTGCTTCTTCAGTTTTGGGAATTATGATATACTGGGCTTCACAAGTTTGTTAATTCATATAATGTATTACTTTTACCTTTAAAAATATGTCATATTAAAAAGAAACCCCAAAGGGTTGTAAAGTATTTGTAGAATCAGGTATGTATATGATAAAAGATAAATGTATTATCCAGACTTTTTGGAAGTATTTTCTCTTACAGTTTGGCAATTATAACTGGGATATTTCCTCTTTGTCCTGTAACAGCAGAGTAAATACCAAGTTTGGTAAACTTGTCCTTATTGTAAGCCTTCAGCTATACTATTGCTCTAAATTATTCAAAAACTGATATAACATGACATTATCTAAAATTTGTAGGTTTTTGAGGGTACTGCACTGGTTCATATGTGTAATAAATGTTACAACAAAGTGAGGAATGATGGAGAAATTTCTTTTTTCAAACAGGCCTTTTATCTGTTCTGTAAGACTTTAGTATTGAAAACAGCTAGGAATTGTGTCTGATTTTGGTGCTTCTGGTAGGAAGATTGCATGATGCTCTGCGTGAAGCAGCAATCTTCAGATCAATGCAGTTCTGGTCATCAGTGTAGCAATGGACAAATCTCACAAGGTTCTCCTGACTTACCTGCAGAAACTGCTTGTTTTAATGGAGAGGAGCCCGATGGGGGTACCTGAATTCTGCTGGCACTAGGGGGTTTCACCACTGCTGCAAGGTGGCAAATTCTTTCTGTGGCAACTGAAAGCAGGACCGTGTAGAACTGGGATGTCCTACATAGCACATATAGCTCTCTTTCTGTACTCCTTTGTGCTAGTAAGAGCAAACTGTGCATAGAAAAAGTAGAGATAGAAGGGGAATCGAGAGTATGGACCAGTAAAATATGCAGAAAAGAGACTCAGTGGAGTTTTCTCAGGCAGTCTGCTCAGCTTGCTTTTTTTGCTCTGCTCAGTTTGCTTTTTTTTTTGGTGCTTGTTTGTTTGGTATTTCTCTTTAAAATCCTGTGCAGCCAATGAAGGATGAATTAAGGTGGTATTCTTTGTGTGTTTGCTTGTTTGTTTCTTTTGGCAGAGAGATCTGACTCCCTTTGAAAACCTGAGAATATTTTGCATTTTTTTGCTGTTTTGCTTATGTCTGCATCAAGGCAGACAGGCAGTGTGCTTATTGGCCCTGGACCCCTTCGGAGTTCATAATCGATGCTACCGAACAAGTTAGATCTAAATACAGCTGGAGCAGAAATAAACTTCTCTCACCAGAGTGAAAGGAAGAGGACGGGTAGTGTGAGAATATTGAAAACTGGAGTGTTCTTGTCATTTTTGCTTGATGTTGTTTAAAGGAGTCCCTAACCGAGGCTGATTTCAAGAGGTGCCAGCACAGAGGAGGATGTGATGTGTCCTGGGTACACCCTTTCCTTCCTTGCCAGTGGGTCTGCAGGTGCCCTGTAAGTAGATTCTTACCAGGATTTGATTTAAATGGATATATTAGCTTGAAATAAACATCTCTCTTCTGTATTTGTGCATTTTTAAGTAGCGGGAGTGTCTCATTAATTCATTTAATTATGCAGAGGTGTGACTGAATCTGCTTTCTCTGTTGCACAGCAAATTAAGGCCGAAAAAGGGCCTCTGAGGAGCCACATAACCCAAGCAATTCCCTGAGAAGCTGCAGCCTCCAGAAAATTTGCCCTTGCCTTGCCCATGCCTCCCTGAAAGCAGTCTTGTTCTACTGATGTAGACCGGAGCATGAAGCTTTTTCCTGGTAACTTTCCCCTATAATAGCATGTCCCATGTATTATTTCTTTGTACAAATCCTTCTCTTTTCATAGGAAACAAGAGCCCTGAAAAATTTTCTGTCATCTACTGTGGCTGTTAACCGGATTTACCCAGAAGAATAATTAGTAGGACATAACAAAGCAATATCTCGGCAGGGTTTGGACAACCTGCCAGTTTCTGTTTTGTACAAATATGCCATCAAAAAAACCCAATTAGTTTTAATGGCTTTGGCGCTTTATCCTTGTATTAATGCCTCCTCAAGGCTGGGAAAAACAGAGGTTTGAAAATCGCCGACTCCTGTGGATCACCGCTGTCAGCATCAATTCCCCGGCAGTTCCCGGGATTGGCCACAGGAGGGCGCTGCGCGCTGCCGGCAGCTCCGGCCCGGTGCGCTCCCGAGGTGCCGGGGGCGCGCACTCGCTCGGGAGCGATCCCGAACAATTTCAGACCGGGCGCTGTTGGCTCTGTCTGCGTTACACATGGCAAGATATATTGGATTCGAATAGGAGAAAGAGCGAAAAAGCCCATCCACAGAGTAATAAGGAAAATACGTCCTATTCAGCAGCCACAGATATTAACAAAATTAAAAACTATTAAGCAGCGTGCTCAATTGCAAATATGTCTTAAGGGCATGCCGTTTTTATTCATAAGATAGTCTAATACACACCATGAACTTGCAGCTGATGAGAATCTAAAAGCTGTGATTTTCTGCTTGCATGTTCCACTGCTTTCTCCAATCCCCCCAAAATCCAAACTTCCTAATTGGTTTTAAAAATCAAATCTCTTGGAAGTTCCTGTGGACCTGCTAAAGTGCTTTCTAGTCTTACCTGGTAGAGGTGGGAATATGTTCTTTTTTACTCACACAAATTTTCTTGCCTGTTGCCAAGAAAAATGCGAGTTCAGAGGGCTCAGCAGCAGACAGATTGCCTAGGGAGTGTGAAAGCTCCACTTGTGCCAGGAGAGATTCACAGACAACACAGATCAGGAATGAAATATTACCGGGTAAACTAATTCACAATTTATCAACTTTAGCCCAGGGGACACCCTCTGAAACCCTCCTTACCTGTTTTGTAGAATAAGCCCTCCAAATGTGTACTGAGGAGGGAGAGATGCAGTTCAACGTAACTGGAGTGTGTGCCCAGTGTCATCTTGCAGCTGCAAGCTTTCAGTTAGGCAGGTTGCCTTTCTGGGGATTTATATAGCGTCAAATTAAGTAAATAATTTAAAATAAATGCTTTATCTCTCTGGTCATTGCAGTTCTTGAAATGTAGCACTTCACAAGTATGGTTAATAAAGGGATATGGATAAATAAAGGATGTATCCTCCATCATTAGTAGGATGATATAATAATGAATTGACATCCTGGTAGTTGAACAAAACAAAGCAAAAAAAAATCTGTCAGATGCATGAAATTTTAAATGCAGAACATTTCTAGAAGCAAAATCATGGAGCAGTAGGCAATCTTCATATATTTATTCTTTAGTAAGTACAACTTTATTTTGCCCTTAAAAGCCAAAAAATGGCATTCCTAATGTCCTCAGATGTCTATTTACTACTAATTGCCAGAAAAAAAAGAAATCCTGAATGGTGAAAAATGCTTTTAAACTATTTGTAAATTATATTATTTTAATTTGTGGAGTTACTGTTTGTCTATATATGGCATTTTTCCATTGTGACTCAAAATCCAGTTAATGTTTTCCTCCTTTATTAATTTCCTTCTTGTCTTTCTCCTCATGCATACAATTGAGGATATTTGGGTCTATAGGTAAAGGTTCTATAAGAGAGCCTGGGTTTGTTGTGCTGGTTTGGATGCCTTATGAAACACAATCCATATTAACAGATTTCACAGAAACACAGAATTTCAGAAGTGTCTAAGGTGGGAAGAGTGTTCTGGTCCAACCCCCCTGCTCAAGCTGTGTTGCCTAGAGCTGTGTACAAGACTGTGTCCAGAGGCTTTTGGATATCTCCAGGGTGGGACTCTCCCCTGCCCCTCTGGGCAATGTGCATCACTGCTCTGTCACCCTCACAGCGAAAAAAGATTCTCAAAGGGGCCTTGGGTGTTTCAGTCCTGCCCCTGGGCACCACTGAGAGGAGCTTGTCTCCATCCCCTCTGTTCCCTCCTTTCAGGTATTTGTGCACATTGATCAGATCCTCCTGAGCCTTCTCTTCTTCAGTCAGAACAGCCCCAGCTCTTCCAGCATTTTATCATAGCAGAGGTGATTTAGTGCAGGTGCTTCCAGGAATGCTGCTCTGCCAATGTTTCTGCAGTTACTGCTTCTTGATCCCGGGGATCGTGGCAAAAACTAGAAAAAGCACTTAAAAAAAATTTCAAATCGGTATATAAAAATAAAATCTTGGTTAAAAATATGAGCTTCATTCTGTAGAGTCTGGCTGAACAGGAAGACAATCCATTCATTATTTTATTCTTGGTCCCCTGCTAGGCCAAGGTAAATGTCATACAAGATATTGACATTTCAATTTATATTAGACTATGAACTAGTTCAGAGAAAAGGTAGAAAAAACCCCACACTGAACTCTGTCAGCATACAGTCTGCAACAGAATCATTTGTATATATATTTTACAAATATCTGCCAAGCTGTGAATTTTTAGCATACAGCGAGTAAAGTGCAAAACAACAGCTCATGTGCAACAATAAACTAAGGACTTCTACTAACTACTTTTGAGATTTGACATGCAAAGCAGTCATCAGGATGAGAGTTGTATCTGCCAACACATTAAATCTGTCACAGATAAATCAGCACATAGTAACACATTGCCATGGGTGAAGAGAGAGCTTTAGAGAAAGTTTAGAGAAGCCCTTCCACTGAGTCACGAGGTGCAGGAAGGATCCCCATGCTCTCTAAATGCCTTCTCAGAGAGGAGCCTGGCTGCAGCTGGACTCAAATCTAGACCCAGCCTTTTTCAGTGCCTTAAATGTAAGGAATTATGCAGGTGTGGTTGAACCTTTGTTCATCTTTGTCCTGTAGGTCTAAGGATGGCCAACCAGATATATTTATATAAAAATTAATGATTTACTATGATAAATGACTAGGCAAAAAGATCATTATCAGAATTATTTACTACACAGTACAGAAGCTAAAACTACTATTATAGCATAGTGCAGTATAGTGTACTATATTAAAGCAGCTATATTAAATCTAGCAAAGAAGAAGCAGTTATTAAGTAGAAATTGATGTTTCTCACCCATACCAATGACACAGGGCAAATCTCTTTTGCTCAACCTTGAGGGGATCTCACCCAAGGGAGGAATCTCTGCACACAGTCCAGGAGGAACCTGCTGTTTGAAAGTGGGACTGGACTTTCAGAGTTTAAAATGACTGATTGTCAGTCGTATGTCTCAGGCCAGCTGTACCAGCTCAGCATTTTTGATAAGGATAATTTACCATGTCTGCCACATCTTTACCTTGATGTCAGGGTGTTTAACTTTGGGATTGATGAGTCAGACTGGTTTTGACATAATTCAACACCAAAAGCAAAATGACACCCCTTCTCAGTTCACCACTTTGCAGACAAGGCACTGTTTGAGATTTTTGTCAAAATTCAGGCAGAGCATCCTGCTGCACACACCACTGCCTGAAAACTGGAATTACCAACATAATTGTAATTGTACAGTATGTTGCTGCATTATTGTGTCTATGCAGATATGTAATGTCTAATGTAATTTAAAGCTAATGCACTATTTTTGAGCTTCATTGTTATATTGCTGGGATTGCATTATCCAGACATACCTTTCTGCAGGACATAAAAGCCAAGTCTGGGAGGACTGTGCAAAAACATACAGTTTCTCCAAACTGAATTGCTTTTCAGGATTGTCAGTGATACTGACTTTGTATTGCTTCTAATAGTTTTGTTTTCAGAGAAGAGTTTATATATATATATATATTTATTTATACATATTTATATATATGCTCTAGACTTCACATTCTGTGCTACTTTTGGGAAACCTGCACTTATTTACTCTTGTTACTCATTGCTCTGAGTAATATCAAGGATAAGACTAATGAACAGCAAAGCAAAAATAATAAAAATATAAAATTATTTTCTAATTAAAACCTGATAAAAATATGGTTAGTGGGTAGAGAGGCACAAATTTCATAGGGCATTGAAATGCATGTCCATTATTGCTACTGATTTTGGTGTATTTTTACAGGTTTAAGTAAATAGGCATTCACTTAACACATTAATTAATAAGCCAGGACCTTTGTGAAGAAGCTTTTATTTTTTTCCTCTGTAGATAGGGGCTCTAGAGACTTTTTTTTCACAATATGTGTGTGCAGGTGCAGTCCACATCAACACCTCAGCTCATTTGGTCTGTGCAGTTGGCTGGTGCAGTTGTTCCTTTCTCCTTGGGGATATATAACTATAAAGCACAATGTCAGCTTTTGTTTTAAACAAGAACCTCTAATCCTTTTCTTTGTGAGTAATAATCTTTAACCAGTGTAATGTTGTAAGGCTGTTACTGAGGTTGAGCCTCTTGCTCTAATCTGTCATTCTCTGAAGTTCAAGGCTTACTTGTGCTCCCTGGGACTATTCAGAGCCCTTTTTGGGACACTGTCAAACTTCCACAGCATCTATTCATGTTGGAAAGGAACATCAATTAATTTCACAGTTAAAGGGAGTTTGCACATCTGGCAATAAACCCACATAAATCTTTTGTTTACTATCAGATTATATTTTGTTTGATTTTAAGCTTTACTGCAATCTATTCACGACTTCATATCCTCTCTATATCTTATACTAGCAATTTTTATGTCTTTATTTCTCCCACTGCAAACTGAGTGTAAAATTCCATCTTGTATCCTGGACAGGATGCTGAACAATCACTGTCACAGTAGCTCAAGTGAATTTATTTTATTTTGTAGCTGGAACAGGCTAAGAAATCATGAACCATACATTTGGCTTTGATTTACTGAGCTTAAAAATATAAAAAAAATTATTTCCAGTTCTATGGACAAAGTAGATTTAACTATTTGAGATTCATTGCAGGAAATTAGGCATTACAGTGTCTCAGATCAAGGAAAATTCCTGGCTTGATCACATTCCTGTTTCTGATGAAAGATGAGGGACATTTAAAGAAAACCACACTGACACTTATTGCAGAAGGGGGACACAGCCCTGTGAATAGTTGTGAACAGTTGTATAGACAAAGATGATGAAAGTGAAAAATTTCAGGGAGGTCAGACAGTATGTGACAAGTGTGATCTGTTTGTTATGAAACAGGAAAGCCAGATTAACACAAATGCTGAGAGCTTTACTCTCAGGTCCTTATTTGAATAGACAAAATCGATATAATATAACAGAATTGGTAAAAATACTTTGGAGCAAAATTTTGCTGTGGTGTAATTGCTATGTGCACTCACAAAATTAGTGTCTGTGTTTCCAGACACACCCCCAAAAGTCATGCAATTCATATAACAGACATCCCTTACATTGTTAGTTTATGAGTCATCATACTTATATGTGCATTGAGTCTTTTCTTTCACACAGTTATTGTTCTACTTATTTCCTTTTTCTGTCCTTCCAATATCACCTTCTCTTGAAATGCTTTATTGTTTTCATTGGCCGTCTTGCTTTCCTTCCCTATTTTTGCTGTATTTTTAGGCTCTTTTAATGCTTTCTTTTCAAAATATATCACACAGCGCTTTTAATTTAGCACAGGGAACTACTCAGAAGCCTGATGAAATGCTTGCTGATGCTTAGGATATGGCACACAAATACTACCAAAGTCCATTTAGTTCTGCAAGACTGTACTTAACAAATTCCCTTTTGTGAATTCTTTTTGAGACATTGAAATGTGTGAAGGTACAGCGGTCATTAGGGACAAGGGCCAGGCTAAGGTGACACAGAATAACATCATTCATATTTTTTGACAAATCAAAAAGAAATTGGTTAGCTCTGACTGTCCTTCATTCTCTTCTGTTTCTCTCCTTCAAGAGTGAAATGGAAATTTGAAGCTGGGAAATGGCATCTGGCATTTGGTTAACCACACAGTGTTACCAGACAATCATCCTTTCTTAAAGCAAACAAAGCTAAGTTACAGAAACCAGTTCTGTAATGAATAAGTGGCAAACATAAAAGGGCATTGCAGATAATGCGGAGCTTTATTGTTTTTCCTTACTAGTTGATTTTAGATAGATGTAGCAATGCCAGATAGGTTTTAATGGCATCTAAATTGCCATGCAATTTCTGAATTAGAGAAATTAAGGTGATATCAACACAATCCCTATTGCATATGGTCAGTGCAGAAGTGATAAACAAGAAAAAATTAGCAAGACAACCCTTCTGATGGAAGAAGATGGATGATGATATTGGCAGCCATTTAAATAGCTGTAAAAAGTGCCTATCAAACAGGATTGTTCCAGCCCTGGGACCATTTTACCTGCAAAAGGGGGCAAGTAAATCACATGAGACAGATTCCATTGACTTTGAGGAAAAGGAAAGACAAGCCTTTTTTATTGCTATTGATGTTTGCTCTTATTGACTAAGTGTTTGCCATGGACTCAAGTACCACCAGACACATAAATACAAGGAGAACCTTGTGTGTGTCCTTTATCTGACTGGGGGAAACAATTTGCAATTTACATCCAAGGGATCTGCGGCTTTCCTCCAACACACACAACAGTTTGAGAAAAGTGTGCTGAAAATTGGTTCAAATAATCCTCCTGTCCTACAAAGTCCTTGCTGAGTTCAAAGAGAATGTTTTCCTTTATAGTGCAGAAGAAAACATTTGACACTCTATCACTGTGATTTCACTGCCTGAATTATCTCTGAACTTTGCTAAGTCACAGCCTGGCTTAGTTTGCTAATGCTATATTTTGTGAAGATGCTAGGGCATAGGGTCACCTTAAAAGAGACTGCTGCAGGAATTCCCTTCCTCGTATATTTTTGTCGGAAAAAAACAGCTCTAGTAAATGTGTGCAAAGGAAAAAGAAAATGAAAAAAATTGTAGCAGCCTGGATGATTAAGAAGAGGAATATTTCTGAATGATCAAGATACAAGTGAAAATCCATGAAAGTAATATACCTCTCAGCTGTCACATCCCTCTCTGGGAACCACAGAGGAGCTCATGTTTCCAGAAGGGATAACAGACTTCAGCTGTTACATCTAACAAGGTTACTAATTTATCTCTGGGGGTAGAAATCTGTAATTTGTTACTAGGGGTTTCCTGTCCAGACCTCTCAGGAGGGTCCTTACAGTGAGACCAACTGGGGATTGGGTAATATCAAACAGAGAATTTAGGCTTTTGGCCAGGATCACAGCTGAAATTCTGGGAATAGAAAGTGTGTTCTTGATATTAATAGCCATCTTTATGGATCGTTATTTTACATAGGCCTCAACTTATTTCAAAAGAGCTTTACAAGAATAAAATCTTCCTATGCTATCTGTAGTAGTCATATATTTTATCATATATTTCATATTATACTGCTATAATATGGGAATTCATATATCATTTACATAGAAAGCTAAATTTTGGACTTCTTTGTGATTTATTAATTGTAAAAACTTCAGTACTTAGAAGAAATTAAAACTGAAAAGACATTCTATTTTCCTTTGCTGATGAAATACTATACATTTTATGACGAAATACAGCGTATCATTACAAAGCATAAATTCTAAATTTGTAAGCACTGTTAGACAATATGCATCTTTTGAGTAACTAAATATAATGCAACATAACCTCAGCTACAACCGTGCAATAAATGTGAGCAGATGACTTTCCTTTTTTTATTATTATTTTTGTTAAATTGCACTGTTGGTCACAGTTTAGTGTGAGAAAAAGAACATGCAGTTTTAGTTAGGTGAGTTATCTGGGCTAAAGCAGTTTTCACAGGGACAGCTGGCAAGCATCTCTTTGTGCTTAAAAAGGGATGGGTAAATTTCAGAGGGAAAGTGATGTTGTTGCTACAAGGATTACAAAGACAAACTTTGAAATATGGATCTGTATCTGCTCCTGCAAGGTGACACTCCATTGACTTCACTTGATACTTGCTTTACTGAGAATCGTTCCAATAGATTTTAATGCAGACAGTATAACAGAGAAAAAATGCTTTTGGCACAGCTGGCAGTCCAATGTTGTTTTAAACAGATAGATAAATTGAAACGCTTTCTCTCCCTTCCTCCCTGTCTTTTGCTTCAAGTGTTTGTATGACGATGGTCTTTTTCTGCATTTAATCAGCTCATAGATACAAGTGGCTATTCTAAAGTCACTTCTATTTTTGTCAACCTGTTTGCTTGCATATTGCTGGTGGGAAAGTTTTCTAATCACAGCATTCCATTGTAAAGAAAATCTATAAGAGGCAGGAATAAGAGATGGCTCAAATCACCTTGTAGCCAGTGTTTGTTCCAAAAAGAACAGTCTCTAGGCATTTGTCATTAGAACTAGAAGGATTTTATGGCCCGAAAAACAGAGGTCAGAGACTGTATATACTTCTATGCTGCATTAATCATCATTTACAATTGTACAAGAAATGGTGTGAAATGGTAGTCAGATTTTGTTGGTTTTGTCTTAACCTCTTCTCATTTAATAAAGTCTATATCCCAATGTGAAGCCTGAAATTAAACACTAAGATTTCTCTGTCAAGTGTTGGGTCACTGTGCTCTTCTGAAAAGGTTTGCACTACTCATCCTTGGGGCAGAAAAATAAAAAAAGAGAAATAATAAAAATCTCAAGTTGTTAGACTGAGTTTTTGTAAGCCTCCAGGATGTCAGTGTTTCACATTTAGCACACAGTTTCCAAAGAAATATCTGTTAAATGTTCAGTGGCTAAAGTAAAAGAGGAGATATTGACTGAGCTAGTGAGCTAGAGGAGCCTGGGGTTTGGGATATCAGTGCTGCCATTTTGTGAGCTGTTTAAGCTAATGGTGCTTATGAGGGTAATTCTGGGCTTGACTCAGAATTTGCTGAAGACAGTAGAGGCCCTTCTGTCTAGTGTCATTTCAGATAGGTTCATAATTGAGAAGGGGATAAAGCCAGCTGGGGAGAAATAGCATTCCTTAGATGTCTTCATTGCTTACATATCTGTATGTTCTTTGTATATAGAAATATTTTTAAAAATTAAAAAATCTGTCTTTTTTGATCCCCAACAGAATATGCTTTTTCTTCCCCTTGCTTTTTTGGTGGTTGGTATTTATCCCAGCAGCAGCAGCATGACTCAGTCACTAAAACAAATATCATAGTAATGAGGATTTGTGGCTCTATGCTTGACAATTCATAGAAGTGTCACTCAGATCAGTCCTTTCTCATGTATGTTAATTAAAAAAGTGAATATTAATGTAGAGATTACGCTTTCTGAGAGTTATTTTCTTGATAACATGACTGTCTTTTATAGAATCAAAAATTGCCTTGGAAGGGACCTTAAACATCATTGAATTCAAGTCCCCCTGCCTTGCACATGAGCCACTCCCATAAGAGCAGGTTGCATCCAGCCTTGAACATTTGCAAGGATGGGAAATTCTCATCCTTTCTGGGAAACCTATTCCAGTTCCTCTGTAAGAGCAGGTGGGCACCTTTAGAAGACTTGTAACTGTAGAGTATCTGCTTGGCAATTGCTTGGCAGTTGAAAAACTCAACATAAATATTCACATTTTAGACTTTAGCCAATACTTGAATTTCACACCAGCAGAACCATGGGCTGAAATTAGCACAGCCTTGAATGCTTCAGCTGGGCTTGTAGCAGAGATTTACAAGTGATGTTTCAGCAAGCAGTGGCCAGAATCCCATCAAGGATTTTCTAAAAAGCCCAAAAAGCTTAAATCTAACCCCCTTTCCAAGGTAACTCAGAAGATACATAGTCAGATGACCTAAAATCTCCCTTGAGAATTGTGTGGAAATAAAGAATTTTGTCTTTTGGTGAGAATGGATACAACTCAAACAAATATTCTGTAGGAGAAAACAAACTAATTAAGAATTTTGCAGCAAAAGAGCCACAGTATGTGGCAGACCCCTGCTACTGAACTGCATGATGCTTTGCAACACAGACCATCCCCCTAATTGCGATGATTTATTTTTATTCAAGAGCAGTTAGAACTCATTGTTTTGTTGCCTGCTTAGCCCTGCCCTTGCCTGGAGACCACTATAGCTTAAACCTCAAATATGTTAAACAAGAAATTGTAAATAGTGGCATGAAACTGTGGAGGAATTAATTGGAATGTAAAAAAGGCAGTATAATTTAAAAGTGTAAATTGTAAACATAAGCACAGGTAACTGCTGGAACAGCAAAGTGCAAGGAAGAATAGAATCCATGGGATCAGTCTGCTGCCCCTTCATAAAATAATCATGAAACCCAGAAAATCACATCCATTTAAAAATATTTGGAAATATATACATTCCCTGAATACCTCATTCTCCCTTTTTGTGATAAATATATTTTTTCCTGTGGAGCAAAACCCCCTCCTCCCTCCTCTTCCCAAAGCCACCTCAGGGAATAAATACAGAAAAACCTTCCTACAAAGCCTCACAAGCTTTCTCTCTGCCTTGACTTTGCAAAGGGGTCAGCCAGTTTTGCCTCACATGAATATCAGATCAATTAGTACATGCAGATTTGTTGATGGTTTATCATATTTCTCATCACAGCAACAGCTTCCCAATCAAAAAGACTACACAGAGGACACCTTATAAAAATGTAATTATGTGACCTGGAATTTCAGCTCATATGGAATGAGAAGGGGTAGCTAGATGTGTATTCATGAAGGATGGTTCCAACACAGGTTGTGTAAAATGACAGATGCGCCTTTGGGTAGCTACTATGTGTGAGGAATTTTAGAACTAATCAAACTGTACTTGATTCTCAAGCACTCCCAGGACTTCTAATGGAAGTGGAGGGTAACACTGTGGGACTTGTGAGAGTTATCCTGTACCAAAAGGAAAGGAGTTTTCCAGGTGGGGAGGTTCCCACTATGGCTGATAACTTCAACCTTGGAGTACAACACAGGGCAGCTGAAGGAAACAGGCTGGTTCTTTAAGTGGCTGCAGAAAAAAAGTCACCTCTACTCTGTGCTCCCTTCTTAGTTTGTGGCTTGGATTTGAGGACAGATGAGTTTGTGACACGTGGAAGAGTTAACTTGAGATCGTGATGCCATAAAATTTCCTTCAAAGCTATAGTTTTCTATAGCAGCAAGACTGTTGTAATGAGATATACCTGTTACCTGTAAACTTTGATCTCTTACATATAAAAAGTGATTCAAAATCATCCTGTGGATGTCAGGAACATAAAATAGAAATATATTTTGCCAGAGATATTGCTGACTGTAGAAATGAGTATTTCTTAGTATTACATTGATTAAGACAAAAATCTGCCTCAGTAATACTGAAGTAGGAAATAATCCTAGGACACAAGTTATGAGAGACCAAATTCTGCTTAAATGTGGTATTAATGGCAAATAGTGGTGTAGGAGGGGAAATAATGATAGAAAATATCAAAAGAAGAACTTTTGACCTATAAAAGAGGATCCAGAAGCAGTGGTAAGAGAAAGAGCAACGCAGATACAAAAGTAATTATATTGCTAAGTAAGCACATGCTTGAGAGATTGAAAACAGCACTCAAAAATAAAGAGAGAAGAATTTAAAAAAATATATTAATGAACCAAGGGAAAAAACATAATCTGTGGTCAAAGTGAAGCTTAGAAAAGTTTTAGCCTTCAGATAAGAAGAGGGGTGTTGAGACTAGGCAATGTAACAGGGAAGCAAAGGTGAAGACTGATGCTAAGGTTTCACAGGAGATTAGTAGTGCAGTTATTCATTTTTTAATTATGTGTGATACAAGAAATGCAAGGCAACAACTATTTAACAAATGACCAGCATTATTTATTAATAGAAGACAGAGCCAATGGAAAAGGACAAAATATTAATTAATTTTTCACTTCAGGATTCCCAGCAGAATGTGTAGAACAGATGCTGAAGGTAAACAAATATCTTATGCTGCAACTGGACTTTGCCATAGTCACTTCTGGTTGTAGAAGAGGAATAGTATAAAAACTCAGTTTCCAGACCACAAACCTAATATTTTATTTTCTTCTGCAAAGCAAGTGTTATTTTATCAGTATTTGTTTTATAATAGTTTAATGTACAAACTTCTGACCAGACACTTTGTTCTTTGTTCAAATATCTCAGGCCTCACAATGTCTTTCTGAGCCAGTGTTTCTGAACCTTTCAGAAATGAAATTTGATTCTGCCATACCTTTTCCACAACTCCTTCCACCAGGTGTCATTGCTTGATTTTCTCTCCAATCTCAGTTTTTATTCTTTCCTCCTGGGATTCTGCTGCTTTCATCTCACTTGTCATCCAAAAGCAAAAGCACAAAGGGGTTAAATAAAATCCACAGAAATTTTGCACCAGGACACAGCTACATATTGCAGCTCACCTGTAATCTACTCCAAAGCATCCTTTACCAATCTGTGAAGTGACTTGGCTAGACACTGTATTCAACAGGATGATACCATTGATTGATTAAACTGAAACAGAATAGAATTGTGAAAAACACAACTCTAGGCCCATGTCCTTATCACTGTCTGGTCCAGAATTGAAAGAAAGAAAATGATTGAAAAAAAAAAAATTTCTGATTTTTTCAGAAGTTTTTCAAAAGTTTCAGTACCTTCTGAAAATTAAAACCAAAAATCTCAATATTTAAAACTTTACCCAGATGCAAGTTAGCCATCTGCACAGAACAGTAACTGGTGGAGTTTCTGGAAGCTTTGGATCAAGTCCCAAGTATCATATATCAAATGCAGAATAGTTTCCTTCTCTAGGAATTGACTTTTCAGAACATAAGTAATTCCCAATATTGAAGTGTTTTGGATCTTGCTGCAGAGGATACAGACAAGAGATGTGTTAGATTTCTCTCTTGCAGGCTGCTTCCTGATGAATAGGAAGTACTGCATATGAACCACTGCTGAAAGGTGTTTTGGAAATTATTCTCTTGAGAGCAACAATTTGAGAGCTGGTAAAAGTTATGAGATAATAAATCAAAATAACTTCTGCTACACAGATTGTCAGAGGATGGTCTGAAGCTCAGACAAACAGATATTAGTCACTTTTTCAGTGTAGAAGAGAGATCCCACCTATTTAAAAACATACCTTCTCTTCTTTCTTTGTGTTCTTTGACTTGGTGGTATTCCACAAATATCAGCTGTGCCTAAAAATAGAGAGATTGGGATGTTCATAGAGTCATTAATATTACCGGCATCATGAATTATTGATTATTCTCAGGCACATGGAAAAAAAGACTTTATTCCTTGGAGAAGTTAGATGTTCCATAAATTCTGATTTCAGATAAACAAAACATCTTTTTTTGTGCTGTTCTTAACTAATGGTAACAATTTTATGTGGAACAATAAATGAAGCATTCACAATTATTCACACAATTCACAATTGCTACCAAGGCACAAAATCACTGTATTAATTAGAGATTTTTTGGGAATAATGGGTATGAAAAGCTCACAAATTTGCTGCCATAGCTCTATTACACCATAACACACTTTGCAAGAGATAGGAAGAAAAGATTTAAATAGCACACACTATGTCATTTGAAAACTAAAACTTGACAGAGGATGAAGTCCATAGGACAGGGTTTTATATAAGTTTTAGAAACTTGTTGAAGCTCCTAATTTAACTGTAGCCTTTCTTCAGCAGTGAAATCAAGTTCAAAGAGGACCTTAGAAACCCAGCTCAATTTTGTTCTCAGCAAAACCGGGAGGAGGTCAAAGAAACATTTTTCTTTAGTTAGATCTTTAAGAAGAAATCACTGTGAAACGGAAAGATGTTTAACAGGCAAGGAAATTCACTAGAACTTTACACATATCTTAAGTATAATAAAAAAGAATAAGATTTTAACAGGAACTTGCATAATATTGCAGATTTTAACATCATATTTTGCGTCTCTGAGCGGACAACAAGAGACAAAAGACCAATTTTGAAGGTGCCATCAGAGACTTTCAAAGGTGATCTAGTATTTAAGAGTCTGTTCTATTGGAAGATTCATCCAGCTCTTTTCTACGCATCTGAGTCCTAGAATTTGACCAAACTTTTCAGAAGAAAGAAAGCTATGCTTTTTCTCCTTTACTGTATTGTATTTTGATTTTGGTTATCTTTTTATCCTTTCACTCTGAGTACTTTTCCCCATTAGTTACAAGAGAAGTAGACCTAGCAAGCATAAATATATTTTGAGATTGTCAAGAAGCCTATTTGCTACCTTTAGGTTAACTCTTCAGTACCACCTTTTTGATAAATCCTTACTGCTAAACTATTTATCTTGGTGATTAAATTGAAATTTTTGGTTAGATATTATTTAGCTTACGTGTAAAGTATGCTCATGTCTTAATGGTTCCCCCATTTCTCTTCCAATTTTCAGTTGCTCAGTGAAATAATGTTTTGGCTATTTGATCTTCATATTTCCCTTCAGCCCTTGTTAATAATAATTGCTTTATTGCTTATCAGACAGGATAGTCTTTCTACTGTCTTCATGTTTAGTAATATATATGAACACATACTTGCTTCAAGTAAATTAGGAATATTGAATGCATGAATGTTTTTACTATTCTGAAAGAAAAAAGAGAGTACTATCAGGTTTTTTTTTCCCCCATTTTTATCAGTGGAGCTTAAGGAAGCAAATTTATACTGTGGAAATAGCAGTTTTTACTTTATGTGTAGGCATTAAATAAGAACTGCTTGCAAACAAAATTCAAACACTTGTTTGAATTTATTCTTACAAAGTTCTCATCAGGAATTATCAGACCTGAGTGGTACTAACAGAACGACAGAAGCAGAAACAGTGCACTGTGAATGATCTGACATCAATTTTTACAAGCTGAGAGCTAAAAGAAGAGCCACCAGGTAGAAAGACATACAACAGACTTGAAATGGAGATCTGGTTTTCCAGAAGGTTTTGGAAAGTGACCACTGGAGAGGGATGAAAAATCTGGAACAGAGAAAAAAATATCTCGTGCATGAAGACAAATATAATGAAATATCATTCTATGGTAGTTCTGGCTGAATAATAATTGCTAGTGAGTTCTGAAAAGATGACTGATTCCACTCATTGATTACTTGCCTGGGAGACATATCTATTTTTTAGTTCCACTCAGTGGTGGCTTACTTGCTGAGACGTATCCATTTTGATTTTTTAAATCAATCTCCTGTACAGTTGCCACTGTACACAGCAGCATTGCAATAATACTCTTTGATTCAGTGAAATGGGGTGGAAGGCAGGTAGGACTGGTACCCTGGAGGTAGGTCAGGCAGCCTTCTCAGAAAGATTATGTTAAATATTGGTTTCCTTTGGTTCTTGATGTCTGAAAAAGAATATTAACTTTCTAGCAGGGAAGGTTCTTAGACATTTATACAGATTATGAACCAAATATTTAGTTTGTGTGCAGAAAAATTCCTTAAACATAGTAAAATGAGCTTTGGGATTAATCCCATCAGACCAGAGAGGCACTTTCATGTCAGGCAGAGGCTGCAGGGGTTGCTGCGTATAGCTCCAGGTACAACAGCTGTGCCCTACGTAGGTAGAACTCATGTCACCAGGCTACTCAGGGATGCTGCAATGTGCTCACAAATGGCTTTATTTGTGGGGCTAGTGCTAAATTTTACAGACCTGGCAATGTGCCCTCACAGCCCAGGGCACCAGTCCTATCCTGGATCCAGAGCAGCGTGGCCAGCCGTGCAAGGGAGGGGAGACTTCCCCCTTGCTCTGGGAGACCCCACCTGCAATGCTGCATCCAGCTCTGGGTGCCCAGCACAGGAAGGACATGGACCTGTTGGATCAAGTCTGGAAAAGGGCACCCAAAAAGGTTAGAGTGCTGGAGCACCTTACCTATGAGCACAAGATTAGAGAGTTGGGATTGTTCAATCTGGAGAAGACTTTGGGTTGACCTAATTGGGCCTCTCATCATCTGAAGGGGCCCTACAAGAGAGATGGAGAAAGACTTTTCAGAAGGACTGGTAGTGACAGGACAAGAGGAAATATCTTTAAACTGAAAGGGGGTAGGTTTAGATTAGGTGTTAAAATTATTCTTGATTGTGAGGGTGGCAAGGCACTGGAGCAGGTTACCCAGAGAAGATGAGGATGCCCCATGCCTGAAAATATTCAAGGCCAGGTCTGGGAGCTCTGAGCAGCCAGGTCTGATGTATGGTGTCCCTTCCCGTGGCAGTGAGGTTGGAACTAGATAATTAAAGTTCCTTCCAATCCAAACTATTATATAATTCTATAATTTTTGAAGATGTCCAGAATTTATTCAGCATTGCAGAAGCTCAGCATTTGCTGTTTCAGCTGACATGGTACCTTTCAGAGCCTGTCTTGGCTTGCCTTGAACAAAGTGACAGCATCTCCAAATCCCATTTGCTATTGACTAAGCAGCAGAGGAGCCAGATGACCTCTATCAGCTGTTCCTGAGACACCAGAAGAATGCAAATGCCACCTCTGTAGGTCTGTGCTTTGTAAGCCCCCCTCTTGTTGACAGCGTGGAGATACGGATGCTATGCATGACAGCACATCAGAGATTTCCTGATCTAAACTTGTACAAGCCTTGCCATCTGACCAGACAACAATCCATCAATTGTTCAAGCAAGCAGAAAGTGCTCAGTGTTTAGCCACAAAAAGAGAGCAAAACTACTTACACAGAAAGTGTACTTTCTACCTTTGTGAGACTTCCAAGGGGGCACCACCGCCTCTGATGGTAGGTTTTGCTCATGATTTCCCACAGAGTGCTGGTTACCCAGGTTTGTCTTTGCCTGATTTCAAACCCTTCCTGGCGGTGTATCCATTGTCAGCATTGTGCACATACATCTGAGGGGAGAGAGCCAACAAAGAGGGAAGGCACCCAGGGGGAAGGCCATCAGTTTGCAGAAGTCTAACATCCTCAGGATGATCACTAAGGGAAGCAGATAAATTAAAAACCTTTCCCAGCCAGCATTCTCCTGAGGGGCTGTCTGTGCCTGCCCCTCTCTCTCTGCTCATCACACTTCACTTTTGCAAGCAGCAGGCAGCCCTGAGATGCCTTTCTCCGTGGAGGGCTGTTGAAAGGGCTCATCCTTTCCAATGTGTTGTTTATTTATGGTGCTGTGCTGCAGCGGGCGTGGGGCCTCTGCAAAAGAACACACGGCTCTGGAAGACAATAAAACAGCCAGAAGGCTTTCTGCGTGTTTGTGTCACAAAAGGCTCTTCAGAGAGGAACAGTTTTAGTGTCTGAGGAATGAAGAGCTATTTCAGAATCTGGAGGCTGCGGGTTCTTTTAACAATGGAATGATTTGTCCATATTTTTCTTGTAATAAAAAGAACAGCACAATATGCCTCCTTGCTTGCTTAGAGACCATTTGAAATTTTTAATGCTTAAACCAGAGAGAGAGCATGGAGTTCATTGCCAGGTTGACATGAACACAGAAATACTTTGTCTGTCTTTTCTGGGGACTGAAATGTATAATGGAAAAGGCTTTTAAAAGAGCTGTGGTCAGGAGGATGAACTGGGGAGTTGATGGTCAAGATCTAACTCTAGCTTAGATGCAATTTCAGATGTCATATTAGCATGGCATAGATTTGCCTCCTACTAGACGACTTCAGCTGAAAGGTCTTTAGAATTTTAATCCTAAATCTAAGAAATTAGATTTTAGTGCTGCTCTTTTTTTAAAGCAAATTGCTTTTATGCAGATGACTTCAGATTATCTTTTGCAGCAGGCTGTTGAGATTCCTAGTTTTAAAGAAAAAGAGATGCAAATAATTTTTCTCATAGTGTTGCAAAAACTTTATATTCAGAAATTTTGGGTTGAATGCTCATTCCCTTATTTGCTGAAAGTCAGACAATTTTCTGTGTGAATCCTGGTCACTCAACCATTCTGTACGGACTCTCACCTTTTCAGTTTCTAGATCAATTCACATGGCACATTTTGGTAAATAGGGTGATTGGTGCTGCTCATCAACATCTTGGTTTTAAGTTTCTTGTACATTGCGAACAAAATCCTTTTGTTTACATTTGCAGAGTTTGTTCTATAACTTAGGCAAAAACCAGATTTGTACTGAAGCATATATTTTGCAATAATGGAACCAAGGTACAAAAATAGATAAAAAACCCAGTATAAGTTATTACAGTTATAATCAAGTGTGGAGATTGGCATGTAAGGTACAGTATTGATTCTCCACACCCTGCATCATCGATTGCAAACCTTAGAGAAAAAGTAAGTATGTCTTTTCACGTCCAGCTGTCCAGAATCACACAGCACAGAAGCTTGGGAACTTCTCTCAAGAAGGATTAACCTCCTCTTTCTTTTTATTTTAGATTTATATTTAGATATATATAGACTCAAATGTGTCATGATTTGATGCTAGGGCATGGCATCACATGATTTGATGAAATATATTCTTTCCTCTTCTTTCAGTGTTAATATTACTGTTAGATACCTCAATGAGGTAATTACTGACAGCAGATTATACTCTACTGACTGTTGCCTCAGCCTAGCGTGCATAACTTTATTAATTGTATGTGAGGACCAACAGTCATGTCCTGTCTCATTACAAAATGTGTGCTTTTTCTCTTGATTCATACCTCTCTAGTTTATTTGCATTCCTTAGTCATTATGCACCTGAGATATTTGTTTCAATTATTTTCAAAAGGACTTTTTTTCCTAGAGATTATGAGTTTATTGCATTCATGATTATAATTTCAAAGAGGAAGTGCTGTTTGTTAAGTTAATAGCCGTGTGTTTCATCAGTTTCTTTATTTTATGTATAAAACTGGGTGACTTAATTTTGAATAAGCTTCCCAATGCAGCTATCA
Organism: Melozone crissalis; assembly: GCF_028551555.1. NCBI lineage: Eukaryota > Metazoa > Chordata > Aves > Passeriformes > Passerellidae > Melozone > Melozone crissalis. The sequence goes on from NW_026535820.1 coordinate 27,249,426, forward strand.
AAGTAGCTAGATGGACATAAGTCAATTTTATTTTTCGAAAACAAACTGCTTTTGTTAATAAATCTCCATACTATAAAACCATCAGGTAATGAGGAATAAGAAAAGGCTAAGAGAAGAATTATATTTCTATGTTAGAAACATTAATATTACTATTATAAATCATGAACTGGAGGGAGAAAAGCAGTTCTTTTTTAATGTAGCTCTGAGGAAGAGATACTGTATTGATAATGCAGGTGAATGGAGTCGTGTGCCATATGGGTACTGGTTGTCCAAGCCTCTGCAGCTTACTCTTAACTGTGTTTGTAACACCTCAGGCTGTGAAGTTTTAGCTTTGAATAGTTTATTCACTTCCACACACATTCAGCTTATGAAATACCTGAGAGAACCTCGAGATAGAACTGGTTATATTATTTCCAGCAAGTAATACTGGATATTAATTTTATCTGCTTTGTGACTCAGTCCTGCCTTCCTTTGTGGAAAAGTTCTTTAAATGACAACACAGTGTGCATTTGAGGCCTCCTGGTTCTCTTCTGTTTCTGTGTTATAGCATACAGGTTTTATATCAGAAAAATATCTGTGAAATGGAGAAGTGACTCATTTTGCTAAAAGCATGAAAGCATTTGAGAGGCACTAGATAAAAACTTAGGCAAGGACAAGGAGGAAGTCATCTGCATCACAGGTCTAATGGAATGGCATGTTCCTTCCTATCCATTTGCATAACTGAAATATTTTCTCTATAAATGTAGCTTTTTCATTCCAACCACTGGTAGCTGATTAATAGCAAAAATACCTGATATGACCCAGTCTGCAGTCTCTGGGATTTGTGTGCCTGACAGGCTGCCCGGCAACTGTAAAGCTGGGCTTCATAGGAAAAGGAATTGCAATTTTAAGCTGAAGCACAACAGTTTTCTAATGTTGTGTCGCATTCCCTTCACCTCAGACACATGCAATTCTGATTATTTTGTTTACTAATTGCTGTATTTGCAGTCTTTGAGATTGGTTCTCAAAGAGAGGTTAAGGAAATAACTGCAAAATTGTGAAAATTAGGGAAAGTTGATTATATTCTAGAGTAAGCAGAGACACAAAATTTTCCACACAAGTGTTAACAAGACTGAAATGTCTCTGATCTCAGTTTCTTGGAATAACATGACCCTTTACTAACACTCTTTGCTATGAGAAAAAGGACTCTCTATCACTATTTGACTTGATCTCTGAGACACTTAAAAACAGGCTTTTAAAGATAATTTTAAAAATTCTTGTAAATCACCCTTTGAAATTGTTTTTTTTAGAAAAAATATGAAAAGTCCTCTTATATTTCCATCTTTGATTTATTGAAACAATATATAAGGCAAATATAGGAATAGGAGGTTTATACAGACTTTCCATCCTTCAATTTTGCAAGATTTAATGCAGCAAGACAAATCTATGTATAGCACACACTAACTTCATATGTTTCACTGCTGCAGAAATCAATAGTCCTTGGCTATGAAAACAAAAGAGAAGCCCTATTAATTCATTAGCAGTCCAGGTTACATGTTAGTATGGTCAGTCTACAATAAATACTCTCTGGAAGTGAATCAGAAAGAGTAGTCTCTGTAGTATGCCAGATTGCAGTTGGCAGAGAAAGAAATGTTTTGGTTTTGGGATAAACTTCTCAATTGCATTTCTAACAGAGCCTGTGACTGAAAGATGTAGGAGCTGAAGAAGTCAAAGGAAACCTTCTGCACTATTTATGACTTCTCTTATGCTTCTTGATGGAGCAGTAAGAACATTTCTGCCCATTTCATTGTACTTGAACATGCACTGAAACCTAGAGGTTTCTTTCACAGTTGTCTCTTCCTGTGCCTTTCCCAGATCTGCAAGTGAAAACTTTGTATGTAATATATTAATTTCCTTCTGTTTTCCTGTTGGTATTTTTCCGTGGTAAGCATCTAATCTGAAGAGTGACTATTTTCCTGAAGTGCCAGCTCTGGGAAATTATATCTAATGATTCAGATGATAATTCTAAGGTTGGCAGTGAGCATGAGAAGTAATGCATACTTAGAATATGATAGTTATTCTATTTTTCAGTCAGCAGATGTAAATTTTCTTGCTAAAAATCTATGCAAAGGCAATGGGAATCTTAATTTTCTGTTTCTTTTACTGTTTCAAAGATTAAAGCTAAAATAAATTCTTATTTTTATATGCCACTCACAGAAAATGTGAGGAAATTATGTAATTCACACATGAATATACAATTAAACACAGATCTGGATTTTAAGCAGCTATGATTGGTACTTGACGTACAGAGTACTTCATGTGAGGCACATGTTCTGAAACCTCTAGTCAAAAAAATCTTTTTGGTCAAAATTTTCTTTTTACTTTGCAGTGTTTTAGTATCACAATTTCCTGTGTTTTCTAGATAGCACTGTGGTGAAGGTTTGGCCCCTCACATCCTCTTAAGGGGCATCTCAAGCTGGCTGCTGTGATGGGTATGACCATGGCACCATGTAGCCTTGTCCAGACATTCCTCCTCCAAGCAGACTCAATACTGTCATTTAGTATGATTTGCAGTCATGTAAAACTCAGATTGAGTATTTGGCCTACTAATTCTAGCCCAATAAGGTGGAAATAGTAGGCTCACATAACTTCTGCAGCAATGTTGTCTGGTTTCTAAAACATAAAACTTCAGTCCTTTTAGACATGAACAAGTCCAAACATAAAAATTAATTAGATAATGCCTATATAAGTGAAAAATCAAAGTCTGTGGGATTTTTTTGTCTTTAAATAAAGCCATGAACTGTTGTCTACTAACACTTGTTAAATCAAGTATATTATGAATACTTTGTAGATTTTTTTCTCTTGATGATGAAATACCTAGTGATTCTTGTTGGATTGCTTTGTGCAGGTTTATATGCTTTTATCACATATTGTTGCTCCTAAATTATGAAAATTCTGACCTAGAACAAGAGAAGATCCCTTGTGTAAGATGTAATTGGAACCACCAGCCTCTGTCTTTAGTCTTATTGCTGTGTCATGGATTTGCATAGCTCTTGTTGGAAAGTACTACTGCCTTCTTATTTTAGTTTGGCTTGTATTTTTGCACACTGACTTTATGACCAGTTCCACAACAGTAGTTTTGGCAATATGTAGAATATAGTGCAGAAATGGAAATAAATTTTGATTAGAGAAATTTTCAAACTGGAAAATTATTACAAGAAAAACAGCAACAAATGAATGTCAGATCCTAGACTACCTCATCCATCTCCAATGGAGAAACGTTCTGATCTTTGGAGAATTTATCACTTGCAGCTGAACTACCTACAAGTCTTTCTACTTTTCTTGCATTTCAACCCAATCTTATGTCGCAATAACAATGTATTGTGTTTCTATAATTTCTGACAGTACAGTACTCTAATGCTTAAATTGTATTTGTATGCCACTGACTTTGATATCTCATATTGAGTAAATAAATGCCATTTTCAATATTAGAAAGTATTAAAAAATATGGAATTAAGATAAAACAACATAGTATTTTATTTTAAGTAGGATAATTTCTTTATTTACCCAGAGAAGGATATCTTTAAAGATACAGTTTTGTACTTGCTCATCTAATTTTTTTGCTATAATTCAGAGAATAATTTGGCCAAACTTGTTTTAGAGTAATTAGAATTATTTTTATTATGACCATATTTAAATCTAGGCATAATGCATAGCTGGGCCTTGCTCATCAGTAAATAAATTACATTTATTCTGTGGCAATCCAAGAATGACTTTCAGAGCAGCTTGATATTCAAGTGTTCTCTATTAGGAAAAGAAACAAATACATATAAATCTATAGCACAGGGTACAGAACTTGATGGCAAAGATAAAAAGTGTAAATGGAAGCTTAATAGCAATAATAAGAGTTTGTGAAGATGCATAAATTCCCAGTCTTGAGCAGTATTTTAGTAGTCAAAATACAATTCTTCAATAATTAAAACATTAGTCTCAAAAATTATTGTTGCAAACTAAATCCACAGTAATTTATTAGCAATTTGCACGTCAAATTTACAGAAAAGAATATTTCAGCATATTTAACTTGAAAAGAAAATGGCCTAGCAATAAGGAAGGAGCCTCAGCCTCAGAGCATTATGCATGTCTGCTTGCATATATTTAATTTCTCACAGTTATATTTCATTCACAGAAGAAAATATGTAGCATGATAGATGTGACATATAAAGGTTTTCAAATAGGTTGGTATGCAAAAGTTTTCAAAAACTTGAATTATGTCTTCATTTTGAATGAGTTGCTCTACAAGTTCTCTCCTCAAGCACAATCCTTTGAATTTCTCATTAAACAATGGTCCATGGGGCAAAAGGATGGGGCTAGAGGTGTGGCTTCCCAAAGCCCCTGCTGATGGTTCCCTGACATGTGCTGTCTCAGTTTTATAAATTAGAAAACTGCTAATTTCAGATTAATATCTAAGCAATGCCAGCTGTCTCCCCTTCAAGATATTTTGAAGCTTTTTCATAATTTTATTTGTAACATTACTGCAGAAAGGCACACATAACTGATGATGACAATAAAAATATTGCCTATTATTTTCTAAAAAATCCCAGATATTGATCTCTATTGAGTAAAATTCTTTAGACTCAAAATCAAACTAAAATACCTTTGCTTTTAATTTCTAAGTTAAAAGGAAAAATAATATACAAGGAAGTGCCTCTTCTGTGGATGTGTACGGTATTTATATGAGATAAGCTCCCTCTTATCTTTGGGTTAAAAGCGTTTTGCACTTGCCTGCATAATCATAGACAGGAAATTTGTGTTGTAGAAAAATGAAGTTATGGGAGAAAAATGAAACTTATGGGGGATGTTTGTTTACTTCATATTGATATCTATATTCTTCACACACATTTTCCACAGCATTCATCTAAATTATTTGCTCAAAATGAATATGGGAAATACAGTCACAAAGAGAACCACTGGATGGAGCTGTTTGTTGTGACTTTTATTTTACTTTGGGATATTAGACATCTGTAGGTGCAAACAAAATATCCTCAGGGAAATAAAAAAAGAAAAGAAAAGATAATGGGGTACAAATGACAGAGGAAATGTACAGAAAATTAAACAGAAGCCAGGATCTAAGTAGGCGAACTCCCTGGACCTAATTAGGCAAACTACTGAATGGAGAGATCTAGACTGAAGGGGAGAGGATTGAGCATGCTAGGAAACTGGGAACAAAGCTGAAAAGTAAAATTTCCCCCCACAATTGCAGCAATATCATATTCAGGTGTCTCACTGGATATTTAGTTCTTAGGAGATTGTGTTTGCATGTAATTTTCTCTTCTGCCTTTAAAAACAATAAAGCACTTGCAATTTAGTGAAACAGATATTGTTTATTTATAACTGAGAAATGAATGATAGTAACAATAATGAATGATACTTTTCCAAAACAGCACTAAAACTCCACTTCACTAGGCTTGCCCATGTTTTCTTCAGATGCAAGTTTACTAACTGAAGTAAGTAAGTAAACTTCAGTTTTAAGTGTTTAAAATAAAAAAGCAGAATCTGTGAAATGCAGCAATAAACACTTGGCCATATGCTCATTTGTACTTTCTGAAGTTTAGATTTTTATATTTCTAATACTTGGAAATGCTAGAATGATTTCTAAGATCATGAAAGTGCTGGTGGTGAATAGTGCTGGTGTATACAGGGGAGATCCAATACCTTTATTCATTTGTTTCATCCATCACAGAGCAAAATGTGGGAAGGTAGTTGTTCTGGAAATAAAAGGAAAAAAATAAAGGAAAAATCCCAGCAGAACATCTAGATAAATTCAGTTTATTGGTTGTCTCCTAGCTTTTTTTTTATTAAAAAACCCTAGAATTAAATGAGAAACTTTAAAGAATTATTCTTAAAATGGTAAGTTAATTCCCACCACAATCAATACTGCAGCTTTTAAAAAGGTGTGAAAGAGCAAGTATTGAAAAATAAAACTATTAGAAGGATAGTTAAGACAGGTGTTAATAGTAATTATGGATGAGAAAAACTAAACCCTAAAACCAGAGAGCTTTCAATTAAAAACATCTAATGCTTTTTTTCAGGAAAAATGAAATTAAAATAAAAAATACCCTCATTAAGGGATTAGAGTCAAGCTATAGAACCTCAAAAATATCTTAATTATTGTCCATAGGATTATTGTACATTTTGATAAAAAGGAGTCATAAAACAATAAAACACAAGATGACAAAAGTGAATAAAATAAGCCTTTGAAGAGATCTATAAAATATTTATTGAAATTCCTTCTGTGTACTCAAGAAAGTACACAGGGCTAGTGACAGAGATTAAATGTACAGCATCTATATTGAGATATGTTGAGGTTTTAATGTACTGAATATTGATTGTGTGATGAGTCCTAGAAGTTTGTTTCCTGCAGTTTCTTACAAGGGAAGGGAGAAACTAAAACATCACAGAAGATTCATGTGCATAAAGTAGGGTGTTAATGGCTTTGTTGAAAGGAGAATCTCCTCTTCAGTCTGTGCACGTCACTAATAATGTCTAAAAGCCCATCAAAATTGCTGAACTTTTTTGTCCATGAGGGTTGAGAAGTCTGAGACTCAGCTTATGGTTACTTTTAGGATGGGAGCTTCCAAATAAAATGCTGGGCTCTAAAGGAGATTCTTAGGAAAGTGATTTTTCTTTTGCTTTGGGTCATCTTTTCAGCACTTGAGAAGTAAAAATTCTGTTTCAGTAAGAATATACAGTTCAAGAAAATTAATAACGTGCATGTCGTGCAAATAACAAAAGTATAAGAAAACTTGTACTGATAGTTGATCTCAGGCTGATATTCCTGATACGTCAAAGAGCTTTACCAACACAATACCCTGGCACCTATGAGCCATTCAAATAAAAAATCTTGCAAGATCTACAATCTTGACATTTTCTCCAGCTTAAGAACTGAAATGATGTGAGAAAAAATGGGTAGCACCCTCGCTTTGAAGAAGTAAATTATATCTGGTAAATCCATTGGCAAAGAACTCTGTTCTGCAAGCTGTTGGTCTCAAAAGCTCCAAGTTGAGTTTGGTCTGCATGAGGGCTGCAGGCCATCTGCAATTAAGTCACTGGATCTCATCTCATCTCCAGGAATCATTTGAACTCTGCAAAATTATCTTTTATGGTTAGGCAGACATCAGGCCTCACTGCAGTGTGCTGGCACAGGAGGTAGACGGGGAGCTTGCTTGCAGTAGTCATGCATTGTTTCCACTGCTCTCCATCCGCAAGGTCCTGTTGCTCTCTTCTGCCACAGCCAAGGTGATTCTGTAGGAAAGAGATCTTAGAAAGTGATACTGTTAGAAAGTGATACCTCTAGGTGGTTTAAAAAATGACAGATCTTATGGCCTGACACAGCTGGAAGGAGCAATCCTATGAACAAATATGAGGATTAGAAAATGTCGGTTGACTAATTCAATAAAGTAGGGAGCCTGCAGAAATCATAAAAATATTAACTGGAGTTCTATTTACTGTTTTTTTTTTTTTTTTTTAATTTTAGGAAGTAGAATTCTTTTTAATTTATCTTTTTTCCAAGATTTTTAAATTAGGAGTTTAACATTTTTCCAGATGTTGACAAGCAAATAATGACACTCAGTATACTGTGGCACACATATGAACAATCCTCCCTGTTCTGACATGAACAATATTTTCACAAGTAGGAAAGTGATCTGTTCACTCACGTCTGTTTCCAGACACCACTTTGAAAAATCCTGACTGAAAATCTATTTTCAACATGGAAATGAAGCTAAAAGTAACTTTTTTGGAAGGAAAAATCTTTACAGGAAAAATTTTTTGCTGTTTCTGACAATGAAGGACATCACTAAACCAAGTTTATTCTCTCTGGTCAAAGTTAAACTAGAATAGAAATTCCAGTAAGGCTTGCTGATTTTTCTACAGAAAATGCCTTAAGCTATTTCAATTAAGGTTCTGGTGAGCAACAGTCAAAAAATAAGAAAGAAATAGTGAAAATTTTCTTACAAATTCCACGGGGAAAAGGTATGTGTAGGTTTTGTGGTGGAATATTTCTATATGCTGACCTACAGTCTACACAGTCTGTAAGTATGTAACCATAGGTGCTGAGCATGGGTGGAGAGGCACAAAATCCCTATGTTAAAGATCTCACTGGTGATATCCTTGCAGTGTAGTCTACCAGGTGAGCTGTTCTGTAATCTATTTCAGCCTCAATTTGCTTGCTGATGAACTAAAACAATACATCTTTGTCCAACTGGCTTATTTTGACTAAGTGGCTAATGAGCTATTCAGTAAACAGTTGAATTTTCAGACTCTCAAACCAAATTGAATACTGCAAAATAGCTTCAATCACTTTCCCTGAGAGAGGCATACGTTTGTGCCAGGAGCTGAATGCAGTTCTCAGAAAAACAATAAAGTGATGTAAAGTTATAGGGCTTGCTAATTCCATCAGTCACACCTGCACTGAAATGACCCATTGCTCAACTATGCAGAGATCTAAATATCTTAGATATGTCTTAAATATCTTAAATGTCTTAGATATGTCACTCATTTTTTTAATAAGTCCTCCTGGCAAGCAGAAAAACATTATGCATATAGATAATTCCTTTATTCCACAGGCTACAATTTACTTTTCCTTATAAGCAGGAAAATGGGAGAAACAAACTGTATGTGACTCATGTTGGCTACTGAAAACTTGTGATATTGGTGCTTCCTTTACTTGAGCTGTTCAGCCTGAAAAAAAGAGGACTTGAGTGTTTAATTCACTTTTCTATGTTCAACTCCTCTCTGATGATTATTACTAAAGAAAAAAGAAAAAGGAAGCTAATGAAACAAAACAAAACAAAACAAAACAACAAATCCAGCAGCCAAGAATCACAGTTTTTAATCAGTTTTCTGTAGACATATGTAAAACAGGGAGAGCCAGAAAAAGGGAAGTTTCCTTCCATCTCATGTCACAATGCAACCTAGAAATCTAACAACTCTAGACTTTTTATCATTTATCATTCCTTTTCTGCTGACTTTTATGCTCTAGAACATTGTTTAAAACATAACATTTTGTATTTTCTAATAATTTATTTACAAATCAAGATATTTATGTTATAATTAGTCTGAAGAACATGGAACTATTCAGGCTGAAAATATTTTAAGCACTCAAAATGATATATATTCTTTCTTCATAAACTGAGAATAATTTGAAAATATCTATATTCATACGTAGTGTAAAAACCTACAGCATAAAGTTAAGAATCATTTCACATTGGACAAATAAAATAGATTGAATCCCATTGTTTTTCCTGAATTGGTGTGTCATAGTTTAGCAAATATTGTAAATATTTCCTGAGTCATCAGCCTGTTTTTGTCAACCTGTATTTACTACAGAATGGTAGTAAATTCATGAAGGTTCTGGAAAGGAAACCCAAAGAGTTGTGTGACACAACTTGCTGTTGATGGTAAGCTCTTCAGTATGGCATTCATATTTATTTTCAAGAAAACTGACAATGAAGGATTACAGAAATGTGATGCATTAAGTGGCTGGGTGGTACCAGGGGACATTAAGGTCAACATATACAAAGATAAAATAAGACAGGCAAGGGAAACCTCCCTCTGCCTCCAAGTCTACCTTTATGCATGCAATAGTGGTCTTGCATTTTTCCTTTGCAGAGCATTCCTGGTGTTTTGACATATGGTTTCACCTGAAGAAGGGCTCAAGAATGGTTGTGAAAGTAAAACAAGTGAGTGTGATTCAGAAAGCAATAGGTCACAAAGCAAAAACCTGCCTGACTATACTCAGCAGGGCCCCATCTTGAAAATGCTGTGCTGTTTGTTCCTCTTTTGTTAAAAGACATACACTGGATCTTAAAAGGACACAGAAAAGAGCCCTGGAGTTCACCCTGTACTGTAACAATCAATTGTTAGATGAGGTAATTCTTTCTTTCAATTCACCCTTTGGACAAGAACATCTGAAATTTAAATTTCTGGGAAAAGTCTTGCTTTCTTTTTCCAGTAGCACTTCCTGACTTTGTCTTAGAGAAGTCTTAGAGAAAGAACTTGATGTTCTTATTTCTTTCTCTTTTAAAGAAAGCAGGAGACTGGATGATTCATTCTTCTGTTACTTATCTAAAGTCCTTTGCATAAACTATTTAAAAGCTAATATTACATTCCTGATGTTTTTGAAGTAAAAAATAGCAGAAAAAAGTTAAACACTATTAACTCAAATACTAAAGATTTCAAGAAGAGGGCAAGCAATGCAAAATCAATTTGAAAAGTAACCCAGCAAATTTTGACTGGTGTAAGCTACTCTGTCATTTGTACTTCAGAAAGGACAGAGTCAAACACTATGGCTCCTGGAAATTTAAGCTGAAAACCTCCTTGCCACCAAAGGGAAAAAAAAAGGAAAAAGAGGTTAAAATAGCAGCCAACTGTTACTTTTACACTTACAGAGATATCTCCTTAGAGAATACAGCCCTGTTTTCAGCTTTGCTGTTACCATCATAAAAACCTCCAAACCAACAAACAAACCCAAACCAAAAAACAGAAGTGAGAAATGCAGTGCTGGTATTTCTGCACTTCCCTGTGCAGTTGTATTAAAAATGTGTTAACCATTCTCTTCCAGGCTACCACACCTAAATTTCAGCTTTTTTAACAGTATCAGACAAATGCATGGTCTGTACTCTGGAAATGGAATGACAACAGAATCTTTTATTTAAAGTTTAAAGCACAACTGTTCAAGTATTTTTTTTTATTTAATTTAGTGAAAAAACTTGACATTATTGTAAAAAAAAAATAGAACTATTCTGTCTTGGGTTCAAATATGTGTCTTTTGGTCACATGAAATCCTGTGTGTGCATGTCTAAAGACACCATTTTTCCCACAGCATTCCAACAAAAGTAAAATAACCATTCATGTAATTCTGTAACATACTTTGGTTGCTATAATTACATATAAGGAAGAATAAATAATGTCAAATCATTTTTTATCTTATATATAATAGCTATATCAGAAATAGCTATCAAACCAAACTGCACTGACTTGATGTTAAACTACAACAATCAGGAATTGTTTTTAGGTAAGTAATAGTTTTGCAACACCCACAATCCAAGGAAAGAGAGTTGCAGATTAAATAAGAGAAAAGAAGATTTTGAAATACTGATTTTCTAATATAAATTTTAATATCATAGAAAAAAGTGAAGACATGATCACATTGCTACTTCAAAATATAACTCTATGCATTATTGCTTTCTTGTATTTTTAGTCAATTTAATCTTAATTCATATTTATGTGATTGTTTTACTCTTTGTCATGAAAATAGGTCAACTTTATGTCACCTTTGTTTCTTACATGAGAATAAGGCATTAATTTCTTCCCATTTTTATACACTTTGACATTTCTAAGTGAGGAACAGTGGTTTCACACAGATCAGTTCTAATTCTTCTGCTGAAATTAACTATTCAGGGTGTCTTCCAGCTACCTGACATGGGTACAAAGGGAACATGCTTTTGTTTTTGTGTCTGGACAGCTGTGGATGTTGCTTATGATGTCTGATCTTTCTAGCTGTTTGTCATAATGATATGCATATTAAATAACTAAATATTCACAATTAAGCATCAAAAATTCCCATTGAAATTCCAGAGATTTATTACTGTAAAAAAATTGTTCAGTAGGTATTATACATATAATTTTCTTCAAAATATCTCCTTCCTCCTTTTTATGTTTATTGTTTTTCCTCTTGACAAGACTGTACTTTAGGAATTTATAGTAATTTGAATTCTTAATTCCTGAGTGCAGAACGTAGTTATAAATGCCATTTTGTCTGTCATTTGGTGTGTTTCATTCTTAATGCTGTTTTATTCATTTGCTAATCCATTGTGTGTGTTTCTGTGCAATGTCATTGCTTTGAGCTAAAACAATGCTTTCAGAGTTAGAAAACAACCAGGGTATATATTGATTGAAAAAGTAAATCCTTCCTGTTTTCTGTGAGTGGGCAGTAAATGAAGAGTGATTTTAGGTGTGGTTTGTTTTGTTCTGGGTAGAACAGTTGATGTCTTGTGTCTAAGCCTCACTTAGCAGGAAATCTCCCCACTAGCAACTTAAAAATCTTGTATAGCTCTGATGTTAAGGCTAGTTTCCTCCTTCAAAGGCTAGGCAGATGCTGTGAGTCTGGATGATGCAAGTCAATACTCTTACAGCATATTTTTTTCTTTTTCTGTAATAACTAAGTCCTAAATACTTGTTGTTGCTGGTGCTGCGGTTTTCTTGTTTGGGGGTTTTTGTTTATTTTTGTTTTGTTTCCTTGAATAGGCGTAATGATTTTTTAATTTATTTTTATGGTGTCCTATATACACTTTCAGAGTTCATGGGCCAGACTAATCCAAGTCCAGACACAGGATTGAATGACCTTGTGTACCATGCATTTTCCCTTTGCACTGCTGATTGAGAGAAATGGCTGTGACTGAGGACTTCTTACAGATCATGACAATCGAACATGTGAGCTGGCCCCCAGGATATCCTGAGGCTAAAGGAAAGAATTCCTGAGGAATTTGCCTTGGAGTGATTAAAAGAAAATGTTTGCAGAGAATTACTTTCCCAGTGAAAAGGTAGGTTTACTGGTAATAGAGCTTGACAGGCATTTGTTTTTGCTGGTGATTATGAACCTGTACCATATGGCCAGATGCAATCACTTTGCATTCACTTGCTGCAATGATTGAAAAATTAATTTTGAAATCCAAAGACCTGCAACTGACAGCCTTTCTAATGATGAGTGATGTGGCTATACAAAATTGCCTAAAAAAATATTTCTTGAGTTCTGATCTTTTGATTCATGTCTTTATGTTTATTGAAATATTACTTTTTACAGTGTCACTGTGTATATTGCCAAAATGATTCTGCTGAAGCTGTGTTTTTATGTTTTTAATTAGTATAAATTGTATTATATCATATTGGAACTTACCCAGGAGGAACTGAGAGCAATGCATTTTGGGTAAAGATATTCAGTATTTAATCAGTCCATAGTAAAAGTATATAAAGAACTTAATTCCCTAAGTTTACAATCCAGTTGTTAATCATCAAAGCTATTCAGTTTCTTTATTTTTTTGTGTTTTTCCAAAACAACATTAAATATTTCCAGTTATTTTAATTTCAGTTCTATTTCCCCACGTGAGTAGAAAAGTGAATATGATCTGAGGTTCTTATTGCCAGCACAGGTGCTATTGTTATCCTAGGTAAGACTCTTGGACTCTTTCTTTGGGTAAGATAGATTTGCATATTGAACTGATAAAAACCAAACATGAATAATGTCTATATTCCAACCATAATGGAAATGTCATGCTCTGGTAGTGGAAAATAAGGACTCTCCCTAACATGAGTGCATCTAAAATTATCACCCTAATGATAAGATTAATAACCTGAATTTCTGTGCTGAGAAGGCAAGGTACCACTGTAGCATCAGCAGCTCCTGCCACAGGTTGCCTAGACAGCTACTGAAGAGTTTTGCCATCCCTGAACTTTGCAAGGAAAGGTAGCACCATGACAAGAATCTTCAGAAGAGGCCAGGGACATTGGATGGCAGTCTGGAGCCTGAGTCAGTATGATACCATTGCAGAGAAGGGAAAACACCTCTCTGGAATGCACAGTCCTCTGTTCTAGGAAGCCTTGGCAATACCAGAGATGGAGTGCTTCGTCCTGTTCAGCAAATGAGAATGGGCAGAGCTTAAGGAAATGTGATTTATGTTGGGTTTACATGGCCAGGTTTTGGTAGTGTGGGGTGGCTTCTGTGAGAATCTGCCGGAAGCTTCCTCCATGTCCAGCACACCCAATGCCAGCTGGCTGCAGGATGGACCTGCCACTGGTCAATCAGAGATGAGGGTTAATGCTTCTGTGACTACATATTTAAAAATGAAAAAAAAAAGGTGTTGTGCAGATGTAGCTGTGGCCAGAGAAGACCAGGGTGAGAACAAGTGAGAGGAGCAACTGTGCCATCCCCCAAGGTCAGTGGAGAAGGAAGAGGAGGGGGAAGAGGTGCTCCAGGTGCTGCAGCTGAGATGCCCCTGCAGCACATGGTGAAAACCATGGTGAGGCAGCTGTGCCCCTGCAGCACATGGGGGACAGATCCACTGTGCAGGAGACCTGTGCTGGAGCAGGTGGATGCTCAAGAGAAGGCTGTGGACCTGTGGAAAACCAGCATCAGAGCAGATTCCTGGCAATGACCTGCAGACCCATGGAGAGAGGAGCCCATGCTGGAATAGGTTTCCTGGTAGCACTGTGGATGACCCATATTGGAGCAGGCTGTGCATGAAGGACTGCATCCCATGGAAGTGTCGCCTGTGTTGCAGCAGCTCATGAAGAACTGTATCCCATGGGATGGACTCATGTTGGAGAAGTTCATGGAGAGCTGTCTCCTGTGGAGTTCTGGAGCAGTGGTAAGGCTCCTCACCCTAAGCAGCAAGAGAAACAACCTGTGATGACCTGACAATAACCTCCATTCCCTGTCTCCCTGCACTGCAGACTGAAAGGGAAGGGGTAGAGCTGGAAAGGAGGGAGGGGGGGAGAGAAGGTGTTTTAAAGATTTATTTTACTTCTCATTATCCTGCTCTGATTTTGTTAGTGATAAATTCAAATAATATCCTCAACTCAAGCCTGTTTTGCCTGACATGGTATTTGGAGTCTGACCTCTCCTAGTCCTTATCTCAACCCATGAACCCTGCATTGAATTTTCTCTGTCCTGCCCTGTCCCCCCTGTAGAGGGGAGTGATGGATAGGCTTTGGTGGGTTCTTCGTGTCCAAAAAAGGAGATCAAATAAACTGAGATTTTTTGAAACAGGAAGGGAGACATGAGTACAGCTTCCTGAGGCTCCACATATACACATAACTATGTTTGTTTTGGCCCAATGATTTTTTCTGTGTTTTAGAATGTCAGAATGGATGTAAAATATACATGCAATACAGTAATTTACTATTAAGCCCAAGGGTTTTTTCCTAAATGCACATGCCTGTGAATATATGCATACTACTTGCAAAAATTATATTTTTCTATCAAGTCATCAAAAAGGAGGGGACTGTATTTTATTTATTCAGAGATCTTAGTCTCCTACTTTTCTGACAGCTAACAGCCCCAAATGCCACTCAGTTGTAATAGAAGCTACTAATAAAGATCAGAATTTTAAAAAATATTTTGTCTGTGGAGTGAAAATTAGACAGTCATT
Organism: Melozone crissalis; assembly: GCF_028551555.1. NCBI lineage: Eukaryota > Metazoa > Chordata > Aves > Passeriformes > Passerellidae > Melozone > Melozone crissalis. The sequence continues at coordinate 27,264,611 of NW_026535820.1, forward strand.
ATGAAGGTGGATGTGGGATGGCAGAGTGAAGGAGAGAAAATGTGAGATTCAGCAATGTTCTGACAAGAAAGTGATTGTGTAGGTGGACTTCCAGAGGCTTGTCTGAATATTACCTTTGCAGTGTGTTCCTGATGGGAATGACAGAATTCATTTCAGTGTCTACCATGAGAAGGGTAAAGAAAAAGAAGGAGAGAGAAAAAAAGAAGAAAGGCTTAATTCATTAATCAGCTTGTTAGACAAGAGAATCTGCTTCATAATGAGCTGCCTCTGAGATCTATAGAAAGAACTGGAAATAGTTTTACTAAAGAAGACTGATAGCTTAATGTGAAATGCAGCACACTGCATTTTGTCACTAAAATGTGATGGCCAGAATTTGGGGGCTAGTAACATGACATTTATTTGGTGCTATAGTGTTGCATAAAATAGTCATGATACAGCAGATTATTTCAGGAAACTACTAATAGAATTAAACAGGTCATGATTTGGTCACTACTTAACTCTACCCTTTACGCTCTTGAGAAGTCAGAGTGAAGCTATGTACACTTCCATTACATGTGGTCATTCTGGGCTCTGGGCTATTCTGCTCCCAGAGTAACTGGGTATGTATGCAAGTCTGAGAGATGAACACTGGAATTATCTTAAGAGTTCTTTGTAAAACTGAAAATGTGATGTAATAAAATATATATGTATGTTGCATATACATTGACTCTAAAAAACTTTATCGCCGTGAAGAACACTACATATTTGGTAGCTGAAAATGCACAAATATTTCCCATTCAAGACTAACAAAAATTTTTCAAATATGTTTTCTTTTTAAATATTGTATAATATTTAATAATATGCTGTATTATCTGAACTGATCTTTGTGACTAAAGAGAGGTGATCATATGATCTGGCTGATGTACAATCAAATTGCCAGTCTACTGTCTAAGTTTCATGAGCAACATAGACTGTGTGGATGAAAGCAATTTTTCAATGGAACTAGCAAATATGAAAAGCACACCTCCAATTTAGATGGAGTGGAATTACAGATACTGAAAGGTACTAGAAGGCTGCATTTTTTTAAGGTAGAAGTGGACTTGGAAAATATAATGGCACATCCTAGCATCTGAGATAATTTAGGCTGTGGGGTACAAACAGGCACTGTTTTCAGGGGTGTTAATCAGGGAACTGCAACAGAGAAAATTTGTGTCTGTGTCTTCCCAATTAAAGATTTTTCTTTTATGACATAACAGAACTTTATGTATCATTTTTGTTTAGAAAACAAATTCCCACAAGGAGATAAAATTATTAACACTTGATGCATCTAGGTACTCAGAGCAAAAAAAAATTTCTTTTTCAATAAAACATGTTGAAACACTTTTATAGCATGAGATGGTCATTTGTAGATGCAGCCTTTTTCATTATTAAATGCCAGAAGCTACGCAAGTGGAATTTTTATTCTTCCCTTATTCATTCCAGTATCAGCCTTGTCTTCTCTTGCCTAGCTTTCCACCACATTTTAACGTTCAGTGCAGAGGTATGGTGCCATAAACACAGAGAACTGCAAGAGAGAAGTGTATCAGGGTTGTGTGGCGAGACTTCAGTAGAGGAGAGCTCCAGAGGTGGCTTCTGTGAGGAAATGCCAGAAGCTTCCCTCATTTCTGGCAGGGCCAATGCCAGCTGGCTCCAGGACAGACCCACTGCTGGCCAATCTGAGTCCATCAGCGATGGTGGTATTGCCTTTGGGATAATGTAGTTAAATAGGGGAAGAAGGAGGGAGAGGAAGTGCTCCAGGTGCCAGGGTAAAGCTCTGTGTTGTGCAGGAAGTTCAGGAGTGCAGGGAGACCATAAGGTCCCCCTGAACCACAGAGAACATGAAGAAATATCTTCAAAGGAGGATTGCATGGAGTCAGCCCCACATGTAGTAGGGCTTCATTGTAATCAGAGTGCCAGGCTCTGTGGATGATGCTGGCTGAAAGCGGTGTGTGCTGAGCATTGCATGTGACAGTCCATTATCCCAGTGGCTCTTAGCCTAGCTGAGAGGGCAGCAGTCACTGGAGAGGTGATTGTTGGGCAATTCTGATATGTTTTAAGCCATTACTGAATCCTTTTATCCAAAGTTGTATCACAGCTCTGTCAATCAATCTGTACAACACTGTCTCTGTGCAAAGCCTTACTGGGCAGCTGTCTCTCAGTATCAAAGTGTTTCCTGAGAGAAGACAATCTTTTGTACAAAATAGAGATGTCCTGATTGTAAACCCTTTCTGTTCTGCAATACAAAACAGAACTGAAGGCAAAACTGATGGTTTAGTGTCTGATGACTCTACAAAGCAGCATGGGGTTGAGGTGACCCTACACTGCCTTCTAACTGGTGTGGTTTAGTGCCCACAGGGGAAACTGCTTCCTAAAAACAAAGCATGCTTTTCTTGTGTAGAAGCATCACCCACAGAATCTACATATGTATGTTTTAACTTTTTAGATACACTTCCCATATGTTTAAGGAAGCTTGAAAATGCTGTTCTTTACCACAGGGTTTCTGGCCATCCAGGCTGTGCTGGGAGAAGCAGTCTGCAAGGAGTGGCTGTGCAAGAGCTCTGGAATTGGCAAGGTGACACACTGAATATGTAGGAATCACAAGAAATGGCCTGTCAGTTGAAAGACTCTTGCTCAGGTGCTTCAAAACACCAAACAGCTCCCGTCTTAGTTAGTTAGAAGTTATCATTAGATCTATCTGTCAATAGCACTACTTTAGTTTGACTTCCAGAAACTAGAAAAATTAAGTACAGACAAATTATTCTTCCACCTAAAAATATGGCTTGTAATAAAAAACTTGGAAAATAACTTTGTAATTTTTCATGTCTCTCAATTCCTTCTATTTATCTCTTCTAAGGAAAATACATAGCATTTTTAAAAAATACTTTGTCAAGTAAAGGTACCAGAGAAACACTTTGCTAAGCATTAAGAAAACCAAATCTTATTTATACTGAAAGCAGAATGAATCTTTATTGGTTCAGTTTTGGCTGTGATTATTCTGTAAAGCAGTTTAATTCTGTAAAACATAATGCTGGTATGACAAGTACAAGAAAACATTCACCTGCTCTACTTAAACAGGAAAAAAAATGGTATGGATTTCAGTGCATGTTGATATAAATTATGCTAATTCATCCTTCAGAGAGATAATTTATTTATGTGACCATGCATTCAAAACTTCACTTGATGCATAAATATACTATTATGTACTGCAGATGTCCCTTGTGTCTGATGGTGGTGTTAAAACCAACAAATAGCAATTATCTAAGCAGATGCATTTTATGAATACAATGTAGGCCCTCAAATTTGAATCCAAAATGAAATCTTTCACAGTGTTTTCCTAGTGTTTTCACAGTGGTGTCCTAGTCTTCTTCTTTTGACAGTGTCATGGTAGGAAATTCTAAATTCTGTACTACAGATACTAATTACACTAATCAGAAGTATCATGTTGCACATGCTATTTCAGTCTGTGTTTTGCAGGGAACACATGTTTGGAAGCACAGGTTAAACTATCAAAATCTTAATAATTACTGGGACAAGGATGGCAGTTATAAAGATAATCCACATTTAAATAAGACAGTGTTCAACATTCAGACACCTCTAGCAGAGATCCATCTAAGGCTTAAGGACATACAGAAAAAACAGAACTTAATTGGAAAACAAGTTGGACTGAAGAGTAGGTAAAATATGTAAATCCATTTTTATTCTCCTAATTTAATCTCTTGAGTCTAGGTTTCAAATTGACATATGAAAATAAAGCTATAGTCAGTAAGATATCAATATGCATATTTAACACTAGGTGAAAGTTCTTATATTTGAAGCAACTTGAGTATAAATGTCTCCAATAAGCATTTAATTTAAATTTACGGAGGCAGCTCCTCAGCTAATTAGAAACCCATAGACTGGTGGAAGTGTAGCTATCAAACATTAGTATAGTGCCTACAAATGACTAGTTCAGTAGTCATGTAATCAGTTCAAAGTTATATAAGCAGTAAAAGGTCATGTCCTCAGGGATTTCCTCAAATTTCTTTGCACTTTTTTTACTTTTGTTTTTCATGAGAGTTTCTACAAATCTTGAGTACTATGTATTAAACAGAATATAGAGAGCATGAGTTTGTCTTCTCATACTTAAGTATATCGGTATTTCAAAAAAGGCCTCACAGAGTTTAATTTTTTTTTTTTTTTTTTTTAGTAAAAAGTTTCAGCAGATCTTCAAGATCCATATAAAAGGAAAAGGAAAAGAAAAAAAACATCAGATGTTGTCATAGGAAGGTATGCTGGTTTCAGTTGGGGTAGAGTTAATTTTCTTTATAGTGGCTAGAGCACAGCTATGTTTTGGGTTTGTGCTGAGCACAGGGTTGATAATCCAGAGATGTTTTTGTTATTGCTAAACAGGGCTTGCACAGAGCCAAGGCCTTTTCTGCCACACTGGCAAGGAAGTTGGGGCTTCGTGGGAGGTTGAGAGGAAACTATTGGGGCAAGTGACCCGAAGTGACCAAAGGGATATCCCAGACCATATGGCATTGTGTCAGTGTATAAAATGGGGAAAGAGGGAAGAGGGAGAGGTATGGCATTGGTCAGCAGGGCATAGAGTAATTGCTCTGTGCATCACTTGCTTGTTATTATTTATCCTTATTACTGCATTTTATGGTTATTTTCTGTTGTTAAATTGTTCTTATTTCAACACAGTAGCTTTATGTTTATTCTCCTCCCCATTCCACTGGGATGAGGGGGAGGAGAGGGCAGTGTTGAGCAAGTGACTGTGTGATGCTTTATCTCCAAATGGGTTTAAATCATGACAGCAGGAAACAGAGTTATTTACCTGCCTCTTATTTCCCATCATTTTCCAGCAGAAAGACAGCAGAGGTGTGGAGGGCAATGACATGTTAGAACTGAGACCCAAGCGTGCTGTGTTATGCCTGCAGTTGAATTCAGCACAGTGTAAAAGGCACAGAATTTCTATTCATGCATACACAGACGACATTCCAAGGCACAGTGTGGTTTAGTGGTAAATGCAGTGCACCTGTGGAATGTAGTGATGACAGTGTTTGCAAATAACTTTCCTTGAAGGGAAACATCCACTACGTTTGGCAAGGCCCATAATGAGAAACAATGACTCACTTCCATTCACTATTAATCTCCCAGATGCAGTTACATGTCATGGTTATACAGGGAATATGCCAAATATATACATGCATAGACATATATATATATATTTTATATAATAGACATATATATATATATTTTATATATATATGTACACTCTGGAAGGTGTGAACAGGAACAGTCAGCACTGGTGTTGCTCTGTGTTCTGCTTGAATGTCATTAAAAATGTAAGACAATTTTGGATTGGACACAGTTGAATAATTACATCGGAAAATGCATCTTTCTTTATAATCTAGTACTTCTTACCTGACTTTTGGTGTACTTGACAGAAGGAAGGGAGGAAGGAAGGAAGGGAGAGAGGAAAGAAAAGAAAAGAAAAGAAAAGAAAAGAAAAGAAAAGAAAAGAAAAGAAAAGAAAAGAAAAGAGAAAAGAGAAAAGAAAGAAAGAAAGAAAGAAAGAAAGAAAGAAAGAAAGAAAGAAAAGAAAGAAAGAAAAGAAAGAAAGAAAGAAAGAAAGAAAAGAAAGAAAAGAAAGAAAAGAAAGAAAAGAAAGAAAGGAAGGAAGGGGTTTTGCTTTCCCTCACTTTTTCTCACACTGGGCAGCATCTCTGAACTCATACATGAGTGGTAATGAAGTATGATAAGGCAGAGTTTGCTACAGCTTGTACTCTTTTAGGAAGAAAGGAAGGAGGGGTAGAACTGAGTCTCTCAATCTTTAGCTCCTGAGATTGTGAAATTATACCCAGTGCTTTAATAATAATAACAATAATAATAATAATATTGAAAAAAAAACCCCAATAGAGTCTGCATTTTAATATTTAGTTATACAATGATTGTATAACCAGGGGAACTTTATGAGCTACCTCTTGCCCTGTGTTTTTATGAGCTTCTGATTTCAAAATGAACTGCCTTCTTTTATTGCCTCTGACCAAGGTAGGGCACATTGCTTGATCTTTGGAGATTTGTTCAATGTGGGTATTTTAACCTAAATTTTTAGGTGAGTTAGAATAATTTTGGACCTTCTTTCTTTATCAGTTAATTTATTTTCCTTCACAAATCATCCAGAGGCATATTTCATTCTTATGCAGTTATCATTTACCTTCCTAGAAAAGTATAAATAAATTGTATCCCTAAAATATTAGAGGTAAGCACTGCCATTTTCTTTGGAACAATTAGTGAATGTGAAAGCAATCAGATTGTGCTGTTATACTTCCCATAGGAATGCCAAATGGTGTTTTATGAATGTCATTAATATAATATGCAAATGGCCTGCTTGGCTTTTGCTCCTCTGCTTGGATTAACCCAGTCAATCAGTCAGATGTTGCTATGAGAAAGTTGATGAAAGCTTCTCCAGTTGTTGAGAAGGTCAACGAAATGACAGACCCCTCTCTCTTTTCACTTGCCCTACAGCTAGAATACCATAAATAGCAATGTTTGCATGATTAACTGAAGTTATCTGGGTATTTATAAGGGACGCCGAAGCACGTTGTTATAAAATTTCCTATAAAATACTTTTATCATTGTGTGAGCTATTATAAAAGAATTTAACTTTAATGTATTTGTATTAATAAGGAGCATTCAAGTAAAATGAAGGCTTCTTATAATCAGAAAATGCATTTAATCATAAAGATAACTTTCTAGAAAAAAAATTTAAATAGCAAGAAGTCCCTTCAAGGTACAGATTTTGCTTTTCAGTCTTTTTAATTTATTCAGTTTCCTCCTAATATTTTTCAATAATTTTTTTCAAGTGAGCAGAAGTGAAATTTAGGTTTTCATCTTCCTAAACTCTATGCTGCTCTGCAGACCCAGAAAAATTACTAAAAATCTCCTCTTTACAGAAGACAATGCTCACACAGAAGATAAAATCTCGAAATAATGATTATTTACTGTTGGGATAGCAATAGAAATCTTTGTTGCAGGGGTGATTGTAGCAGCATCTTCAGCTCAATCAGGATAGGTGTCCTGAATCACTTTTCTACTTGGTTTTTGTACTCTAGCTGCCCAAGGTCCTACATAACCTCTTCAGCAACACCTTTAATCCTTCATTATTGATTGTATTAATCTTAATACAAAATACCTCCTTAATATTGATGTACAAAAGACTTATGATGCTGCATCTGCAGGAACAGTTTATACTTACAGCTATGTAAGTAAAGCTACGATTTGGAATCACCTGATATTCTCTGTGATAGTCCAAGTCTCCACCCAGGATATTAATCTACATATTTAAACATAACAATTGGTTTATGCACAGCAGAAGCTGCCTAGGGAAATCTCTAGACCTTTCCAAAATTCCAAATTATAGAGTTCCTGCAGCAATTAGGAAAAAAACTGTGTTGTGAAGGAGGCTGGGAAATACGTCAATCACCTTTTCTTATCTCAAGCCAGTCCATTGTATTTATTCAGCCTCTGTGCAGAGGTCATCTGGGGAGTTCCTGGACCAGACAAATAATAACTTAGTGCATTGGGTGTGTACACAGGCCTTGCTTTGATACCAATTGACACCACAATTATAACCATAGGGCAAATCTGAATTAGAATCCTATTTTTCCTTTATGATTTGCATACTAAAGGTATTATCCCTGTATGTTTTCTACTTATGTTTATAACATGGCAAAAGAAAATCCTTAGGTGAGAAATTATTAAACAATACTATAAGCTTTGCTCAGAATAATTTGAAAACCAAGTGGTTTAAAATGTTGAAACTAAGAAAAGAAAGTCACACACTAAAAATATAATTAGATTTCATCAGCGTTTCCTTTCAGTGAGAATCTAGCTGAGGATGCAAGTACATCATGATGCTTCTGAGCTTTGTATTTCAATAATTTTATACTAAAATGTCTTTTTAGATGATTGCATTATACAGAAATATCACCAAATAAAGACTGCTTTTTAGAAGCTATTATTTCAGAAAACCTTGAGTACTGCAACTTTAGTCAAAGGTAGATGACTTCAGGATAGCTCAGTTAAGGAGAGCGCTAAGAAATTCTGTTTTGGCCTGCAATCTTTTTCTAATTAAATATAATTCCTGTGAAATCTAAACCAACAGTACAATATTTTTAATATTAGATTTCAGTGCTATATCTTAGTGGCTTTTTTTATGGGAGAGCTACTTCTCCTCAATGTCTGAACTTCTGGACTGAATTATGCTTCCTTGTCTGTCTGGGCTTCTACTAGGAATTTCTGTAAGAAACAGCTTTGACTGTACTGTCTGAAATTTCCTTCAAAGTTCAAGGAAAATATGGCATTGAAGATAATATTTTTTTTGAAAGTAATTGTCTATTGGTCAGTGCAATGCAGCAGTTGTGTTTTAGCCCCAGCCACCAGCTAATCCCCATACAGCCACTCACTGAATCAGAGCTGTACAAGTGAGAGAACTCATGGGTTGAGACGAACACTGTTTAATAATTATAAAATAAAAAACAGAAATAAAAAAACCACCAGAAACCAGAGAAAAATTTTAAAGAGGAAAATATATTAAACCAAGACAGACAAGTGATGTAAAACCCCCCAAATGATCACAGCCTCATGCCCAAGCAGTCCCCAGACAGATATCAGCAGCCACAGATGACCTTCCTCATGGACAGTTTTATAAGGGAGCATGATGCCATGAGGTTTGGAATGTTCCTTTGGTCAGCTGAGTCAGCTGTCCTGGCTGTGTCCCCTCCCAGCCTCCTCACTGGTGGGGTGGGGTGAGTGGCAGAAAAAAACCACTTGCTCTGTGCAAGTGCCGCTCTGTGGTATCAAAAGCATCCCTGTGTTATCAGCACTGTTGACAGCACAAATCCAAAACACAGCCCCATCCTAGCTGCTGAGAAGAAAAGCAACTCAGTTCCAGCCAAAACCAGTACAGCAGCTGATGAAATTCCTCATCGAGTTAAGATGGAGGGCACTTCAGTAAGAGAGCTGACCCAGCATGACTCCTGGAATCCGTCTTGTCTCTAAATCTCTTGTCCAGCTGCAGTAAAACCTTTCAAAATTGCCTACAATCTCAGCAGCCCATTTACTCCAAGGCCTCTTACTCCTGTCCTCAGGAAGTGAGTAGGCATACAGTGTCTGTAGCCTCAGATTGCTACGAGAGTCCAATTCCAAATGGCTCATTTGGCACAAACTGGTGTGTTATTTATTTCCTCACAAAGAAGATATTAATCCATTCAGCTTTAGTGGGGACATAAAAATGGGACTATTCTGTGAGTGTAGAGTTATAGCACTCTGCAGTCCTTGGATACATGACAATAAATGTACCACAAAGTTCCCACAGTATCTAAGTCTCCCAATTATCTCTGGACTAAATAATGTGAATACTTATGTAGTAGTAGACTTAAGAGTAGTATCAGATTCACCATTTTCATGTAACCAAAGATTGTTTTAAAATCAATTGAAGTAATTGAAAAATTGTTCCTCAGATTTCTGTGGCCTTTGCTTTGTGCCACAAAAAGAACAGATGAAAATATGATTACTTATTTTATGAATATTACTCTTTATGTGACTTGTTTAGGCATTTCTTATGAGGAATATTTATTTTTGGTTTTCATGAGGCTTTAAAAAAGTAATCGAAATTGGATCTTTCAAATATCTGAATTCTAGGCATAATTGAAATATTAGCATGTTTGCTATGAATACAAAAAGAGACTTTTTCTACCATAACAAAAGCAGGAAATTAATTCATTGTAACAACACCATTAGAGAGATATTCTGCTTGTGCTGTCAAAAATGACACAAAGGTATTTAAAGCAGGAGATTTCAAGTCCCATTTTGATTTGACAGGAGAAATCAATAGGCATAAAAGAAGATTGGTTTTGTTTTGATAGCTTTTTTTTTTCTTTTGTGCACTAGTGTCCTGAATTTCCACTGTTCCTTAACAACATTGCTATTATTTTAAGAAAGGATAGTTCAACAGAGTGCTCTTCCTGGACTTGTAGCCTTCAGGAGGGCCATCTCCAGGAGCTGTCCTTAGAGCTGACATGCAGATATTCCTTCTTCCTGCTCTTCTGCTCTAGCACTACCTATTCCAAAAAGAGAGCCAAAAAAAAGAATTACCTTAAAAAGGCTGACTACTTTTTGTAATGATGAGTGTGGCTTCTCAGTTGACACTGTCTGCCAATAGCTGATGAGCACTGCCTGTATGAGCAAGGTGTCACTGCTGAAATCTTCAGGTAACAAGGAAATATCTCTCAGCAATTCAAAAAATAATTGTCACTTCATTCGTCTTTGCAAAAAAAAAAAAAAAAAAGCAGCAGAATGGAAAAAGAAAGCTGTATAAGGAAAAAGAAAAAATAATTATAGGATGATTTGACAAGTAATACAATGTAATAATAATCTTTCCATTGCAATGGGTTTCATGTCAAATTAATTCAAGGTCAATTTTCATAAATTCAACATTTCTGGAAAAAAAATGCAAGCTATTCTGCCTTCCATAAAAGTGAGGGATTCTAACTTTCTTCTCTGCTGACAAGTCATAGTTATATTATGTGTCATGACATGGAACTGTCAATGAAATAATGTCAGCTAATTTTATAAAAAGCATAACTGAAAGAAGTGTAATTAGCTGGTGGCATTGCAACCAAACTGGAACCTGGGTGTTTTGTGAAAGTCCAGTCCAGACTAAGTTCATTTACAAGGAAAGTGAGAAGTCCATAGACACTTTTTTCCCCAATGTGTTTATAATTAGGCTGGCTGGCAAGATGTATTTCTTCTGCTAGACATATTTTTAAAGCCATATCTTTAACAAACTGGAACAAACTTCTTTGTGAGATCTTTTACCTAAAAATCATTATTAGTTTCTATTATCTGACTTTTTGGGATCATAGAGCACTCGAGCTAGCTACGGAAGCAACCTCCTGAAAGTGTCAAAAATCCTTGGGGACATAAGAAAGGGACACCTGCTGTGTGAACGAGCAGTTTTAGGCACAGACAGGGAATGTTTGCCATGGAGCCAGCATGTGCCTGCAGCCACAGCTGAACAGGGGATGCAGCTGGGGCCAGCCTGAATTTCAGTGGTGTCCCCATGGTGGGGGACAGAATTGTGGTGTCCCCAGAATGGGTTTGGCAGGGTCTGACAATGTGACAGACCTGGAAGTGGAAAGCAGCCTGGAAGGCGAGGGTTTTGGTTGAGTGGGCCTGTGGGCAACCATATGGAGCTTCACATAAAGTCCTTCCAACCTTCTTCCAGCACAAGGCGAAAGACATGCTGCCCCTTCCAGGAAGGGTGTCTTCTGCCCCAGCCAGACAATGCCTTTTAAAAAAATTTTTATTTTTAATTTTTTTTTTTTAATTTTACTTGCCTGTTTTCTCAGAATTCATAAAGTCTGATAGTCAAAATTTAATTTATTGAACATGGGCCTCAATGATGTGGGGTAGCAATTCAGAAGAGATGGAACTCATTCTGCTGGTGTTTCCCCTGAAATCTAGCAGATTTGAATCAGTGGTATGTATATACTGGAAAAACTAAGAAACAATCAATAAATAAAATATTACAGAGACTGTTACAAGATTAGATCCAATCTTCTTATGGCTGCTGCACACAAGTGCTAAATGTCACACACCAAGAGCTAACTTAATATTAACATTTACCAGAACATCCTCAGAATAGGCTTGAGTTTCTTCAGCATCAAAAAGGTGGGAATATTTGTTAGTTGTGGCTTACTCATTCATTGAAAGGCTGGATGTTCAACCAGGAGATACTTCACTCCAAACTCAAATAAAGGCTGTAATTTCAAACTCTTTTTATTGATTTGTAACAGCTTGTACCGTAATTCTGAAAACTCTTGAAACTGTAAAGAAATTCATACTCCATGATGCAGCTGAGGGACTGCTGGATATTTTTATTGTCTGCAGTATTGAGGCTCTCCCCCTTTCCCTCATTTGAGCCTTTCCTGGTGCAGAATATTCACACTGCATGGAGCAGATCAAAGCATCTTTGTGTGAGGTCCCTTCCTGAGCTGAAAACTTCCCTGGTACCCTACAGGAGCACCACTGTTTCAGCCTTGTTTTATCTGGGGAGAAAAGTCTGAAGGAAATTTATTTTTCCCCTCACTCTTTGACCTCCTCATCAGCTAAGCAGTCATAGGAAGACCTCTTTTGCAACCCTGCCTTGTATCTGCATTGTTAAGCTCTGTTCTGCTGTCATGGCCCCTCCTTTATCCTGAGCTCTACCAGTCAAAAAGGACCAGAACCTATTGAATTGCAAACAGCAGCTGCTGGGCCACACCAATGAGCACCACAGAAACCCCATCTGGTCTCAGCTGTAAAGGTGAGAAAAACTCTAGTGGTTCATTCAGTATTCCCACATCCTTAGGTCTTCCTCTGACCAGCTATACCCTGCTCGCCACTCCATTACAAGATTGTCGATAATCCCTGTGGGTTTTTTTTCTCTCCTTTCTCGATATTCTAACTCTTTCTACCAAATTCCTATGGATTTAATATACCATGCTGTGAACAGCACTGGGAGCTGGGTATGATCCATGTCTTTATAAAAGAGAGACACATCTATACACATCAATAGCAGTTTGAACAGTAAATCAAACCCCATTTCAGTAAACCAGTGGTTTATTATTTAAATTGCATAATGCATGCCATTGATACTGGTATAACTTTGATTTATGCTTAAAAATAAACGTGAATCTGTTCTGTTGTATTATGAGTCTGAAATAGTCATGGTATAGAAGATTTGTAAGTCTGTTACTTTTGATTTATAAAGCATTTGCTTTAGTAACAAAAGCAACCCCAAAAAATCTGAAACTGTTACACCTCAGAGATAATGACCAAGAGAAGAAAAAGTGGTTTTGTCTAAATAGCTCGATAAGATTATATCAGGTCAAATTATATTTGTGTCTCCTTTCAGTTATAAAGAGAAATCCTAACTAAACCCTAGCACACTAATGGATAGTGGTAGAGAAATGGAAAACCACGGATCATATAATAGATTTAAATGTCAAGGTCTCAGAAGCACATTTCTTTACTGTTTCTGAAAGAAAGCTTGGCTCCATTACCCCAGCATTTAAAAGTAACAACTTCATTTTCTTCTGCCTAACTCACACAACCTTTTAACATCAATAAAGTTTCAGTGGCTTAAAGGAAAACCTTGGTTCTAGCTTTTATCCAGAGATAATGAATAAATAAATAATGAAACTTCTATTCATTGCATTCGCTCTGTTTCTGCCAATGAGAAAATGAAAGTTTTGTTGCAGAATGGTAAATTCTTTCTGAATGATAGTAGTTTGCCCTGTTCTTGTTCATGGATGACCCGAGATTTTTGTGTGTTGATATAGAAAATATACAGAAGAAAACTGCATATAAGAGAGAGTTTTTCTCCATATTTTGCAATTATTTTCAAGAATAATTTGCACTATTTCATTTAACGTTGGTCTGTAAGTTCAGTGTAACATTTATAATAATGATTTATATGTGTGATGATAAAGGTTCATTCCAAGAAATGTCGTTGTAAAGAACTATTTTGCTCAATTAGTATAGACTTTATCTGTTATTCATATAACATAGCCAAAAGATTAATAAAATGTAATTAATAAAATGTAATAATAAAATGTAATTAATTAAATAAATGTAAAAAAAAATGTAGTTCATTCTAGCTTCAAGGAAGACATTGGGGTGCTGGAGTGAGTCCAGAGAAGAGCAAGGAAGCTGGTGAAGGGTCTACAGGGTAAGTCCTATGAGGGGCAGCTGAGGTAGATGGGCTCATTTTTCCTGGAGAAAAGGAGGCTCAGGGGGGACCTTACCATTCTCTACAACTGCCTGAAAGGAAGGTGTGGCCAGGTGGGGGTTGGTCTCTTCTCCCAGGTAACGAGTGACAAGACAAGAAGAAATGCCCTCAGGATGTGCCAGGGGAGGTTCAGGCTGGACATAAGGAGGAATTTTTTCACAGCAAGGATTGTTAAATATTTGAAATGTCTACCACCAGTTAGATGGTAGCATCACCTTCTTCCTGGAGGTACTCAAGAAATGACTGGACTATGGTAAACCAGGCCATTGTGCCATGGGCTCTGGTTGACAAGTTGGTGTTCACTCAAAGGCTGGACTTGCTATTCTCAGAGGCCTTTTCCTAGCTAAGTGATTCTGTGATTCTGTGTATCTACTTAGGTTATACAAAACAATACTGTAATTCAAAGTTCTGATCTGGAGCTAAATACCACAAATTTATTACCCCAATGGAACTAAAAGAGAATCATAAGATTGAAAAAAGATGTGAAATAAGTGAAGTTCATATCCTCATGTGCATTTGGTTTTGCCTTCAATGCTGCCCAAATGGAGCATTTGATGAAGAGCAGGTTGTGACCTGCAGTTATTATCCTATTATTAGTAACCTTACTATTGCTATACAGTTTCCTGCTTTTTGGTGTAGCTCTGTTAATTTTCCCTGATACTTAATTCAGAAGACCTAGGACTGCCTTTTTATCTAGCATTTTAGAGTCCAAGTACTAAATGTTAATTTAAAAATTATATTATTTTTAAAAATTACATCTGGTTATCTGAATTTCAAGTGTTACAAAATAGAAGTGTTCTGTCACCTTGTGCTCGTGAAAAGAACCATGAGGGCAAACTCCCCCACAAATGAAAATACAAAACACGTCTCTCCATCATCTCAACATCTAAAAATGTCCTGAATGTCTTCTCTAAATATTTGAAGTGAAATAAGTTTATCGGGAGTAGTCAAATGGATTCATTGAGGGGAAATCATGCTTGACGATTCTGATAGACTTCTGTGGTGGAATGACATGACTGATGAGGCGACAGCAGTGGATGTGAGGAGGTCAAGGCTGCTGTCTCCCATAGCATCCCCACAGGTGAGCTCAGGAAGTGTGGGTTACATGAGTGGACAGGGAGAGGGTTTGGCCATGGCCAATGGCATCCTGAGCTGCATCAGGAAGACTGTGGCCAGCAGGTCAAGGAAGGTGACCCTGCCCCTCTACTCTGGTCTGATGAGACCACATCTGGAGTTCTGTGTCCAGATCGGGCTCCTCTTTATGAGAGATACATGGAGTTTCAGGAGAGGATTCAGAGGATGGCTGCAGAGATATGACGGATCTAGAGATACTGAGGTAGCTGTGGCTTCTAGTTTGGAGAAGGGATGACTGTGATGTGACCTTATCTATAGGCACAGACCTGGTCTGAGATGAGCTCAGGTGGTTGGAGCATGGTGCTAATAATGCCAAGGGTTTGTGGGTTTGAGAGTTGGACTTGATGATCCTTGGAGGTCTCTTCCAACCCATAATATCCTGTGATTCTGTGAAACATCTTGAAGACGAGTGTCAAGATTATATGGCCAGACTCTTTTTAGTGGTGTCCAGTGACAGATCAATAGGCAAAAAATTACACACAGGAAGTTCCATATGAATGTGAGAAAATTCTTTACTTTGAGCATGTCAGACCACTGGAAGGGGCTGCCCAGAGAGCTTGTGGAGTCTTTTTCTCTGGATATATTTAAAGCCTGGATGTGGTCCTGTGCAACTTGCTCCAGGAGAATATGCTTTGGCGGGGAGGGCTGGACTAGATGGTCTCCAGAGGTTCCTTCCAACCACAAACATTCAGTGATTTATTCAAGTAAATTCTCATAAGTGATGTAGGATCTTCAATAGGACTTAGATGTCTAACCACTCTTAATACTTTTGGCCATTTATTTCAATGAAGCTAATTTCTACACTATTAAACAAGATCTCTTCAAGAGACAAAATATTTAAAGCAGACCAGAAAAAGAAATTTACAACTTGTTGGCAATGTGCTTTAACATTTCCTTCTGA
Source organism: Melozone crissalis (assembly GCF_028551555.1). Lineage (NCBI taxonomy): Eukaryota > Metazoa > Chordata > Aves > Passeriformes > Passerellidae > Melozone > Melozone crissalis. The sequence continues at coordinate 27,280,483 of NW_026535820.1, forward strand.
ATTTTACATACCAAGACCTTCTTACAGTTTTTCTATCCTGACTTTGAGGTGGTCCAATTTCAAAAGCATGTAGATTATTTTCTGCCTTCCAATAAAGTAGTCATGAAATGTGTTTTCCTTTTGATAATTCAACAGGCATGGAATGTATACACTCTTGGGGACAAAGAAATAGTGCTAAATAAGGTGTCTGGTTATCCTTCTATGTTCTGCACATAGCTAAATTGACCATAGCTAATTTTGTTTTCACACGATTGGCAAGAGGGTAGGTGTTTGGAACCAATATGTTAAATGTTCCACTTCATGAACTGGAAACGTGCCTGGAGCAGCTGATTGTGCCAGCTGGCTGATCTTAGCACAGGGTGTGTGTTCACTCTGTCTCATGGCATTGAATTAGCCAACTGTCTGTTGTCCCCTTTTGAGTCAAAACTAATAAGAAGTGTGATTAAAGAACTACTTTATTTCACTGATCTTTGCCTCAAAAGTAGACAAAAATCCTATGCCAAAGGGTAAAGTTCTGCCCTTGGTTACCCTGTAGGTTAGCAAATCCAACTAAAACCTCAATTATGAGAAAATATTCAAAGTTTTCGTGGTGATGCATTTGCTTTTCATTTCTGCAAGTGGAAAATTGAATGTCCATGTGTGTCACAGATGAAAATGAGTAACACAATTTGAAACCTCAATTATTTATTTAGTAATACTGAAATATAGGAATTTGCACTTAAACAGAAGAGAATAAAACCTTTTTCAGTGTGAGTGTGTTTAAAAACTGGAATAGGTTTCTAGAGAGGTTGTGGAGCCTCCATCTTTGGAAATACTCAAAAACTGACTGAATAAAGTACTGAGCAACATGCTGAATTTGACCTTGCTTGAGAAGAGCTCTTGAACTGAACAATCTCCAAAGATCTTTTCAAGGCTCAATTATTCTGTGTTTCTGTGGTTCTGTGATACTGAACAAAATTTCAGGAAAGTAAAAGGGAGAGTTATTGATTTTATTTGGCAATTGAAGTGTATTTTGGTTATTTTTGTGGTTTTCTCTCTCAGAAAATGCTATTAGCTGAAATCTGAGCTGCACAGATTTGTGCTTTTACAAGTGTTTGTATCTTTATGAATACTATATTTTAGACTCCCAACAGATGTTTTGTAAAAAATTGAATTTGCTAGGAAAATAAAATACAGGTTGCAATGTTTTATAATATTTTGTGGATCAAAATGAAATAGATGCTTTAACAACTAGTATTGTTTATACCATTTGGCTTAGAGCTTTCCATGGATTCAATAAAAAAAGCATGGTGTAGGAAGGCTAACTCCTGAAAAGCAGTCTAATTGGGTTCCCTAGAAGATTGTTTTGTTTCTTTACAGCAGCCACTTCTCTCTGTGTTTTCTCTGTATCACAGTTTTCATACTGCCTGTGAGGGTTGTTTATCCCTGTATGAAAATGGCAAAAGAATGAGGTGGGAAGAGAGTGAGTGCTTGAGTAGACATGAATAATAGTTATTGAGAGACCAAGTGGCATCATCAGATATGTACATCTATGAGGCACCAGCTGTTAAACAGCATGCTCTGATTAGGTGCCGCCATTCCAAGCTCTTACACAAGTGGAAGCTGAGGAGAGTGGGATCACTTGTCAATAATGCCCCTGATCTTAACCAGCACTGTCAGAATTGATGTTCCAGGTACTGGTGCAGAATGTTACTTAGAGGCATGAGACCTGGGTCAGAGGTAGGATATTTGGCAGGGTTACTTCTGTAATTACTGTGATCCACAGAGGAGCCTTTCCAGTCATCACTCCAAGAGTGACTCAGCTTTTGTTGCTGGATTGGCCCTGGAAGAGGAGGCCTAAGCCAGGGTGAAAGAATCCTTCATAGCAGTCACCCTGCTGTTCCTGCACGCCATTAATGCCATGCTGTTGTAGCAAGGTGCTCTACCTAAGCAGAGATACAGAAGCTTGAAATCGATCTTGTTCCTTAACCTTAAGAGTGTGTCATCACACTTTTTAAAAGTTATCAGTGATGGCTTGAACAAGGAAGGTCTGCTACTTGCTGGAGCAGGAAAGATCTGCTGATCAGTGATAAGACCAAGCAAAGAGGTCTTTCTGCTGCTTTTAATGTTGAAGAATGCCAAGACAAGCTTGAGAACTATCAGACCCACCAGGAGGACATGTGTCTCGGTTTGGAAAGACAGGAGTCTGCTAAGGAGCTCTGCAGGAGCCTCCTCTGAAGTGGAGAATGTAAACCCTCCCCACCCCTCCGAATTGCTATAAATTCCAAATTAAGGGGCTCTCAGGCAAAAATATGGGAGCAGGGAATAACAGTTCTTTAATAGGGAAAAAAATTTAAAGAATGAAATAAAACAATGCAGTACACCAGAACAACACTGACAGAGTCAGAACCCAACCTGACACCCTGTGGGTCAAGGTGTTGGTGACAGTCCAATTGGAAATGTGGCTGCAGTCTTCCTGAAGTGTCAGGTGTGGTTCTGTTGGATCAAGGGGGAATCTGTAGAGAAGGATGTATTCTTCCTCCGAAGATCTAGTGGAAGAAGAGGCAGCTGCTGTTCCTCTGGGCAATCTCGTGGAGAAAAGCCATGCTGGTGCTTCAGAATCTCAGATTATATCTGGGTAGCAATGCTTGGCTCCTCCCTCTGGGCAGAGCATCTCACAAAGGGATAATTCTTACCAGTCATGCACTGACATGCAAGAGTCTGTTATCAGCAGATGTCTCCTCCCGAGGGAATTGTGAATGTGGTCACTCAAAGAGAGAGATAAAGCAAACTGCCCACTTGACAAAGGTAATCTGCCATACAGATGGTAATGGAAAAGACCTTGCATGCAATCTCCAACAACATGCAAGACAGATGCTCCCTGACTAAGCCTGGCAGCAGCAAGGGTGTGCAGGCCCTGATAGAGAGGGGAGAATCAGGATGAACCAAAGAGCTGCTGACACCTTTTTCAGCACAAAGTGTGTTTTCCTGAGTAAACCTGACAGAACATAATCTAAGAAATGATGCATATGACTGACAATCACTTTATACTATAAGAGGCCAGTCCCACTTTTGCAGTGACGACTTCTAGCATGTCTCCCTAAGGTGTGTAAAGATCCTGCCCTTGAGTGGTCATGCCCCTCAGTGTTACTCCTTGAGGCTGAGAGAAAGAGATTTCACAGGCATTGGTATGGGTAAGTATCAATCTCTGCTTAGTAATTGTTTTGCTAGCTTTACTATAATTGTGCCACTATAATTGCTTTAATATAATTGCTTCAAAATAGATTTTGCTGTAGTAGTAGTTGTTACAAATATATGTATTGTGTAGCGACTAATTCTGATTAAGGTATTTTTAGTTATTCATTGTAATTATTTGAATAAATTTGAATAAATTATTTATTATATTTGTAAAAATAGATTTGTTTTGCCATGCTTAATCCTGTAGAACAGGATTGTATAAAGGTTCAGTTATATCTGTATAATCCTTTAGATGTAAACTGTTGACTAAATCTGGGCCTAGGATTGGATACAGCCATGCCCAGGTGACTCTGAGGAAAGGTTTAGAAAGCAAGGTGGTCTTTCCTGCACCTTGACACTCAATGGGAGCATTTCTTTAATTGGTTTCATCTGAAGCTCCCACTCTTCCTGTGACAGCCATACATTGTCAAAGCAAAGCCAGCAATGACAATGAAAAAGTTTGTCAGTTTTGCTACATTGAGGACCAGCAGTAGAAGAATTTGAGAAGTGTTGATTCTATGACTCATAACCTGAAGCAGCAGTAGTGTGCTTAGGATACCTTCTGAGATACATACTGGTAAATTGAATCAGACCTTGACTTGAAGATGGTCCTGAATTGCTGCAAAAATTAGGGACTTGTAATTTTTTGTGTTTCTGATCACCTGCATGCTATCCATGAATGAGTTCTGGGGCCAAACATGCAGTCATTCAGGAAATTCGGATGGGAAGGGTCCAGGAACTGTGCATGGACTCACCTTGTGGTGATTCCCTCCAAAAATTCACTCTGTTCTTTTGAACATTGCATTCTAGGAAATACTGTTAACATTGAAGCAGACATAGTTTGTAATTTTAGGGCTCATTTTTTATATTCCTAAAGATGAGGAGAAATATACAAAAGGAATACTTTTTTAGTGATTTGTCCTGTTTTCAAGAATAATTAGATTGTAGTTAGACTATTTATTGCTGAATCTGATGATGAAATACATCTCATTTAATGAAAGCAATGAATTCATGCTTTTGAAGTACAATAGCTCAGAGTAAAGAAAAAAAGGAGCATTAAGTATGTACTTCTGAATTTTAAAATTCAAGGTGTTCCAGGGAAACTGCTCTATGTGTTTCTTTTCTTTGTTAATGGAGGAAGGACAATTGGCAACAGGCAACTTATTCATAAGCTGATGATATATATTTGTGTTGATGCCAACACATCACATCATTTTAGATTTCATTGACTGGATGATTAGCATGTTTCTCATTTTGCTTGCCACAGGTTTATTGGAGAGAGATGGAGGAAGAGAGATTTGCTCTGAAAAATCAGTACACCCGTTTTGAGGAGGAACATTAAACAATTTAAACCAGCATTGCCTTCTAGCAATTTAGTTGCTTCCCTGCTGCAATATCTCCCAGCACTTCCTAAATATTGTATGAGGTACTTAAAGGTGAGGACACAGCTGTTGTGAATATCCATATCCATGAATCATTATTAATGACAGTGCTTACTGATAGAGTTCTCAGGGTGACTATTGCCCCTGCCTCGAGTGGGACTGACAATCCCTTTAAAAATGCATCAGTTCTTTTCGCTGTTTACATTGCGTGGGCTTATCAAACATGATTAACCCTGTTATTCCTTGGACAGACTGTAATAAATGCTCCAGCACTTTTTCTCTCTCCCAGGGCTGCTTCAAAATCTGCTTTTGCAAAGAGTGACTGAAACATATCTTTCAAATTAGAAGTCTGGGAAAGTAAGAAAGACAGCTAGAAATGTAGCTTATCCTGGCTTCAAAATAATCACCCTTTAGCACCCTTTAGCATTGGTAATGCCCTATAATACCTTTACATTTACTTCCTGATATCCTCATAAGAAGCATCGTGCTGTCATGGACTAGATTTCTCAAGGAACTATGTCATGAGATTGAGACTAAGAGCATAACATGTCTCACCAAGCTTGTGGAAGCAAACAGAATGTAGATATTTTCCAGGAAAGACTTCCTGGGTGGACCAAATTGAAGCTACCCGAGGGAAAAAAAAATAAAAATAATTATGAGACGTATTTCCTCTTTACTGCAAATTCATTCCTCTGGAGGTTTTCAGGCCTGCTGTTGTTAGATTACATAGAATAAAATATTTAGTCATTTATTGTCTTGTGTCTAGACTAATGTTATGGTTGTCATGGATCACAATACATTCATGTGGCTCACTGCCCTTTGTTACTTTCTATAGGTTATTGCATGTGTAGGTTTCCTTTTTTTTTTTTTTTTTAGTTCAGAAATTAGGGTGATATTTTATGGTACCAAATAAAGCTTTTGTGGCTGTTTCTATATCAAGTTCCAATTTATATTTGAAAGATTATATTATTTACATTTTTAGAGTGCCCCAAAAGGATTTTGCCATAAAAATGATTTTCTCTAATACTGAGGAGTACAGAAAATCTATTTGATACCAGAGAATTCATTGCAGTCAAAGCTGAAGATATTTGGGTTGATATGAGGCAACTCCAATCACTGATATTTTGTATTCCATGATTTTCAGTTTCCCTTAAACTCCTACCTTGCTATTAGCATTTAGCATGTACAGAATTTGGTTCAGAATTTTAGATAGTTTAATGCTTAGGGATGGAACACTTTTATATTTAGAAATGACTCTGCTGTTTTAAAAATGTGATCATAATGATTTCTTGAGTAGCCTTTTGTCTTGCTGTGTTACAAAGAATTGAGCTCCTTTCCCAGAGCTAGTAGTTTCTTTTAATTTCTCTTCTGGAGGAGAATAAAAGCTCTTCAAGCAATTTCCTAATTATTTGCCTTGTTACAGAATGTAACAGAATGTGGTCCCAGGTGTTGTTTACTGAGCAAGAAAAGTTTATCTCTCAGTCACACGGATGCTCCACCATGGACATTTTAATCTACATCCACCCTGTGGAACATAATTTTTCTTGTCAGGAAGGATTTGAAAGAGTAACTATTGATGACCATAATGTAAAAATCTTATAGGAAAATAGGCAAGATATAATTAATAATTAGGATTTAGGATTATATGCAAACAAAAAAAAATGAAACAAGGGACTCTGTATCACTTATTAAATATACCGAGTAGCTATTCAATGGGAAACACTAATCTGAAAACAGATAAATACTGAAATCTAGGTGGTAGAATAGGAGGTTGATAAAAATGGACTTTGACATGGAAGGATCTGAGCATGAATATGAGTGCTCAGTATTCCTCATATTAACCAGAATCCTCTTCCCCTCCACACCCCCAAAAAAAGAAACAAACAACAAAACAAATAAAAATCCCAACGCCTCAAGCCCTTGCTTTTCAATGTTTCCCAATAAATACAATCCTAAACAAAGAGCTGCATTCTCAAGAATATTTTTTCCTTCTAGCCAATAATTTCTCTGTCGTCTTCCTAAAAGTTCTTTTGAAACAACTTTAGTTTTAATAAACTATCCTTTTCAAAGTCTTCAGAAGGCTTTTCAGAAGTAACACTGTAAGAGATAGGGCAGCATAATCCAAATTTCAAAACTTTTAAAGACTGCTATTTAAAAAAAATGTAGAAGACCAGCTTTCAACATGTAATATAACATTGCATAGCATAGTGAAACATAGCATAACATAACATAACAAACACAACATAATGTAACAATATAGCATAAAATATAAAATAAGATAGCATAAGAACTATGTGTAGATGTTTTGCGTGTAAAAGCAGCTATCAAAAATGATTGAATCTGGACCAGGAAATCACGTTTTTGGGTTTTATTTATGTATTTTTTAAAGATTAATTATTTTAAAAATAAAAAAACCCCAGGTATTATGGACTGAAGGAAAATAATTTAATTTTTTCCTTTGACTATATGCATGTAAAAAAATGTTACTCCATTTATACAACCTCATGCAATATCATCAGTATTTTAATAAGTAAAAAGTATTTCCTTGTTAACATGCCTGTAGGATTATGTGTTGATTAAAAAAAGAAATGTATTGCAGTACATATTGTTGTGTTTTCTTTGAAGATTTTTTGTGTGTGATGTCAAACCGCAATTCTCATTTTCCTACTACTTCTCTCAGAAATTTGTACTTGCTAGCATCAAACAGAATTCCAAACTTTGCTAATGGTACCCTGAACAGAGAGTTTTAACTGGAAATCTAAACATTCCTATTACCAGTATTTTTCTCCTACAGAACATGAAAAACCTTCATCTTTTCAGTAAAGATATTTTTCACACATTGAATGATTCAGTTATGAGAAGGTTTCTGGTATCTTTAGGCTTTTTCATTTGAAATGGGATCTAAAGTCCATTGAGTTTGTTAACTTTATATTTGTATGCTGTATGTGATGGCACTGGCTAAATCAGAGACTCACAGGAGCTCCTACAGATTCCCAGGCTGAATTACTGAAAATGCATCTGAGGACTCTGAGATCTGTGTATGGTCATGCACAGTCAAATAAGGTTATGTTTTTGGGTATTATACAAATTTTTTAAAATGGCAGATTGTAATTTGTCAAAACTTTTGGAAGCCATGGAGTTTCCACAGACATGCAGGAACATTTTCATTACAGGTTTTGAATTTCAGAGGTTATGGCTTGTTACAGACATAAAGAAAGTTTGCTTGCTGTGATTCCAAAAATGGAGAAGAATTTGTGTGAGAACTTTAAAATCTTACTGCATCAAATTAAATAGGTATATTTACAATAGGTATATTATATTGATGCCTCCTTTTTGGTTATATGCTTTTAGCTTCCCCTTTTTTCCCAAACTTGCATGGATGTCGACATCAGTGAAAATGCTAAAAACCCCTAAAATTTGTATCATATACTCTTGTTGTTTTGTCTGAGAATTGTGTTATGACCAAAGAGATTGTTGTTGATGAAAGAGGTCCTGAATAATTCTGTTGACATGGAACTATAACAGAAACTATTTTCAGGTTTTGATTTTTAGCATTTTGTAGGTGAAAGGTTATAAGTGAGAGCACAACATTTTTTGAAAGCTATAAAGTAAAATTATAAACTGTTGTGTGAGTGGTTTTCTAAAAACTCCAATACTTGTATCATTTCTTAACAGTTAAAATTATTCAGATTTAATATTTTGACCTTTTTTCTCCTAACAGAATTTAAAAACACTTCATGAATTCCTATGGAAGGGAACTCTATCACTTGAGGAATTATATGTTTGGCACATTTCATTTCATTCAATACTGGCATTTTTATCCATATTTGTATTATGTGCATGGAATTTAAGAAAATATTTCTCTGTAATAGATGTTTGTATCTGAAAAGATTGCAGCAATATCTTGGGCAGACAACAAGGAGGGTCTACCTATAGGGAGAGCAGTGTGGCTATGGTACAGGACAGGAAAAGCCATTTCCCTGTCTCCTCCTGGGACATTTTGTTACCACATTCTCACAGGGTCAAAAGTTCTCCCAACTCTCTGGCTCGAATTTTAACTTTTTAATGTGGATTTTACAGAAAAGATCCCATTGTAGCAAGGAATCTGTGCAATCGTGCTCTCCTGAGTCTGCTCAGATGTTTTCTATGGCTGTGGATGCCAGTGAGTGCAGAGCACCAGCTGTTCTGGAAATCTGGAAGCCTTTATGGCTGTGACCCCAGCCTGTCCACCTGGCTGCTCTTTCCAGAGCAGGAGCTTCTGAAAGCGCCAGGTCCATGTCCCAAGGGCAGGGGACATGCAGGGCCCAGCTCAGAGCAGCAGACCTTGTGAAGTCAGACACTGCAAAGGATGGCACAAAAAACTGACATTGCGTTTTAGGCTGGACAAGATTGTCCTGTTTGTTGGGAGAGAAGGCAGAGATGAAACAGCCAAATGCTGCTGGTTCAGCATTTGGTGGTGAAAATCTGCTCCATTTAAATGTCCCTCAGTAACGTTCCTTCAGCTTTCCTAATGTGCTTCAGTTTTAACCTGGTAATTTACCCTGACATCTCTATTTTTTTAAAAAGGCATTTTGTCCTAGTGTTATTTTAGTACAGGTAATCTCATTCTTCCACTTCTTCCGTTGTAAATTATTTTATAAATTTTCTTTTATTTAATTTTAATGTATTTTATTAATTAATTATACTCATTAATTAATTGAATTTTGTTTTCATTTGTTTTAATTTTATTTATTTTTTTCTTAGTAAATATCATCAGTTAAGACTACAAGACTTGATGTAATTTTTCTCTGTATTTTATATATTTTATTATATTATGAAAGCTAAAATTTTAAGGAACAAGAATTTTGCAGAAGGTGACTGGCATTTTTACAGACTTCCAGATCATTAATAGATGTGATTGTTAATGTTACCATGCAGAAGGACTGTCAGTATTCCCTCCTGAGCAAATAATTTGCATGGGTTTGATTATTCTTGCCCCTTAGCCTGGAATTACTGGTTGATTCATCTACTTCTCTTTTATTGAGGGGTCATGTTAGAGCTTGTGCATCCATCTGACACTCAACATGTGAGTTAAAATGTCTTAATTATATATAGTGATTTTTTTTCCACATTAAGGTTTTTTTTTCCTTTTTTATTTTAAATTATTATTATCATGACTCAGTCCCCTTCTTCTCTCTGATTCAGGATTCTGAGTTCTGTTTTTGAGAGAGATTCTCTGTACATGTAGAAAATATTTTTGTTGTTGCTAAACTGTGTTATGTTCAGACTTTTGTGGCTGTAGGCCCTGTTATATGGGAAAGAGGATCATAAACCAACAAATTATTGAACTTTGAGTGTCTGATAATGGGCTTGTTCTTTTAAATTTAGAAATATCTAAAAGAGTCCCTTGAAAATGCTCACAGATATTTGTGAACCACTGAACTAAATGTTAGAAGCAATGTAGTTAGATTAACCCACAAAAGAATTCTTATTATCCCCTAAAGTCCTGGAAAAGACAAACTATCTTCCCATTCTGGTAAAAGAAAAGAATCAATTAAAATTAAAAAAAAAAATGGAAGGTGAGGCAGAATCAAGTTGTGAAAGGATAGAAACTACTGTGGGAATAATATATTTCTGATGAGCACAAAGATGATTCAATGTGGAGGAATAAGTGGAAGAAGAAGGAGCTCTCAACATATTTGATTTTAGCTTTAATTAAAGGTGCTCAAATACCTTAATTATATGAAAATCTGTCATGATGCTTGGTAAGATGCTCATGCAGAGAAAAGGCAGCCCTGAAAATTCAAATATGAAAATGAACTAGCATTTTGACTTTTGTTGGGTCATAGTTACGAGGCCCTCTCTGTCATAATAGGGGGCAAAATCTGGACAGTGTTAGTGAACTAATGGGTTTGGAAATCCTCAGACTATGTAAATAGAGATAGTTGTTTCTGCAGTTTATTTCCGACTCACAAAATTCTGGGTATTTTGGTGCAACAGCATTTTGTGCTGCTTAGCTTTTTTCTTTTCAGCTGGAGAAGATCTGTTGCCCTTTAGCAACCTTGGAGGATCGCTTGATCAAGGATATTTTCACTTCTTATCCAGAGCAGTGTGAGCAAACCTCACATGACAAACAGCACAAAAGAGCAGCAGACAAACTGCAAACCAGATTAACTGTGCAAAGACTGTCCAGTCATCCCCAAAAAATAAAAGGTAAGGGAACAAAAAATAAAAAACAAAAAAACCCCAAAAATCACAGAAAGGGGAAAATAAAAGACAAAACAAACAAACAAACAAACAAAAATAACAGGTGAGGGAACAAATTTGGAGAGACAAAATGTTTGGTGAATAGAATGAACAGAATCAAAATCAAAGTATGGCCCAATCCTACTAAAATTGTCATGAAAAGGACAACTGAAAGAAAAGATGAATGAAACAGAACCCATAAAACTGAATTGTCTTCAAAACAAAGAAAATTAAAGGACTATTAGAGACATGTGATAGAGCAATATAACAAAAAATATCTCAAAGTATCATAAGAAAGCGCATGTGAATACACATAGAAATATGTACTAAACACAGGATAGTATAAGCTGTCACAGTTACTCCACACCTCCTTTTCCATAGTCTTTATTGAAGATGCCAATTATACCTCTAAAATGAAGATATGCATATCTCTATTGTCCTTACTCAGTTACTGGAGCATCTAGCACCTACTTGCATTTATGTGGAATATGTACATTCTGAAGGTATGATCAATATTTTATAATTTGACTATGTTTTGACATTTTTTTTCCCAAATGAGAATTTAGAATACAAATCTTCAGCATATGAAAGAAGAAACGCAAGAAAGAGAAACAAATGAAAAGCATGAAGATGTCAAATTTAGATGAAGTTGTCCCTGTCAAGTTAACAATACACAGTGTGTGACTCAGTCACTTAAAGATGCTGAATAATTGAGAATCAGGAAATGGAATGTCTCCTTAATAGTATAAGTAATAGTATCAATAATAACAACACCTAATTTCTAGTGGGAGAACTTACATGAATGTATGCAGGCATGTATAAATATTTACATATTTCCTTCTCACTCATAGACACACACGTTCCAATTAAGATGCACAATTTAAAGAGTTAAGAGCCTTTGTTTAACATATGAATGTCTCTTTTGTCTAATGAAGTATTTTTATTTTTCTAGGTTGACTTCGTTCATTGTTAAGAAAGGAGCAGTTCCATAAGCACATAAAAATATGTTTTCCCCTCCTAAAATGTTATGTTTTGCTTCATTTTGTTTCTTTGTTTCATATTGAAATGCATTCAGATAGATCTATTCTTGAAAAAGCATCAATTTTTCACCAAACAACAACAAAAAACTTCTTAAAATTCAACTCGTAATTAAGTCTGTTTAGTAGAAATGATACAACATAAGTGGTAGAATATTTGAGGTTATCTTGGCACAAAAAGATATTTCTAAATCAGCCTCATGACAGAATTTGAATCACAGAATCATTAAGTTGGAAGAAACCTCTGAGATTATGAAATCCAGTCGTTAACCCAGCACCACTGAGTTCCCCACTAAACCCTGTCCTCACACACCACATTCACCTTTTCTGCACATTTCAAAGGATGATTTCACCACTTCTCTTGACAGCCTTTTCCAAAGCTAGACAAAAGTAACCTTTGTAAAAATGTGATGTAAACCTCATGCAAAATAGCTTCAGAGACCTCAGAGTGTAGTTTTACAGAGTATTTATTACAAAGCCAAATTCTTGTTTAATTTACTATGATTCTAGATGAATATACAATAAGTGTACATGAAACCAAGAATGCAATCTGGGCTGTAGTGTTAATATTGTCTCACTGCAAATTGAATATTTAAACTTAAATTGACCATTGAACAAATGCAAATTTTGAGCCAGACCTAAGTCTAAAAAGAAAAGCTTACTCAATATATCAGTAAGAATTTCACAGTGATTAGCTTGAATGTTGAACCTTGCTATCAGCTTGATCTCCTCTCTTTAAAAAGGGGTGTATTGCAAATACAATTTAAATTATTTTATGCTTGTATGGAGACAGGTTAATATTGATCTGTAAGACTTTAAGTCTGTGTTTTTCATGCAGAGGCTTTTCCTTTGATGCAGATTCACAAACTCATCACCTTAATATTGCAGTGAGAAGGCTTTTTCTAATACCTATTTTTAGGGATCTCAGGCGTCTATTTGTATGGGCCTGGTTCTCATGCTAGGTTCTTGGCACTTTTAGAGTTAGAACAATAATATTGCTTTACTCTTTTTCAGCTTTTGAAAATCAATGCCAGATCCTTAAACATTCTGATTGTATAATTTCTCATATTTAGGATGTGCTGTAGACCAGGTTGTACAGATGCAGCCAAGGATGAATGTTAGGTGTGCCCTCAGGCTGACTAGTTAATCTGGTTAAAAACCTGTTTCAAAACAAGTGTCTGAACCCTGATGTATAGTGCAGAAAAATGCTTCTTTTTTATTGTGCTGCTTTTGGGTATATCATACTGAGAAGACTCTGGGTGATATGCTAAGACTGAAATTTGATGAATCATAAAAACTGGGTTGAAATGCTTTAGAAAAATGGTGTATTCAATATATTTTATGTCTTTTAATAACTCACATACTGTCTGCAGGCGTATTTTTACATTAAACTAACATTTAATGACCATGGAAGCAGAATTCCTGATTTGTTCCAGTAAATAACTGTTTTAATACACCTGACAGCTAATCTTTACATTCTTTTCTCCTCCATTTTCCCTTAACTTTCTGCTGTGGTGGACCTTCAAAATTTACCAGCTTTGTTAAATTGCTCAGTATCTCACAGTCAGAGCAAACCAGTGCAGGACACTTTCACAAAGCACTCTATTATCTCATGGACAGAGACAGCTCTACACCCATTCATTTAAATACTGTCCTGAGATGATACCTTTTGATTATCAAAGATGAAGTTTAGTTTTATCTGTCTTGACATACAGTGGACAATTAATATTTTCTTCTGGTTAATGTGTCTGAGTGATGTTAAATGGATGAAGAAGCAGACATGAATTTCTGAGTACTGTTCATGCTAAAAGCAGCCTATGATGAAACTATCTATGAAAACCTTAGTATTTAAATATGTTTTCTATCAACAATTATACATGAAATTCAATATTTATAAATCATAGCTTAAATACTTTTATATGACAGAATTAAGGTGGCTTGCTAGGGTTTTCATATTTTGAAATATGAAATTTAATTTAATTTAATTTTGACATCTATTGTGTATAATATTACAGTGTTTTGCAGGTTTTGATGCTACTCTTGATGCTTCAGAGTTAGGAGGGAATACAGCTTAGCAAATTAATTATGGCATACCCTCTTTCTTCAATGTAGCAAAACTGAGCAGAAGATTTTAAAACTTTGAATATATTTGAGTCTTCTTTGTGACAATTGCCACTATGTTGGTTTGCCCTAAACACTGGTATTTTGGAACAGGTGCAAAAAATTGTATCCTCACCCTGTTTTAGGAGAAATAGACACAGGTATAAGAAGGGCAAGTTTTGCCAAATCTCAGCTGCTTTTGAAAAACCACGATTTTTAAAAACATATTTATTTTTCTATTTTCAAATTTTTTGCTGAAATGCAAAAAAACAATTTTGCACAAAAAATATGCCCATTGTAATTTTGTAGATAAACTCATTTTCAGCTAAGAAGACAAATAGAATTCAGAGGATTTAATGAAGTTCCAGGTAATCATAAGAAGAAACATTTTGTCTATGATTGCACTACATTAACAAGATATTTAACTATTAAAAATATTTTTCATTCAGTTGTTCAAAAGTTTTTAATGCCCCACTCAAGTAAAATTACTTAGTAGAGGTTCATTTGACAACCTAATATAAAGTGCAAAGAATACCCATAATTTATAACTCCTCTCTGCCGAAAGGCTTTGGTAAAAACTTGATTGATTGATAAAATCTGATAGAAATCTTTTTTATGACTAAGATGACTCTGAACTTTAAAAGAAGCTTTTATGGATAGTGAATATAATATAATTTTTATATAACATCTATATGTCATATATTAAGAACAACCCCTTGGGGAACTGGTTGTTGAGTGAAACAGAAGTAGATAGAAGTCTTCCAAGGAAATTTAGTGGTTTTTTTTTTGTTTTATGAGTGAGTTTTGATTATCTCGTATAACATTAATGGATTTTAAAAATGCAAATACGTTGCACAATACTCAAAATAGCTCAAAATTTATTTATTTATTTATGAATTTCATATTTTTATGTAATAAATATGGTTTTGTAATCCTGGATACAGTTTAAGTATATTCACTGATTTAAAAATGGTATGTTCTGTTACTGCTGAGATCTCTTACACACTTATAACATTTTGACATGAAAAAAAAGGTTTTGTTTTATAAATTGGTAGGCAAGTCTTATCACAAATGATATAATCACAACACCTTTCTAAAACAACTTTAGATCATTCTAAAACAACTTCTCCTGATTCAATTTGTGTCATATAACATTACATTATTTTGTATTAAATAATCCATTATTGTGGATTTTAAAGCATATGAAAGTTGAATAATTTACAGTGGATAGAATTTGTAAAGCAAGGTAGAGGTATAGATATGATAATTTTAATTTTTGAGTGCAGAAATTGTTATATCTTTCAGTTAGTTTCTAGATTTACATGATATTAAGATTACCCAAGGTGCCAAACCGAAGACTTTGAAAAAAAAATTGATAAAGCAGAAAGACTAGTATTTAATATATTCAACGTGTAAGCTACAATTTGATTTGAATTCTTGATGCAAATATTTTCAGCAAGGGATTTTTTTAAACAAGGTCTCCAGTGTCTGATTTTAATTTAGTCTTTAACTTTTAAATAAAAATTATAGTATTATAAAAGAAAAAATTGGGTCAACTTAAATACCTTCTTTGGTATTGCTATGGATGCCCCAGTGCTATGTATTTCATGCAGAAGGAAAGGAAGGCACAGTGAGTGCTAAGCATGAACCTGGACTTCCCATGGACATTAATAATACATGGGGAATTGTGCCTACCCAGACATTCAAAGCATTGCAGTCACGGCCTTGAGCTGCTCTTACAGAGTGATGTAGCAGAATTACAGCTGCTACCTGTTCCCTGCAGCACTTATTCATGTTGTAAGCATGCAACAAGGGTAGAACACCTGCTTTCCTAACTAACCCTAGGAAAAAATTCATTCCTGGAGAGCTTCTTCTAATTCTGATTTTGGTTTTAAAAGCACATGCTTTCATGCCAAGAAAAGGATAATTATGGAAAGATCTTGCTATAACAGTCACTATTGTTTTATGTCATGGAGTGTTTATGTATTATTTTCGTATGGATGAAAAGCAGATTATGAACTACAGTTATGCTTTATGAAGGATTTATGGAAAATGAAGTAAAAGCTGATGTCTTGGGCTTTCTGTAATCAACATTATTACATATGCATTAATATTATATTATAAATATTACATTATTTATAATGAAACCACTACCATGAGTCAAGAGTTAGTATGAATGTGTGAAAGTCCTTGTTTAGATTCGGGACATTCTTGGATACATTCATTGGTGTGTAAGGGAAATATGAAGTCCGCAGCAAATTATTCCAATTTGATTGCCCAAGACATTGAAATATTACAAACATCTGTTGAATTAATGACAATGGTTTTTTCATGTCAGAATGGAAGGGAAAACAATCCTTTAATTTTTCAAGTTCAAGAGATATGTGGGAGGAGATAGTAGTTCTATGAGGTTGTTTCCACGAGGTTGTCTAATTGTAGCATTTTGCATTGAAGAAAAAGGCAGTAATATTTAAAAATATTTATTTGCTGATGTTTCTGATTGTCTTTTTTTTGGTGTTTGTTTCAGAAAGACCAGAGTAAATGATAATGCATAAAACCTGCTCCTCTACTTTGTTCTCATGAGACCCTACCTGGAATGCTGCACCCAGCTCTGGGGTCCCTGGCACAAGAAGGACATGGAGTTACTGGAGTGAGTACAGAGGAGGCCACGATGATTAGAGGGATGGAGCACCTCTTACAAGAGCAAATGTAAACAAAATTGGAACAGTTCATCCTGGAAAAGAGAAGGTTTTAGGGTGGCTTAATTGTGGCCTGCAAGTACCTGAAGGGAGCCTGCAAGAAAGATGAAGAGCGACCATACACAAGAGCATGTAGACACAGGACAAGGGGGAATGACTACAAACTGAAAGGGCAACAGTTTAGGCAGATTAAGGAACAAATTCCTGTTGTGGTTAACTGGCACAGGTTGCCCAGGAAAGTTGGGGATGCCTCATCTTTGGAAGTTTTTAAGGCCAGGATGGATGGAGCTCTGAGCAACCTGGTCTAGTGGAAGGTGTCCATGCTCATAGCAATGAACCAGAAACCTTCAAGTTTGCTTCCAACACAGACCATTCTATGTTTCTGTGAAATCATGAAACACAATAAAGTACAATGAACATGAATGGGTTAACACGACTTGGTTTAGCACAATGAGCTTGGTATCTTTGTCAAAGCAGAAACTCCATTTCACATTAATACTATTGATCTGACACTAGACAGAAAGTATAAAAGTCTGCAAGGAACAGAAATGCTAAATGAATAGAGGAATGTTAGCGTTTTTGTTTAAAAATGTTGATGCTTTTCAAATAATATAATCACAATATAATGTGCATTTTGCAATCATCAAGTTGCTTTACAAATTACAAACTTATAGCTCCATCACACTGGAGAATCAGAGCTCTCATCTGGGGGAACAAAATATTTCCAACCCTTATTAATGTAAGAGATTAAAAATGTTTATTAGAAGCTCAGCTGTGTGCAAGGAGCCTATGAGACATAAACTGCCTCTGACTATTTCATTCATAGATGTCAGTGGGTTTGTCAGGGAATCAAATATTTCTCACTATTTCAAGAGATGGGGGAAAAAACCCCAAAACTACAAAAGACACCGATTCCATTTTTATGCCCATTATGAGAAGTGGACAGTTTCTACAGATAAACTGGAATCTTTACTGCCAGTTTTCATTCTCCACTAAAATTTTCAAATACTTGGATGTGTTCTTCAACTTTGTCACTCATGCCTTGGAAGAGGTCCCAGTGGGTGTTAAAAACACTACAGCTTCATCCTCTTCAAAATCTGTCACTAAGCACCCTTTTGCCATCACATCTATAGTAGTAAGTTGGTACCTGTGGAAGTCTCCCTGTTCCATGGGTACTTTCTATCAGGCAGCCCTGGGGTGTTCAGGTTCACAAATGTAAGCTTCTATCACTCAATTTTCAGAGAATTTACCTGAACCTGCCCACTGCTCTCCATTTTTCTTCAAGGAGGACTACTTTGCAGATGTCTACAGTATTTCTGGAAACAAACATGAGAGAAGACAAAGAGCAAGGATTCTTGTCACAGGCAGATAATTCAGGAAAATAAGGCTGCATCTGAGGAGAACAGCAGCAAAGGGTATGAGAAAGTGGATTGATGATGGGACTAGTGCTCCAATTCTCAAACACTCATGAAAAGAGGTAAGGAGATTCTGAATTGTCCGACTCGAGTCTGTATTGTAACCATTGAACTCAAATCATTTAATAGAAAGATGTAATTGTGCTAAAATGGTTTAGCAGTTGTGTATTCTTAGCATAAATCACAATAATGTAGATATGAGAGAGATATGAAAGATACTCTCAAAGACATAAATATTGCCACAAAATTTAGATGTGCTTCCTTGAAGTTTTTTGTTGTGGCAAGCATAACACCATTATCATGGGAACCTGTAAATTCTGTCAAAGATGCTTGAAGTAGAAGTTCATTTCCATAGGATTTAGACAAGAACTCTTCTCTACTCTAATTTGTTCTCAGCAATTCAGGTCCTAAAAGCACAATTTTTATATGTTAATTAATTTTCTTTGCAGACTTTAGTTTTTTACAACATTAAATATGTTGAATTAAATGACAGCGGTTGTTCAAAAGGTTAGGCCAGCAGCTGAGCTGTGTTCCAATAGGCTTTCTAATTGTACAGAAAATTTGCACACTCTATTATCAGAATAATACTCTTGAAGGCTGAAGTTTTGGCCATTTGCAGCAGCTGTGTTCTAGCTGTTATTCCTCAGCTAGCTGTTTGACAATTCCCTGCCTATCACTTCTTCATGTACTGCTGCTTCATGTCATTTCAATTTGATGAGTGTATATTCCTTTCATTTTTATGTACACCTGGTTTTGCATGCTTTTTCTTTTCCTTTTCATATGTCTTTTTTCACAGGACTCTTCATTCCATTATTACTGTCTACACCTGTACCATTCCAGATGAACCCTTCAAATGCTGAAGAAAAACATTCTGAATTAAATCTCTCTCATATTACAGATAGCACTGATTAGCCTTCAGCACCATAAATCACTAACTACTTATTCCTGTGCCATGCTTGTGTTTTTAACAAATAGGTGCTCCTGAAAAGCTAAATGTTCAGTTTCTGGAGGATTAATGCCTGGGGACCAATCTTTTCTGCATCATTTGAAATGAAGTTGTAGTGGTGCATATAGGATTTCGGCCATCAGATATAAATCAACGTGTCCAGAGTCTTTGGCTTCAGGAGCTGAAAACAAAGTGATTGAATTTTTCTTTTAGAATAATTTATAATTCTTAGTAGCCCCAAAATATAAAAGAATATATTCCTATGGTACTAATGGTACTAATAATTAGTGTACTTGTCACTGTGGTCGGTTTTTTGGATCATTTTAATACAGCTGGTATGATGGGTCTGCCTTTGTGAAATTTATTTGAAAAAAGGGTGGTGTAGGTTTGAAATTTATTAGTGTGGCAATCATTATACTAAATGCAGGACTTCTCTATAACGGGTAGAAATTAAAGACAAACAAAGAGAATGTATAAAGAATAGAACTGAGAGACATGGAATGTAATCACCAATTTTGCATAGAAAATATGTTTTATGATATAAAGTTGTTGCTTTGGAATTTGTAACTTCAGTAAGTGATCTGTTTATAACCAGAAGAGTTTCTTTGGTCAACACATATTAACTATAAATTGTTGCCAAGACAGGCTGCAGGATGCATGCATTACATTGAGAGCTGAGATAGCACTGAGGAAACTTAAAAAAAAAAGTATTTTACCTAAAATAATAATGTATGGACAACTGAAAACTCATGCAAAAATTTTAATGAGGAATTTTAAAAGTAAGACTTTCAAAAGAAGAGGTCCTGAAAGAATGGATTGCTAGTTTATTTTGTAGGATTTGTACACTGATTTATTTCATTAACTCACCTCCTGTGGAAGACATTTGCTAAACAATTAATTTTGACTTTGAGGAACAAAAGTATAACATTAATGATTTATAAATTAGAAGCCTCACCATGGCAACCTAAAAAGGAATCAGTTCTTCAGACTTGTCAGATCTCCCACAGCTGCTACTGTTGTTCAAGAGAAACCTGCTGTCTCAACTTACTGTGCTTTTGGACTTATTTCTGAAGGTCAGACCATAGTTTTTAGGACACAGTCAAGGTTCTTTCCTCTTAAAAATAAAGGAATTAGTGATACTCCCAGGAAGAGGCAAAAAAAAAAAAAAAATCCAATATGTGTTGCTGCTGTTGGGGTTGGAGTTATAATATGAAAAATAATTAGAGTATAAAATTCAACACCTTGGGAGATGGCAAAGAACTGGCAAAATTTCAACAAGCACTTAGAAAAAAATTAGAACTTTTGATCATACCTTGCTTCTTTCCAACAGAAACAATTTACCAGTGGTGGTCCAGCAGAGAGGCAGCGGTGATAGCTCCAAAAAAACCGAAAAATAACTCTGGGTTCATTAACAAACTGTTCAGGTATGTGATGCACTGCCTTGCAGGCTGGATGGCAGATGAAGCTTAAAGAAGTCAAACTGAGCAAGTTGTTGAATGACAAGAAAAACATAAGAAGAGATATTTAATATTTTTTTTCTTTTTAATGGGTCTTGGTGCTGGTAGTCAGGCTTTAGAAGAAAATGAACCATAGAAATGTCATTATAAATATCTTCTCAAAAATAACTCAAAATAGTCCCAGTCAAAAAAAAATTATTACATTTCCCCCTATGTAGAAGTATATGTGTTTTTTTTAATGCAAGTACAGCACAGAGAGTGTTCATAGATGTGAGGTCAGTGCTGCCAAATCAGGTAACTGCATATCTGAGTCATATCAATCAAGGGAGAGGAAACCAGCTTCCAGAGAAAGAGTGTTTTTGGGAAAAAAAAAAAAAACCCCAAACGATTTATATTGCTTGGAGGATTTATTGCTGATGAATGTACAGATCCCAGATCATAGTCAATAAATACATCTGTAAAGAAAAAAAAGAGTAAGTGTAAAATTAGTTTTCTGCTTTATTTATAGATAGCTGAAGTATCTACCTGTGTAGAAGGAATGCCTTGTTCAATGTCAGAAGTGAAAGTTGTGACATTTCCAGAGATGAGTTCTTGATTTTATGTGTCACACTGGAGCTTCAAATAAAAGACCTATACAGTTCTGTAAATATTAAATTTCTTCAATACCCGAAACTTTTGGGTTTTAGTATTTTTAAAGACAGTCTTAGAAACAGGGAAAAGAATCCCATTGTTAACAAGGTCAGCTGCAAGAAAATCAGCTGATTTACACATTTCTTCAGAAAATTCCAAGAGTGCACAGTAATAGAGGTGTAATTTACAACAGTCTGTAGGCACTTTTCTTCATGTCATTCAAAATTTCCTCCTGCCCCCATTTTGCTTTTTTATCTCGCAATAGCAGCCAGGAAGGGAAATGAACTTCCAAATTTATCTGACTTTGTAGTTGCACTAGATTCAAGTGACTCCAGTGATTTGATGTGGCATGTTGATTACAGTCACATCAGAAGGAGAATAAGACTCAGAGGGAAAAATGTTGTTTCTTTCACAGAACCTATGTAACTTAGTGTATAAATCAGAATAAGCATGCAGAAGTTGTTTTGTTATATAATCATATTGCATTGCTATTATATCTGTTTGACAAAAGCTGGAAATAAGCTGTGATTGTAAGAAATAGTTTCAGTGAAATAACATTACTAACTTTATCCTCATTTCACCTTTACTGAAATAGAATAAATTCTGTGGGTACATGATTCTTTGAAAGTTTCAGAATAACTTGCTCTGCATGAGCTTTTTTACATAATTCCTTTTGAAATATTGTAGAGAATAAATAAACGTATTTATGGCTAACAATGTTTGTAATAGGTGTGTTGGAACATGCCAGTAGCTCACCAAGAGAATAAAGCCAGACCTTTGCTATGGTAAGAAATTATTTTTATTTAACACTGACAAGTTGTATGATATCTTTGATAATGGAGAGAAGAAATGGTACAGTGTAGCGCATGCAGAATGCTGTGACCATCCTGGATTTTAGGAAGCTGATGTGTGAGGCTAGATTAAAGAGAAACCTGTGTTTCACCTTCATTGCAACAGTGTCAAAATCATATCCAGCATACCTTGGAATCACCCTAATGAAGGATACTATCATTTTCTGTAGTATTTTCCTATTTCCAGTAGTAAAATCCAATCCCACCATTGGATAATATTCTATTTTTAATGTTTGTAACTGAAGAGATTAAGATAAATATTTGTAAATTTCAGAAACATCCTGAAATTGTTTGAAATCTTGAAAAATGTTTGGTTTATAATTTTGAATTAGAAGGTGCCACAACTGAAGATTTAGAAACTATTCTCTAAAAGTGAAGAAATTTGTGACTGGAATATTAGCATGCTTGATTCATCAGAATTTAAAACAGTATTAAAATTATCAAATAGATCAACAAGCTAAGTTAATACTTTTTTGTTTGAGCAATTAGAAAATTAGTTCAAATAACTTTGGAGATGATTAAAGTCTCCCGTTGCATTTGCTTGTATCTTTTCCAGCCC
This sequence comes from Melozone crissalis, assembly GCF_028551555.1. NCBI lineage: Eukaryota > Metazoa > Chordata > Aves > Passeriformes > Passerellidae > Melozone > Melozone crissalis. The sequence goes on from NW_026535820.1 coordinate 27,303,000, forward strand.
TTCAGTTTTATGCCCTTGCTTCATTCTCTGTAAAAATTTGTACCTAATGGTGCGTATAATAAATTCCATTTTTAAAACACATGAATCCATGTACAAAGATTTTGCTAGCTATTTTGCCACACCAAGAAAAGAGAAGTTTCTCAGTATTCAACAGTATCCAGTCCCTGAAAATTCATAATTCTTTAAAAGTGGTAACATTTTCAAATATGGACAGACTGCACAGAAGTGCTCCTAGTCAGGTGATGTGGTCACACATCAGAGTCCAGCCAAAACAAGCTATTTCCCATTGCACTTTCCAACTTAGTTGTCCCTACTTTATTTTACGTGTTGGCATGTAAATGCATGTTGACAATCATGGCACAGGCCTAGAACTGGGAGAAGAAAGCTGTTCTGACTAGTAGGCTCTACTTTTCAATAGTCACAGAGAAAGGAAGAGGATTCTGCTGAAAAGCGAATTTATGTTAATTCTATTAAAATTCAGCATCTCTCTATTTCTTGTTCAAAGAGAAAAAAAGGTTGTTCATCATAAGCCGCCTGTCTTCCTACCTGAATGGTCTCTACTTGAAAACACTTCAGCTGTGGATTTTGTTCTGTTGTTTAGGAAAAGTAACAGAGGAAACAGAAGGGGCAAGATATGAACACACACCTTTTGTCTAACCTGTTCTCATAATTTCTGTGTTTTATATTATGAAATATGAATTTTTTTTTCACCAAGCTCAGACTTCATGGATCTTGAAAACAAAATGTTGATTAGTTCTTTTTAGTTTCCTTTTGACAGATCTGAGTTGAGCTTCTAGGCAGGGTAGAAAACATGTCTTGGAGGCATCTCTCCAGCTTACCTGCTTTTTGTCATTGCCAAACAGAAAGTACCTACAGTCTGTTTTAAACATTCTAGAACAAAAAATAACACTGAAAAATGGATATTAAGGGTGCGTGGTGAAGCAACTATCTGTATTCTGCTCTCAGGGCACCCAGGTGTTCCAGTCTTTTGAATTACTGCCTACATCAAATATTCCTTGTGTGATATAGATCTGTACTAAAGAAACTCCCCAGTTATTACTGAGTTATGAATGAGATACAATAATTCAGCAGGGAATTCATATTCCATGGCCTTTCTGCAGCACTTTAAATGAATATGTCTTCAGGCAGCAATGTAAAGTCATTCCATCACAAGTCATATGTCAATATTGTTACTTAGATGGGTCCTCTCCTGATATCAACACATGGCTACATAGCTTATTTGAAGTACCTTTAAATAGGAGACAGCAGCTTCAGGTGAACACCAAAGGGGAAAATCACTGATACACTGACAAATGATTTTTAGACCATTTCTGCCTGTGTGACCTGGTCTGTGTTTCTCCTTAACTGTTCTTGCTTGGCCATAAATCTGCTTGGTGATTCCAAAGCTCACTCACAGAAAATGCGAATGGAGGTGGCTGGTGTTCCCTTCCTCTACTCATATCCATGAGAGGCTGCAGGGACAGGGCAGCTGCAGGGCTAGAAGCTGCTCTCTGAAATCACTCTAAGAAGCCTGATATTTTGACATCACCACGTAAGACAAAAAAGCTTTTGCCAGCACTTTGACAATAGTTTTCTACATGGAAAGATTCTGCACTGTGGGAAAAGAGTGTCCTGGCTAGCCACATCATTATCATCATCATCATCATCATCATCATCATGGTTTTCCAAGTTACAGCCCTGTGCCTTTCCCAGAAGATGGTGGCTGAAAAAAATCTGCAACACTCACTACCAGGCTTTCAGTTAAGCGAACAATACAAACCTTAATTCTAGTGCATTTTTTGCATCAGTCAAATTAGTTTCTACTAGAGTTCCTGTGCTAGTCTTCCTCTTTCCTTTTCCACTTTTCCTCATTTTTTCCCAGTATGAGCATTTTTATTCTGCTTATTTAACATGTAAAAACTTTATTAGTAAAATTGGCACTAAGAACAGTTTCAAAAAAATCTGAACATGTCACTTCCAGCTCCTAAAAATGCACAATGTGATGCTGCCATTCATTGTGATCCATTCCAAACTGGAAATTAGAAAACTTTTGTTTGTGTGTATGTTTGCATGAATGCATTGTGTGCATATACAAATAGCCAGCTAGCTAGCTGAGTAGATATGCATATATTTCTTTTTCATATCTATGAACTTACTGCTTCATGATGAAAATTTTCCATGGTGACAAATGCTATTTTAAAGAGAATGAGAATGCAGGCAAATAATGCTTCACCTTTAAATTTCTTACACCTATTTTTGTCTCACCTTCTTGTCTTCCATACAGCTTATATACAGGAGAGATTTTTTTTCCTCGAGTATTTAAAATAATGTTATCAAAAACCTAGCCTTAACTTTTAAGAATGTAGAAATCAGCAGTTTTCCTAAATTGCTTTAATTCTCTGGAGATCCCCAGCTCTACCTTTTCCCCCTCTTTGTTCTTGCTGTCTTTGTTAACTCCCATTTAACTGAGTGATAGCTTTAATAAACACTGAACTCAGTCACAGGTTGAAATTGCACATGGAAAGGAAAAGGCATTGGTGAACTTTGTTTTAAATGCCAGCCTTCAAATCACTGGTGGCACACATTCCTTTAATATTTCAATGCCTTGCTATATCTGTACTTTTATCAGTCTGCAGTTTGCTGCCAATGACTTTCTGCCACATAGCAATTTGTAAGTAAGCCTTTCACAGAATATTGTGAAGCTCTTTCAGAGGTGCATATAAGGCTCTCTGAAATGCAGAGCAGACAATAACTTCATGACTGAATTAGTGGCTTTAACAGGGAAAAAAAATTAAGAGATTGTTTAAGAAGATGAGGGTTAGGGTTAATTCTGTATTACATAGTCGACTGTACTTAGACACAGAGAGTAGTGTCATTGAGCTTCATTAGTTTTGGCCTGGACATCAGCTTTGACCATGTGTGGTAACCCAGAGCATGATATCGTAGAAGCATGGAATGCTTTGCATTAAAAGGGAACTTGAAAGATCCTCTAGTTCCAACCTCATTGCCGTGGGATGGGCAGGAACACCTTCCACTAGACCAGATTGCTCAGAACCCCTTTCAGCCTGGCCTTAAACACTCCCAGATATGGGGCATCCACAACTTCTCTGGGCAACATGTTCCAGTCCTCACTACGCTTATAGTCAAGAATTTCTTTCCAATATCTACTCTAAACTGATGGTCTTTCAGTTTGAATCCATTCTCACTTGTCCTGTACCACGCTCTGGCAAATAGTCCCCATCTTTTCTGTAGGCTTCCTTCAGGTGTTGGAGGGGTGCAATTAGGTCACTCTAAAGCCTTCTCTTTTCCAGTCTGAGCAACTCCAGTTCTGTTTGCCTTTCCTCTTGGAAGAGGTGTTCCATCCCTCTCACTATCTTGGTGGTCCCTCTCCGGCTCACTCCAGCAGGTCCATGTCTTTCCTGTACTGAGGACCCCCAAGCTGGATGCAGCCCAGGACTCGTTTGGCTTTCTGGGCTGCAAGTGCACAGTGCTGTATCACGTGCAGCCCTTCACCCACCAGGACTTCCATTTCTTCCTCAGCAAGGCTGCTTTTGGTACTATACCCCCTTCCACTTAAGAAAGTAATACGTGCTTTTTCTGGCTTATTAGTTTGAGGATACATTGTGGCTTTGATAAGACAAATATCAGCACAAGAAATTCTACCAAAGACTTCAGAAGAGCTCTGACAGCACATGGGTCCCTTTGCCTATTTAATATATGGTCTCCTCAGACCTCACAGACCTTCATGTTTCTGAAGCACTCGTAGTTGTAAAACTGTTTCTGAACTCTTTGACTACTCCAAAAATTGAAAAGGCTGCTAAAGAACAATTACCTGGATTTAACATCCTGTTGTGAAGGGAAGAGGCAGCTTTCAAGAAGTATAACACTTGGGGCTGTCCTCTCTTTTTGTTAGCAAAACACTTCAAGGCCTCTCTGAAAATACAAAACGAGAAGAAGAAATAATTCACCAAGGAAAATTCCTTTTCTTGATATTTTCTTTATTTCAATTACATTACAAATTATATTTATGGAATGAATTATACAAGCCCTGGTACTAAGAACCCATGAAACAGGCTGCATATTTCTATCTCAGTTATTAGCAAGATCAGAACAGGAAAAAAAGGCCTTTTATTTTAAATTTTTTATAAAGAAATTTCAGAAATTTCCTCTAAAATAGACTAATAGTTTCTTAGAAAAAAAATAAGTCAGATGTGCAAAAACATTACTTTAGTGAGACTTTTAAAGATTAAGTGTTTGCATCTTAACTGTGGTATTTCTGAATGATTTTCAGCTTTCATAATTCTTTAACTTCCTGTCAGGATGAAACTGAAATGTGAACCACACTCCCCCCTGCCATTGTAATTTTTGCCATAGAAAGTACTTGAATGTACTTCTGTTTAAATAGAAAGGAATCCTGGTTTCATGGGGAGGAAGGAAAAATAGGATTCCATGACAGGTTCACAATCTGCGTAATTGATAAACCAGGACTGAGGTCTGTGTGGTGCAAAACACTTTCCCTTCAGTTTTAGTATAAGTTTATCTGTCCTTTCAATATCATATTACTAGCATTCAAGATTGAATCAACTATTAATAAATATTACTTATGTATGTAATGCAAATACTAGAAATGCACTCTGGTATCCTGCACATTATGAACATTTCATTTATTATTCATTAGTAATTCAGATAAATACAACTTCTTTTAGTTGTTTTTCTGCATTTTTTCATGTAGATCCATGACTATTTCATTGCATATTTTGTTGAACCCATATCAACACATTTTTTCTGAATTTGTAAACTAGCTGATGGCTTCCATGAATTAGTGTTACTTCTCTTACATCTCCTGAGAGTTTTCCTGCAACATTAGCTTTCATTTTTGATGGATTAAGATATTGTAACTATATAAATTCTTTTCCCTGTTACATGAATGTGAACATCCTTATGGCATGCATGCAATTAAATTGCACAAAAACTAAAATGTCAAAATTGTGAATATTATTGTAAACTACAGTAGAAAATTCTGATAACCTATTTGTGCTATAATCAGCATAGAAAATTTTATAAATGTAGTTTCCCTTCCTTTAGTAGAGAAAGCAAAAGGTGAAGAGAAAGTAACATTTAAAAAGGGAATTTTCCCAAGAGCAATTTTTCCTACAGCACCATATAACTGTTTATTCAACACATAATCTACTCAAAAACATTTTGTCACTCACCAAGTGAAGTGTTGTATTTCAGTGGGTTAAAGAAATAGCACAGTATCCCCACATGGGAGTTTAATCAATTTAACCAGTCAGCAATCTTGCTCAACCAGCAGGTGTTTGGCAAGAAAGTGCACAAAACAAGTCCCATTAATGCAGGGCATAGTTTATCTTATTTGAGTGCAGAGGGGGTTTCATTTGCATATGGAATTTGCAGTTGAACGGTCTAATTATTACTAATACCATTTATGTATTTAGAAGTACAAATAATACCTGTGGTTTCCTTAAAACAGCATACCATATTTGAATCAAATTAAAAATGGTGCAAAATTTTAAAGAGTTGATTCTTGTTGACCTAAAAATATTTCTCCCTGGTAGATTTTTTTTGTCATCAAAAAATTTGTAAATTTTGAATACCCAGAGCTACTTTCTTTATCAGAACTTATTTACTAATAGAAAAAGAAACTTCTCGCCCCTCTTGACATTAACTCTTTATCAAGAAAAATTTTAAGCATCATTTATAGTGTTTTTTGTTGGATGACTTTATGATATAAACTGAATTTAAGATTAAGATGTAGTGCTTCTCAAAGGTGAGATTACAGAAACATACAGAATTTTCTATCCTTTACTAAGGAGAAAATGCTTCAGCCTTTTATCTTTTCCGAAGTCTGATCATTATCAACATTGTTTTATGGGCTATTACCATTTCCAGTTCCAACTCTAGTTTTCCTTTTAACTCATTGATTCTATTCAACACGTAAAAAAAAAATTTCATTGTTAAAAATATTTACAGAGAGTATAGATTTAGATTGATCTACACAGGAAAATTTCTTCAATATCACCTAAGATTTGGATATATATAGATGTACAAATATTGTCACATGGATATTTACCATGCAGGTTGTATCCAAAAGGAAGAGATCAGGGCAGTAGTGGTTGGTTTAAGATATTTTTGGCTTTGTGCCAATTGGGTAGGCAATGGTCACTAAGCAATGGAGGCTTTGTGCAATATTGGGTATGCAATGGTCACTAAACAAACATATTTAGAAAAATATTTACCATGTGCACAGTTTTTCCTTAAAAAACTGATGAACAGCTATAATAAAAGTGTTAGATACTGAAGATGTTGTTTCAAATGTCTTTCATTTAACTTGTTTATTGTGCCAGCCCTTAGCATACTGGTTCATGTCTACTACACTCTTTGTGTCTTCCTCATATGGGAAGAAACCACCAGTGTTTTATTTCATAAGCTTCTTTTTCCTCATGATGACCTTGCATTGTTAAGTGACAATCCTTAATTTTACAGAATTTTGCAGCATTGTACCTAATTTAAATTACAAGTCCTTACAGATCAAATGGGGTGACAACTCCTTCATATCCTTTAAAGTCCTCAATTGACTTTTTAGGTTTTCCTTTGCAAACTTAAATTCTCCTTCAGCTTTAGAAAAATGTAAAACTTTTCTAAAGCCTGGAAAGTTAATTTATTTGAAATTTCTCAGTAGGTTGAGGAAATCCTACTGCTGTTTGTACAGAATGTCAGCTATCTATGGCTACTTCACAATATCTTGTCCAGTTTTCCAACATAACCCTGAAAAAATATCCTGAGCCTTAAAATCTTTGTAAAACACTCTCTCCTATTGCTGGCTAATCCCTAGTTTTTCTATTCCAGGTACCTCTTTCGCTATTGTACCTAATCACATCTGCCTCTCCATGTTTTAGTTTTCCTCTCTGCCAGTAAAATAACTTGTGAAAACATCTTCCTGTTTTCATCTGAAGAGATCTGTGCCTGTCTACTTCCCACATTTTCCATTTTTTGGACATATCCAATCAAAGAGAGACAACTGATATCCTCCTGTGTTGGACACACAGTCAGTGCTACAGAATAGGATGTCTTTCATGGCTGTGACAGATAAAACCATGGCACCCAGATTTTTTGTTCCCCAGACCATTCAATAAGAAATACAAATAATACAGGGAACTTCACACAGATTGTGAGATGGATATTTGAGTGCTGCAGGGACCACGTTGTCAGTCAGGGTATGTCTGACAATTGTTTTGCAGTCTACCCCCTCTGCCTCATTTAGAAATTTTATATTCTGTCCACACTCTTGCAGATGTACATCCCCTTTATTTGCCAGGACCTGGAAAAGTTTTGACCAAAAGACATTCCAGCAACATGAGATCCAGTTACAGACTATGGTTCCCAAAATTTTATCTTAGTTTTTAACTAACAAAGCAGTATGATGTGCCCTGTTTTCTTTGTAGTCAATCTAAGATATTTGCAAAGGAAGAGGAATTAAACATATAATTTCTCCTTCTTCTTAAACTTAAACCTAATCTCACTGGAAATATTGTACTTTTAACATAGGGTGATAATTTCAAATGATCATTTTTCTCTGGAGCTATCCAGTCTTTTGAGCTGTTGATGACAGCTTTATGTTCTCCCCTCTTTCCTCATGGTTTCTCCTCTCTTTTTTGACTGTTTAATTGTAAACTTGGGGCAATTTTCTTGATGCTTAGGAAGTGCAATTAGTTGGAAACTTGAACATCTGCTAATTAATCAATTTATCTTGAAAACCAAATAAATTAATTCTATACTAGAAATAGCTTGCATATAAAATAAAATATGATCAAAGGTAGCTAAAATATAAGATTTTCCATCAGTTCTACAGGCATCTCAGGAATATAGATCACATTGGTGACTCTCAATAGTGGATGTAAATATCTGGGACTTTGAGTTTGGTGCTTTGTGCAGGAAAGAAATAAATTTTATACAGAATATCAGGAGGATTCAAGTGAGCAAGAAATCCATGTCTCTTTATTTTTACTAAAGAAGAAATTTCACTCATTAATATTTTTCCTTTCTTAATGCTAAAATAAATGTGAAATATCCTGATAGACTAAGAAATAATTATTCCCTTTGAGGGCTGTAGGGAGACCATACTTCGTTAGGCAAGGTCCTATTCTAAGCTGCTGCAAATTATTTATTATTTATGCATAGTGTTCTTTACTGTAAATAGATAATGAATATCAGAGATTTTTCTCTTAGGTGTGATCTGATTCATATTAAAATAAGGTTATGATCATTGTGTCTGAATGGCAAAGGAATACAAAATTAAATATTAATCTCTTGGTATGTATTTCCATATGTCTCTTGGTACTTTTTTACTTTATGATTTGGAGAAATTTGTTATGATTGTTTTGTGTTTGAAGAAATATTTGAGGAAAATGAAATCAACAGTTATAAAATAGATTTGATTTTAAAATAAAGTTTTATTTCTTCTTGAGCTTGACTTGCTTTTCAGTTTATCTTCTGTTTTAGTGTAATTAAATTCTTCTGTTTAAGAGATGCAGTGAGTGTATCTGAAGAATAGCTAACAAATGCTTAAACCATAGCAGCACTTTTTCCAAAACAGGCTTATTTTGTACTGCATTAAAAATTAATTTTTTTCCTTAGATTCCCTTATAAGAGATGGGAATGCCTGTGGGTTTCTTTTGTACATGTAACTATTTGCTGATTACCAAAACCAATTTCAAAGTCCAATAGTGGTGAGCAAGAATATCCTAATAATGTTAAGTTATTCAGGTTACTAGAGGACAGTTGAATATATTCACTACAATGTGAAAGACACCAGAGAATATAATTTTAATATTTCAGTTTATTATAGGGTTATTATAGGATAGCTGTCCAGTTTCCTCACATGGGATGAACAGCAGTAATAGTGAATTTCTTTTTCATTTTATGAGATGGTGTTTTTCATTTGGTTTTTTTTTTTTTTTGGTGTTAATTAGAATGCTAAATTCTGTAGAAAAAAATTACTGTTAAAAGGGACCTAAATTTTTATGCATTACAAATGTCAGTTTCCATTATTTCCCTCTTTTTGTTTCCATCCTACTGAAGTTTCTTTTCCTGCTTTCTTTCTTCTTTATTCTGATGATATCTGATCAAGACAACTGCCAAATAGATAAATACTACATTTGGACCTGATGTTAGAATCTAAATCAGAGACTGGCCGCAACAACACAATGTCCTCTGGCAGGTATTTAAACACTTTTAGATAATAGATGCTTCTTTAAACACCAAGAATTCCTGTGGCATCTTGAAAGCTTGCTATGCTGTGAAATGAATAAGGTATCATACACCCCCCCAAGAAGTCATCTCTCTGGAATTCTGAAAGGCCTTTGACATGGTCCCCCCACAACACCTTTCACTCTAAATTAGAGACACATGGATTTGATGGATGGGCTGTTCAGTGGATGGAGACTGAGAGCAGCCCTGCTGAGGAGGACTTGGAAGGGCTGTTGGGTGAAAAGCTGGATGTGATCGAGGAATGTGCACTTACAGCCCAGAAAGCCAAGAGTGCATGGGCTGCATCCAAAGCAGTGTGGCCAGCAGGATGAGGGAGGAGATTCTGCCCCTCTGCTCTGGTGAGGCTCCACCTGGGAACGCTGCATCCGGCTCTGGGATTCCTGCTGCAGGAAGGACATGGACCTGTTGGATCAATTCCAGATGAGGGTTGTAGAGAAGATCAGAGGGAGGGAGCACCTTCCCTGTGAGGAAGGCCTGAGAGTTGGTGCTGTTCAGCCTGGAGAAGGTTCTGGTAGACCTTTTAGCAGCCTCCCAGTGCTTAAAGGGGGCCTATACAAAAGATGGGTAAAAGCTTTTTAGCAGTGATAGGACAATGGACTTTTTGTTTTTATAATAAAGACGGCAGATTTAGAGTAAATATTAGGAAGAGATTTTTGCAGAGAGGGTGATGAAACACTGGCACAGAGAAGAGGTGGATGCCCTGGAAACATTCAAGGTCAGGTTGGACAAGGCTCTGAGTAATCCAGTGTAGTTGAAGATGCCCCTACTCATATATTTCACTTAGACTTTTTTTTCTGTTTTACATAACAAAATTTCTAAAAAATATCGTATGGGTGCTTATTTTCAGCTATGCTGAAACCGATACATTAAAAATAAAGCTTGTATTTTGGACACATAGGCATTTATGTATTGGCAAGCTGGTTTTTTGGATGCCATTTGGCATAAACTTCAAGTCCTTTTTCTCTGGGAAGTGTTTTCAAATCAGATGGTTTTGCTCATTTATTTGAAGTAAAAACACAAAAACACCAGAACAAATAGTAAGCACAAACTCTTCAAATAAAGTTGGCATACTGAGCACAGACTGCCAGGAATAGCCTTTTGTTTTAATTAGGCCCACTTCCCAGAAAGACATGCACATTACTTCTGGCTTAAGTGTATCAAGTTCCTTGACCATGCTGTTCTGATGGATCTGTTGTTAGGACCCACAGGTTTGTCCTTTTGAATGTGTGTTTATACACTCCAGTGAAGCCATGTTTTGGTTCTTATTTTTGATCCATTGTACAGATTGAAAACTCCTCCAGCAACTCTCACTGATATATTTTCTTCTCTAAAATCATGTGATTACTAATGGACTAGACTGTAAAATTGTGCTAGGAGTAGATTCATTTATTGTAGAAGAAGTTCTCTGGGACAATTGAATGCTACATTTTCTGTTGCCATTAGATCTGGCAGAATAATTTCGCTAATTTATGTTATCACTTCTTGTGATCTCAGTGTTGTTGAATGTGGTGCTAGTTACAAATCAATATCAATTAACCTAAGTATAAATTTCTGTTCCTTGAATTCAGTAAATCCTTCATTACATCTGCTTTAATGATAGACCTTAACAAATTTACCTGATACATACAAAATGCAAATGTAGGGCTCTAATAGTAATACAGACTGATCTGAGTGAGATATTCTCTGCATCATTCAATTTTCAAGTAATTTAGAAATACATGTATACTGCTACTTCTTAGATAAGGTAAATGGCTACCCAGATCCTGTGAGATCTATAGATATATAATTATCGATGCAAAGGCAAACTTGCCCTAAAGCTTTTCTGCATCATTTCAAAACAATATTTTGGAGGTAGGGTAGTTAATTCCATAAACTTCAAGATAGTTTTAAATTATGAGAGAAATGCACACGATAAAGAGTATATTTTCATGAAGCAGTATGAAAAGCCCAAACTTTTCCCCTCAATTTATTCTGTTTTTTTATTTCTTGGATGGAAAGTTACCTTTAAGAAGTTTGCACCTTTAAGCAATCTTTCTTGGCTAATATGCTTAGGGCATTGTGATACAGTACAACAGACAATGTCAACATATATTGAAATTCCAACAATTAATTCTTATTTCTGGATCCATGGTGGTGATTATGTATCCTTTTACTTTTATATTTCTTTATTTTCCCTTATACATTTTTAAGTGATATTTTTATGATTTTATATCACTGTCTTACAATACACAATAACCAAAATGGCTACTTACCTGCTTCTCCTTGCAACTGAATTGGTCTATAAAAAAACATACATAGATGTATGTATTTATGAACACTGATCATTCAGTGCTATTTCATTCTAATCTGCCCCAAGGGATCTATTAACAAGAACTTCACATTCTGGGGTGAGTCGTAAGAGATACAGGTGGAAGAGTAAAAGTAAAAGTTTTCTATCTGGTAGTACAGAATACAGGTGGAGAGATAAGCTAAATTAGGTGAGCTGCCTTATATTGAAACCAGATATTTATTTTCATCCCGTCAAGGCCTAGCTTGACTATGTTTTAATCATTTGAGTTCTTCTTCTGGGGAGGAAGAACAGACGTTTTTAAAAAATACTGTTTAAATTTTCTGTCTGTTTACACATTCGCCAGTAAGAAAATATTCAGAATTCTCTCATGCCTGTGCTCCCACAAAGGTCTGTCTTATGGAACATTTGCTAGATAACAGCTTCTTAATTACTGTTTTGTTCAGAACTGTGTCTGGCTGTTTCCCCAGTAAAATTAAACCAGTACTGGGTCTGTTTCTCTGGCTCTGAGTCTCTCCCAGCTGCAGCTGTACCTGGTTCTACATTTCCCCTCTCCTTGTTAAATTCTAGAACAACTATCTGCTGCTTCATTTAAGAGGAATTCCAGATTTGATTGTGACCTGCCACTGGAAGTGCATAGCCTGAAGACTCAGGGTGTGAGGGAGTCAAGATACAATCTCTCTTTATTAGCTCTTCCTGACCTGGGGTATTATAGCAGTCAAGAAACTTATATTCTGACACTTATCTCTCTCTGAGTAACATATGGGGAGTTTAGGTACATGACTCACCTGCTACATGTACAGCACATTTAAAAACTGCTTTCAGTGATGAAGGATGAATTAACTTAAGCCTTCACTGAATTTGTTGTAGCTTGTTAAATCAGTGCCTGTATTTTCTTCACCAAAATTTTATTTCATATTGACTTACTCAAGCTAAAACCCCTTCTTTCAAATGGGCACAGAGCCTCTAGGAACACTAGAAAATTGACCTATACAATAAAAGCTTTTTAGAATATCAGATAATGAGCTGTCTAGGACTTGTCATTTTTTAACACAGAAATAAAAGAGAAAAGAGAACTGGACAGGACAGACCTATTGAGTGCCAATTAGGTTTAAGGTTCAATGACAGGATGTAATATAAGTCACTTTGTGTACAAATGTTGCAATTGATTTTCTGTTTAACAGTATTGTTTTCATCCTTCAGCAATTACTATGTTTACTGCTAATTTTTCCCTTTAATGCCATATATAGAATAATTATCTTTTTTCCTCCCCAGTTTTCTGCCTTTCTGTGCTTACATTACTCTGATTTTCAGACAGAAGTATTGTGATCTGCAACATCACTTTTTCTGAATTCCTTGTATTTCAATAAAGGGCTAAAATCATACATCAAGAATGTCACTAGTCCGCATCATTGTATTTCATGAAAGTAGTTCACTTGCAGTACAGTGAAAGAGAACCCTCAGTCTCTCAAAGAAAACATTACACTTTATTCCAGTGTTTACATAGGCAGTTATTAAAAAATCTATGAGATTATTTTTGATTTTTGACTTCTTAATAAAGTCTGACAGGAAATATCTCTTATTTTTTCTCATAAAAATGTTATTTTGCTGTTTCAGCAAAAATACTTTGAGTCTGTATTAGGTTTCTATGGCCAGGTGTTGATACTGGGAACTTTACAGGGGTGGCTTCTGTGAGAAGCTGACAACAGCTTTCTCCACCTCAACAGAGCCAATCCCTGGCAGCTTCAAGATGGATGTGCCACCAGCCAAGGCTGGACCAACTAGAAATTGTGATAACACCTCTGTGATAACGTATTTAATAAGAAAAAAGTTTATGTGTGGCTGTAATTGTGGCCAGGTCAAAGCAGGGTGAGAACACCTGGGAGCAACAGCCCTGCAGACACCAGGGTCAGCGAGGAAGGAGGGGCAGGATGCGATCCAGGCGCCTCAGCCAAGGCTCCTCTGCGGCCTGTGGTGGAGCCCACGGTGAAGCAGCCGTGCCTCTGCATTCCCTGGAGGTCCATGGGGATGCAGAGATCCACCCTCTGGAGGAGCCTCGTGCTGGAGCAGATGGGTGCCTGAGACTGGGCTGTGGCTCTGTGGGAGGCCCTCTCTGGATCAGGCTCCTGGAAAATTCCCTGCGGACCTGTGAAGAGAAGAGCCCACTCTGGATCACGTTTCCTGGCAGGACCTTGTAGGGGACCCACGCTGGAGCAGGCTGTACCCCCATGGAAGGGTAACCCACATTACAGCAGTTTGGGGAGGAATGTTGCCAATAGGATGGACTCAAGCTGGAGAAGTTCATGGGTGGCTATATCCCATGGGAGACACCCCATGTTGGAGCAGAGGAAGGATTCCTCTCACTGACCACAACTCTTATTCCCATCTCCCTGCACTGCTTTGGGGAGGGGGTAGAGCTGAGAAGGAGGGAGAGGTGGGAGAAAAGTGTTTTTAAGATCTTGCTTAATTTTCTTATTATCCTGCTCTATTTTTGTTGGTAATAAATTCAATTAATATCTCTAATTTGAAAGTTTTTCCTGTGATAGTATTTGGTGAGTGCTCTCTCTCAGTCATTACCTCAACCCATGAACCATTTGTTATGTCTTCTCTCCCCTATCCAGTTGCAGAGGGAAGTGATAGAATATATTTGGTTGTTTCCCGGAATCCAGCCAGAGTCAACCCACTACACTATATGGAAAGTTCAACTCACCTAAAAAGTGTTTTTTGCAGTATTTAACCAGCACCTTAATTTTTAAAAGGGTTTTCCATACCTACACAAATGTCACCTTGCAATCAAGAATATGCATGCATCAGAAACTGTTCTGAAAAATTTTAATTTACAGAACAGATAGATACAAATGACTGTAAGACTGATAGAGGTACAGTAAAGATGGAAAGAACTATTCTGGTAAACATTATCAGTTCAAGAAGACTTACCATGAAAATTATTAAGATTTTGCACTCCTTGTACTCTATAAATTTCAGTCTTAAAGTGGTAATTTCATCAAACATATCTACCTGCTTTAAAATAGAATTCAAATACACAACTATATGAGTGATTTCCTTTTTTCCTTTTTTTCCTTTTTAATATATACCGTTGTTAAACACCGAACTTCTCTACAGATTTTATATTTAGAAGCTCTATGACATCCAAGGGATTTGTAGTGTGCTCAGTGGTCTTCTGATGATTCCTGGAAATATTTTAATTTTGAACAGTTGACTTCACATCATGTAGGCAGGACAATAACCAATAACACCCTGTGTCCCTGTTGAGCTTTAAAATTGAAGTCACACTTTCAGAGCACTCTCCTAAATTTGGTTTCACAGTAGTCAAATTGCAGCACACAGGTGGCCTCAGGACTAACACCTGAGCTAATAATGCATACATGGTGAAATGCCCATGATTTTCCACAATTTTCTTTTTGGCTCTTTCATACCTGAAAAATCCACTTTTTTTTTTTTTTTAGGTTTATATTGGGTCATGTTGGCACAAGCCCCTCTAATCTTACCCCCCTCTCCTTCTTCCCTTTTCCTCTCTCTTTTGTCTATCTCACCCCATTTCTCTCTCTCTCTCTCATTCTCTTGGGTGGGTATTCTTCAGCCACTTGTCTTCAGAGACGTTTGAAACAATGGTTATGAGTGACAATGGAATATATCAATCTGCCACCACAGGCTCTGGTGCCCCACAGAGAAGGAGCTGTTCAGTAACCTCCAGAATATCTGCGAGTTTTGTGACCCTTTCCCAAATGCCATCTAATTATTGTCTCACCACACTTTCTTCAGGAATCCATCTGAAAATTGACATTCCTTAGAATTTCCCATGCGTTCCATCTTCCACTTCTTTGAGACTTCCCTGTAATATGTTTCTCCCACCCATGTCCCCTCTGCCTACAATGTAGCTATCCAAGCAATTGCCTAAGGAGTGCCTTGCTTTCTCAAGAAAAGCTGGAACAATCCTTCTTGAGCCCAGTTATACCCAGCCCGAGTCAATTCTTCACTTCTTTAGTCTCCCTTACGCATTTGAAGGGAAGAAAAAATATATTGGTTGCAGGAGAAGAAAACAGCCTCCCTAAAAAAGTATTTAAAATTAAAATTGAAAAATACTCAGACACTTTTTAATCTTTTTTTCATGCTTCTTTCTTAGTGATGAAGGATATATTCATAAGTTTTTGAGTCATTGGATTGTTTATAAAAACGAGACAGTATTGTGTTCCTAATGATTACTACCTTTAAGAACTCCATCTGTTGGGAGGATCTACGCCTAATGTCCTTAATAAGCTCATATGGAAGAGTATATATTTCAAATGGAATAAAAATAATGGTTTTTCACAAATATTAGGTAGCTATTTATTAGTTTTTAATATGAGCTTGAAAATGAAGGCAGGGATCATTAGTGTATTTCATATTTGGAAAATCTGCTCAACGTTAATGGGTACTTCTGTTTTTAATATATTCTTGGAATTACTTGCCGGAACACATTTGTCTGAAAAGCCACACAAAAGTAAAGTTTCTATGAATGATCTTAGATTTTCTTTGCTTATTTGATGCTATATTACACTCCTCACTCCATGAAATCACAAAATAAAAACAATTGGTGAATTTGCATTCCCAGCATGTTGCATTTGTTATGCAGACAGGTAAGACATCACAACACTTTCAGTGGTTAATAAGAGTCTTTCTACCTGCAGATTCCACAGCTGTACTTTAGTCATGTTTTGTATTTTGTAGCCTAAGAATTCTTACATGAAACAAATTTCCTTTCACAGTTCTTTCTCTTGCTTTCCTTGCTACCTAAATGGCTATTGAAATCTTAAAATAATTTGAAAATAGAGATGTAACCCATCCACTCAGAAGCCAAATAATGGCTGTAAATGACAAAGCTTTCTTTGCTGATTTATTTAAAAGTGTGGTGCTGCTGCTATGCAGCTATTCTTTTGAGAGATGACAACCTATGACATTTTGTGGTAATAAGGGTAAAGAGAAAGGGCTCTTCCAACATATTGTCTGATGAGAAAGCCTTTGGGTATGTTTTTAAATGCTGAAACAAAAGATCACCAGCATGATGCAAAATTATTAGCTGTGCTTCTACTAATTATTGCTGTTTGGAGAGAGACAGGTAATTATTGCTTTGTCAGAAAGCTTTAACTTTGTGTTTGTTAGCCTTTCCCCAGACTCTGAACCAGTGTTTTGCCATAGTTCAGTAATATTGGCCTACTACAATCATGCAAATAATCTGTTCTATTTGCAAGCAGAATTCTTGATGAGAAGTACTAGATGGACTAAGAAACAAAGAGGAAATGGCCTCGCTAGGATCAATGTATGAAATGAGCAATTACAGAAGGTACATATGTTATCTGCTGGATGGTAGATTAATAATTAAAGGCAGATCTGAATCTGTCATTGAACTGGAAATTTTTTTCATGAAAAAGTCTTCAACTGAATGAGCAGCTGAAAGTGAGTGTGGTCTGAATTAAAGCACCACCAAAGTGAGGCTTGTATTCACACACTTCATCAAGCCAGGCTGAACTCCTCAGGAGATTGGACTAAGTCTAGATAAGGAACAGAAGACTTGTTTCTGATAAGAACAGGAACCATGGAGTTGCAAGGCCTGGGCTGTCCTCCAGAAATGTTTTTTATAGTTGTAGGCAGATCATTTAATCTTGGTTAAATCACTTAAGTCAATGAGGTGGAGACATACCCTTTAGTAGAGAAAGGGAAAACTACAATTTATCTGAAAGCAAATGAATCATTCCCTTCAGTCCTTGTGTTGGATAATTGTGAATCAGATACTGAAGGGTTTTTGCCGTCTAATAACTCTGCTCAACATGCACGTTAATAAATTAAATTACTCGGTAATTTAGATTATTACATTTATCAGTACATTAGATTAAGACAAAAGCATTCTGGGCCTGTATCCTTTAATTCATCTTAGAGCGAGAAATCAATTCAGCTCTGAGTCCACTGATAGGAAGTTTCAAGAAATTATTATGACATAGCTTCTAATACTTTTGTGTGTTACTTAACAAACTGACAATATATTCTACTTCTGATTCTCTGCACAGGATTAGGTCCTCTTTTCTTTTCTATTCTGCTTATGAAGGCATTTGGATTCCCTGCTGGGAAACATTGTATCTTGCCTACTCACCAATTAAAGACCAATGTATTATGTCACTTTCCAGAAAACCGTGGGTAAATTCAGAACAAAAAAGGAGCAATTCCTTTAGTCTTCATATAATTCTTTGTCATTCAGAGGTCCCTCCTAATTAAGTGCCTTATATGTCTTTATTTGTTATAGAAGTCCTAAGAACTGGTTGACTTCCATTGCTGATAATTTGTTTTAATTTATATATTGATAGTGTATACTAAGATGTGCCAATTTTAGCAGTTTGTAATCTAAGAACATTTCTGGTATAGGCTTAAATTTCTTCACAAATTGATTTAATTGACCGTAACTCTGACAATTTTACCTTTCTTTAGACCCCTAAAAATAATCCCAGTGCTGGAGGAATGCTGTGACTGCCTGATGCTCCTTCTGCTCCTCTCTGTCGTGGAACTGGGAGTAGTGATACAGAAACTGTGTTGGACTGAGAAATTTGGCCTGAGATGAAGAAGGTGACCTGTGTCAGATTCACTGGCTGGGAATAATATAAAGGTGCATCCAATATGAACTGTATAAGTCTGTGAAGTATTCATAACATGTATATTATTATGTGCTTAATATGTTACATGCAAAAATTATACATGGCACTTTCTACAGATTCCAACCAAGAAAATGATGGAGTCAGTACTGCAAGTGCAGCATGCTTTTCCCAGAACGTTTTCATCAGAAAATCCTTGGATGCAAAATATATGGGTATATATATTAAATATACACACATTTATATGCTTATATGTGACATATATTACTTGTATACATAGAGATGAACATATATTACTTGTATACATAGAGAAAAAAAAAATAAAAAGAGAAAGCAGGGGTACAGTCTGATGAAAACAGAGATGTTTTGCTCAGTTCTTTACCAGTTGTATGTTATCAATTTGACAGGAAAAGAGCCAGAGCTATCTCTTTCTGCCACTCCCTCGATGGGCTGTGAGACTGATGGGAACTCTCAGGGAATTTCTTCAACAATTTCTTCTGAAGTTGATACAGAATGCGTATAGAGCCCTATAAGCAACACCAATTCTTAGGCAATGGAAAAAGAGGACAGTTTTTTCCTCTGCTGTATTTAGTTGGCGTAACATGAGACTGAATCCATCAGTGAAGTAATGCAATATTTAACACTCTCAAATATCACATGTTTGGGGTTTTTTATCAGATTAGACTAACAGGATATGCTAATGTTTTCTGGGAAAAGGGATGCTGTGAATTTAGTAACAATGTCTCTTAAAATGGAAAAATAGAGTGAGTTTCTTGTTCAAAACACAGATGTATCAATTCCTACAGCTAAAAAAATTGAAAAGCTAATGAGCGACAAAATCTTCTGCTTGATAAACAAAAAATGTGTCTTTGATACCCAGTTAATATTCTATGAGAAGTCACCACTGAAGTCATTACAAGAGCTTGATGTCTATTTTTTTGCCATTTTGTTTTCATAAATATTTTAGCAAGCAGTTTTTTCACCCAGTAGAATGTATATAAAGATATCTTAGTTGAGTGGGTGGTTATAGTCTCAAAATGTTAAACTAAACAAAATGTGTGCACTTAAGATTACAGTAGAGACAAGATCTATGCTTTCCTACCAATGTTATTTTCAAACTATGTATTCAGATTTATATCAGACGAGTACTGCACACCACTTGACATATAGTGTTGTTCAATAAGAGAGATTGCTGCTCCACTTATATTGTGAAATAATGCCCTTTTTTTTCAGATAATTATAGGATGACAATAGAAGTGGAAACTCTCAGCCAGAGACCTGTGCTAATGCTGCAAAAAACTTATGAGATTGATTTGGAAAATTGATTTATTTTCATTCTCTTTAAACTAATTTTTGTTTGCTTTCTGATGTGAATAATCACTCTATAAAGGTCTCTATATAAATCAGTTGATGCAGACTAATTTGGAATCCTGCTTGCAATATGAGTGGCCTTGCTTTGAAAAGGAAATTGAAAAATTAGACAAGTTTAGGGACAGGCAGTAAGTACATTGGCGAGCATAAAAAAAAGTCCAGGTTTTTATGAGAAGACAGTTTTTGAAATTACTTGGATTATTTAATTTAAAAAGGTCAAAGGCATAAACACGGCAAACATAGCTTTTATATAAAGATAAGAACAGATAATAACTTTAAAACACAACAAATATTTTATTAGGGATTTGTTAACCAAACTCAGCATAAGAAAAATATCCTATGAATGAAGACATTTATGATTTCTATCTAATGACAGGATTTTTTGATTAATATTAAAATATATTCACAAATGTGCAGATTTTATTTTGGGCTAAAATTACGGCAAAGAATATCCAGATTTTACTTTTATTTAATATTGTGGCATATGTCTATTTTCTTCATGTATTTGCAGGCCATTGCATGGCCATTGCATAGCTATCAATATTTTGCTATATTCTTCCAGCTTTCAACAGCCTTTAACCTTCAGCAAGAAACCTGACATCAACCTCCTAAAAAGTCAACTTTGTTGATGCTTTTGAGGCAGAGATTGCAGTCTTGGACTGATGACTGCAAGTTGAGGGAGGAGGTGACCTGCAAGAGCATCAACACAGGCAAAAAGCCATATAATGCTTTCTCTCTTTGGCATCTCTTTTTCCCCTCATCCTCCTGCTTCATCTCCTGCAGCAGCAAGAGCTCAGTTCTGCTCTCCCTTACCATGGCAGCAACATTTCATTTTGATTACACTGATGGGAATATTGGAAATGAAAGAGCAACGCTGAGCAGGCTAGAGACATTTTTATTTTGCTGCAAATGGCAACAAGAGCCTTTTCTGGATATTGAAGTGTCTGCTAGGGTGAAATAACCAATAAAAGAGATCTTAGATTTTGTTGATTGGCACAATATTTATGTGAAATATTAAGACATACAAGTGTTTCCAGATTGGTATTATTTTGCAATTTCAACATTCACTGAGATTGAACTAAGGTTGATCTGATTTTTTGAATAGGCCAAGGAAAATTATATGGCTTTAATTTTTTTCAACTATATATTACTCCTAAATTTAAAATTGAATTTCTCAATTAGGTAATATATTAAAACATCCTGCTAGAAATTACTTTTTTTTTTAATCACAATGACAAAGTTGTTTATTCATAGGAATAGAAACTCCCATGCAAACTTCTTAATGATATAAAGACCTGATTTTCAGCACTGAAGCTGTCTGCTTGAAAAAATGTTGACTCATTTTAATATTACAAAGTGTTTTAATTGGAAAAAAAAAGGATGAGTTTTCTCTCACATTATGTTTTTGATTTTTTTTTTTGTCCTTTAAGATTTAATCAGTCTCCAACATTAAGGCAAACTTTTAATTGATATTTGGGGATTCCTCTTTTCAAATAAGATATTAACACTTGTCATATAATTAATTTACTCATTTTGCTTTGTGAGCAGTCCTCACAGTTTGTTCTCTGTAATGAGCTGAAGGTGTGCCCATGAGAAAACTATATTCTGTTTTCTGAAGTGTTTGTGAAACGTGAGCTGCACCATGCTGAGGACATTTTCTTGTTTCTCTGGCAGAATTCTACAAGGAATTTCAAAGGTCATATCTTCATGCTGCTGCATGTGAAAGGAACAATCTCCTTTTATTTTAAAATTTCTTTCCCAGATGTAACTGAATATGGAGCTTCTGTCAAAAGGAAGGAGTTTGGGGAAGAGTCCTGATGACATCAGAATTAATTATTTTCATAACTGAAGGTACTGGGAACTTAGCAAACCAACATTCTATGCATTTAGTAAGGTCAAAATCACAGGCCTTGTATGTGCTTTGAACCTATTCATTTTTATACTCTTTAAAATGTTCTAGGTCTTCATTATTTGAAAATTAGGTAGCAGAAACAACTTTTGTGTTTTACAGGTGGATTCCAAACAGTAGCAGAGAAAACTGTGGTAGTGATTTGTCCCTTATCAGTGAATAAACATTTAGAAGAGTCAGAAACATTTGTAAATAGAATCGCATTCATTTTTAAATTTAAAAAATTCCAATTATGTTGAGGAAGATCCCTGCAATTGTATTCCAAACAATAAGCTTACTTGGATTTAAACACAGTTCTGGAGATCACAGACTAATACCATGATTTCACACCACAAGCAACAAGTCGTCTTTCCATTTAATATGTACTTATTGAATATATGCATCCGCTGTGTCTTGGTGTGCTAATTTTCTGGTAGGTTTATGTCAATGTCTCACTTTTTTTCTTCTCAATTTTAGAAGACGTTTCCTGGATGGAATATTGTGCTGACTTTGGCCATGGTGGTGTTAATATTTGTCACAGTAGCTGGTGTGAGGCTGTGTTTTGGATTTTTGAAGGAAATAATCTTGCTAACCCAGAGATGTTTTAGTTTCTGCTGAGCAGAGCTCACACAGAGCCAAGGCTCGCTCTGCTTCTCATTGCCTCTGCTGGCCAGGAGGCTGGGGCTGCACAAAGTGGGCACAGCCAGGACACCTGACCCCAGCTGACCAAAGCATCACGAGTCATCGTGCTCAGTATATAAAGCTGCGTGAAGAAGGAAGGGAAGGGCATTTGAAGTGATGATATTTGTCTTTCCAAGTCGCTGTTATGCAGGAGGGAAGCCTGCTTTCCCAGGAAAAGCTGAACAAAACTGTCTTCCCATGGGAAGTGGTGAATAAATTCCTTGCTTTACTTTACTTGTGCACATGGCTTTTTCTTTCCTTATTAAAGTTTATCTTAACCCATGAGTTCTCTAGCTTTTACATTACTGATTCTCCACCCTATCACACTGGGGAGTTCTGAAGGGGAGTGAGCAAGCATCTGTGTGGAGCTCAGTTGTCAGCTGGGGTGACAACTGTGAAAAATTTGAAGTAAAGGTTGATGGTTTAATGATCTAATACAATCACCTTAAGCATGTTTTTTTTCTCTCTTCGTAAAATGTCTAGTTAGGTGCCCTAAAACCAGTGGAATTAAGACAGGAATCTACAGAATACATAAGGAAACTGGTTCAAAATGTGCTTGTCTGGTACACTGTAAAATGTTGATCAAACTATAATTTTCTGCTGGATTCCTTCATGTAAAACCAAACAAAAATTTTCAGCTAAAAGCTTGCTACACTGCACACACACACACACATACACACACACACACACACACACACACACACACGAGTATGTGTGATACATGTTGCATGAGTACTTACCAAAACCTCTGTCAAGAACACTCATAACATCATTGGCTTAATTTAGTTTTGCTGCTATAACCACTTTCACTGCTTTCTGCCTGGTGGAGAACCTCTAGAAACTAATGGGAGCATCTAGATATTTACAAGAAGAGCATCTATAACGTGTCAGAAGTCCAGTGTTATTTTACAATGAAAGGTCAAGTTGAGTCATCATGAATCTGTTGCACAAGAGCTCTCACCTTGTTCAGGAAAGCACTTATGATACTTCCATGAGCTGTAATTTTATGAAATACTTGTTGAAATCCATTTGCTCAGAAAACAAGAAGTACCAAATAAACTCTACTGCTGTTAAAATTTGTATATTTAAAGGATTTATTTTGACTGGAATAAAAATTATATGTCAAAATATTCCAAAACTAGTAATATTATTATCACCACATGGCTGAAAAATGGCACTTTTTATTCCAAGTGTGTGATTTTTTTGCAAGGATCAAAGATATTGTACAGGAGGGATTTTTATTTTAACTAATTCATAGTGTAACTGATGTAAAACTTGAGAGCTTTATTTGATTCTTAATTCAATGCTCAATTTGAATAACACAACCCCCACTCAAGTATCAAACAGCTACTGAAGAAACTTTAAATGAGCTTTGATATGGCACCCGGAGTATCTGAAAAAGTAACTTATCGTTGTTTGCCTGCGTTATTTCTGTGTGGTTTGTTCATGATCAGCATCAAAAACATCGAAACTGCTTCCCATAACTACAGGATGGCAAGTTCCCTTACTGCCTACATCCTTCCCTCTTTGCAACTTTTGCCACCCTCATCCTTACTCAGATTCTCCAACAGCATGTACAAAGAGTATTGATTGCAGGCTTTTACAGTTCTGAGCAACCACTAGAAGGAACTACACATTGTGCAGAGTGAGAAGAAATTCACTCTAAACACGTAAGCCCAGACAGCCCGAAAGGTAAATTGGCTTTCTGAGGAAATTATGCCTAAAGGTTTTAGCCATTCTGCTTGTTCTCACCCCACGCAAATGGGACTGATGCAAGTGCTTATGCAGCCAGGGGGTAAACAGCATCAGGGAACTGATCCAGCTGAAAGTACTTCTCTGGGTAACTTTTTGACTGGACTGATTTCTCTGGTCTGATAATCTGTTTGCACTTCTACATCATGCTTGGGCCAATTGGCAATGCCATGGCAGAAGCAAGTGGCCAGGGTATTTTGGGAGCAGGTGGCAATTAAAGGAACTAGATTAAAACCTACAAATACTGACTGAATAGCTATGATCTTGGCTGTCAGCAAAATTTCAGCAGTCATTATCTTTTGTTTATGCAGGGTAGTTACCCCATTGCTTATTTCCAGATACCTGGTAAGCATTAAAAGCCATAAAAGACTTTGTGGTTTTGGCGTTTTTTACCTTTTAAATTGCCATTTTATTGTCCGTGAAGCAGTGGGGAGTTGAGATGTGGGCACTGGACAAAGGTAAATCCTATTAGGGTGAGATGAAGGAGGAGTCTGCATCAGAAAAAAAATTTTTACAACCTAGGACACTTCTACATGGAACTAACTAGTCTTAAAACTGTCTGTGCAATGCACAGTCAATGTGATTTGCCAGCTCCTTGCCTCTGCCTCTGACTCTTTCCATGCCTCTTTTTCCTCACTTTTCTCCCTCTTCTCTCTGACTCTTGGGTTTAGAGACCCTTCTTGTGGTGCTTGTTGGGCCCTGAAAGACATCAGGTAAGAAGTCTGTTTCTGTAAAATTCATATGTGCTTCCATGGGTGTCCAGATGTGCTACAGATAAGTTAGTGAGACAAGAGAATATTTATCTAGGACTAAAGAAAAATGGGAGAGGATTCCCTCTTTCTGGGACCAGTAGATTGTTAGAGTGGTCCTATTATCTGGGAAGATATTAATTTTGGTGGAATTTTTTATTGGATGAATGAGACTAAAATGCTTCATGTTTTCTTGATGCTAGTATTCCCATCTGACTGACCTAAAAATCTGAGAATGTTTGCTCCAGCTTCTACATCATCACCACAAGTGTATTTTCTGAATGCATTTCTGTGCTTGAAGCAGATACATTATTCTGCTGACATCAATAGATTAGGAAAATGTAGAAAGTGTAGTTTGTCAAAGAAAATCAATGCTCCTTATCACCACCAGCTCTTACTATATTATATTTTCCTTGAAAAATTTCAGTATTTGCCATTTTCTAACTGTGAAAAATTCCAGACAGGGAGGTTTTTCCACATGGCAAGTATTTTCTTAGTTCTATTAATTATCAGATGTTTATGATAAATACTGTTTTTATTCTTTCTCCCCTATGTAGAGGAGAAAGTGAAGGGACTTCACAAAGCATGTCTTTGGATGCCTGGATTCTCTTTAATACCACCAAAGACCATTTATCAGAGATGAAAAGGAATAGCAATTTCTGGCTGATTCATATGAACTATTTAAACAACCCTCTTCTGGGGATGAAGTGGTTCATGGTGTCTCTGTAGTGCAATGTTTCTGAGAGCTTGTCATGGCTTAACCCCGGCTGGCAGCTCAGCCCCACACAGCCAATCACGCAGTCATCCCTTGTGGCATGGGAGACAGAACTGGAAGTGCAAAATAGAGGATCTCTGGGTTGAAATGAAGTATAACAGGCAAAGCAAAAGCCATGTACATGAGCAAAGAATTAAGTCACCACTTCCCATGGGCCATTCATGCCCAATGGCCATTCAGCCATTCCCAGGAAAGCAGAGCTCCACCAGACATAATGGTGACTTGGGAAGACAAATATCATACTCTGAACAACCCCCCTCCTCCTTTCCCCAGGGCTGTATGCTGATCATGACCCTACATGGTGTGGAATGTTTCTTTGCTCGATTGGAGTCATCTGTCCTGGCTGTGTCCCCTCTCAGGTCCTTGTGCACCCCCAGCCTCCGTGCTGGTGGGGCAGTATGAGAAGCAGAAGAGGCCTTGTCTACATGTGAGAGCTGCTCAGTAATCCCAAAAACATCCCTGTGCTATCAGACTGCTCCCAGCACAAATCCAAAACACAGACCCGCACCAGACACAGTGAAGAAAATTAACTTATCCAAGTGCAACCTGGAAATTAATTCTTGCGTCACCAGGTAGAATATAAGAGAAATAAAACAGTTTTTCTTGAAACTTGCATTTTAATTAATGGCTACATAAAAGTAGTCAGAATGGGATTAATAAAAAAGCTTTTGCAAGGAAAGAAATAAAGGGCATCAATCATTTTTAAGCAAGCCAAATCAATTTTATCTTTGACAAACCCCAATAATTTTTTTTAATTGATGCTGATGTTAATGGACACAATGTTAATTTTGTTGCCCTTTTAAGAATAATTTTTCTCAGACTTTTTATCTCACTTGTAATAGATAGATTTTTCCTTGAGTCAATGCATTAGGAAGTTAGTTGCCTAAAGAGGGTTTACACTGCATTCCTCTGACCTTAAATGTTTTCCTGGACATCTAATCTATTTTGAATTTAGGAGTGCTGCCCTTAAATTTCACACTTCAAAATCAATAATTTTATTTTAAATGTTTGATCCATGTCTGCAAAGAGACCCCTGTTGTTCTAAGATCAACAGAAGATAGCTGTATCAGAGGAACTCAACTGGAGTTGTACAAAAAAATCAATAGTCAGAAATATGTCCATAGACAGCCTTATGAATAATTTCTTCTCCAATACCAGCTGGATGAACTATGTTCTCCTTCATGATTAACCAGAGAACTTTATGAGCAGTTTATCTATATAAAACTCACACAAGTAAATTATTTGATGTATACGATTTTTAAATCAATGTGTGGAAAAGTGGAAAATAATGTAAATTTTAATGAAAAAATTCTTGGTGAAATAAAATAGATTATAGATTGTGGAAAATGGATTAAAACATTTCATTTTAAATGACCATATTCAACAATATTCAACATTTCTTAGGTCTCTATAGGAGCACGCATTTCCCTCATGGAGAAGTACTGTATTGATTGTAATTCTGACACTAATAATTCTCAGCGTAAGAAAAAATAAAAATAGAATCAGCTTGCTAAAATGTGCTCACTTGATTACAATATTGAATGTCAAATGTTATTTATCTCATGAGTACTCAGCATCCTCATGGCTAAAAAATACATCAAGATGTATTTATTGCCCAACTAGCTAATCAAGAGTTTTCCGGGGCAGAAACTTGCAGAAATTTAGCCAGAGTCTGTTTATATTGATTGTTTTGGTCTTTGGATCCTGTCCCAAATGAAAAATAAATAAACAAACAAATAAATCAGAATTTTTTAATGTTCTCTCTTTGTTTAATTCAGTGTTCAACTGATTTCAAAAATCTGACTTCCAGTCTGGGTGTATTTACTGTATTACATAAGTGAATAGACAGAAGTGTTTCACCTGAGTTGGAAATCCAGGGCCTTATAGGGAAATAGAAAGTAAAACCAATGCACTGCTATGCAACATCACTATTTCAATTGTATCCAAAAGAATTAGTACTTTGCAAGTCTAAGTTCTCAAAAGGAGTCCTAAATGGCTGAGCACAAAATGAATACTTTATCTAATCCCAAGAGTTGAAATATTATTTTAACTTCAAATATTTGTCATGTTTTGGTGCTCTTGATAGCTTTTTCAGTGAGATTTTATGTGAGAGAATTCTATGACTGGTGGATTGGTGTTAAAACCCAAAATAAGAAGGTATTTTGTTAAAGGTTAATGAAATTATCAACAGTTAATCCTCGAAAAGTCATCAAAAGATAAATATTCTTTTAAACAACAGCCACATGGATTTGGTTATTATCTGTTGGAGATACTTGTGAACCAATAATGAAAGGCACTAGCAATTACTTTTAGTAACGAATATTTAATTTGTAACCAGGAAAACAAAGATATATACAAATGAGCACTGGTTTACTTGAGGAATCTATGGCTATGATTAAGCTTGTGTGGCATTATTCTGGTCTGATGAAGGAAAAAAAGTGCATATTTGATCACTAATTCTTAAGAAAAATACAAAAAAATGACTGGATCTCTTTTATGTTTGGAACCTGGAGTGGATTTTTTCCATTGCTGGTAAAGACTACTTGTAATTAGAAGAATAAGATGTCTTTTTCTCTATGGCAACCTTAGAAAAACACCAAAGCAAGGAAAAATGACCCTTTTTGATGCAATAATATTTCTGAGAAGGGGTAGATATAAGTATTCAAAAGGAGAAGTGAATACTGAAGATGCTTCAGTATTTGGCAGACTTTCTCATTTCTACATTTTATGTTACTCATCACCAGCTGCCTCATTTCTGTTTTGTCTGTCATTGTTTAAAGCAAACAAGCAAACCAACAGGCAAACATGAAGGAGTTTCTGAAAGACTCCCTTTGCCCACTGTTTGCTGGAAATGATAATGATACACAAAGCAGGCACAGGCCTGTTAGGAGATGGAGAGCATTTAGAGCCTTGTTAAGATGCTAAGTACCAGAAGTAAAAAAAAATTACTGTATGTGGGTAGATAAGTAGAAATAATTCACAAATTACAGGTGATAATGTGGAGAGAATATGTATAATTTACTTCTCTGTTCCACATCATAGGCAATTTCTCCCCCCTACAATGTAACAGCAGATGTATTTCCCACTTTTTGTCTGTGGACAAGCTAATAATTTAAACTTCAGTAATACCTTTAATTTCTTTCATGGTAATATTTAATATTATGATCAGCTTTTTTAGCAGAGTCCTTCAAATCCCTTTTAGTAGTTATTTTAGTACTTTAAGGGTTTTTTTCCCCCTTTTTCTTATTTTATTATAGTTTCTTTTACTTAAGTTTCAAAAAGCTTTTATACAAATTTAATACATATTCTTTACTGCAGCATTCATAATATTTCTTAGAATCTTATGAGTGCTTTTGTTTTTTGTTATAGGAAAAAACCATGGTAATGCAGTTAAAGTAAATAAATTGTGATGTGAAAAATGGGGAGTCACTGTCACAGGAGAGAGTAGTTTGCAAATGAATAATTCATTCAGAGATTTTTTTTTTCTTTTGAGATATTTCTGAAAAAAGATAAATTGCAGTTTCTCAAATTAATTATTTGAAGCTGTTTGCTGAAAAATCCTCATGAAGAAATATAACTTATTCATAATCTCATTGTCGTAAATATTTAGTAGTCAAAATTTTAATTTCAAGATTTTTTTGATATTATATTGCACTGCCTGCTGAAATCAAGAGAAACCATTTCACTGTCATTTGTGAGCATTGGAGAGTGGAGTGTTTGTGTGTTTCATCCCTTTTTTAAGATAAAGTGAGATTTCAGGGTCAACCTTCTGCTACTTGTGCCTCATTTGTCAGCCTCTACATATATCTACACAAATTTTTGGCATGTTTGCTTTACCAGGGGAAATATTGCTGTCAATACTGTTAATTCCTCTTAATTTCATGCCCTAGGCTGCTACTGAAGTTTGAGGACATAATGAGGTATGTTCACTTTAAATTAACATTCATAAATATAAATTTTAGGTTTTATCTGTGTGGGGTTTTTTACTCACACAGACATACTTGTAAAGATCAGCATTTCACTTGTGCTATGAAGAGACTACTGAGAAAATTATTGGAATCTGTTTGCCATCGTGGTGTGAAGCCTCTGCTGCTATTGCACTTCATTACCACCTAGGGATGTTGCTGTATTTAATGGGATAAATTGACAAAAATGTTAATAAACCTCTGCAGAGAAATTCATCCATCAGCTGAATTTGCCTTTCTAAAATGCCCTTTGTGAAATTACCTGGGGACATGCAACACAATTAATTTAAAACAGAGACACCAATAAAATTTTAAAAGGCTTAATTCTATGCAACATTTTTTTAAATGAAGTCTTAAACATGTTGTCTGATTCGAAGTTCATAAAGAAATTGACCCACAGTGCCAAAGTGTGAAAAGGTACAGCCTTTTGAAAATGTTTATAAGAGTATTTATAAACTGCATTTTGGTGAATGGAGCATGGAAAATTGAAATCCATAAACTTTAAATTAAAATCCCTTTGATTTAAGTGGTCAAAAGCTTTAATTGGGAGAAACGTGTCTTAATTGCAATTTAAACAGGGTTGCAGAACTGTTTGAGGCACAATATGTGTCTTTTCAGTTGAATTGCTCACCAACAAGAATTAGCTTGGAAACCAAGAACAGAAAATTGCAGCGTACCAGTTAAGGCAGGGAAAATAGACACCCCCTGAGCAGTATGAGCTAATATCTGTGCAGCTGCCCTCAGGAGCCCACATCTCAAGTGCTCCATTTCAGAGGTGGTAACAAGGCACCTTGATTACATGACTGCTCTGAACTTCTAAATAAATCTCAGAACTGCTCCAGCTTCAAGGTTACAGAGTTACCTGGAGGACAAAGAAAACTTCCACTGATATGAGAGGCGAAAATATCTGACCATTATTTCTTTGCTATGTCTTCCAGGGTAAAGGCAGGTCACCTAGCTGCAACATAAATTAAAAATTCTTCCAATTTTGAGCCCAAAACACCTAAGGAAAAGGCAGTTCATTATCTAGCATCTTGTAGAAAAGGATTGTAAGGATGGTGCTATAAGTAAATTTTCAGTTTCACCACCAGTGCAGTGAAAAGCAGCATTTCATTCTAAGGTCCCAGAGCAGTACTCAAAGAGAAGTGTTGAACCCAGCTCTTATATGAAGACAGACTGAGATTGCTTCCCCCAAGCTGCTGCAGTTCGGCTTCTTC
Organism: Melozone crissalis; assembly: GCF_028551555.1. NCBI lineage: Eukaryota > Metazoa > Chordata > Aves > Passeriformes > Passerellidae > Melozone > Melozone crissalis. The sequence continues at coordinate 27,333,611 of NW_026535820.1, forward strand.
TGAATATACAATCTTACTGTATTGGAAAATTATTGTATAATTATGGCATTTGATTATATGAAATAGCCCCAGTGATGATTGATATGAATGAAGGACTTTAACAAAGGGAAAAGTAGGGCTATTCTATGTGGCAGGAAAAGCTGAAAAATGGCTAAAGGACAGAGTTATTTTCACATTTGTAACCAAACAAGAAAATTAAGATTTAAAAACATAGTGTTATGTTAGACCTGAAATATGCATGCAGAATTGGATCTAATAAGTGATGTAAATCCAAGGAGTGCAATATTCACAGTCACTGAACTGTCAGAGACTGATGTGATCCACCTGCTCCCCTGTCAATGCCTGTGAACACCAAAAGAAACACCTCAAATATGCTGTAATTAAACATGAAAATGCTTCTTATTGCCCAGCCATTCTGCCAAAACTGCTCAAAAGACATAACTAGGGGCAAGGAATGCTTTTACATTACCTGGGGAAGAGAGAGGAAGAAGCTCATTATGAATTCATTTCACTCCATCGTTTTCTTTCTAAGCAAATGGCAAGGTTTTGAGGAATTATTTCAGTGGATGGCTTTAAAAACAGAGATTCAGTTTGGTAATTCCAGTCCTAAAAACAGCAGCTTTAAAAACAGAAGTTCAGCTTGGTAATTCCAGTCCCAACAACAGAAGCTCCCTCTTCTGAAAAGATTTCTGCCGTGTTTCTGTGACAGGGAAATGAAGGCCAGGAGCTGATCTAAGCTCTCTGCCAGCTGGCTAAAGGTACTGTTGTGGCATGGAGAAGATTTTTGGGCAGGCAGTTACAGCTCATTTTATGGCACAGTCACAGCCCATTGTAATCCCCTGCTCATCTTCCAAGTGCAGTGAACAGTTAGCAGAAAAAGTGTATTCCAAATTCTGTATTTTTAAATGGGTTTTTTAAAGTGGTATTAACAAAATTTATAAAAATACTTGGATGGGAGAAATCTGACACAGTCCAACATATTTCTGTATTACTCATTTTCTTCCTTTGCTCTTAAATCTTACAGGAGTCAACTTTTAGACTGAAGCCTTATGTAAGTGTCCCCCAGGCTCAGACTAGTGAGTTATTTCTATTTCTAATCTGACAGAACAACAAACACCTCTGCGGCATTCTGTAATGCTCCTGTGCTTTTTGTCGCATCTCTGTCATTGTCAGTCTCAAGGAAGAACATAAAGTCCTTTTCTCTTTGTCTGTTCCTTTCATTCTTTCTTGTCTGTTACATCTCGCATACCTTACCCATCTTTTGTTTCTGATAGAGCTCTTTTTCTCTCTTTTACAGGAGCATCCAGAATGCATTTGCTCTCTGCATTCAACCTTTCATTAGATGGGAAGAAAATATAAATTCTGATGGTCAAATTCAAGTTAGTGCAATTTCTATCAGGCTTTTTCCAAACAGTAAAGTCCTTCTTTTTTTTCCCATACATATAAATATTTGACCTGATATTTGAAGTAGGAAGCTTCATGTGACCATAGGGCTGAGACTTCCAGAGGCAGCCATTCAGTTTCAGCGGACTGTGAGGTCATTGCAGCACTCCCAGCATATAGAGCTAATCCGGAGGGGAAAAAATCTGTCTCTGTGCTCTCTTTCTTGCCCAACCCCTGTTCAGTATAATCCCTTCGTTATTTGGATATCTGAAGATTTTTTTTTAATTTTAATTAATCCTATCTTCTTCAGAAATACTATACAGAGACAGTTTATCATTGGTCTCTCTGTGGGTGGAAGTTTGTTCTTTTCTTGACACTGTTTAAGAGGAAATGCTGCAGCATATGCTGTAAATGTACCAACTTATGAGAATATGGAACAAATCTGGAATATGGTATGTAATGGCATGTAATGGTACATGATGTCAGCTTCTTCAAATGGTTTTTAAATTTGAACTACCTAAGCATCAAAACATATGATCTTCTGGGACCTATAGGATCCAGACTGTGTTTGATGATCATTTGATATAACAAATATTAAATATTGGTAATTATTTCCAATTATGCAAGAAAAAGACATAACATATGTAAAATCTGAAAAGATGAAATGCTCAAACTGTGTAAAATAGTGTGAAGGTAAATGGTTTTTTTTCTTTTTTTTCAATAATCTCTTCCAAATACTATGGGTTTGTTTGTTTTTTTGTTTGTTTGTTTTCAGGGAATGCATTTCTTTTCTCATGGTAGATATTTACTTTCAATGTATCTCAATATTTCTACGTATTTTTCAGATAGCTGGAAAACTGAGTCCCTAAATATCTAAGCAAATGAATAGCTTTCTTAGTGGGAGGAGTTTTACCAAAATTCCCATTTTCGGTCAATAAGTTTATTAATGCAGACAAAAACTATTCTAATACATAAATGACACTTACAGGCTTGAACACCATCTTTTAAAAATTACTAATAGCAAGAGTACAAATAAAAAACATCTTTATAAAATAATAACCTCTGAAATCCAAACAGGTGTTACTATAAAAATTTAAAACTAAGTGAAAGCTATTGTTTATTGTTTTAAAATAAGCAAAGAATAAAAATGTATGTGTCTTACTACTTATTTTTTTCTTTGTAGGTAGTTTACTTTCTGAATCTGTTGCACTGCATTCCAAGAAGAATAGACTACAGGTAGAGTGTAGACATTTTTTGCTTTCTACTGCTCTTAGCAATATTTTTGGACTCCTCATACCTAATTCAGAATAGATTTCTGACTGCTTTTCCAATGTTTCTCTTTCACACACATCTCCTTACCTCAGCAGAAAAGAATGAAGAAAATAAACCAAATCATCCACCCTACCTCTGTGGTAAGGGAGAATAAATAGACATAAAGTTTTATCCTGTTTCCCCTTTCCATCCAGACCACCTATACAGTTTTCCAATTATACAGGGATCATCTTAGCTCCTCCCTTGCATCTCTGTGCACTCTTTGAGGGTTCCTTTATAGCTGCTGTATCAAAGATGTGGAAAATTTTTCTATAACTCAGTTTACATTTTCTGCAAAGCCTGCACAAAAAATGGCTTAATGTCTAGAAGAAGGCAAGCATTTATCATGCAAAGTTATTAACATCTTTGTTTGCAAAGGAAGACTTTTTTTTGTATCCTTTATGAAACAAAGTTTTTGCTGAGGTTGATAAAAATATTTAGAGTAAATTGTGCTCCCTCTGTGCTCAACACCTGATTTCATCTGCTGCCCTGTGAGAGACGACATCTTCTAGGCTGTCTTGCAAGAACTGCAAAGCTCAGCCAAAACAGAGCTCAGTTGCTTTGACAATGAACATCTGGCAAAGCGCTTATTGGTTCTCGTGTTCTTTTAAATAAAATTAAGACATCACAAACCTCAGTAAAATTTGTTTTCGAGTTTTCAATGACCGGAGCATCTTTAATAATGTACTCCCTGTGTCATGCCATGGTGTTATAAGTTGTTAGACGTTACCTGGATAATTTTAAATATCATCTGGCATAACTGTCTTTTGACATTTGCCAGGACACCTCAGTGCTAATAGGGAGCATAGTTCTGCCACAAGGATATAAGGATCAAAATACATGCTCCTTCTAATTGACTGGGTTTGCATAAACAAACTTTTTCCTTTTTTTTCTTTTTTTTTTTTCTTTTTATTTTTTGTTTTTCTTTTTTTCTTTTCTCTGAGAACATCATGTTGGAGATTAATTCCTGATACTCTTCATTCAATCTTCTGGTATTTTTAATAAATTTCACCAGTCTTCTTCCTGCTCTAAAACTGTTTTCTACCTATTAAACACCATGCCAGAGTCTCAGAGAGAAATGAAAGTTTAACAAATGCTTATAGTGCTCGGAACCAGAGATTTGGTTCTGCAGGCTCCAAAATTAAAGTTAATTCAGTCAGAAATGATGCTCAGTTAAATCAGGAAAAAACTCCACATGTTTCAGTGTCTCATGCATTGCGTCTCCACATACATTGTGCTCCTCTTGAGTATGTGTGTGTACTTCCTGAGAAATGCGGAAATAATCTTTTCAATTAATTCAAGAGGAATTTACATTTTCCTGAAAGAAGTGAAAGAAAGTGTGATACATTGCATAGGAGTTGAACTGTTAAACATTATTTGAGAAAACATAACAATTTTTTAATTGCATGAAAAAATTACTAGAGGAGTATTTGTATTTTTTTGGATGACTTTGTACTTTGAATATTTGTACTTTTTTTGAGCTCTAAATTTGTTTTAGGTTTTGGATATAAGCACATCCTTGTCAAAAACTGCTCTTGAATTTGCTTTTCTTCAGAGAAAAATAACTAAACTTATTACAAAAACAATCCTTTACGTTTCAAGAAGCTCATTTAATAAAGGTTTCAGTGAGATAAGAGGAAGGCAAGTAGGAAAATTACTTTTCTTTGGAGGTGGGTTAATCCTGAGAAATTGAGTTAGAGGAAGCAAATGTAAACTATGATGGAATTAGTGTGAGACTAATGTGGTTCATGTCAAGTACCATGAAGAAAATTAGAGGTGTTATGCAAAAGCAACAAATACTTCTTTCTCTGATGATCAAGGATAATAATGATATTAAACTATGATTTGATCTTGCTGCATCATGGGCTTGTCCTTTTGCAGATGTTGAAATCCAGTTTCAGTTACCTTACCATCACAGCAGAATTTGCCCTAAGAGATGTACTTGTCTTGGGTTGGAACATCAGTTTTTAAGATGAGCTCTCAGCTCCATTAATGTAATGTACATCAACCATAAAATCTGGAATTTCATGGCAAATTTTATTTTTTATCAGCTATACTTTAGAGGAGACACTGGCCCCCTTTTCTAGAGGGGCTACTTCTATTTTTCTAGCTACATCCTACCATCCTCAACCTAAATCAGGTTGTCCTGGCAGAATGATTTTATATGCTAAAAAAACCCCCAAAATTTTAGTTTTAATGAGAAATCTGTTTTGAACAAAGCATTCAAAGCAGTGGGTTATTGTTGTTGCTATGCCATTTACACAGTTATTGAATATATCCTTATGTCTGTAATTTGGGACTGTTTTTTCCTGTTAGATGCTGTTTCTTTTCTTTGCATAAATGATGTGAATGAACATGGTCTCAATGTTCCTATACTTGTCTAAAATCACATCAAGACCTATTATGCATCTTCTAGAAAGAGAGCCAGACAATGCTGTGGGTCAGCCACAGTCATTCTGTTGTTTTAGCTGAAGCATTGGAATACCATTTTGACCATTGTGGAAGGTATTTCATAAAAATTAAGATGACTTTTGATTTTTTTTGTCTTTTTTCTTTATATTTTCCTTTCTTCTGGGACTAAAGTCAAATAAAGTTCAGACAGATATGATTGACAAAAAAGTTTTGTTACTTTTGTTTTTTACTGTGAGTGATATGAAGTTTCTTTCCTGGCGTTTTCATAGAGGCATCATGTGAGAAAACAAGCTGTACTCAAAAATGTACAAATATTGCAAAGGACCTTTTGGTAAAAACCAGTTATTAGCTGGCATTTCACTTATTTTCGTTAAAATTTTTCTATAGTTTACTGGATTTTGGTTAATCTCAGTTTTCTAGCTTATGCATCTATTTTGAGGAATATTTTGTTAGTCTCCAAGGCAGGAAAATTCATGGTACTTTTAAAAAATTTTTTCTCTTCTTTATGTTGAGTTGAAAATTCCCTGCTCTAAATTCTATTAACAAGTCATAAACATGTAACTAATGCCACTATAGTAGAGGACCCATGCCACAGACAGCAAAACTGGAAAGTAAGACGAGAGTATTTCGGAGAAACCTTTGTGTATTTTAGACCAGCTCAGTGACAGTGAAGGAATAATATGCATGGGTCCTGCCAATATATTTCACTGCGGATAGTAATTGTACTAATCCCTTATTATATTTTTTTCTGAAATTTTCTTCCAAGATGAAAAAAGGCAATGCAAATTTATTCTTGATAATGTTATCAGGCGTAGAATTTCTACCAGTAGCTCATTTTAGGGTTAAATTTCTTTTTAAAGTATATATCAGAAACCTTCCTATTTGTAGAAAAGTTCCCCCTAGTTTACTCCAAAGATGATTTGAAATTTATTACAGGTGAAATGAGGAGATTTATGTACATCAAGATACTAAGGGGAAAAAGACTATTGCTTTTTTAATTTACTCCCCCTCCTCAATCACACTTTTTCCAGAAATAGTCTCTATTAAGCACAACTGCTCTAGAAAATATTTTCCATCCTGTCAGTCTCCCAAGCAGATGGCAATGGTTTGGTTTGTTGCACAAAAATATCTTATAAATCACTTGTGTATGTGGTGACAACAAAGGATTCTGAAGTCTTCAGTTGGCAAACATGATGTCATCATTATTACATGCTTGGTAATGTTGTCAGCAAAAAGTATTATGGATGTATTAAGGAAATCTCAACAAAAATATTGGGAAGTTTTTCTTAAACTTCAGTAGTGTAAAATAATCTCAAGTGATCAGAGTAAATGTAGAACTGATTTTTAAATTCTGTTTTAAATGACAGATAATTAATTTCTGCCTGTAAAGACAAGTTTTAAAAATAGTGTTTATATTATATAGCAATTTGACTTTCTCAGCACTTAGTAAAAAATAACAGCTGGGTGATAGTAATTAAGTTGTTTTGTGAAATTTAAAGAAATTTCTCAATAATTATAAAAGAAATTTTTCAGAAAAATATAGAACGAGAAAATACAGCAAACAACTGCAGATTTGATCGGCATCCTTTCTTCCCTCATAATGCTAAGACCATTTTACACAGGGCTTAGATACCCTATATAAGAAACCAAGGCATAGGTTGGTGAACTAATTAACTTTGCAGCTGTCATGCCAAAGGCTGTTAACAGCCACACAAGCAGAACCTTCTCCTTCTCAGCTTCAGTGTCTATTGCAATAAGCCTCTTTGCCTTTTTAGCCGTGTCTTATCAAGAAAAATGGAACAGTAAGCAGATAGTGCACTGAAAAAGAAATTATTTTTTAAAATGGTTATTCAGAATAATCATTACAGCCATTAAAAGGCTTAGCATATGTCCAGGTGTATAGCAAAGACGTATCTGAGTGCTCTCCAAAGAATTCAGTCATTGAGTACCTTTGTAGGATCAGAACCAAGGAACAGTTTGGGTTACAAGGGACATTAATGATCATCTAATTCCAATCCCCCTGCCATGGACAGAGAGGCCTTCCACTAGACCACATCACTCAAATCCCCATCCAACCTGTCCTTGAACACTTACAGGGATGGGACAACTACAGCTTCTGTAGGCAACTTATTGCAGTACCTCAACTTCCTCACAGTAAGGAATTTCCTCCTAATATTTAGTCTGGACCTATCCTCTTCCAGCTGAAAGGCATTCCTTCTTGTCCTGTCACTACATGCCCTTGCAAAAGGTCCCTCTTCAGCTCTCTTGTAGCCTCCTTTAGTTACAGGAAGTCTGCTATAAGGTTTCTCTGGAGCCTTCTATTTGAAAAATCCAAGCTCTCTCAGCCTGTGTTTATAGGAGAGATGCTCCAGTCCTCTGATCATGTCTCTTGCCATCCTCTGGATTTGCTCCAACAAGTCCATGTCATCCTTGTGCTGGGATCCCAGAGCTGGATGCAGCACTGCAGGTGGGGTCTCAGCAGAGTGGAGGAGAGGGCCAGAATTCCCTCCCTTGCCATGCTGGCAATACTGCTTTGGATGCGACCCAGAACATGTTTGGCTTTCTGGGCTGCAAGGGCACATTGCTGGGTCATGGCCAACCTCTCATCCAGGGACACCACCAAGTACTTCTTGACAGGGCTGCTCTTGATTCATTCTCCATCCAGCCTCTGGGATTGCCTTGACCCCAATGCAGGATGTTGAACTTGGCCTTGTGAACTTCATGAGGTTCACACAGGCCCACATCTCAATCCTGGCTTGATCCCTTTGGATGAGCTCCCTTTCCTGAGGGAGACTGCGCCACACAGTGTGGTGTCATTGGCCAACTTGCTGAGGGTTCACTCAATCCCACTGTCCATGTCACTGACAAAGATGTAAAACAGCACAGGTCTCAACACTGACCCTGAAGCATGACTTGCCACTGATCTCAACAAGAATATTGGTTCAGTGATCCAACAGACACTAGTCTAGCTTAGTTAGGCTTAGTTATACTAGCTTATTTAGAAGTAAACCGTAAAAAAAAAAATAAATCCCAGTTTAGATGGCCTGAAGATGATTTTGAAAGGTGTCAGGGATAATTCAACACACTGGGATTAACCCTATTGAAAAAAATAAAATTGTCAAGAAGGATGAAAATGTGGACAAGCACAGGACCATTTAATTCCATTTAATTCCTAGAGATGTAACTTTACATAAGAAGGTTTGTATCAGGTAAAATTTTGTAATAGATCACCATAATGTACTGCCTCATAAAAACTGCAAAAAAAGTTGTCTGATGAGCACGCAGCTCTTGCTCACTCAGATGGTATGTTCTGAGTTCACGTTACCTTGATCAAAACTATTATTACAGTAGTCTCTGAAGTAGTTTGTGCATTGCACAAACATCAGAAAATATGTCACTTATTGATTCTAGACTCTTAGCTGTTTTTCAGAGTTTGGTATTGTTGCTCCTAAGTATAGGCAGACAAGCTAAAGTGACCTTCTTTATGTGGAATCTTATCTGAACAGAAAAATACTGTACTCAACGTCATCTCAATGTAAAAACAAGTATTTTTATCAATGATAAAGTCATAACTGCAACAACAACAACAACAACAACAACAACAACAACAACAACAACAATAATAATAATAATAATACCAAAACTTAAAATCTAAACTTTGCTCAGTGGAAAATAGACAAGTTTCCTGAGACATAATTCCTACATAATAAAACTAGTTTACAAACAAAAGAGAGACTAAATATCATAAACCACTTGTTGGGGTGTGATATTCTTATTCTCATCATGCAGAACAAGGACGTGTCAGGGAAATCTTATGCTTTTATTGCATATTTGCCGTAATTTTGGCAACCAGACTACTGTTTTGACTCAAAAGCTGTAGGATAACACGCCCTTCTTACAATACATTTCCATAAAAAGTGTTGGCTATAAGTCTTTAATTTTGTACAGTGCACTTCTCACCTCCTGCAACACCCTCCCCAAAGGTGCTGGCTCACGAACAACCGCACACAACCAAAAGTGCTGGCACACAACACACCATTACAGAAGCTTCCCAGTTCCATGGCCAAGTTCAGTAGGAAGAATGAGGTAGATTATGGTCACTGTGCTTAGCCCAGATAAAGCAAGGAAAGAAAACGCAGAGTATCATCAGCCCTCAGGTCCTGCATTGGTCTTGCTGCATGGATGGTCCAGAGCTGGGGCAAACAAAGAAAATAAAAGAGAAAGACAGGAGGAAGAGAGAGAAAAGAAGTAGAGCCAAGGGGAAAAAAGAGATGCATTTGATGTGGTCCTTCCCTTTTGCAGTTAACCTGGTGCACATCTCTAATGTAAACTAGATTTTTCACACTTTTTGGAAAAAAGTGTGAAAGTTTTTTGGAAGACTCAATAATGTCCCTCAATTATTTCTTGTATCTCTGGACAATTTAATTGTTTTAACATTTTGTGCAGGCTCTTGTATTCTTGAGGCAAAAGAAGAGGAACAACTAGCCCCTTAATAGAGGAGAAACAAGAGAACGTATTGGTCCAGGTCCCAAACCATTTGGCTGAGACTGTCAAAGAAAAAACTAGATGTCTGGAAACATCTCAATCTCATTAAATGAGTTTTCTCAATGCTACTGTGGTCTTTTTCCTGCAGCCGTTCAGTTTTATTGCTACCAACAAAGTATTGCCATTTTACCCAATGATATTCTGCATCACTGTTGAAAAGGAACTGATACAGACAAATAAAAAATGAATAAATGAAAATTGTCATGAACAAGCATTTTTTAATCTGAAAAACTGTCTGTAACTTTCATGGACAACTACAAAACTAGTTGTGGCAGTTCTGTAAGTTTTACTGTATGATTTTTGTCAATGACTTGATTTGAGATTGTACTGTAAATGTTTTCACTGAAGTATGGTACAAGTTAAAAGTGAACTGCAATTGATTTTGAATAATATACACATATAATGGAAAGAAAAACTGAAATACTGAGCTCCTGAAGACTAATGATGGTTCTGCCACTGACTTAAAGTGAATTCATATTGCATTTGAACATTTTCTGCACTGTTTAGGCGCCATTTTGAACAAAACTAGTCTGCACCCACAGTTCTTCACAAGTGCATTTAAGTGAAAATTACTCAATTCATTAAGTCAGCATTTAAAATGTGGCTACAAATGTATTTGATGCTAGTAAGTGAAAATGCACATAATAACTTTCCTTCCAAATTTTAGGATTTTGTTATAGATATTTTAAATAAACTTATACATATAAGGCTCTCTCAAAAGCTATATACATATACATCTCTTTGCTTGAAGAACTAAATAATGATTTTTCTATTTTAAAATACCAGAGGTGAAGTATCAGTGAGGAAGCTAGTAGAGCAAGATCTTTCTCAGCAATTCTGGAGGAAAATATGTGAGGCATAGCAAATCTCATTCTGAAATGGAAAACAAGGATGACCTTATTTTAATGATTTGCCCGGAAAACAACAACAACAAAAAGTATTCAAACTTAGCTACATTTTGAAAGTGAACAGGAAAAAATGCTCTCTGTGCGCAGTAGGGAGTTCCTCTGACTTTCATATTTCTAATTCCAGGCAGCATGCTATCTGCTCCAAGGAGCAAGAAAACAAATGCCAAGCTTTAATCAGAATTATATTGGCTGTGTAGGGACTTTCAGATCATTTGCCCATTCCTAACAATGTCATGCAGATTTCCTTCAGAATATCAATGCAGAGGCCTTTGCCCTTGCTGTGAAGAAAAGGTTGCAAAATCCTGAAGATGAGCAGCAAGTCTGTTTGAGGTTAACATTTCTTTTTGTGATGGGGAGAGGAAAAAAAGGTAAAAGTTCTGCTCTAATTTAATTCCTTAATGAAACTAAGAATTAGAATCCCTGCAGTGTAGTGCTAACCTTTTCTCTGGTGTCAAGCATTTTTTTTTTTCTTAAATACATCTTGGATAATGCTGTAGACTCATGGCTGTCTGAGGGTTGGCTTGGAGGCCATTAATAGAGATACTGTGCTGAATTTGATGGACCTTACACATCTGCCTTAATCAAAAATCTTTTTCCCGGAAAGTAGAGCCCTGTCTTTCAATAAGAAATGTTAGATAATTCCAAAATTTTGTTTATTTCTTTACAGAAAATGATATTTTTTATCTACTTAACTGTTACAAATTAAAAGAAATATTCTTTTCTGCTTCCTTTTTTCCCATTCCAGTGTTCCTAAAATTCTTGGTCTTCCATCTCTTATTCTCTGAAGGAATAATAAAACATGCCCAGGAACAAGTAGTCTTCAATGGGGGTAAGATACACTTTGACCATCATATTATTTGGACAGTAAGGAAGATGGAGAAAACATGACAAGGAAAATAGCTCTGCTTTTATAACTTCTGATTATGAGGAAAAAGGCAATTGTTTTGGATGCATTTGAAAGCCAGCGCTGTGTCTCCCCTTACCTTCCCTTATTCTTCTGGCCAAAACTTGTTCTAATTAATTTACTTTTTAAATGTCTATTATATAGCTAGTTTATTTCTTTCTCTATTACTACAATTTGAATAAATTATTATCACTGACAGGTGTTAGCGAACATGATGTAATGGTAGGAAATATTTGTATCTTTCATCCATGTTAATTTTATGAGATTTTCTTGAAAGAGATATGCTCTACTTGGTAGTTGAGCTTCAATGTTCTTATCAGAACCTCTTCCATTCTGAATTCAACTTTGCTGGACATGACTAAACAGATCTGGAAATCCTGGAAGAGATTTCATGGTGACCTTTTACTGCAGAAGCATATATCAGGGAGAACAGAAAAATATCAGGGACCATGTGATACAATGAAATATTCATAATTGTTTTACAATCAACTACTTGTATTTTTCTAATTTTTTAAATTTCTAATTTGCACTATATGTTCCAGTGTCAGTTTAACCCTGTGTTTGTCCTTCATGCCCTTCTTTTCTATGGCCTTCCTGATCATCACATCCTGGTTCTTCTAAATCCTCGGCTCTCTCTGTAATAAAACTTCATGATATATTCTTTATAGATGTCTTCGCAGGACAGACTTGTACTTTTGTTTATATTTCTATTTCATTTTCTCTTGCAAACCTTTTCATAATGTCCTAATGAGTATATTCAGCCTACAATCCCTTCCTCTTTGAGGGATTTTTTTCAAAGAAATATACTATTCTTCTTAGCAAAGAACAACCACCTTTTTAATGATTATTCTTTAATCTGTGTTCTTGAAAACGAATGTCTTCCCAAGTGAAAAAATATCAACTGTTTAAACTACCATAGATCTGCTTTATGCATGACAGAGGTTGTAGCTGGACAACTTGCTGTAGCTGGACAATTTATATGGGAAGTATAACTTTATTCTTGCATTTTGAATAGTATTGCATATTAGAAGAATGATTCAAATATTTGCAAATAAACATTGACTAAAAGACAGCAATGAATACTTAAGCTTAACTCTGCTTCCTATTGGAAATGTTACTGTTTCTGTTGTATTTCTTAATTCTGGATCAATAGGATAACTCTCTATTCCAAACTTGTAAGAGGTTTACAACTTGTTGTTTCACAGGATATTACTAGAGTTGTTAATAACTGGGATTAAATGTTTGAGTGCATGATCCCAGGATCACAGAACCAGCTAGGTTGGAAAAGACCTTTGAGATGACTGAGTCGAACTTCTGACTTAACACCACCCTGTCAACTAGACTCATGATGTGTTAGGATTCCTTATTATGAGATAAGAATGTTAAAAAAGAATTTCAGTTCAAGTTTTTCACCTCTTCCTCTTTCTTTTTTGTTGTATGCTAGTAACCAATTGCTCTAGATCCTTCTAATGTGAAGTCTGCCTATAGATCTAGTTTAACTATGTAACTATGCCTTTAGAGGGCAAAAGTCAGTTTCTTTATTACGAGATACAGAGTTAAGCATATATTCAAGATTCCATTGGCTTTCTTACCCCCACTATATAAGGGATATTATACATCACGCATCCATATTCTTTTTCAGAACCCTGGCTACATTTCCTGATTAATGATGAGGAACTGATATGCCACAGGAGAAAAAAATATACAGTCAAGGAATCAACAAAGCTAGAAGTGATACATGCTAGATCAGTTTATCATCCCTCACCACTTCCAATGAAGTAAATTCACAAGAGAGAAAGATGCACCATTGTGAGAGACAGTGAGATAATTCTTCTGAAATTGCCTAGAAACTCCACCTTGGAGACCCTTTATCTCTTCTCAGGTCAGTGTAACTTAAGCTAGGGGCTCAAAAGCAAAGCTGTATTATGGATGTTTTATAGAAGACTTTTTAACCGTTGTGCTATCTTCTTTATTTCTTTTATTTCTGCTTTTATTTATTTTCTGAGTATTCTGCATTTAAATATTCCTACTAAGATCCTGAACATTGCCTATTTCCTATTAAAATAATAGGAAACTAGTTTGACTAGTCTGTGTCAACCTAATCAAATTCTAAGTACCATTTTCTCAGTATCTTTGTGCATAGGGTGAGCAGAGACGAAAATCAGAATCAGTTCATCTGGACATAAATCCAAAAAATCCAGAAATCCATTTTTAAAAACAGCTCTACAACATAATTAGAATAGAAAAGTAATGTAGTCAGATAAGCACAATGGATGGCTCAAGCACAGGAAAGTCATGAAAGTTCAAAAGATTGGGCAGAAAACTTGCCTTCAAATTCACGTTTTCAAACAACTGTGAAATTTTGATCTTTGGCAGAATTGTATTTCAGAAGTTTTATAGATGCTGCTCTTAATTTTCAGAACAAATAAAAAGCCTTAGAAAGAAAGTAAATTCCCTTTTCAATGCTTGAAAAATTAGGAACATGGGTAAAATACAGTCTCAACTTGTGAAAATATGTATGTATGTATACTTTGTGCAGCAAATAGAGACATGAAACATTAGCAAGAGAAAAAAAAGGGTAGTACTACACTTTTTGGAAAAGGAACCAGTTCCTTCATTCATACAGCATCTAATCTTCCACTTTTCCTCTAAGTCACAACTTTCACACAGCTGTATTTCTCAAATAAATATTTTTTGGTTAGGAATTAATTTAAAAGAAAAAAAGGTAGTCTTTCAAAATGCAGCAGTTTTTTATCTCTATTAAACCACATATAATCGGTTTCGCTGAGCTATTCAGAATATTTGAAATACACAATTTATACTTTTTATGGTTTGTTTTTATCTTCTTAGCTTGTGCTATCACAATTCTCTAATAAATGGCGTGTGGCACAGAAATATCTTACCTAGAAGACATCGAGCTATCTTGGGAAATGCAATGCTATGTTGGAGCAAAGGTTTTGTGTGAACTAATTTGCTTTAGCTATGCTGTGCTGAAATGGCCAGACTTTTCCTAGAAATATTTATATCAAATGTCATTGCACTACAGAGACCTTATATCAATTGAAAATAAAAGAGACAATTCTCACTGTCGTGGCAGTCATGTCTGAGTGTTTCTCAAGAGGAATTAGACACTTAAATAAGATCTTATGTATCATCTTTGTGAACTTGGATCTTGGCCGCCTTAATTTGTTTTAAATTAAAATTTCACTGAGGATACTTGGCACGAGACACAAACACAGGAAGTGCTCAACTTGCCAGTGGCCTGCCAAACATATCTCTGATTGATCAGGTAAGAAACTAAAGGAGTTGTAAGAAAATTGAGCAATGTTTCATACTAAAACACATGCTGTTCCCCATAATATATTCTAAAATGTCATCTATCTGAGTATCCTTCAAGCATGTTTTCCTTTCCTCTTCACCCTTGGTGGTTTTTTTTCCTATAAGATGCAGTTTATAGTAAAAAAAGAATAAAATTCTTACATTTAGTTAGCTTTTCTTGTTTAAAAACAGAGAACAGCTTTCCTGAGTTTTAAATCACAAAAAGCTCAAACCTGCAAATATTTCTATTATTTTCAAAGACAAATAAAATTGAGTAAATTGTGTAATAGAACTTAGAGGTTAAAAAAATTACATATTAAATTGTATCAATTTTTTTTTCAGTGAAAATTGATATTATTGCCTGTTCAAATTGGTCTACAACATACACTTTTTTATTCCCAGTCACAACTTTTACATTACCCGTTCACATTAGAAGCACAGTTCAAGATATCTATAAGTATTTTTCATTTTATTGGAATAGACCATGGGGGCTCTCCTGTGCTGCATTCTGTATTATGTTTAGCTTGTGTTTTCTGATAGAGCATTGCTAGATGACTACCACCACCATTTCTTATATTGCTTCCCTGATCTGCCCAGTCTGGTTTTTATTCTGTTGCTGTCTATCAGGCCAGAGAGCAGAGTTTCTATCAAATGAGGATACTTGATCTGGCACGCACTTCCAAACTGTAGGACTTTTCTCTTCTTTTTCACAGCAGTGAGAGACTGAGGTTTCTTTCCTTTCCTTGTTGTCACTAGGTCTCTTTGCGTGCTTGTTGTATTTTAGGAATTGTTTCATCAGTGGATTGCATGCTGGTGTGTTAAGTGTGTTTTAACTCCAGCCAGGAACTAAGCCCTGCACAACCACTTGCTGATGAGATGGGGGAGAGAACCAGAAGAGAGAAAGTGAGAAAATTAATGTTTTCTAGTAGAGACCATTTAATAGGTAAAGCAAAAGCTGTAATATGCTAGCAAAGCAAAATGAGGAATTCATTCACCACTTGCCATGTGCAGGCAGATGTTCAGCCATTCCCAGGAAACAAGGACTCCATCACATGTAATGGTGACTTGGGAAGATAAACAGCATCCTGAATGTCCTCTCCTTCCTTTTCATTCATTTTCTTCCTCTAGATCTATATGCTGAACATGGTGCCCTAAGGTATGGAATGTCTCTTTGGCCAGCTGTGGTCAGCTGTCCCGCTGCGTCCCCTCCCAGCTCCCTGTGCACCCCCAGCCCACTCGCTGGTGGGGCAGTACGAGAGGCAGAAAAAGCTTTAAGTCTGTATAAGTGCTGCTCAGCAGTAAGTAACTCAGACCACCAGTGTGCTATCAACCCTGTTTGCAACACAAAACAAAAACACAGCCCCATCCCATCTACTGTGAAGAAAATGACCGGAGCCAAAGCCAGCACAATGGTGTTGGTGGAGCCCAAAAGCCCTGCTTGAGGCTGTTTTCCAGGCTTTTTGTCTGAAATGTCACAGTAATGTTCTCCCAGAAATCTTCTGCAAAACTGTGGATTTCGCATATACACAGATTATTAGGGTTATCCATCCAGTGTTTCCTTGGCTTTAACAAATCTTTACCTTCCAACAAAACTTCCTTTAATTCAGTGAAAACTTCCTCTAAAACTGAGAGGATTTACTGTGTGAATCCTCAGAGAAATGTTTTGGACCTGGAACTACACAGAATTTGTATTAAATGCTATGGTAATAAAATAAAAATTTTTCTTATATAGTAGGAAAGATCCAAGTGCTTGAGAAGGATAAGTTTTGAATTAAAAGAGGATTTTACAAGTGAGGATATGGTCTCAAAGTAACATGATGAAATTCAATAAGAATAAGCATTATATCTTTTAAGTAAACCTTGTCTCCTGTCCCCAGCAAATACCAAATTTAAAACAGACAGAAAAATCCTGCTAGGAGAGGGGAAATAACTGATCTTGGTGTTTTATCTATTCAAATATGGTATTTGAGCCAAAATGACTTTGTTGCAGATATGACAAATATTATCAAGGCCATTTTTAAGAAAAGAGAAATAACAATTTTTTATTAGTTGTCTGCTTTAGAATTGCCATGTCAACATTTTCAATAGAGATGTTTACAAGGAATTCTTCCTAGAATGACAGAACAAGAGAGATAGAAATAGGTGAGGTTAGAAGAAGCACAATATTAATCTTCACATAGTAAAACATTACTGTGTTTATGAAATATTTGTAAATATAAAGAATTTTTCTTAGCATCAATACATGATTAACTTGACTTGTCGAAGAAATTATTAATTTCAGAAACTGGGGCAAAATACCTGCTTGCAAGGACAGTTAAATAACAGAACAGGCTATTTTGTGAGGTTTCAAAAAGTAGATAAGATAGACATATTTCTTTACAGGCTAAAAGAGAGGACTAGTTGAAATACTTCATAATGGCCACTCAAACCCCAGGAAAACCAGTTTCTATGTATATTCCAGTCACTAATGCCAATGTTAGTTTCATCACCAGTTTCAATGATTAAGTAATCTAAACGCAATTAAAAATCTCCTCTGCATGCCAGTGAGATACACAGCAGATACCTATCATTATCTTCCTTTTACAGATGGAGAAATCAAAGTAAAGGATGGAAGACAATAAATGGCTGCAAGATAGCAATACAGGATTTTTCCAGAACTCAGAATTCAGTCACATTGCTGTATTCTGTATTCTGTGAGTAAGAGTGAGTCACTTCTAATAATGTGATTTAAGGGACTTGCCATAACCATCAATTTAATCCTAAACTCCCTTAAGTGTAGAAAGGGTTAAAAGATATGAAGATATAAACCAAAAGTAGTGCTTTCTTTAAACCTCTCTGGAGCTGTTGTTCTAACTTCTCTGGAGGCTTTTGAAAGTCCCACTCAATAATAATAATTGAAGTGGGCTGCAATGTGTTTTAAGAAAATGTTTTGAAAAATGTACTCCTACATTTATGGCACTAAAACTCTGTATTTTTGAAAGCTAAAGTAGGAGAAGAATCGCTGGGATGACATCTCTTGTCCACATTTGGGAATTCAAATGAAAAATATACTGCTTTGCCAGTGGTAGAGTTTTACAGAAAATGTTTTGTTTACTGCTTGGAAAACTGATGATTTGACTGAATCAACAAGATGCCCAAATAATACTCCACAGTTTGCACCTGCTTGTCTTGTTTTGATGAATGGGAAACAATGCAGATTAAACATGGCCAGGTGTAATGCAGGAACACATATGCTCAAGCATTCTGCTTTTCTTATTCTTCATTCCTCCTTCCCCCCCTTAAATCAGTTTTCACAAGCATTTTTTTTAAGAAACCTGACAGAAGTGTTCATAAGCCCTTTCCTTCTGATAATTGTGCATCACTATAGGCTCTCCATCCTTCTTTCCTTCATTTTACTGATCTAAATTATTTGCTCAAAATACTGCTTTTTTATGTGACTGTGAAGAACATGATACTTTCTTGCCTCTGTACTGAGGAGCTAATAATGAGAAAATATTGTGTGTGTCTTTGGCAACTAGAAGACCCTAGAGAAATCTGAAGAGCTCTTTCCAGAAGCATCTTGTTACTACTGGGAAACTTTATAATTTTTAACTTACTCTAAGATTTTTATTTTTCTTTTGCATGTTTGTGTGTGTGTGCATGGATTTTCCTTTTGAACTCCAGATTAATTTTGATATATTTTTCATTAAGTACAGTGATAAAGAATGTACCAAAACCAGTATCTCCAACAGAAACCAACAATCTTTGTCTTCCCAGTTTTAAATATAATTTTTCGTTCTGGGGGTCAACAACCTGTGTCTATAGGAACAGATTTTTCTCCAAGCATTCAGTTTTCACTAATGAATTAATTAATAAAAAACAGGTTTCTCTTCGTTAGGAACATAGATACTATTTCCAGCTCATTGATGGACTGGACTTGTTCAGAGATTTCAGGTGCAAGATTAATCTCTAGTTAGGTGTTTATTGCCGTTGAGATATGCATATGTATATGTGTGGAATGCAGTCTTGGCAGAAAAAAAGGAATATAAAGGAAAGAAGTGCATCCTTACGTTTCATCTGGAGCAATGCAAAATACTCCAGGGGTAGAAAAAGAAGACACCAAACAGGAAATTTAATTGAGAAAAAAACATGTTGTTAAAGCAGGTTTGAGAAATTAGTATTTATCACTAACAGATGAAATATACACTAAAATTTAGAATTCCTTGGCTCTGTCACGTCCCTGGAAAGAGAGGAATGGGAATGTCTCTATCACAAGAATTCCATTTTCATTGATATGATATGCACTAAACATTTAACCTTAGTGGAAAATTTGAGAAAAAAAATCTTATTTAAAAGTTACTCCTATTTATTAGTGAATGCATAAATGAATAGCAGCTTAATATATTTACAACCGTCTCTACAAAAACAGAGGCTGCTGAAAGTAAAAAATGGAGCTGCAGTCTTTTTACTACTTATGTCAAACAAGAATAATATGCAAAACATAAACTTCACATCAAAGTGAGACAAGAAATTCTGCGCTTTTAATTTGAAAACCCCCGACTGTAACATGAAGGTTATGTGGACTCTAGCAGCTTAATTTGAATCTGCATCTAATTGTTACAACAGGAGTCTCTCCCTTTGTGACAAAAGTAATGAAATCACTCATAGAATCATAGAATAGCCAGAGCTGGAAAGGACCCTCAAGGATCATTAAAGCCAATTCCTGCACAGGATGGCCCCAAAAGTCACACTCTGTGCTCAAGAGTATTTTCCAAACACATCTTAAGATCTGTTGGGCTTGGAGCTGTGACCAATTCCTTGGGGAGCCAGTTCCAGTGCCCAAACACCCTCTGAGTGAAGAAAATTGTCCTGACATCCAACCATAACCTAATAATTTTCCTAATATCCAACCTAAACCTCCCCTGACAGTTTCATGCTGTTTCCTTGGGTCCTATCACTGGTCACCACAATTAGTAGATCAGTGCCTGCCCCTCCTCTTCCTCTCACAAGGAAGTTTTGACTGCACTGAGGTCTCCCTTCAGTCTTCTCTTTTCCAGGTGAACAGACCAAGTGACCTCAGATGCTCCTCAAATAGCTTCCCCTCCAGACGTTGACACTTTATATCTCTTTTTATATTGTGGCACCCAGAACTGCCCCCAGCAGTCGAGGTGAAGCTGCTCCAGTGCAGAGCAGAACAGGACATGGCTGGCAATGCTGTGCCTGATATTGAATTGGAGGAGCCAGTGGAGTGCACACTCATCAAGTGTGTAGATAAAACCAAACTCAGGGGAGACAAGTTGATGTACTTGGGAGTGGGGACACATCCAAAGGAGCCTGGACAAGCTCGAGGAATGGATGTACAGGAATCTTGTGAATTTGAGCAAGGACAGGCATGAAGTGCTAGTCCTGGGGCAGAAGAGTTCCCGTATTGGCAACAGGTCACAAAGAGACAGGCTGGGAGCAGGTCTGAGAAATCCATGGTGAGCAGTGAGATGATCCTGAGCCAGCAAAGGGGGCCAACAGCTCCCTGATCTATATGAACAAGACCAGACCATGGCCAGGAGATACAGGCAGCAATTTATCCTCTACTCATTAGGCCAAATGCACAATACTTTGTTCAGTTTTTGTCCCCTGGTAAGAAGAAAGATGTCAACAAATTAAAGTGTATTCAGGAGAGGATCCTCAGAATGGAGACAGTGGGAGAACTTGCCTGTGTGATCAAGCTAAGAGACAAGACCCAGAGAGGAGATCGCTTTAGGAGCTGCTTCCCAAATCCTTTCAGGCATGCTATTGAGGAGATGGATCCTGACCTTTCTCAATTGTCTGGTGGGAGGAAGAGGAACAATGGCCACAAGCTGGGCCAAGGGACATTCATGTCGGATACAAGGAGAAATTTCTTCCCCTTAAGGGCATCTCAGCAGTGGGTCAGGCTGCTCAAAAAGGCGGCAGTTTTGGAGATTTTCAACATCCACTGGGACAAAGCCCTGAGCAACAAGGTCTGAACTCAGAGCTGGCCCTGCTGTGAGCAGGAGCTCACAAACTCCCTTCCAGCCTGAATTTTCTGTGGTTCCATGATTCTATGAAAATCCTGTTTCCTGACCAGAACAATGCAGGTGGTGTACATAAATGTGAAAGTCATGTTTGTGTGAGATTTTGTCCAAAAAGTTGCGCAAGAGTTAAGAATTAGGCTTCGAAGAACTTCCAGTTTTGGCTTTATGGGAAAAGACCCATCTGATCCTATAAAGAATATTACACATAGAGATTTATGAGGAGATTTTTAGTTTGTTTATTTTTCTTCCTGAAACATTAAAAAGAGGAAATCAGCTTATGGCTGCTCTTCTGAGGACAAGTTTCTGCTGTTATTTTTGTGGAGAATTAGTAGCAGGAGGTAAGAAAACTAATGATCAAAGTTACAGTTAACTATAACAAGCAAAAATCCTGAGGAAAGAGAGTCAGTATGGCTAAACCTTTAGAGAACTAACTTCAGCCTTAATTATTGCAAAGCATAGCAATAAAGACTTTCTTTATACCCAAACCATGTCTTTATTTACTCTTGTTTCTGCTTTGTAGTTTCAAATTTCCTTACAATTCTTTCCAGAGAGAGACTGTTTCTCACTGAGGTCTCATAATATTTGTTTTTATGGACTTTTCCCCCTGAATTTTATGCCAGAAGTCTAAGAACTATGCCTAGGGATGAAAATGCTAACAGTGACCATAAAGACGCTTTGCTGGTCAGAGAGACATGGTAGGCTTTTGTTTTGGCAAGTACCTTCCTCTAACCTATTTTTTTTTTCTCTATATTTTAACAAACCACAGCAAACTCTCTTAGGAGGAATCATTTAGTCTGATACTGGAGAAGCGTCTGTTCTGTTATCTTTTATGCAGGCAGACACTGTAGGCAACCTGTGTCTGACAGAACTGAACTTAACACAGTTCTGTTCCTTTCCTCAAGGCAACAAGACTCAGCAAAGATCCCCTGCCCTAAGCTGTCCACTGAGCATCATCCATCTGCATTGAAAGAGAAGGCAAACGAATACTATAACTCAGAGACTTCATTTAACATTTACTTCAAAACGACAAAACTGTTGTTACTTTGAGGTTTGTTTATCCAAAAAGAGGGCAAGGTCTGTAAAACCAAGAGTTTGAAATTCCCATGTATCACATTTTCTATTGATTGAGAGAAAACAATTATACACTTCTCGTTCACTCACATTCTAATTAATCCCCAGTACACTTGCACTCTTTCTCAGTCTTGGTTTGCAGGTTAGCCAGGTTCTGGACCATTTGATATGCAAATCAAGGGCAAACATATCCCCAGGTTTTGTGCCAGTTGTAATCTTTGACTTCTGAGTCAGATCTTCTGGCAACATGCTTGGAAAACTGGCAACCAAGCTGGCAGATTTCTGAATGCAAAAGCTGAAGAAATAATGATTTATTATCATGATCACTTTCTTCAGGAATTCTGTATCTTGTAGAAGGATAAAGCAAAAACTTTGTCTCAAAAATTTATATTGACAGACCTTTATTGATTTTCAAGTATAATTATACTTTTAAACATACAAAAAGATAAAACAGACATGTTGTTTTCATTAGCTTAGACCATATGAGTTCCTATCTAGACGTTCTATTGACATTGTGAGAAGTTAGGTTCCAGTAATAATACAATCATTGGAATCATGTGCTGTGACTTCAGTAAAAATATTGATAAACAACTGGCTAATAGGAAGCACAAATGAGATTTTAATAAAATTTAACCAAATAGATGTTATAAAATCTCTGAGAAATTGGAGTGAAAAATAGATGCAATAAAAGAGAAAAATCTGTTTTGATTTGCTCCAGACAGAGTTGTATCTTCAGTCAGCCATTGTCTATCTATGGATCATATTGAAAGTAAACATGATAAGTAAAGTCAAGGACTACAGTGTTTTGTTTGAATGCAACTTTTTTGACTCTAGAAATATTTATTTTTTAATCTTTATTGAGTATATATTTTTATTGCTTATTATAGTTAAATGGTAGTATCTTGGAGATTAACAAAAAGAATTTCTTCTAACTGGGGGCATCAAGTCTCAGTATAATCTGATGGTCAATAAAGGTTTTTTGATATTATCTTGTCAGTTTAAAGCCAGTGCCTTTATAATTTTTTTTTTTTTTAATCAGCTTATTGAGTCTGCAGGAAGTCTGAGCCTTGATATGCTGGTTTGTCCGGTAACCACAGAGTAAATGCTCTGCTCTTCCATGATTCACGTATTGACAGTGCTTTCTTCCACGGGAACAAAAATAGGCTGCATCAGAATACAAAGTGCCTCTGCATGGCCAAAATGCCTTTTTCACTGCTTTTCCATGTATGTCCATGTGGAACATAGTGATGAAAGATAGCTAATGATGTGATGTCACCAGACCTGGTGGGGTTCCTCAGTACTGCCACTGTCAGTAACTTTATAGGGGTTGTATCTACCTTGTTACAGCAAAACTGGATGAACACATTTGATTTGTATTAAACCAGTTAGTTAAAATCTGAGCCTTTACCCATCTTCTTGGGCAGGCTGTAAAGGCTGCCCTGAACTCCAAGCAAGTTCCACCTCAGGCAGATCTGTTCAATCTGCAGAAGAAATGTGTCTGCTGCAGATTTTGTCAAACACTGTAATGACACTTATGGAAGTCTCACCTTGGGAATCTGGGCACTTTGTATCACAGACAATGTATTTACAGGCCCTGACATTGACAAATACAGTGTAAACATATATCACATTATATATATATATATATATATATGTCCATATGTACGTACGTACGTAAGTATGTATGTATGTATGTATGTATAAAGACATAGATGGAGAGGACTTACAGGAATAAAGAATAAAGTAGGTTTTTAGATTTGTATTCCAGTTAATTTATTGTCTTAAATACTTCAGAAGAGAAAGCAACAGAAATCACAGCAGTGCAGAGATTTTGGTTTTTAAATAAAGGTCAGAGTAGAATGTCTGATTTAACAAAGCCTTTGGAAGTGAACACTTTGATTTGATGAAAGAAGAAAAAAAATATTTTTTCCTCAGGACTCACATAATAATACCTTGTTATTAGTGAGTCTTCATTAATTCAAACCATATTCTCTGAAGATTCCAGATTGAAATTTATTTCATCATAAGTGCCTATAAATTTTTCATGTCCAGTACACAACATAATACTTACAGAGTAAATAACAAATGCTAATGAGACAGTATCCATCTATCCACCCCACATACTGATATTATTAAGTTGCAAAATAGGTAATAAAAAGTTATTTTATTTCAAGTACCATTTTTTTGAGAAAAGCCATGTAAATGTTGATGCATGGTGAATTAAAGTAAATTAATCTGATTATATGAGCGAATTGAACAAGCTGTGCAATATAAATATTTTAATCACTTCTTGATCCAGAAGCACCTTATTTACAAATGAGCAATTACTTTCTACCTCATGGGAGTTGTCTTTAATTATGAGGCAGTCTAGTTGGTGCTATACAAAATGTGCATGTAAATATCAAACACCAGGCTCTTGAATTTGTCATTCATAATATGAACAGCATTTCATATCCCTTTGTGCAATCCTGTTTTTGCTTTACACTAGTGATTTTATTTGTTGTGTTTTTACCTGAGCAGACCAGTCATTACGAAGCTTTCATTTAATCTGTGGACAGAGAAACACTTCCCATAGGAAGTTTTAATGTAGGTCTATTAAATTTTAGCCTAGGCTTGTATTTCTCAATTCCTTATAGACCAGCCTGCCAGTGCTTTAGGCCTGAGGACTAGAGGTTAGAAACAAAGTTCTGATATAAAAGTGAATTATTTATTATGTGGTGTTTGTCATATGTGCGATATGTGTGCCACTAGTCCTACTAAAAGCTTGATCAGCCTACTGTGTGCTTATGTTCCCATAACTATAAAAAGGATATTGGCATCTGTGGGTGGAATGATGCCTGCAAAGGGAGACCAAGGAATTTTGTGTGGCCCACTATGGTGTACTGCTCTGGGCATTTTTTATTGTAGGGTAGGAAATAGCCTTGCTAGCCCAACAGACTGGGTAGCTTCAGTGGGTGTCATTTATGTACTGCATTTGTTGTCTTGTTGAAAATTAAGGACTTGTGCTCACTTGCTGCTGATTGTTTCACTTTTGTTCAGCCTGCACTGGAAATGCAAAAATAATGGGCTGAGAACCTTGGAGACAGAATTGTTTGTGTTACAATTACTAATTTTTCCTTAAAGGATACAATTAGACTTTCTAGTGTGACGCATATATAAAATATCAATTTTATATAATGTAAGAGTGAAACTCATATGTGCTTTTGGGACAACACTTTAGTCCACATAGAATTTCAATTTTATATAAGATGTATTTGAATAGACTTACTGATATTCAAACAGTATATATACTTTAGTGGGGGGAAAAAGTTTCCCTAGGTCATTTCAGAGAAGTGCTATTCATCATATGTCTTCCTGTAATTAAAAAAAAAAAAAAAAAAAAAAGTGAAGCAGAGGAAAGTGAGTGATCTGATAAAAAATATGTATGTGTTACTTTGAAATATGTTCTGGTTTTGTTACCTTTCCAGCAAATGTCAACTAAACATAAAAATCATTGTTTTCAAACATCACCAGAGATTATAATTACCACAAATCTATCTTTTATGCAACTCTATATTTTCATAATGTATTCTTACTGACAGTGACAGGAGAAAGAGTGTCATTATTTGTATCAATGGATGAGGAAGAGTCCTTAGAATTATTTCCCATGTATTTCAATGAATTTACTGCTTCTGCCAGAAACCCCCAATTGTTTCCTGAAATATTTATTTTCAAGATCCTGACTTTGATTTTACTCTAGTGATATCCTATGAGGAATCTTCTTCATTTCCTTCTTTCTACTTCAATCTTCAGTTGAAGAAATACTGCTTTTTTAAGCACATGGCTCTTTTGAGATGCAGATGGGTGACAAATGGGAGTATCTAAATTGATCTTTGTATCTTTGGGATTTCTGTTTGGCTGGGATTCATTCAAAGATTTCCATCATATTGTTTTGTAGAAATGAGATATGCAAACCTCTGAAATATAAATCAGGGTGTTAAAATTACCTCAGGGAGCCATTCTGTGAGAGGAGTACATGTTTTTACAAGGGATTAAACCAAGAGAATGGACAGTGCTAAAAGTAGATGGGAATGCACAAGGAAAATGGAAAATGCAGAATGGTCTTGCTTTCACACAACCTGCTCTCTTGTAAACACGATATGTTTATAAACACTAATGAAATTTCCCATAATACTCATATGAGGAGATTTCAACTCATTAATGGGAAAAAGCTGGCAAACAAAAATGCAAACAAATGAGTTTCCAACTGAATATTTGGTATTCCTAAATTAATGCCTTTAAAAGGCCTGCCTCCATTTTCTTCAATAAAATAAATACTCTTGGAATATGCAGTTAAAAGTCTAAAGGAAGATGTAATTCATAGATTATAATTATCAATATTAATAGATTTGAACCAGTATATCTCTCTTTAGTTTAATCTATTTAATTGAAAAGCATTCTCATTAAATAGGAAAGATTTTTTCTTGTTTGCAATGTCATCAGTGGTCTTACCAGTATTATTTATTAAGCTGCAACATAAAACTTTGTTTACCTAATTGAGACTTTGAGAAACTAATAATAATAATGGAGAAATTTGCCTGAGTATCCTGTTTGCATTTCATTAATTTACCGCTAATAACAGACAAATAAAAAACATAAAACATTTTTTTGCATAAAAAAATGACAAAATAATTTCAAGATATCTAACTGCCCCAATTGTACTATACCATACCAAGTTTGATTAAGTAAAATAAGCCTACGGCTAACTTAATTCAGTGAAGGGATCCAAATATTTATAAGTAAACACACAGTCTTTATGTTCCTAACCTGGAGCTTTGATAGCTAAATTCCAGCTAATTTCCACTGGAGCTCTTCTTGTGGATACAATGTTTGACTTTAAATTTTACACTGCAGAGCTCTCTTGCATCCTGTCCCTCCACATGATGAGTCATGGAAGTTAAATATATATACCAACAATCAGTTCAGTCTGTCCTTTGTGTCAGTGAGGACAGGCCAGGCAGTGAGGATTTGCTGTAGTTCACTGACAGAATTAGAAGTGATTCTGTCTCTTTTTGGGAGTGGATTTTATTGAGTGATAGGGCTGAAAAGATAACTGGTTTCTTTTATTGTTAAATAATCAATGCCAATATCTGTCCAAATGGATCAACATCCATATATGTATTTCTATCAATATCTATAGGTAGGCACACAGAAAAGATTTAACCCCCTTTTCCCCAGTTTGCTGTCCATAAAAACTAGAACATGGTCCTGACCATTTCTGTTCAGTACTTGGTACTTTCCTTTTCAAAGCCTTCTGTAATGTATATTACCTTGTGACACTTGCAGACTGTGAGGCCTCTCTACTCTCAAAATACAGGCACTGGTGAAGTGTATCTCTGTGTCTCAATTTAAAATCAGTCACTGTAATGACTTCAATTTAATGTATCTGTATATTTCTAAATCATATGAAAAGCTAGGTAGGGTATTAATGTGCAAAGAAACAGTTCCTGTTATCAGGCTCCTAAGAACATATTGTGCCCTGGCATCACAGAGTTTATCTGGAAGGTGCTCCTAATGCCTTCTGCTGAATTCCTGAAGAAATCTCTACTAGCAGCACTGTTCTGGGTCTCACTGGGGTGGAATTATTTTCTTCCTAGCAGTCCATATGGTACTGGTGTTTTAGACTTCTAACTCTTGTTATTAGTGTTTCAACTCTCACTTCTTTGCTATTTTCAAGCTACATAAAGGTGTTCTTCCATAAATATATTATATCTGCATGATTCAGTTGCAATAGAGACTGGAGAAAGTGATCATTATTTTAGCTTTTCTACTGGGTAAAATCATGGAACTAAGGATTAGTCATTTACATAATTAATTAATGTGTCTATACTACATTAATTAATTAATTAATACAAATAAATAGGAGTTTTAAAGAGAAGTTAGTTTGCTTTTGACAGCAAAAATATTTCAGTATATTTTTATCAAGATCTGGAATTGTTACATTTCCTCTTGCTGAAAAGAAAATTTTTGAATAAACTTAGAGGGAAAAGAAGCCGAATTCTGACTTTGACATCGTCACTTTTTGTCTCTGCAAATTTTTATGTCATTCCTGTGTCTCTTTATAACTTTGTTTCTGTCTTTTGTACATTGACATGTATGGAAAAAATTGAGAGAGTTAAAAGTGTCTTTGTCTACAGGAGAAAATTGTAGCTAATGATTTGTACTCTATAAACAGCAAAAGGCAAGATGACAGCAATGCAGAGGAGCACCACCTTTCCCTGGGCTGTATGAGCCTGTGGCACCATCCTGTGAAAAGTGTGGTGTATTTCTTGTCACACTTGAAAATCCATTGCGGAACCTCTACACTACATATTATTATGTAGCACCTTCCTCCACATTTTTTTAGAAAACTTATTTTCTACTTATTTTAGGATGAACTCAGATTTATTATCCACTGTCTAATGAAAAATACAGTGTGCAAAGAGGGGACTTATTGCTTATTTCCATATGCTTGGTTGCCTTCTGATCACATAAAATACAGCAAAACTCCATAAATGGGGATTATGCATCGCTCCTTTATTTATTTATTTTATAGCTCATTCTTTTTTCTATTGTTTGATTAATAATCTCTTACCTTCTGCTGGAATACCTTGCTTTTCCTTTTCCTTTGTTGTTGTCACTCTTAAAAAATGCCAAACACCTTTGAGGCTAAAGCACAGTGAATGCTCATGGGAGGAGATAGTCAGAATAGGCAGAACAATAGGTATCTAAGATACCTACTGAGAATAGAGGTGTCACCATCAAATGGGAGAAGGGTGAGAAAGAGAGGGTTATGTTTTGGTCATTTTCATTTGAAAAAGCTTGGAAAATCAAACATATAAA
Source organism: Melozone crissalis (assembly GCF_028551555.1). Classification (NCBI taxonomy): domain Eukaryota; kingdom Metazoa; phylum Chordata; class Aves; order Passeriformes; family Passerellidae; genus Melozone; species Melozone crissalis. Next base: position 27,362,353 of record NW_026535820.1, read on the forward strand.
GCTGGCATAGTCCTTAGGCTCCAGAGTTAGAAATGCCATGGTAATTTACATTTCCTTTCATGTTCTGCCTGCTATTTGCTACATGAAATTATATGTGTTTTATGTGAAGAGCCAATACAGAGAGAATCCTATATGTTTAAATTTTGATTGATTTGATATTTGCTTTAAATGTAAAATCATTGAATAACAGAAATTAGGATATATTATTTCTGGTGTTATATTAATGAATTCCTATTAATTACCTCCTTGAAAAATTAGGAAAGTTGAATATTGTGTACATGTTTATGCAGGCACTGTAAGCAACTAGTAGTCTTGATCATATACAGAACTAAAGTTATAAAAATAAAAGAGAACTTTGGAGTCTCTTGCTAAGTCTTTTTGTCTTATGTAATGTAACTTATCAGAGAGGAGGAAGTTCTGTAATCTTTATTTATCACTGTGGAACTAACTTCTTTAGGAAAGAAAGACAGTTAAGCCTTGATATTTCATCAGAGAGATAAAGCTACATATGGTGATAACTGTTTTTCTTTAGAACATTTTTTGAGACGTCCTTGTGACCTGGAAGCAAGCAGGAATCTCAATCAAAGCATTTTATTTTCTCTATGAAGAACAATGTTTTATTTATTGTTTTCTCACCAATAAAATGAAAGCGTAGAAAGACAGCTTGAGAACACCACTGCACTTTTTTCTATTATAATGAATGAAGAATAGCCAGAGACAGCCTTTTTTGTTGCTTTTTGTGTGGCTATTTAAACTACATTGCGTTTTATTTTAAGAATAAGTATTTTCCACTACCACTAGGTGTCATCGTATCTATTATTAAATCCTGTACAAGAGCTCTTCCCAGTAGCTAGCAGACGAAGTTGATGACTTAATCAGCTGCATCCAAATATTTCAGTTTAAAAAGAAACAGAAAAGGTAATAATTCAAGACAAAATGAATTTGGAGAAGTTAATTCCTGAAAGCTCAGTTACATAGAAAATAAAGCATTCTATAAAATCAGAGACTCGGAAATTTAAATCTGAAACACTCATTTCATTAATTTTGCTACTGTTGAATACAGAGGTGCTGTCTTTTAATCTTCATCCCCTTCCATCCCTCCCATTACTGACTATTACATCAGTCAGGTTCCCAAAAGCACACAGGCACACAGCAGAATGAACTTTACCTTCCTAAGTACAAAGCTGTGACATCAAAGGCCAGGCAGCTCCCCATGACTTAATCCTGGAAACCACTCCTCATGGCAGGCACAACCCTTTGCTCTAAGCATCTGTAGGATCCAGGAATGGATGCATATGCTCACAAAGGTGTTGATGCCCAGGGCTGTGCTCCAGAGAGCTCAGCCCAGATGCTTTGAGGGTGTCAAGTGTATGTAACACCTACATAACACACTAATACAGGACTTGGTTGCCCAGCCATAAGAAGAAATACTTTTGTGTTGTTTTGTTTGGCTTCAGACATAAGGAAAGGTGAGGCAATATTTCTGGCTTCTGTAGGATAAATAATGTGTCAGACACATGCTCAACAGCAGATTCAGCATGTCACAGGCCCTGGTAACACTGTCAAAAGATTCCTTAGCTGTCTGAGTCTATGCTAGATTAGTTTGGTATAATTTTCATCTTTTCTATGAATGACTGAAGAATCCAAGGTCTATAAGGGAGCATGGAAATCAGTTAAATGTTTATAACTTGTCATGATATCCCCTTGATTCTGGTTTCCCGTCTCTGTGCCTTAGAAATATCCAGGTATTTTTTGCTGAACATAAAGACTCTCTATTGGTGTTTTCTCCCCTAGACACCTGCTCTCTCAAAACCTCCTAATTATGTTTCCACCAGAAAATACTTCATTCTGAGGCATGTTCTTTCTCATAGGAACCTTACACCAGAATCACTTGGCTAATTGCATCTATATGCCTTACAGGGAGAACAGAGACCTCAGACACTGCATAATGTGGGATTATTTACTTAAAATTCAGCAGAAGTTTAAAGGTGGCCATTGGGAAAATGAAATTGTGAAATATTGAAGTTGTTCAAAGAAGCCAAAGCAATTCCACCCTCATCCCCACACTTACAGTAATTTAACATACTTATTAGTCTCTCTTCTGTCATGATTCTACCTTTAAGTGAATTTAACTAAGTGTACCAATTATGTTATCTTAAGTTTTTTTTTTCAAAGCTGAAGCTGTCTAAACTCCCAGCGTGAGGAACTTAGAAGGTGACATTTCACTAATGACTGCTCTGAGAAACTGACAGAGATTGATAGAGTGGTTTTAAAGATGTCCCCATGAGAAGCATCTTATATAAAATGAAAATGACACTGAAACTTTTAAAAACTAATTCTGTGTTGTGCAAGTGGTTTTATTTACAAGAAAGTACTGGGATAGAGAAGCACTTCAAAGTAGTTTTTCAAATGGATGGAATATACTCTTTGTTTAGAAGTGTCCTCAGACTGTTTTTTAAACAGCAATTTTAAACAACCCACAGAAAACTCTTTTTCACCTTCCTGTATACTAGAAACATGCACATGATGGGAATGTGAATTGGCAGCTCAAAGAACCAATACTGAGTGTGGAATTTTCTGTTGAAAAACCTACACACCTCAGCATGAATGGATACATACAGCACACCACACCCCTACCCAGCCATGCATTGGGAAGTAGAGCCTCACCTCCCAGTTTGCTTTTATAAAATGCATTTTCTCACTATAGATGCTAGAAACCTCCAGGTTTCACTAGCACAGAGTGCATTTAAGGCTTTGCTCTTCTGCAGGAAGCACAAGGACCAGGAAGATTCTTCAACTTCTCCCTATTTCCCTCTTCCTCAATCTGGCAGGCACAGCAGACAAAGGTTGCTGAGACTGGCATCATTCACATGATTTCAGGTGGAGGATACATACTGAACAGTGGCATAAAGAGATGTTAATCATTGCTGCTATCTGTTTTTAAATTGTGTTTTGAAGCCACGCATCTATATTTCAGGCACCCTAATATTAATGGAGTCCCTCTGCAGCCAGAAACCAAACAGATGAAGACACCATCCTTCCTGGAGAGAGCAGGAGCAGTTCTGGACCTGGGACAACCCAGCCCAGGCCTGCTCAGCAGTTCAAATGTGCAGTCAGAGGACACAGTGAAAAGAGCATTTGTTCTTTGTGATTCAGTGTGATTTTTAAAACCAATTGCAAATGAAAGCAAATATTCATATTCAGGAAGAATAGTCTGTGCCTTTAGGTACAGGTAAATGCACATCATGGGAGGCGAACAGTGTTCATCTAAAAAGGATAGAAATGCCTCATTATGTCAGCTTGGTGTAGATTTACCTGCTTTGACACCATCCTTCTCTCTGGGCAGGAATCAATTTGCCACTGAATGTTGCTTGACTTTCATCAGAGAAAAACAACTTTGATATTTAATCTTTTTTACCATTTCAGAAGTAAACCTCGCCACTCCATATTTAGTAGTTAAAGTAAAAATTAAGCAGGATATAAGTGCTGATAGGAAATCTGCTGTTCTCCAGCTTGAATTAATTCATTCTAACAGCCTCATCATCACTTCAGAAGAAATCCTCTTCAGAGGAAATAATGAGAAAGGAGTATTTTTTTCTCCCTTGACTTAGATATGATTTTCAGGTCTCTGTTGGTCTAGTCTCTCTTTTAGAACAAAAAGTGTGTGAGCATAAGTATAAATGCCAGCTTCACTGATTCCCCTGTATCTTCTCTGTTCTTGAAAAATAATTAAAACCAGAAATAGAAGAGAGTACTTGAGATGGGAATTGCCATCTATGAAGCACATGATCATAGTTGTACGGTTCTGCATGGTTTTATACAGTTCATAAAAATCTATTTCATTCACATGATTTCACGTGGATACATATTGAAAAGTGGCTTAAAGAGATGTTAATCATTGCTGCTATCTGTTTCTTAAATTGTCTCCTGTCAGGTGCCGTGCAGGTTTAAAAACCAATGTCCTTTTCTTATGGGTATATCAATGCATTAAACTCTTCTTCGCGAGAAGCATTGCCAGATCAATAAGACATTTTATCCACATTTTCATGTAGGTCCCTTGAGCCCTCAGTTTCCATCCTAGCTATTAATTGAGCCAAATGGCAGCAGCTATAAAAAAGATTTCCAGCTCCAAGTCCTTTTACAAGTCCCACATTGAAACCTTTCAAAATTATATTATTCAGTTGCTCGGGTGCAAGTTTTCTGCTTTATTTCTTTCAGACCATATCATGCCCCTTAATATTTTTCTTATTTTTATTCTTTACCACCTGTGGAGCAACCATTACAATGACAGAGATGTTTTAGGTCCAGTGCCCAAGTCTGCAATTGAAGGCATTAGAACACATTTTTACTTAGGCAATGTCAGCATGGGTTTCCAATCATGTGCGACCTCTTAGGATTTACCTTTATCAAATGATGAGATATCAGTGCAATGATGTACATCGATGTGACTGTCTATCCATTGAAAGTTCATCTTTTGAATCTTCTTGTCAACCTGGCTTTGCAATGACATACCCAGGATCTCTGGTTCCCGTGAATGACTGATTTCATGTACTTGCCTTCCAGGCTTCCTAGCCCTAGGCATGTAAACTACTTCTTTGGTCCTGCTGATGAGCCCAGCTTTCAGACTAATCTTCCCCTAAAGAATACAAATATACCTGGACACTAATTTATAAGAAACAAATTAAATGTAAGAGTAAAAGCCATGAGAATTGGTGCATATTACCAGTAAAGAAGGAAATTTGCCTTTCTGAGTTTACAGCTTGTTACTGTCAAGGGATTATATATGAGACACTGTGATAGGGAGCAGTGTTTCTTCCTGCATCTACCAGGCAGAACGGTACAGAGGAGCACACATTTATCACAAGGATCAGTAAGATAATTTTTTTCTGAGTATTACAAACAGCTACATTTAGAACTGGCATGTCTCACCTGTACTCTGTATATTTACCAGCATTATACATGTTCCGTATCTTGACATAGAATGAATTAAATGAGGTAAAAAACCTGGAAAATATCATATGGGTCATCTTTCTGGGAAATTAGTGAATGAGTAGAAAGAACTGAACAGAAGCAGTTGTGGAATTAGAGAAGATGTAGCACAAAGATCAGACAAAATACAGCACGAGGGTATCCCAGCTGTATATGGTATATGGGTGGTGTATATGGGTGGTGTATATGGGTGGTGTATATGGGTAGTGTATGGGCAAGGCATGGATGGACAGATGGCTCAGGCAGAAAAAAGGGCAGAAGCTCTGACTCTAACAGTTCAGGAGAAGAGCTGCCATAAATCAGAAAGTATTCTATTTGGAAGCAGGTTGGTGCGACAGTGTTTCAGGGCATGGAGCAGTTTGAGAAAAGGGTGCTGTTTATCTGACAAGAATAGGCTGTGCTGCACTGGTTTCCTCTGCCCAGGCTAATATGGCTCAGTTGGTGCTAAATGCCAAAGAAACAATGTGCTTGAATCTGGGAGCAATAATCACTCCCACAGCTCTGAAGGAGGGCAGGAGCTTGCTGTGGTTTGGCCACCAGCCTTTGAAGAGCACGTGGTATGTGCAAAGGCTGCAGCCAGCACCAGGTTTCTGTGTGATGTGAGAGCACCGTGACATCTCTGAGTCCTTCCCTTGTGGTCTTCCCACAGACAAATAATTTTAGATTATAGCTACAAAACCCTAAATGCTTCTAGCCGTCCAACAGATTCACTGGTTCAACATCCCATATTGTCAATTTTCTCAGTAATTGTTATGTTTTTCTATAACCTCCCATCCGCATGAACTTTGTGATGACAAATCCATTTCTCTCCAGTAAGAAAAAAAAAAGATATCGTAATCTTTCCGTGTCATGTGGATGTGACAACACTTGGTAAGAAACACAAAAAAAAAAAGAGAAAGATAAAAATAGATCTAGGTATCCCATCATTTTAAGTCAGTGTTAGGGCTGAGGGTTTTTTTCCATTTTTTTTCTTTTATTTTCCCAGTGCTTAGGTTTGGAAGTGTTATTAAACTGTATCTTTTATATTTCATGATGAAAAACTGGAAAAACAATCAGTGCTAGCTTCTGAAGAAAGAAAACACAGTGGTATCAGCTCTTGAAATGACTACTAATTATCTCCACTTTGTTAAATTTGGTATTTTCAAATATCTGAAGGCAAAAAACATTAAAATTGGTTCTGGATATGAACCTATGTTGTAAAAATATTTAGATACTATTTCCATTACCATCACCACTGCCGATGTTAGTATCCATTGGCAGTAGTCACAACCCCAGAGAATTTAGAGTTTAAAGGAACATTATTGTTAAATTTAGAGCAAAGATGAAAGTTAAAAGAGAAAGTTTAAGTAATATCAAAGAAAATTAAAATGTGTAAAAAACCCATTCAAAATCCTTGTATTTTTTTTCTGGCAAATTACTATTGAATTACTGATTTCTCTCTTGTTCCTGTTTTTAGTACCTCTGGTTCACAAAGAAGAAAATTCAGATATTTTCCATTTCTATATGCTGTTAGTTTGTAGATGTTACAATAATTCTTTGAAGGCTGATTTCTTGAGTGAAGTGCAAATAGGATTCAGCTTAACCTGTAAATGCACCAGTGGTGTTTTCATAGCTTAGAAACCCTAGAAGCTTTCACCATAAGCTTCAAGACAGTATGAGGGAATCCTCTGAAGGAGCCATACTACAGTTTGTACAGTTTGCGCAGTATGCCAGCAACATGCTTAATATGCCATTTTCTACATCGTTATTTTCTGGTTTTGATTTTGTTTTTCTTTTCACTGTAGACTTGCTTCCTCCCATTCCTTTTCCATTTGTCTCTAGGCTTAGCCTTTCCATGCTTCCTTAACTTCAGGTTTTTACTTTTGCTTCTCTGATTAATTCTTTGTGACTTTTTCCTTAACTATCCATATTCTCTAGGGGTTCTCTGAGGGCATAATTCTGAACTTCATGATCAGAATGACTAGACTGACCTTCTATAACATTAGGTTCTTTACAAACTTTGTCAATACTAGCTCTTCAGTTTTTCACTACAGATTTAACTGTATAAATGATAATATGACATCAGAATTTAGAAAAAGCTAAGCACATTTCAGTAACAATAACAGCATTAATAAATGACTACATATTAACATAGGAATTAATTTGTCTGATAACCTAGATAGGAACAATACTGCTAAATATAGATAGGCATTTAAATCTAAACACCTTGAAAATTATTAAATCAACCTAAAATCATTAGATTTGTTTTTAAACAAAAAGTTTAGCTTCTCTTTATCTAACAGTGTAACCTCTTGAGCAAACAGAAGGTTCATTAACTGCTGTTTCAAGAAGTGAGAACTGACAGTATCAAGAAATAATATGACTGCAATATTGGGAAATGGAGGAAAAGCACCAAACAACAGCAACAACATATAAAAAAATTACAAAATGTAGTTTACACCAACTTTTTGTGTTACAGATGGGCCATTGCGTGTCTATGACACAGTTCAGTAAAAATTGTTGGAAAGAGCCCAACTCCAGTGCTGCATCAGTGGACAAATGTTAGCATGGCACTTTTCCCAGGCTGATGTTTGTTACCTCTCATGACTGGACATGCCCTGGTTATCAGTTTTGCTCAGCACTGATTACATCAGAGAGACATACCCTCACAATGCTACCTCATGAATGACTGCTTTCACATTTAAAGCTGCCAAACTGGGCTATAAAACAAGTCAAACTTTGTGAAGTTATCAGTGCTACTGTTCCTGCAAGTGCTGGTTTGTCTCAAAATAACTCCAGGGCAACCTGGCAATTGAGTTCCATCTGACACAAACTACACCAGAATGTAAAACCTTTGCTGTAAGATAAATATGAAATGTTTTGATTAGATTTTAGAGAAATGGAATTTTGGATCATTTATCTGCACCTGTTTTCTTGTCTCTGTAAATTACTTCCTTTGCTTCATTATAAGCGGGTTAGTGTAGACGTCTGTAGCAAGTTTCTCTCATTTTCACTCTGAATGATTCACTTAACTTTTTCCTATGACAAGGAGTAACTCTTCCTTTTTAGCATGACTCTGGCTACCCACATAGAGATGTTCTTTTGTCTCAGAGTATTGAGCAGTAGCACTTGGGATACAAGGCCAAATGCCCTGCTTCAGGGTTAGCTTGTACTGTAGTTTCCCCTTTGCTTGTGTCTTTTGTTTCACTTGTGATGACAGGACCATGGTTCCCAGGACATCATGATATCAACCTTTTCTCTGTTCTACAAATCTTTCTAGGTTTATTTTCTGCAGTTCCAGGGGCACAGCTTGCTGAGTCTGTCCTGCATCTCTCCTCTTCTAAATGCAAGATCCTTTTCTGTTTGCAATATCTTCTGGGCTCTCTCTGGACCGATGACCTGTGAGCGTGGTAGCTGCTCGCTTCAGTGGGTTGGTCTGAGCCTAATCAAGCCTGAGGATGTTGTAGAAGTCAGGGGATTATGAAGGAAAAAACTTACAGTAGACAGATTAATCAGAGCATGCATTTTTATAACATTCACAAAACAACAGACTGCCTGCAGTTGTGGCACTTGTTCTGTCTTAGAGCTGAAGAGTTCTACCTGAGCCTGAACCTCCTTTTTACTAAAAAACCCAATTGTTATTAACTGTAAATATAGGCCTGAGATGCACACAAATATCTGATAAACAGTCTTGCACACATTTAAATGAAGATACATTGTGAGGTTGATTTTGGGCAACCATGGACACTTATTCAAAATTTATAAACACTTCTTAAAAATAATTGCCAGAATATAATGAAATAAAAATTCAAGAACCAACATTAGGAAATCCTAACTACATTTATATCTCATTTACATTTACATTAGAAGAAATATTTTAGGCTCCATACAGAATTGAACCATTTTGCTGTGTAATAAACAGATTGCCTGTGTTCAAGAATGCTGTCTGTGTTTATTTTTGTTTAATTAATTTTTTTCTTGTGCTTTTCCTTATCTATGTATGTGAAATAACAAGTAGCACAAACAAGTATTCAAATAAGATATTTAAAGAGAATTTTAGTCTCTTATTATGTTTGATATGGCCCTTAAGTTAAAGTTTTTATAGCTTCAGTTCTTCTTTAAGCATGAAGCTGTTTTTAGAAATTTATTCATACAGACAAATTTGTCATACAGACAAATTTAATATTTCTTTATCTTATAAGGTATAGATTAAAAAACCCTGTGGGGAAGAGCCCACTTGTTTCTGCTATAACTATTTACATGCACTTATCAATTATGCATTACTACATACCATGGAGCATTTATTCACCTTAAAAACAAGAACATCACCACATAAACTTAGGGCTGTATCAAATATGTCAGAATAATGGTTTTATTTCAGCACTGTACAGTGTCCTTATGCTTAGCAGGGAGTTTTTGGTTGATATGAAACTGTACTTGAAGAATTGTCCAGAAGTTTCTTGTGTCATAAAAATACTTGTTACATCATCAATATTATGCTTACTTTTCATGACATGTGGGATAAAGAAATGGCAAATTTGGTGTTCTCAGTATCTTGCTTTCTTGATATGGAATTCTTTATTTTAGAATAGATATCCTTTCTTTTAAAATAACTCATGGAATTTCATGGGCTATCCATGGGAAATTCAGAATAAACTCAGAAACTCAGTGGGTCTATTTTCTTGACATGGCTCACCCCACTTGGCAAGAATACATGTAGGATGAAAGAATCTTGTTGCAAGGGGCTTACAGTCAGGAAACTTTACAGTGCAAAGGGGGATCAAAAGTAAGGGGAGAAATGGTAAATGGGTAATTGTTGGGCCACCAAAAAACTGCAGGCATAAGATAGAAGAGGAACAACCTGAAAATTATACTGATATGAAGGGAAAAACATGCGGAACCTGACAATTTGAGATATCCAAGAGCAGCTTGTGGGATGATGCAAAACTTATGAAAGAGCACTTAAGGGGAAGGGATGGGGTGGAACAAAGAGGAATTTTAGCAGAAAGGCATATAAAAGGGGCTTGGTGTGTCCAAATTGGGGCAGAAACTACACTTCTCTGACAAAGCCTAGTGTTGGGTCACCACAATCTGTCCTATTTTCTCATTAAATAATTTCTTAAAAACCTCTGCATAACCTCACTCTCCGTTTCCTGTATCAGGGCTGTGAGAGCTGATTGCCAGCTACTGGTGAGACCTATGTGAGTAGATTTGGTGCCAGCAGCAGGAGGCAGACCAAGGTGCCCTGTGGCCAGATGTGCCAGCTACTGAAGCTGGTGGAGGTCTCAGCCCCAGTGCCTTGGGTGGTGTTGGTGTAACTACTGGGGAAATTGGGGTGAACAAAGTGAGGGGGAGGCTCAGCGACAGCAGCTGGAGCAGAACTGTGGGTCACAGTGTGTGTACTTGGTGGTGGCTGCTAGAGGTTAACAAAGTCTTTGCCTCTTCCTGAAAGCCAGTGTACATAGAAGTATGTGTGTGCAATTCCCCAGAAAGCCTCGGGCTGGACCAACTGGAAAGTCTGGAAAGTAAGGGAGCTGTGTGGAGAGTCAGATCACCTGGGATCCAGGCAGAGCTGCCCAAGACACAGAGAGGCCCTGACAGTACATGGAGGCCCTGTAAATGTGTCGAGGCTTGGGAGTCTGACCTTCAGTCCTGAAAAACTGGAGGCCCCACATATGTTACAGGAAACTCAGAATAAACTCAGCAATTCAATGGGGCTACTTCAGAATTACCAAAGTGCAACTATAATGAAGAATTAAGCTCACAGGATTTGAGTCATTAGGTAAGCATCCTATCTGTGACACTATCTCTGTCTCAAGTGCAAGTTTCATTTATTTAATGAATAGTGATTCCATTTTAATTATTTTGTACACTACATTGCCTTTTTTTTTTTTTCTGGTTCCTTCCCAAGAAATAATCAAAGAGAGAAATTCATGAAGCACTGGTCAATACTGAAGTCACTTCTAGTCAATTTGCTCAATTCATATTAATTCAGTGGTTCTAAGCCCACTGGCAATACTTTTGTGTATTTTTTTCAAGACTAGGGAAATCTAAAGAGAATAATAATAAAGAGTGGGGCATACAATTTGCATGGTTAATCATGCAGCAGCCATGAATGATGCCAGGTTGCCTTCATGGTGAGACTGTAGATTGATTGTTCCTATTACAGTCTTTGTACACAACTCCACGCTTGGACTCAATTATCAGTGATTCATATAAGAGAACATGTGAAAAGATTTATCTGGGATTCAACCTGTTATATCAGCCACATTTCTTATAAAGGGCACTCTCAAATGATGAATTTGATCCCAAAAGAACAGATATTTTAATTAGATTTTTTAAAAGAAAAAAATACTCTTTAATTCCCAAGAATTCTTCAACGGATACTCTGAAATAGAGAGAGAGAGGTAGAGCTTACAAGTTTCATGTCATTCCAAGCAGATTAGAGATTAGATAAAATATTTTTGGGAACTTTTTAGCAGGCACCAAGGGGAAATTGCTGAGGAAATTTTCTGCAAAGAAAAATGAAAGGAGAGACAATATTGAAAGGGCTTTTGTAAGATGAAGAGCAATTGATTGAAATTGAGGTTAAACGATTGAAAGAGTAGGACAAAGAGCTAGCCGGAGCATATCCTGTATGACCATTCAGTTTTAAACTTTGCAGTCAAGCTCTATGTAACAAACTTGTGCTAAAATTAAAGGATCCATCACTGGCTTAGTCTGGCCTATCTATAATATACTTTTTTGAGGCAGTGTGGGGAAAATTGGAAAGAAAAGAAGTGAAATAGGACTAGTTTTTTTTCTATTTCATTGCTTAGAGAGCTAAATTTTTATAATACCAGTATGAAAGCAGAAATATTTTCAATGTCATTAAGTTGCTTCAGAAAATCTGTTGATCTATTTAGTTAAAAGAAAGGGCAAGGGGTGACATATACAGAATGATTTACCATAGGCTCTTGCTTTGAAAGGAAAAGATAAAAAAAGAGAAGAGAAGAGAAGAGAAGAGAAGAGAAGAGAAGAGAAGAGAAGAGAAGAGAAAACAGAAAACCTCCTACACCCCAAAAGTTTACCTGTAATTAAATATTAAAATGCTTAGACACATATCTCTCCTTTTTGTCTGCTTATTTTTCATAGGTTCATCTTCACACTGAGTCTTTCCTGAAGTTTTTTCTGAGAGATATTATGTGCTACTCAATGTTTGCACAGTCTAACTAATCCTGAGGGTTAATCTTATAATAAATATAATGAGCAATAAAAATTATCTGTGATAAGGCCTGACCATAGTAGTTGAAACTGAACTTAAAGTTCAATAGTATTTGAAGGGCTGGATTTTTTGAGGTACTCAATTTGATTAAATAAAGTTTTTATCAACTCCTAAGAAGGCAGAACCAAATGAAATAAATTTCTGCTTGTGAGAAAGGGAATCCTGAGTTCCGAAGGCAACTCAAATTGTTTAGAAATGGATGTTTCTGCTGCAAGTATCAAGTTTTTGATTCATACAGACGCGAGTCTGAGTTCTGTAACTCCATTACATTTTTTCTTTTACTTTTTCCTTTTCGTGTTTTTTCTTAATTTAAGTACAGCTCTGTTGATAGCAGGAAAAGCTATTATTGATTCTAATATCATCAGCAATTTTTTTTGCCTTCTGAATATTTTTTCTTCACTCAATTCCATTCCAAAAAAAAAGGACAATTAGTTAATTAGACATTCCAGTTTAAGGAGTTTTAAATTTTCTTTCAGGTTATTTGCACTTTTTTCCCTTCAATATGGTTTTAAGGGACAGATCTTGTTATATTTTTCTTTAAGCTTTATTTCAATGATAACAAACATTTCACATTTGCAAAATAATGTGCAGACACTACTTTATTGGTAGTGGGTTCACCACATGGAGGACATGATAAAAAAACAAATCAGAGATGCAGGGGAAATTCTGTGTCCAGTTCAGTATGATTATTTATTTTTTAAAAACTTCTCTTGATAAATGATATTATACTTGCCTACAGATGTGATTAAGCAAAGTTAAGAAAAACCATCCCCCTTGGATCTCCCTGTTATGTCTGAATGGTGTTGGTAACTGCTAGTAGGGGAAACCAAGCCATGACTGCAGTGTGCAAGCACTGCTAGAAACAGAGCTGGAGACATGCAGTCAGATGTGCATATAAAGCAAATGCCAAACATAAAATTCACATCTCTTAACTATAGCTAGGAGTCTTAACTACACCAGTTACCACAGTTGGTTTTATACTCAATTTAAAAAGATCTGTCCAAGAGAGAAATTATCATACCTAGTGGGGACACTGTAATTTTTTCCTCATATCTACAAATATATCTAAATATCTAGCCTTAATGAGATGACTAGATGTAGAAGTTAAGGCCAATATCAAAGCAGAAATAGATCAATATCAGGCTTTTATATTTCTTCAAATTGTGCAACTGAAACGCAGCTGTGATGTCATTCTGATTAAAAAAAGGCCAAATTGTGCTAGGGTGAAGTCTTTTCTTTTGCATTAATATGGAGTTAACAAAAGTACTCCCAGAAATAATGGCTTTTGTGTTTTAATCAGTTTTTGCATATACTTTGCAGTTGATACAGCTTTAGGGAATAGAAAAAAAAATAAACAGACCAAATTATCTGAGTCTTAGATAAAAATGAAATGTTATAGGTAAAAAAAATCTATATGAAGACCCCAGTGCCAGAGCACCAGATTATATACGTATGTGTGTGTATATATATGTGTGTGTGTGTATAAATATACAGAATATGACATGTTCTTTGTATTTATATTCGATAAAGGCATAATGATGTTTTCTGAGAAATAATGCAGCATTTTTTTTATTATTTAAGGTTAGTGTGTCTCATGGAAAGAATATGCAAAATTAAATAGATTTAGGGGTGCAGATTTTCTTCACTTTTCTTTCACTTTTCCTGAAACTGGAGCACTGAAACCTTAAGATTTCCTTAACAAAGTTTCTTTGCATCTCACAAGACGTCTTACATTCCTATTCTTTCTTCTCTTGTCCCACTTTTCCCACTATACAGACCACTCTCTTTTTCTCTTGTTTTCCTTTCCCTGCTGGGATATCACTTATGCAACTCCACATAGAAAGGCAGAAAAAAAATAAAATAAACGAACTTTCTTTCTTTCTTTCCTTCCAGTATACTACTTATGGTATCCAATGAACAGTTCACTGAGAATTGCCAGGTAAGCACCTTATGGTGTTTCTTTCTTCCATGAAATATATCACAACAATTTAATGCACATGCCTCTAAGACAAATTCTGAGATTATTCCAGTGTAAAACTTCCGTCTGAATAGTTGTTTTTTTGAGACTCTGAAATCAATCTTGGATTCTTTAGTATTTTCAGCTCCTTTAATCTTAAAACCAAGGCTCATTGGTGAGTAGGTCAAATCAAGTCACCCATGAATGGTTAAAAATGATGTTATTTTCTTTGCTTTAATTTACCTGTGCAATTTGAAAGATTTGATAATGCTTTAATCCAAAAAATAAATTTGCAGAAAGGAGTTGTCTCAGAATGGCTTTTGCTACATTTAACTTTTTTATTACATGCATATCGTGTGTGCTGGCTTAATTTTTGTTGTGTTATTGCAATTTCCCTGCAAACCATTGACCTGAGAGCCTTTACTGTAGACATTTTCTGCTTCAGCTGGTGTGGCAGTGTCCATATTTAGCATATTGCTGGGTATAAAATGAGATGTAGCTGGTTTTGAATCCCTTTTAATTAGCTGCAGCTCTGCCACAGCATTCATTACTTTGCAGAGGGTACTAGAGCTGATGCTCTGCTACACTTCTTCTAATAGTTGCTTTAGCTGTCCTGAGATACCATCTGTCTCAGGTACTTGTAGACACCATTATTCTAGCAACCTTTAATCTCCCCAAGCCCAACAAGATAGGGTGTGTGTTTATGCCCATGTGTGCATGTGTTCTGATGTGTGTCTACTTTCTTGTGTTCCCAGCTCTTGCTGAGACTTTGAACAGACTTTGGTAGCTCAGCTGAGGTTTGTGTTTCTGAGGCTGGCACCTCAAGATGATGGTACCCACCTTATAGTCCTCCGGTTTTTTACATCATTTATATGAATGAAAAACTCAGCTGCTCTTCTAATGTTGGTGCAGAGCTGCACCTACCTGTGTGGTCAGTGGAACTAACACAAGTGATGTGTGTTCATACTCTCCTAGATAGCTGATGAATGACAGTGAGTTCAGAGCTTCATTAAGAGTTGATTTTTATGACCTGTGCTAAAAGTGGCTTGTATGCATCCATTAAAATGACTCTCCTCTCCAGTTTCCTTTGACCAACAATATAGGATTATACTAATAAAGCAACATGATGCTCCCAGGTAGTAATTTTCTGGGTATCAGGTGTCAGAGAAATAAAGAGTTTTCACATAGGTAGAACTCAAGGTCATAAGGGGGTTGTCTAGAAATTCATTTCAGTGAATTATGGTCAATAGGTCATCAACCCTACTTCATCAAGAAACCTCAAAACAAAACAAACCCAAATGAATAGGGCTTAACAACAAAGCAGGGCATAAATCCTGTGAGAATAGAGAAGAGAAGGTATACAACATCTTTGACTAACAGAGTATTTGAAGATTGGAGATGAAATCACTTTTGGTACACATAGCTCACCCCTCTTCTTAATAACTATGCAGGTTACGTGTCACAGGACAAAAGTCACAACACGCTTAACTATATTAGAGCTAAAATTTTTATTCGATTGTAAAGTCAGCTGATGGTTGGCAGTTGAGAGCCTAAACAAGTGCAATGTGAATATTATAAAGACTGATGTGAGTTCAGATTTAAGCTGCACTGACTACAGGCATAACAGCAATACTGGAGTCAGATTCATAAAATCATAGAATGGTTTAGTTTGGAAGGGATCTTAGCAATCATCTAGCTCCAACTCTGCTGCTATGGGCAGAGAAAAATTCCACTACATCAGGTAGCTTGGATACGAATTTCAGAAAGTGCTAGGGATCATCCATTGAATATTTTTTCCTTCAAGCTGACTCTTCTCAAGCAGCTAGAAAATGAAATATTAATTGTGGATATTCTCTTTTGGAAATTCCAATCTGAATGGCTCTAACTTCCAGTCCAGAAGGCATTAAGAGCCTTCAGATTCCAACATTTGGGTATCTGATCTCAGCTCCTTAGTCTACACCTTTCTTTGTCTGTACTTACTTGCATTTTACTGTAAGTGTTTTTCTTCATTAATCCACTTAATTCATTTTACATGTGAGCATAATTCACCAGAGTTTGTAAATTATGGTTTAGAAGTCTTTAATTTTTCAGAGTAGTCATTTTAAAGGAAAAGGAAAAATAATATAATGAGGAAAATAATATATTATTTGTGAGGGGATAATTTAATTTTATTTTCTGAGATGACTGGTTGCAATTCCTCTTCATATATAAGGAAAGCTCACTAACTACTCACTAATGTTTCTTGCAAATGATATCTTGAAAATTAATATTGTAATATGTAATCCCCACAGCTGTGGATGTACATCAGCTAATATTTTAAAGTAATGCCCATTAAGATCAACGTCAATTAACCAGAATTCATTGTTTGAATATCGATCAAGCATATTTAATTTACCATTAGTGTTAACAGAATGATGTATTAGTCAATTAAGATAGCATTGACTGAGAATCCTAATTAGATATTTAATTCTTCAGCCAGATTTAAGAAAAATCTAACCATTGGTTTCAGTGCTTTCCCTTTGTCTAGAATATCTGCTTATATTACAAGGAAAGTTACTGACATGCATCAGTATGAGATGTCTTTTCTTTTTCAACTCACACTGATTTTCCCCATGCTTTAATTTATCTCCTGGAATTTCGTATTTCCATCAAAGATTTTCTGAATCCTGCACACCATTTTTTTCAAGTTAAACAGGCAGATTGCAATGAGCTATTGGCAAACTGTGGAACGGCTTTTTCCAGAGCAATCAGGAGATAATTCCCAAGACAGTCAGTCACTGGCTGCTGCAGTAGAAAGAAGACTTGTCTGGAACAGAAACTTATGATCCCTAAGTATTTGTGCAGAGGCTATTGGAGAGGTTTTTAAATAAGCTGAAACCGTCTCTGTGCCTTATTTGCTAAGCAAGCTGCATCTTCGTTTGGTCTGCAGCCTTGGTTCCTAACTCTATTATCCCTTGCCACCTTTGCTCAAATAGACATGCCTATTTACCCTGCACATCCCTGCTCTGGCACTCTTGTGAGAGACTGAAGCAATGCTTTCCTGATGTGTGGGGTGGTAAAGGACAGCAGACTTTGGATTTGTACTATTTAGACAGGAATGAAAAATAAGAGAAACAGAGAGAAAATATATTATCAGAAATTTAATTCTAAATACAATATTTTCTATTAGCAACAAGAAACAGAATAGGTGAAGAAAATATCGTCTTCGAACTGGATTGAGGCACATAACTTTTTGCCTCAAAAAGAAACAAACTTCAAAAATGAAAGAAAATATTTCAGCATTGTTTATATTCAATGTTTAATCAATATGAAATATAACTTGTTTTTAACATTTGATTCTGAGAACTTTAATATTTGGAGGTTTCATTGCAAAATGGAATGAAATAATTCTGTCATCTCATGAAATCAAAGTTTCATACTGCTGCATTTAGGAATACTCACAGCCGAAAAGAAATTAAAGACTCATTCCATATGGAGAACAGCACTGCATTTGAATTTAAGACTGTTTTATATAAGACTTTAATAACCAGTGCCAGTTAATAAAAACTCAGATGAAGCAGTGAGAAATAGATATTGCACATATTTAAAGTGGACAAACTCCTTTATTTATTTCAACTAACCACTGCTGGGACAGCTGCAGTTTTACAGAATCATGAATTCTGAATTAGGATATAATTGGCTAGGTTAATATTGTCTCATTTAACAGGTTTTTTCTGTTTAAATGAAGGTGTAACTGCTTCATCCTCACATGATTTGTTGTTAAATTGCCTCTTACTTGAATAGTGGTTTTTTGTGTATTGAATCCTTGAAGAAGAAAATTAAACATCACTTATAAGTAACTTTGTTTCTAAATATTTTTTTTCCTAGCAATTTCAATGAGATGCTCTTTGCCCTTTCAAAGGTTCTGCTTTTCTGAAGTGGATAAGAAAACTGTTGTTTATCTTCTAGGGCGCATGCATTGGAGGTACAAGCATTACAATGTTGCTCCTGATCTCCTGGTGCTAAAGATAATCTTATTTTAAAGATTTTGCAAGGGAAAATCATGTTATATTTGTCCTGTTTCCTTTGATTTTCCCTAAGTACACACTAATTGACACCATTAGACCTGGAATTCCAAGCTGGGTGAAACTTTGATTTAATGATGCATGTCAGTTCTTTCATTCTTATGAAGGTAAACTGTATTCTGAAGTATCAAGAGTAAGAAATGGCAAGGCACTGAAGAGCTTACAAAAACTGTTAAAAGAAAAGAGGAGTTTCTTAAAAGATTACAATCCTACATAACGAAAATTAAAGATTGTAAACATTTCCACCACCTGCCATCAAGAAAATGCTCACAAGAGACTCTTGGTTCCAGATATTTCTTCACCAGTCTGCTGGCAGCTGATTTCATGACTTTTCTGAGTTGTCAGTAGCACATAGCTTTGAAAACAATTCATGGACCTCTCTAAGCATCCTTTTAGTACCTCTGTGCAAACCTTGTGTAGTGGTTTTGGTTTGTAAATTTTAGATTTCCTGGCCAATGCACCACATAATGTGGTAGGTTTAGTGATGGCCAAAATTGTCAGGACACCCATTAGGATTTATTTACCCATTTCCTGCTGCAAGGTGGGATTAGAAGAAGAGCAAAACAGGCTCAAACTTTAAATGGTATAAAGAAAACTTTATTAACAGAACTAAAAGAATAATAAGAATCCTAAGAAAACCTTCAGAATGCTTCTCCTTCCCCCCCCTTCCCCCAATTTTCTTTGTCACTGACAATGTAAAGAGACAAAACTTGGGATTTTCAGTCAGTTTACCACTTCTAAAATGGTCTTGCATCAGTTCTCTTAGGAAGAGGAGTTTCTCTTGCCATGCCATGGAGACTTCTCCACAAGAACAGGTCTTTCTCTGTTAATTTCCATGAATAGCAGTCGCCCAGAAATCTGCAGTCATGAAGTCCCTCCCATCTGTTTTCAGCCTTCCCACAGCTGTGTTTATGGGCCATGTAAACTTATCGGGTACTATTTTAAGGAAGAGCTGTTTTTGAGCAACCCAATAGTTCTCTTCATCTGTCTCTGAGATCATCTTCATCTCTCAGAACAGATATCTTCTTCTTCTTTCCCTGTGCACAAAGGGTCTTCATCACTCTTGTCTCTCTCTGTTCAAACTTCTCATGGGATCACAGCTGCTTCAACATTTGCATGCTTCAGCATGGGTGCCCTTGCTTATACCTACAGTTTGAGCACTCCATCTTCCATTCCCTATTTCCATTAATTACAAGGCTATTTCAGTGTATCATAGTCCATCACCATGGCCTTTAAAAGAATTTCAGCCCAAGACTAAGGCAGCTACCCATTCTCCCTCCATCTGGCATTTAACTCCTTCTTTCCTGACCTTGGCGTCTTCATGTGGTTTCTCTATGTGTCTTCACTCTGTCCTTTCCAGAGAGGATTAAAGGTCTGCAAGTCTCATCTGTGCAGTAAAAGAGTTAAAATCTCCCCATGGCCCTGCAGATGGTCATGGGATTTTCTGCTGGGCAGTGATTGAAATCACTCACAGTGAAGGATTTTCAGGCCGTGCTGGGGGTGCTGTGTCAGGATCTCAGGGGGCCGGCCAGAACAGCAGCGGCTGCTCTGGCAGCATGCTTGGTCTGTGGCTCCTGCTTTGTTCAATTTCAGCTGTGGGCTCATGGCTTCCCTTCCACATGCCCAGAAGTCCCTGCTGGGGAGGTATCTCAGCAGCCAGGCTAGGACTCAGCAGCAGCAGCAGCAGAAACACACCATGGGCTGATCTGGGGGTGGATGCGGCTCAGCCAGCGCTGCATCAAAGCAGGCCCGGACCCTGCTGGGACAGGGCCCAGCAGACCCCAGCTCAGCCCAGGCTGGCAGCAGGGCAGGGCTTAGTGTGGCTTAATGTTATCAGCTGCAGCCCAGCCCTACGTTTGTATTGCACTGGAAAACAAAAAAATGAAGCCATCACCTTCTGCAGGACAGGTGGCTTGTGAGGACTGCCTAATCAAGGGGAAAAAAAAAACTTCAGGGAGCTATCAGAGAAGAGTATGAAGGTCTAAAGTTATTTCCATTTTCTAACATGCAGAAAAGTTGAAAGGGTATTGTAAAAGATGTTTTCTAAGTTGTTTTCTAGTGGATTTAGTGATAAACATGAAAGTTATGCCTCACCTGCTTGCATCACTTTTGGGAAATCACAAAACATTTCAGATTCTCAAAATAAACAACCACTGATTTTAATCTTAATAATAAAGAAAATTTGGGAATAGAATCATAGAAGAAACCCCAAAAGAACATGACAGCTGTTTTAAAAGGTAGGTGCTAAAGCATTTGCACAGAGGGTTAAAACAGAGTTGTCTTAGCGACTGAGAGATGCTATTAAAACTTTCCACTGCTGCCCTCCCAACAGATGTGAGGGATAAAACTCCCACACTGTGTATTGAAAAAAATCAGATCAGAACTCTCTGCGGAAAAAGAATATTTTTTTTCCTTAAGGCTGTGATAAAATTGTCACTTATGATTTTGAATTGGAGGAAGCTGCACATCAAAAAGCTCTAATCTGGTACTTGTGGCTCTGAGTTGGATCTGCATGAGCATGACTATAGACAGGGGATCACCATGCTACAGGTGATAAACATAAGTTCTGAGGCTGGTGCTGGCACATGAGGACACTTGGTTGCAGGGCTATTTCAATATTTGTGAGCTGTGGGGCTGAGGACTCAGGCAGCATCCATGTCACGGTGCCACCTTTGCGCTGTTTGTCAGCACTGCTCACAGGGTTGATATGGCACGGGAGCACTGAGATATTCTTAGAGCTGGTGGCTTTGGTACTGTCACAGCAGTGAGAAATGGCTATTGCTCTAGAATTCTTCTTATGACTGAACACATCAAAGGACAAAGAAATCTAAACTTCCAGATAAACCAGAGGACTATGTATCATGCTCAGAAAACAATCCCTGTGATATACACTGTTCCTGAAGGACTGTCTGGCATAGTAGGAAAAGAAGATCTCACAATATCAGTCCCTAAGACTGAATTCAAAACCTATTAAAGAAAGTAGCAACCATTGCTACAGATCCTTTAGAGATTCTGACCAAGGTTTTGAAAAGTACCTTAATTATTTAATTGTTTTCCTCAGTATGCAGTTTATAAAAAGCTGTAATTTTGAACATCCTTATTACAGCATTCCTGGAGCCCTGACGCTTTGTCCTGGAGCTTTGATGATTCTGATCAAAAGACAAAACTTCATTATTCTATAGGAAGCAGTGACTGCCTATGCAATTCTTAAGTTGATTATTCATATTCTTAGACCACAAAAAAAACCCCAACATACTGCTTTACAGAATGTTTTTTTAGGTGTGTATTGCAAGTTTTATATGGTTGTTATAGTGATGAGTTTTAGAGTCTGGTATAGCTCTTAAATGTTAAATGGTAGGTTTTCTTTGCCTTTAACTGGAATTGGAGTATACTTTTGATATAGACAAGAAGTGTTTCTAATGTATTCATATTACAATTTAATCTGTTTAGTTTAATTTTGATACTGAGCCACCTGCTCATGCCAAACAACCTTCAGCACCAGATATTCAAACAGAAGAATCTGCTGTAAAACTGAAAGAAAAAGAAATATTTTGCTTGGTATGTGTACAAAATGAAGTTATGTTTTAATTATTTGATTAATAATGCAATAGATGGTGAGAAATATGACCTTTAAGCTGTTTGAATGCATTTCTGAATAAAAAAATCCTTTCAATTTAAACAAGATATATTTTGATAAAGCTTTCTGTGTCTATTATTCTTGAATATTGCCCTTTTTTCTTGCAGTCATGCTCTGCAAGTACTCTCAAGCATCACTTTTTATACTATTTGTATATAAAATCAAAAAGAAGATAAATGTGCATTAATTTACAAAGTTTTGAATTTTTTTAAAAAAATACTTTTAAGTTTTTTTTCTCCATAAAACTAATATTTCTGAATATTACTCAGATTACTATAATTAAAAATCACAGTGAATGTTACCCATTTAGATAGATAAATAGATTTTATTTTTAGGACCCTGATTACATCTGTAACCATGTGAAGTCATAGTCATTACAAACGTTTTTTAAATAAAAGAGTTAGTATAAGTAACCCTTAAAGTCTACATCATGGACATGTAGCACTTACATTTCAATGTCTTTCAAGGGACTGGAAATCAAAACCAGTGCTGCCAAGCACTGGCCTGCCAGTGTTGTCAACAGGACGTATTTCAAGAAAAGATGACAGCACAAATGATAAAATGCTTGTGAAGATCTATACTATAGATGTTTGGGAAAATGGAGTCAAAGAAGGCCCCAGCATCTTGCTTGAATTTTGGAAAAGCTGTACAAAGCTCTGAACCTAGAAAGGTCATATTTTTTAGCTGGTTGTGTGAAAGTGAAGAAAAGGCAATTGGAAGGTTCTGCAGAGGGATTCGACTGAACAGACTGAATTGGTGGGCTGAATCCAAAGATATGGGATTAAATGAGGCCAAGTGATAGGTCCTGCCCTTGGGTCACAACAACCCCAGGCAGTGCTACAGGCTGGGGGCAGAGTGGCTGGAATGATGCCCAGTGGAAAATGACCTGGGGTGCCCATCAACAGCAGCTGAACATGAGCCCAGGTGGCCAAGAGGGCTAATGGCATCCTGGTTTGCATCAGGAATAAAGTGGCCAGTAAGACCAGGGCAGTGACTGTGAACTTGGCACTGCTGAGACCACACCGTAAATCCTTTGCTCAGTTTTGGACCCCTCACTGCAAGAATTGCATTGAGGTCCTCCCTGCAAGGATCGACTGAGCTGGTGAACGGCCTGGCATGCAGGACTTATGAGGAGAAGCTGAGGGAGCCGGCGGTGTTTAGCCTCTACTTCTACCTGAAAGGAGGTAGCAGTGAGTGGGAGTCAATCTTCCAGACACCTAGTTTTTTGTGTTTTTTTTTTTTTTTTTTTTTTTTTTTTTTACGTTTTTTGAAAGAATGGTTGGGCATTGCAACAGGCTGCCCAGAGAAGTGGTGGAATCAGCAACCCTGGATGTGTTCAAAAAGCATATGGGTGTGCTTTTGGAGATGTGGTTGGAGGTGCACTTGGAGATGTGGTTTAATGGTAAGCACAGCAGTGCTAGCCTGAGTTAGACTCTGTGACTCAGAGGTCTTTTTCAATCTAAATGACTCTACGATTCTAGGATACTCCTGAAAAGGGACTTGGAAAAAAGCCGCCTGTTGGAGCAACTGTTGAGGCAGATGAGTGCCCTAATGAAGACTGGGATCTCAGTTGCAGGATCTGGTTATATCCTACTAAATTTCTGTCACCTAAATGTGATTATTTTCCCATTGCACCTTTAATTAATTGTCTTATCTACTGTCTTACAGGTTTCAGGAAAAAAAATGAAAAAAGAAGTAACATGATAAAAAGCTAACAAATTCTTTCTAAAGAACACCTATGGACTGATGGTCTATAAATAAGAACTAATAGAGGACTTAAGAACTTTGGTAACTTGGGGACTGTTAATAATGCTATCTTACAATCTTTTTTCTATGTCTGTAAATTCTAGAGAGAATATACAGAACTAAGCTACCGCCTTAGTATTTCAGTGATAATTTAGTTACATTTAAAATGTTTAAAGTGTAGGCTCTGGAAGACCTTTTCCTGCTTGATCAGTCTTTTTCATGGATTACTGTCTCGGGGCAGAAGTTGGGTCTTCTGCGTGGGGTCACCATCTTTTACAAACTGGCCTTCAGCTGCAGTACTGATCACAAAATCTCTGTCCTTGCTTTGTCTAGTTTACATGTCTTTACTTTGGATGTGCTTTCAAAATAAATACCCAAAGAAATAGTTAAATATGTTATGCATTCTGCAGAAATGTTTTTAATTGTTGGTGTAAAGATAGATAACATCTAGAAGGCAATAGAGTCATACTCTTATGACTAAAGAATTAGTTTTCATCTCATTACTTTCTACTGCCTTCTCTCTTGTGGCACATAATTTTAGTGAAAAGCCTGCAACAACTTCCCTTCTATCATGATAACCATTTCTTGTTAAAATTCATTCTGTAATTCTGCCGGAATGAAAGAAAGGAGGAATAGTACCAGTCAATAATATGCAAGTGCCTGAACAATCTTCTATAATTTAGGAATTAAAAAAACCTCCCAAATATATATGTAAAATATAACTACATAAATGCATGCTTTAGTGCCTATTATGTTAAAAATATAAGCTTTCAAAGACATAATTAGCTGACAGGCATGAGGCATTTTAGAATGTCCTTCCAGAATAGCTGTGGACTAATTCTTGCTAAACTAATATTAATGTAATTAATAATCAGAAATTATACCTGTAGTAGCTGGTAAATTATGCCAACCTGATAACAGTGTAATTGAAATAAGAATCTGACAAATTCATGAAGTGCAACTACCCCAAAGGCACTTGCAAAAGCTATAGAAGCTGGAATTAAACTCATAAAACCAAATAATTCAGACGTAAGTCCAAAATCTATTCCTAAATCATCTCAATGTGCCTTTCTATTGCTGTGTTTTGTTGTGAATACTGCTGAAAGGCTCAGGTAGTGTCACAGAACATAGAAAATAAGAAGAAATCTAGACTGATTTTCTTTGTAAATGTAAAGAGTTATTCAATATTCTGATTAAGTTACAATTGATAGAAAAAAACCCCATCGCTTTTAAGTAAGATCGGTGAACTTTCAGAATATGGGTGAAGTCAGCTTCATTGTTGAAGAACAAAATTTTAACATTTTAATGCCATCTCCACTCATTCTAATCCCTCAGTAATGCGCAACAGATAACAAAGTGCAGGCAATATTCTGCAGAGGATAAATGTGTAGCTCTATCAGTCTCTTGGTATGTGTTCTACGTCTTGTCTGGTAAACTCAGAGTATAAAATACACATTTATTCTGTTGTATTTAGTCTTACAAAATTAAAAGAATTGAAAATTTTAGGTTTATCCACTTGCTTTTCATTCGAGTAGTTCCTCTAACTAAATAAGTGTAAAATGACACTCAGAGTAAAAATGTTGGCAAATTGACATATATATACATACGTATATATATATATATACATACATACATATATATATATATATAAAAAATAAGTGTAAGATTGCTTTTCGGACTAAGCTGATTGCAAGAGAAACTTAAAGTTATAATATGTTTGACCATGTTCTTAATGGTTCTCATATATGTGTGAAGTTATTTCAGCTTCTATTTAGAAACTTTTATTAGAACAATTATTCTAACAGAATAACAGCTGTTACTGTACTGGAGCTACCAGCCCTAGGTATTTACTTTAAATAGAAGAATTATAAGTAAAATAATTGTAGATAAGATTTGGGTATAAAGAAAAGCTATATTTCATCAGGTTGGTTTCCCCTGTTACAGTTTCTTGCGATGACATTCAAATATGATTTCTTTATCATGTTAAAAAACATTGAAAGTACTTGCACCTGTAAAGAGCAATTCAAGATCACTTTAGAAGGAAGTAGAGAAAAGAAAATCTTTGGAATACAGCAGATGAATGGATGAGAGCTTATAGAAGTCAACCACCAACTTTAAGTTTACTGCCTTTCATCTTTTGTGCTGAGTCTAGAAGCAAAGTTCCTTAAGCGTTCAGTGAGAATTGCTTGAATAAATGAACTTATTTGACATTTTTTAATATTTGACATATCCAAGACTGTTAATCTAAAAGAAAAATATAGTATTTCATTACAAGCTTTTCTTTTTTATTTTGAATAAATGAATAAACAAACAAACAATTGGATAGTTTAATAACTATTTTATCCCTTCTCCATGTCTTTTTCAAAGATGTTCCGTGATAAAGTCCTAAAATTTCCTCATCTCCAGAGGATTATTATTTCATTAAATACCTCGTTTTGTATAACCATAAGCTCTCCCGGGTTTTCATTGCAAATGGCCAATTGACTTTTTGATGGGTGGAATTTCTTGCTTTTCCGCCAGCACTCTGGAGAGGGCATGTGCAATGCTCTGTTGCCGCACTTCATACTTGCATTGCCAAAATTTCTGGATTCATCTGTTTCTTTCTTACTTCCTGCACTGTTAAGAACAGTCTTGCAACCTTTATACTTCATTGAGAACCATGCACTACTCTATTTTGAATTTTGCACAACATGTGCAAAAGCATATTTAAGTCTACTTTTGAGGGTTTTTTCTCCCCATTTTATCAGACAGGGTTGAACCATGCATGCACATATAATATTTACCCTTTTTCTATTGTAGTAATTTTTTTTTGAGCTCATATATTCCTTAAAATAAATGGTATAATAAAGCAATTCAATATAATTATTGCAGTGATCAAGACTTACAGACTGCAGAACACAAATAAGCAAATAGATCATAACAGAGATATATACCACAAATTATTTTACTGCAACTAGGAGCGCAGTCAATTTCTCTTTCTCTCTTTCCCCCTTTTTCTCTTTCCTTTTTGGTACAGTGTCCATGAAAGTTTTTGAATTGACAGCCCAGAAGATTGAAATAGTCAATTTATTCTCAGAACAAGTACCATGCAGTTGAAGTAATAATCCTTCCATATTACCTCAACCCTGACCAGGAATGTCCGGACAGAGGTTGTGGTTTCATTTCTATTGAGTCCTTGGCCTTTGTGCTGATTTTGCCATTGGGAAGAGCCAGCTGAGACATGACTATTTTGAAGCAGATACCTGCCTGCTGTGATCAGTATTGATACCAGAGACAAAATAAATAACATTTCCAGACCTCACAAGAGACAGAGTAATAGCTAGAGCTGCAGTAAGCATAAACATAACAATAAATTTCCTTTTTCTCTCTCTCTATTTTTTTTTTTTTTGGTACTTACTACCTGGAATCTCACAAGCTTGTTGGTTTTCTGTGCAAAGACAACTGAACTAAATGCACATTGTAATAAATTGAGACTTTACCTGTGGTCCTTCTCTATGCTTAATCCAAAATCCTCTGAGACATTTCATCTGTGCTTATTGATATTTAGTAATCACCTCTATAGAGAAACAAGAGAAAGCAAAAAAGAAGGTTATTCCTTCGTACCTTCCTTACTAATTGCCAACTGAAGTTTTTCATAATCAATTTGTGTGAAAATATCATGACTATCCTTTTGAGTCACCCAAGGAGCTTTGTCTGAGAGGGGTACAGAATGGTATTTTCTGTCTTTTTCTGAAGAAGTAGTAAATATAATTAACCCATGGGTAGTTCTGCATGAGTGCTTTTCTATGCTCACCTTTGACGAGCACTGGATCACTTTGCTCTCTGGTGCCTAGCTGCTGGTATGTCAATTGGATCAATCAAATAAATGAAATTATTGAGTATTCTTTCTAGTTTCTGTTGTAACATGCCAAATGTGTGAAGAAGAGAGCTTATTGAGCATCCTGGGTGGGTTTGTGCAAAGGGGGTAGGAATTGCACCAAATCTCTTGTGCAGAGAGCCTGAAACTGAAAAAGCTCTACCTGGGGGATGCTCTTGGTTGTGTGGCAGGGCTGCACAAGAAACAGTGCACAGAAGAATCAGGAGCCACCAGCACTTCTCTGTTGGAGTCAAACTACTTCCTGCCACAGGTAGTGGATGATCCCACAAGGAATGACATACTGATTGACTTAATACTTACAAAGAGAAAAGGTCTTGATGGAGATTTGAGACTGTGGGCAGCCTTTACTCCAACGACCATGAAATTGTGGAGTTCAGTACTGGGCAAAGAGGGAGTAGGGTAGCAAGTAAGATTACTCTCATGGACCTCAGTAAGGGCACATCTAGAATGTTTTGTCCAGTTCTGGGCTCCTCAGGACAAGAGAGACATGGAGCTCCTGGAGCAGCTCCAGGAGAGGGCAAGAAAGATGACAAAGGGCATCTCTCTCGCAAGGACAGGCTGATAGAGTTGGACCTGTTCAGCCTCAAGAAGATATAACTCAGAGAGGACCTTATCTGTGTGTATAAATATCTATTAAGGGAGGATGTCCGGAGGATGGAGCCAGGCTCTTCTTGGTGATGCCAGGCAAGAGGACAAGAGGCAATGGGCAGACACTGATGCAGAGGAAGTTCCACGTGTATATGATGAAGAACTTTACTGTGCAGGTGACCAAGCACTGGAACAGGTTGCCCAGGGATGTTGTGGAGTCTCCCACCTCCACAAGCTCCAATTCAAGCATCATCTGGGCTTATTCCTGTGAAATGTGCTCTAGGATGAGTCTACTTGAGAAAGGAGGTTGGATCAGAGGATCCACTGTGGCAGTCCTGAACTATGCAATCTGACCCATTCTATGATTCTTTGAAAAATGTAATATTGCAGAGTAACAGACCTTTCAGTCCCTCATGGTAGCTGAAGGACTGAATGATGCAAGCTGTGGCTTACAGAGGAGTTTTATTTCAAAGGGTCTATAAAGACAACAATATGGGAAGGAGTGCAGTTTTTAATACTTAAAAGAAAAATTGTGTGTATCTTTAGATTTGAGAGGTGGTTATATATGTATTATGTGTTATTCATACAATTCTTTGCAATTAATTCAGTAAAATATGCTTAAATGGAAGAAAAAGAGACGTAAAACCTCATAAATTAGTTTATATATTTTAAAGGAAAAGAAAGTATATCCCTTTTGATTTCATTGAAACAATTCAGCATATCAGACCAAAGGTACATAAAACCCAATAATCTGTTTCTTAGGGTGGACAGGAACACGTGCCTATGAAAGGAATAAATCAGATGTTTGCTTCCCTGAGATATCTGACAGCATATATATATAGCTTCTCTGGACTTCCAGGGCTAGATAGAATGATTTTGTGGGTTTTTAGGCTTGTGTGGACTTTTCTTTCATGTGCTTGTCCTGCTACTTTTTCAATCTATATTAACTATGACCCCTACTATTTAAAAAAGATGCCTATAACTCATGTGAAAGACGATGAACATTTGTTATTTTCCTTTTCTAAGCCTACAGTTCCATAGAACTGTATCATACCTCTCTCAGCATCTCTCTTCTGTAAACAAAAGGCTTAATTATAGTTGTTTCTTCTATGTAAATTCTTTTCACTACTGTTGCTGATCCCTTTTGAGGGAGACACAGCAATATTCTATGGACACTGCTGTTGCAACCAGAGCCGCATGTTGTGTTGAGGAGTTCCTGCACTTTGTACAAAGAAGTAACAAGGTTTTCAGATTTGTTCTCTCTTCTTTTCCTAAACATTCATAACATTTTTTACTCCTTGGAATGCTACAGAGCATAAGCTGCCATTTTCCCAGAAGTATCAGTTATAACCCCACCAATGGGTGCATCATTCTACATTTTTCTCCGCTGAATTGCAATTGCCTTTTCACCACTCAGCCAATACATGACATTATTTGGCTGGCAAATTTTTTTTTTTTTTGTGGATGGCAAAATTGTACTACATTTTTTGTAGTTTAGTTAAAAGGAAAAAAAAATCAATAACAAAAAGCCCACTGTTGTCAGAGACCATGCCATTTATCTAAGCAAGGAAGTTGAGTGTGCTGCAGTTGACTCTTCATTCTCTGAGGATTTGTGAATATTCTGTGTATGCAGTTTCAGCCTAGCTGTGTTCCTACTATCCTAAAGAATGAATGAAATCTGCTGTCATGAGAAAGCCATAGAGCTTCATTAAAATAACTTACAGTTTAATTAAAATAACCATATACCACTGTGACTATTTTAGTGAGGTAAGTTGTTTTCATGCTTACATAAAACGATAGCAAAGCTGGCACATCTGTGTTGCAAAAACCCCCCAGGCACTAGAGCAGACATATGCTCACTGACATCTTGGTGGACTCTCTCACCCTCCATATACTCAGACATGAAAATAAAACCTTGCAATGTTATTCAAGGGAGCAAGTGGATAGATATTTCATGAGGCTGCATAGCCAGAGCTAGAGCGGGAATAAGAGCTGATCCAGGCAGAGAAGAAATGAGACAGACAGCGAGCAGTCCTCTCCAGTAAAAGGAGACTTGGTGTTGATGTAACACTCCCAATGCATATATTCTTCGAATTTCTCTTCTTTCATCTGTAAAAATTCAGGAGATTTAAGGAAATAATGAAATATGTAGGAAATGAAACCATTCACTCTTACTTAGCAGCATGCAGTTATGGATCTCAATAATCAAGCAGCGAAGCATTCTGCCCCCAACAAAAGCTCAACCCCCTAGCAAAATTAGAGGAACTTTAAATGCAGTTATTAATAGAAACACTAACTGGAGTGACTTACTGCTGAGGCAAGCTAACTGAACAACTTTGCAGCTCAGAAAATGACAGCGACTCAGTGCCTACAATTGCCTTAGGATGTGCACTGACTAAGTCCATGGAAATGTTCATTAACTCCGACATATGTTCATTAGGTCAGCTCAGTCTCTCCAGACATACTTGATTACCCTTTTGCCCATTCCAGACTTAACAAAACCATGGAGGGAAAAGGATACACCAGATGTAGGGCAAGATTCTCTGTCCCATTAAATCTGTGATAAAACATGTCAAAACAGGCACTTCAATTAAGAGTGGAGCCTGTTGATGGTGAGAAATGTTTCTTATTCACAAGGTAATGTTGGGTTTCCCAAGTGGCTTGTCCTGTATGCTCTGATGCTCAGCCTGGAAAAGTGGCAGGGCTTTGGACCCTTACACAATCCATAATACCAAACTACTCTGTATTTATTTCAGTGGTCTGTAACTGCAGCCAAACTATAAAGTAGAAAAATTTCTCAAATTGTGCAAAATTATTTAGAGGAGCTCATGCTTGAGAGGATGCTAAGGAACTTCAGAGAGACCCAGCAAAATGAGACCCAGCAAAATTTAGTCTTTCTGACTAAATGTCAGAAAGATATATTGGTTCATAATCTTCAAGAACTAGAGATATATTTCATGAGCCAGCAGGTCTCCTTACCTCAGTCTGTTTTAAACTATTTTATAAATACTTTTGATAAGCCTGGTTACAGAAGAGACAACTTTTTTTTTTTTTTTTTTTTTTTTTTTTTTTTTTTTTTTTCAGAGACAAGAAAGAGAATAGATGGTTTCTGGAAGAAATAGCATTGATCAAGATTCTTTCCCCATAAATAATTTTTTTTCCTGAAATACAGGTATCCTCTCCCAAAGTTCTTAAACATCTCTATCATAATGAAATTAAATTTCACTTTTCTTTCCATCAATGTTTTAATCAAGACATTTCCCAAAAATATATATCTATGTGAAATGTCCCATGGACAATAATGGAAACAAGAGAATGACTAAAATATTATATGAGATCCCTCTTCTTTTTTGATATGCAAAATTTCCACTATTTGAAATTTGATATGCAAAGTTTCAAATTTTATAATTAAATATATGTACTGACAATTCAGTGAATCAAATTTCTAGGAAAAGTAAGAATCTCTATCAAATGTCTTTTCTTCCTGGTAAATTACCATTTCCTTCCAAAATTAAAAGTTAATCAAAAATGTTTGGGTTATAACAAAAACAAAATTTTTACTTAAATCCTTGTCAAATTCTATAAATTCAGACCTTCCTTTTAAACATTTTATTTAAATAATTGAAAATTGTTAACACTAGATAAATTATTTACATTCTTTCCTTTCCCTAAAACAATTTCATTCTAATTCAGTTACCCATGCAGTAGTATTAAAAGATTTTCTTCAGTCTTCTAGATTT
Source organism: Melozone crissalis (assembly GCF_028551555.1). Taxonomy (NCBI): domain Eukaryota; kingdom Metazoa; phylum Chordata; class Aves; order Passeriformes; family Passerellidae; genus Melozone; species Melozone crissalis. The sequence goes on from NW_026535820.1 coordinate 27,394,194, forward strand.
TTCTTCAGGAAAGAGAAAGAATCCATTATGCAATCACATTGAACTGTGGAGATTTTTAGTATTTAAGGGCTATACTTAACTGCTTAGAATTTACAAGGACTATGGAAATAAGGCAAGATGAAAGCCGTCTAGGTATTTTCAAAAGAAGTATAAAATACCTATTTTGAAATGTCTTTAAAAAAACACAAAAACCCCCTATATATACATATATATAATACTAACTGCATGGTCCACTTAAAGCTATATTATTAGAGTATCTGAAGGACTGTGTAGAAACCCAGATTTTTATTTCAGGAAGGATGGTGTTTTCACTGTTCCAGTGAATGTGACAAGTAAGAACTCTGACATGTGTCATAAAGTAAGATAGTCTGAGGGTTTTGTTCAAATGGTGGCTCCAATCAGCAAAAAGACAGTTATTGCTTCATTGTTTGTTATTCAAATTTAAGTTCTGCAATGGTAAGCTGTCTTTAATTATATTGCTAAACATACTGCTCATTAGTTCATTAAAAGCCCTCCACACTCTAACACACGGAGCTTAAAATATATCAGCTACATAAAATGTGATTTCCAATGATAAAAACACCTCCTGTAGCATCCTAGAGATAGTTGAGGATCCTGAAATGTCAGAGAAAGAAATCTGTCATAGGTAATATAAAAACATTGAGTAGTTTGGTACTTGACAGAGCAGGTAAAGAAATAATCTCTATAGATCAGCACCATTACTAAGTGAAGTTTCCTTAGTCTCTAGTGCAAGTTTCTGACCCAAGTAGTCAATATAATCATCTGGGTTTGGTCTTGATTTGATCACTGTCCTAAAAATTTTAAAAGGGAAACAGGCATGTAGAAAAGCACATATACACTTTTTTAATGGATGTATTTCTTTGTAAATCTCACCCTCTGTGTGCAGGCTCACAGCTAACATTGTCATAAAGTAAAAGTTTATGACAGCTTAGGTCAGAATAAGCATCAGGAAGTGATCTGGAAGTTGCTACTCAAGACTCCAAAGTTAGACTTAATTCCATCTCCAAGGACTGTCTGAGGAGCTTCTGTTAGCTCAGAAAAGACCCCAAAATAGAATGACCATACTATTCCTTTGATTACTGTTTTCCAAATAGTGTAGTATTCTAGTTTGTCTTTCCAGCACATGTAATAAATTAAAGTGCAATCTCTGTTTTCTAGAAAACATTCCATTCCTTCAGAAATATAGATTCTAGTTTTATTTCTCTCACTAGGAGCTTTTGTAAATGCATGGGCCTTGAATTATGCAGACTTACATGAATGCATTTTTTGCAACTGTCAAACTGAGTTTGCTTTGTAAAAGCTTATTCAAGAATCAGTTGGGGGAAAAGTATTTTACTTATTTGTTCACATGACTTCATGTTTTTACTGAAGCAGTTTTGTAAATAATAGTATTAAGCATCTCAGAAGTAAACAAACCAAGTTGAAGAATTTACTACTGATTTTAGCTCATTACACTTCAAACTTTCTTGGGTAGAAAAAACTTAGAATAATGTAAGTAGAATTTATGTGAATTTTTTTGGCTTTTAAAATTAAAATTTTGTGGTTTTAAAATTAAGTATAGAATTATAATTTTAATCATATACATACTTTTCTCCTCTCTCTGCAGTCTAATGACTGCAGGAATACCTGGAAATTTAGGGGGCAGTAATATTCCAACATTAGGTAGGCAGACTTCACACAAGAAGCAGACTGTAACAGGAGGAGCCAAAGTATCCAAAATCCAGTGTGGGCATACTTGCTTCCCAACTGGCCCCAAATAAAGTTTCTGACCTCTGTCCCTACAGTGACTTCCCATTGTCCTCCCCAGGAGGAATTATTTCCTGTCAACATCCTTATCCCTGACCTCATTCTATCAAGGGAGTTACAGAAAGGTGATGTTCGGAATGTACTAAAGGTGATTTGATTCACCAGGGTCATTTTGCAGAAGTGGCCAAGAAGGAGGCAGCACACACTGGGTGAATGATCTGTGGGGATGGTGGCGTGGGCTGCTGCCCCACCAAGGGTGGGTAGCACTGCTGCACTGCTGTCCTTGGCTGGCTCCCAGAAAAACCTGCTTTCAGGGGTATCCTTTAACATCTCAGCACCTTGTGGTCTCCATTTTTGAATCAAGACTAGTGCCATTTTATGGGTATGATGCAAAGCTTAATTAAGAGCTGCAAAGTAATTTTGTGCCTCCTCAGAGAAGAGCTCAAATGGTGCAAAACAACATCAGGTGCTGATATTGTAAATCCTTTAATGACAGAGCCTGAGACTCCTGAGATCTTTCAAGAGGTGATTAAAAGAAGTGCTGAGAACAATTGTAATGAGAATACTACTGGTAACAAAAATAATAACATTGTACCAAGATACCTGTTTGTGTCAGATATTCCTGCTGAAGGCATTAAAGAAAAGAAAATTTCAGTGTCTTGGCTTAATTTGAAACAGAAAGTATACAAATTCTAAGTCCTAGAAAGTATACTATTAAACTGTATTTAAGTTATAAAGGAAAGGACATGTGGGTAAGTCATCCTTGTGAGTAACACAATTAAAAAGTGGTTCTTAATGACTACAGCTTTTTGTACTTTTTGAGCAACTACAGTTGTTCAAAAGTTGTCTCAAAATCTGGGTTAAGTTCTCAGTCACTGTTCTGCTGAAGTCAATGAAGGTGATTCTTTTCCCACCTTCACTTATACCAACCATGAATGCCATGACTGAATCTTTCAAATAGTTTATTTACAGAGTCCTTCTTTTAATAAACAGGAATTTTTCCTTGCTAATTTAAATTACTTTCTTCATATGTTACTTGAGAAAAATCTGAAATTATAGGACTTGTCTTTTGACTGCTTTGACAACAATCTACCATGCTTACTCGAGCCTATAACACACTGTCCTGTGCATCTGAAATGAAATGAAAATTGTTCATATGTTTCTATTTTACAGCAAAAATTAACGTAATGAGTTTTGTTCAAATAACCTAACCTAATTAGGCCAGTCCTAAACTGTTTAGTAAAACTAAACAATTTTACATATCTCTAATCTGAAAACATTATAGAGAGAAAGGCTTTCCTGTAAAGAGGAGATGTATTAAATATTTTTTATAATGTTCCAAGTGATGCAACAAGTAGTAAAAAAGAGAGGTAAAAACATATAAACCAAACCAAACCAAACCTAAAACACACTAAAGTTCACATGGTCTTTATTTCATGTTGCAAAGCATTCAATAGTTATTCCATTTACCACTCAGCAACCAAACAACCTAGTGAGGGAGAACAGCATTTTTTGTCACAAGTATTACAAGTATTAACACAAACTTCAAAGAAAATCTGAAAATTTTAAATAGATAATTTTGTTCCTTGTCCATTCTAAAATTAGTAATCATGATTTACATTATTACTGTGCTTCAGCTGTATTTAGTACATTTGGAAAAAAATATTAATAAAACATGTGAAGCTAATAGATAGATAAAAAGAAGTGAATACATTATAAGCCAAACATTCCTTAATAACTAATACATTTTTAATTGCAATTTTCTGAAATATAGGAAACTCTCCCTCCTGTGCACATACTTTTTTTTCTGATAATATGTAAATGAATAAAAAAAAAGATTAATAGCAAAATAATTTATTTTTCTTACTTTAAAAGCACCACATTATGATCCTATCCTCATTTATTGCTTTAATCACTGTTTTGCTTCAGATTGCATACACCTGCACAAATAATTAAAGGTAGCAGTTATCCACATGATCTAAACAAAATATATCCATTTAGCAGTATGTTCAACTACATGTACAAAACCAAAACCACACAAAAGATAAAATTCCCTTCTCTACATTTCGTACTCTACATTGGTGCTCTTAAAACTTCTCTGTAGCAACTTGTGCTGCTGGAATTTGTGTGGCCTAACACAGAGAAGAGGGTGTTGCCAGTGGAACAATGGGTTCAGGACGAAAAAAATCTCACTTGTTTTAGTAGCTTGTCCATTGGTCTAATATTTGGTTAATACCCATAACTCCATCCTCTGTGTCTCTGTTCCACTAGTTTGGAGCAGAGAGTTTTTATTATCTAATTTTATCTTGTATTACTTAGGACTTGATATCACCGAAGGATTCTGGAGAGTGGGGTACAGTGTCAGACAGGAAAGAACAATGTACCATTTACCCTGCAAGTCTGTCTCTGGCAATGCTGGAGGGTGTTTAAGAAAGGCACACAACCTTGGTCCCCTTCTACCCTTCACTGATATTTAAACTCCAGAGCATCTTTGATCACTTGGCATTGCAAGGACTATCCCCTTCTATTTCTTTTTCCATCTATTTATGGAGTTATTGTTCACAATTTGTCTCATCTCCTCTATCCTGCAGATACTGTCTGCTGCTGTGATCCCTCTGGGAGGAATTTCCAGAAGCTCCCTGCCACCAATATGGAAAAGTGCTGTACTTTATTTATTTTGATCTCAATCTCTACTAGTTGTATTGTTTTTCTCTAATTACAGTATTGCAGGTTTAGATGGAAGTCAGTTCTACACAAACCACATGCACCACATTCATTCGAGAGAGAAGATACACAAAGGTTGTTTTTATTCTCTCCTGGTAAGAGATTTTTCTCACATTCTTGCTCATTATATTTGCCCTTCTCTACATTTTCTTTAGCTGTACTATATCTTTCCAGAGATGCCAGGGAAAAAAGTAAAAGTACAGACAGTGCTTGTAGCTTGTTAGGTTTTCATTCAATGTCAAAAGGACATTTTCTGTCTTGTTTTCAACAGTACCATACAGATAATTAGCTAAACCATATGAAAAATATATAGGACTTCTGAACTGGTGCTTTCAGACCTAGGATCTCTGGCTAAACATGAGATTTGTATTGCTGGAGTCCTTGATCCCCTGAATTGAAAGGGGCCCATTGCAATTCATTTAGCAGATGTGCAGTGCAAAATTTAACATCCAGGGCAGAATGACTTAAAACCACAGCATAGACTTAGACATATTCTCAGAGCTGGATATCTGAGAAAGAAAATCCACAAAGTATGAAGCAGAGATTTGTGAATGCCTAGAGCCATGTGAAACCACATGCTTTGACACCAGTACCTATGTTTAGGTATGGCTACCTGTCCTGCAATCACACTCCCCAAAGGACGCTTGGCATATTTTTTTTGGCAAGAATTATCAACTGCAAAGCTACATTTTAAAGAGGTTTAAATTTTATTCTTGAGTAAACATAAAGAGACTCACCTCCCTCCTCAGAAGGTGGCAAAATCACCAAAAAAGAGGTGATTTTGCCACCTTCTGGCAAAATTTCAGTCCCCTGTTTACTTTGTCATTCACCCAAACACACATGAAAACACAGCCACAACGATGCAAAACTTGGGAGTTTCCAACACTATGGGAAATCAATTAAAATAATTTTTTCACCCCTCAAGCAAAGAATTTTGCCTGTTTTCAGGATAAGGATAATTGAGCCAAATCTAGTTTGACACATTGCTGCTCACTGTAAGTTTTCACCATCTTCAGGTGGTGATTGGTATAAGATATATATTTCAGATATAAAGTTTCAGAAATGCCATCCTTTTTCCTGTCTATGGGAAAAAATAAATCAAAATACCATGACTCTTATGAAGCATAGACAGTAAAAGATGCCCTTTGAAACTCTTGTTATTACTTTTGAGTTAATAGCTGAACATTTTGAGAAACTGATCTTTTAAAAAAAGCTAAAAAACAACCAGTTGTTCCCAAAGTAATCAGGACCTATTAGAAATAAAACCTTTTAAATTACTAAGGAACTAAATGTCATTTTGTTAGTACATTACTTGTTTTGAAGAAAAGAAGAACATCAAGATTAAGGATATTAAAATTAGATCCTAGTATTAGCTTATTTTGAAATTATCTTTGAAAGGAAAAAAATCCACATGGATGTTTCCCTGTATAAAAACAAAGTTGTTTATTATCTGCTAATTATCCAGATAGAGTTAGTTGAAGTATTCTGTACAATTAGAGAAATCACAAAAAGAGCTTCACATTTATACAGTAAGAGATCTTTTTAAAAAAGATTGTAATTATACAGACACTAGGGCAGTATATCATCGGGAATTGTTTAGTTGCTACACAGTTACATTGGGTGGTTCATCAGAGATTTGAACAGGCAGATGGTAAACCTTATAAAAATTATATGTGTGCCATTTACTTTCCTTTCCTTTCAAATCTTCATTGCATGAGAAGAAGTAGATTTTCTGTGTAAGCTGTTTTCCTTTACAAATCTGAGACAAATTCTTTGCTCAGAATCTGCCATGAAGCATTCCTTTGTCCAGATCCTTAAACCCATGGGAAACCAAGTGTGTCAGCACAGGCAGCAGGACAGGGGCTGCCCTGTTCTGGATGACTCTGTGGGACTCCTGATTTACAGGGTTGGTATCACAAGAAAGAACCCCTCAGCTACACGAGAGCAGAAGTCTGGACCTTTATGAGGAACAACTAATCACAGGCATCCATCCTAGACAAACAAAGAAAACTCTTCAAGATAATTTGGTCTCAGTCTAAGCATGCTGGTGGAGCGCATGAACTGACAGTGATCATGCTCTTGGGAAAAAACCTCTCTTGACTAAAATTATTATTCAGCCATTAATCTAGAGCTCCAATTCAAGAGGACTTAAACTACTACAATGAATAAAACAAAACAATTAACATTTAAAACCTGATTTTTTTCTATATGTGAGTAGGTAGGCAAAAAAATAACCAGGTTATAGCAATAAGGAACTGAAATGCAACTATTACAGGAGCTATCCTATTGCAGGAGAAAATCTTAAGTTCAAGGTTCCAGTAATTGGTATGAAGTTCGTGTTTGGAAAATTTTGTTCCTGAGAGGCCAAAGAAAACCTGTCTCAGCATCTTTATAGATGACATACACTTGTCTTTTCTAAAATGAAAAGATAAGTGATATCTCACACAAGATTAAAGAGTATATTTGGTCTCAGAAACCAAAAAAATGCTATATAGAGACCATATTTCTGAAATAAATCTTTTGTTTCAGTATTTCATTTATACTAATGACAATGTAAAAGGCAAAATTTTAAACCTGTACTTAAAATGTTAGATTAAATGGGCTAATTTGCAGAACTCGAAAAAAATTAAGCAAGATTTGTTTGTGTTTTTTCAGAAACCTGCCAAAACACTTTAATTTCCTCAGTAATAAAGAGCATCTCTACAAAGTGAAAGCCTGGAATACACTCTCTCTTAATTGCAAAACTCTGCATTTAGACTTTTACCTTAGGGGCTAGTAAATGAAAGAAATCCTGCACTAGCTATTTTATGTGGACTGAAGCTCACAGAATGTTTCATTGTCTTCTTGAGAGCCTTTCCTTCATTGCCTTCTGTGTGATCTTATGCTCTTCCTCTTTTTCGGGAGGGGAGGTGTGTGTGAGGGGAGAGACTGCTAAGCACATGTGCTACCATAGCAACTGCTACCAGTTACCAAATATCAGAGCTGAAGTCCAAGCCTGACTTTTTGGCTCTGTTCCTCGAGCCTGGCGGTTTTCAGAGCTCTGAGGTTGTTCACAGTCATTTTTAATAATTTCATTCATTGCATTCTCCAGAGGCTCAGTGGATGACCTGAAGGAAGACTGCCTGACACAGTGCCAGGATATTTCCCTTCACAGTCCTGTCTCATCAGTTTTACTGGTTCATCACTACAGTACAAATTAGCCACTGAATCACAACTGCTAAAGCCCCTAAATGTTAGAATGTTAATTATTCTATTTCTAGCTTTTCCTGGAATTCCCTGTGTTTGATGAGAATGGCACAAAGGATTATGCGCTTAGTACATTTCTGTTGAGGATGGAGGAGACCTTCATATACAGAAAGTTTCTATTTTAATTTTTTCTTAATGACAAAGTATTTTGTAATTAATTAATCTGAAATGATAAAGTAGAATAGACTAGACTAGAATAGAACTTGTTTTCTAAGTGAAAAGAGCACAAAGAGCTGCTCTAGCATGATTAGAGATTTCCCTGTAAGGGTTATATGTAGGCTACAGCCAGCTCTTCATAATTTTACTTGCCAAAGTGGACATCACCGGAGCATGCTGCATGCCAGTTTCTGACACAGACCATAAAAAACCATCCTGCTTGACTTTAAATTCTAGTGCAAGCTTATACTGTCCCCAAATCTGCCCTTGTCTTTGGAATAGAAAGAATTTCTCTACAATGACTCAAAAGCTGCCGCTGCTGCAAGTGTTCTTGAAGTATCGGCAATTGTTTGTTGTTTTCTTTGGTTAATTTTGTCAGCTCTTCCAGTTGGGAAACTTTGTAAAGAGAAAAGCCATTTGCTCCTGAAAAGACTGGTAGAAAATGCTGTCTTCTGTTTCCATTAGACAAAACTGACTTTTACTCCACACTGATGTTAATACGTTCCTGTGACATCAGCCTTCTGGAAATGAGAGGGATTGAGCAGCTAAATCACATGCTTACATCTCAGATAAACAGGAATCAGAGTCAAGGAGAAAGGTTAAAGTCACAGTTTGAAGAATCATTTGAGAGGCTGCATGCTTGAATTTTGGACTGAAGGATTTTTCATTTCATGGATATTTTAACAGATGCACTTGGCTCAATAGAGTCCTCTAGATATCAGCATTAATACTAAATTATTCTATTATGGTCAGTACAATTCTAATGAATGCATGAATCATTAATGCCAATATTTATTCTATAGTTTCTTACAGCAGCAGTTAGGTATTTCCAAGCTAATGCAATCCTAGTACAACTGGTATTCCAAAAAGATAAATTCATAAAGGAACAAGTGCAGAAAATGGCTCCTAGGATGATTTGCAGTGATAAAGAATAAATTTTATTGGCGTAGACTAAAAGTGTTAGACTGGATTCACCCAGCTGAAGGCTCCCTGTAAATACCTCAGCGGAGCAAACATCTGAGTAAAAGAGTTGTAAAAAGTAACAGACTGTCCTGGAACAAGAATACGTTATTCTAAACTGGTAATGAATGAATTTATTGCATTCTTTCTAAATATCCAGTCAATGAATTTTTTGTACTGCTTTCCAAATAGCATAGTGAGGGTAAGAAAGTAATCCACTTTTGAGATGGTTTGGATAACTAAAAATAAGATAATTATATGGAGTAATTATTTATAATATCTGAGGATGATACTCTCTAGTACAAGCTTTAACTTCAAGTTTCAATTTTTTTACTTCGATTTTTTTTTTACTTCTTTTGTAAAGAATTTTTCTACGGTGAATGTACTGCCTTGTCTTATTCCATTCTCTCTGGGAAAAAAACCAAAACCAAACATAGTACCGTCCCCAAACCCATAAATAAATAAATAAATAAATAAATAAGTGAATAAATAAATGGATAAATAAGAGTACCTTGCACAAAGGAAGCCAGAGACAGATGTTGTTGTGTGGCTCACCCAGAGGATGCTCTTTGTTAAGAAAACCTGGACACACATCTCTAAATGGGCTCAGTGCTGGATATTTGGGAAAAGGAGGTTTCTGGATTGGGAACAAATTTAAATTGGGTTGAATAAAAGGAGCACCCATCCCGGTAGCATGGTAGCATAGCAATGCTGCAGTTGGGTCTTCCTGCATCTCTCCTCTATTCCTTCATGACAAACTTTTTTCTCACCCCAATAAGTCTGAATAAACAATTAGGTAATAATTTGTACTTGTATAATTCCTATCTGCTCCCTATCTTTACCTTTCTTCTACCTTAGAGTCAATTTTTTCTTTCCACAACCCAGCTAAACTCCTTCCTCTTGTAAATTCACAAGAAAAGGGAATTATTTTACCTGGTCATCCATAGGCTTTGTCCTGGCTCTGGCAATAATTTCTTCTTTGGTATCTTGCCAGCCTAATCCATCAGCACATTTTTCAATTGCATTTGTTGTTTGATAATGGTACTCTCATTTGGTCATGGCACATATGAGTGGACTGCTTTATGAAGTCTTTGTGTTTTTATTTGCTAAGAGATTTAATTGCTGTGTATGTGTCAATAGTATTTTACAGATGTTTACAGTAATTATATCTAATTTAATTGCTTCATTTCAGGGCTGAAAGACCAATGAGTGAGGGTTAGCAACATAGCATTTTTGAAAAGGTGGAGTATATTCTGTTCGTATTAAAGACATTCCAAAAAGTGAATTTACCCGTTGCCTGGAAGCAAAATGAAGAAAAATACATTCTTGAGGTGTATTGTATGTAGGGGAGGGTGTCCAACACTTCACCCCCAATGTGGGTTGCCTGTGATGGAGACAGATGAAAACACAGGAAAGCATGTTGCATTTTTCAGGCCTTTCAATTTACACAGCTCTGGAAAGAACAGAAACAGCAAGCGCCTGTGCCTTTGTGTCCTGCAGCACACAGTAGTGCTCTCGTAAAGAATTAACAGTGGAAGCTTTTTACACACTCTCTACTAGACACAATTCTCTACTTGAGGAGGAACAGAAGCTTTTAAAAGGGCATAGTCATGATTACTACAGTGGGAATACAGGTAATGGGAAAAGAGAATGGGGAGTAACGCTGGTGCAAAGAAATAGCAGAAACTAAAACAGGGAAATTGAACTTAAGTTTAGCTAAGTGAACACCTGCCTTCTGCCTGCTGGAAAGGAATATTTCTCTTTCCACTTTCAGACTGATAATTGATTATTAAGGTGGCATAATATTTTTCAGTTATATTTAACTTTAACTGCACTGCAGGCAATCATCATGTGGAGAAATAATTTATTCTCAAAGCCTGAGATGTTACAAATAATTACTTTAATAGTAATTGAATTATGTCCTATTATCAGTATCGTGTAAGAATTATATTTGAAAATGGTCTAGTGGTGATATGTAAACCTATAATTCTACTTAAAACGATACATGCCTCAATTACATGTCAGCTGAAATTAGAGCTGAACCTAATGAAAACTGTGCATGCCACTCTTCAGTCTCTTTCTGAAGTCACTGTGAGTCTTGCAATCCATTGAGTATGACACTAGCATCCATAATGTTGCTATTATGGACACACATTACATTTATATGTACAATAGGCATCTTTCACATGCAGGTTACAGCACACATGCTCTAAACTCCTAGGTAAATTACCATTGCAGAAATCTGACAAAAGATACTGTTACTAATTTTCTTGACCCAAGTGGCTATGTATATTCACATGCATCTTGATATACAATCGAAATAAAATAATTTATTTGCAAAACTTGAAGTCTAGAAAATAGTTCAAAAAAGATCATGGCACATCTACAATCTGGAGCTTGTGAGCATAATTCAAGTTCTATTAGGTACAACAAAAATAAAGGGTGGTGGGATATATCTTTAGTGAAATGGATGAAAGACCATAGGGGTAAATAATCTGATGTATAATTCTACTGCAGTTTTAATTTAATGGCAGAAGGAATAAGGAAAATGTCCAAAATACCCATCCCAAATCTCCTAGTTGTTACGAAAAGTATGTCAAAAAAGAAAAGGGAATAAAGTAGAAAAGAGGGCTGGCTTAGCATGTCCAAATTTCTTCACGACTAATTTGAAGCGCATTATTCATACATCAAGTAGCAATTTAAAAGTTCAAAAATTACACAATAAATGCACATATAAATATTTTGAGAAACAATTTTATTTCCTTTGTTTTAAACAAACTTAAGCTGACAGGTATTTTTCTGAAATTTTCTTGATCTAATGTAGTTCTGCTATCCATATTTATTATACAAATATTCTTGGATAAATTAACGAACTTATTCTTTATGCAGCCTTGACTGTGATGTCAGAAATACAACTGTGTGTAATAACACCGTTTTGAAATCTTGTCCGCAGGTACATGGATATGTTTTATGTTTACACTTCACAGTGAGGTTTTGGTGCTTTCTACGTGAATGTATCATAAATGATCAGGCTTTAATAAATATATTATTTTGAAATAAGAGGTAATTTTACAACCACCATGTGATGTTAATGGATATATTTATTCTTCCATAAAAATCAGTAGGACTTTTAACATTAACTATAATGAGAAAAGCGATGTACCTCATGTGTTTTGTCCAATTTTTTCCTGATATTTCATAAACAAATTCAGTGGGGGGAAATATACAGAAAGACAGAGCAACCTTATTTTGGAGATTTCAGTGAAATAAGGTTTGCATAATCTTTATTTTTCTTTTGGAAAAAGGAAATACAGCCTTCTCTTTACATGAGTGATTACTATAACCCAATAAACATGACCTTATTATACTCTTCACATAGTTAATAAGAATACTGACAGCTTTCTTATTTTTATCTTGGCTTTATTTTCTCTTTCTTATTGTAACTTATAAAGGTATATTATTGCAAGGATTATATGTGAAGGGATAACAAGCATGGCCTGATATCTAGTATAGCTACAATGCAGCTGAGTCCTTGTGATTCAGTAATACCTACATAAAGAGCCAGAGGAGTGAAACAACAACAGAGAAAAATTTTAAAAGGCCACAATCTGTTTCAAAGCCTACATCTATTGTGACTAAAGAGAAGTGAAGGTAAATGCCAGCCTTGTCCTGAGAAAAGGAATAGTGTAATGATTATCTATTCAAAATTCACACTTCTACAGTAACAGCTTGTTTTGAGACCAAAACAGGCCATTATACAATGTGGGATAGTGCTTGAGAGTTGCTTGCTTCCTTCCCAGTTCTGAAAGGTTCTGGTAATTGTAGAGGTCAGCATTAGAGACATAATAAATGCACTCCTTTTTCTGAGAAACCTTTCTGAAGAAAATATTTGAGGTATGGCTAAAATAGAATTTATAAATGTGTTAACTCTTATGTTTCAAGCTGACAGAGGCACAAATTTTTTTTACTCCCTTGCGAAAGTGAAATGTTGAGATATCATTATTTTCATTAGTTGCTTAAAGTTCTGCTGACATTTTTGGGGATTCTTACTTTTTGAAAACTTCTTTCTAATATTAATGCAGCATTTTACTGAGAGTCAAACTGTATTTTAAACATCTACAGGAGAACAAAAGCAAATGGATTCCTGAAAGACTGAGCTATTTTTTTGCTGGTTCTCAGCCTGGGACCCAGGTCCAATTTCTTCCTCTGCCTGAAGCAATTTACACTCATGTTTCTCTGTTCCCTGAAGAGTGCCCTTACTATGAGGATATTCAGCCTTTTTGGTTAAGATCTGTCAAATTCTCTTGTTAAAGCTAATCAAACTCACACAGGAGAATCCTACTTTCTGATTAACACATGTGGGCTGTATCAGCTGTATTAAGCAAGTTAAGACAGCGCAACAGTGAAAGAAATGAGTCTGACTTCCTCTCCTCTTTTATTGAGTGTGGCAAGGGAACATAAGAACAGCTTCCTAGACCAAAAGACTTATTTTGTACTGCAACACATTACCACCAGGACAGTGGGTTGTGCCTCTCAGCAGCACTGTTAATTGATATTCTAAAGTCAAGAAGTACTGATGTGTAATGTACTTAGAGAATAATAGCGCCAGAATCTCCTTGTGATGCTAGCTTTGAGCATTCTTTTTGGATATGTAATATCACTTAATGATTATGTATTTTGTACAACATAAAGAAGGATTGAGATTAGGAAATACAGAAGCACATGATTAGACCCAGGTCAGTGAAACCCAAGTACATTTAGATCCACTGAATGCTTCAATGAACACTTTCAGGGCATTCTATAATGATGATTCATGTCTCCCCACCTCATCCAAAACTAGTGAGACTAATGAATCTGCCCACAGTTTTTTGAATTATGAAGAAATTTGAAATTCATTAAATTATTTTTTGTTTATCTTTAAGATTGAACTAATTCTCAGTCAACTCCATTAGATATGTCATTAGAGTTCAGTCAAATTTGATATTTCTCTAAGGCTTGGGTTGTGTTTCCAACTTTTAGTTTGTTGTGTTTTAGCTTTTAGTATGGAAATTGTCTTCTAAGGATCCTGCCATGAACAACACTCTCAGACCCTAAAATTTAATAAAATTTTTGAAGCTTGCAATGAGTGTTCAGTAATTGTCAATATAAATTTTCAGAGTCATTCCATAGGTTTTGATAGACTCAGCTTTTTCATTCTGTGAGAAGAAAGGAATATCATTAAGATGTTAATGCTTGAGAAAGACTTGATTCTGAAATTAAACTTGAACAACTGTAAAGTAACTGGAAAATATTAAAATAAACTGTGTTAAATGCCTTGCTAGAAACATTCAAACTCCCTTTTCTATTGTTAAAATTTTCTTAACAGTTGAGATGAATGATTTTTCATGTTATATTGACAGATTGGGGAGCTTTTACATATTTCCTGAGATGCGGTTTGAATGTTCTCAATTTAAAAAGAAAAAAAAGTATTATTTGATCTAAAATAATTTACCATTAAACTATAAAAGTAAAATTTGCATAGCATAACAAACTCTAATTCCCATACTTTTATAAATCTGCATTTTTTGCTTTTTTCTTTTCTTCTTAAGTAGTGATCTCACTCCATTTAAATATCTCAGTGCAAAGCCTTAAAACCAACAATGCTTTCAAACTCAGAAAATGAAGAATTAACTTAAGTTTATCATCTTTTGTGTAGCATGGGAATGTTTTTTAAATTATACATATATTTGCTTAGGTTTGTTGAGCAGATGTGATTAATTATATGTTTAAGTGCCTTGTTGACCAGAGTTCCATTTCTTGTTAAAATCAGATGCTTGAGTAGATGGCCATATATGGGAGTTAGTTACTTGATAATGTATTAAAGTATAAATGTGGTATGATAATTTTTATATAAAACATTTCTCTTTAGATTGCCAGCTCTAGTGATTTGCAAACTGAGTTGTCCAGTTATTTGCACAGTTTCCTGTTTTGCACAGAAAATCAATTTACCTCCAAAATATCTTCTCTGAATACTAAATAGTGATAATATAAACAGATGAAGGAATGCACTCAGGAAAGCTGGAAATTGAGGATTTTGAACTACAACAGCAACAGTAAAAAACATTAAATTGTGCATCATCTCACACAAACAAAGTTAAGTTTATGGTACTCAAGAGAAAATCTATGATTAAACCTGTTAAAAAAAATAAAGTAAAGAAAGTGACTTTCACTTGTTGCCCATTTCTTCAAGAAAGTGCCAGTAAGTGCTCTTTCCAGCTTGCCTGCAACGGAGATGAAAGGCTCCTCAGATTAATTACTGCTCAGTTGTGACAGGCTTGGGAGACAGTTTCTATTCCAGAGCCTTTTTTTTTCTTCTTTTTTTTTTTTTTTTTTTTTTTTAATGGTGGTTTTCCTTCATTTCTGTCTGATCTCTGACTCACCACTATGGAATGAAAAGAAAAGCTTTCTGTGCACTGCACAGACTGCCACAAATGTTATCCTGATGGTAGCATCGATGGTAGCATTAAATATACGGGTTTTTTCTTCAGCATTTGTATTGCTACTTGTAGCAGACCCTCAGCTGAATGGAGAAAGCCTAAGATCTCTCCCAAAGCCCCTTGACGTGCAGTGAAATATTGGTATTTGAATTAGACCCTAATCAGGAGCAGCAGAGAAAGTGACGTGTTTCAGAGCTGCCTTTTTTGTAGCCAATTACTCCAGGCTCCTAGTGTTCATGTCTTCCATGTACTTCCTTTAATTAGCACTTTATTAGTTTGGCTTCAGAGAGATGGTTCTGGAGAAAACTTTCCTGATGCTGCCAAACGGTCACAAGCAGGAGGTGATTAAATTTAGTCCTAAGCAATAGGCATCTGCATGAATTCTTTGAATTTCAGTTTGCTTTAAAACGATGTGTTCCCAATAATTTATGTCCAGAGGGATGTACTGGCAGTAAATAAATGTGAAAAACTGTTTCACAGTATTAGCACTGTCTACATGCTCTTCATTTAGATCTATTTTAATAATTGGATTCTTGACTCCTCCCCATTAAGATCAAATTCATTTATGTTAATGGCAAATGAAATATTAAATGTAAGGGCCTAATTTTTAGTAGATTGGAAGGGGAAAAACGCAGCACTTTCTGTTCAGTAGAATTCTTTTTTATTGCTTCCATTATGAGCAGATCTGTTGTGTTCATTTTACAGCTATTAACCCCAATATAGGCTTCAGAGACAATTATTAAAGAAGACTGTGCTAGTCAAGAGCAGCAAAACAATTGAATAAACACAGATGATTTAAGAGAACACAGACAGGAATATTTTCTCTGCTTCTTGAGAAATAGTAAATTCAGAAGACTATGTAGTTGAAAATCCTGTGGGTTCTGTTAAAGTGCAAATGATAGTAATGTCAATGAAAATTTTTTTTATAAAGTAGAAGTTAGATGGCTGGTTAGGCTCTTTAGCCTGTCAGATTCCAGGTGTGTGGAATGTGTCCAAGGGCAGGGGCAGGGAATGAAGGCTGTCTGAGTGCAGATGGCACAAGCAAGGGTACTTACTTAAATAGTATGGCCTTCACTCTACTTCTAAATGATATCAAGCAGATGAATTTGCTTGGGTTTTGTTGTGGTTTTTGTTTGTTTTTGTGTTTTTCTTTAATCACCAAATCATGTCAGCAGGTCTATGCACAAGGAAAGCAGACCTTCTCCTGGAAAGAAGAGTCTGAGTTTCAGGATCTCTGGGTGGCACTTACTGACAGCTGTTTCCTTTGTTACTATTGCTCCACATCTTCCCTCACTGGAGTTGTAGTGTGGAGGATGCACAGCAGGACCACAGGATTCTAGTTCTGGAATACCCTTTTTGTCAATTTACTTAAATTTTTGAATGCTACTGCAGAAGTTATCAGACACGCTCTTCCCATCTAATTGCAGTGTTGCTCATGAACAGGTGACTCATATCTGCCAGTTCACAAGTATGAGTTGTGGCTGAAGTAATTGAAAAAAAGATGATTTGCTAACAATTTACAAGACCTGTCTCAGAGTTCATAGTTATACTATGGCCTAAGTGATTTAAACCAAACAAAATGCTAAAAGAATGCAACAGTCAACTTCAATAACTTTGTTTCTTAATTCATAGATAAATGAAAATTTTATTAGAGCTAATGAAATCCATAAACAAATTAAGAACTTGATTCATTGTCTTGTACATAAATTGCATGCATGAATTTAATAGACTCATCTGTCTGCCGCAGAGGTCAGCAACCTGTTCTGACACATGCCCTAGACAGTCATTTGTATCTGTTCCAAGGGAGTACAAAATGCAGTAGATGGCTAACCTAAGGGCACAGCCCTGTGTTTCTTTAAAAACACCTCTTGATTGTACAGGAAGTGAGTAATGAAGACTTGTATATTAATATGAGCCAATAACATTTTTTTGTTTGTAGAAAGTATCTTAGAAAGAATAGGAAAGAAAAGACTGATGGTCAAAATAGCCAGAAGATGCTGCTAGCTCATATTGCATGCATTAAAAAGGAGTCTTCTTTTCTCCAAGAGAGTATATTTTTGTGAGACTCACAAAAAGTACAACAAAAATTCTAAACAGCTCAATTTTAATATCAGTCAATACTAATTTTGCACAAATCTCAAACCTGAGTGTTTGTCCACTTTTTCTGCTATCAGTGTCATATAATGAATGAATTCAGAGACTTCTATTGCCACATGTCAAGTGTTTTCAGCTGGCAGGTGGCATAGCATCCCTGGAAATGAGCAAGTAGTAACATTTACCTGCATTCATCAAGGCCACCAATAGCCACTATGACTTGCTGAGGTTTGACAGAATCACTAATGCACTCTAGACAAAAAAAATGTTGGTGTTGTCTCCAGTACTCTCACGTTTCATAAGCAGGGCTGCTGCACTGTGCATGACTGGATCCACCACAGACTTGTGAAAAGCAGACATGGATAGTTTCTGCACCCTCTCTGGTGCGTTTTAAAGCCATACAGTGTTTAATCTCTTTTGAACTGCAGTTGGTTGGGTTAGAATTGACTCTGCTTGCAATATGATAGCTGCTCCCAAACCCTGAAAAGGAAACCAAGCACAAACCTATACACCCTTGTGAAGGCCTAGGTGAGTCCCAAAACTAAATTGCATTATGAAAAATTAAGGTGAAATTGTTTTCTTGTGTTGTATCTACTGTGTTACATGAAAGAAATCTGTGAATGCACACAATGAAGAAAATCAACAGAAATATTTAGAAGGTATGAAAGAATTGGATTGTGACTATTAAAGAAATGCTTTTTCTCTGTTCAGTAAAAACCATATTATACACTTTATTAATTCAGTTTACAGTGTTAGTCTTTACACTTTATATTCAACAGGAAAAACACTTAAATTTCTAGATAACCAAATGCCTTCTGTCTGGCTGTCATTTTCATTTAAAAGTTCTTTCCTTAAATCAGTTTCTGCCATTTCTGTTGCACAGACAGAAAAAAATTCATTTATTAGTGAAATGCATCTAATTATAGGAGTAAATAAAGATAAACAATACAGAAAACTAGCAATATCCCTAGCACAACAAGAAAATGACTTTTTTTTGATTCAAAATGATGTGGTAACAGCTATTCTTCAAATTATGAAACCTGTTGGAATTTTTCCAAGGCACCAGTTACTTGGCATGAAAGACAGCAGCTAAACAGCTTGTCCATGGATCAAGGATGTATAATTGAATAGGACAGAGTATAATAGTTTTATATATTAGCATGAGTCACAAAATGTTTTTAAATACTTAGTCCTTTATAACTAAGATTTCAGTGTGTTAATATTTGTGAGTAGCAGGAAAAAATGTCATATATAAGTGAGAAAATGCTTGTTATGACTGAAATGGGTATCTGGACAGAATAAATTTTAGGAGGTTTTGTCTTTCTGATTTGTGCGATTCTGGATTTAGTCTTGTTTGATTTTGTTCTTCCAGACTCTTTTAAGAAAGTTATTAATTAAATTACATTAACTTAAAATAGATGAACTAATCTTTCCTTAGCTAGTCAAAATCTAGCACTAACAGTATATTACATGGTGTTTAAAATTCAATGGCTTCCTGAAATGAATTTCTGTCCATATTTGAAGCTAACAGCGATCTAGATCTAAATATGACTTTGTAATCTTCTTAAGTAGCAACATCAAGTACTTATATAAGACAAAGAGACAATACTATACCAAAAATACTTGATTATAAAGTTCAAAGCAAAAATTCTAGAAAGCAACATATTGAAATAATTTTATACATAATATTTTTTATCTGGCTGATTAAAAAATTTCATCTTTTACTATTTATTATATATGCATAAATTTTGTGCAGTTACCATATTTATGCTGTCCAAAGGCGAGAATGAGCAGGAGAGAACTAATGAAGTACTTATTGTACTGTGTGGATTAACTATAACTGCTTCTTCTGAGAGTTTAAGGTGATGTACTAAAAATCAGAAGAGAAACTGAGAAATAAAATTCAGGAATAGCTTTTAGAATCTTTAGTCTTACTGCCAAATACATCACAACCTTTTAAAAAAGTTTTTCCTTTCTGAAAATGGAAAAAAAAAATAAGAGAATCTGTTGCTGCTTTTATTTAAAATCTCAAATGTAATCTAAATTTTTGCCATTAAAACCAGGATTTTGTCAATTCTAGCAATATAATTATTTTTAATATGATGAAAAGTACTGAAAAATAATGGACCTGTTTTATAATTTCTGCAATAAGAAAATTTTTATTTCTTTCTAGTTTGATGAATTTTTGTTTCTTATAAAACCAATCTTAAAAACAGAATAAGAATTTATTTCAGATTATTTGTCACTGGAGCTATGTTTGACTAAAAAAGAAACATGATCCTTGGGATTCCAGCCATATGAATAACTGGTGTCTACCAGAAAGCATGAATAATTACATTTAATTTTTGAATATTTTCCCACAAAATTACTTGAGATTTACAGTATTACATAATACAAAAATAAGTCATTGTGAGAACTACATTTTAATTGTATCAAAAGGCATAAAAACTGTTCATTGTGAATAATCTTTTCTAAAAGATACAATCAATTTTAGTGTGTAATATCTTTTTTCAGCTTATGAAACAGGTCCAGTAATAAGAAAGGAAACAGAACCTTTAAGTGCGAGCTCATTTAGATGAATGCCTAATTTTTAACCTCATTTAAAAGTTTAAGGTTTTTTCTAACGCTGTTTTTTTATTTTCATTTTCTCTTTTATCTGTCTGGTCCCTAGTTATGACATTAAATCTTGATTGGCTCTGAGGAAATCCTTTCTTTGGGGATGTCTCTTGGTCTGCTTCATTTAGCGACTAAGTTCATCACACAGTTTCTCACTAGGTAACAAGAAAGAGAAATAATGAATGGAGCCATTTGCAGTCAGCAATACAGAAGATAAAACATCACCATCTGGAAGTGAAACACCTCAGCTCAACCCAAAAGAATCCACATCCTCACTTTCAAGTAACATCATTATACCAACACATTACCAAAATTAAGAAAGGAAATACCTAAAGCTCATAGTATCAGGAAAGTGGCATTGGCTAAAGTGAGAAGCAAGTGGCAATGACCAGAGATTTTAGGTGACAGCACAAGCATGGTTATCATCTTTCAGAAGGGAAAAAAAGAAGTATTAAATGAGTGTCTAAAAAATACAAAGACAAATGTCAAAAGAAGTGTAAGAAGACCATATCTCATTTATATAGTATTTTCCCTGAATTTTGTAGAAAACAATATTTTCCTGTATAATATTGAGTTGGAGTCTTTTTTTCAGAATTTTCTTCAAAAAACAGTGTTGGAGAAGGAGAATAAATTTTTATGTCAGGTTCTGGAGGGGCAAAGACAAAAATAAAAAGGAGGAAATAGGTAATTAAGATCTCCTGGCTGTGGAGTGTAAAGCATGTTGTGCAATTACAAACTGCTACCAGTTTAATACCCAGAGGTTCCAGATGGATTTCCTCACTGATGTTTCAAGGACTACCCTTTTTTGCATAAAACATTAAAACTCTTGCCTGATTCCTCCATGGTCTGCTTAGCATGACTTGAGGGAATGTACAGCTGTTTCAAAATGTTTTTCCTACAATAATACATTTGCAAAATGATCTGGAAAATTTATGTTTCCCCCTCCTCCTGCTCCTCCTTATCTTCCTTCTCTTCTTGCTCCTTTCCATGGGGTGCAGTTCTTATGAATAACCTGTTCCATTGTGGGTACCCCAAGAGTTATAATTCCTGCCAGCAAACCTGCTCCTGTGTGAGCTTCACTCCAAGGGCTGCAGCTCCTGCCAGGACCCTTCTCCAGGGAAGGTTCTCTACATTTTTAACAAATATTACCCTACAACAGATATTCACAAAGTTTAGCTACTGCATCTGGTCAAGGTACTCCAATAACTGCATCATGGACAGGTAGACACCATGGGCAGTTTGAGTGGGTGCTGCTGAAAAATGTGTGGCTATAAACAAAAGGTGTACTGGAGGAATTGTCTGCTGGACTGGGAAGGGTGCCTGAGGTGATATACATCTGAAGGCTGCTGCTGCTTCTCTTCCAAGCTGAACACTTGGAAGAGGTTATTACTTTCCTCTCTTTTGCTTTCTCTCTTAATCTCTCATTTTCATTTATTTTTTTCTTATTCCCTCTCAGCCTCATAGGAAGTGTGCCATGAACTTATCAGTTTGGATATATTCACAATAATTTGTGTATTTGACGTCATTGTGGATGTTCACAGCATGCAGTGCAGTTGAAAGCTGCACTGAGAAGTTTTGGTACTATTTGAATAGGAGGCATTCCCACTGACTCTTGACTCAAAATTCATGTGTAACTGTACAGACATTCCCTTCAGAGAGTCATATATGCTGTGGAGTATCACAGCATATTAAATTCTTCCAGGTCCTAATACAAGGAACAAGACATCCTATACAATACATTTGAACTACTCACAGTATCTTTATCTTTTATAATAAAAATGAAAATTATTTTGTGTTAGAATTGCCCTTACCTATTCTCAAGAGAAACCTGGTGGAAGTTTAGTTCTTCAATCAAACTGGTTGATCCAAAAATTTCCAGAAAAGGATACAATGAGCAATGTTTGACTGCATTTCAGTTATTTACTTAAGCCCCTTGCAATTCTGAACCTATGACTCTTTATGAATTGCAGCAAGTACCAATGAGTGATTGAAACTTTTGTATTCATTAAAAAAAAAAAAAAGTTAGCACTAATACAGGTGTTCCACCTGAAACACCTATTTTCTTTTCCCCTCCCTTTTGTTTATTTTTCAGATTTTGGTTGAAAAACTAACAGAAAAAAATCAGTACATTCATTATTTTCACCAACCATAGGAAAGGATCTAGCTTTTCCTTAGACATTTATGTTTAGACATCCAATATATCTTTTTTTTTAGTTGTCAGAGGTTGGAATAGCTTTCCAGCTTTTTTAAATGAAGTGAAAAAAGTGTTAAATGTAGTTTGTGAAATGTTTTGATGAGGGACAAAAGGAAATAAGCTAAACAGTGCTCATGTTAGTATTTAAGTATCAGTCTTTTACAGTCAATATTGCTAATTTTAAATGATTTAAAATGTATCTGTCTCTTGTACAGACCTCTGATCACTTTTTAGGTGAAAGGAATATATTGATACAGTATTTTTGGACTGAATTGTTATTTTTCTTGCCCTGCAAAATTGTAAAATATGGAAAATACTGCAGACTTCTATTCCCATGTGACCTATTGAGTACATGAAATATTGAGAGTCTTTGGCTTGCATTTTAATAGCTTGCATCTAACCTACATTTGTCAGGCATTTGCTTGTGTGTCCAAATTGAAAAGTGATATTTTTAATTGCGATTTAATCAGAGAAGAATAAAATACTGAGCCGCTCAATGCCCATTTTTCACACACAACTTTAAATTTAGTGGATAAAAATGTTGCCATAAAAGTCAACTTCTAGGTTTCTAAGGTTTGTAATTTCATTTACAAACATCTGAAAAATGGCTGGAAG
The DNA here is from genome assembly GCF_028551555.1 of Melozone crissalis. Lineage (NCBI taxonomy): Eukaryota > Metazoa > Chordata > Aves > Passeriformes > Passerellidae > Melozone > Melozone crissalis. The sequence goes on from NW_026535820.1 coordinate 27,417,042, forward strand.
CCACTTGGAGAATCTGAGAAAATAAAAGTAGCTTCTATGAAAAAATGTCCTAATTTCTCCAATTTCTGGTTTTTATTAGTTCAGATGTGGTTGGTTCAGCTAACCAGATTTTCACTGAGATGCTGCAGCCAGCTCAGTAATGCTACTGGTATTCTGTCTCACCATGTTACACATCTGTGCTTTTTGCTGACACACAGCCCATTTCCTGTTTTGATATCATCACAAAATATATTTGGAAGTGCTAGGTGTGTTTAGCATTAATCTTCTTAACCCAAACAGCTCTTACTATTTTTAGTAGTTTAAGATATAGATAACCAAGAGGTGGCAGCAGTCCATCCTGCATTTACTGTGTTTTATCATTACAAGTACATGCTTGCCTTTCTTTGATAGTCTCAATTATTTCAAATCAGATACATGAAATATTTTTAACTTTTCAATTGCCCGGCATTCTGAGTATTCGGTCAAAGTCTCAAAGGTCTCTGTCTGAAGTAGAGAAAAGTAAGTATCTCCTTTAAAGGCTTCAGGATCTGAAGGCTGTGAAACAAGTGCTTTCAAAGATTGTGTTAGTATGACTGAGATCAGGCTAAGCCTTTGGTCCTCATGCACAGCAGGAGATCACTGAGATTAGTTCAGTTGGTTGGTGCTGATAACACAAATCTTGTGGGTTTGATCCCCATCATGGAACATTCACTTCAGAGTTGGACTCAATGATCCTTTTAGGTCCCTTCCACCTCAGAATATTCTACAATTCTGTGACAGGTTTATCCTGTTTTCCCCTGCTTAAGTATCCCCATGTGGAGCCTGTTGTGTGATTACATGCAGTTCTGTGGCTTTGTGAGGTCCTCGTGCCAAAAAACCCACTCAAGTATCAGGGTTAAGAATGAATATTTCTTATGATTATTCCTAAAATTATCCCATGATACCCACAGGGGGTGGCACGGAAGAGAAACAAAGATGGCCAGCTGACAATAGGGTCTATGTCAGACATAAAGAATGAGTTTTTCTCTTCCCAGTTATTCTCTGTAGCACTTAGAAGGGCAGTGTGTGGCTGGAAAAGCAAAAGTTTCCCTGTTTTTTCTCCAATATTTCTGCTTTTCAATGAGCACTTGGCTAAGGGTGAGGAAGGGTTTCACATGGGGAACCAGCTGGTGTGAAGAGCAGAGCAAAGCTGGCTTAGGTACATGAGAACTGCCAGAGAGGTTTTTTTATCTCATAAAGAAGCTCACACTCCACCGGGGAAACAAGGTGACAGGCTGGACTTTTTCCTAAAACATATAATTCTTCCCTTTGGCTTTTGTAAATTGAGGGCTTGATAGATGAGCCTTAAGGAAAAAGACAGATCTCTCCTCCAATAGAGGATTCTGGAGGATGACAAAACTGTTCCCATGTGCAGGAACCTAAAGACCACAACTAACATTCTCAAAGCACTGTCAAAGCCACAGCAGGAACTTTCCATAAAATAAGCCACAACAGGAACTTGAGATAAGCACAGATAGCAAACAGGAAGAAGGTTATTCCAGGTGTGATGGAGGTGAAGGTTTGGCTAGCACATCAGACAAAAGCTCCCACTGTGCAGACATTCACAACATATTCAGTGTGATAATTTACAGGCTTAAACAGGATTAGCTACTTCCCTAGGCTGTTTCTCTGGTAAAAATTAGTTTTATCCATATCTTCAGAAATCTAGTCAGAAATAAACTGATTTCATTCCTCTACCAAGGCAAGGCCTCTGAGGAACAGATGATGCAGCAGCTGCCAAGTCTCAGTCAAAAGAGAGGTAGTTATACAGTCCCTAAAAAAAGAGATGATCTTTGCTTAGTTATGGGAAAGGTCCAGGACAGTCACACAAAGGTCATTGGGTGGTTTTAAACATTGATCACAGATGATGAGGAAAAAAATCAATAAACCATTAAAACAGGAAGGCAGGGTAGAAAGAGGAAATGAAGGGTATGTTAATTCTAGACACTGGAATTTTTTATACGGAGTTGCACAATAGCTTCAGGTTGCATATATATATGTCAATATAAGTATAAACATAAACAATATAAATACATATTCAGGTTAGCCAGCATGATAATTATCTGCAAATAAAAGTTGGAAGGAGCATCTGAACTACCAACCTGTCAGTCTCAACTCAGCGCCAGGGAAGGCTCTGGAATGGATTATCCTGAGTGCCGTCACAACCCCACACAGTACTACATGCTGGGAGAAGGGTGGTTGGAAACTGCCCGGCAGAAAAGGACCTTGTGTCAACAAGCAACTGATCACAAGGTGGCAAAGTGCCCATGTGGCCAAGTAGGCCAATGGCATCCTGGCTTCTATCAGGAATAATGTGGCCAGCAGAACCAAGGAAGTGATTTTCCCTCTGTACAATGGCTTCACTCATCACTGGTGAAGCCACACCTCAAATTCTATGTCCAGTTTCTTCATGTGAAAAAATTATTGAGGTAGTAGAGCATGTCCAGAGAAGGGCATTGAAACTGAGGAAGGGTCCAGAGAGTAAATCACATGAGGAGTGGCTGAGGGAGATGGGTTGTTTAGCATGAGAAAAGGAGGCTAAGGGGAGACCTCATCACTCCCTCCTCAAGTCCCTAAAAGGAGGATGTAGCCAGGTGTGGGTCAGTCTTCTCCCAGGCAACTGGTGACAGGACAAGAGGAAATAGCTATATCAGAGAAGGTTTTGTTCCTGATTGTTACACATCAGGAAGAATTTCTTCACTAAACAGGTGATCAAGGATTGGAAAGGGCTGCGCAGGGAAGTGGTGGAATCACCATCTTTGGAAGTGTTAAGAAATGACATGGCACACTATGCCACTATGGTTTAGTTAATATGTTAGTGTTAGGTCAAAACTCAGCCTCAGTTATCTTGAAGGTCTTTTCCCACCTTAATGATTCTGTCATTCAATGATATAGCTCACATTATATTTGGCTCAGGCTGTGAAATGAGAAAAATTAGCGAGTTGTTGCTGGAAGTTGATAATGCAAGTTATCTGGCATAGTTACACTTTGGCAATTTGGTTTTTTCTCTGGTTAGTATTAGTATAAAGCACTCACTTCCTGCTCAGTTTAGGTGGGTATCTGAGGCATGGGGAAATTTATTCATTGCTGTTTAGGGCCAGACCAGCTCCTTACAGAACACGATAGTACAGTCTGTGACACCATGACTCCTGGAGCAGAGGTGTCTGCATAGGGCATGGGACAAGAAGGCTGAATTTGGGCCATGGAGTGCTAAAACCTGTGGCGAGAAGATGAGTCTAACATTTGCACCCTCAACTTCTGCATACATAAACTTAGAGAGGACAGGAACTGCAGGAGCAGCCAATAACTGTGCTGTGCAAAGCTACTGCAGTACAGATTTTCTTCCAACAGTGCCTGCTAGTACCAGGAGTTTGCCTTTTCACAGGCAGGGAGTTATGAGAGGAGAGGCCTCATGTACTTGTGTTTGTGTTCCTGACAGCACTCTCCACAGACATGTACTGTTAAAAAATCTCACAGTAAGTCAGGATTTAATTTGTTCAGGGTTAGTTTTGTTATTTCACGTGGAAATTTGGGCTTGTTTAGTTAGGGTTATTAATGGTGATGCGTGAAATCATAAAGCAATATAAAATCTCCACCTGCAGAAGGTAAATCAGTGGTTTATATCTGCTAAATTGTTTCATTTTATCCTTTTTTCAGAGCTGGATTATGGGTCACAGTAGGTGGAGACCAGCTGTGTGATCAAAATATTGTAGCCTTGGCTCACAGAAGGTTTTCTCTTCCTTTTCTGAGTTTCTCTGGATGGAGATTTATTAGAATGGAAGCTGTCCACAAGATCAGAACCAGTAAAGTAGGAATCATGACTTGCACTGTGTAAGTTACTGCAAATAGCTCCCAGTAGAATTAATAAGGTTGTGGCTTAAGTAAAACACAAAGTTCTTCATGATATGTTGTTCTGCTAGTTTTTTGGGAAAAATAAATTTGGATCAAATTGAAATGAGAGTTTCTTTTTTAGCCTGTGTTTTTAAATTCACACATTTTAAAATTTGTACTTAAAAGATATGTGTAAGGTAATACCTTTATGTCTTCAGATGGTTATAAATGCAAATTGCCATTTTTCCATATCAAATGAATTCCTATTTTTTTTCTTAACTAGGTTTCTTTAGAATTCTAAACTACATTAAAAATAAAAGCACTGCTTATTTTTGCAATACCTTTGCCAAAATAGTGGTATTAAAATGGCAATATAGTTCATATTATCACAAGTATTATTAACCATCAAATCCTATTCTACAGGGAGCATGTGATGAAACAGTATTCATCTGATACCTAATGATAATCCTATACAAATATTCTGATGTGCTTGCTGTAGCATGTTTATGATCTTGTTGTGTCTGGTCCAAGTTTCCTGACATTCTGAGTACCCCTTTGGGGAAATATGACATCTTGCAGTAATGTACGCTGTGCATGTCAAAAAACATCGCCAATCTGCTTCTTCTACTCTGAGTTATAAAATTGGATGAGCAGGCTGCTCATTTTTCAACATATGCAGGATGGTGATGTTTACAATACCGGCTGGAAAAGCAAGTACTTGTACAAAACAGTGCATGGAGACAACAGAACAGGAGGAAGAAATGAAAATAAAATAGAGAGCCCCACACTCAATTTTTATATATGAAGCAAGCCCGAGAAATAGGAGAAAGATCTCTGGTAGCATCCCCAAGCCTTACAGGCCAAAATAAAATGTATCTGAAATACTTAAGGTTATGAAACATTTAAAGAGTGTAAATATTGCTAGTTCCAGGTTTCCCTGTTCATTAAAGGCAGCCCCCGTAAAAAGCCCCCCTCTCTCTCCAAAAACCAACCAAATCAATCCAAAACCTGCATGAGAAAAAAAGGAAAATGATAGTAAGAAATAAACTAACTACTTGGAAAATATATAAAATAGAATGTTAAGCTGGTAAGCTTAACATGGGGTTTCTTTACCAAACATTAGGCAATAAACTGCTAGATAAGGTAAATAAAATCTTGTAATTCTTTGAAGTAAGTCAAATCCAGAGAGTTTGATGATTTCAGCAGCGGATCACAAGTTCAGCTGGTTCAACTAAGGATCAGCTCTAGCTTGCATAAGTATAAAATAGGTAATGAATAAGTCTGTTCTGGTGTGGTTATACTCCTTAGAATGTTTCTAGAGGCTCATCTGTAGAAATCTTCCCAGAGATTTCTATACTTCACAAAGCCTACTGTCTTTATATTACTCTAAGAATATTATTTTGTGAAAAAAATTACATTAAACTGCATGTGATTTTCAGCAGCTATCCAGTATTTAGATAACAAAAGAAGTCAGAGTAAAAACTTCTGTCTTAAACAGCTTTTTCTCAGGCTTCTGTTTATAAAATGACATATAAATTATCTTCTGAATGATACATGTTCCCTTTGTTAGTCTAATTTTTGGCTATACATCTCTTTTTTTGTTGTCATTGTTCTGAACTTAATTAGAAAGAAAATATGGCACATGCATTAAATTTATAGTGCTAAAAATTTGAATTCAGTGGAATGCTTAGGAACCTGTGTAGGTATAGACCTCTTTGCCCTCTGTCTTCCTCATTTATAGAGGCTTCTCTCTGTACTGCAGCAGAAATCTCCTTTTCATGGTGCAAGGCTACTGTGTAAGTCAAGCTGCCAAAGGAAAAAGAAAAAGAAGCAAATGGACTAGGATAATATATTCCTTAGCATAGCGTTTAGTTGTTTCTGTTTTGTTGTGAGTTTTGTTTATTTGTTTGGGTTGTTTTCTTTCAGTAGTTAATTTTCTTCACAGTAGCCAGTATGGTTTTGTGTTTTTGATTTGTGCTGGAAACAATGTTGATAACACAGGGGTGTTTCCATTATTGCTTAGCTCAAGCGGGTCATGGCCTTTTCTGCTCATTGCTGCATCCTGCCAGGGAGGAGGCTGAGGGTGCACAAGGAGCTGGGAGGGAACACAGCCAGGAGAGCTGATCCCAATGGACCAAAGTGACATGTCCTGCCATATGACACCACACCCTGCATGTAAAACTGGGGGAAGAAAGACAAAGGGTGGGTTTTTGGGAATTTTGGTGTCTGTCTTCCCAAGTCTCTGTTATGTATGATGGTGCTCTGCTTTCTGGGAATGCCTGAACACCTGCCTGCCCATGGGAAGTGGTGAATGAATTATTTGCTTTTCTTTGCTTGCATGCATGGCTTTTGCTTTCCCTATTAACCGGTATTTATCCCAACTCATGAGCTTGAGTTTTGTCACTTGCCCTCTTCTGACTCTTTCCCTGGTCCCACTGGGGCTGGGGACATGAGTGAGTGGCTGTGTTTGATTCAGCTGTCAGCTGGGGCTAAACCTTGACACACAGCTAAAAGCAAACTAGATATTTACTGCAGCATTTAATAGCAGAGTTTGCAAGTTAGGAGTGAAACGTTTAGCGCGTCCTGTGCAAGAAAGTGTCCTCTTTAATTTTAGAATATTGAAATGTCTTAGGAAAAAGAATTGCTTAGCGCATTTTGAAAACCAAAGAACTTTATGTAACATCTGAATGAAGAATTAGACTTCTAATTTAAAAACAAACAAAAAAGTATCACAAGTCTATCAGCCATATATAATATGTTGAAGGTTGCAGAAATCATTCTTCTGAATTGTAATTGTCAAAGCACTTAATGATCTTACACCACCACCTTTGGAAACACAAGTATCAGCAGAGTAAAACCAAGCTATTGTCATTCAGAGACAATCTTAACATCAATCTCTATGGGATAATGTAAAAACTGAGGTCAACTTTTGGACCTGCAGTTTAAAAAAATTGTACAGCTTTTCATAGGAGTATTTTCCCTGTTGCATTCTGCAAAAATACTATAAAATAAAACCCTCAGATAATTAATATTTTCTCTTTGATCTAAATGAATGAATATGCAGATATCAAAAAACACTGAAAATGCAAAAACATCGATCAGGTGGTCTTTAAAATATATAGCTTTAGGAATCAAGTTGTCTTTTTGAAGTGGAAATAGGATGGACATTTGAGACAGAGGAGAAATAGGAAAATATATATTTTCTTTTTTTTTAAACTTATTTATGAAACCAAGAACTACATGGAGAGATTCAATACAATTGTGTAAATTAGTTAGAAAAATATTGACTGCAATTCAAGTTCATACTCCATACTTCATAATCTTTCAATAGAATACTTAGACACAATGGTCACTAAATCAAAGTAAGAATGTTGGTTTTGACTTTGCATGAAAGCCATCCCTGAAAAGGAAAGATGATATATAATATGCTATAAAAATATATTTTCTTTCATTTTTGTTTTTCTTAGGATGTCTTAAGACAAGATAAAGAGTAAGAACAATGGAATTAGATATCAACCCAAGGGAAATATATAGAAAGTCATCAGTGTTGTAGAAAATTTCTGACTTTAGAAAAACATGGGTGATTTATTAGTTCTAGAATTTAAAACCAAACCCATGGATTTTTCAATTTCTAAAACTGAAAATCACTTGTCTCGTGCAGCGGTAAGTTCTCAGGGTTGTCTGTCACCCAGGAATCCAATGTCACATCATGGAATATTCACTGTATTTTTCTCTGAATCACGAAAATAGGCCATTAGCCCAATGGAGGCACTTGAAGTAAAAAAGAACTAGTAACAGTAACTCTAACATCAGACTCCTTAAAGTGTCATTGTTTTTATGGACAAAGAAAAGAAGTATTATAGTTTAAGGTCTGTAATCCATATGAATATTTCCACTTGAATGTTCTGAAAACATTTATGACCATTTTTTATTTCTTCCTGAAAAAAAAATCCTGATTAGTTTCAGGATTTTTACATAAATATTTGTCGGATCAGATATCGAAATTGTGTTTTCCCTAGTGCAAAAGCCAAAGAGAGATCTTGATTATATAGCATGTTTTGCTGATGAGAAGTAGATGTCAGAAGAAAATATGAGTATCTTTATAACGATTTGATATAGACTTTTGTACCTTGTGTGGAAAGCAATTAGAGTTTACTAGTTGACTGATGGTTCTACAAACTGCTTGTAAAATATAAAGTAAAGTAAGACTTCCACTTTTCCATTTATAATGGTAAACTGTTATAATACCATGAACAAAAATGAATCAAAACCATATCCTTACTTAAAATGCTGTCAGAAATAAATTACTGATCATATAATGAGAATCATAGAAGAAAGGTTTATAGGAAATTTAATTAATATAATAATTTAAAGCTTATAGGAAATAAATATAATTAAACAATGAAGAATTAGTTCTCTTTTTTTAAAAGCATGATTCACAGGTTAGATTTGATTCTTAATCTGTACTTGCACAATTAGCAGTAATTCAGTCAAATTCCATGGATGCAGCCCACAATGGAACAAGATGAAAACTGTAAAAAATTGCTGATGTATATATATATATATACATGACCTGACTTAATATGAGTGGTGTAACTTACCGTCTTGAACCTTATATGGAATGCAAAACAGAGTAGGCACTGCATAAACAAGGTAAGAAACCTCTAATGTTCAAGCATCTCATTGGACATAAAAAAATTCTTTACAATATCCCACAATATCTCACCTCCAAAAGAGGAGATGGAAGATATTAAGATGGTGGCCTGTAACTGACATATTTTAACTTTTTAATTTATATGTATATATACTATATATACCATATATATATATGTATACACTATTATACATATGTGTGAAAATATTTGCATATCTATTCCCAATTTGTTTTCCTATGGAAAATTTTGCAAGTCAGTGTGGCTGTAGCTGAAAGATTAGACAAATGAACTCAGAGAAGGAACATAGAACTTGTTGAGGAAAAGGGAAGCAAGGTGAAAAACAAAGGTCAAAATCCATAATTTTAAGAATTAAAGGGGCTCTTAAAACACTAAAGATTTGAAAAGAAGACATAGAAGGAGTTAAGAGGGCATTTTTATTCTAAAAGCAGTAAAGACATAATTAAAATTTAAGAGGGAGGGCCAAGGTCTTTGATCCATCTTACTGCTGCAATATCAATTAATGCCTTGTCAGGAAGTAGTTCTATTCTTTTCAACTTCATTAAAAAAGAGTAATGGTTAATGTTCCAAAGCTATACTTTTTTTTTTCCTTAAAAATCACTTTGAATCATTAAATGTATTTTGCTAAAAAAATAGAACATAAACTGGGAAGATTTTCAGTGTAATCAAAGAAACATTCCTTTGGTTTAAGTTGAGATTATTTTATTCAGAATTTTTATTTTACAAACCTTTGTTACTAAATTTTTCTTATTTTTTGCACAAAATTTAAAAAGGGTGGTTTTTTTTTAGAAAAAGAAAATTTACTAGATTTTTTCTAATTGTAATATCTGTACCTCTCCCCTGTGAAAAACCTATTTTTGAGAACATTACAGTAATACAGATGATTTTTTTAAAGTATGAATAAAGCACCTCTTTAGTGAACAGTCTGACATTTTCCAAAGTCATAAAAATTAAAATTTTATTTGACTAATTTTGTTATGCCAGGTAAATAACAAATCATCCCTGTCCTAAGACAGTATTACTACAGTATCACTGTGCTGTCGAAGAAACCATGCCAAAATGATCAGGAGGAAAGAAAGAGTGATCTATGGGGCACAGCTGTCAGTCTTTGAGTTCTGAGGTTTAATAGTTCCTATATTACAGTTATCTATTTCACTATACAGTTTTTAATCCAAGGAGTTGAGGTCCTTGTAGCTGGCACTTAGGAAGCAGTTCTGACTGCTCAAGTTTCACATTCTATTCATGATGTCTTATTATTAAGTCTAGCATTCTGTGAGACAAGAAGACATTTTATAAGGTAATAGGAAAATACATGACCAATACCAGGTATCAGTGCATCAGTGCCTTTATTATTATTTGCTAGTGTATAATTAGCGCTGCTAATAATAATGACAGAACTTTTATCCCATGTTTAGTGAAAAGTATCTCCAAAGGCTGACAAGAAGATTTACAAATGATCTACTACTGGAGGGCAGATCTTTATGAGTAATAACTTTGTTTGAGCATTGATAGGTGATGGGAGTTTGGAAACACCCTCCTTGAGGAAATGGAATACCAAAGCAAGTGGGATGAGCCCCAGGGCATGCAGGAGGCTGCTGATCTGTGAGATGTCTCAGTGTTCCACACAGTTAGGTTTTATTTTCCAACTTATGAAGCAATCACTTTGATTCGCCAGATAATTGTAACTCTCTTCATTACCGTTGCATCCTATCTCCTCAAGTACTGGTGATGCATTTCTTTAACCATACTTAAAACCTTTATGTGCTGACTTCTGTATATATGGCAATTTTATTCACTTCTTAGAATAATGGAGATAAAATAGATATCAAAATTAAAATATCCCACAGGTTCACAGAAGGTCAAGACATATGGTAACTCACACCTATTTTATGGCTTAATCATCCACTATGCTGCAACCACAGAGAATATAGACTAGAACCAATAATAAGTTTAATAATAATGGCATAAGAAGATAAGCATTAAAAAACTAGATACGCTGCATTTGATATTCACAAGGGCCGTACCATGAAAATCAGGAGAATGGAACTCTTTTCTTTTCAGACGTTCTTTTCAATTCTCATTTGAATACAAGCTAGAGAAATGCCTTGCACTTAAAAAAGAGTTATTTTCTTGGCAAAGGACATGTGTGCTGCAGCCTGTGCTCCAGTAATACCTGTCCTTTTCAATAAATGGTTTTTTCCCCTGAAACTGGGCTGCAGAGCCTTTTTATAGCAACAGATTTTTTGCTGTTGATATACTGTTTGAGTTCTTTACTCTCTGTGCATCAGATGGCTGCTCCATAGACATCATACTTTCTGCAGGACTGTTCCATTTTGAAAGCAGGGAACAGTAAGAATTAAAGCAAATTTCTGTAAGATTAAGTGGAAAAAGAAAGAACATAAAATAAAAAGGAAAATCCAAATACACTTTTAAAATTCAACAGAAGTTATTTAATTATTAAAATTATGGCAATGGGCCCAAGGGTGCACACATTGCCTATGTGTGTAAATTAAATCAAATTAATAACAAAAAATTTCAATTTGAGACAAAGAAGAAATTTCCATTCCACCTGTTTCATTAAGATATAAAATAAGATACAAACCTTTCCCACTAAATTAATTTTTTCTTTGCCACTCAAATAGAAAATAGAGAGCACATTTTCCAAAGAAGCAGCTTCATTAACATCCATGAGTAATATTATTGGGATATTAAGGAAGACATTTTCAAATGCATAAGAGAGAGAAAGCAATAGAGAAATAGTAACATTAGAATCAAAGACATTTTAACCACTAAGATATTGTGAGTAGTGCATCAAAACTAGAAACACAGTTTCAAAATAGAGTGATTAATCTACATCTGATTCTTGTTTTTTCAATATCATCATTTTTATCTGAAAAAGTATTTTCTTCTATACTCAAAGCTTAATATTTCTGTTGGCAGAAGAAACTTGCAATTTTTGTCGTATTTCCATTGCCTTCGTGAGTGCTATACTTTATTCAATAGACCATTTTGAAGGGTTTTTTTTTTTTTTTTTTGATTGCTTGCTGTTGTTAGGTTGTTGCTGTTTGTTTTGTGTGGGGTTTTGGGGATTGTGTGTTTGGTTTGGTTTGGGTGTAAGTTTTTACCTGGCCTGGATATTTAACAAAAAAAAAAGGGGCTATTTTTAGGTATGCAAAACATCACCAGGTGCTTTGAAGCTCCCAGTGCCTAGTAGTGTTTCTGAGACTGTAATCCTGGCCAGCGCTTTGCAGAAAGCAGACATATCGGTCAACTTGGTCCTGGATGCAGATCTGAGTATGCATCTCTATGTGGACTTAAAAAGCTATGCTTACACTAAACAAAACCTAATCCCATTACATTTCCCAGGCACTTCTGTGCTCTGGACAGGAGTCATTGGGAGCTACCTTTGGCCTTCCTTTATTTTTGCAACTACCACCAAATTCAAAAGATTTATTTTCAGGGACATGAAATTGCAGAAGTGTTACTTGAAATGCTGACATCAACATCAAAGTCAGTGTGGCTTTTCTTTTCTTTCTTCACAAAAAGGGAGGCTGAAAAAGTCAGCTAACATTAGAGTCTGATCTGATTGATCTCAGTAAGGATAAAGTTTGAACAAATTCAATTGGGAATTTGAATGTGACTGTCATCAAGTTTGAAATGACTACGCCTACCTATAGGAACAAAAGATCATAGGGTAGTTCCAGCTGGAAGGCTGCTCAGCAGTCTCCAGGCCTACCTCTTGCTCTCAGCAGGACCAGCTCTCAGGTCTGTCCTGGTTGCTCTGGGCTTTTATCTAGATGGGTCTTGAAACTTCCACAGAGAATGCATCACCTCTCTGGGCTGCCTGTCCCACTGTGCCCTGTCCTCAGGGGAAAAAATCTTTTCCTTACATCCTGTCACAACTGCTCTTGTTCCAGTTATTTCTTGTCCTCTCACAGTACATCAGCATCAAGAGCCCAAAGCTGTCTCCTCAACAGCCTCCTCACAGCTGCTGAGGCATTGCTGTAAGGTGCCCCTGAAGATATCCCTTCTCCAGGCTGAACAGTTCCTACCCCTTCAACCACACCCCTCACAGTGCCAGCTCTACAGCTTCCCTCCCCACAGTCCACCAGCCCTGCAATGCCTTGGTGTCTCTCCTGAACCTATTGCAGTCAGCTGAAGCCTTTCTTGCACTGGGGTCCCAAATAGCACCGTATTCAGGAGCAGATCTTGATGCCAGGGGTGTACTCCTGCTGTGTCCAGTCTCTGGGGATTTGCCTGGGAAACACTAGCTGTAATTTTTCACAGCCTGGAAACCAAAACCACTGCCATGATTACGTGCTGGTCTGAACACCACATGGACTGGAGCCTCATGCAGACCGTACACAAAGTTATGTATAGCTGTAGATTTAGTCTCTAAATATCAATATGTTCTTTTAGCATCTTTTCTTCCCAGAAATTGTGCAGCTGCCACAGAAATTGTCTTGGTTAGAGCACAGTGCCAGTAACACCAAGGTTGTCCCTGTATGGACCATTCACTTAAGACTTGGACTTTATGATCCTAGTGGGTCCCTTTCAACTCAGAATATTCTGTTGTTCTGTTTCTGGAATACCAGAATAAACAAGTCAACCAAGCATGTAACAAACACAGTATCTGTATGGGAGTGCTAGGTATGTTACATTAAAAATATATTTATGAAGATTGATAGACAGTTTATGCCTGTCTTGGGCCCTCAGCTTCCTGTGATTGGGTCTACAAGGCAATCCAGAATGCCCAGTTCCTTGCAGACAGGATTGCTTGAGTTACCATTAGCTCACCCAGGTCAAATTCTGGTAAAGCAAGACATACTTGAGTATATTCTGAGTTATAGATATATCTGCCTTATCAAGATCCAGTACACTGATCACCAAAGCTAAAAGATTAAAATGTGTCTACATGTGCTGTACTGTGCAGTAAGGAAGGCCAGCTTTAAATCCCTGCATGACATTAGCGTGAGAATGGCATGTGCCTTCATTAACAAATTTATATGCTTATCACTATCTCCCAGGAACTGTTTAATTGAAGACAGATCTCTGAGACACCTTTGTCTTTGTTCTACAATACTCTAGGGGCAGCAGGATGTTTAGGCTTGTATTTTTATTCATCATTCTGAGCAATAGTGGCACAATCCCATCAGAGCACCATTGCTTTTTTTAGGACCTCCTGACTCCAAATATTATTTCAATACTGCATATAGTATAGTACTGTACACTAGAGTACTGTGTAATGCGTAGTGCTAACATCCTGCAGGTCTGTGAGCTTGTCTCTGTCGTGTTCTGTGACACAGCACAGAACCATCCCTCCCATTAATGCTGCAACTGTCTCCTTCCCCTCTTTGGGCTGTGGTTGAAAAGAAGGAGGGAAAGATGTGCAAAGAAGAGGTGCCTTCCCAGCCATGGCAGCAGTACATGCCAAGAGAACAGCTGCTGTTTTATAGTTAATCTTCATTAGGGAATCTGGTCCAGGAAGAATTAAATACTTTTGTAGTCTTTAGTATACCAAAGGTTCTTATTTGGCCACCTATAATCCTGCTGGTGATGACTAAAGGCAGGCATTTAAGAAAAATTTAAAAAACAACAAAAAACCAGGGAATTATTTGAAAACTTCCTGTATTATTCCTGATCAGAAAAAAAAAAAAAAAATTACTCCAGGAATTTTCTGAAATAGACAATACATCTGGACAAACAAGTTTAATAGTCACTGAAAAACAATCCTTCATTTGGTTAAAGCCTTTTAAAACACGTTTATTCTTTTGTTTTCCAAAACATCCACTGAAAATGAGCTCCACAATTTAGTTTTGTTTCTTTGATTTAACTGCCTGTTCCGAGGTGTCCTCCTACTCTACAGTTATCCAGAATTTCCTGCTGACATTAGCTGTGCAGCTGATGCTCACAGAGGAGTAAAAGGCATTTGTAGTGATGGTTAAACTGAGCATTGGAAGTCATTGCCTTTTATCAACGGGGGGGGGAATGCCCACAAACCCCAAGAAATTATTTCTGCTTATCTTAGGCTACTGAAAGCATAGAATGTTTAAATAAAGATTGTGAAAACCATTGGAGGTGATGGGGACTCTTTTCAGTGCAGCATGTATTGTTTAACTAATGCTATCAAGCAGTGCAGCCTGGAGATCTAACTGTGACAAATAACTGCATTTTTTTATGCTAAGCTTGAAATAGGTTCCACAGAATCAAAAGTTCAATTTCTGATAGTGCCAGTTAAACCTATCAATTTAACTGAGGCAAAAAAAAAAAAATGGAGTAGCATGTAGTTTGCTGTGTTATAGGTCTTTCAGTCAGACCTCTATGATTTTTTATTTTATGTGGTCATAAAAAAGATCCCATAGCTGTTTTTTGCAGCTGACAGTATTTATTCTGCTCTCCTTGGAATAATTTTCTCTCCTTTGAACATTATGCAAGATAGTTCACACAGCTCAGCTGCTGCCCTCTAATTCCAGAAGGGGATATACTTCTTCAGTTCCATATGTTTAAAGCACATAAAAGATTTGCAGACATTTTTGACACAAAAATATTTTAAATATAGATTAATATTGTATATGTAATTCATGAGTGTACTTCTAAATGTTTTCAAAACGCCAGTGGTTCTGGATGCTGGATGATACTGTCATTTTATCAAATGTTATTATCTCCAAACCATATTCTGAACTGAAATGCTATTATATGATGACTGAATCTGGTAAGTTAAATAAATGAAGAGGTGTTTAGCTAGGGGTAACTACAGCTCCCTCATCCTGGATACCATTTCCAAGAGAACTTTATGACAGCTGAGGTCTATGCTGTCCTCTTCAGACCATCACCCGCAGGGAAAAGAGTTGGAGTGCATCACTGCTACCTCATGTAATAGTGATGTTGTTCTGTACTGTTCCTTGGCCTCCACTGTATTCTTTAGAATGTGATGAGCGGCTAACCCTAAAGGAGAACATACAAATGTCATCAATTCAGCTACTGAGTTTTATGCTCACATTAAAAGAATACTTTAATGCTCTGTAGCTTCAAGTCCTGTAGCTTTGAGTCACTTGACCTCATTTCTTCCCCACAAAAAAGTTTGAGTAGAGAAATCATCTCGAATAAACTATTTCTAAAAAAAAAAAAAGTTTTCATTAAAGGACTTTCAGTTCTAATTGTTTTTTCGTTATCAGAAATTGCTAAGACAAATATGTTTCACCAACATCTGCTAAACAGTAAGACATCATAGTATTCACATTGCCAAATTACATAGAGAACATATGTCAGCATGTACATACAAAAACTTAGATGGGCTCAGACAGAAATACACTTTATCAAGCATGAACCTCCTAACTTTTCTGTATGTAGTGATTTATATATAGTATTGATTTTATTCTGAGTGAAATATCCTTAGCTATTCTTTAGACAAATATCATTCGTCTAGTGAATATCTCATGGCAGAAAGAAAAATTTTGTTTTCTGCCTAGATGCAGTGATATACTTGTGTAAACAACAGTGTGAGTTTACAAAGAATACAAATGAAAAATAGCCAGAAATTGACAGCTTGAGCACCAGTAAGTATTAATACCCTCCTTGCTAATTGCTGCCATCACAAATTAATGGAAGCCTTTTAAATCTCCTGACAGTGGTTATGTAACATTCCGTGGTTAAGGGAACTCAAGTCAGTACAAAACAGATGCCATCATTAATATGCAACTACATATGCTTCCAGTGAACAAGTTTTTGTGAGATTTTTTTTTTCACCCTCTTTTTCTTTTCCATTTGAAAATAATGCTTTAAATTCCTTAGCTTCTGCTTTTCCATCCAGGTGTTTTAAAGTCAACTCTTTTGACCCATTGTCTATTTTTTAATGAGAGAGCATATTTGGACAGTATTGTAAAGATATGCTAAGTGTCTATTCATAATACAACCAGGATTATTTATAGTTTAACAGCTTCTATGTTTTTTACTGGGCTTTTTTTCATCCCCTTTTCCTAGAAAACTTTGATAACAGACTTAAACTTTGGGAAACAAAGTGATCTGTTACCACAGCTTAATTTCAGCCTCTTACTTTTTCAAGTGTTAAAACCTATCCTGATTTTCTGGGTTCTGTTTCTTCATAGAATTACTTTGTCTGCTTCCAAGTCTTTATGGGTTTCATTTTAAATAAAAACAACTGTTCATGGTGTTGCCTGACTATGCAGATGAAGTCACCCAAAGAAATATATCTGTCCTCACTTTCTTTCCAGTGTTAATAATTAAGTATGGCCTTGGAAGTAGGGACCAATCAAAAAAAAGAGTTAGTGTAAAACTTTATAAGAATAAGAGATTATGTTACAGGTTTTCTTTGTTTTTAATTTCTTCCTTTCTTTGCATGCCTTTTTTCATGTCCCCTCTCCTCATCTCTCCATCTCCTCTTTCCCTCTGAATGGGGACATCTTCAGCATTGGTTTGTGATGAATTCCTTTCAGTCCTCACCCTGAGCTCTTTTCTCTCACTAACCAGGACAGCAGGAGTCTAAAACAAGGCAGAGTCTAAAAGTACCTTCATGACATAGATACACACACCCTCTTTGTCTCTCACAGATCACAGCTTGGTCTCTTCTGTCCCTTTGCATCTCTCAACAGTCTCCAACAGGGAATTGATGTCACTTCTCCTGGCAAAAAAAAAGTTGATGTACATCTGCCTTAGGGACTTGGGACTTATGCCTGAGTCACTGATGGGAATGTGACTGAACATCAGTGAATTGGAGGGGACATCTCCAGAAAGAGAACTGCACATGAAAGGCTTCCACCTTGCACAGAGTCACAGGTTCAGTCTCTCAGGTCACCAGAGATGTTCTGGTCTTTTTCCCTCTCCTGGCTAGTTTGATGGAGACTCCATGAGTGGTGGCTTGGGAAGCAGATTGGCTTGGTGAGAGCCACATTACAGAAATATGTCAGCCACTACTTTTTTCACTAAGAGAATCAAATGATTGTTGAGTGATAAAATACACCATTGAGACAGAACCCAGCCTGTCGTGCTGTTTGTGATTGTTTTGTTTCAGGTGTGCAGGGTTTGTGTTTCTTTGCAATACTGCACACAACCCTTGTTGGCTCAACTCTTCCTTGTACCAAATTTGCCTGTCCTTCAGTGTTATCCACAAACCTGATGAATGTGAGTTCAATCCCATCATTGAATTAATTTACAGGAACACTGACCAGCATCTCACCCAGGAGAAGCTACTGGAAGTCTCTAAATCTGATTTTTTACCAGTGGGACTTGGAAATACTCACCCTTTGAGCTTGGTAGTTTAGATAAATTTCTACCCAAATAATTGTGCCTCTGTTTATCAGACAACTTGACAACTTGTTTATAGGGATATTGTGGGAGACCATGTCAAAAACCTTGACAAAATCAAAGCAGATGGCATCCACAGCTCTATCCTCATTCACTCAGCAAATTGTTTTATTGCAGAAGGCAATCAGGTTGGTCAAGTATGATTTAATCTTAGTTATTCTGTATTAGCTTCTTTCAGTCACCTTCTTATCCTTCATGTTCCTGAGAGGTCCTTCCCTGAGGACCTGTTTAGTTTTCCTGGGAACTGAAGTAAAGATGATTGTCTGCAGTTTCTCTGACCTTTATTTTTTATTCAACATTTGCAATTGGACAAAATATTTGCCCTTTTCTGATTACTTGCTTCTCCTGATGCCATGTCTTTTCAAAAGTGATTGATAGGAATTATTTGATTATCGTGTCAGCCAGCATTCTCAGCACCCTTGGAGACAGCTTGCCTGGTCCCATGAATCTGTCTATATCTACTTTGTATGGATGGTCCCTGACTCAGCTCTTTTCTATCATCAGTAGCTCACCATTGCCCTTATTTCTCCTTGGTGTTAGAGGACTGAGGTGAATGAGGCAACTATTTGGGTCCTTGCTGTAGCATTTGTGACCGACTTGCCAGTTCCAATTGACATTAGCTCTTTATCTCCCTTGTATTTTACCTTTTACTAGCATTTACAGATTGCTTTCATGCTATTCTTTATATCTCTTATCAGTTTGAATTGCAACAGAGCTGCTTCTCTCCTCCCTGCACTGTTGCATGCCCACCAATATTTCAATGTTGTCATTTTAGAGACTCTACCTTTTGCCATCTCTCTGTCTTTTCTGTCTCTGAAAATCTGTCCAAACCCATTTGTCCTGCGTGACAGACTCCTGAGTGATCTCTGGTATTTCCTGAGGACACAGGAATCTGCTCTTCTCAAAAGCTTTTTTGGTCCTTCTCTTACCTTCAGGGTCTTAAATTACACATACTTGTGATGGTCACATTGCCAAAGCTGTCGTTTATATGCAGGTGTCTAAACAAAGCTTTGTTGCTTGTGCACAGCTGTTTTAATAGAGCACCACTCCTACCTAATAAGTATTTGCTGGGATTGGTTTTGGAAATTGATATCAGTGCATTCCAGAAATCTCAATTGCTTTTATCGTGCTATGTTGCTTTCCAACAAATATCATGTTGAAGTCACCATGAGAACTAGGGACAGCGGGTGTGAGGTTAGACTGTTATGTATTTATTAAGTGTCCAGGTAGAAAATGATTCTGTTAACCCAGACCTGTGACTTCAAGGACCCTCTTTCTGAATCTGAATATTATGAAATCATATCTTACCCTCCTGTCTACAGCTGATACATCAAAACAATCCTTCTCACTTCTATTTTGACTTCTTGAAGGAGTGAGGAGATGGAAAAGATAAAAGAAAAAAGACCAAGACTAACATTTGAGCAACAAGAGACATAGAATAATCTTGATGGTCAGTAGTTTTCTACTTTCTCACCTCCATTTGTCCACCTCCTTTTCCTGTGCACATATAGCAGACCCCACACACCCTGAGCACATACACAGGTGCCACACAGTCACCTTCTAACATACAAGGGAGCACAGCACGAGTTTCACTTCACTGCATTTCGAACAGCACAGCGTTGTTTATTCCAGCATTGAAGGTACCCGTGTATCAAAAAGTCTGTACTTTATTCATAGCACTCATCTGCATGGCAGTGGCAGAGATTTCTTTATAATACCTCAGCATGTGTAGGTAATTTCTTTTTCTTTATGTTTGTGTTTAAGTGCTATTATTATTTTTAAATACAACATGCTTGTTTTGCTTATCTCAAAATATGTAAATTTTAGAGATAATTTTTCCTGCTTTACATAAAATTGTGATTTATTAAAAATTATTTCAATGGTATTCTAAAAACAAATGTTTAAGTGTTCCTGTATTTTGTGAGGAAGCCAGTGTTATGTCTTTCTGAATGTAGCAGTAATATTTGGAAAGAGACAAGTGTCATGTAGGTAGTCAATTTGAATCTTTGTCTACACAACCTTTTAAACTCAAATGCAATAGTCTTGTTATGTCTGTCTTTTTTCACTTTGGAACATACTGCCAATCATAAAATATATCTGCACAGGTGAGAAATTATCCACAGAAAGCAAGCTGATAGCACTGAATATGTCTCACTTATGACCTAAATCTAGTCATAACTCGCCTCCAGCTTGAAAAGCTTAAGCATTAACCCACTGTGCTATGCAGCAATTCTCTACCTCTGGCAAGCAAATGAATCATTCAGTGGTTTTCATGTCTTCAGTTCAACATTCTATCTCTGCGCCGGAGACACAGTTTTAAAATATTGCAAGTGGAACATTCTCACAAAAGCTATTGATCATTAATGCAATATATTTGCAGTGTTTTCTCAACAATGGCTTTTCCCCTTTAATCTCTTAATTTTCAATCACCAATTCTTCTGATACTGCAGTATTGGTAAATTGTTCTGTAGGAACTAAGAGGTGACTTTACCGTATTCCAGTATGATTTTGACCTCCACAGAGAAAATACATAGAGACTCTTCAAGCACTAACTACCTATGAATAAATCATTTCCCATAAAAAAAATGAGGGGAGAAAACATAATTCTGATATTAAATTAATTCTGTTCCATATAACTCTGATTTAGTCTTTTCTGTATGTGATACTATGGAATACTGGGATCACTTTGTCTGCTCTGCAGCACAGAAAATAATTTAGATACTCTATCCATCCAACCAGACACACCAGTATAAACAGAAATATTCTTGTTACTTCAAATCAAATACATGGCATGTAGAAAAGAACATCTGGTGTTGAAAAGAAAGAACATTTCAAGCCTACTTTATAGGTAATAGTCAGTGCTTTCCTAAACTCAGAGCAATTTCTGTTCATAAGGCTCATAGACCTGGGATTCTTCCCTGCTGTATTATCCTGTGCCTGCTCATTGCTGACTTAAAAAGGAAGCAAAGAATGTGAAGTACTTATGCTGGATGTTATTTAAAAGTAGTCGACACTGCACATGAGGCCATGAAGTTTACTTCTTTCATTT
Source organism: Melozone crissalis (assembly GCF_028551555.1). NCBI lineage: Eukaryota > Metazoa > Chordata > Aves > Passeriformes > Passerellidae > Melozone > Melozone crissalis. The sequence goes on from NW_026535820.1 coordinate 27,437,934, forward strand.
AGTTCAAACTCAATTATGCAGATATAAAGAAAGTGCTTAGGGCTGTTACCTGTTTTTTACTCTCATTGATTTTCAAATGAGAGAGGGGTTCTAAATTCATTAGAAGCTTATAGAATTCTTGTTTGTAATCTTCTGTGATTATATAGCCCAGAAAATTGGGGCACATTTTATTCCCATAAAAAATGGTTTTGCAGCACATCTGTTGAAGATTTTCTCCTATGAAAAACAAAGGAGTGAATGTGTCAAAATTCCACATTAATTCCCAAAAGAATATGAAGTTCCCCCTAGGGATAAAATTCTACTGTTCATTTCTAAGTTATATAAAATGCATCTATTTTTGCTGGCCACATGCCTCACTCTGTGTTTGTGCCACTTTAGATTTAAGATTATTACACCACTTTTTTTGTCTTTCAGATCAATGAGTAGGGGCCAATGTTTATCTTGGTGTCTACCATTATAGGTTTATAAAACCACCCCTAAAAGTTTGTTTTTCTAGATTCTCAATGTCATAAATCCACCATGTCCACCTGATCTTCAAGATATAACCTAATTTGAGGAAAATTAACATTGCTTTCAAAATGAATATTAGCCAGCTTAAATGCCAAGAATAGATCAACATCTCTAGCAAAAGTACAGATACTTAGGAAATTATTTTTTGAAGTATCCAAAACTATTGGATAGCTCCTTCAGTGTCACATGATGCAGAATTTATTGGTCCTAGCTCATCCTAAAATTCTACTTGATTTTGAGAGATGCCAGTGGTCTGATAGCCACCACCCATATTACTACTGCCTTCTACTCTTTGCTAGGAGTACTCTTCACTTCAGACAAGATGAGATGATTGGTACCCCACAGTACTTATATTTTGATTAGTAAGAAAAGGAATAGAAATGTTTAACAGTTTTTCTATTATATTTCTAGCCAATTAACCTTAGAATTGAGTCCTTTTTTTCCTGCAGAATAGCTGTATCTGGATATTTTTGTAATACACTGGTTGTTTCCTATAATTCTCCAATGAATAAATTGTTACAAATGCTGTTGTCAGGCCATTCACATTTTCTCAGTATGCAGCAGGTTTTACACACACAGAATGTTTAATTAATTTTCTGATTAATGGGCTTCTTTTATTATGCTACTGCCATTTGGCAGCTGTTTTGACAAAACTGCCTTCCTCATTACAGAATTTCTACTTGTGAAAGGAAGTCAACCATAGCAAATGGGCTTATTGAATTATCCAGCTCACCAATTATATAGTATAAAATTATTCATCCTGATATAATTTGATCAGGAAAAATCATTTATCTTTAGTAACTGTGTTAAATTAGATATTATTCTGCTGGATAGGTGCAATTTTGCAAGTGTCTGTACTTAGGAAACTTTTTTTTTAATTCACTTGAACACTAAGTTATTGCCTGTTTTCTGATTTCACTTTGTTACCAAAAAGGTTAGTTTCTGACTAATCGCTCCATTGAGCCCAATTCATTCAAAGCTTAAAAAGCGACACTTAGCCATTTTAGAGAGAAATGCCAGATTGATACATATCATTGGCAATGCAATTTTGAAAGACCTGATACAAGTGCATTTCTATCTGTTAATAAATCAATTAATTCAAAATCAGTCTTGAAATTTCAACATTATTTACTTGTGTGCTTTACATGGATTTTGGTGCTATTCCAGCAACTCTGCAATCTATATTGGCAACCCAATTTTTCCTCCAATTTTATTCAATCTAACACATCCAAAATTAACCTCACTTTATATACATTTGCATCTTGTCATTAACCCACATAACCTATCTTATAAATAATTAATGCTTGATGCATGTGAAAGAAAAGGGTGCAATGTTTCAAAAAATTCCAAAGGTCTTACAGAATACTGTGGACCACAGTGAACAGCTGGTTAGAAATAAATATTTATTATTGCTTAACTTGAAAGCATCATAATTTGGTTTTATGATCCACAATCACTTTTTCAGTGTAAAACAACCCAGAAATTCTTGCTGAACAGTAAAGGTATGGTTTATTTGGGATACACTTCTCTGACTGTAAGTCAGCTCAAGGATTCTCCAGGTATTTCATCTGAATCTGAAAATTTCTCAAAGCATCAATGAGTTCTTTATATCCTCTGTACAGCTAGATAAACAATGGCATAATGACTCTAGCTGTGTGCATGGACATAGGACTGATGCATCTTCCTTTGGTCTGATTACAGTTTTATGGCACTTTCAGTTTTTGTCTTCTCTGACTTCACAACCTGCACTGCTTTTTGGTTCTTCTCTGCTTTCATCTAAATGCACTCTCTGCCTCTCCACCAGGATTTATCATGCTATGTATAAGAACAAGCACGCTGTTATTTCTCAGACCTTTCCGATCATTCTCAATGTCTCATTCAACAGAAGTTGTCAACAGAGAGAAGAGTTACAACTATCCCATACCACACCATGAAGCCATGTTTACCTGGAGGATAACCCTATGTCCATTTACCCTCAGCTTCATTCCTGTTAGTGTCTGATTAACCAAAAGCATGTCAACAAGTGCTGGACATACCTATGATGGTAGTGCTAGGATTTTACAGTGGTTATTTTGTGTGTCTGGACTTTAGTTTAGCTGGTACCAGCATTAGCTGTGTCTTAGATATCCTCAATACACATAAGTATAGCTGAGTTGCTGGAGCCTGCTGGCAATGAGAGAATTATCACTCTTGATAGCCTGCACTTGTTTCAGGATCAGATTTTCTCTGTATAAGGGTGATCAATAATTTATGTTAATTGAAAGCTACTGCTGGCTTCATGCGGTTGCCTGACACAGGTGACAGGTGGCTGTTTCTGCACTCTGGTTCCAGTCCTGTGGATCACTCCCTTTTCAAAGATGTCTGGATTACATATCTGATGAAAAGTAGGTCAGATATCCACCATGGCTTTCACTAAGGGTAATTGAGGCTTGCAAGGTTTTTCACTGTCTATTCTTCCTCCCACTGCTATCCACAATGCTTTGTTGTTTGGGGTTGTCATTTATTTGCTGTTTGGTTGATTGATTTCCTGCTTTTTATTTCTTTTTCCCACTGACTAGATGCAGATACAGATTATGCTCAGTTTTACCAGAGACATCTTTGGGTTTCATATCCTCACTGTGTTGCCCTGAAGGGCTGAAATTGATTAAGATTGATGAGAGTACTGCATTATTCCATGGCCCTGAATACCCTGGTAAGCAGTTTATTCAAGTTATCACTATCAGTGTTGACCATTGCTATTCTCAGAACTTGAAAGTTTCTTGCAGGACAGACTGTCACAATGATGTTTCTGGGGATATCAGTGTTTATGTTACTGTCAGTGGCTTTGTAAACTTTGCTGAGGTTGATACAGCCTTTTAGTCCACATTTTCTTGCTGCATTCTCATCCACTGTATTCTCAGAGAAGCAAAAGTTCCTTAGTGTTGCAGAAAAATAACTAAATAGCAAGTTGGAAAATGAACAATTGTCTGTCTCAACATTTGTACAAGAATGAGATACCACCTGGGTAGCTCAAAGAGGTGAGGGGAAGGACAGGTGAAGGATTTTGTAGGACCTGAAAACACTGTTTTCCACTAGTACGGAAAATAACAAAACTTTTAGATAGTTGTGATTATTAAGCCATTTATTATCTACATGTGGCATGTTATCTATAATGTTTAACTTATTTATAAGAAAGTTTCTATTGTAGGCAAGCCTTACTAACTGGAATATGAGAAACTAATTGCACCTCAGTAGTTCATCCTTTCTCTCTCAACTATTTTTTGTTTTCTGCTCTGTTTGTCTGTGTACACTTGTATGTAGACCCATTATATAAAAGTCAAAGAGCAACAAAACAGAAGAGTAGTGCCTAGTGAAAATGTATTGAAAATTAAGAAGTGAGTATCGGTGGCCAACAGCTCTGGATTGTAACAAACCAGTTATGTCACAGCCACGATCAGATGCTGCTTTGCTGCCTTGAATCAAGTGACTGTGAGTCCAGGGCCTGAGAAAACACATGGGTGCCTTCAGTTTCTCCCATAACCAACATTACATTTGGCATTTCTATATATTCCCTGAAGGCTATTTGCTCTTTTTGCCTTGAACAGGGTTTTAAAAATCAGGATTTTTCAGTCTAGATCCTTGACAATTGCATAAGCACTGGGCTAAAAGTCAGAGGGTAGGTACAAACAGCCCTGGACTTACACTGTTGGGGTAGCCTCTGTCTCACTTTTCCACTTCAAAGAACTTCAGTTTTTGAAGTGTCTGGACCATTATTTCATTCTTTCTTTATTCATGTGCCTTTTTCTCCTCACCCTCAGCAGGAAGCTTCTCCTTCTTGCAGCCATCACATGGCACATGCAGGACAACCAGGGGATCAGGCCCAGCCAGCATGGGTTTAGGAAAGGAAGGTCCTGCTTGATCAATCCGAACTCCTTTTTTAACAGCGTGACCTGCTCTCTGAGGAAGGAAATGGCTGTAGATGTTGTCTCCTGAGATCTTAATAAAGCCTCCAACACTGTTTCCCACAACATTCTCCTGGAGAAACTGACTGCTCATAGCATGGATGGGTATACTCTTTCCTGGGTAATAAACTTGGGCTGGCCAGGCCAGGCCAGAGAGTGGTGGTGAGTGGTGCTACATCCATCTGGCAGCCAGTCACCACTGGCATTTCCCAGGGACCAGAGTTAGGGCTGGTCCTGTCTAATGTCTTTGTTGACAACCTTCCTAAGGGGATTGAGGGCTCCCTCAGTCAGTTTATAGCGGACACCAAGATGCGAAGGAGTGTTGATCTGATGGAGGGCAGGAGGAATCTGCAGTGGGAGCTGCAGAAAGTGGATCAATGGGCCAAGGTCAGTGGTGTGAGATTTGACAAGTCTGAGTGTGGGTCCTGTAATTGGGTCAGAACTGCCTGCAGTGCCACAGGCTGGGGGAAGGGCAGCTGGAGAGCTGGCAGGTGCAAAAGAACTTGGGAGTGCTGGTCAACAGCAGCTGAACAAGAGTCAGTGTGTGTGCCCAGGTGGCCAAGAAGGCCAGTGGTGTCCTGCCCTGAATCAGCAATAGTGTGGCCAGAAGGACCAGGGCAGTGGTTCCCCCTACTGTACTCAGCACTGGTGAGGCCACAGTTTGAATACAGTGGCCAGCTTTGGGCCATTCACCACAAGAAAGACATTGAAATGCTGGAAGGTGTCCAGAGACAGGCAGTAAAGCTGGTGAGGGGTCTGAAGCATAGCCTAACAAGGAGCAGCTGAGGGAGCTGGGGATTTTTTAGCCTGGGAAAAAGGAGAAGACATCTTACTGTGCGCTACAACCAGCTGAAAACAGGTCACAGTGGGGTGGGAGTCAGCTCCCAGGTAACAAATGACAAGGTGAGAGAAAATGGCCTTAAGTTGCTCCAGGGGAGATTTTGATTGAAAAATTTATTCACTGAAAGGGTAGTCAAGCACTGGAATAGACTGCTCAAGGAAGTGGTTGAGTCACCAGCCCTGGAGGTATTTAAAAAACCTGTAGATGTGGCACTTTGGGACAAGGTTTAATGGCAGACTTGAAAGTGCTTGATAATGATCTTAGAGGTTTTTTGAACTGTAACGATTCTATGGCTCTATCAGTGGGCTTCAACCCACTGGCCAGGTAATTTTGGATTTCTACCTAATTTTTATTTGAAAATCAAACTATGAATAGCATTTTTCAATGTGCATTAGTAGATTTGAGGAGTTTATCCCGGGTGTATTGGCTCGTCTCATGTTGTGCAATGAGGAAGCTGTTTCCATATGAAGATCTGGGAACCTTTCTCTCCATCTCTCACTCTCAGCAAATGCAACAAATTTCTTCATGAGTGATTCCCATGCTACACTTAGCATTCTGGGCTGTGACAGTAGGAAAACACGATATATTACAAGCTTGGGGTATAAACCTTGGTGGTCTTTGTTCAGTATTGCCTTCACACTGTGAAGGGAATAGTGAGAAGAATAAGAAAGCCTGGTGTAGCTATACTTCTGAGAAGATACACCTGGTGACATACAGAGGTGAGCAGCAGCCTTTGTGGGTTCACAGCTTTACAGCATCAAAATGTAAAGCTCTGTAAATCAGAAGAAAAGTGGTATCTACAAAAATTCTATCCCTTGTTATATACCCCAGGCTTGACCTCTCTGAATTCACTCCATCATAACTTCCATGATTCCATCTGAGATGGTTCAGATGAGTCCTGCTGGATAAGAGAGAAGGAGCAGGTCTGTTGTCACCATATAGAGCTGTTTGAAGAGACCCTCCGTGATCTGGCTGCTGCTGCTGTCTGGTACAATATATGACTTTAAGTGGTGCACTTGTTTTCAATCTTCAGGAGCAACAGTTCCAGGTCAAGCTGTACATAACTGCATTGTGTCCACCCACACAAAGAGTTTAAGTGGTGATTGAAACAATATCTCATCTCATTTCTATTTACCAGGTTAAAGGAAGTTTCTCTCTGGAGCCGTCTCTCATCTATTTGCAGCAGGAAATAAATTTCTTTTCAAAATGAATCAAAAAGACTCTCAGGGCTGCCAGCACAGGTCAGTGTAAAATGATTCTATAACATTTAGTTATTGCAAAGTTTTTTTCTGAGCACTTTATCTGAAAAATGCTGAAAACCCCTCAAAAATAATTCACCTTCTCTAGTTGGTTTGTACAGACCTACTTAACACAGTGAAACTTTAAAAAAACTTTCTTCTTTTTTCCTTCACCAAATATTTCAGTTACATGTTTCAAAATACATTTTTATGACAACTGAGAATTTACAGTAGTCATTTAAATGACCATTCTCACTATAAACTCTTGGATATAAGGAAACAAAGCAATGAGATAAGATACCCATGAATTTTATTAAATCAGTTAGAATTTCAAACTTCAGATGATGGTACAAAGCTTAAACTACCTGCTCCCATAGAATACCAGTGAGAAGGAAAGTACTTGAACATTGTAGGTTTTTTCCTGTAGGTTTTTTCCGTGCTGTATAGAATTTTAATGATTTGGCCCAGTTCAGCCCTAGCTGTGCTAAAGATATTTTTTTCCATCATTTTTTGGTTATTCCTTAATGTAGTTATGACACTGCAAAATAAATGAGGAAAATGGTGACTATATGCTTTTATTACTTGTTTGAGAGAAACATAAATGTCTTTTCTCCTAAAAGACATGGATTTTCCTATGCTTTCTATTAACTTGTAAAAGTTTACAGAATTTGGGGTTTTTTTCTGGTATTGAAATCTAATATATATGTAAAGGTTTATGTGGTTAAAGACCAGTTTCCCAACACATGTCTGTGCCTCAAGTCTAATTCTTAGAAAGCTAAATCACATCTGGAAAAAGAGAAACAAAAGGGATGAAAACCCCCCAAAACCTTATCAATTTGTCACTAATTGTCTGCTATTTTACACAAAATAAATTAAGTACCAGATAAATATTTTTATGATTTTATAATAGTTTTTGGTTTTACGGTGATGCAAAAATAATGTCAAAAGTTTGACCTTTACCAGTCCACAACTTATACATATGTTTTTTTTTTTATTTTCCTTTCTATTAGTGTAGTGGCTTGTCATTGCAACTCTGTAAGAAATTTTCAATCTATAACAGAACTTCTTCTCTTTAAGTACTTGAGGGGTATTAGCCAACTCAACTGGAAAAGTTCAGAGTGACAGCAAAATTCCAGAAAAAACAAAGGTGTTCCTAAGCAATTGACAACTAACTGTAGTGCACATGTATTTATCCTATATCTCTGTCACATATTTATGTTTTATCAGTAGGACAGTCCCATGAAAACAGCTACATACATTTATCACGGCTTGTGCTCCTTAATATAGGACCCTACAAGTGCCCAGCAACGAGAAGAACAAACTGACTAACAAAAGAGCTCAGCAAAGCTGCTCAAAATCAGAAATGAGACAAAAAGTTATCAATCTGTGTGATCCAATTTCTTCTGCTGTGTTACTTGCAGCAGGTGCCAAAGGCTACCTGTTCCTCCTCTGATGGCATTCACTGTTGGGTCTCTCTAGTGTGGGGCAGCTTGTTCAGTGTAGTTGGACCAGCTTGCTCAGTGTGAAGTGGCAGTTCTGTTCAGACCTAGATGGTCAGAAAGTGGAGATGGTCACTTGGAGACTGTGTCTTTCTTCAGTGCTGCTCTGTGCAAGTAAAGCCACATCAGCAGAGTCAGCAAAACAAGAATGCCTAGAAAATTGACTGAGTGATTTGCAACTTTTTATTGGCAGCTAATGAAAGTCCATATAATTATCTTCCACTTTACAATCTTCCCCACAATCATGTCATGCTTCAAAATCACCCCTAATGTTTTGTAGTATTTAAAAATCCAAACAAAACCTGAGTAAAATGTTATGGAGAGACACATAAGAAGTGGACAGTAGAAATCACAGGTGTGGGCAGCCCTTTCAGGTCATTGAATAGCAAGGAATTTGCCAGTTGAAATTTCTTAAATGTTTACAGAAAGAAAAACAACAAAATGTTTCTCTCCCACATGTGTCTTTAACTGAAAAAAGCAGATTAAACTATACCTTGCTACATCATGATGCACATTTGCTAATACTACTTAATTCCCAAAAGTAAAACTGTCACTAAAATATTGTCACTAATAATGCGCTTCATTATTTACTGTTGAAGAAAGAAAAGGTTGGAAGTATCATCAACAGAATTAATTTTATGAGCATCAGCCACTTAGTCAATTTTTAATTTATAATTTTTAATTTTCCCCATTCATCTCTGATAAAAAAAGGACAATGCCCAACTTCAAAAGCCCAGCTGCTGCTATGCTGAGTTTGTTTCTTCACGTGTGTTTTCTTAGCATGGCTTTCAAGAAGCTCAAGACTGTATTTCAGAAGAATTAAATTTATCTGGATATTCTGTAGTACCAGATTCTTGTAAGGAGCTATACATACAGTCCCAGAGAAGCAGATTTTTTTCAAATATCCAGGTAGAATGCTGGAATTTGAGTTGAAATTAAAAAACAAAAAACAAACAAAAAACCCCCAAAATCCCCAACTTTACATGTTTAAAAGGATGATATAATTTTACATATCTATTTTTAGTTTATATCCCATGCCATATGTAGTTGTGCTTTGCAATAAAACTATAGGAGAAAAGGAGATATTTAGAGCAATGGCATTTGTCTTCCCAAGAATCTACTGTGCCCAATGGAGCCCTGCTGTCCTGGAAAAGAAATGCCTGTCCATGGGAAATAATGACTTAATCCCTTGTTTTGCTATGCTTCTGTGTGTGGCTTTTGCCTTCCTTATTAAACCATTTTTATCTCAATCCATGAGTTTTCCAGCTCTTGCGCTTCTGATTCGCTCCCCCATCCCACTGAAGGAAGCTGAGTAAGAGGGTGGGGCTGGGCTCTAGGCAGGGATAAACCCAGCACAGATGAAAACCCTTCCATAGTATGCTTTAGATGCAGAATGTGCTTGGCTAGATGCTCGTCATCTCAGGTAGAGAGACAGAAGGAAAAGGTGAATTGGAGTGGATTGTATGGACTGCAAATAAAGGAGTGAGATTCAGACGTGGTCTTCCCTGACAGAATAATGATTCCATGGTGGAAAGGAGGATTTTTCTTTATTATCATTTTCCCTCCTCTATTACTAGACAGGAAGAGAGCTCCACACTAAAGGCAAGACATAATTTTTCTTCTTCAGTGAGAGTGATGTGGTCTCTATACACTTGTGATAGCACTGATTCCACTGTGTCTTTAAATTCTGTACATCAGAGGGCTTTGACTCTACAATGCTAGCATCTCATTAGAACAGGAATTGAAACAAGTAGCTTTCAGGAATTAAAAAAAAAAAAGAAAAAAAAGAGGGAACGAGAAGAAAGAATAGAAACAATGTACTTGTGAGCATATGTCTGCTTTCCCTGCTAGGCATTTGAATGATGAGATTCAGAAAACTCCACACAATATCTGTTATTCTCATTGTTCTTCTAGCCTGTCTCCACACAATATATTATTCTCATTTTTCCTTTTAGCCTATCTTCCCTGCTTGATATTCTCAGCCCTTGTGAAATGTTATATTTTCTCTCATTGCTGAAGTCCACCTTATCTGCAGTGCAGCATGAAGGGCAAGGAAAATAGGGCCTTGTTTACAAGCCATATCCTTTCAAGGGACTTATGTTCATATATATATTAACTGTGAACATGTGACCCAAACACTTTTTACGAACTCTTAAAGAGAATAATTATAGTATTCAGGGGGGGAAAAAAAAAAAGTGCACATTTCCTAGTTTTCCTGGTCAGAAAAAAATGGGGTGATTTCTAGAAAAAAATATTGCACAGTAATTTAGGAAAGATTACGGGAAAGAAAAAGATATTTTGGAGGGACGTCTTGTTTGGCTATTTCCTTTTTGCAGACAAGAGTCAGAAATTCTGGTTTTATTTCTTTAAAAGAAATAAAAACTATTAGTTAGTTCAGACTCACATCTAGCACATTTTTTTTTCTAAACTTGACAAAGATTTGTAAAGAAAGAGAAAGTTAAGGTAGGAACAAATAAAATAACTGATCAGGTTTCAATAGCATAAGCCAGAAATATTCTCCTCTTAAGAAGATTGTCTTGGAGAATAAATGATTCCTAAGTTAAACCAGGGGACTCTAAAATGTTGGCTTTACCTATTATCAAAGTTATTGCCATGAAATTGTAGAAGTTAAGTCTCAGGACCTAAGCTATAACTAGTGCATAGTAGCATCATTTTATCTATTTTGATTAGTCGTATCTGGAGTGCTGTGTCCAGTTCTGGGCTCCTCAGTCCAAGAGGGACAGAAAAGTTCTGGAGTGAGTCCAGTGGAGGGCAACAAAGATGATTAAGGGCCTGGAGCACTTCTCTTATGAAAAAAGTTGAGAGAGTCAGGCCTGTTTAGCCTTGAGAAGAGACAGCTGAGAGGGGACCTCGTCAATGTCTATCAGAATCTGAAGGGAGGGTGTTTAGAAGATGGGTCCAGGCTCTTCTTGGTAGTACCAAGCAATAGAAAAAGAAGCAATGGAGAGAAAGAGATACACAGAAAGTTTCACCTGACCATTGGGAAGAACTTGTTTACTCCATGGATGACCATGGACTGGAAGAGATAGCTCAGAGATGTGGATTCTCCCATCACTGGAGATATTCAAAAACCATGTGGAATCAATCCTGTGCAAGATGCTCTAGGATGACCATGCTTGAGAAGGATTCTTGGACCAGATAACTCCACTGGTGATTCCTTTAAACCTTAACCATTCTGTGCTTCTCTGGTCTTGATAAGGCTGTAAAAGATGGGACCCTAGTTTCATACAAATGTAAACTGGATGAAAGAAGTGACAAATATCTGATTTTGTTTTCCACAGGTATTTTTTTAATTATGAATTTGTATGAAATTTAAAGCTCCTCTTATCTTGGCCTTTTTCGTCTTTCTCTAACTTTGAGAATATGTATCTACATCCTTTTTAGCAGGATTGTAGAAGCTGAAATAAGTGAGAAGTTGAAGTAGTGCATTAAACTTCTACTGAGTCTGTAATGACAATGTCTTTTAATTGTCTTTATATATTGCCACTGTATTGTCCTGATAGTAAATTTATGCTGGATGATAGTGCTTAGAAATGATTGATTTCCCCCTTCTGCACCAAGTAAATCAGTAAGTTTCTGTAAATTTTATTTTAGGATGATAAAAATTTGAGTGTGAGTTGAGGAGGATTTTTTTAGGTGGTAGTGGTTTGGGGGATCAGATGTGTGTGTGTGTGTGTGTGTGTGTATGTGAGCATTGGCCAAAAAAACCCCAGTTTTCTTTTTTCTCTTCCCATGTAAATTTTGACAGCCAAAAGAAACATCAATTGCTTAATATTTTCTTCCTTTTTTTCTTTGTATAAGATTTGACCCTCTAGAGAACACCACAGAAATTATTCTGTTGAACAAGTATGCCCTTAATATATCAATGTGATAGGCTAATATTTTCAAATAAAAGTAGACAAAACTCAGACTAACTCCAAAGGATCTTTTTTTCACCTCAAGCCAGATTCTTTTTTCTTTTATCCATGGTGACAATTCATGTTTTCTTAATGATGTCCTTTGACTTTACCATTAAATCCTTACTGACAAAGCAATTTGGCAACTCAAGACTTCTAGGAGAAATTTAATATACTGTAAGGATTTTCTTTACTCTGTCTACATCAAAAAGACTTCCTTTTGCTATTGTAAGATCCATACTGGATATGGTTGATAAAATCGCCATTAACATTGAAAAGAATGTCTTTCAAAGTACATTTACATGTCACTATGCAGCAGACATTAAATTTATGTCAATAAATGTGTTGTGAGTTTTGACTTTCTTAGAGATAGGCAGGAAGCCCAGGTACAACATCTCTTCTAGAAATACAGAGGGCAATACCCTTGTGGTTTAAACAGAGAAGTCCCAAGTCCCACTTTGCACTAAAATCAGATAATTTCTTTTGTCACTACTGATGATCTGAGAGAAACATATCCTCCCTACTGGAGATATCAGCAGTTTAAAAGTCTTCTAGGCTGCATTGGTGCAAAATCTTTTGTGTGAAATCTTTCTGATTACTTTCTAGGAAATTCTAAATTAAACTCACCTACAGAAACTAAATAGCATCTCCAATAACCCAGTTTGTTTGGTTATGTTCTGACTGAATTTTGTATACTAAAGATTAGGTGAAGTTTTTGCAAATAAAGAAGAAAAGTAACTTGCATTTTAAAATCAAAATTTAAATTTCATCTTTTGCTGCTTTTAATTGTTTTCCCCTCAAAAGCTTCATTAACTGTCTATGATTCTTTTCATTCGGCATGTAATCCTGTTCCCTTAAAATTAGCAAAAAACAAAAAGTATCAGTGCTTGGTGCCAACATCTTGTTTGGTTATTGATGGTATCCTGAAGGTATCCAGAACTGGATGCTTTACTTCTACTAATATGTATTCCCCAACTTGGTGGATAAGTGCATGTTTGCTAGAATTTTATAGAAAGCTGACAGCATTTTCATTGCTTTGTGGAAATGTCTTTGGTTTTTTAGCAAGTGTGTTACAGGGAGCTCTACATGAACATTTAGAGCAATAAGAATAGGTGCTGCCAAAATAGGCTGAGGAAGGAGATATGAATGGAAAGGAAAAAAACTGTTTTGGTCATATCATATTTTATTGTAATGCTTTCAAAGCTGCACTAACCTCTATGCTTCAAACAGAGGAACCACATTTTTCATGTTTTTAGTCCCAACATTTTTGCCATAGATTTGGGGTAGATTTTGCCATAGATTTGTTTCCTGCAGCAGTGATGTCTACTGCATTCTCAAGTCCAAAGCTGTTATATTGCTGGTTTAGATGTATTATGTTAAGCACTGTAGTAGTAGTGGGTAGCAATGATGAGAAAAGCAATACCATGAGAACAATGGAAATTATGATTTGGACCTGAAAACAAAATATTTTGCTATAGCACTATTAAATGGCATGCTCATTTGTTTATAAATTCCAGTGAACTATCTTGCAATAGTAAATTTATTTTTCTTGTTAAAACTAATGTGATATTATATGCCCAGTTGAATGGATTCATGACTTTAAATAGATGGCAATGTAATGTAAAATTTTCTAATTTGCCAACCACTTATTAAATGTATTTACAATTACCCAGTAAATTCTATGAAATATACTAAAACTGAGTGATAATATTTTCTATTTTATGACACCTTGCCTTTAGTAACATTAGATTAATAAGCTACAAGAAAACTGCAGATGTCTTTAAAAACTCACACTCCTTTTCTGAATACATATAACTCTACTCTCCAGAGTTATCATTCATTTTGATTACACTGGAGTTAAATGGTTCATCTGTTCTAAATCTTCAGTAAATGTATATAGCTTTTTTACAGAATGCAGCCAAAGGGGAAATAAATCAGTGTCAGAAATCCCAAATGTTTAATTCCTTACTAAGCTCATGGTATATCTCTTCTGGATGGAGGGAGAAGAAAAAAAGAAAAAGAATAATTCTTTCAGATTTTATCTTTTAGGCTGTAAAATAAAAACTACCTTGTCCAAAGTTCAAATTATATCTGATATCTTTGAGCAAAACCTAAATGCTGTCAAATAGAGAAGAAAACAATATTCCTATCTTCCCATAGGAAGTAGTAAAAATGACTTGCTGACTAGAGGCTATTTCTATACCAAAAGTTAAATGCACATCAAATAGTAAATCAGAGGTATGACATGCTTGCACACCTATCTCCCTGCATATAGATATATAAGTGCATGAAATGTGCATTTGCACTGCTGAAATATTCACATGTCTAGTGAAAAATTTACATTTCTGATATCCAAAACAAAGCCTCTGTTTTTATGTCTATTTGCTTGCTTGTTTTTGATGGATGCTTAGTACTCTCAGAGGTCTGTGGGCTCTTTCAAAGTGTACCCACTGGAGAACCAGATTCCTGTTTGACTTTACAAGGAGCATTTGGTACAATGACTTATGACGATCACATGCACTTTTAGCCACAAAGTCACTGCAACTGGGCAAAGCCATCAATCATTTGTGGTACAATGAAGCATGACAGGTCTCCCAGAGAACAACTTATGCTTCAGCAGGGCACTTGTCTTGGAGTGTGCTTCCTTCTAAGGATCTGACTCGTTAGTTGGAAGCAACATAAAATCAGGGCATAAGGTCAAGCAATTTCAATTAATTAAGAATATTTATTATTTTTTTTATAGAAGGTAACTATGTATTTTTAATTGCATGTATACCTTTGACTTAGAATTTACCTAGGCAGAGGGTTGTGTAATCACACTACCTTATTTGCAGTCATTAAGGCCCCCAAAACAAGTATTTAGTAAGAATTTTTTCTCTCTGGGAAGATTGCTTTAAAGCTCCTTTCCTCAGTGATATTTGTACTTGATCTAGTATACCTAAGTCCAGTTTATTAGATGCTTGTTGTTTAATTTATTGATTCTTGCATTAATATTTCTTTGAATTAGGTATGACAATTAAAATGTTATGGAAACTTTTTGGAGCCCCTTGTTGAACAAGTTAGTAATACCTTGTCAGCAGTTGTCTTTTTCTGTGTGTGTGTCTGTGTATGTGGCTGTTTGTTTGGGTTTTTAAGGGGGTGTTGTTTTGTTTTTCTTTAAAGAGGCTTTTAATTAAAGAAGCAAAGTACAGAGGTATAAGAAGGGAATATTAAATAACATTTCTGAAGTGATCTCAATGGAACATCTAATGAGTTTATTTTTGCTTTTGGTAGATAGTGGTAAGTAAACCAAGAAATGAGAAAAATACTGTGGCCACCAACTCCACAAATCAATATGTACTGTTCAGAAAACCTCAGGAAATATAAATCAAATATTGCCTTTTGCAGATTAATATGGACAGTTATTAATGCACCTACTCATTTGCAAAATAGATCATATTATATCTTATTAGGTTATCTGATATAAATAGAGCACACATGGAATGCTGCTGTGATTGATCTTTATGAGAACTTTATTGTTGCTGAAGAGTAATGTTTCCAGAGTTTCCACTGAATTTTATGGAAGTCTAGATCTAAATAGCACAATTTTTTTTGTGTGAGCAGGCTTGCTCATTCCTCATATGAGGAGAGTGATTGGATCAGGTGTGAAGCTGAGCAGGAATGCAGAGAGAGGAACGTCCAGTGTAAGGACATGGGGTAAAACATGACTTTACTCAGGGTTTAGACTGCTCAGCAAGTCAGGGGTTGAAGACTAAGAAAGATATTAATTTACTATAACCTCAACTTGCATGTCACTGGATTAACTATTAAAACTGAAGCTTATGAATAGAAAAATTTCTTAAAATATGAATTTTGTGCAAAAGCAATCTTCAAGAATTATATAGTGGTTCTGAAGAGAGTTCTTAATGAAGGTTTATAAGAGAAGGCAGGTTTGATCTCTTGTAAATTGACATCATTCTTTGCAAAGAATAATATTTAACAAAAAACCCCAATCCTGTAACTGAATTTTAAATTTAGGCATTGTGACAATTCTAAAACTCCTTCAGTCTTGTAAAGAAGCACATTTTGATGTAGGAGTTTGGTATTTTACATTTTGATTAGAAAGATTTTTTAACAGTATTTTTTTTTCTGTTTTCAGTATTTCTTCCTAAGAAATCCTGATGAGAATTCAGAGCAATGTTTCACCCTATAGCCACACCCACTCCTCTCATTTTACTGAAGGCAAATAGAAGCCTTTGGAAAAGAATTGACTTTGACAGCTCAGCTGTCTGTTTACCTAGAGGATGAGTTTATTTCTTCTTTCACGTCAGAATGTGAAAAAACATTTTTATCACCTCAGAATTTAGTCATGCTTCTCAATGCCCTGATGCAGCTCTGATTATTATACTACAGCATTCCACTTTCCCTATGCAAAGTGCTCTGAAGGCACACTTTGTTCTTGAATATGTAGGCATCTAGGGAAGAATCACTAACATTTCAGTTAAGAAGTCAGCAGACTTTCATCCTAATCCCTTGAAGTCACTCTTCACTCAAGGCTGGGTAAGGTAAAATGTTTATGAAAGACAGAGTAAAAAGATAATTAAAGGGAATCAAGGTATTAATCTACTTTATTAATTTAAAATCATGAATGTATGTCTTATGTTATCTGCCTGATATCCTGACCCACACCAGTCATAGATTTTGTAATTTTGAATGCAAATCTACCTCAGGAAGCAGCTATTAGAGGAAAATGTTTTACACTGGAGCAGATAGCTTTAATAGATAATTTCTTTTTGAAGTCCTCCCTTTCTGAAGTATTATTTTTCCTTTTTTTTTCATACATAGGTGATATAAAAAATATCTAGAATAATTAAAATAGGAGTTATCTCCCTTTGAAAATGTGTCTTTTTTGAACCACATTTTGACATTTTGCAGATAGTAACACATTTCACAAGAGCAGCACATCAGCTGTAGTACATTTTTGTGTAAAAATGTTCCCTTTTGCTGTACATCAGCCTGGGGTATACTGGTGTCCTTGATTAAAAAAAAAAAAAGGGAAAATCTGAATGAGCAAAATGTGCACAGTTGCTGCTGTCTTTTTACCGGTGTGTGTAAATGACCACATGGAGGTGAGGAAGGAGCTTGGGGTGACACTTGTCTTCTTCTTCAGCTGCTGACCTTAACACCATTCAAAGACCTGTTTGCAGCTGCAAAAGGATAGAGAAGAGCTTCACTGGAGAAAAGAGATGCCCCCGTTCCCATTCTCTTGTTTTCTTCCAGAATGTTCTGGCAAACAAGAGCTCTGTTAAGGGCCATTTTCAAACTGTACCAGCCATGGGTTTGCTCGCTGGGAAAAAAAATTGGACAAACACAGGCTTCAACCACACAGAAAGAAAGGCAAACCTGTAGCAAAGAAATAAGTGAGGCTGAAGGCTTCCAAAAATAGAGGTGGTAGGGTATAAATTCTGAGTTTGGGGTTGCCTGTTGGAGCTCCTATTAAGAAAGAGCAATTTCAGCTCTCCACATATTTTGTGTTTCTGACTGCACAACAGCACTCAGACATATTTAGTGTTTGTGGAAATGAATGGGCAGAATTTGCTAAAATAGAGAAGTTGTTCTTGCTTGTGGCATTTTGAGATGTTAATTTCTCTATATACAAATGTGGTATCTCTGAACATTTAGAAAAAATCCCCCAAACAACACCAAAATTCCTATAAGCTCCATGGGGTAGAGATGCTTCACAAGCAGGTTACACATACAGCTGCTATGATAGTATGCCTGAATCTGTTGTTAAGAAGCAGTGAGTCCCAACAGTGACTTCTGTATAGGTAAATGCAAAAAAACCACTTCTAGAATGTGTTCAGTACCTGTGTACTTACATTAAACCATTTTCTATATGGTCCATTACATATGCTGACCTTAAACATGCAGATGCAATATTTGTCCTTTTTCACTGTTTGAAAACTCACATTGTCAAAGCCTTTAGTCCTTTAGGAAATTCTGCTTTGTAATATTTTGGCTGCAATCAGGGAGAAAAATTAAAGGTGGACTGTTCCAAATCTTGCTTCTATTTGGTTCACTTTCACTTTATTGTCTTTCCAAAGAATTATTTGGCTTTGGGTTTTTTTTCCCTCTCTTTCTTTTCCCAAATGTGGATGTACACATATGAATGGCGTTCTGCTCTCTCAGTAATTTACTGATAAAAAAATAAAACTATGGAGAGAGATGAACAATCTGAAGACAACACTTCAAACAATAATTTAATTTCTTCTGTCAGTTCTAGTAGGTAGAACTTGTGGTGTGACCACCAGTTTGTAGCCTGAATTTAAAAAAAATCTGTGGAGAAAGGAAAATGGAACAAATGTTATCAAGATTTAAAGTATTTATCAAATTAGCCTCTCCATATGTAGAAAGAGTTTCTTTCTTTCATACAGCGGTCCTTAAATTGTGAGTTGTGCGCCCTACTATACTGCTTTTAATGGGAGGGTACAGAAAATTTGGGTGAAAGATAGATTTGGTGCACAAATCAGCTTAATATATTTAATATAGCAGTAAGATAGTTTTACTGACAGCAAACCTTCTGAAAATAAAAAAAGCCCGTCCTTATTTAAAGCAGGTGTCTTTTATCCTCAATGTAGTTTATAATGTGAGATGACAAAGGCAGCATATTCTTTCTGAAAAATGTGCCTTTTCCTTATGATTACTAGCTTTTGATATATTTCTAGGACTTTAATAAACTGAAGTTATTGAGAGAAGCAAATTCAGAATTGTTATGGTAATAGTCTAAGATTATTTCTTTCATATTGGTTATGATTATCTCAATATGAGTGGAATCTCATAAAATTACATGAGAATTCACTTCTGTTAAATTTAGCTGTCTTATTAAAAAAAAAAAAAAAGGTGGAGGAACTGAATTTTCTTATCCTTAGAGGAATGATGTTTTGTGAGTGAAAATACAGGTATTTTAATTCAGTATTTTTCTTCTGCCATTGCTCCCCCTTCCCCCACTCCAATTTGGTCTCTGTTGCAAGACATGAGAAAGGTGTTGCTTTGTTCCTTTATTCATTTTGTAACTATTAACTCTGAATGGCTCAAAATTCTAAATCACCCATAAGAATAATTGTTATAAAAAAGGTGCTATTAAAAGCATTCAGAAAAAAATAGAGAATGTGAAGGAGACATTTAATTTCCTATAGGCAGTTTTTTTCTATGCCATAGTTCAACAAGTTTTTTATTATTTTTCTGATTTTTGTTTTATCTTGAGGGAAAACAATCAACATCTGTCACACTTTGTCTGTATTCACAGTAAAAGGACAAAGCTTTCCAGAAAGTAAAAATTATGGTTTTTGTAAAGTGTTTTCTGAAATTTAAGTCTCCTTAGACATGAAATAAAACAAATATGTGTTTAGTCCAGGTTTCTAAAGCCTAAGTGAGGAAGGTGAAGTAAAAACCCTTCCAAATGGAATTTATTAAGAAAATGTTCCATAAAATGTAGGTATTCTTACAGGGATGCGGTGAACAGCTGGAGATATTGTATCACACAAGGTCAGGTAAGGTGTTGATTTTGAGAGCTGGATCTGTTAATCCAATAACTTGATTCTCTTCAAGCTGAGTTACAACTTCAGCCTTAGTCCAGCTCGAAAGCAGACTATGCTTCTGTGCCTGGTCTCCAGCAGAGTTGTGATGGCACAGTCTTCAATAATCTTTCAAAACATTTTTTCCCCTTCCCTCCAAGACCAGACTGTAGTGCCACAGTGCGGGGTAGCATAGTGTGAGCTCCTGTCATTGCGTGCTTTTGTGCTTAGAAGAGACTGGCAGAGTTTTCATGAGACCTGCAGGTATTTTTGCCACAGTACCTCTGCCCAAGCCCTCTGACAGTGCAGGTGCTCACCAGCCTCGTTTGAAGCATGTCAGTGCTGCTTCCCATGGGCAGCAAAGGTCCCTGAGACCTCAGCACAGCCCTGCAGAGCACCTGCCCTCCTCCAGTGGTACCTCTGGGCCTCTGTCACCTGTCAGCCCTCCGCCCACTGAGTTTAGAAGCTGGGCTCTTTTTTTTAGCCCAGGTAGGGACAAGTGCATCAGAAAACATCTTGTTGCCAAGTTTAAACGAAGGTCGACACACTCCTTTTCTGGGTCATTAATAGATGGGGTCTTAGAAACACTTTGTGCTGCCTCACAAAGGCAGGATGTCTGCAGGGAGACTGAGAGGAAATTCATGTGGTGTCTTGCAGAGGAGACTCTGCAGGAAAGAGACAATTCTTATATCTATTTTCTAACATAGAAGCTGAGGAAGCAAATAGTCTAAGCTTACTATGTGCTGAGTTAAGGGAAGGCTCAGAGCATGATGATAAAATGCTCTAGAGAAGTTTTCTTGGGAGTTCATGCTTCAGGTCCAAACAGAATTTATCCCCACTTTTATGGCATGGGTTCATACTGCTTCACTTTTGTGTAAATGAGCAAGCAAGGGTGAATAATCTGAACAATTAGTAGAGTAAGAGCACAAAACAAAGATGAGAAGACTTTATTGGTCTGCCATTTAATTCATTAGGTTGTGCCAATGAGATGCTAATGATATAACTCAATAACAAGTATTTCTCTTAGAGGTCATTCTCAGTGAACTTACAATTCTCAGTTGGATACCCTTCAGACAGAAAGAATACAAAACCAGAACAAAAAGTCTCACTTTTGGTACTTATGCTAATGTGTTTGTGTACAGCAGCGACCTTTTCTCAGATCACTAATACGCTTTTTTCTTAATATGGCATTTAATTGTGTCATAGCATGCTCTTGTAATTTTTAAACTTTATTTTCCCTTCCATTACAAACTGGGTTTAGGTATGGTCAAGAAATAGGGGTAAACTGAAGATATAACAATTACATATTGGATCGGGAGACAAAGAAGAAATTAAGATATTTAAGAGGGAAAACTTTCACCACTTATGTCTTGAATACTACTATTTTATTTCTCATAGTGTCTCTTCCTTTAAAGTTCCACCTAGGAGTCTTGTAATGATATCTAGTGGATTTCTTTAAACTGAAATTGTATTTCCTTTTGAAAAGAACTTTGTTCATTAGTCAAGGATAAAATCAGTATCTGCTAATTATTTTCCTGATTCAATTAAATATCATAAAGACATTCTGTTTCAATGAACTAGGTATTTAAGATAATACATTTGTAGTCCAGATTCTTTTTAAACTAACTCAATGTGAACTTGAGTACATTCAGGTACCGTGCTCTCCACCAAAATGTGGGCCCAGATCCACAAAATAATACTTTTTTTTTTTTTTCTGATGATAGGGAAGGATTAGACGCCTTATTTATACAGCTGAAAAATGATAACTGCTGTTATAACCAGTTGGTTGTCTAAGGCAAGCACTGCCTGGTATCTTTTCAGCTTCACTGAGATATCTATTATCTGACATGAACCCCTTCCTGAGGGTTTCTAAGTAATTTTCTTTCACAACAATGATAGTGGGAGTTTCAGCAATTTAGCCAATATCTCTGTGACACTTAACACCCACCAAGGGCACAGATGGGCCATGTTCAAAGGCTGCCTGTCCAGAATAGATTCAGATTCATAGCTTCTCACCAGGCAGAGGATGGTTTTTCTTGATGACTGCGAAAGTGAAGAACAATGTAGTTTTTTTTTTTTCTTAGTGACCACTTAAAAAATCTTAATTGTCCCTAGTCTTTCAGATCAGACAGAAAAGACCTGCTTTTTGTTCACCTTTCCAGAGTTCTCTAGAAGTTAAATGAGGAATATGACATTCATGATTTCAAAATAGAAATTTATGTGATTTAGGCTAATGTTATCTGTGACTGTAGTACCTGGGAAGAATTTTAGCTGTCAAAACATAACTGCTCCTTTCCCCAGTGCTTCCAATTGGATCTAGGCATCTTTTCAATAAATTCCTTAAGTGAATATTATGAATTTGATTTTTTATCACACTTACCTCTCTGTTGCATGGGCTCGGGGCCTTTATTTAAGATGACCAGAAATTGCTTCCAGAAAAAATATTAGTTAATTTGAATATTTTATCATTAATTCTTCTATGTCTTGGTTTGGTTTGCCTGGAACTGCAACACCTCCTCTGCATGGGCAATAAACATTGAAATGCTTGGTAGAAGTCTGGTCTAAAATAGGAGCAGTAAATTTTACCTTCTAGCTTTCGGAGGGAATCATCATGCTTATGTCGTACCATTCCTTAGGGAAACTGAGCAAAATCTTTTAACTGAGTCTAATCCTGAATTTGAGTTTGCTCAGAAGACACTAATTTGATTTGTAGCCTGTCTTTAATGGTAAAATCCATCTTGGATTGTCAGTGTAATATAGCAGTATAAGGGATTTTTTCCCTTAAAGCAAAACAAATAAAAATTAAACCAAAACAAAGCAATATATGTTTCTCTCTCTCTCCCTTTCTCCCACCTGGAATTCCACAATGCCAATAATGAGTTCCTCTGCAATAGGTGTTAGTGACACCAGTTATGCCAATCGCTGAATGGAATTCTAAATAAAAAAATGTGGGTAAATCCCTAAACTTTCTTTTTAACATCTGTATCATCCTTTAAATATCTATTCTAAATGACAATATTGGATAGGAAGTCCTTTAAATTTATACACCAGAAAGGTTATCTTAACTATTAGGATATGTGTTTAAAGATAAAGAGAAACAAATCCAAACAGACTTAGAAGTGGCATATTGAGCTAGTTCTCATTACAACTTGATTTCTTTTGTTTGATTGTCTTTTGTTTCTTGATTGTTTGATTAACAGTCCAAAGCTGTTCATGAAAAAAAAAAAAAAAGCTTTTCTTTCTGCTTTTAGTACTTTAAATGAGCAAAACCTTGCAAAAAATATGTAGTCACTTTGTAGCCAGGGTGGTTCAGATTTTTAGTCTGCCATTTTCCATGACTTTTCATACATCTCTCACTTTTCTTCCTTTCTTCTCCTCATTATTCCAAGAGAGCGGGAGGAGAAAGAGGTGGCTGGCTACTTGATCTGATCAGTAGACCTCAATCTGAGAAATCTAGATATTTCATCATTCTAAAGAACAGGAGATATGCAGTTTCTTCCATCCAGATAGATATCTTGCAAAACATGCTTCAGTTCTCAAGGGAATAAGGTACTTCTGGTATCTCAGAATCTCTACGATACTATTTTCATTTTGAAAATATCTAGGGATGTACTGCTGTCAGCACTCACTTTATAGTCCAGTATTTCAATCTGTACTCTATCTGTTCTCATGTATCATTCTCAGTGACTGCAACAACAAAGCTGGAGGAGAAAGCACTATAAGCTTAGCCTAATATTCACTGAAGTTAATCAGAAGATTCTTACTGACCTCAAAGTGCAGCACTAGGAAAACCAACTGTCCTCCACTGCAGTGCTGGCATTCCATTAAACAAGGCCTTGCATAAACCAATAAATAAAGCACGGGTAATAATACCCACTCAGGTCTTGTACATTCATAATACACTTCATTTAAAAATTCATTTTTTATGATTGACCCAGAACTGCTTGACCAGTAAATTTATATGGTCTAATTGCACTTACTGTAATCTGAAAAACACAATTGTTATTGTTTAGCATCCTTCCCATGGCTGCAGTCCTGGTCTCTCCTTCCTATAATTGAAGTATCTGAAAGCCCACTACAGATCTATGACATTCTCACTTCAATTTACTGGCTTAAAAATCCATTACATCTGTAAGAGTGTTTACCAGTTTTCAAATACCTAAGAGTTACTAGAACTGGTAGGGATGCTAATTTCTTTTTTCTTCTTTTTGATGTGAATTTAATAATGATTATCAATAGTTAAATACATGTTTACGACTTGAAAGCATTCACTCTGCTTGTTTAAATAACTACATTCATGAAAATGTACTTGTTGTATGCACTGAGAGACACTGCAACTTCAAAATGTCTTCTCATTTTTTTGGAAAAAGGACTATGCTGGCAGTTAAGTTTGTGTCAGTTCTTCCATTTTGTCCATTTTTACTGCAAAAGACCAATTTCTTGAGTGACATTAGGGACATTTATCCATAAACTGTCATTAAAGGTGTGGGCTATTGGGTTATATGATAAGACTGCACATGGTAAAGTACACATGATATGAAAACTTCAAATCAGCATAGGCACATGGTAGGAAAGGACAATGTTACCATGACCATCAAACCACAGGAGACAGCACCACTGTTTCCTTACACTGGCAAAGCCACCATCACCAGAGGACATTTAACACGGCAGCAGCAGGCAGCACAAACTCTGCAGGAGCAGAAGAAGCAGTGATGGCACTCTGCTTGCTTGTGACATATAAAAGTATCAGAACTGAGTGTAAAAAAAAGACTAGATGTTTTAATTTCATTATATGTATACAATTTAGCAGATCTGTGAGCTACGGTTTTCATCTGTGAATGAAGGAATCCTGAGTTGAAATTGCACTTGGAAGGATTTTCCTCATGAGGAATTCTAGCTGTTGTTTTCCAAAGACCATACATACTTTTGGAGTTCTCTGTTTTTTCTCCTACTTATTGCCTTCATATTTACTATGAAAATATTTATTTACTATTTGTTTTCTCCTCTCAAGTCTTGTGACTTAGAGACCAAATACAGAGGCAAGAACTTAGTACACCCAAGACTACTAAAAATAAAGGATAAGTAAAAGATACTGGTTTTTCTTTTTTCTTTTTTTTTTTTTTTAATAAAATTCCACTTATTGTGATACCAAATTGTCTAGATGCTGCATTTAACCAAATTGTATAAAGAGTATAAAGTAAGAAGGAAACACTATATTATTTTCTTATTATACAGTATGACTGCTGCCTGCTGCCTGGTCAAACTTTATTGTTATTGTCCCAATAGTGACTGGGAGAGGTATTATTGTGAATGACTTTGATTTATTTCCTGCAAGAGGGGCAGTGTCTTCTAACTCCATTGACCTCCTGTGCAAAAGGACATTTAGACCCAGTACTGCTTTCAAGAGGAGAAACAGCAACAAAACATCAATTGTAAGAAGTTAATGCAGGCTCTTTCTGAAAGACATGAGTGCTCTGACTATGCTGCTGTATATTGTTGTCTTTAAGCAGTTCATGAAAAATGATATTTTTTAACTCAGGACAAAAAACTCCACCAAACAAAAAACCTACTCTATTTATTATGCTTCATTTACGCATACTTACAGGACACAGTTATAATTGTACCTTTTTTCTGAATATTTACAGATCTCATTCTATACTACTTTGGATGTTTTGCATGTTCTAGAAGCTTTCATACAGACAGCTCATAAGCACTTGATAAAATATAGGTTGTGTGGGCAGGATAAAAATATTTGGTGTATATATGAATGTGTAATCACACACAGAGCACCATGTACCAGCCACACAGTACTGTGGGGTGTGTTTAGGTTTTTGATTGCCACCTACCACAACAATGTATGCTACAGCTTAGATTATACAGAACTATAAAGTGATGAAGCATGACTATGCACTGCAAACTAACTTTTCAAGCCTGAAATAAACTCCACTTGAAATAAAGTGACCCCCAGTAACATTGTCTTTTACTACAGGAATCCAATTGATTCTGCGATTCTGTGCATTCAGGTAATTTTGCTCTTAGTTGCTTTTGGGCTTTTTTTTGCAGTCATCCAAAAATATATTGCGCAAATTTTTTGAAAGAATTAATGACCATTAGCTAATTTCCCTTTGTTCTGGTTTCAGCTGGGGTGATTTCCTTCTTAGCAGCTGGTACAGTGAAGTGCTTGAGACTGAGTAGGAAAATAATGTTTCGGATGTTGCTAAGTAGTGCCTACTTTAAATTTAGGACCTTCAGTATCCCATGCTTTGCCAGTGAGGTGATGCACAAAAAGCTGAGGGGGAGCATGGCCAGGACAGCTGATCCAAACTGGCCAAAGGGATATTCCATACCATAGAACATTGTGTTCAGTCTATAGACTAGGGGAAATCAGCTGCCAAGGGCTGAGGGTGGAGAGCAGTTCTATTGTTTATTACTTGTTTCCCTTGGATTTTATTCCTCTCTCTCTCTCTCCTTAGTAATAACTTATTACAGTCATTATTAATATATTATTATTATTTCATATTTGTTTCAATTCTTAAAATATTTTTATGTTTACACAAACATTTTGCTCTTTTTTCTGATTCCCCTTCCCAGTATGGGCAGGGAGAAGTGTAACTGAGAAGCAGGGTGTTACTTAGTTGCCATTTGGGGTTAAATACAGAAACTTTGTAGAACAAATATTAAATTTTAATACATTTTAAATTATTTTTACTTTCTACAGAATAATGCTAGAGATTAAAAAAAAAAAACCCATATATGACTTTCTCAAAGTTTCAATGAAATTGTCTTACACAATAGAGTTGAAACCAACTTGTTAGTTGCAGCTTACATAATTAAAAATACTAACGTTGTACTTTGTCAAAGCATGTAGTGGACCAAGGAAAAAGGATGGGTGGTACATAATGAAAGCAATATTTTGTTTATTACTTAGAAATGTCTTGATGGCATTTAAGGCATTTTTACTTTACCTGGGAGTTCTAGCCTCTATAACATGAACTTGATTTGCTCAGAAATAACATAAAGAATCACTTGAGATTTTAGGAAGTTCTAGGTGTTTAAAAAGAACAAACAACAGTTACTCACTAGTCAAGAGATCTTTTGAATACTTTTGGATTATTTTTACTATGACTTTATCAGGCTTAATAAGCTTGGAACTTGTCAGCTCAAGAAAAACAAAAGGACTAAAATTTTGGGAGTGGGAACCAAATGATCCATAGAGGAGCAAAGCTCTTATTTAGAAGACTATTACAATTGTCAGCATGTGCATCAATTCATTCTACCAAAGCAGCAATGATTACACAAAAAAATACTGATTAACTATTTTTGCTTCATTTTGTTTTGCTTTAAAGACTTCAAAGCTGTCCATAACAATCCCTTCCCCATCAGCCGATCCAATAAAACCTGTAATTGCCATCTGCAAACTTCTACTGCTGAAGTAACCAGGATGATTACTACAGACATCTGCATCAGTTTGGTTTCTCTCTTTTGCAAGACAGCAAACTACAACTCCTATGCCACACTATGGTTCTGTGACAGAAGGTGTCAAAACAATGTCCTCACATTCACAGGTCTGTTTGACATGGAAGGGAAAGGCAAACACTTGGGTTTTTTAATTAGAGTACCTGGTTCTCTCACTGTAACACTGCAATATTTTACATTTCTGTCATTGAAAGTGTTACTAGAATAGATGATAAAGTAGGAAGCATGTTACAAGTGGATGGCATGCAGATTTATCTAGCTTGCAACTGATTTTGCCTTTCTTTACAGCATGGAGATGAGCACAAACCTAAAACCTGTGAAACTACAATGAAGCAACATTTGGCAAGACTACTTTTAGACAAATGAAAATTGTTTTTGAGCAATCATTTCTCAATTAGTATTTTTTTTTGTCAAGTAATAGCAAAAATATATGTGGGAGATCATTTCAAATTCTAGTTCAATTATAATTGTAAAATTTTGAATGGTTAAAACTATTTTTAAAAATCTGTATATCTCTAATAATCATAATTAGGACTCTAATAATCATAATTAGAACTAATGATTTTCTTCTGGTATTTTTTTCCTATTCTCAAAATGAGTTTTAATTTCATATACGTCTGAATGGTCAGATACATTTAAAAGGTAAGTTAAGACAGATAGGATTTTGCTTTTGCCTTTGGATGTATTTGTAAAATGTGTGGATTAGTCCTTCTCTGTTTATACTGTCTGTTTTATATTCTATATAAAGTTCTGGTAAGACTACAGAAAACAAAGCTGAGAAATGTTATGCAGAATTTTATGGAAATATTTGACTTCAGAATTGAACAAGGGTTTTTAGAACTCTTTGCATTATGTGAGATGCCATTTAGGTCAGTAACTCAATCTTTTCAGTGACTAAAAAATTATTTTGAACAACTGAAAGGATTGTTCAAAATAATTCCTCTAATCAGATCTTACCTAGTGCACATAATTCATATGATAACTCGGTGCTAAGACAAATATTTTGTAAAGGCATTCATATTCACTAGGTCTGATTACTAAAAATAAGTCAGAAGCAACTCTAGAATATACTACATTTACATTTATATATGCCCAGAGTCTGAAGGGAAGTCAGGCTCTATTTATGCCACATTAACGTGGGTGATTCACAGTAGCTGTCATGAAGCTTTCATTGAAATCAGATACTAAGTAGTTATCTGGAAAGAAATAAGAATTCAGAATGGGAATATCTTTTTAATTTAAAGGAATGTCCTATTTATTCAAACTGCAAAATCTATACAACTCATTTAGAGAAATTCTAGGTCTATTGCAGAAATTATAGAAATTCCAGTGTCCTAGGGTAGCACTGTGAGTACATTTAAAAAAGTTGGGTTGGCATTTTGTTGTTGCAATTAAGCACAACTGAACACTTATGTCTATTTAAAAAACTCCCAATTAGAAGTCATTCAATTGCTAAAGCTGTTTTTTATATGAATGATAAATTTTCCTTTTGTACAAACACTCTCTATACTTATTTTATCCATTCCTTTTGTCCGTATTGTTTTTTGTTTTAATTTTTATTTTTGTACTTGGGTTTCTTCTTCTCTAAGAAATCCCAAGATTTAAACATTTATCTTGCCTTAAATTTGGATAAAAGAAATGAATGTTGAAACTCTTTGCTGAAAAAAGATCACAGAGTCACAGGATATCCTGAGTTGGAAGGGACCCAAAAGGATCATGGATTCCAACTCTTGGCCTTGCACAGGATACCCCAAGAGTCACAACATGTGCCTCAGAGCATTGTCCAAACACTTCTTGAACTCTGTCAAATACACTATAGTGACAATCAGCTATCATCTGACTTTTCCAAATTGCATCCGTTTTTGTTCCCAGATATTCTTGTCTTCCACAGCAGGAGATGTGGTTCCTTTCTCCTTCACTGTATGAAGTCATATCCTTCCTGTGATGCACTTTTTTCTCTTCTTTTGGCTAAAGTGTGATGATAGTCTAAGAGGAAGAAAATGATCTGAAATTATATGATATTTAAGTTTTCAGGTGTTTCTTTCCAGCTGAAATACTAAATATTTCAGCACTAGTTGTTGGGTTCTTTTTGGTTAGTTTTTTTCCTAGTGGAAAAAGAGAGTATTGTTCCTAATAGCCATTCATGATATTATTCTTCCTCTCCTTCCACTTTTCTTACAAGAGAAAAAGAAATGCAATATTTGCTATAATGTCTGACAATTTTTGATTGGTGAGTGTGATATGCCAAAATATAAAATATTTATTCTCATCACATAGATAAATAATTATAGACTGAAAGAATTCTGCAATACTTACTTATGTGAATAATTCTATTGATATTTAATCATTAATAACTGGACTTCATGGATAGAAAAAAATTTCTGAAAGATTGATTTTTTTTTTCTTATATAATATGACAGGTAGTCCTGAAAAGATATTTGTAGTTAAAAAATCTAGGCCTGTGGAATGTATCACAAATAGTGCAACAATTTTAGCAGTGCCAAGCACTTGAAGAGGGAAAAAAGATACACTTCTCATTAAGACAAAGTGGCTCCGTTGCTCTAGTTGCACAGTGTGAATTTTCTCAAAATGGCAGAGAGCCCAAATCAAACATTTTTCATTTGATATGTAGCTGAACTTGAGACTCTTTGTTGAGAATGTTTTTAGTTCCATTTAAAGCAGGTGTTAGAAACCTCTACAGATATATCTGAAACCTATGGAATCCTATGCAGACATATACAAGTATACTGCTTAAAAGAACTACAAATAAGAAAAAAATGATTATAATAATAGTTTATGATGTATGTTTTAAATTACTTGGAAACCTATGTGAAAAACATGCATGATGAGATTCCATCATCTCCTAAATGTTTGATTTTGGTCACTGTTTGAATGTAATAGTGAACCTGATGGATATATCTTTTCCACTCTTGTTAAAACTGCTCTTCAGTAGAACTAAAAAATTGATGAAAGTTATTAGAGTTTTAGTGTAGCTCCATCTCCTTTATGTAAGAGGTAAAGTTCACTTTGCAACATATGTAGTACTTTGCAATGTTCAATTCTTTCTCTTAATCTTACTGTTTTCCAGATGTCCCGTGCCTTTATAATCCCATAAAGACAAGTAGAATTTTTGTGTTCCGTGTTCTCAGCAGACCTGAAGTATTCCATGGAATCACAGGGTATGCTGAGTTGTCAGGGCCCCATCAGGATTATGGACCCCAACTCCTGGCGCTTTGCAGGACACACCCAGAATCAAACCATGTCCCTGAGAGCACTGTCCAAACACTTCTTGAGCTCTGTCAGGCTCGGTGCTGTGACCACTTCCCTGGGGAGCCTGTTCCAGTGCCCAGCTGTGCTCTGGGTAAATTTCTATTTCTTACCTTCAACCTTTTTCCATACGAGCATGGAAAAAAATTGAATAGATTTTATTTTTTAAACATAAAATTACTCAGAAGGAAGCCCCTAGATGCCTTTCAACATCTTTCTGGTTCTTCTGACAAACCTTTAATCTGTGATCTGCATAAAGCTACTGCCTATTTTCCTGAAAAACTGTAAATGGTGAAGGAACCCATAAGTCACCAAGTTAGAATTACCAGACATATTCAAATTTCCCATTGTCTTGTGTGGCAGAAGGCCTAGGATTGGAGTTGTGGAATCCTGACCTCTTCAGCTGCCTTGGATAAGAGGAATGTATTTCTTACCATATAGATATGGAACCAAAACTTCCTGCCTGAGGAGGCTAAGACACTTAACCAATGAAGATAAGAATTGTGAAGATGTTGCATAATGCCACTTAGATAGTGGTTTAAAAAAATTAATCAGAATGCTTTTACTGACAAAAAAAAAAAATTCATTAAACTTTAATAAATTTATATTTGTAACCTTATATTTAAAACCTTATAAAATATTTATTTACCTTATTTAGGGTTAAATTACATCATAATTTTTTTTTAATTGGTGACTACACTTCTGTGAATTAACATCTTGTAAAATAGCACTCTACAATGAATCTGGAAAACAGATTTATTGGCAAATTGGTTATACTGTATTTATGTCCAGACAGGTTTTGTAGCTAGAGGCAGGATTGGCATCACATTCATCCACCTTTGACAGCCAAAAAAGGTTTTCCAATATTCATCTCTTCTTTGCTCTCTTTCTATCTGTATTTTTTTTAAATTATTATTAGTTAAATGTAGAGCAAATAAGAGTAAACCAAGGAAAGGAGAAAATATGTTATGCTGCTGAAAACGACTTTCAGTATAGTATTCAAACAACCAAATACAAAACATAAATGTGTGTACACATCCCTTGAGCTGCAGTGTGATGGTTTAGCAGATGCTTCACAAGTTTTTATTATTTTAATACCACAGATCTTTAAAAAGTCATCAGAGACAATAAAACAGTTATTGAAGGATTAATATTTACAATGAAAATTAAAGAAATCCTGAGTGTTATGAGGGACTATTAAATTTAAGAAACTTGAGAATGTACCTGTGAATTTATTATGATTGCTAATATGGAAAAAATAAGGTGTAGAAGAATAATTCAGAAGCCATAATATGACGCTACAAGAATTTCAGACACTGGTGTTACATGGAGTTTTGCCACTGGGTCCAGAATTTTGTTCTACAAGCATTTTGGAGAGTAATTCAGTAAACTGATTTTTTATGAAGTGACAATATCCGGAAGATTTTTTTTTTTTTTTACATATGCTGATCATACCTGCTTCTATATCCTTAACTTTGATAGTGTTTGCACCTTTATCTTAAATAGAGATATGCCTTTAACAGATTATCTGTAAAGTGTATTAATAAAGACCCTTATGAAGTCTTCCTGTGAATAACAGCAATAGCTGCAGTGCAGCCTCCTGCAGGAAACCTGCTATCTCTGGTTTATCATTACCTTTCATTCAGGTTTTGTACTCTGGTTTTACTGTTGCTAACAGCAGACATGACAGACAGGGATCAGAACTATAATTTGCATCCTAGGCTGTATCTAGTAAAGATTTTCCTTCGTGGTCTATCACACAGTCATAAAAGCATGCTATGTTTACTGTGAAGAGAAAAATGATAGGCAATGTTTGTATTTCTTGCCAATTATACTAATAAAGCAAACAAGCTTGATTTATAGCAAATAATGGGTCTTGTAAAACAGAAGAGTCAAAACGACATTTCCTTGCAGCTCTGTGGGCACCACTCAGACTGGTGTCATATTTTGTGTTTTCTTTCTCAGTTTAAATTTCCAACTGCTAGGAAGGATTTTCATCCTGGAGCAAGGCTTGAATATAAAACATTCAGAAAGCAATTTATATGGGGTCATAATCTTTCCCAGGCTTAGCCCATATTTCTGGTATGTGTTCTGTAGAGATTTACTTGAGCTGAGCATGAACCCTAAATCAAACGTACTTGAAGAGTGATAACAAAAAGCACAGCCCCAGAGATGCACTGCTTGTTGCAGTCTTCTCTCTCCTCGGCAGGACCACTACATCTTCCATTATGAATCCAATATAGATTGCAAACACTGCACATGAAAGTGCAAACAAAAAACTCTAAAAAAACTGTAAAAAATTCTGTTTCAGCTGTCACCAATTTTTGGGGTTTTGTGCCTTGGATGTCTCAATCATTGAGACAAAAATTTTGTTGTTTGTCTTAACACATTCCACAAGAAGTTCTATCAAGGACTTAGGACAGTGCCTTTCCTAAAAACGTGCTGTAGGTCTCTTTTTTACTTTCATTAAAACAACTATTTTGGGCATATTGTTTCTGTCTGATTTTCACCCAAAGTCTATGCTGGGGACTATGTTTCCCCCTTTTTTAGTACAAGACTGAATGTTGAGATGACAAATGCCACACAACAACAAAAATCTGAGAACACTGCTTGAACACTTAATTTTCATTTCTCTGTCCTTTCCAGCATTTAGAACAAACATTGCGATCTTGAATATGGATTTGGGGAACCCCATAGCACATGGTTCTCCGTTCAGTCCTTCTGATCTCCCCAAGGAGAATAGATTTTCAAAAACCCTGGGAGAAATACCGCGAGAGAAGGTATGTCTCTCTGCCTTTCTCTCTCAAAAGTAATTGAGATTAAGTCACTTGTATGTTTCTGTTTCTGCCTTTTTTCAACTTTCAGCTTGTTCATAGGAAATAATTTCTTGAATATTTTTAGTATGTAATTTTGCAAGTAAGAGAGGCAATTCCATTTGTGTGCAAGATAATGAGGAATGTCTATATAACACCAAAACAGACTTGGTCTCCCGAATATTAATTTTTAATGCTTCAACATTAAAAACAGGGTGGGGTTTTTTTTTTTCCTAGCTACCTTTAAAATATATTTTTTTTAATTCTTTAATTCAAAAATTGAAAATATCTTCACAGAAGGAAATTTACTATACAATAGAGTAACTCACGACATTTTGCTTCAATTTTTCTTTATCCAGGAAGGGGATCCATAAATAATAAAGGAATGAATGCAATTCACACACATCCTGCCCTCCTCCCTCTCTCTCTCCACAGTTTAATAATCCAAAGGTTAGCTGCCTAAATATTTAATAACCTATAGCTTCTACAGAATAAATAGAAACATGTTCTTGTAAAGAAAGGAACATTGTCTACCTAAGGCAAGTGTCCAGGAATGATGTAACTCTCTCTCTGTTGGCTATGGAAAACCTAGGATGTCTTTTAGGACAGGACAATGCATGACAGCCTAAATGAATTGTGCCCTGGATGTATAATGGCGAAATTGCATTTTGACCTAAACCAGACTGCTGTGGAGAGACAGTGTGTGTTCCCTGTCATAATATACTCCTCTGAAACCTGGTGAAACATGAAACTGTTTGTTCAATCAAAATTTTTGGAGGAGTATCTTCAATGGGGCTGTTAAAACATGCCCATTCTCAGCTGCCCCTTTCATAGAAAGATTCATAATGCTAATAAATAAAAAAAACATCTCTCAGTTCCATAGAAAATTTGCTAGATGCTATGCAAATCTCTAAGCGGTAGAGAACGATGACTCAGATGCCAGGTTTTGGAAGTGTACTTTGCTAAAAAAGCAGCACTACATGTTTCTCTCTACTTGAATTTCTTTAAAGCATTGCTTAGAAAAGATAAAATACAGGACTTTGAATAGCTATTTCCTGGAGGATTATTTTTAGGTGCTTTTTTAAAAGTCTTTAGCAAGTGTATCTTCTGGTATATCATAAAAAATAAATGCATTGTAGACTATAGAGTCAAATTTTTGCCAAAGTCTGAAAATAAAACATGGCTACATTCTAAGAGTATCACACCCATGTCCTAATCTCATCTTGAAAAATCTAGGCAATTTTTCTTTTCTTGCATGGAAAAGAAACATCGTCAAGTTCAGGAGGTCATGTAATTCAAAGTTAGAAAATCTTAAAAACCAGGCAATCATACTAAGAAACCTATAACTCAGTTTGGGACACAACTACAAGAGGAAATAAACGTTGGGGATTCAGAACACAAAAGCTATTTTGCACTAATTCCCTTCACTTGTAGGCAAGTGTACAAAAGTGAAAGTTAACCATTACACTCCGCTGTCTCAGAGGAGGACCAGTGCAGCCAGGAGGAGAAACATGCTGGAGATGTGGGAAGACAGCAAATTCTCCATGGGGGTGTATTTCTCTGTGTGAATACATCTACAAACCACCCATTCACAGAAACTGTGAAGGTAAATTATCAGACCATGTCATTACTATCTCTGTAGTTGTCCATATTCTGTATTTTTACTGGTTTTGAACAAAAAAGTGACATGACACTGACGTGAGTTCTTGAATTCTAGTTCCTTGAACAAGCAAAGGCACCAAAATTTGTCCCACATAAGGCTTTCAGAGTGCTGCAATGGAAAAACAGTCTACATTTTGGCTTCATATTTCTGGAAATAGTCCAGAAATTTAAGGGTTTTATTTTCATACCTTTTTTTAAAGATTTCTCTGGCAGACACTGAATCTGAAATACAGTTAAATTATTTGAATTATGTGGAGATGAAAACATTGATCCTTACAGTGGGAAATGTGTTTCAATTCCAATGAAAAGTGAGACCATTTTTGTTAATGAAGACATGAAAATATATAAGGAGGTGGACAACACCCTATCAGATCTATCATTGTGTCTTTTTACTTTGGAAGTGTGTAACCTAGAATTATGCCATCATGTTCTCCTGTTGATTCAGGCTTAATTGCAGGACTGGTGTCATTAATATAACCTGATAGCAGCCTCTTTGTAGGAGGCAAATCCAGGTGCTAAAGGAGATTCCTAATAACTTAGTATGGTTTATTGGAGTTTCAAGCAGAGAATAAAACTCCCAAAGTATTTGTTAATGTGATCGATAGACTTGACTGAAATCGACTCAAAGTCTATTGTAAAGCTGGTGGGCGCATTTTATAAAGAAAGCAGTTTATGTAGTTTCACAAACCTTTTACAGTTGAGTAATTGTGTGTACTACAAGAAAAACAGATACCATTTGCATTTGGATTTTTAAATCAGTTTTAAGTTACATGCACTAGAAACTTCTATAAATTCTTCCGTCCAGGAAATAAATGTGAGCTACTGAATTTTTGGGCTCATTAGACTCAAACAACTAATTTAAAATTTATAATATCACTGCTCTAAATTGGGAATTATAAACTCTGCGATGTTGCATGAGAAAAAAAAGAACTGAGAAATTTAAAGCATGATGAGAACGCATAAATTTGTGGGCCATTAATAGTTTCACAAAACAAGGACAATAGTTTAAAATTAGTTGAATGGTGGAAGGACTTGGGCAACTACAAGGGAAGAAGGTAAAAGAGGAAAGGGGAAAGACATGCAGAAAGGGAAAACAGAAAATGGAAGTGGAAAGAAGGGGAGAGGAGACAAAAGGTGATACGATCTCAGAAAAACTAATGTTCTCCAATGCTGCATAGCCCAGTGGTGGTATTTTGTATTTTGATCACCATTAGCTCAGTATACTCAGCTTAACTAGAAGGTGAGCTCACAGGAAATCTTCAAATCATCTTGTTGCTTTTGAAATCAACAAATGTCTGGTTTAAGACAGGTTTAAGAGAGCTCTTGAAGAATGAGAAGTCATGCACTAAAATGTCCAGATGCAATAAAAATTTTTATAAATTCACCAAGGTACAATGAAAAAAAATATAAAACGTATCAAACATATAAAATATGTCCATAAACTTATACAAAACATATTCAGTATAAAATGTGATAACTGTTGGGTCAGAAGTCAGGGCTCCATAGAAACTTCAAGGTGATATTTCTTTAAAAAGAAACCCTTCATGCTGGAGTACAGCCAGTAAAATATAACTATTCATGCATTTAAATTTAGAATGTCCATTAGTTCAATTTAAGAAATGAGATTTTGTTTCTTTAAATACATTATTAATCTATAAAGTATAAAAAAGGTGTTTCTGAATATTGCCTGTGATCAATTTGTATTAATGAAGAATTTTACCAAATCTGATGAAATTACCCATATGAGTAAATTCAACTATCAGCACTTTAATAATCAAATTTTAGTTGAAAAGAGCCTAGATAAGGACTTACATGATTGAGTCTTTATGCTAGAATTGCAGACATTATTATTTGGTAGTATCAAAAAATACATAGGTAGTAAACATGCCTTTTCTAAGCAATCTGTCATGTGCACTCTATGGGTATGAATTATGCTTAAAATTGATAGAAATTATGATCAGAGGCTCAGAAAAAGTGACCATACTGCAGTCCTGAAGAAGTGGAGAGATGTGAATAAAAATTAACACCAGAAGAAAAAAAATAATAAAGAGCATGAATAAAGAGTAAATAAGAGAGAGAAAAAAATTACTTTGCTCATTCTTTATTACAAAACAAATCCTTACAAGACTAATTTTAAAATCAATTGTCTCCATTTTTGTCACTGAAGGACTGCATCTGTGGAAACTGGAAATTTTATCTAGAGAAAAGAAGGGCAAAGGATAATCAAAGGTCTGGAATAGCAGAAGCAGCAACCTTCAAAAAACTGTAACGGCAGTATTATGCACTCAAACATCCATCAGGGTTTTAGTTTTTAAATAAAATATTTCTATTTTACACAATGTTCACTTTGAAAAATACAACACAAAACTTTCTGAAGAATACTTGCTTTGACTCTCAGGAAAAAATGATATTTTTTTCATCTTTCTTGCTTCAGTAAAACTTTTACTGGTGACCTAAGTTTCTCCCCCCCAGTTTTTAATATATGTTTCAGTGTTCTTTTTTAAAGTGTTCATTTTGCTTTCCATTATTCCTTTTCTTCTTGTTCCTTGTACAGATTTCATTTTATTAACATTTGACTGTTCACAGTGTTCCGGTTCCCCCTCATCTTCTGTTATTTTCTTTGGCCATTACAAGTGTCTAAAGAAGAGTTCAGCTGTACAGAGACACTACTAGTGCCAGAAATGTGCATAGGGCAGGAACTAGACAGAGCTTTTGCTTTCTCTTGATCTCTTGTGCACAGAGAAATGTTCTTACTGTTTTACTAGACCCAGAAACTTTCCCTATTTTGTGAGTACATTTTACTTTTCTGAAGTATGAAGACTTAAATTTTGTGCTTGAACAGCTGTGCTAAATTTCAAGCTGAGGAAATAAGTATGTAGGTATGGCCAGAAATGTAGTCCAGTGAAAAATCAGTTGTGGTTTAGCTCATTCACTGTCCTACAGGAGATAGTGCGGAATTATATTCAGATTAGTTCACTGAAATCTTGTGAGCAGGCTTTCCTCTGCTTGACCTAATTGAAAATGCTAATTTATGGTTACTATCTTGACGGCACTACTGCTGGACACTTTTTTGTCTGTTTTTAGCTTTGCCAGATATGCCCTGACCTAACACAGAGATTTCAAATTTAATGACTCAACTAACTTTGTTAGTTTGAAATGTTTCAGAAATAATGGATAAGCCTAGGGAAGGGAATTTCAGGACCCTGAGTCTGTGTCAGTCCACTATAATGCAGTTTCAGGGTCCTTACCTCTTTTCTGGTGTAGTAGGAGTTTGTCTTTAAATGGGTACATCTTTCATCACATGTCCTGAATGTTCCTCAAAGCAATATATGGTCAAATATTCATAAAGAATGTAATTTTCATACATTCTTTATGTATGCCTTTACATTCTCATAAAAGGGCAAGGATTCTCACTTCAGCATCCATTCTCAGAGAGAAATCAAATGAAAGTAATCAAACTAAATTCTGATTTTAAATATGCAGTCACCTTGCAATGCTGCTCTCAGGCTTACTTTATGGGAACAAAGTAATTTTGGGGCAGAAGTTC
The DNA here is from genome assembly GCF_028551555.1 of Melozone crissalis. NCBI lineage: Eukaryota > Metazoa > Chordata > Aves > Passeriformes > Passerellidae > Melozone > Melozone crissalis. The sequence goes on from NW_026535820.1 coordinate 27,476,198, forward strand.
CAGACTGTTGAATAAAACTCCAGCAGATTTTGATTTTTTTTGGGAGGGGCAGGGGAAAGATATGAAAATACCTGAGGATTGCGTAAGTTTTCTCAATTTACTGCCTGTAATCAGTCCGATTTGACTAGAAGACACCCACAATTGTTTTGTACCTGTCACACTTCATCCATGCATAATTCAGTGATAGAGTACCATATGATTCCTTTATAAAATAAGAGGAAAAAAAATCTGTTATCTCTTAGATAAATGATACCTTCAATTTTATTTCAAGACTAATCTTGCTTCCTTATTGTGTTATCCTCCTGCCAGGCTATACACGATGAAAACTCCTCTGATGAAAGTAGGGGACTTAAACTTCACAAAGACCTATATCAGCAAAAGGAATAGCTGAACTTAAATGATGATAAGAATCTTTTTTTGTAGGGCTTACTTGGCAAGCAGGGGAGGTGTCAGCACACTGGACAAGGAGGATGGTTTGGAGGATGATTTTGCACTGGCTGTGTCCAGTTTTGGACCCCCCAACATAGGCAGGATATTGAGATGCTTGAACACATCCACAGGAGGGCAACAAGGCTGGTGAAGGGTCTGGAGCACAAATTCTGGGAGGAGTGGCTGAGGGAACTGGGGGTGTTTAGCCTGGAGAAGAGGCAGCTCAGGAGTGACCTTGTCACCCTCTAAAATTGCCTGAAAGTTTTCTGCACGAACAAAACATGAAAAATACTGATAAGGAAGACAGGTGAGAGACAAGAAGGGGCATTTTGAAATAGAGTAGTGTAAGATAATTCAGACAACCCTCCATTGTGGGTGAGACTTGAAGGAGAGAGATGACTTGCTAAAGAGGAGCTCCACTTCTATGTACTAAAGAAGTTGTCTTTTTAATTTCTTTCTTTTGTAGAAATGTTTTAGTTACATAGTACCTCTGTTTTACCAAAGTAAATTATAAGGCTGAGGTTGGGACTTTGAAATTTGCTTGGTTTAAACTCCATTCAAAGCAACTTAGTGGAATAGATCCTTCATTCAAGTGATGAAGACCAACTCACTGTGGCCTGTAGCCCAAGGAAAGCTTGCCAGTCTTCGTTTCTGGGATTTGCTTCCTAAACTATAGACAAAAAAGTGAAAACTCCAAAAAGTAAAGACTTGTTAGTTATTCCATGGAATATTTTTTTCTAAAGCAGAGGAACCGTTGGTCACAGGCATTTTCCAGACCCTTCGGTGAAGAGGAAAGCAGCACACATACAAGCTGAACACTGCAAAATGTTGCTAGGTCTTCCTCATGCTTCAGTGACTTAATTGTGCTTCTTAGGGTAGGAGAAGTATTGTAAGATATGTAAAGACCCATGGCCTTCTGTAAATCAGAAAGGCTAAAGGAATCAGGTCAACACTGTGATAGAGACGAAAAATTTGTCACACTCACATATATACAGAGAGACACAAAATTGAAACCAAAAAAAACCAAAGAAGCATTATGGTGCTTGGGTCCTGGTTCTTATGGTTCCCTCTTCCCACTTATCTTTGGTCTGAACTCCTGTATTTCTTTAAAGTCACACAAACTTGCATTAATTGAAGAGCTTTTGATCTCATTAATATGAGTAATTTATACAGAATGAGCCTTATTGATATATAAAAAGGAAAAAAAAAGAAAAATGTTCAGTGGAATTGAGTTTATATATTTTCAAATAGCTTAAAACATATAGCCTCTGTGAATCAGGCTTCTGGCCAAAGACATTTTGTGTTTATTGTCATACACAAAATTATAGATCCTTAGATTTATTCAGGTCAAGGTGTATGTAGTGCTGAAATGTCAAACCTGAGCATTTTTTCTAAATGATTCTGTGATAAAATAGGATTTTAAATATTAATTTGAAGAAAATCTACCTCAAATTATTCAAGAAGATGTAATATGAACTGGGACAGTACATGACAACAGTCCTGAAAAGCACTTCAAAAGACTTTATAGATAGTAGATATCTTCTCTAATATCTGGTAAAATTATCTAGCTGTTTCAAATCAGTGTTTTGAAATTAACCCTTGCGTGTTCTTTAAAAACCTTTTTTCCCAAGTATTTAATTTGGTTTCTAATCTATCAGCCTTCTTCTTCCCTGCTTCTTCTTCTACAGGGGTTTATAAAGGGGTTGGGTTTACATAAAAAATTAGGAGTTGCACTTTGTACCCATGAAATTTAATCCTATGTTAAATCAATCTTTGACGATCAAACCTATTGCTTCTGAGGAAATATACATACAACTTATTCTGTGTAAATTTAAAGGTTACAGTGTGCATTTCGGTAATATAAAATTAATCAGGATTTTTTTCATCTGTCTTGGTCTGGATGACATGCTGTTTCTGAGCTCCAAGTTCATTCAAATTCTAAACTCAGAGTAATTGTTCATTGGCTCATATTACTGAACATCATCAAAATGGAAAATATTCTTTCCTTTTGGTGATGAATTCTGGATGAATTTACAAATTCTTTGCAGAAGGCATTTGATTTGCATCCAGGTGGAATCCTGAATAGTACCTGATAGATTCTGAGATTTATATTGCTATTTATCTACTAGAAAATTTTGATTGTGGTCATTTATATGATGATTCAATAAGGCAAATCTTAGTTCCTTAACTAGTCTACAAAATACTTGGATACTTATTTTAGGGCTTTATGCATAATTGCTTTAGTTTTTCTATTTGAAAATATAAAAACCCCCAAACAACAAAAATGTCGCAGACAACATCGGCTCCCCCAGCCAAAAAAAATAAAATCAACAACCCTCTGATACTAGTTGAAATGGAAATGTCTAGAATGCAATGTAGGATACATATTTGCAATGCATCATAAGAGCTGTATTCTCAATCAGAGGAAACAAACACTGTTGCTTTGTAATTTAATGTTTTCACTACCAGAGAGAGCAGGAAGCTTTGAAAACCATGTTTTGTCTTTTTCTCAAGGGCCAAATTTATTCTGTCAAAGCATTTAATTTCTTCAAAACTGTCTGCTGAATTCCGTATTAATATGCAAGGAGAGTTGCACAAGAATTATGGCCTGTCATAAATTCAACAATACTCTACATAATGGCTTCAATATGCCTGTCATAAGCTTATCTTGTCTTGGCAAAGTCTACAATAATGCACAAGTCAGCACTTTTAAATAATTAGATAAATGTGTATTTTTGACAGGAGCTGCTGGTTCTAACTTTCAGAACTACTATGACATATTCTCTAGTGACTGTCTGCTACACATATACATCTTTGCTCCCCTTTCTATATGTTTTCCTTTCTAATCATAGTAAGATATATTTGTAGTAGGTAACGTGTTTCCAAAGCCATTTGTTATATGGTATATGCATTTTATGCTCATAGAGTATTCCAAAAGTCTTCCTGCCGGGATTTATTACATCATTTCCCTTGACTTCAACAGAAACTGGAGCAGCCTGTTGTTTCCTAGGCTTCTGTGAATGCGTGCTATGAGATACAGAAAGGTGTGCTGCTACTCTGAAAGGGCAGGTAAAAGAACAGTATAGCCACCTCAGCCTCTCATTCTGCTCATAGGGTGAATTGGCTTTCCTTTAATAAGTTTTACTCCATGTACACCACTAATTTATTGGGTACTAAGGAGATTCCAGTGTCCAGCCGACCTTATCCACAGCCAGCTCAGCTGTCACCATGGAGCACAAAAAGAAGCCAGAATTATTATGAGTAAACATCCTTATTAGCATTGCCTGGTGCAACACATGTCTTTCAATCACACAAGTTAATAACATGGATTTAATTTTATAAGGTTGAATTTCACTTTAAGTTCATTTGTCTCATAAATGAGTTGGTAAAATGACCAAAGGTATTACTGTGGAAAGAAAGACTTTTATCCCTTCTTTCTCAGTCTAGGACTGGATGCAGGAAATTTACAAATTCCACTGTGGAGAAAAAGTCTTGAAAATTTTTTCAAATACTTAAGAGAGGTAGTAACAATCTAAAGAGTGCCACACTGATTTGAACAAACCTTCATATATTATTCTCAGGATCTGATAAGTTCCAGCCCTTTATGAACATGTAGGTCCATACATTTTATTTTTTTTTTGTGATATTCATAGTGACGACCATCTAGATTTTGGAGCTGGGTATATGTCATTGGACTCAAGATGTTAGCATATGAGCTAGTCATATAGTCTCCTTTTAAAATCACAGGAGTGACTTCAAATATATGATTTATGTCATTATGAGGTAGATATTTGAGAGAGATGCTTAACTTCTTTTCATTAATTTTAAAAGAAAAAGTAAACAATTAATTCAGGTATAGCTACAAATGCTAGAAATACTGAAATTTAAGTGACATCACTCTAGAAGTCTGCCAGCGTGAATGGCTTGAAAAGACTAAGAGTTTCTGTAGGGTAAAATATATATTATTCTTTTTTCAAAGTGATACCATTGTCCCACCTTTAAACAAATTTATTCAATGCCTTAGACCAATGTCTTATCTTTTGCCTTGCATTTGCTTATAGATTCCAAAGAGCTATATTTCTTTAACAAAGAAATGCAGTTCTATGAAAAATGGGAAACTTTGTTAAAGTTCTGTCCCGTCTGCCCATTCTTTCACATAGTTAAAGAAATATCCAGATTTTTTAACTAAAAATTGCATTCATTATACGGTCCTAAATGTTTGTAGTTTCAATGAATAATTATGTGAAGCAGTTTCATTGACTTCTAAAAGGTAACTATTGGATTTAATACATAATGGGTTAATAAACAATAGATTTATTTATTCAGTGTAATACGAGAGGTTAGACAGTGGACACCACTGCTATAGAGAAGAACTAGTTATGAAGGAACAAGTTATTTTGGTTTTGTAGAGGACAGTGAAGAAAATAATATTTTAAGTATGATTTGGAGCAAGAGGACTTTTACCAGAATTTTGCATCACTATATGGAAGTAGAAAAACTCAGATTTTCTATTTGAAGATCTGTCAATGGAAGCAAATCTGTCTATCTAACTTTTACTGAACTACAGGAACTGCAGTTATATAGGTTTTTAATGTCAATTAATACTGCATTTCCAGACACATACTCTCTCTTGTGTCTCTGCTTCCCCTTAAGCTATTGGTTCTTGTACTTTGAAAGTAAATGGGAAGATCAAAAAAAGAGGAGAATGAAACATGCATTTACCAGCCAGTCATGTAATGTTGGCACAATCATGTAATGTTGGCACATTCATGTGCCAAATATGTTCCAATAAGACCATAATCCATCTACTACTACAGAAAAAAAGAATGATGAGCCCTTGGGAGTAAAGACAGTAAAAATATTTATCAGTCACAATTTTAGGGGAAAGAGAAATGTTCCAAATCTATTAAGATTCAATGTCTTCAGAAGCAAACAGTGGAACAAAACTTACATTAATGGCACTGAACCAATTTTTGTGTTGAACAAGTCAAGTCTTCTCATTATCTCATTAAATTCACATAATTTTAGAACTTTAATTTGGTATTTAAAATATTTGAACTATTTATTTAATATGCAGCCAAATTTCCTCACCATCATCAGGAATTCTTTCTCTACTTCTTCTTTTTGCTGTCTCTAACATCAAATAATATGATAGTAAAAGAGAATTAGCTCACTGCAATCATATATCTTTCATAACACACCAACGAGTGCATTGAGAAGGCAGGCTGGTAATTAGTCTGTGGTATGCACCTAAAAAAATACCTTTTAATCCAAAAATGATTGTTATAGCTTTTCAAAAATCCCCAAACCAGTACATTCAGTGAGTTCAGGATGTATCACGAATGTGAGAAAACGTTTGGGTAATAGTATTAGTACCTACAAACTCTGGAGAGATGTATTTTTTATTTTATGTTTGTGATGAAGAAAATAGGGATGTGTATATTACAATGATACTAATTTCTTCAACGTCTAACTTACAAATTAATAGCAATATAAAATATGAAAGTTTCAATTATAAAAGAATAAAGATTAATTCAACTTTTTAAAAAAAAGAATATTGGCTGATTTTCTGTATTTTTTTACTTTCCTGTTGTGAAATTGCTTTTTTAAATTTTTGGATAGTTTGAAATTTTTTGGATTTCAGACTTAAAGGGAAACGATTGTACTGATTTGTGTGTGCAAAACCCAAACCACATCTATATAGACAATTAAAAAATATGATAAATTAACTGAAAGTTTGAAAATGACCTCTGTTTGAAAACACAACTGAAAATCTTTAAAAAAAAATTAAAGCTGACTTGGGAATATGAGACTTTCTCTGCAAGATTGAGAAGATATTCTGCCAAGAAGGCAACATTTTATTGACTAGTCTATTTTTTTGTAGATTCAGAGTAAGCCTGTTCTTGTCTATGTGCATTCCTGTGCTTCTGAAGGTTTGAGAAAGAGGCACATACAATTGGAGGTAGACTCTTTGTAGGATATTTCTAGAACTACCAAAAATAAGTAGGAAAATAGCCGCAAAACATAATGAATGATGTGACAAAAACCCCAAGGAAAATATGAAAGGAAATAAAGCAAAATAAGATACACATAGACACTGGAAGATTGAGAGTAATAAGGCCAACAGCAAAACAGTTTTCAGTAGGACATCATCTTTCTGACACTGTTTGCAATGCTGAAATTTAAGGAAGAGAGAGGTAATTGGTAAAGAGCCAGCATTATCCTTGTCCAAGAGATCCTCAGACTTTTTTGAATATTTTTCCTCTGATATCTCACAGTGCACATCACGCAAATGTATAACGAGCTTCAGGGCACGAGCTAAGGTAGGCTCATCCTAGATATCATCTACCAGGTTTTTACTAGGCCTTCAATCCCAGCAAAAGATCCTAGGAACTGAGATAAAGATCAGCCACTTCAGTGAATTATTGTGCCTAGGAAACATTGGTAGGGATCAGCATTAGGTTACAGAAAACTTGGAAATGGAGATATAAAATAGTGTGGCTTTTTGCTCTGCTCTCATGACCCTTCTGTGTCTATGGATGAAGATAAAAAAAGCCTTTGTTTCCCTCTGAGGAGGGAGTATTTGCTCAGTCCAATATATAAAAGCAGAAAAGATACCTATTTCTTCAATGTGGTAAAAAGAATATGGCATTTACAGTTCTGCAGATTACCAATTTATTTGGTCTACAGTGTCCTTCAGACCTCTATGTCTTTTGTGGAAACCATTTAAAAATGAAAAGTCTTTTCATTCTCTTTTGGGGAAAGATTTTATGAAATATTTTCCTTAGTAGTTCCTGCTGAAAGGTGAGGGATTGAAGGAAAGGAGTGTTGTTATTTCAGCCACTAGATTATGAGTCTCTATAAATGGATCCCAACATATTCTATTCCTCTGTCTTCTCAGGAGCCAGCCAGCTGTGGAAGATCCCACTGACCATTAGACTCTTGATTAGTAAATCCAGCTTTTCTATTTTTTGCTCTTAGATGCTAAGCCTTGTTAGTAAATTTCATTGTGTACATAATTGATGGCGACTTTCATAATTCCAAATAAATTCAGAAGACAGTAAAATACCTCTGAATTTTAGGGACTTGGACATACAAATCTATGTCACAAATCTGTAGGCACCTTTTTCTTCCTGTACAGAAGCCTACACGTAAAGTATGTATTTAAAGTTTTCTTTATTTATGTACTAAAATTCTTCTGTATTTATGTACTAAAATTCTTCATTATTTCCACGTAAACATTTAATTTTATAGGGAACAATAGAAAAAAGCATTTTAGTTAGTTGATGAGGAAGTCAAGTTTGATATTCTGTAATGTTTTCCCAGATAAGCAATAAGATTTTTCTTTTTCAAGATGTTCATGTTTGAGTGTAATTCTACGCATAGGTTTTAGAAAAGTAATCAAAAGTTTACCATGAGTATGGAGCTGACCTTTTCATAACTGAGCTGCTTAATCTCCAAGGATGATTTGTCCCTGCACTTTAATTATTTATCTTCAATATTTTTGGGACTCTAAGGTTGAAATAGAAGATCAATATCTTCCCTGTATATTAAAACTAAAACCCAGAAGTAGTTGATTCCTGGAATACCCTAAAAAGTGCATCCAACAGTAATTATATTTTTCAATATAATTACTGTCTTGATCTTTGCCATCTTTCCTAGCCAAATATTCATTAAAACTTGGTCTAAGAAATGATCTCAAGATGCCTAAAATTGGAACTGTACATTCTTAGAAATGACATTTGCTTGTGACATTTCTGACATTCAGGATCAAATCAAGCACTCTATCCTGCTGTCAAAGAAGAAATTGTAATGCTTTATCTGAGTATTGTTGCAGCCTCAGCTCTTTTTTTTCTACTTATCAAGGGGGAGATAGGCTAAGCACTGGAATCCTACAGCAGTCCTGTGTCTATGTTTATATACACAGAGAAAATCATTGTCACATGGTACATATGTCTGACAACCATCAGCAAGACTCCCACTTTTTCCAGTTGAAAAACCATGCTTGTTTAATACTATTTCATGTCTCCTTTTCTGCACCTTTGTTCTTCTAGCCTAAGTAATGCATCCTGCATTCTACATTTTTTCTCCTGCAAGAAATTTGCTCCTGTCATAACTTCATTACACAGGGGACCTGTTCAACTTGATGAATTTCAGCTTTCACATATTTTTTTTTTTTCCTTGACATGACTGATTAATTTTTATTCTCTGTTTGTACAAATGTTTCTCATGAAGGTTAACCCTGTGGACCATCAGTAGCCCAAGCATTTTGCAGCATGTATCTGTCTGCTCAGTAACCCCGTGTGCCCTAGGATCCAGAATCAGCTACACACAAATGGTGACTCAATCACAAAGTAGAAATACCTGTCAGACCACTTTGTTTAATTACCTTAACTGAAAAGAATATCTCCTATTCAGTTGTGACTTCATGTGTAACATTCCTTTTTTGTTGAGTTTGAGTCTTCTACAAGACTATCTCTCAAAATCAACCAAGGCATTTAAACTGTTGCTTCAAGCTCTAATATGGATATAAATTCTGCCAATTTTGTGAACTCTAAAAGGAATGAAAGTTCTCTCTTTTCCTTATTTGATACTGCTCAGTATTCAGGGTCAGACGTAGAAGAGGTTTGGTGAAGCCATAAAAGATAAAATGCTTGTTTACCTGTGCCACAGTGTTTAATCATTTGCTGTAACCTGGAGTCTCCTGAGAGCACGGGAGAGAAGACAGAGGGCGGTGTTAACATTTGATTATTATGATAGTTAGAGAGATGTCTCTGCCCAAATTAAGGTGCAAATGAGACCATATGCCAAAATCAATAATACAGATATTATTTAAAAGTAAATATGAGGCAGAAAAAGATAGAAAGGAGTAGGCAAGGGGAGAGGAGGAGTTAAGTGAGAAAGACAGTGAGAGATGGATTAAGTAGAAACACAGTCACCACCCCATGGGATCCAGCAGCATCCTCCTGGACCTCATCACCCTGGACTTCTTGCTTGGTGGTGGGTCCCACCAAACACGGCGAGCAATGCATTAATTCTGTTCTGGTACACGCAGGAATGCCAAGCAGCTCCCCTGGAGAGGGGAATGGTTTAAACTGTCACCTGCAACAGACTCTGGATGTTGCCATGCTGTATATCAGGACAGCTGCTGGGCCTGACTCTCCTTGAGGACACATTCTTCTCCCCCAGCCTTGTTTGCTTCTCCCTAGACCTGACATAACTGGACACTAGTGTCACCTTTATCTTATCTCAATGCAGGTTGCTTAACTCCCAGTCTAATTTCCAAAAATCCAGGAGACATATCCATGTTTTTCTGTCAACCCTCGAGCTTTTCCTTGTTATTTTCTCCCTCATCCCTCCCTGGATGCACGTGCATGGATGTCTGGCAACCCAACAAGTTAACCCATCACAATATTTTCATCCACTGATTAGTAAAATAAAGCATGGTTAATAAACTGTATATTGAACTAGTAATTTCAGCCATACTAAAATCTGTTCCTTCTGACAGCACCACAAGTTTTTCCACTGAATATACTGGCTACAGAATTGAAGACTATTAGATATGTTTGTCTCTTTATCAAAGGTTGCTACATAGGCATAAATCTGGGGTTTAGCCCAAAGTCTCTTTCTTTAAGGCTAATTTTTGGCCTTTTTTTTTTAACATTTTATATGCCTAATACCTAGTAGCTGTTTGAATTACAAGCAGCTGATAGGGAATTCTAGGTTTGGAGAGGAAATTGTTAACCACTGTTCCTTCTTCCTTAATTCAATGAACACAGTAATTAAAGTCCTACTTGCTGGAATAAATATCTGGAACTACAATACCAAACTTGACCTTCCTTAATAAAAAATATTAAAAGATAGCAGTAATAACAATGATAAAAATATCATTATTTATCAACAACACCAAATCATTATTAATGTATGTAGTATGGAATATTTTATAAGACCTTTTAAAAGCATACAATAAATTACATTCTCTTCTTCAAAGTGAATAATAAACAGAATTGTGTTTTCAGGGACTCTTATGATAAACTTGTTTATTAGGGATAGGCAGAATAAATATAGCAACAAAAAAGGAACATCTCCATATTTCTGTCACATTTTCATGAGAAATGCTACAGCGTGAAGTTTCTCTTGATTTATCAGGGTCTGGCTTAAAATAAAATCCAAAATAATTAATAGATTCAGTTAACTGAGGTATGAAGGTAGTCAACAATTGATCAACAGAAAGAAAATTAAATCAATTATTTTATAATAATTTATAAGGCATAAGAGCTGAAGAACTAAAGCTTTCTATTTTCTTTCTATTTATCATTATCTGCAAAATCTAGTGAACAATAGTCTGTATTTTATCATTTAACTTTTGTACTCTTAGAATATTGCTATGCTCCTTTCACTTTTGAAATGCAATTTCCTCTGAGTATTAGACTTCTGTTAAAGTTTGGGTTTTTTTTTTTTGTGATCATTAAGTTGAAAGCTATACACGTTCAAATTGCAAGTAGTAATAATACTGGTTTGTTTTGAACTGAGACATGATAGGTGGGAATTTTATCTATCCCTTATTTCTGATATTAGAAAATACTAACATTTCTTACCTATTTGCTCTTTCTCTGTTAGTCATGGAGTTCTATGCTATTTTCTCATGTCTCTTCTAAAACTTCAGAAGTTTTAGTTCATTTAATCATTACCTGAATAAAAGTTTACACTGTCTATCCATTCCTTACTCGTATGGTGCAACCTGTTTTGTCATTTTTGTTGTCCTTTGCCATCCTCTCTGGCTTCCCAGTCAAACATTATTTTTTTGCGTTAAGGACAGTTTCTGCACACAACATTGAAAACACGAGTTCATGTTATGGTTTTATTTTGTTTCTCCCCTTCCTTTTCCAATACTGTTTTCTTGACCAACATTGAAATCTGTCCTATTGTTTTTGTACATCTATTTATTCTTCAGTGGTACGAGACATAATAAAGATCATATTGCTGTTTATACAGAACAAGACAGTGTTTTTCCTATGTATTCTGCATCTGTATTGAATTCCTCTTGCTGATATAATTAGGTCTGACCATTTCCCTTCAATATCTCTCTTCTATGTTTTAGCCAGTTAACAATGAGTTTATACCTTTGCTGCATCTTAGTTTCCTCAAGGATCTCTTTGAAAACTTATGTGGACTCTATTATGTTCCTCTTCTCCACAGAATTCTTAATTGGCTTTTTTTTTAAATAGGTCCATTAAATGTGGGGGAAATAATTTTCCTTAGAAAATCTTGTCTCTCCTGAATTAAGCATATTTATTCCCATGCCTAGCAATTCTGTTTTCAACGTAGTCTCTACAGAAGGCCAATATAGAAATTAGGCTTTTAAATTCTCAGTTCTGTGGATCTTTCCCCAATTTTTTTTTAATAGGCACCACATTGCCCATTATCTAACCAGCTGGACCTGGTACTTGAAAAAACAACAAACATCTCTGTGGTACAGTTAGCAACCTGGCAATGCTGCCACTCTCTCTTTCTGAATGCCATGTAATTCTTTATTTTGTCAGGTGATCCCTTATTCTTTCTCATGACCTATCAAAAAGGGACAGACTACCTGTGGTTGCTGGAACCTCCTCAAAGTCACTCTTGGTGGATGCAGCTGCAAAAAGTATTTTTGGCATTGGTGTTGCTGTCTTACCTCAAATGCTCCTTCTATAATTTTAGATCACTGAGCTTATCACAACCTTCCCTGTAGTGATGCAGTTGCAGAAAGATTTGCTAGTTGAAAGAATTGTGCAAACTGTATCTCTAAGACTTCCAGGTGTGTTTGCTAAATCCTGTCAGTAGGTATTTTTACAATTTTTTTCCTACTATCTGCAGTCTTTCTATGGCTGGGTATGATACCTTCTCTCCACTTGATTTCCAATTCATTCAGTTTTTTCTCTGTGGTGGGACCCCAGGTACCCACCAAAGCTATTCTGTTGCTGTCCTCCTCAGCTAGGCAGTGGAGAGAAAATATAAAAATGGTCAAGATAAGAACAGGAAGTGATAATCACCAGTTACTGTCACAGTCAAAACAAACCTGACTCAGAGAAATTAGTTTAATGTATTACAAAACAAAGCAGAGTATTATAATGACAAAAGAACTCCTAAATCTTAAGAAAACCTTTTCCCCTCTGGCCCTTCTTCAAGGGCTCAGCTGTGCTCCTGATGTTCTTTACCTCCTCGCCTTTAGTGGTGCAGGGGTGTGAGGAATGGGGGTTCTCATTTTCTCCCCTCTTCTCTGGCTGCAATTGTCATGGTGCAGTATTTTTTTTCCTTTTCCTAGAGGTGCACTGCCATCACTAATGAGCTTTGCCCTGGCCAGCAGTGGGTCTGTCTTGGGGTCAATATTTGTTCTGTTGTTGATGAAAGAAGCTTCTGGCAGCTTCTCCCTTGCAGAATCCACCCTTGCAGCCACCACGCTGCCATGCATACACAATACAGTTATCTCTCTGACAAACTGCTATATAATCAGAGCACAGATGATTTTGGTAGCACCCAGGGCTCTGTGTTCTGAAGACCCAAGTGAATTCTCTTGGTCTCCAACTTCTGCACAAACTTGGCCGTGTTTTTGTACACTGAGTGTTCTTCCCCTTTATCCAATCAGTTATTGGAGTTTATTCATCTCTTGTAACTTTCTTTAGTAGGCCTGTTTACTGAAAACAGGTTTTATTCAAACTAACAATGTGAGGAAAAAAAGAGATATTTTTTCCTGCAGTCAGAAATGGCAATACGATACAATGTTTGGATTCTTGTGGATGGGAATTAAATAAGGTATAATCCTGTGGCAGGCCAGGTGGCTTAGCAGCTGTTCAGAGTATTGTGGAACAGGGAGGTTGGTTTGAAAGCAACCTCATCTATCTTTCTCTCACCCATTCACTTGGCTGGGAAGGCTCAGCCCTGCTCATATTGTGAAGGTGATACAGTTTTGTGGCCTGACCTTGGCTCCTCTGCATGATAAGGGATATAAGTAGAGGAGCTGGGGAAATGACAGCTGCTGAAGGTAAGGATACTTCCTGCTGGTCAGCTGATAAAGTAACATAGAAGTTACTTGTCTGCTGGTTTTCTTGCCGTGTTTATTTTTCATAGTGACTGCAACACACACACACAACCACACACACACACACACACACACAGTGATTTGCTCCCAGTGCAATCCAATGACATGTATATATTGGCAGATGCAGACAAACTTGAGACTGCTCATGTTATGCAGGCAGTTAAAGTGGGCAGGGAAAGACCTGAGTTTTTATGCTGTTAGATGCAATGTACTTTTGTTATACGTGATCACTTATTTTAAATAGTACAGGTTGTAACCTCTAACTATAATTCTAAAAGATACATAAAGCCTTTCTTACGTGTACTTCACTCATTTATGCCTTTAGTTTACAACCACACAAACAGATCACTTTGGAGTTAACATTGTGCTGGAAGTTCATACCAGAAACTGTGTATAAGGTGGCTTTTAGAGAAAAATAAGAGTCAGTTTATTGAGCAGATGATTGAATTTGTACATAGAGTATAAAGAAGGAAAGGGGAAGAAATGAGGCTTGTGTAAATACAATATTAGTCCTTCCTGAGACTGACCAAGATAAGTGAAAAGTAAACTTTGCTGATCTCCTTTCTGGAGGCAGAAGTGATCTTTGTAGCTTCCCTTTCCAGTTGAGAGATAAAAATATCTGCAATTGAAAGATATAAACATAACTGTGCTTACTAGGAACCTACAGAGAATTTGGTTGTTGTTGCTGCATTCCCATTCTTGCTTGTGAGAAGAAATAACATAACCAGATGCAGTGTCAGATGCAGTGACTCCAGGCGGGGTCTCATAAGAGCAGAGTAGAGGGTGGGAGTCACCTCCCTTGAACCTACTGGCCACATTTCTTTTTATGCAAACCAGGATATGATTCTCTTTCTGGGCTGTGAGCGTACATTGCCAGCTCATTCCCATTGTTTTGTCCACTAGGATGTCCAAGTCCTTCTTAGTGCTGCTTTCAATCCATTCATCATGCTGCGAATAGCAATACCTGGGCTTGCCCTGCCTCAGCTTGGCCTTACTGAACTTCATGAACTTTTACATGGGCCCAGTCCTCAAGCCTGTGAAAGTTCCTCCCATTCCTCCAGCACCATGAACTGCACCACGCAGTTTGGCATCACCTGCAGACTTGCTTCAGTCCCACTGCCTATGCCACTGATTGAGACATTAAATAATAGTGGTTCCTCTATAGACCCCTGAAAGACAGCACTCGGCACGGTTTTCCACTTTGCCATTGAGCCACTGACTGTAAGTTTTCATACATGGCCATCCAATTCATTCCATATCCACCTAAAAGTGCATTCATCGCACTCATGTCTTTCCAGTTTAGGCAAGAATATTGTGAGGGACCACATTAAAAGCCTTGCAGAAGTCCAAGCAGATGAGGTTTATAGCTCTTCCCTTATCCACTGATGCAGTCACTCCTTCAGGCCACTAGATTAATCAGGTAAGATTAGTCCCTGGTGAAGCTATGTTGAGTATCTCTAATCGCCTTCCTGTCCTCCACATGTTTTAACATATCTTCCAAGGTGATCTGTTCTGAGGTTTTACTGGGCACAGAGCTGAGGCTGACCAGAAATTGGTTGCCAGAGTCAATGACTATGAATAATGACTATGAATAATAGTATTTCAAACTACACTACCCTACCTTGCTGCTGCCGCCTAAATTCAAAGCCTCAGGACTGACAAAAAATGTGGCAGCCACACACACACCCACTCACACACTCACTCACACACAATCACTCACTCATGCACCCTCTAATTATAGATAAATGATTCTTAGGATCTGGGAGTATACATGGGGTAGATTTGCTTTCACAGCAGGGGCTGCTTCCTTCTCTCAGTGTATCTAGCAGAGGGGCTTGGTCATTAACAAATTACTTATCAGCAAGTCCCATTACTAAGCTAGCTGATGCTGTTTCAATAACAGTTCATTATTTCAATGATAACAAGTGGAAAACTTTAGAAATATTAGTATCAACAGATAAGACAGCCACTCCTGCCAGAAGAGGCACGAAGATCACCAGATAAATATAACTCAATACAGAAATTCTGTAATAATTTTTATTTGAAAGAAGTCATCTCCCTATGATCTGGTATTTTTTAATGGAAAAGATAAAGCTAATGCATTATTGTACTGTAGTGTTAGTATTTATTTTGTAGCCTCCCTTTATATCTCTTTTGTGTAACCTCTGGGGAACTTTCGTTTAAACTTTTTTTGTTAAATTTGCTGTTGTAGGGTATCTATTCACTATAGATCTCAGCAAATTTAGTGTTTAAACTATGAAATGTTGTTAAATTAAAGGATATTTCATTCATTTTCAAAGAATTGTTGGAATCAGAGAAGGAAAGAAAGCAGAAAGAGAGAAAAGTGAAAAGGATAACTGTTGTTGGAGATCTCCTCTTGCTTTACCATTAACTCAGAACCAATCTGATTTATCTGAAAAGTTTGCTTCTTTCTAATGACATCTTTGTGTGTTTCCTCTGGCTGGGGAAGAAACAAACCCTTTTACAGAGTTTTAATTTCTTCAAGACTTAAATTTTAATGACACAAGGCCATATCAGTGCAAAACATAGAGATAGCTTCACTGTTGGCTCCAGATTGGTTTTGCTCAGCTAGTTAAAAAAGTTCTGATGCAGTACCTAGAAGAAAATGAGGCATAGAGAAAATGCCTGGTTTATCTTGCTGTAATTGAATACAGAGATCAAAATTTCACTAACATTTAGGAATTTGGTCTGCCTAATAGCTTGAATAGTTGCCATATTAGTGAAAAACCTAATTGTGGTCTAACACCCATCTGAAGTTATGTAGATGAGTAAGTCAAGTGTAGGAAACGTATGAACTGTGAGTGAGGAATCTGTGCCATGCAATGGGCTGTGGAGCACATAGGAAAAATTAATGTAATCATCACAGAGCATGAAAGGAACAAAGCAAAAAAAGGTAATAAAATGCTTTTGGATACTTTGTTTTAAATTATTTATGTTTTTAATAATAATTTATCTGCCATTTTATAGGTAGTAATTTTTATTTTTAGTCTCCCCTTTAGTTGCAATGGCTTCTAAGAAGAAGAAAAATAAATCATTACTAAACACTTTTATATTTTGTGTTTTCTTGCTAGTTCTTAGTCTGAAATTTCTGAACTTGAAAGTATTGTATTGCTTCGAGCTCTGCAACAGAGCAGAACTCTTTATCGTATCACTGTCAGTGTCCTCCAGGCCCCAGGGTTTCATTTTGTAAATTGAGTCTGGCTTACTGTGGTAATTCTCAGAAAGCAAATTAGAATTTATTCTTAATACACGAGGAAAAGAAAATAAAATAAACCTTTACTGTTATGAAGGCATATTAGGTAAATATTTTAATGCAATGCAGCACTGTAGTCAAATTTGATGATACCAATATTTCAAAAATGGAAAGAAGTAATGTTTGTTATTTTTGCTTCTGAAAGTTTGCTCTAGACAAATGTTTCATCTCAATATCAAATCATAAGTTGCACAGATGCCTAAGGTGTTATACCTCAAAAAAATCTGAAAAAATAATAACTATACTAGAAGGAATTGTATAAGAGAAACTCAGTTACTGAATTTTACTTTTTACACTGAACTCCCTGTATTCTGAAAGGTGAGTTGATACAGATGAAAAGAAAAATTTATGACTATTTAGATAACCTTTCAGCAAGAAACAAATTAACGTTAATTATAGGCAAAGACTGAAGTTGTATTTTAAGAATGAGAACTTTGTGTTTTAAGAATGCAAATGATATTCAAAAAGAGAATTGGACATACCTTCCAATGACAGCGATATCAGTATTGTCTTCTGAATTGGAGAAAATAAGGGAATTTCCTTTTGAACTAATATTCACCCTTGTGTTTTACACAACAAAAGTCTAGACTGAAGAAGTATTGTCATTGCTGGACAGCTCTTGGCAATGCAGATATATCTCATTGATGTTTTTAGTTATAGTAGTTTATAATTTTAAAGCTTTAATCCACTGTTTGTTCTACCGAAGCAGTTGTAAATAATTTTTTAGGCTTATCAGTTGTCTCATCTTTCCACTCTCCATTTATAATGCATATCCGAAATAAAACTACCACTACCAATAGGGCTATTGTATATTTTGACCAAATATTAAATACAGACACAAGTAATAAAGTTACTAAGACATCAATTTTGAAATTCATAGACGAGGTATGGAAAGGTAATGCCAGAAATTTGTGCTAAGTACCTAAACTGGATCCTAATACAGTTTCTCTCTGATAGTTGCATGGATCGTCCTGTATGGAGCAGCCCATGCTGAATTAACCTGCCTGCATTATGACATGAGAATCTAAAGGAACTTTATACAGCTCTGTATAGCAATCACCTAATATCTCTTTCCCACATCTGCACTTTCCAAGTTTGAAATTGTCTCTTGCATTATAAATCTTTTTCACCCCTGCTGAACAAAGTCACATTTTTTCCCTCAATGTATATGTCCAGGTAGCATTGAAACTTTTCCTCTTTTTCTTCCCCCCATCACTTGCTCATGCATTATTGATGAAATGGATGTAAATTTTTCTTTGCTTTTCACTGCTATGCAGTGAACTGCCCAAGCTATTCAACAGGTCCATAATATTCCATTATGAAGGTGGCCCATCTCTTCTTTAATCCCTTCAGGCTCAAATGAGAGTGTCAAAATCACTACAGAAGCCTTTTATTTGTGTTGATCTTTCACAAACTCTGACATAAGCTTCAGGCATGTCTGCTACTGTGAAAATTCATCAAAGTTCAGGAGTTTGTTTATCTCTGATAAGCATCCCTTAGCAAAGAGTTGTCTCATTGCAGCTCTGCCAGCTTCTATTTCTTCACTACAGTCATAGAAATCAGAGTTTCCAGGCAACAGTGACATCAGTAAGCAATAAGAAAATAGTAAGTGGTCAGTTGTGACTGATTTGATAAGTAATTATGCAGGCAAAATAAGATGTAGTCTTCATTTGCAGAAGAATAATTTTGTCAGAAGTTTTAGAGGCAACTAAAGCAATAGCTTTTCAACATATCTTTTGCTGTCAAGGTGTTTCCAAACACACATTAATAAACACAGCTGACTGAGACTGTGATAGTCTTCCAGTTTGTTCAATTATTCAACTCAAGTTTCTTAATTGTTCCATCATCTTTTCAGAGTAATTTAGCCTGTATTTAGCCTGTAATTTAACCTTACAAGATATTACTTGAGAACCACTAAAATCTTTTTTGTCATTCTCTTGTTATAAATTTCACAGCAAACTTGTTATTATGACGTTGACATAATGAAATGGTCTTAACATCAGAGTAGTCCTCTTTAGCTTCACAAAAAGAAGATTCTCATAAAGAAGACATTACAAGTCAGATTTGCAAGGTATTTAGAAGTCTAAAATGCAACTAATCCCCTAAATCCCATGGATACCAAAGTAAATTCAGTAACAAAGAATTATCAAAATTGTCATTAGCCTTTATACAATTTAGCAATTAATCATGCTCAGCATGTATCATTCTTACATATGAATAAATAATTTTTGTTACTGTCTCCCTCCCAAAATGAAATGTGTAAAATGCATTTTGGCCACAATATCTATTCCATTTTAAGATAAAACTGTAATTTCTCTGATAATCCAGAAGAAAAATTCACCAGTTCCTGAGTCACACAGTGGCACTGTGTGGCAGTCCTAACTTGAATGATGCATATACTTCAATATTTTCTTAGGAAACATTTTCTTCATTTTTATGATAACAGAGTAAATAATTGACCTTATTGTGATGTAAAGGTGAGAGGTATCTGACTGAGGAAAAGGTTTTTAAAAAAATTGAGGATTGTATAAACTGATTCACTTGCCTTGCTTGACAGAATTAATATGAAACTGCAGCATCATGAGCAGAAGCAATGTCAACTCCCAAGACCACAGAAGTTACCAGAAAAATAATTTTCCTTTAATCAGTCATGGGATGTGATATTTATGGAATTGGATAGAGGAGTAACAAAACTGGATTCCTGGCACTGAGCTAATATAATGATAATTGTCTTTGACTGTAAATAGATTTAACAAAAGAAAGGAAAAAATCAGTAGCAACAACAATAACAATAAAAGGTAAGCATATTTTAAGCTGAAGTGAATATTAGGCTCTTCTTAATATTTTTTTTCTTCCAGGGCCATAACAATAGTGCCCCAACTAAAGCAGAGAATCAAGTTTGGTAGAATATGACGTTACACAAAATACAAAGCTGATCATGACCATCTCTCCTCTTCCTAATCCATTTCCAAGAAGGATGAATTTTTGTGTTTCAATTAATAGATATATATTCTATTTTTCTTCATTATGTTTCTGACCATCTTAGGATGAACTTAGCCAGAAAAAAATACACTTTCTGATTACTCTTACATCAGGTTTTTACCACCTTGTTGAAGTAAAATAATCCTTTGCTCATTGAAAAACACTAAAATAAATAAGTCCAATATCTTGGAAAGCAAAAGGAAAGATTAAAATGAATAAAGCAAGAAGACTGTTTCAACCTTTTGGATTTAATATGTACACAAATTATTACCAGTTTCATTTCCATGTTTAAGCACTTTGTCTTGAAGTACTTTGAAGTATTGACTTCAAAGACAATACTTTTAAGTATGGATATATGGAAAGTTATGTTTTATCATTAATTAATACCAGCTGAACAATCTGATCGTTATTTTTAGACACAAGCAGTTTTGAATGTATTAGTATAAAGCTGGAGGTGTTTTGTTTCCATCTGTCTTCAAATGTAGAACATCTACTTTGATGATCCTTTTACATTTGACATTGTTTTCAATCTACATATCTTGCAGGGCATCCCAGAAAATCAACCAGATGACTTACATATCCACATCTAAAGCAGTAGCTTGGCTTTTATATTTTAGCCCAAAGTGGTCCTTTATTTCCCTTCACACTAATTTGGTTTACTGCACTGATTTGAACACTCTCTGAAGTCTAACTAGAGGAGGTAATTTTTCAATTTCTTTCATTGTTTCTGATAAACTCAGAAGTGTTCCAAAGGGGTAAATTGACCTCGTCAGATATTAAACTTTTTTTTTTCTTTTGAATTGTTAGGTTGCAGATCTGTTTGTCAGCTATACCTCAACCACTGTTTGAGACTTTGTAGAAACAAAGTCATGTAAAAAAGCTGTAAACCACTCAGTCCTTTGAGATTTTTTTTTGCTCTCCTTCAAAAATAGCATCTCCCACAACATTTATAAAGGGCCAAAGTTCTTACTGCTTGCAACAATTGCTTTATCCTAGCAGAATGAAAAGAACATCTGTTATGGTAGCTAGCACTAATATGGTAGCTAGCACTAATGCCGTGTCATCAAGTCCGAAGTAAAAAAGGTAAAAAGCTTTCTTTTTTACACTAAAAAACCAAAAAAGCTAGTGATTTACAAGGAATGTCCTAAGTATAAGTTTTTTTGCTTCTGTTGGCTGTTATGGCAGTCAAGTAGGTGGGTGTGAAAGTGCGTCATGTCAGTCTAGGTAATGTCTTGCTATAGTGATACCCTTCCAGAAAGGCTGGAGGGATTCTTTACATATTCACTTATCTAGTAAATTTTTACTATCCCTATTTTACTTTATAAATACCTTTAGTATATTTTTTGCACACCTATTTACCACTGTTTTGTTCACTTAGCATGAGAAATACTCAGTTGTTAATACTTCTTTCAAAACTTACTACTTCTTTACACTAAAGAACCCCAGCCCAAAACTGACCAAACAACTCAATAAAATTAAGCAAAAAGCATCAATCAACCCCTTAAAAAGTAGTTCTTGCCAGAGCATGCCACATGTACAAAATACCCAAGTACTCCCAACTGCAAAGCTAGTTATAATAATATATTTTAGGAGCAATATCACTCCTGATCCAAGACTGGCTCAGTAGGTGTGAATTATAAAAGAAAATTTGCCCTAGGAATGGATTCTCATAAATAAAATGCATCTGCTTGCTCTGGGCTTTTTCTTCTTTAATTAAATAACAATAGGACTTTTCTTTATTTTCCCCTTACAAATACATGTTTCTACAGAAGTGTAACTATCCTGCCACTAAACCCTCAGAAGAAAGTACTTGTAGACAATTCTTGAGAATGTCTGTTGGTAATCAGTGCCGCATTTCAGATAATAAATAGTTCTTTCTTTCTTTCTTTTTCTTTCTTCCTTCCTTCCTTCCTTCCTTCCTTCCTTCCTTCCTTCCTTCCTTCCTTCCTTCCGCCAATTCCTTCCGCCACTTCCTTCCTTCCTTCCTTCCGCCACTTCCTTCCTTCCGCCACTTCCTTCCTTCCGCCACTTCCTTCCGCCACTTCCTTCCGCCACTTCCTTCCTTCCTTCCTTCCTTCCTTCCTTCCTTCCTTCCTTCCTTCCTTCCTTCCTTCCTTCCTTCCTTCCGCCACTTCCTTCCTTCCTTCCGCCACTTCCTTCCTTCCTTCCGCCACTTCCTTCCGCCACTTCCTTCCTTCCGCCACTTCCTTCCTTCCGCCACTTCCTTCCTTCCGCCACTTCCTTCCGCCACTTCCTTCCTTCCTTCCTTCCTTCCTTCCTTCCTTCCTTCCGCCACTTCCTTCCTTCCGCCACTTCCTTCCTTCCTTCCTTCCTTCCTTCCTTCCTTCCTTCCTTCCTTCCTTCCTTCCTTCCTTCCTTCCTTCCTTCCTTCCTTCCGCCACTTCCTTCCTTCCGCCACTTCCTTCCTTCCGCCACTTCCTTCCTTCCTTCCTTCCTTCCTTCCTTCCTTCCTTCCTTCCTTCCTTCCGCCACTTCCTTCCACCACTTCCTTCCTTCCGCCACTTCCTTCCTTCCGCCACTTCCTTCCTTCCGCCACTTCCTTCCTTCCTTCCTTCCGCCACTTCCTTCCGCCACTTCCTTCCGCCACTTCCTTCCGCCACTTCCTTCCTTCCTTCCTTCCTTCCTTCCTTCCTTCCTTCCTTCCTTCCTTCCTTCCTTCCTTCCGCCACTTCCTTCCGCCACTTCCTTCCGCCACTTCCGCCACTTCCTTCCTTCCTTCCGCCACTTCCTTCTGCCACTTCCTTCCACCACTTCCTTCCTTCCTTCCGCCACTTCCTTCCTTCTGCCACTTCCGCCACTTACTTCCTTCCGCCACTTCCTTCCTTCTGCCACTTCCTTCTTTCCGCCACTTCCTTCCACCACTTCCTTCCTTCCGCCACTTCCTTCCTTCCGCCACTTCCTTCCGCCACTTCCTTCCTTCTTTTTCTTTCCTATCATTTATGTCTGTCTGTCTATCTATCTATCTATCTAAATTGCTCTGAGAATTTCTTCAGGCTCTGGTAATTTCCTCTGTGACCCTTTCTGAGGAAAAGGGAATTTGACAGTTTTGCTCTGATAGTCTGCATAACTGGAGGAAACGTAAGAGTTTTTAAAGAGGCATAACTGGTTTGCTAATAATGTTCTTTATTCATGATAAGCTGTCTAATAGCTGTCATCATTATCCTATGATTTTAAGCCAGAAATTTATTTTGTCTTTCAAATAAGACTATTTTAGTTATATATACGTTATGTTATATGTTATGTTACATTATGTTGTATATGTTATGTTATGTTATGTTATGTTATGTTATGTTATATGTTATATTCATCCAGACAATAGTTTTCCTGAGTTGCAGGGAACCTGCTTCTTGAAGAAGCTGAAGCATCCTCCTTCTCAGAAAGAGAGAAGAAAGAAAGATGCAAAGCATCATGGTCTAAGAATAACAGAGGAGCTCCTCTGAAAATTGGAACAAATTATGTTACATTTGTGGGCCATTGATTGTTATAACTAGGAAGAGTATATATACAGAATTGTAAGACCAGATAGCAAGAGAAAAACCTGAGGATTATAGGTCATAGGCAGTTTTTCAATAATCCAGTTAATCCACAGAAAACAGATGCATCGGGCTAGGAAATGGTAGACAACTAGCCCACAGTTCATTCACTGTTCTGAATTTGGGCATTTTATAAAATAAATTTAGTTTGGTCTTCATAAAGAATTGTGCCTAATCAAGTGATATGGGGATACCTAAAAGCACAAGGACAACAGAAAATTGCAGTGGTAAGACCCTGCAACCTTTGGAGGTGAGTAAATACCAAGACTTTTGAATTCTGAAAAAGCAGAGCTTGGGAAGAAACCTTAAAACTGTAAGAGAGGTAACTTGTGTAGTTCTGGATGGTCACAATATTTCAGCAACTGAACTCGTCTGAATGGAGCACCCAACACAAGGGATGCAAAGGTGAGGTGGTGGGTTGATCTGAAGCCAGACTGGGGTGTGACATAAACAAGAAACTGTCAGTGACTTTCACCTCAGCTTAGGAAGCTAATGGTGAAATCTACCCAAAATAGAATTTGGTGAAATTGCAAAAGGAATGCTATCTGAATCTGAATTCAGAGGTGAGTATTTGAACAGCAGTAGAAATAGGTGTTGGGGCTTATCACTTCAATAAAATTTCTCTTTACCTAAGATCTAAGCAGGTCAATGACTCTGAATCAATACAAATTGAGCAATCATTTTCTGAGTACGTACGATTACATCAGCATTAGTTCAAGCCTGTTACATTCCTACAATGCCTGGTAGGAGAGATATTTTGCTTCTAAGACCATCCACTGCAATTAACAAAAATGAACATGCTAAATGTGTCAAAGGTATTAATCATCTCTTCCATATGTGAAAAGCATCTGTTATTTCTTTTACTCAATTTAAGTGTTTATATTTCATTTTATAGGTAAAATAAACAAAACAAAGATTTATGGCATTAGATACAATAATTGAGAAATGACAACATATGTATTAAATGTATTGGTTTTAGCTAATATACAAATAAAATGCACGTGAGTCTTGTTCTAAAAAAAAATAAAAGAAATATTGTGAAAATACCTGTACAACCCTGAAGGTTTTGGCCCTCAATGTTAAGTTTTTATCAGTAGTATTTAATACAAGAAATGTCTTCATTCAAAAGCCTCTCATCTGTTCTAAGACTGGTTATGGCCTTGGACTTTGGAGGTTCTGTTCTTGTTCCAAGGATCTATCTTGCTGTCCTTGTCATCAGGGGTATCTGGTTTATCTCTGACATTATCCATCTTTCACATTTTAATTTTTAACTTCACAGAGTGTTGAAGGAACTTTTGATAATGACCCATCAGTATCAGATCCAGAGTCTTATTACCATAAATGGTAATATTTGATAATTGTGGAGACACAATTAGATTGCAAAGATGGCCTAAACTGCCAAAATATTCTCCAAAGGAAGGAAAATAAAGCTACTTATGTCGCTGTGATCATGTTCAGAATTAACTGAGGCTGTCAATTCCTAGAGATGAAATTGTCACAATATGGAACTGACTTTACAGTGGAGTCCAGAAAGGTGAAGTATCTCTGTCCTAAGTTTCCAATGGTGAGGAAGAAATATCACTAAGATTATCTGAAATTAACAGAAGAATGAATAGTTCATAATTTTCATATGTGGGAAGTGCTCTGACTTCTAGGTATAGACCATGTTAACTCAGCAGAGAACAATAGAAAACAGGTTAGACTTGCAGACTTTTAGAATGTATTTGCATTGCATTTCTCGTTTTGATTGAGATGTCTTCTCCAAACAAACTTCTCAAGTGTCCTTCTGCTTTGGTTTACACCATGGATCACTTTGGTTTACACAAGCAGCTTTCTTTCTCTAACCAGAGTAGAAGACATGCTGCAGAGCCACACTCACAGAGGCCACAAGCAGGCACAGGGCTGTGTCACCCCTCACCCTGTCTGATGCTGAGCATCCTGCAAGGTTCAAAGTGTGGATATAATTACAGGAGAGGAAATAACCATTATTTTACTATACAAATGTTCCCAGACCACTCTTTTCTAATGGAGACAAAGCCCTAAATTCCATGAAGACAAGACTAGAAAATGTTGTTAGCCACTTGAAGTAACAACTAGAGGGAAAAAATGGGTGGACCTCATTTGTCCAGTGAGTTGTGAAGAAAAGGTGGCATTACTGCTTAGGAGTTCAGTCAGCCAGAACGTACCTTGGATCAGACTGTCACCTGCATGTAAGTAGTCTAAAGAAGAAAAACAAATAGAATGTTCAAGCAGGGGTATTTTCGATGCTTTCAAGCATGTTTCTCACTGTACTGGGGCCCACAAAATGTTTAAAGATTTTTTAGAAGTATTTTTATTTTCATGCTGCTCCCTCCCAAAAAATCTACAGAACTTGAAGTATATTCTGATCCTTCTCTAAAGGGGTTCCATACTCCCTTTTCTGTTGGGAGTAGTGCACCTTGTCCCCATTTATGAGATGTCTTAGGCTTCTGATAAATAGGAGAAATGAGAAGCTAAGCAGTCCATGTACTAAGACGTAGAAATCTTAGGCATTGTCAAGATTTTATCTATATTAGTGATGGGAAAATTGAAGCACTGAATTATCCATTCATATTTTTAATATGTTTACAATCAAGAAAAATGTTGGATTGTGATACATCTTACAGTAAGAGGAAACATCAACTTTTGAGGAGAAGATAATCTTATCAATAAAAAATGAGGAAAATTATGTTACTTCTAAATCAACTACCTACATAATATATTAACTTCTGCCATAAACCCCTGATAAACAGTAAAGGTAGAAATGTTTCCAGTTAAAAGCTTTATCAAAAGCCCTGGGGCTTTTTATGGAAACAAAACCCCAAACTGATTGCATTAAACTTTTGATAAATGATAAAATAGAGTACAAATGCATAAATCACCTTGTTAGTACAAACTGAAGTATAAACTACTGGAAAATCCCTTCAGGTCTGAATAAATAAGACATTTTCTGAAAGATAGTTTTTATTTTTGACATTTCAAAGCCACAGCAGCAAAACAGTTATTTCTAAAGAAAATCTCTTAAGATATGTAGGAAGCAGCTTCTTATTTAGATGCACAAAAGTGTTTATTAAGATCTCTTTCTTATTGATTTGTTCCTGCAGGTAAGCATGAATAAATATACACAATATTCTTCATTTGATGGACATAATGTTAACACATTTTAATGAAGTTTGTATGTGAAATAATTATGGCCTTATCTTGCTTTGAAATGGATAGCTTTCCTCTCTTTCTTTCTCACATCTATACAGAAAAAAATAAATGGTTTTTAAAACAGAGAAAATATGCAATAAAGTACCAATGTAAACTGGAAAACAAAGTTCTTTAAATTATAGGAGACAAACTTGTTTACAGGGTCAAACCTCAAGTTCCTGAGCTTTTACCTCTTTCTGCATTATTAAAAATCTTATTATTTCTGTGAGGAAGGTGCATTTGCTTTTTTATAGAGTTTGCAGATGCTCTTAATCATAAATTTCAGGTCCAAACATAACCTATAACTCAATTTTTTGCCTCAAACCCATGCCAGCTGCAAAACTTAGATTGCATGCTTTCACATGAACATGCACTCATCCAAAGCATATGCACTCTTTTATCCACAATTCACTTGTTTTATAGGCATTAATGCAATGGGTGAAATCTTCATACTTAGGTTCTGCACTGATAGAAATAATAGACTAATAACCCCTCTTAACATTAGTCATTTCTGTGAGCTAATGATCCCTCTCCTTGGAGGAAATCATCTTTTACAAAGCCTGTCATGGTCTCGAACGATTGCAACTTCAGATCGGGCTGTTAAACAATAATGGATTTATCAATTGCTTTTTTTATTTTCCTTTTAATTGCTTCTATAACTCCTCTATCATCCTTTCATCCTGGATATTTCTAACCAGCTGCTAAAGGAAGGTGGGTATTTATTAAACCAAATCAGTAAACAGTGGAACAGCAACATTCTCTGTTTGCAAACAGATGCTTCTATCTCCTGTCAAACTAAGCTGGGTTAGACTGAGCTTAGTTATGAAACAGTGCAACAGTGTTCAGCCCCTTTGGCAGTGGGGCGTTGGTTTGCCTGCTTCAGTAGTCTGTCTTGTGCCCTTTCATGCTTTTCTATTTTCATCCCATTGGGACTTCCTGGTGGGAGATGTGACCAAATATTAGGTATGCCTGCTATATTTGAATGTCTTAGATTTATTGACATCCCTTAAACCAAGAGATATAGACATTGAGCAGTGTGTGTGTAGAGGGATCATTTCATGGAAAATTGCACTTCTCATAATGCAGTGCTGGATGTCTTTAGCAATGGTCACCACAAGTATTCAAGCAAGTCTAAATGGATCTCCAGAGTCACAGGTTATTAAACATGTGTCTCCTATTAATTTTGCTGGTATTCTGATGAAAACAAACTAACAAACAAACAGAAAACCCAAACCAACCAACTAAAACAAAACTAACAATCATGCAGCTTTTCAGTGATGAAAAAAAATTGTGGAAAAACATCCATAGTGGATAATGCATTATTGATAAGAGTAAACCAAAAACAATTCTTGTTTTTTCCTCACCATTAGACAAAATGGAATTCTGAACAACCATAAAGACCAAGAAAGAGTTGAATATAAACACTCCAGTATAATAGCTCACACACTTTTGTGTGAGATATAAAATTGTTGTTTAGGAGAATTTGCATGCAGAGACGGTGAATCAATTCTATTACACTAAGACATCACATTTTTTATGATTTTGCTGTATACATTGCAGCATACAGAACAAAAAATAATCTCACTCCCATCTCACAGAATTTCTGAACACAGGTACAAGCCAACACATTAATTATAGACTTATAAATTTGAAATTAATCTTTTCTTTTCTAATATAGATCCTTCTTTTTTATTGCCACAAGTTGCCATAAATTGCTCATTAAACTTCAAGCATTGCAATGCAATGCTTGCTACCATTTATAGGCAAAGCTCTCCAAAGTATAATTAGAGGGAGTATTATGACACAGAACAATGGAGACAATTATTTCTGAAGTTTATTAATGCTAATTAGCATATGGCATCTACGACAGCTGCTGATACTTCATTGCTAAATACTGAGGGACTAATTAGTGTTTGATGTTAATTAGCTCCTTTTGCATGTGCATTGTCCTTAGATGCATATGCACTGTCACCACTGGGCTATTAAAAATCTGGCCTAAGCCTTCTTGCAGTGACAGAATACAGCATTTAGATTTTGCAGAGTGTACAATATAGCTCTCTAATGTGTCCTTAATAGCCACTATACGAGTTTTAACAAGGCAAACTCACAAATTTCCATTGCAGTACATCAGAAAATTTATTTTAAATGTAGCTGAACAGTGTATAAATTGTTTAAAATTGACAGCTTCTAGCACTTTTATTGATAGAAATGTCAGACTGAGAAATTAAAGAAAGTCAAATCCAACAAACTAAAGAGGGAAGTAGAATTTCACAGGCTTATGTAATGTTATCTTCTATTTAATCTCTTTAATTCTGATTATAGATAAGCTTTTTTTTTATTTCCTACAGAGATTCCTGGTCTCTGTGTATAATCATGTCTGCCTTAGAAAAGCCTTTTTGGAAGTTGGAATGTTATTTACAAAAAACCCCAAAACAATTAAGTCATCTTATCATCAGCTAGCAAGGAGGAAATAAGCATTTCTTCTTTCTTTCTCAACAGATCATTGTTGTTTTACACATGAGGTTATAATTTAAGACCATATTTTTTCCAGGGCATATTAGCATTCCAATGAGAATTCCCCATGTCAATCATAAAAAATGTTTATTTGATATTTAATAAAACTTGGCTTTAGTGTAGCCATTTTCCTATATAATGAAAGAATATACACTTCCTTAAACAACGTAAAAGGGACATAAAAGATTAGATTAGAGATGAGGAAAAACAAGTCAAAAAACCAAAGTTTGCTAGTTAATTCTTTTGTTTTCATCAAGGCTGCCCTTCACTGTGACAGCAAGGGTTTTGGTTGAAAACAGAAAGAAAGAGGAGATGTGACAAAGGATAGGGACCACCATGCAACTTGTTAAAAGAGAAGCCAAAAGAATAAGAAAAGAAACCAAGCCAAAACAAACAAAGGGTGATTACACAGGACTGAAAGGAGAAGAATATGTGAGGGAGAGTCTTGGTGACGAGCAGCAGAGAGTTTGAAAACTATGAAGATTGAAATTTATTGTCCTCCTCAATTTGATTTTGAACTTGATCTTCTTTCCCACCCAGTCTGCAGACCTAGATAAAAACCCCTGATTTATGAAATCTTTTTAACACTTCAGCTACCTTGTCAGATATTGTCAGTATTTAACTGACAGCATTGTAGGCAGAGTTTCTAGCAAGTACGTTGTTTATGCAGGGATAGTTAATATAAATTCATTGAACATGAAGGATTTCTTTCAAACAACTTGTTATGCCGTGATGATTAAAGTTTTTGGGCTTAAAAGCCTGATTAAGAAAATATATATTATATATTGATGATGCCTGTGCTTTGTGTGAAATGCAAAGCCTCTGAGACTTGTTGAATAAACAGGATTAAAAAAAAATTAGAAGCCCTCTGATCCATGACTGAAATGCCAGTGTTGCTATTTCAGATGAATAACCAGGTCTTTGACACATAAAAAAAAAAAAAAAACAAAAAAAAAAAAAAAAAAGAAATTACTGGAATTCGAAATAAAAAATATTCAAAATAAAAATAGGGTTCAATGGTTCAATGGCATCCTTAGCAAGAATGGATAACTTTACTGTTATGATTGAAAAAACAGAATATCAATAATAAAGAAAAGTGACCTTCTACAATGAAATTCAATTTTAAAATATAGCAAAAGTAACACAGGGAGTAAATATAGTGGAATGACCAGAATAAACAGAATGTGGTTTGGAAAGTTGCAAGAAATGCAGTAAATTCAGCCCTGAAGCTAAATAGTACAGATAGAAAGGACTTATTATTCTTTGCCTCTTCATGTATTCTCATACTAATTCCTGCCAGGAAAATTAGACACTGTGGTAGTATAAGAGAAATGGTCTGTTTGTCCAAAGCCAAAGTGGCATATTTGTTTTCAGCTGTACTCTAGTGCATACAATAACATGTTGCCATAAACAGTAATAATATGCTGAAAGTGTTAAAGAGGTGTTTAGAGGGGTTTACAGGGTAAGTATATCCCCAGAAAAACTGCAACTAGGCAGATAAATAGCAGATTGCAAAGGATAAAATTCATAACAGTCCAAGACAAGAGAGCCCTGCATATGAAATAATCATATCATACTTTAAGATTAACCAAAATTTGGACTTACTAACTAGGAAAAGACTAGATTCATATAGAAATACCCTCCATGGAGTGGAGAAAGACTCAATGGACATTGGAACCCAGCTGTGATACCCTGTTCCATTTCAAGTCCTTGAGAAGATTTTCCTAAATTTATTCTTAGTTGGGAAGGCAGATTGCTCCTTGGTTCATTCATCAGCTGGATAAACCCAAGAGGAATGCATTAATTGATTACAAAAGCAGGAAGGTAGCAATCTTTTCTTGTGTATAATCTAAAGACAGTCAAAGGAAAAGGTGAATATTTTCTTATGGATGCTGTGATCACAGAATCATCGACTGGTTGATGTTGGAAGGGACCACACTGGGTCAAAATTTTGCAAAAAAGTTTCATTCAGAAAGTTCTTGAAGAGTTCTCAACTAGAGAAATTGATATCCCAGTTCTTCATGAAAAATGAAGAAAATCTAAAATAGCACAATATAGGGTCTTCTGAATATGGGTCTTCTGCCTACACTCATTTCTGCATCCTCTGTTGGTGCCAGCTAGGCATATAGACAGGTTTTGCAATTAGTTTTTCTCAGCATGCTTGTGAGATTGGGCTCTGAACAAACCCAAGTGACGGTGTTTGTGTTCCCAAGTCACCGAGTGGGATGGAGCCCTGCTTTGCTGGGAAAGGCTGAACGCTTCCCTGCTCGTGGGAAGTGGTGAAAAAATCCCTTGTTCTGCTTTGCCTACATTTGTTGCTTTTGCTTTCCCTATTAAATTGTCTTTATTACAACCTTTGTGTTCTCTCCCTTGTATTTTCCCAGTTCTCTCCCCCATCCCAACATGAGCAGTTAGCTCATGGCTAGATGGGGCTGAGATGCCAGCTGGGGTTTAACAAAAGCATTTGTAATCTGGACACCACAGTAAATAACTGGTTAACAACAGGGACACCATTTCAAAAACTGATCCACATGGCATTTTTCATAATTTAAATTTAAAAGCTATGCCCATAATTCTTCTAGAATTTTGCTACGTTTATGCCTATTTTGTGTGAAAGGTAATATTACATAAAAAATCTTCTACAGAATTTAAAAGGGAAATAGTTATGTACTACCTGGTATACAAAGAAATTAAAAAATATTTTTAAGACTCTGAGTAGCTCTTATTATGGCCTTACACATTTTTCAGGCCCCTTTGCCCTAGAAATGAGATATGAAAGTCAGATTACTACTCAGTCTTTAAATCGATGCTGACAGAAACTGTCCTATTGGGTTATAAAACACTATCAACATGGCCTAAAGAAGGTCTGAACTGGTAATGATTTAATTTAATTCAGTGGAACCAGCTGTTAAAATCATATTTTATTTCTAAACTCCCCTGGCTGCAGCTAGAATCAGTATTTCAGAGAGTCGGGAACCTTAGGGAACAGAAATTATCACCTTGGGATTGAATCCACAGGTCATACTTTAGCGTATATAATTTTTGCTCTTGGTTTTATTTTGCCGATAATTTCACAGCTGCTCTGGATTTAGAAAGCTTTTTATAACTCTGAAATGTCAAAATAAGAAAACATTTATTTTGCTTTGTTTGTTTGAGCACTGTCACCTGGGCTCATATGTGCTGCATGCAACCATTAGACTGTTGACATTGGCCTGGAACAATAAATGCACAAAATCAGATTTTGTTGATATATTTCAGGCAAAGAATGCTGAAGCACTAGCAACAGCACTTTGTGATATCACTTGTGGTGATATCACAGTCTAAGTGGCAGAGCTGTAAAGGGAATACTCTGAGTTTGAGGATTACAGCCTCTCTGATTATAGGGGAAAACACAGGCAAGCTTTCAGTTTTGAGGAAAAAGAACATTGGTGTTTGTGAACTAGTCCTACAGTCCTGATAGACAGTTTCCCATATTTCTTTGTAGGAAATAACTAGATAATTGAAAAACATTCATAAACCAAAACCTTAGGGGTGGTACAATGCCCAAGAAAATAGCATTTATATTAAAAAAAATAAGGCTTGTAAAACAAGGAATTTAAAATTCAAATTTAATTTCTAGAATGCATATTTGGCACCTGTGGCTTTACTTTCAATGGGAAAGAGATTTTTCTTGGTTTCACAGCTGTGGAAAAAGAATATTTTCATTGAAACTTATTCACCAGTTTAAAGCCTGAGGGCAGAAAAAGAAAATTCTAGCTTTTAGTGTACAGATCTTACTCTTCTATCTTATTTAAATTCATTGAGCTGTGTGTGTGAAGAACACAAGGTGATATCCATATTGTGACTAATAGTAGAAACAGATAATGAACTATCAGAGAAGTTTGCTAGCAAACGTTTCATAATTATTAACTTACTTTCCCCAGAATTTACTTAGCAGCTTCAATGGCAGAGTCTTGAAGTAAACAACGGACACAACAATAAAACACCTTTTCTGAAAAAACCAAAATCAAACCTCCTGCTGTTTTGGGGGAGAAAAGACTTCTAGGAAAAGCCTATGTACAAGAAGGCAAGTGTTTTTGAGGAACAAGAAAGCTAACATTTCTTTTTCCTGATACAGTTTAGATTTCATCCTATGCTTCACCACGTGCAAATCAAGAGCAAAGAAATATCTCTTGGGTTTTTCTTTCATTCCATATGTCAATCTTGTCCATCTGAAATTTCTAGTTTTTAAAATACTCAGAAATATTGGCAAATATTTCCAAAATAACATGCCCTTTTACTCTTTCATCTGAAACAAAATTTGCTGCCTCTTCTTTTGTGTCTTCATTTTCCTTTTTGTCTTCTTTTTGTCTGCTTTTAGCTCTACTTGTTGTCATCCTTGCCACTTTTCTCTGTTCTCTTTTATTTTCTCACATTGACTTGGTTGTCCATTTAGAGTAAGAAATAGAGCTAACTAGCTGCAGTTAACTCTAGCAGAGCAGTCAGAAGACCAGTGAAAGCCAAAATTGTGTGAATGAAGATGGAAAGAAAAAGTTTAGGGAACAGTAAACTAGAGCAAGCACTGAAAGGATGGCAATTTATAAAGAAAGAGGAGGGCTGCTTTCTAGATTAAGTCTCTACCAGAAAACAGAGCACGTTCTTCCATCTGGAGGGGATATCAGCAGGGAAGGAAAGGTTTTAAGTGTTTCTTGTCTCTTTTCCTGCACATCCAACTGCATATAATTGTAGCTATATTCCTGAGGGGAGCATAGAAATGCTGGAGACTGATACCAAAAAAGGCTGTATTACTACAAATTTTAGCAACAACTTTACTGAACTTGTCTGCAACACAAATATAAATTGTAAATGGAGACTGACTGGCTAATATCCAGTGCAATCTCAACACCAATACATTAAAAAAACCCCAACTACTCAATTTCAGTTTGTGGTTTGTTTTTTTTTTCTCCTTATGCAGTTTCCAGCCACATTGAAGATAACTTTAAGTAAGGAACTGGAAAATTTATTGTGTAAATTTTAACTATTAAGTCATTAGTGCTTCTTTGTCATCCTTATATCAGTACTACTAGAGGGGAAAAGAGTATCTGTAATAGAATATTTAATAGATTATATTCTAGAATCATTTGTAGAGCATAATACATTCCTGGAAATCCCAATTAATATTCATCCCAAAAGGCTGTTGGACAAATGTTCCTAAATTATCTTGACATAATAAGAGAGTCCACACTAGTAACTTAGGCAGAGCCAACCCATTTGTGATACACAGTATGGAAATTCAAGTACATAGAAAATAACTTGGACATTGCCTGAAGAGTATTGTATTCCCCATATAGATGCCATGTTTTGAATGTGGATGTACTTCACATTTGTAAATTTAGAAGTTGCAAATAACTTTAGTGAAGCTGGTCTGGTGGGGGAGGCTTAGTTCATCTGTAGTATTAGTTATTTAATTTTACTTTTTTGTTAACATGATAGGATCTAGAGGGGGATGGGAAAACATTTCCTGCTCTCAAATTCATCTTTATTCAATAATATGGGACAGTGAAGACATGTTGTCTGATTATCTTTTTTTTTTTCCACAAGAGTATTGGTAAATTGACATAGTTCTGTCCCAAAAGTTAGAGAAGGAAACATATTTTGTTACTCAAGCATTGAAAGAACCCTTTTTTAAATGTTAAATTTCATAATAGTTCAAAATTCTTCATTATAATCACTTATTTTTCTTGTAAATTTACTCAGATCATGCCCTAGAGCTGTAAGTAATGAGTTTCAAATAAACTATATCCACAAAAATTTTAATCACAGAAATACCTAAATTTGCCAAAAGTGGTAAGTAGTTAAAGAGCCTGCAATTGAGCTTGGAAAATGATTTTTTTTTAATCAGTACAAAAAGAGAAATGGTTTTTTAGGTACAAGGACCAACTGAATCATCAACCACATAAAACACCTATGGAATGCACCATCATTCAGCTCTTCAAGGTTTCTATTTCTCTGGCAGATAGTAGCCTGAATTTTTCTGCATATTAAAAACTGTTTGTAATTTTGTCTTCTGCCCTTCCTCATTAAAATTTTTGTTTGTTTTTTCTTTTTGTTGGTTGTGATTGTTTATTTTTTTTCTGGTTTTTTTTTTTTTTTTACTTTTACCTTACTTTGAAATAAACAGTGAGAAAATAATTAGCAAGGGTACGTACATTCACTGGGCATGCATTCAGCACAGAAACTTCTCTCGTGCAAAAGTTAATTATTGTACAGTGAGAGTAGAAAACTGTGAGGAGGAGGCTAATTGGCTACTATTAAGAAGTGCAAATGAATAATAACCAAACCAGTTCTTTAGGGAGAAGATGAAATATTTAATAATCTGCCCAGCGTACACATTCCCTTCTCATTCCTCTTTTCATTAGCTCCATGCTGCATCTGTCTGAGCTCTTCCCGAAGGACTTACTGCTGTCACGCTCCTCTGCTGTGACCAGTGGCTGGTGAGTTCCCATTCTGAGGCAGGCTCATTACCGAATAGCGTCTTCTTCTCCCCAATTAATAATTGACAAAATCAAGGGTAAATTATCATCAAATTTCATTGTCCAGACCCAAAAAAACCCCACCCCACCCCAGAGTGGAAGTGTTTTCTTCTACCATGAAGGAAATGGACTTAAGACACTTTTGGTCAACGGGAAATCGGTGAGTCTTGAATTGTTAGTGTTCCAGTTTTAAGGTACTAACTTGAAAAGTACCAACCATCCTGTTAAAAATACATCATAGACTGGTGAGTTTTTCCTAAACTGCTTTCCTTAATCTCCACTTCTGGAAATGAGAGAATTTAAAATTGCAATCATACATATACTTAGAACTTTGTATAAGTCCCTTCAACATAAAGGCAACAGTCATATTTTTCCAAACTTAGGAATTTCATATTTGAAAGAAGAAAAAGAGAAAATGCAGAATAAGAATAATAATGAAAATTTTACAGTTTTATAAAATTTTATGGACACCATATTAATACTTTATTTTGTAACTTTTAGAATACCTCAAAGAAAAAATTAGTAGAGATATTACTACTGAGGTAGATGAGCATAATATTTATAATACTTTTTGAAGGAGCATAAGGATAAAGACAACAATAATCTAACAAATGAGTTAGGGATACACCTTAATTTCAAACTACAGAGTCATTCATCTGTCTTTCGAAAATGAAAATTATTTTGCCATGTTGATAACAAATACAAAGCCAGGCCTTTAGAGAATAAATACAAAAATTCATTAGAAATGCCCTTTGCTTTGCTAAAGCATTGAGAAGCTAATGAGAACATGTGATAAGAGGCTGAGAGACCTGGGATTGTTCAGCCTGGGCAGTCTCAGGGCAATAAAAAGTAACACAGCCAGACACTCCACATTAGTGCCTACTGGAAGGACAAAAGGCAGTATGCACAAATCAAAAAATCCATATTCTAAGAGTTTTTTACTCTGAGGATGGTCAAACAATAGTGCAGGTTTTTGACTCTGATTTCACTTGGATGCTTTTGAAAGTCGTGTCCATGGATGAAATAGAATTTACTGCACTTCCAGCACAGCTTGGAGAAGAAAGGGGCAGAAATAGGAGCAATAATTTAAGGAAATACTCCTGCATTGAAAAAGGGAAAAATTTATTTATTTATAATCCAAAACCAGGTTGGTAATTTTCACCTGACCAGTTTGTCATCTGATCAACTATTGCTGTGTGCTTCATAATCTTCTCACTGCTTATGATCATTAAAATTTTTGGATTTATATAGATAAGAAGATTCTACTTCTAAGTCTACTTATGTCAACATGTATGTAGTAAATTACGAACCTTCTGATCCTTGTATAGTTTTGTTTCCTGTGATTTAAATTTTTCTATCTCACTTTCCTCTTTTTATGTAAATTATTAGAATAATATAATGGGGTAATGCTTTTCATATGTGAATTACTGATCAATTAATGTTTATACACCTTAATATCTTTGCAAATATACATAACTGTTCAGAGTATTTATAATTAAGTACTTTAATCGCTTATTTCTGTATCTCCAAAAATACAGAAATGTAACTTACTTTGTAATGGCTTTCCTCTACCTCAGGAAAAGGCAGTTCAGAAATATAAACTAGAAGCAAAACTTGCCAAACAAGGCACTTAGCTTTATTTTCATGAAGAAATCAATAAAATTTAATGCCTCCACAATAGCAGTAGTAGAACCACATTTGTGTGTTAAGACTGCTTATTAAAATCTTCCACAAAAACCATCCAGGAAGAAAATTATTTTTATCTAAATGATGCTCCTTTTAGAGTGACTAAATATTTTTTTCAATATGTAGTATAGCAATGTGGGAGAAAAAGTGTGTAGTAGTAGTTTAAAGCATGCAGACAGCATGACTTTTACCAGCATTGGATTCAAATTAGGAATTCCAAGTGTTCAGCATTACTAAGGGATTAAAATAAAACTAGAAAGGTTAATATAAACCTAGCATAACTTACACTTCCTAGAAATATCTTGGTGCTTAAAAAAGGCATAACTGATTCAGCAGTACAACAGTCCCCTCTGTTTGATTACGATAAAGAATGGTCACCCAGATGCAGAATTTAACCCCAATGTCAGACCTAGGTTGGAAGAACAAGAATGTCAGGCAGTGCATGGAGATGCTGGTCCCAGTGGCACTCACCAGAGTGAGGCACTCACCTGTGCAGGAGGCTGGGCTTCCTCCCACTCCAGGCACTGCAATCCCCTCCCACCTCACCAACCAGGGGGGCACCCAGGGGGCACCCAAGGTAAGTGCACTAGAGAGAAAAAGTGGCAGTACTCTAAAGTGTGGTTCAGGTGTAGTTGCTTTTTTAGTATGTCACTTTTCCTTTCTGTTTTTTGCTCTATCCTCTGCAAGCTGAGTGACACCCTCTCCTCCTGTGTATTTAGACCATTGAATACACTTGCTCCGTGAATAAAATAAATCAGAAGGGACAGTTTTGTGCTAATTTGTATGTAAGCAGATTTTCTGAAATAATTGGCATGCAACACAAAAGCATGGTCTAACTGTTGGTGTCCTTTTTGGCATGCCCTGTAATCTGAGGAGAAACTGCATGTAACTGAAGTGAGACATCACTGCATGGGTAGTGTTGTGGAGGAAAGTGAACCAGAGATTGATCATGCCTGAGACAGTTCTTGAGGATCTAAGTATGAAATTTTAACTCTGTGTAACTGATGTTGTGCAAAAATCTGCAGTATTCCCTAAGGAACCCATTATTTCCATATGCACTTGTAAATGTTTCCCTATGTGTGCAGCTCTTTACAGTTCTTAGTATGCCACTTGTCTGGGTGTGGGGCAAATAAGTTGCTATCCAGTGATTTTTTAGTTAAGCTTCCAGTTCAGTTCCCAACAAATAGCATACTTTAATAAAGAAAATTATAACATAGGCTTGATGATCTGGTCCTGATATTTGATAGATTTCACAGCATGAAATAGTTACAAAAAACAATATTACCTTCTAAGACTAGGAATAATTTTATCTAAGGTTTTTTATAGAAACAGTGCTGCTTTAATTTCACATGAGATATGGTGCAGATAGAAAATTGACAAAAGTATTCACGTTCAAGTAATAGACATTATTTGCCTTCAGACAATGTGAAGTTACATTCCTTCCCCCCCACCACTTGTTAAATTTGGCATTAACTCTTGCAATCATTACCTATTTTTATATTTTTTTTCCTTAATCTAATGCACTGCAGATATCTCCACAGATAATAACTTAGTATGTATTATTATAACAATAATAATAAACAATAACTTTCTGTGTTCTACTGTATTTAGGAATTACTTCTTCCTGAATAGGGTTTGAAAAATAAGTACAGTTTCTTCTTACCAAATATTCCCTCCCATGGCCTCTTTCTAGTTTTATTTAGAGATAACTTTGAACTCATTTTTGAGTATCTCACTTATTTATTTATTTATATACAATAATATTTTACCTTGTGCTTTTCATTTATTTTACTTCCTTTGGCAGATTTTCTCCAAAAGTCAGAATAAGCTATCAAGTGTGTTACAGCTACTTGTTTGTGCCATCTTTGCTAAAATCATGGGGAAGCAAAATCAGGGGTTTTTGGTTGGTTTGTTTTGTTGGTTTTTTGGGGTTTTTTTGTTTGTTTGTTTGGTTGCTTGGTTTTTTGCTATGATTTATTGTGAAGAGGAAAACAAACAAATATCTTAATGCACTAGTTGTATAGAATTTCACTTGCAAACCATCGTTTTGAATTTCCCTATGAGTAAACAATTCAAATTACTTTCTAACATTTATCTTTATTTATGGGTTTTTTGGTCTTTCCTATTTAAGAGGTTTGTATATTCAGGGTAACATTAACATCATTAAACCTGTATCTGTCACATCATTAAAAGAAATTCGCTGTGTATTTATCATTTACTGAATATTGCACTGAAACATTATAGAAATAAATACATATATGCACAATTGACAGTCATAGTGGCTGTCTATTGATTCATTAAAGGTAACTTGGTTGAAAACCAAAAACTAATCATTCTCCTGTACTCCAACTTTTCTATTTTTTTTCTCCTATAGCACTTACTAAAGTGAAAATTACCAACCAACTCCTTCATTCCCAAAACCCATTCATTCTGTATTTCTTGAAATATGGAAAAAACATATTTTTAAGTCAGAAATGAACACCAGAGTCTGATGCAGGAATAAATCCCCATAATGCCTCCTCCTGAATATGCTATCCTTAAACAATGAGGAAGGATCATCTTTTCAGACATATTTTTGTATTTTGCCTTCTATTTTAAATATTAGAAGATGTAATATCTCTTTTCCTAGTGGGTTTGATTTCTAATGGCATAGAGCAATGTGGGTTTATTTCCATTCTAATGTCAACTGATTTTTTCTGTATATTTACAGAAGAGACCAAATGCCACTGCTGTCCTTTCCTTACCTAAATATTTTAAAGTCCTGTCCCTTGATGCAATCTGCTTTCTAAGAAGGCTCCAGATTACTTACTCTCTTGTGCTTTTGCAAATTATTTTTGTCCCTCCCTGGGGACAAAAAATGAGCTATCAAACTTCTCCAGATATTTTAAATTTAAAAATCTAGATGTCTCTACAGTGAATCCACAATAAAATAGTCTGTATTTTCTACTCAATTTTGTGGATTTGATCTTTGCTTTAATATCACTGCTTGGTGCCTTGGGATGCTTTCATTCTTGCTTCTAATTAATTTGGTCAGTTTTCACTGACCAAATTTAAAGCTACTTCACTAGCTTTAAATACCTTCAGTTCCTTAATTACAATTCTTCATTTGAGACTTGTCCTGGGGTGCTTTATTTCTGCATGTGTACGAAAACATTACTTTCATTTTGCACCCTGAAGTGCTTTTGACTGCAACTAATAGAACTCTAGGCCTTTAAGAGCACAATTGCATTCACATATTAAGTGTACTAAGGACACACACACCCAAATTCACAGCTGGCAGTTGAGAGGCCAAAACTGGATCCGCAGTTCAAGGATACAAAAAGGATATCTTAAAAATATGTCCCAAAAAATGTCCATATTTTGTCTGTAGAAACTTAATTCTGATCTGACTTTCATCATTACAGAGACATCTAAAGCACTGCCTAATCTAGGTTAGATAGCAAGGAAGACTATCTAGAAGTTTAGTGAAAAATCTGAGCTGTTTGAAGGCACTTGGGAGAGTCTTCTGTCAGGCTGTGTGTGTATGCGTGATTAAATCTTTGCTTCAAAACCTGAGTAAAAGCAGCAATATTGCTACCCTTCCCTTTAACCCCTTGGGAAGGAGCACTTGGTGTGGAAGGAGAAAGATCAAAACATTCAGCAGAGGCTTTATAAGATTGGGGCAGGGACCTGAAAAGGAAAGATAAAAGTTGGAACTGAAAGGTGATGAAAGCATTGAGTATTAAACTACAGCCAAAGATCTTTGTAAGAACATGTGACTCCCCTTGCAAAATTTCCTCCCTTTCCCTCTCACATAGGAAGATGTAAAGAAAGATGATACTGAACAGATGAGAGATGTGTCTTCAGCAGCCTTTTCTTGTGAATCCTGTTATCTCAGATTGGAGAGGCAAACAGCAGCGATTTTGTTACCTTTCTTCTCCTTACACATATTCAGTATTTGTGCTCTTTTGTGCATTACATGAAACTTTAAAAAAGCCATGTTTATAACTGAAGAATAACTATGATGTCACAACTGTGTGGCAATACATGTAGCTGTGCTGTGAATTGTTCTCAGTGTTATATTTATTAATTGATCACTCAAAAATATCCCATTTCCATGATTCCTAAGCCCTATCATTCAGGAAAACTCTTCCAAAAATGGCAGTGGAATGCTATTCCTCATAATAATAATTTCAATACATTAACTGAGTTGTCAGTGCTGACAACTTCAGACCATTCTGTCCCATGGGACTCTTTGGCAGTGTAGACACATAGAGCTCAGGAAAGGATCACATGAAACTAATGAAAGAGGGATTCCAGACCAGCTAACATTCCTTCAATGCTGGTATTCCCAGGAGGGACAGGGTAAGTTCCCACTGGAGGATTTTGTGGGGGTTTTGCGGTGGGTGAAGTTTTTGTTGTTGGGTTTTTTGGAGTCTTTTTTGTGTTCATTTTTAGCACATTAAACATGGACAGTAATGTA
Source organism: Melozone crissalis (assembly GCF_028551555.1). Taxonomy (NCBI): domain Eukaryota; kingdom Metazoa; phylum Chordata; class Aves; order Passeriformes; family Passerellidae; genus Melozone; species Melozone crissalis. Next base: position 27,517,899 of record NW_026535820.1, read on the forward strand.
TACTTGTGAACACTACCTGGAGGTGATGTGACAAAACTGAAAAGAGTATGAATTACTTTCTATATTGGTAAGATTCTTCTTTTTCTATAAAGAGAAATGCCTATTATCAGTGAATGACAATATTATTTGCTCAGTTCTGGTCAAGTTACAAACATCCATGCAACAACTCCCACTTTTATGAAAGAGTCAGTAAATTGTGCTGAAGTGCCTATATGGTGCCAAAAACATTATAATTGATGTAGAGATAAAAATAAGCCTTCCTTGAGTCCTTTACCCATCTATTCTTCTGTATTTAGTGTGTTTATATGTTCTGTCTTTTCTTTAGGCACCATAGGATAATTTATTTTGTATAAAGAAAATGGAGTCAAGGGGGGAGGGAGAAGCAATGGGTCCATCTAAAACTCAAAGCAGAACTATCCAAATTGTGAGACAATAATCTGCACTACTGAAAGGACATAGTGCTTCTAATGACTTAATTACCAGAATAATCAGGACCCACGGCTTATGAATTGGAGAATGATTTTTTACTAAACAGCTGTTTTATCTATGTATTATTTTAATAAATGATATGGTTTTGTATCTCATAATGTTAGATGATTTCATATAGTTGATTTTAAAACTATGACTGTAACTGTACTGTACATTTTATTATCGTCATGCTTATAGTTACAGCTTGGGTGAGACAAGTGTCTACCTTATCAGAAAGGCTAAAGGCTAGGCAGTTAGGTGGAAGAGTGATCTTTGATATTCAGTATTTCATAACCTGTTAATTAAAAAGTAATCACAAAAGTAAGAGAAGATATTCACGTTAAATGTTATTTTTAATGATAGGAAGGAAATAAGAAAAATGAAGGCAGAAGGTTACTATCCTTTTTGGAAGACATTATCAGCTAACTGTGGTTCAGAGTCTATCAACACTAAGAAGAGTAATTGATTCATTGCTGTCAGTTTTTGGGGCTGTTTGGCAGGGTTTTAGTGGCTCTGATTTGGCATTTTTTTGTTGTAGGGTTTTGTTTTGGTTTGCTTTTTAATGGCACATTAAAAATTGATATTTTTTTTATATCTTAGGCATGTACATATGGTCAGTATGAAAACATCATGTTTTAAGAGTATGCCACTATCTGATTTTGGAAAGGTCCTTCAATACTAAAACACTGGAAGCCACAATTAGCATGACTTTTATTTCTTGTTTGCAGTAGGTAGGAAAAAATCTAATAATATTGATAATGATACTTTGGAAAGAGAAAATATCTGCCTCAAGAAAGGTGAAAATCAAAATTTATGAAAGTTAAAAAACCCATGAGCATGCTACAACAATTTTAGATCTTACCAATAAACAGCAATGAATATACATCTAACTCTGGAAAGTTCTAGAAAATGCTAGATTCCAGAGGAAATTTTGTTAACTTTGTTCTCCAAGCAGAATTTTGCACTTAGGGAAATATGGAGAAAAAAATCCCTTGATAGGTTTGACACTAATTTGATTATGGTCAAGTTTTTCAGACTTGATTACATAAAACATTTTTTTATATTGTGATATTGACATATATGTTTGTAAAGAAGTAGAATGTGGAAAAACATCATGGGCTAGGAAAATATTACAGAAAATATAATACTTGTGGCAAAAAGAAGAAAAAAAAACATTTTTAAAAAGCCTTATAATCTGAGCCAAAAAACTTATACATTTCATATGTGGTGAAAAAGAGAAAGCAAAAAACCAGGCGACAACACTACAAAATTAATTTTCTGTATTGACTTGCTAGGGTTAAAAATGTGGAGAAGGAATTTAAATTAGGGAGAGGGGGAAATGTTTATTTAATTATCTGATTATTGCACAGAAACTTTATTGTTCTCTTTATAGAAGCTCGCACTCATCAACGTTGGCTTCATCATCCATTCCAGATATCTATCTTGAAAATTATATCAAAAATACTGAAATTATTCTGGCTGGCCATTGATTCTATTGTCCACTTTGCTGAACAGTCTCACATCCACCTCCACACATTTCACATGGAAAAGAGTCCTTTCCACATAGACGTGGACCTTGTGCTCTCTGATCCCCTAAGACAGACTTTTAACTATTTATGAGGGAAATGTTAGTGCTTAAACTGTGGTTTGAGATTCCTTTCCATGTGAAGCTATTTGATTCTCTATCTATGAAGCTAGATAATTTTAAAAAAACCCAAAAAACTTTTAAATGTTCTCTGTCATATACTACCAAGATCTATGTTAAAGTCTGGGAATTAAATACTAATTTAATTCCTGTATTTGCAACACTCTCAGTGCTATTTAGACAACTAGCCATCACTCCTAACAGCAATGACATCCCATTCCCTTTTAATCAGTAAAGGAATATATTAATTGGCTTCAATTTTCCCATGTACTCAGTTACAGTACTCCATCGTCTACTGTCTCACCTGGAATTCAGTTGTGAAAAGAACTTCAGCAGAGTATACATCCCCAAATCACAAGAATCTGTACTTTTTATTGTCAAAGCTTGCTTGGCTATTTAAATGTAATGATGTTTTTTCTATCTCAGTAGATAGCTGTAACATTTTACAGAAGAAAAATGTCTCATTAGAAATGGCAAAAAATAGTTAATTGATTTTGATCAAGATCAATTTTTATTGTGAAAATTTTTGATACAATTTTCAGGAAAATTTCCAGGAAGAACCCCAAGTACTCACAAAAATATCAGTAAATAAAAAATATCATTAAATAAAAAACTGTTAAGTTCTTGAATCTAGGAACTCTTTTTGTATCTAATTTTATAAAATGTAAAACCCTTTCTCCTGTTTCTAACAAGTCAGCTTTGACTAAGCATCTTTTTACTGTTGAAAATACCAAAACTAGTATGAATTAAATAAAAAAATCTTTAATTTTAGAGATTTAATAAATTTTACTTTATTTAATGTTGCTAAGGAAAAGCCCATCATTCCCTTGTTTCATCAGCTTAAAACCAATAACAAAAGATATTTATTGTTGTTTGAAGAAACAGCAAGGAAGAGTTGAAAAAGATGACATATATAAAAAGGAATGCAGTGAAATATTTTGGTAATCAACTTATTACATCTACTGTCAGAGTGAGGATTACTGTGTATTTCCTAAACTGTGTAACAGGCATTATTAGAGATATTGCTTCCAGTTGCCAATATTTGCTGCCCAGAAGTACCTCAGACACAGCTGTTTTGAACTGTGCTTTCTTGGACAGTGGACGACACAGATGGCAGATGGGCAAGCACCTGTTTATTTTAGCTTTTCAGTTAAACAGGCAAATATGTACTATTTTTGAAATATATTGGTTTAATCTCAAAGTTTTGGTCAGTAAAAAGCCCTGAAATTAAATAAAGATATACTTTATTGCCATAACTTTCTTCTGCAAAATTTTGAATATTTTGCTTCCTACCATCCTGCCCATTGCTTTAGTTTCTATGACATTCTATTTTAAGTCTATTTTGACCTATTTTACTAAGTAGGCCCTAGTATTTTTGCTAGACATGCTAGCAAACTGCTAACTATTCTTTGAAAATATGGTTCATTTTAAATTTTACTTTGCTTGAAGCATTTGTCTGAAGTGATAGGAAAAGGCAGTTCAGTTCCTCAAAGTCAACAGCTTTTAAAGAGGATTTTTTGTTTTTATTTGAGTTCTTTTTTTGCATTATTTTTATAGGAGTGTTGTGTCACTAAAACCTATGTTAAGTATCTGAATATTTTACCTGGAAAACTTAACATTTTTGTTAAAAAATTAGTCTTCGCTGTAATTTCTTTCAGGAAGTAAATTGATGTTAAATTTAGGAGCAGTTAATTAAATTTCATCATGAGGTGTGAAATGCTTCTTTGAATCTGATTTGCTCAGCTCAGAGACAATGATTTTGATATACATTTGCATTACTTTTTTTTTTAAAGTTTTACTAAGAAATGCATTTTCTCACTTCTATATATTTGCCTTGAGGAGCATATAATAACTAGTATGTGATCTCTTCACCTGCTGTTGAAAAGATAAAATGGATTTTTCCTGTATGCAAGGCAGTTCTATACATTTTCTTCACTGAATATTGAAATACAATAAATTGGATAAAACATCTGCATATCTGTACATGCATCTGCTGTACGTGTATGCACGGGCAAGTTCGATTTCCAGAATCTACAGAGGTCAAGACATGGCCAATTACATGGCTCCATGCCAAAAGGCAGAGATGACTAAAGGTCTTCCTTTGACCAACTGAATTCTAAATTTTTTCCATAGATTTTCCATTAATTTTGTTGTGGTTCTGGACATAGTCTGTTTCTTTTTCCTTGAAACAGGACACAAACATTTCAACCAGATATTTTTTTGTATACTATCACAGTAGATTTTGCTAAAAAATTACTTTAATAATAGTATCTGGCCTGGACTACCACATAAATAATATTGTAGCATGTCTAGTAATATTCAAAATTCTTTTAGCAAGTGCAATTTAAATGTTATTACTAAGTAGCTCACACGGTTAGCTATGAAATGACCTGGTGAGGCTGAACAACCTAGACTAGGAATGTATGCAAGGATGCTGGTTTTGGCTGGAATAATTTTCATCAGAGTGGCTGATATGGGGCTGTACTTTAGATTTGTGCTGAACTCAGGGTTGATAACACAGAGATGCTTTTGTTACTGCTGAGCAGTCAGGGCCTTTTCTGCTTTTTGTATTGCCATGGTGGGGAGGACACTGGGTGTGCATCAGAAGTGGGGGTGGGACACAGCTGGGTGACCCAGACTGACCAAAAGGATATTCCAAACCATATGGCATCATGCTCAATATATAAAGTAGAGGGAAGAAGGAGGAAGGCTGGATGTTTGGAGTGATGGAATTTGTCTTCCTGAGTCACAGTTGCACATGATGGGGTCCTGCTCTTCTGGAGGTGGCCGAACATTTGACCACCCATGGGAAGCCATGAATCAGATCCTTATTTTCTTTTGCTTGCAGGCACAGCTTTTGCTTTCCTTATCAAGCCGTCTTTATCTCAACCTGGAAGTTTTCCAGCTTTTACCTTTTGATTCTCCCCCACTTAATGCTGGTTGGGTGAATGAGCAAGCAGCTGTGCTGGGCTAGGTAGCTGGCTGAGGTTAAATCACAACAGTAAGATATTTTAGAAAGGGGAACTTTGATTATTCTTTTGAAAGGCCTTTTCATTGAAAATATTCAAACTGAATATTTTCAGTCTTAGCAACAACTGAATATAGAAAAGGGGCAGAAAAAAAAGGACAGTATAAACAGATGGTAATGCAATATAAACTGCTTGCAAACTGTTCTGAAAGACTCAGTCTGAATCTGTTCTATTGGTGGTCACAGACCACACATCTGTAGAAGGAAAGAAATAAATTGTAAAACAATGAACAGTACTATAAGAACGAAATACTGATAATGCATGCGAGAGATTTTTTGCTTTGCTAGGATTAATATTTTATATGAAATTCACCACAGAGAGACAAATCCCAGTAAATTTAATTCAGCAGGAAGAAACTTGTCTCAATAGTTGAGGCAAAGTAATGCAAGGAATTATATCTTGAAGCGGGGCTTGTACCACACATATGCAAAAAAGAGGAAACAAAACCACAAACCATTCCTTCCTCAAACAGCTACCTTAAAGATTATAATCTTTGAAAGCAAATCAGATTTTCTGTGCTAAGTTTCTTTCTTGTGAATATTTTATGGTGCCTCTTCTTCTCATGAAGAGACATTAATGTGAAATAAATAATTGTATAATGTCTTGCATATTTATTAATTAGATAGATGCTGTGCACCTACACTTCTTTCTAATTTGATCACATAAACTGTTTGATTTATCTCCAAGCAGAGCCATTTAAAAACATTTCTATTCCAGACATTTTCTCATTTAGATCAATTTATTTGTCAGTTAATATGTAGTGTGTAGTCATCTTCCAGCTGTCTGTGGACAGTTTTACTTGAACTGTTTCAAAATCCTATTTAAAATGCAGTTTATCTTTCATTTATCATTTATGAGTGAATTTATAGCATTCAAAAAAGAAAAAAAAAGAAAATATATTGCATTTTCACTATATCTTATCTCTTACAATTGTTTCTTAATTAAGAGCACTGGGTATGAATTATATATCTAATATCTTAATAAGATTAGTTTCCAGTTTATTGTGAGATTTTTTTATTTATGAGAACACTCAGGAAAACCTTATATAACACATAATGGATGATATTAATTGCAAGAAAAGCCTAAAGAGAAAGAAGGTCCTTATTGGACATAGAAAACACTGTATGAGGTTGTTTTTTGGAAAATGAATATACTCTAGTGGACTGTAAGAGATTCATCTGTTTCTTTCCTCAATATAGAACTCTTTATCACTCTATCTTACCAATGAAATAGCTGACTCACACTGGTTTAAGATAAGAGAAAGATAATTCTCCTGGGAAAAGAAAAGTCTTTTAAAAAGATTCAAGAAATTTGACATGTTCTCATCTCTGCAACATTCTGTTAGTTTTCAATTTACTTTTTCAGCACTAACAACTCTGATAAAATTGAGGCTTCATTTGAAGAAAGAGAGTAATTCTGCAGAGATATTTGCAAATAATTCTATGTGAATAAGGTTACCAAATATCCAATTATCTGCCTTGACATGTGTCCTTTTCTGTCCAGACCTCCTCTTGGGATGTATCGTATACTGGACATGTACAGATCTGTGTATAGATATATATTCAGATTTTATACTTTCCAGATACACTAGCTGTATCACCCAGCTGTGTTACACTAGCTGTATTATTTGGCACCAACTGGGTTAAAAATCTGTGGTCTTGTATGCTTGTTTCTGTCCTGTCAGCCTAAGAGGAAAAGACAAAAGCTCAGTACATCAGGCAGTATTGGAAGTTGAGTAATGTGAGTTGATGAGTAATTGATAATTACTCATCAACTCACATTTTAAGAATTCACATTTAAAGCATGAGACAGGTGAGAAACTTGACAGAAGCTTTTTTTTGTCTAATTCTCTTTGAGTGTGTAAGTCCTTCTCATCCTGTCCAGGATTTCACATCTTGATAAAAACATATAAGAGAGAGAAACGCATTATTCAGATTAAAAAAAAAGGTTGAAGTATTAGTGAATGTAGAGTGGCAGATGTTTGTATAATGCTTGTCTCTCCAGCTAATATCTGCACATCAGGAAGAAGAATGTTCTTTCTGGTGGCTTTGGTAAAAATAGGTGGGGAGTCAGGCAAATTGTCAGCATTCCTTCATAAGCAAATAAATATCCTCACATTGAGCTAAACAGAGGAGAGGATATGAAGGTAATTACTTATCAGCAGGCAAACACTAAAACATTTAGGCTCTTCTTTGCCACATAATACACTGCAATGTCCTGCAGAGCAGAAGAAAAAAATCATTCACATTTTCAGTGAAAGGCTTGGCAACCTTCAGCTGAAGCAAGCTGCACAGATTTGCTAACTCTTCCAGTTTCAAATTGAAAGGTCAAACAAATAATGAAACTAATAAACAAGAAAAGCTTACCTACTGAATATTAAAAGAGGGCTTTGTTACTCATTCAAGTTTCCTTTCAAAATAATCTTCCTGCTTTAAGACTTTTTTTTAACAGATTCAAACCTCTAAGAGAGCTTTTTTCACCTGTGTCCTCAAACCTCAATTGCTTGGAGATCTCAAGATCCATGTGGGAAATTTGAGTCTGGCTCTACAAAGTCATTTTTAAATTTAAGGTAATGGACTAGGAAAAAAAAAAAAAAGACCAAAAAGTCTTGTCACTTACTAGTTGGTCAGGACTTATGACACAAAAGTTTCTGGTCATGGGAGAACTGGTGTGAAGGGCTGTCAGGAGTTCTCTAGTTCAACCTGCTGCTCAAAGCAGGATCAGCTATGGGGTAAGACCTTAGTGTTTATGGTTCAACTTAGCAGATCTTGGAAAGCTCCAAAGATAAGATCACACAGATTCTCTGGGCCACTTCATCCATTGCTGTGGAACAGGTTCCTGTGGGGAAAAATTTTCTCCTTATATCCACATGTAACTTATTTTTGTTTAATTTATGCCAATTGTCCTTCATCCTCCCCCATGTACTTTTCATACATCTTGTGAAGAGCCTGGTTTCTCTCCATAATGTCCTTGTAAGTACCCACAGACTGCAGGTCTGTGCCTCCAAAGCTGTCCTTGCCCCAGCCTGAATTTTCAGTCTTTCTTCACTGGGCAAGTTCTCCAGTCTCCATTGCTTTTCTGTCACTCTGCTAAACTCTGGTTTATGAATGTGTTTCTTGTTTTGGGGTGCCCCAAACTGAGCAGACTTTTGCAGACCTGGTCTAACAAGCACTAAATAGAGGGTGATAATCACTTACAATCTGGTTGCCATGCTCCTGTTCATTCAGCATGCAATGATTGTTGGCTGCTCTTGCTGCCAGGTTATACATCTGGCTCAGGCTTATTTTGCCATCTACCAGGCTTCAAAGCCTTTCCCAAAGAGCTGATCCCAGCACATCCATCCCCAGACTGTGTTTTTGCCAAGGCTTCTCTGTCCTGAGGACAGGAGTTGTTTCTCTCTGTTGAATTTCATAAGTCTCCTAACACAATACTCCTAGATCCCCCTGGATGTTGTTCCCATCCTTGAATGTAATACCCCATCCCAAAACTGGTGTCATCTTGAGCAATGAGCTGAAGGAGATTTCAGAGTGTATACTCTCATCAGGTTTAAAGACCAGGAACAGCTGATGTCCCTTAACAGATCTCTAAAGTACTTGATTTGTTACAAAGTCTCCAGGTAGAACATGACCTATTTACCACAAATTTTGACCTCAACTGCCCAGTCAGTTTATTATCATTCTGATTATCTATTACCTGAACTGTTCTTTTGAAATGAGAATACTGTGAAAAGCAGTCATGAAAGTCCTGCTAAAATTCACATAAATTATATCTATTTCCCTCTGCTTTTCCCCAAATCAGAGAGGTCAACCAAGCAGGTCAGACATCATTTAGCTCTTATCAGTTCATGTTGATTCACTTTCTTCTCCTTTATGTGTCCAGGGAGAACAAGAACACTCTCAGCAAGTTTATGAATGACAGCAAACTGAGTGGACACACATGAAGGATGGGGTGCCAGTCAGAGACACCCAGATGGGAATCTTATGAGGGTTAACAAGGTCAGAAATAAAGTGCTGCAGCTGGGATGGTGCAATCCCCATTTCATGTGAGCTGCAGAGGCACATTCATAGCTCAGGAAGTCAACAATGTCCTGGGTGACATCAAAAGGACTGTGACCAGCAGGTCCAGGGAAATGATTCTCCCCCTCTACATTGCTCTGTTAGGATTCCACCCGGAGTATTGTACTTATCTCTGGAGTCTCAATACAAGAAATGCATTGACCTGGAGTGGATCTGAAGGAGGCCCACAAAAATGATCAAAGGGATGGAATATCCATACCGTGGTGAAATATATGGAAGAAACCTTTCACAATGAGGGTGTTAAAACATTGAAATAGGTTGCCTAGAGAGGTGGTGGTACACCTGGAAACATTCAAGATCAGGTTGGATGGGGCTCTGAGCAACTTGATGTGGCTCAAAATGTCCTTGCTCATTACAGAAGGAAGTGGACAAGACAATATTCAAAGTTTACTTCCAACCCAAATCTGTGTGTGACTCTATCCCACACTTTTTTAAACATGAACTACTCTTGAAAAAAAATATGGCAGAGAGAAATCATATAACAGCCTTTTCTTTTCCAGAGAAACTGAATTATATATCAATGTAGAAAGAGCTATTTAATTGATCAAAGTAGCTATGTAACTGTTGGGCTTTTTTTTGACCAAGTAATGCCTCTCTGCTTTCAGAGCTCTCTGTCCCACATAAAGTCACAATTCTGAACACTGGGATTTCAAGAGCCAAATTGCAGTACAAATCCTTTTCTGAATTCTGCTCTCCTAGAATTTACATGTGACTGAGTTTCAAGTTTATTTTTATTTTTACCGTGATAGGTAGAGAACAAAGAAGGATAGAGCGACTGGCTGGAACTGAGCTGCCTGTTGAAGGTTTTGATATGAGATGATGAGGAAAGTCCATGAACTGTAGAGAAAGTAGTGGTGCTCTCTGATCAAAGAAAGCAAGTTTATGGGTGCCTTGAACATTGTGTTCCATTTCAGCACTGCCTATATTAAGTGCAATACCCTTGATAATTGCTGGCTAGGAATTTCATTTTCATGGTCAGTGATACCTAAGTGAAAATCTACTGTTACTGGATATTTTTTATGAAGGTGAACAAATTTTGACTTTTTGTTAAGCTGCATTTTTCCTTTTTCTGGGAGATTTTTACTTCCTGATCTCAACAGCCTCGTAAGGTAAAATTAAACTATGACACAGGCTTACTTTAATTGTCTTCACCTGTCATAGAGAGTTTTACACCCATATTCAGTGTAGTAATTGCTTCTTAGCAAATGTTCCTACAGCTTCTAAGACAACGGAATACTTGACTTCACTTAAAGCCATGAGGGCTGCCATGAAGCAAATAATTGCAGCTTTGCACTATCCATAAAACCTAACATTGAAATTAAGCAGGCAATAAAAATTTGAAAAATACTAATGTAAATAACCTATATATAAGATTTAAATAAGGACATTTATATTTGAATTAAAATCAAATCAATAGTAGTCATTCAGTAACTACATAAAGCCTTCCTTTTGATGTTAGAATTGTATATTGATTTTAATGCAGCTTTAGATGCAGTCTTTTCAGGATATGGTTTACTATGAACTTGATGATTTGATGCAAGTGCATAAAATATCTGCCTGTAAATACTAAATAATACTGTTTGAAAATTCTCGAATACTTTATCTTTCTGGCAAATATCTTATTTTCATTCATAGAAATGTTGCACTTTTTAAAAAATTTCCTTGATACATGACTTCTTACAAAAAGAAGAAGAATATTTCATGAGAACTGAAATATTTCACATGCATAATATCATAGGCAGCAGTATAGGAAAGTTTTTCATAAAGATTTATAGTATTTTAATGAAGTGGTTTATTTGTCCATTGTTGATATTTAAATTTTTTTGCTGAAACCCTAAGGTTGCATTAGACTATTCTATTATTCCATTGTACCCTTCTGTGTGTTTTAATTTTGCTAATATGACATTGTTTACTCTCAGCTTTTGTTTGTGCTTTGAGATCAGTATGCTACCCATAGCAGAGATATGAATATGCACAGGACAATTCTTGAAAACAGAGACATCTTTTAGGATGAGTGTAATGAGACACTGTAACAGATTGTCCAGAAAAGTTGTGGATGTGCCTTTTTTGGAAGTGTTCAAACTGAGGTTGGACGGGGCTTTGAGCAACCTGATCTAGTGAAAGATGGCAAAAGGGTTGGAGTGAATGGTATCTGAAGGTCTCCTTCAACCCAAACCATTCTGATTTTTGCTCCTATGTATGCGCCCAAGAAGACATGCCCTGAATGTCCATAAATTCTATCAAACCTCATTGCAAATTTGGCCATGGTCACAGCATTCATAGTTATATTTAGTACTATCCAAGTGCTCTCCCTGCTATGTCTTTGCAAGCATACCAGCTCACATTTATTGACTGCAAAAACATTGTGTTACACTGAAAATCTGGTGTCTTATGCTGCATCCAAGAGATGAAGTTCCACAAACTTTGCCTAGTTATCCCTTCTTCTGCAGAGCTGCCTTTCAAAAGCCAGTGGAAGAGGAAATATTTCATTACTTTAACATATTGCTACTTTACAGTAAGTTTGGAATAAGTTGAAAACCTTTACATTTCCCTTTATTATCTTATCCCTTGCATTTAAATTTAAACTTGTTTACATTCTTGCAATTAGGAGTAAGTTAGAAATCTATAAGACTTTACAGGAAAAAAAAGAGGGTGAATTTTCAAGTGATTGTGAGTACATCCAAGCAAATGAGCTCAGATCTTCGGACATAATTTTAAACAAACTCTAAAGGTAGGGAAATGTAGAAATGCCATTTGTAGTTTATACACATCATTGTGTCCAAGTTTAATCTGATTTCTTATAATCAATTCAATTTCCAAGATGTCTTGAAGGTAAAGTTGTAAGGAAAGGAAGGAAGGAAGAAATTCCAAGAGAAAACTCTTTCTTTTGAAGTTACTTTGCAACCAATTCACTTGAAGACTGAAGGCTTAAAAAAGACAATGTAAAACTGATAATGATAGGAATGGTATTGAAAAGAAACGTTGTAATAAAGACTTGACTTGAGGACTCCGATCCCAAAAAAAGTATTTATAGTGGGAATTCTGGAAAGATGGATAGTTAATGGATAGTTGCTATAAATGAAATTGTACTAGTTATACCTGTATTGAAGAAACATTAAAAAAATCTTTTCAGAAAACAAAAAGAGATCAACCTAGGAAAAAATTCTGCAGAGAATTTGTACCTTCTCTCATTTTAAAGTTTCTATTACTTCATTGTGATAATTGGCTGGAACCTAAATTAATCACTTTCATAACTTTAATAATGAAAAATAAGCTCAAAGAAACCACATAAGACATATATTTCATTTTTCTTTGCATTAGGAAATGTTTCCTCTTTCTGATTAAGTTGAAGATAGTTATATCAAATTATATAAAGGAAGCCATGGGAAGGGCTAAATTTCTCCTCTGCTTGATGAATTCAGATGTGCAAAATGCAATTTGATACTTCTGTAATAAAACAATCTCAGAGGGCAAAGGACTTAACAAAGTGGGAAAAATTTGCTTGACACTTAATGAATAACACTGCAGACACAGAGAAACATACAGTCTCTTTTATAAACTGTGGTTAATCAGGAAAAAGGGGACCTCATTTCTACAATGATTCTGTGATAAGAAACATGATGTATAAATCATTGCAGATTTTTTTTTCCTTTTTTCCCCTTAGATTTTGGGGATTTTAGGGTTTTTTTGAGGGTGTTTATTGGCAGAATACTCTCACACTAAAGTAATACTTTGAAACTACTTGAAAATATTAAGAAGAGAATTATTGCTGTCATGTATATGAGAAAAAGTATACAACATATATTCAAGTATTCATTCCTTTAAATGAAACTAGGAAGATTATATTCTTTCACCAATAAACATGGCAAAAATGAAATCCTTCATAAGAAATGCGCATTTTCTAGTTCCCCTTTAAACTGATCTATGCTTGGAAAATTTTCTGGTCTAGTATCAGAACTGAAATAAAACAGAATAGACTGGAGTCATCTTAAAAAATTGGGATTTAAATTATCTTCTGTCATATTTAAGCAAGAAAAACAAGGTTCTTCTCAGACAATAAAATATTTTTTGTCCTTCAAAAATGATGCTAAGGACACAGCTGGAAAAATTTCTTAGACCGTAGATAATTCTGCTGAATTATCTGACCAAAGTTATATCAATGCAAAATAGAGCATCAAACACAGGGTAACACTAGAGCAAAAAGTACAGGAAGGACCATCAAATTTGCATGTTTAAACACAGTATGAAGTCCTGCAAGCAAACTTTTAGAAGAAAAAAGAAATCACAGAATCACTAGGCTAGAAGAGACCTTCAAGATCATTTAGTCCGACCCATGCCCTAATACCTCAATTAAACCATGGCACCTGGTGCCACATCCAGTCTTTATACTTGCATCTTCCCCAAGCTGAGAAAGCCATAAATTTCTCGTTGACTCTAGTATATATATCAAGAATCAATTGAAATCTAACAGGAATTAAAAGGATAGATGCAAAGAAATCCAGATGTCTGTCTTCTCCTTTTGCTATCTTCCCCTAAGACTGAAGGCAATTGAGACTTCATAACACATGTGGCAAAGCTAATTAAAGGGGAGTGTGATTACATCCAGGTATCAACACCTCTGTTCCTGCATGTTATAAGAAATTGCATGCTGATAGAACTCTACCTTGACTGGCATTGCCTTTTCAGCTGGTGTGGGCTGGAGACTGGAAGGCAAAGCCTCTGACACAAGCTTGGCTACAGCACATTTTAAACAGTGGCAGAGGAGGCCCACTTGCTCTTCAACTGAAACATTTATGATGGAGAAAAAATGGGGAAAAAATTTAGATTTAGATGATCTATGTTTAAAACATGATATTCACATTTCCCACAGCTCAGGATGAGGTTATAACTTGAGATTTTATTAACTTTTTTATTAATTTAGTAAAAGAAGAGTCAGGCATAGTTAGATCTGGTGAGTTAGCAGCTTTGGTGATTGATATAGATAGAAAGATGTGTGGATGATTTGATATTGGGGTGGGAGGTGACTGGATTTCTAATGAGATATTAAACTTTGTGATGTGAAAAATTAGTAACTTAGACTAGGTTAATAAAATTGCTTTGATACCTATTTTTGATAAGGTACTTTATAAGTAATTTTGAATTTAGAATCTCTCATGTATATTTGTAGGGCTATGTTAACCTTAAATCCATTCTCGCTCTATGATCTAAATACAAATGGGGTTGTGCTCAATCAGTAAAACATTGTTCTTGAGATTTCTTTTTCAAAAAATATTTTAACTGACATATTAATTCCCAACATATGTCATGTTCATCATGCAGGAAACAAAAACACGACAGTACTTATTTGTTCTACTGTTCATCATGACTTTGAATTTCAGCAACAAAAGTAGTTGACAGATTTTTCTTTTGGTTTATATACTTTTGTATTTAAGCCTCTCTAGGGAAGAATTAAAAAGTAAGTAAAAACTAGCTTTGATCACTGAAAATTTAAATGGAACCAAATTTTTTCAGATATGGCTTTATAATAATATTTTTATTGACAACAAATTGCTCTAATAAAGTCAACATCTTTTCATATAATTGTCTTTTGTTTGTTAAATTTCCACTACTTGCTAGAGAAACCACTCCCTTTTTCCTTAGATATGTGCATTAGTCAGGCAGAAGAAACATATAGACTGGGTTACTTAACTGAAAAAAGCAAGCAACATTAATGACAAAGTAGTTTGCAACAAAATGTAGGCAGAATTCAAGCTACTGATGTGTGCACCGAACTTGATTTTTTTTCACCTTTGCTATCAGATTTTGTGTTTCTTCATTATAATTAGCCACTAAACTTGATATGTTCCTCTATTAAAATCCATTTTTACCTGATTAGAGAATTCTGTAACTTGATCTGTGACCCAGGGGAAAAATAACTAATTTGGGACAGTAATGGCCTTGCAAGTATAGATATGAAACTGGGGGATATGAGGATGATGTAAACCAAAAAAATGGGAAATCTGACTTGTTTGTTCCTTAAAGAAGGGATTAAAGAGTACAAAAGCATGCCTATGGCTACTGAAACAACAAGGAAATATACTAACAAACAGCTCTTTTTTTCTCCTAGCTCCATTGTTTTTCTATAGATTATTTCTTCTTGCAGTAATTGTCCTCAGGAAGCTGAAGGACACAGGGTGCTGTATTAACTAATAAGTTCTACAAACAGTCCCTCCATGTTAACCATGATTTTAGCATTTAAATTCCAGTGTAATTGTACGTTGTTCTTAACCTATGAGTGCCATATCTCTTAATCCTACCTTTTGTCATACATGTGTTTTCAGGAACTGGCTAATTTTCTGCATCTTTTATAGTCCTGATGTCTTCCCTTTTGTGTTGAAAACTGATTTGATGCACCCCACCATGGCAAAAGACTAAAAGAATGGATTGGTAAGCACTCCCTGGGATGCAGTATTTTTTTGCTCTCTACACTTTGACATTTTGTAAAATCACCCAGTAAGTGAAATCTGAGTTAACCATGAATGCATCATTCCCAGGAGCAGGACTATCTTCTTACTTTCATCTTTCCTCTGCAGAAAAGGTCTAGGACAATGGTAGACGTGGTATTTATTTGAAAACAGAAAAAAAGGAAGAACTATCACCTAATGGGCAAATTGTAGCAAAAAAAAAAAAAAAAAAAAAGTAGATGGAATCTAGATGATGTCACGTCCTTGAGAAGGAGATAGGATAGATAGAAAAGCAAGTGTGAAATGTACAGCTTGAATGATAAAAAAAGAAAATGGCAACGCTTAATTACATATGGGACAGTAAAAAATACTAAAAACAGATAAGTAGTTCCAGCTTCCTCCAGCTGTACTCTTCCATTTACACTTCAATGGTATTAAATGGGTGAGAGAATGGAAAATTCGATGCCTCTTTTGTATCATTTCTTTCTTTACCTGATTCTCTGTTCCCCTCAGACAGTGTGATAGACAGGGTTTTTTATTTGCAATATGCTTCATCTCACACAACAGTATGTGTTGGCTCCTTGGAGTCAGTCTCCACTGCCCACAAAGCTGGAGTTTAATCTTTTACCCAGATGTTCATTCTAGTCTCTCCCTTGGTAAGACACTGTCTACTAATTTATTTTGTGGAAAAGTAATTTTCCCTCTACAGCTATATAAATGTCTTTTTTTTTTTTTTACACTGAGAATGATCTCTACATAATTGTGTAGTAAAGAAGAACTCCTGGCTGTAAAGTGTTAAGCTCTTGCCCATACAGTTTTAGTGACAACTAAACACTCTTCAATATAAAATGTTATCTTCTACTAGACCATTATGAAGAAGGGGCTGATTAAAGTGCTGAAGCTACTCATGACAGCTAATAATTCCTTGGAGAGGACTAAAAGTCAATTTCTTTTACAAGAAATTAGGGGAGTTGTCCTTGTTTTACATATACACTAAGCTCATTCAAAAAACCATGTTTTAATAGCAATAACTATTTAATATGCTTTTTTGAATGTTCATATTGTAGTGTTATTATTCAGATGGATGTGGCATTTTATACAAAGGGAAGAAAGATGTAACATAAAGGCCTTCTATGGAATGTCAGAAATAATATTTGGGAGCTAATAGTTTCACATTAGGATTTCAATAACTTGCTAGATATGTAACTTAAAAAAAGAAATACTAGGAATTTGCAAACTAAATGAACACTAGCATATTTAAGTCATCTTGCTGAGAAGATAAAAGGAGAATTTCTTAGAATGATAAATAACAGCTCACCACTATTTGTTAGTAGCAATTTTTAGTTCAGGCACTTTGTGCCTTTGGTGGAGCATTATGTAATTTTATATTACCATGCTATAAATATCATAAAGACATTCTTAAGTTTCTATTGCAATGCTATATTCAAAGTTTAAAGTGGTAACTAATCTGAAATGCTTCTATGACATTAGTATTACTTTAAGAAGTTTTATACATGTAATGTTTAGGCACTATATGGAAAAACTAACACTGTTTCTATCTCTAGCCTGGTTGAGATGACAAAGTTTAGTTATTTTCCCTGGGCTAATAAAACATAGATATTGCATAATAAATATTTTTGTGCAATAGCTGAACTTTCTTCATTGTGCAGATAATGTTGTTGATCTTCTCTTAAACAAAGAGTTGAACACTTTGGGATCCTTTTTTATAACCAGTGATAAAAATGCTCAGTTTTAAAATCCATACTCCAGAAATCCTAATATAAAAATGTAAGGTATTTATAAATTCAGGCAAAATTCTGTTATAGCTTTCTGTGTTTATCAGTGTTTGTGTAAATAATTCTTCATATTCTGCTCTGTCTGTAGAAGGACAGAAACAAGTCTCACTGGACAAGTATAGACAGTTGCAGACAGAAAGCAAAGAAAGTGAACAGTCTGCTAAGTTAATTTCTGGAGAAACAGGGAATGGGGGCTGGACTTTCTATTGACATATAAAGAATTTTTTGTTTTTCTTTTTCTGGTTTCATATTTGCAAGCTGGAGATGTGGTAATATTTCCTTATGGAAATTCCTTTAAAATAACGCCAGGCAGAACTACTGTGATCTCACAGATCTGCAAAACACATACTATGAGATTCTGCATAAGCTTCTGTAATTTCATTCAAGCAAATATTCAAAGATATCCAGTCTTGATTTTAAAAATGTCAACTTGGCATAATCCCTTATAAATTACAAAGTAAATTCTAGTAAGTGTGTCATAAGTATCCTAACCTTTATAATTCCCATATACTTTTTTACTTTGATGCTGTGTTCTTTAAGCCTGTGTTTGCCTACATAAAATATGCAAAGTAATTCTAGCATAGTCCTTTGTTATCTAAATCAAAAATTTTGTAAGATTAAGTCTCTATTATTAATTTTTATGTAACCAAAATTGCTAACAAAAGTAAAGAAACTTCAGTGATTCTGTGAAATATATGTGCTGAAAGGATTTTAATGAGGCCCACTAATTGATTTCAAGTTGTATTAATCACTGGGGCTTTTTTAATTCTCTCGACGTGTGGTAAATCATGTAGTACAATGATGGCGTCTGAAAAGCATTGTCTGGGAAGATGGAAACCCAAGTGCTATTGATTTTGCCGTTCTCATTATCCAATTTGTTGGGTTTTTTATTAGTCTTCTCAAATGAAATTAGTCTAACAAGTGTTGACTTGGTTAAATAGCATTAATTGCATCCTCCTTCAGTTCTCAGCTAAGGATCTGCATAATACTTCTATAATCTAACTGTTCACAAATATAATTTTCCCCTTCCAACAGGACAGCATTGTATTACGGTTTTATCTTCTGTTTTCTGGAGTTATTTTCCCCTCCCCATTCATACTTCAGAATTCTGCGATGTTATAAAATTGGCATTAATGGTTCATGAAAACAATATTAACAGTTAACACGAACCCCCAGGCATGTGGGGGTTCATGTTAGCAAGTTAACATTGTGGGATACCTTGGAAAACTTGGCTAAGGACTTACATTCTTTATTTCCTGCCAATGAGAAGAATCTAAAGATAAGGTAATTTCTTAGCAGGAGAAAAGAAAGTAGAGTCAAGAAACTGTGTAGAACTCAGAAGGGCTGTGCAAAAATGTGCCCCTGGAAACAGAACTACACCGGGACAATGCAGGAAAGCAATGTTTTCACCCACATAGAGGACTGATCTCAACAGAGGAAGAAATAGCGTCTTCATCAATCTTGATTTAATATCAAAATATGATTTTGATTTAATATTAAAGAAGGTGAATAAACTGTTCGTGAAACAATTCACTGTACATCATTACACAAATAAAAATTCACTTTTCAAGTAATAATTTATAGTTTACTATTGTTAATAGATGCTGTACTAATTATTAAAATGCATGTGACTCAGAAAAGTGTTGCAATTCATTATATGGTAGCACAAATGGCCTATTAATGCAGACTTTACTTTTTCAGTCGATCAATTCCAATCTGTTAAAGTAACACTAGTTTTATTCACAATATGTAAGCCAAGGCAGATGTTGCTAGAATTTTGTCAATGAGTCATGCTCTCCCATGCCCCCAGGTCCTTAGCAAAAACACTGGCAATATGGTATAGTGGAAGGCAATCTGTAATGAGTTAAGATACTGGCTCCATCCCTGCCTCTCAGAAAGTTTTTTCTGCTTGACTGAAAATGAATACTATTAGATTCAAGCCTCAGAATCTTCTTCCAGGCAGCATGGACAGCTGGTGCTCGCAGTGATTAAGAATCTTCTGACCTGTGGTTATGACAAGCTGGAAAAATGTCTCTAGTTTGGCTGCTCAGCTTCATTATCAGCAAATGCCTTAAAATTATACCTTATTTATTAACAAAGACAACTCCCTTCAACAGTGCTATCGATCATCCTAATTTATCCAACATATCTAATACTACACTGCTATTCACTATAAGCAACTAAAGAAAAATTACTTCCGTTGCAAAGCAAAACTACACTTTGTCATCTGCTTACACCAAAGGCATGGGTTAAATGAAGAGAAAGAATCATCTTTAGGAAGCAGATTCGATATATAATCAGAATAGGAAGAAGCAAAAGCAAAACCCAGTGATTTAATTCTTTCTAACTGTAAAAGTCTATCTTTATTAAATAAAATGCATGGTATGAGTGTAGTAACTCATGCTACTATAAGTTCCAAAAATGTGTTTTGTAGAATTTAAATAATTTAATCCTGCTATGCAGTTCTGTTCAAAGGGAAGAGACTTATATCTCTAACAGCAGTGTTGATGACTAAAATCTATGAAAAAATGTTTTGTAGGAGCTCTTGTAGAACACAAAACCTATCTTGACACAGTCACAGTTTGCTTTGATTTAATTCTTTTAGCAATATCAAATGATTATTAATGATTATGATACTATACTTGAGTTGCTTTGCCATTTTAACAGAAGTAAAAACTCAGTTGAAGCTGGTTACATGGTAACTAAATTAAGTGTATCTAATGACAGTGACAAAGACAAGAGACATTTCATTAAAAAAAAGTGCTCAGTTGCTTAGAGCTTCTTCAGTCATCATCTATATTTAAGTGATTGTATATTTGTCTTAGAGAAATCTTTTTATCTTATATAGTATCTGCTCTTTCTGGATAGACTTCTGCCATATGTGAAAGAAAATCTGAGAAAAGATGCCTTTAGCCGATGCTAGGAAGTTCCAGAAGGTTTCACTGGATAGTGTCAACACGTACATCCTTTGGGGCATGAAACTATCCTTTGTGACAGATTTGGTTTGCTGACATCAAGAGAAACATCTGACCATATGGTGCCAGGTTCCACCTTTTGAACAATTCCCCTCTGCACACTTCAGCAGCTTTTTCTTACTCTCTTGTAGTCCCTTAAGACCCTGCCCGCACCTCATGTGTTCCCGTTTCCCATCTGAGCTGGATCCAGCTACCAGAAAGAATACTGTTTCTCTATTTGGTACTAAGAAATGTGGAAAGAGAAAGCTACATGGTCCAAGCTCAGGAGATGGGCATGTTTGTTCTTAACTATTATGGGTCACAAACAATGAAATAAAAACTCTTCAATTAAAGATTTTGAAAATGCAATGGGTTCTCATAAACTTGTGTCTGCACAGCACAAGGAATTTGACAAAACTTTTGGAATTATCTGGGAAAGAACCCAACAAAATGTAGATTAGAAAGTTTGTTTGAGCCTGCAAAACATAGCAAGAAGTAAGGGGAATGTGGAGCTGGATGTTATGAGGAAATTGGAAATCATTTGTCAAGGAAGCAGAAAGTGTACCCAACAGTAATTTTTTAATCTCTGTTTTGCTCTTTGTCCTGGTTTCGTCTTGGTCATATTGCATGAGTCCATACTAATTGCTCACTTCTCAAGTAAATTCAGTTGTTTCTTCCCAGACATAGAGGGAATACCTAGGGAATACCTCATAGATCCCTCTTCTAGGATCTACTCTTATCACTACATGTCAGAATGATCTTCTGACAAGCTTAGTCTTCCAACAAAACCCATCTTGTTCTGCACCATAACAGACATCCACGAATGCCCAGGTTATGCCTGAGGACATAAAAAGAACACCTGGAGCCATGCTAATAAAAGGAACTCTGGCAGGCAGCATCACAGCTACATGGCTATTTCAGATCCTCTATTTTGAATACCTGCAAATATGTTTTAAATAAAGACCTTGATGGCAGCACATAAGACCAAGAGTATCATACTGTCTGAGAAGCTGATTCCTATGTACCATGATAGTTCTAGTCAACCTAAACTGTTCTAAGCCTGAATCAGTCTGCAATCACTGAAATGAACTTTGTTCTGCTGTACAGTCCTCAGCTACATAGTATAACAATCAGCTGATGGAGAAAGCAAGGACAACACCCCGATTTTGGCAAGGAGGAACAGCAGATGGTATAGAAACTAAAGTGGTTGTCTTCCAGTGCGCGAGGGCGTATGCGGTCCTAAGTCCGGCTAGCTGAAGGGGTGAAGCGGCCAACGCCCCTACGCATCAGAAGCCAGCCCCCCTTGGCGTCCTGGCCTCGGGCTGGGCTGGATTGCGGACTTGGATTCACGCAGGACGAGACGAGTGAGGAGGCGACCACTTGCTGGGGGTAAAACGTCGGTTTATTGAAGAGCCCACAGGCAGCACAGGGCAAACCAACAGGTGGAAAAACCCACAGCAAAATGGCCCCGAACACGGGGGGGAGACAGAGTTTTACAGAGAAGGGGTGGAGAAGGGAGGGGAAACCCAGCTAACCAATCGGGCAACATGTGGGCAGGTACATAAGAAAACTGACACAAGAACTTATCCAATAAGCATAGAACAAAGGAGGGGCCCTGGGATGCCAGCCGACCACAACCCCCAGAGAAAAGAATGTTCTTGAAAGCAGGGAGGAGTGGGGGGTGATTGACTGGGCCCGGGGAGGAGGAAAACTTTACTTAAATGGTGGGATAAGGGAGGGGAAGTTACATAACTTGAACGATTGACAACTGAAGGGGGCAGGGGTAACCATAGTAACTCAACTGTCAGGAGAGCTGTGGCGAGAAAACTGAGGAGGACAGAACCATTTTACACAAAATGGGGGTAGCAGATACATAAAATGGGGGAGGAATTAAATGAACTTAATGAACACACTACAACATTCCAGAATATCAGGTTTTGTTCTTCTTTATTAGTAGTTATTAATACTGAAATGCTTTTACATTCTTTCTTATATCTTTGCATTATATTGTGAGATATTTAAAACTCCACTGGGTTCAGGACACAGTCCTGAGTAACCTGGTCTAGCTGCCCCTACTTGAACAAGGGAGTTGGACATTGATGTCAAGAGGTTCTTTATGGACTAAATGCTTCTGTGATTCTGTGGTTTCTCAATCCATCTTTGCACACTACTCTGCAAGAACTGTTAGAACACCCCCTTTCAGTCTCAAAAACTGTTGGAATTGAGATTTCTGATACAATTCAACTAATTTCAAATTTTCAGCTTCTTTTCTAGTTTATTTTGCAATATGGAATCCATATTCAGTGCAAATAATACTGCTCAGTTTGTTCAAAAGTTTGTTAAAATATTTCGAAAGGCAGAGATGGAAGGGATATGGAAACTCTTACACCTAAACATTTAAATGGTGCTATGTGGAAATACACTGTCCTTCTAAATGTCATCAAATCCAGTGGTTATGGGAAGGTCATGCTGGTCAAATTTCTTATAGGTCACCAATCTATCTGTCCTCCCTGAGAGTTTGAGGACTGGACATGTCAAAATCTGGGCAGTAATGGAAAAATGCAATCAAATGTCATCTTTTGGTTTTTTGAGGTTTTTCTCTTTTTGGTCTTGTGGGGAGTTTTCTAGTTTGCTTTTTTTTTTAATTTTTGTTTCTTTTTTTTGTTTTAATAAATAAAATGCCATATAATGTTACATGGTATAAAAATATATGGCACAATGGGAACTCCAAATTAATAGGTGCATCTGACCATCTCTGCTTTCCTGTATAAAGGAAAAAATTGTTTTCCAGGTGTATTGTAAAAAGCAAGTGATTTGTTCATGTCATGGTGTAATATCAGTGATAAATAGTTTAGAAGCCTACAAAGAAATAAGTTCTGCCTTCAAGGAAGAGTTTGAATAATATTCAGCAAACAAGACATATGACCACACATTGAGTAATGAAGATAAAAATGTTGTGCAGGAACAATATAGAGTGTGAAAGGTATCCTGAATGAGACAAGAATACTCAGAAAATTGAATGAAAATAAAACACGATTAGACATTGCATGCATAGAGAAGTGCTGAATTAGGACAAATTAAGTATCATTTGTGGTAGCTTCTGGCTTTTGAATGTTTGGTTTTGCATTGTAGAATTCTTAGCACAAACTTGTGAATGCTACATTTCTAAATTTTAAAAATTGCATAACTTTGAACACTAGTTACTGTTAATGCCCAACATTTAAATTACAATATATCTGACAGTAGACATTTGTTCCTTGGGCTGCTCACACATACTGCTGATTGCCTTCAGGCTAAGGCTTGTAATGAGGCAACCCCAGCAGAGAGGTACTACCTCACTCACCCACATCCTGGGTTTGAGGACACAGATGGGCATAATCATTAGATACATGTATGCTGACCCACTGATCCCTTTTTGAGAACAGTTGAGCTCCAAAAGAAATTAAAATTGAAACTCTACAGGTACAGGATTGGGTTCATTGCAATCTTTATCTACTTGAAAAATGGAATTAGTTAGAGAGTCACCATTTCTTCATTCGTAGACACACTGAGCAAAAACCACCGTAAAAGCTAATAGTTATTTAAACTCTGGCAGCAGAGTGACTTTTTCAATTGCTTACAACCCTCACATTATACTGAAGAGAAACAGATCTAAGCAGTGTGCCAGAATGAAGAAAGGCAGTTCAAATGGCAAAAAAGTGAATCTGCAGTTACAGTCAATTATTTCAGCATGCTGTCTCAGAGGCAATTAAGAGCCAACTCTAACGAGCTTGGTGTCAAAACTGGCAATGTCATCCTGGTCCTCATAGACACTCTTTAAACTTTAAAATATAACCCTTTTCCATTAGTATTTCATTACAGCTTTTTAGGTTCTCATTTGGGAAATGCAGTGTTCATTTTTGTTTAACAATTTCTCTATTGAATCAAACTCTTCACTAGTCTATCCATGAGAACATGGAATAAGTTATATGGGGTCAGAAAGATACAGCAGACCTTGTGTCTCCATCAAAAACACGTGGCTAGGAAATAGAAAAGCAAGCCCATAGCAGTGCATCTCAAGAAGACTTTTGTAGCTACCACCAATTCCGAGCTTCCAGAAGTTTCAGGATGGGAGAGGAGGGTAGAAAAGGGTGCTGATGGACATAAGAGTCCACGATATAATTTCCTTCTAACAATCCTGACCTCACCTGGAAGGGTTTGACCTTGGAGATGACTCTGTTTGAGGAAGGAGTTTGGAGCAGACTCAGAGACTTCCTGAGCTCACTTCAAGCTGGAACAGTCCTATAGGCCTGGGAACATGCAGCAAGAAATTTCATGAGTCCATAATACTCAGTGAAGACATAATGTTATTTTATTTTGAGCCTGACACCTCCTAGCTTTACTTATTGCATTAAAAGAGGGAGCGAATTGTAATTTGCCATTCAATTTCTGTATGTCTCATTTATTTTATAGACATCTATAACATATCTATCTGTTCAGCCATTTCTTTTCCAGGCTGAAGAACCTACTCTGTTTAATCATTCTTCTATGGATGCAATTGTCCTTTTCCAGTTTTACAACATGCTTTCTTGAGATGGTATGTGTCTGGAACAAATATGCTAGGTGTATTCTAAATATAATGCACTTTTAATTTATTAAGTAGAAGCATGATGCTTCCAGTATTGTTCCCTTATTTTTTATTCTCTTTAATAATTTTGAATATTCTATTTCCTTTTTTGACAAATACACACATATGCATGTGGAATTTATTTCACCTTTTAGCCAGCCAGTATTGTGATGGTCTTCTGCAGTACTTAACAGCTAGTCCTTGTCTTTACTACCCTGAGAAATTCGGTATTAAACAGAAACATCATCATTTCACTCCCTTGGTCTCACTCTGATCATTTTTCAATATCTTGCATCTAGTTGATTGCACTACAATCCCTATGAGTCTCTACTGATCATTTCAACACCATCTACATCTGCCTGTTCTCTGTAATTCCTTTTCATAATTTTTTAATCCATGTGAATATCCTTTTCTTGACCCCAAAGAAATTTCTTCTCTTTAAAACACATTTGATGAGAGACTTTATTATGCACTTTTCTTAACTATATCAGCAGAATCCTATCTGTCTATGGGGTTTTATCCTACATGCTATGTTTTTTTAACTGGACTGGTGAAAAAGAAACAAACAGAAAGAAAACAGGTAACAAACCCCAGAGAAAAAAAGATTATTGTGCTTTTTTAAGGTTGGATTTTTTAATGTGTTTGGCTGGCTAGATATAGTTGAAGAGCACAACTGATAGCTGCAAATCTCAAGATTTTTATTTCTCCTAATTCAAAATTTCCTAAAGCTCATACTAAATGTATTTCCTCCATTATGAATATGGGATTACTTTCTGACATATAGGACTATGACTGCATGTTTTATTGCTCACTGTTTTATGTATTGTTAATACAGGGAAATAACAATTATTCATCATGGTCAAAACTTCAATTATTTTCTCTATACAGGGAATAAACTAAGATTTGAAATATGCTGATTTGATGATGTAACCATATACTGTTTGGTTACCTTCAGGCTTAAATGTAATGGATAGCATTATTTTATGTTAAAACTGGAAATAGATGTCTGAAATATCAACTTAAAGAACAGTATGCTTATTATCTAATTAATTCTATGACCCCTTAAGAGATTCTTTTATTTCATTTCCAAGCTACCTTGTGTTTCATCAGGGCAGTTAAAGAACTTGAGCTGCCTCATTTAGTTACTCCTATTTCACCCTTCTGATACTGTTTTCTCTCCAAATATAACATATTATTGGCATTTGTGTTGAGATATACTTAGTATTTGATCAAATACTTGAAATTTGCAAATAAAGGTTCTTTTAAATTTTTTTTCTACTGAATTGTTTTTTCAATAATAACTTTGAATCCATTTTATACTGAAACATAAGGTATTTGCAGTAACTTCATGAAGAACTGTAATATAAAGTTAATGCTTATAAAATTGTGAAAGGTCTGATTAATACAGGAAGATCAAAGCATACACAAGAGAGGAAATGACAGATCCTATCTAAGCACATATGCAGGGTTTGCACAGCAAGGTGCAGGCAGCAGGAGGTGCGGGGCAGCCTCTGGGAGGAGAGGGCAGGGCAGCTCTGCACTGTGCACAGCCACTTCCAGCCATCCAACCCACCCACTGCAGGGCACAGCTGATCTCCTCAGCCATGGATTCAGCATCTTTGGCTCCCAAAAAAATGCTGCTACATGTATGGACTACAAAAAATTGGTGCTGATGATTATATTAGCTTGAAAGCAAACTGGCGGGAGATTCCAAGTCAGAAATACAATTTTATAGGAAAATTAAAAGAAAGGCAGAAAACACTGGATTTAACTGACGGAGTCAGGGTACAACATGACAGCCTGTTGGTGAGGGTGGTGGTAGCAGTCTGATTAAGTGGTGGATGCAGTCCTTTTGAAGTGACAGATGTGGTTCTGTTGAAGCAGTGGGTTGGGTAGGGTTGGGTCTTCCTCTGAAGGTGCAGTGAGTGGTCCAGTGGTTATGGAGCTCTTGCCCTCTGAAAATCCAGTAGACAAAGACTGCCCATGGTGTTTCAAATCTCAGATTATATCCAGGTAGGAATGCTTGGTTCTTCCCCCTGGGCAGAGCATCTCAAAATGAGATAATGTAGCTTTATGAGTCATGCAGTGAGACTTGATAGCCCATTAGCAGAAGAAATCCCCAGAGGGAGCTAGCAGGGATGAGTCATGGAAGAGATAAAGAACACTGACCCACCTGTTTTTAACAACCTCTGAAGATGGTAATAGAACGCATGCCTTTGGTTGCATCTTACAATGACAGTAAGATAATCCAAGGCAGTAAATGAGTCTGAGTTCATTAGTATACAGTAAGTTATTCACCTGGTGGCAATACAAAAAATTGCTGTCTGAATAACAAAAATGGCAGCTGGGACCATCATTATGCTGACAATGAAGCACTTCTTGTGTGCTTTAGGGCTATATCAAATATGATGACATTTCAAACTAGCCAGATTCTTCCTCTTTGATCTCAGTGCCTTTCTATTTCTTGTTTATTTCAAAATTTGGAAACACATCTCAGGAGTGCTTACAACAAATGTAATTAACAGCAGTTCACAAATGCTTCTGATTGCACTTAGTCAGACCTGTTACTGCAAACAGAATTGAGCCAGAAGGATAATGGTAGCACATAGCGCATATGCCATCATATTGCTAAATGTTGATTATACTCAAGCTTGGTAAAAGACACCAATCATAGAGGATGAGCTATCAGAGATGGATACTATAAGATGTTTTGCAAATAGTCTTGGAAGCAGTAAGTACTGTCTGGCTATGATGATCTCTGTATATTTCACCTTACTCTGCATACTAAGACCTATAAACCTGTGGTGATTTGTGACTTCTATATCAATTCTTAAGAGGTAATGTCTCTCAGTGATGGCAGAATATTGTCAGACAGAAACCTTAGGATCAGTATGGTTATTCTTCTGCTAGCACATAGCAACGGAAGGATTATAGTTAAAGAGGAATGCAACTTTACACAGAAGAGTACAGCAATGTCAGAGTTAGAGG
The DNA here is from genome assembly GCF_028551555.1 of Melozone crissalis. Taxonomy (NCBI): domain Eukaryota; kingdom Metazoa; phylum Chordata; class Aves; order Passeriformes; family Passerellidae; genus Melozone; species Melozone crissalis. Next base: position 27,545,904 of record NW_026535820.1, read on the forward strand.
TAACTAACTATAGTATCTACCCATAGAAGGTTATTGTGATATCAGATTAAACAAAATATAAATGTCAATAATGGCTTGAACATAGCTATGGTACAGCTAAGTAGAAATGAGGCACATGTCCTGACCCACACTGACAGTGGCTGATATAGCTCAGCCTGGCACTGTGAATAGAGGACCGGAGTTCAGGTAAATCTGGAACTGATTGCCTGTTCCTTTCCAGCAGTACAGGAGGAGATCAGACACAGATTTAAATGAAAACAATCTATCTATTTGGGAACTAAACCGAGAAAACTGTTAATTGCTGCCTACTAGCTAAATGGAAATCTAATCCTAGATGTATAAGTGCTATAGGAACTTAGCACTTGGCCCTTTTAGTTGTTGGAAACATATTGTTTCTATTCATGGAGTCAGTATTGTTTATTTTTCCCATCAATTTTGTACATTGTGTATAGATCTATATCTTTTCCTCTATCTCTATCTCTATCGATCTATCCAGGAACACTGTACACATACATTTTCAGGCAGTCATACTGTAACTGACCACAATAAAACGATGACATTTAACTTTATCAAGAGCAGGATGAGACTCTACTCCATGGGCTCAGTTTAACATTTACTCTGTATGAACTACACGCTTACATTTAATAATTCATTTATTCATGAACAACCAGTAGATAAGCCTCTTATTTTGTGTTTCAATTAAAATAAATAAGTGACCATATAATGTGTGTCCTAGAAAATGGAAGACAAATCATTATTCTTTTAAAAGAAACTTTGAAGGGCAATGGAGATTGCAAACTTGTACTATTGTGTTTAGAGGATGTACTTGTACAAGCCCTCTGAAACTGCATACTTTCAAAAATGGATTTAATAGACTCTTTCATTGTTCCAATTTATTAGTGGGCTGACACTGCAAAATGGTATCTCCTCTATTATTTGTGTTCAACTTGGCCAGAATCCCATCGTGCAATTACACAGGGAGAGAGAGCATTCCCTTCTCATTCCCTTCTGATGTTCTGCCTCCTCCAAATGTTAGTTTCGAATGTGTGTGGTTAAAGCAGTCTAGACAGGTATGCAAGTTGATTGACTGGATGAATCTAAATTAAAAGGAGAAGATATAAAAATAATGGGTAGGGTCAGAGAAGTGGACAGAATGTTATAGTGTATAGAGATGGCTATATATAAAAATACTATATATCTATAAAATCCTTTCTGATAATGCCTACAATGAGCTGCAGCAACCAATCTCATAAAAATGCTTTCTACCTCCATCTCTTCCAGAAATGTGCACTTTCTTTTAGACTTTGAAAGATGACACGCAAAGATGGCAATTTCAGCAATAGAAATTGAGGTCAGACTACAAAACTTGAAGCCATGTTTTGCTTGGTTTCTAGCTCCAGCATATTTTTATAATCAGATAAATAAATATATAAATAAAAATTCAAATTTCACTTACTGTGGAATTTATTCTTTTCATAAAGATCTATAAAATGCGTTGATTATTGCAACTGGTTTATTAGGCAGGAAATATCAAGTTAGAAGCATTATTTATCAATGTTTGCCTTCTACTATCCTTCTACTATGTTAGAAAGTGTCCAATGGAATGTTTCAGATTGTTTTGAATGTGTGCAGTGTGGACACCTACAAAAAGTTTTGTGCTGAAACAAACCGACTGTCCTCCCATTCAAAAAAAAAGGCAGCAAAGCAAAAGAGATGTGAAATTTTCTGTTTTAAATGTTCTGTCAGAACAAAAGTCCATGGTAGAGGGCATGTCCAAATAACTTACCTGGCCACAGTTTGGGTTGTATTAGGTTGTGTTCTACATCTGTCTTCTAGACAAGTTTCAATATTTGGGGCAGTTTTTTCACAGCTGGCAACAGACAAAGAATGTGGCATGGTGAGAGATACAACCATGAATGCTCAGGATGGAGCTCCCAGTCAGCTACATCTTTGAATTATCTGGGACCCCAGCACAGATCTCCAGCTAGAATGTGGGGAGAGAGCCTATCTGAGAGCTTGTGAGCTCTCAGGTGGCCTCAAGACCATTCAGACTTCATGAAGTAAAGCCTGTTTATTTTCAAATGAGGAAAGGTTTAAATAGGGGAAGGGAATCCATTTGTGAATCCTGCCAACCACAGAATCATGCAGCCACTTGCTTGATTATAGTCCAGCTGTTTTCCCTACTCTCATTTCTGTGTATATTGCATTTTTTACTATATTTTCTAGTATACAAAACATGTTTCTGTAAACAAAACCTCTTCTAGTTCCTAAAAGCCCTACTGCTCTCTTTCAGCATTAGATATTGTAATCCTTTTTTCTGCTTCACAGTGGGTTGATATGGAAATGGAATTACAAACAGTATTAGAATGTAGATGTGGCCAAAAAGTTACCCTTTGTTTCCCAAATCAATTGTTGTCTTACCATACAGTCTTAAGCAACTCATTTTACTTCATCAGGCACCTAATCCAGCAGAGATATATAGACAATGCTCCATATCTTAAATTGATTTGAAATGTGGTTATATTGCATCTCCTGTCTCCTGATTTTCCAAATAGAAATGGAACTAAAATAATACCTCTCCCCCAAAATGTTGCACTTTGTGACATACAAACTGTCCCTAAAAATTCCAAACTTAAGGTCCTCTGAAGCTCTTATTCAAAGAGCTGTATTCATAAGCCTGGCTACAGATTTGAAGGGGGTGGAGGGAGAACCTGCACTCCTCATTACAATTTTGTGAAACAAGTTTTGAAATGGCTACCTGAGGATATGGTTTATCTTTTTTATTTCCAAGAACAAGTAATGTTGAGGGTGTGTAGGATTTCATACAATAGAAAACTAGCTTGGAAAAGATCTTTAAGATTATCACTTCCAACCATTGACCCAACACCACGAAATTCACCACTAAACTGTGTCCCTAAGTACCACATCTGCACACCTACCTTCAGGGAGGGTGACTTAACCACTTCCCTGTCTGTTCCATAGCTTGAGAGGTCATATAAGAGTTTGGTAAAACTACACAAATTACAGGTAGTGTTCTGTCTATGAGTATGTCTTTAGAGAATACAACCTCTACAGACTTTCTTTTTCTTGTAATTACGTTTTAAAAATAAAGAAAAATCTATAAAAGCAGGGTACTTTTCTCAAAATGGGGTAATTTAGAGTCCTCCATGAGGTTATTCTGCTGCTTAAGGATTGAGAAACATGTAGTATTTAAGCAGAATAAAATTATATGCACATATGGTTAAGTGAATTTATCTAGCCATAACAGTGTAGTCTTATTTTGTAAGAGTAAATGTGCACATTTAGACCAGAATGATGTCTCTTTTAGTGCAAGGGAAGTATTCAAAAAGGGATTCTATTCTCCATTTAAGGCTGCTGCACAGGAGGCAGCCAACACTGCAAATCCAATAATGATAGTGAAATTACTCACACAACCCTACTGGCAACTGATCCAGAAGGTTTTATTACTTATGTTGATTGTGTTCATGCCTTTTATATCCTTCTGTTGCTAAGTCACCATTTAAAGCAGAATTTTCTCAAAATTATGACTTTCATGCATGCATCATGAAATATCTAAGCTTGAGTTTCAAACCTGTCAAATTCTCTTTTGCCAACTAATGTAAAATAATATTGGAACTTTAGATAGCGGGAAAAAAAGATTTTAAAAGAAAACTCCCCAAATGAAAGAGTAGGATAACACAATTTACAAGAGTTAGAAGTGACAGTTCGCCCTTCTGCTCTATGTATGTACCAGATCTGATCATTGCTGGATCTCAATTAATCTACAGTTACTGAAGATACAGACTGATTTTCTTGACATTACACTATATTAAGTTTATTATACATTACCTATTACTTTAGAAGGTAAATTTAAAATAGAAAACATATTTTTGCATATGTATATGAAAAATTATTCAAAAGAAGAGTATGCAGGAGCTTAACATATTCTTAATTAATGCCAATTGCATGCTGATTTTAAATAGTTTCCCATTTCCTCACTGCACTGTTAATATCATACTATTTCTCCCTGTCATTACTTGGCAGAATGGTTGTATTTTTTCCCCTTAAGGTTTTACTGCCTTTATTTATTCTGGGCTACATTAAAGCATTGCAACTCAAAAATATATGAAAGAAACATAAAATAAAACCTGTTACTTTAAATATTTAGTTTATACAGTCATACAAATGTGATCATTGTGACATAATTATGCTTCATTATGCAGTCAGTTTTAAAGGAAGCCTTATAATTTATAAAAGCCTTAAAGAGATACAAATCCAGACATTTGTTGCACACAATTATTTTCTCTGGGGGAAAATTACTTGTGAAATGTAAAGGTAATGGCAGTAGAAAGGCAAGGGTTGTTGTACGTCATGCTGTTAGACTAATTTTTTTTCAATTGCAGACTTTGCTATTCTAAAATTTTTAAATAAAGTTCTAATATAATCATGTCACTTCCACAATTCTTACACAACTCAGCTCTCACTATTAACATTCATAGAAGAGATGAGTAGATTTTCTTGTCATCTTGGTAAACCCTTTGTAGAAGTAATTTGTACTGTTAACTGATTTAAAATGCAACCTCAAGCAATTATGGAAAGGCACAGGATTTATTTAGATGTATAAAGTAAGCTAGCTTTCAGAAAAGGAAATTTCTTCATGGAACTGTTTGCAACTATGCTATTTACACTTCCCTTTATTCTCATTTATTTGCATTGCTGTCAGTGAGCTTTTTTCCCGTTGACACTCTTCACCTAATTCATGGAAGTGCTGCAGAGCTTGTGCTTAAGAGTTGCAAAAATAGAGTCCTGAATAATGGTGCATATATTTTATGTCTGTTGTAAAACTCTAAACACACAAATGGATCCAATAAGCTCTGCTGGACAGCTTTGGTGTATGTCCAGTACATTTTAATGCTATATTAAAAATCTCATGTCAGAGTTCTTAATCTATTTTTCTCCAACATTTCTCATTTGGGTTGAATTGCAATAATATATTTTCATCATATTTTCACAGGATCCTGCCTATTTCAGAGCTGAGACCAAGATCTATTTTCTTAAACCTTTCAATAATGTTTTCTGAATGTCTTTTAGAAAATATTTACAGCTACTGCCTTTGAAACACATTCCAAAGGCTGCCAGCCCCTATGTATGATAAATGGATATTGCAATGTTAAGTACTTAAAAGCTCTAAACATAGGGACCAATACACTCTGCTTTCCTTAAAAGCAGCAGTACTAGACATCCTAGTCTAGAATCTTCAGCTTATAGTTACTGTAGTTTTAGGGTGAGGGACACTGAAATTTCTAATGTGCCCAGAAAAACATGAAGAGATTATCATTTTACATATGTCAATGATCACAGGTATAGTGTAACTACTGGTGAGAAGAAATTAGATGAAAAATGGAAGAGTGGATCAGAAGAATGACTGGAAGTAAAAATCAGTATATTTCAGATAAATCTCAACCATAAACCAATTGGTGACTTGCCTAGCTGTATGAGAAAATAAAGTTTCTTTTAAATATGTACCAAGATTAGTTAAATGAGAAGTTAAAACCAGCCACCACCATGTGTTAATTTTCATCACTTGCCTTTTGTTTCCTTATTTGTTTTAGGAAAGCCAAAGAACTCCATGTACAAATCACAGGTTAATTTTGACTATATTGCCAATTTATTGAGAAAAAGATATTAAAAAAAGATGTAGAAAATATGATTAATTTCCTTTCTATTCTCCTTTCTAGCTCATGACCTGACAGGTTTGACAAGCAGATATATTTGTGCCTGTCTCCATTGCTCTGAATGTAAGACTTTTCCCATTATAACAGGAAACCTGGATAGTTTATCTGGATAGCAATTGAATTTATTTTCCTGTCAGTTCTGCCTCAATGTGCATAGGAGTCATGCCTATTCAAATCAACTGAGAAAAACCAAGATTATGCCTCTGTACAATGCATTTTTGATGATTAGACATACTGGAAAATGGTATGCATAGACATATCATGAGTCTTTTGGAGACAGATTTCTTTTTCATTTTCATTGGATTTCAAGATACAGGATCATTACTTGGATTGTAAGATCTCAGAATTTTCTGTGCATGTACAGTACCTCTCAGCTAAGAATCTGATTATCAATGGATCACAGTATTCCAGATCATATCAGAGAAAGTTATTTGGACAGAGCAAAGTGAGCAATTTAAAGCAACTAGGACTTTTCTCCCAATTTTAGCTGTAACAAAAGATTTGAAAAAATAAAATTCAGTCTATCTCCAAAGAATTATTCTCAAATGTGTGCTGCAATTTGAAAAACAGGTATAACATCTAAATGTGCGTATTTTTCTTAAATTACTCTAAGAATTAATCCTATAATTACAAATACTTAGTAATAAATTTTTAATTTCTAAATAGGTATTTTTAACAGGGAATTAAATAAACCTTCTTAAATTAACAATGTATTGTATTATAGAAATACATGTTAATATAAAAATAATTTCCCAGATTCTGGACTGATGAGTCAAAGAGACGTTAACCTTCTTTAAACAAACACAAGAATTTTCCAGCTATAACTGAATGGAAAAGGATTTTCTAAATCTATGACATTTCAACATTAAACAGAAAAGAAAGAGAGACGTTATCCACTTGGCTAAAATAAAAGAGAAAAATCAATCCATATATAAAACTGTAAAGAGTATAATGAGAGGACCACATCATAGGTACAAGTCCCTGGCCAAATATTTTATTTTATCTTCTCCTCAGAACAAACAGTTTAATTAACCAGGGGCATAAATTGCTGAATTAGCTATTTTTGAGAGGTTCATTCTTATTTGTGAGGCTTTATATGCAGAACAATTACATAATAAGTAATGATTTGCTGACATTGGAATATTTCTGTAAAAGGTTCTAATGAATAAATCTGTTTTGACAAAATATCCTCATTGAAAAGTTCCTGAATTGTGCCAGTTGACTGGCTAGCGTCACGTGGTGAGACATGAAGTTGTGAGGCATTGCTTCTGAGAGCAGCACGAGTTACACAATAGGTGCCATAGAGCTGAAAGTATGAGAGGCTTGAACAGCCCTTCACTGTATGAACTCCTCAGACTGCCCCTGGAACCAAACCAGTTTGGGCTGAATCTCTTCCCTTTTGATGCTGCTACCCACTATGGTACTTAATGTATCTCCTACTAAACCAGTTTGTGTCAATATGGATGATGATTAGACAGTGCCCAGAAGCTCAAAGCCAAAAGCCATCCATATTCCTTAGATTCCTGAGAAGAGGATGTATCCATTTCTTTGGGGAGAGGAGGAAGAGATGCCAATAGAAAAGGAGGATATGATCTGTAATTGAACCATGCTGCTGTAAATGACACTGTTCCTCTGTGCTGATTTGGGCTCAGCCTGAATATTGAAACATCCAACTGCAGTGGCAATATTCGGCACCATTTACCATACTCTGTTAATTTCAGGACTACACAGCATATGGAAAGCAAATAATTTAGGAGGTGGAGGGAACTAGTGAACTGCAACTAAATCTAGGGGTTTAATAATACATAAAAGATGCGTAATGGCAAAGGACAGAAAGAGCCAGCACATTGACCAAACAAAGAAAATATCTGCACAGGTTAAAAAAAGTTTTACCAGGAAAAAGAACAGCAGAAGAGAATAAAGCAGAATAGGTGGCATAATATTTAATGTACTCAATATTTTAAAAATCATGGTTTAATTTATAAAAACTTTTTTCTAAAAGGTTCAGTTCAAAGAAGACTTTATACACAACAGTATCTCTGTTGGCAATATATTTAGTCTGTAAAATATTGATAGTCACCTATGCTGGTGGTTATTATATTAGTCCTGTGTGACAGATATCATCAGGGTTTGCACAGGTGCTTTGATTTGTCTGCTGACTAAAGACGGGATCAAAAGCCTTTGCCAGTGAAGCTGTTTCTGTAACCATGTGATTACCTTCCTATTAATTAAATATTTGAACTTATTTGCATTTATTAATCGCGATGTAAATGCACAAAGCTTCATTCTGAAGAAATTATGAGCATAACCTGGTGTAATATTGACAAATGACTTGGCAAATTCCTGTATTCATTTAGTAGATAAAATAAAAAGAAAATTATTTTTAAAATATAGCTTATAAGCACTTTAGAATCAATTTTTTATTAAATTCAACCTCTTTCTTTTAAAATCATCATGAGATGAAAGCTTTAACTTTTTTTCACAATAATCTAGTATTTAACAAAATGTAAGCAAAGGCAACTCTCTTAGAATTATTCTTCAAATAGAAATATATGGTAGGAAAATATTTCATTTTAAAACAACATATTTCCTGTTTGTTACTCTTCCCTTCTAATCTAATGTCAACAAATCCTTCTATACTTATATGCCTTTGGGATTTATCTGTGGCTCTTACAGATTTTGTCACTGGACTTTAGGGAAAAATGACTTGCAAGATTAGCAGGACTGGAAAAATGAACATCTGTTGGAAAAATGAACAGCTGCCTGTCTGAGTTGCATGATGAGTAATCTCTTACTAAACATTTTCCTCACAAGTAGATTTCATTGCAATTAATATAATCTATTTAGTGTTCTTTACTGACTTAAGAATTTTAACTAGAAATCAAAAAAGAAATCCACAACCACCCCCAAAAGAAGAGACACACCATCCCCACAAAGAAAACACCCCAGGAAAGTGTTGTAGTGTGTTCATTAAGTTCATTTAATTCCTCCCCGATTTTATGTATCTGCTACCCCCATTTTGGGTAAAATGGTTCTGTCCTCCTCAGTTTTCCCGCCACAGAGCTTTTTACAGTAATGTTGCTATGGTTACCCCTTCCCCCTCGGTTGTCAATCTCTTAAGTTATGTAACTTCCCCTCCCCTATCCTACCTTATAAGTAAGTTTTTCCTCCTCCCTGGGCCCAGTCAATCACCCCCCACTCCTCCCTGCTTTCGAGAACATTCTTCTCTCTGGGGGTTGTGGTTGGCTGGTGTCCCGGGGCCCCTCCCTTTCTTTGTGTTTATTGGATATGTTCATATGTCAGTTATGTTATGTACCTCCCTATATGTTTTCCTATTGGTTAGCTGGGCTTCCCTCCCTTCTCCATCCCTTCCCTTTAAAACTCTGTCTCCCCCCGTGTTCGGTGCCATTTTGCTGGGCGGTGCCGTCCCTCTGTTGGTACCTGCCATCCTTCAATAAACCGACGTTAACCCCCAGCGAGTGGTCACTCCCTTTCCTTGTGTCGTCCAGCGCGTATAATCCAGTCCGGGATTCAGCCCAGCCCGAGGCCACGACGCCAAGGGGGGCTGATCTCAGATGCAGCGGAGGCGTCGGCCGTTTCCCCTCTAGCTAGCCGGACTTGGGGCCGCATACGCCCCCGCGCAGGAAAGTAATTTTCACTGTCTGAGTTCTGTATAGCAATCTTTCATTGTAAAAATCAAATGGATCTTTTTTCTCACTGCTCATTTAGCATTATTGATAGTCTGCTTATTTTCAAATTTTTCATTTATTTTTCATCCCACTAATGCTGACAGCAAATAAGTTTACTTATTTTATGTATGCTTTTCAAACTTCCAGTGCAAGAAAGGATGTTCTTCTCCTTCAGGCTAACAAAATAATGAATGACATTTGAGTGAGACAAAGATTTGTCTTTAGGTGAACTCTGGAGCTATATGTCAACCTCTGTATTCCCAGAGGAAGAAAAGTTATTCTTTCATCATTTTTCTGTAGCCCCTGGTGAAGAGGACATCTTGATGTAAACAGAAAGATGCTACAGAATTATTACCTACTTTTTAAGTTAGAACAGCTTGAAGTTAAGACCAGCACAAAAGCACAAATCTTCATAAAACCTTCAGTAATTTGTTACAGCTAGTTACTCCAAAATTTCAAGATATGGTGGCTTATTTCTTGTTGCACCTGCATATTTCTTCATAACTGTGCACCTTCCTTCATAATTGGGAAGGAAGGAAGGAAGGAAGGAAGGAAGGAAAAGGATGGCCAATGGCGTTTATCTATATGAAAGAAAAATCTTTGCACCCATATTTTATGCTAGAAAGGGATGGTTTGAACAGCACATTGGACTTAAAATGTTGCTTTGAAGAAAGATGGAAACTTTTACAAGGAGATGTTTTGCTGTCAGCATGAGGTTTGATTGCCAGCCAGCACAAGAACATCTGGTGTTTTATGTCCTGTTGCAGGAAATCCTATCCAGTCTCCAGCCACCAGCTCAGAGAACATCTCCCTTAGAGTCTGTGTTTTACTTCATGGCTCCAGAACAGTGGTTTGCACACGGTGGGGCACTTGGAATGTCCCAATGGTCCCTTCCTGATCAGACAACAGACCCATGTCCATGATAATGAAATTTGCAGTTAGAAGTGTTTTCTTATAGGACTGGTTTTTGTTTCCATTAACAGGGTGAAAAGCCAAAGATCACATAAAAGAGATTACCTATATGCTCTTGACAGAAAATTTGTTGAGATTTTTCTCCTAGACAACATAGTGCAACTGATTTATTTTTCAGTGATGCTAAAAGTTGCATACAAGCTTATCCATGCAGGTAGTTCTCTGTTTTGCTGTGTTTTGGTATTCATAACATTTATTTTATCCTTTATTGAGAATGGTCTTGTAATCTAATATTAGTTTCAAAATAACTTTACATTTTAACTGTAATAGAACATGGATTTCCATATTTTTATAGTGCTACTTCAAACTTCAAACAAAAAAAATCCCAAACCCACAAAAATCCCCTAAGAAACCTCAACAACAAAAACCCCCAAGGTGTGGTTTTCAGAGCATTCAAGCATAATAAGTCTAGATTTGATTTAGTGATTGAGTCTTACTGAGGGAAAAGGAAATGTATGTTAACAAAAACATTTCATCAGTAGCTATACTGATTGAATAGCTTTATGGTGCTGCTGCTTGCATTACTCTTATTTTTCTTCATCTTTTATGCATTCTTTTTAGAACCTCTCCTCTTCTAGAGTATGACCAGTTTTACTGGTCATTCCTCTTTTCAATTTCTTTTTAAGATTTCTTTAAATTCACTGATTCCTTTCTCAAGGGCATGTGTATAAAAACACTGTTCTTCATTACATTAATGTGAAAAATCTGTCATTTTCTCAGACATTGAGATAAATTATTGTTTCAGTGTTGCATATAAAGGATGTAGAGACGAGTATGTGGGACATTAAACAGTTCTGTTGAGAAGATTTTGCTCAGTTGAGTGATCAACATGATCACCTAATTGTACTAAAATTTACCATAAATACTAAAGGAAAACAACAAAACCCACAAAATATAGAAGAGCTGATTGTAAATTATGTTATTTCTGAGTAGAGTAAATGCTTCAATTTTGTAGAGAAGGAACTGGCTGGGTCACGTCTAAATACCCATATACATAGATTTTGAATATTTTGATAAACTTTTGATAGTATTCTGGTTTCTCTCATAAAGACAAATGAAGATGGTTCTGCAACTATAAATTTACACGGAAAGACAGGAAGGAAATAGAAAAGGTAAAAGAAGCAAGAAGGCAGAGTTTGGAAATGAGTCTAAAATGTGTAAAATCTTTTAGAGAGTTAGACTTCACTTTATAAATCATTCACTCAGTTTCCCTAAATTGAGCCTTTATCTTTATTTGGGCTCACAAATTTTCAAGATGATTGACTGCTTTAGAAATATTGAGACAATTGTTCCCAGCTTTCCCTTTGCTGAAAATGTTCTAGATCAAATGACTCTGAAAAGCATTTTAAGGGAATTTTCAAACACTCTCATTAATAATTGCAGTACTTATAATACTTGGCTAACTACCTGTCTGAAGGGTGGAAGAGTTCATTTCTCAATCAACACTATGAAATTTCTAATGCATCTATTTTGTTTTGTGTTTAATTCTGTGGATGTTCTTGGCTTGTTTATTTATTGATTCTTTCTGGTAAAAATGAGCTGAAAATAAGCCCAGGCACAACTTTTAAAAGAATAAGGTCTTTTTGTTTCTAGAATATCAACAAAACTAAATTGGATACCCTTAGTAATTTTGGTGAGTACATTGCTAAAATATTTGTCTCTAAATTGTATGCAAGATGTTATATTTTTGCTCACTCCTTGACCAACCTTGTTACGTTTTAAAGGAAGAATTCTTGCAGTACTCTATTTTGACAGAGGAAAACAAAGGATTAAAACAGTATTTGTTTTTCGATATTTCTCTATTATTCAGTGTGTAGTGAATAATAGCTTCTTTTGTGTTGTGCATAGCATTGCCTAAGCTATTTATTTATTTCTGACCTCAAGCAGAATTTGTCATTTGCAGCTGTTTTTTCATGGAAACTTACACTGCATAATTAACAGTTTCACATCCCTCTAATCACCAAAGTGCTACATTATTGGGAACTATTCTTCAGCTTTCTCCTCTGTTTATTTGCATTTACTAATCTCGGTGTAAATGCACAAAGCTTCATTCTCAAAAAATTTGGAACATAACCTGGTGTAATATTGACCAAAAAAAAAAAGTCACCTCCTTGAAACTCGTCTAATGATTTAGTTTGTAATGCTGAAAATATTCAAGTAATGTTTCCTAAGGCAAAGTTTAGCATTTATTTTCCTGCTGAAGAAAGTGGGTGCCCTATGAGTGGGATATAAAAATACATTCTGTCCAAAATATGAATGTCAGATGGCAAGGCCCTGAGGCTGTCCAGCAACCTGTGTAACTCAGTGGAATAATTAACATCTGTTTCTAGTATTATTGCTAAAGCTGAGGAAAACACACAACATGGATTTTGAGAGCACTCATATGGGAAACTTTTGCACTGTTTATGCCTATTGCAAATATTTTTTTACATCATTATCACTTGAATAAGGTACAGTATGGTATGGAAGAATGAAAGGTATCAAGGTATTTCCAAATTACACAAGGATCAGTCATGCCTCATCAATTGTTAACTCTTAAATTGTTACTGTGGGTTTTAGAATACACTCAGGTATTAAAAGCTAAGGTAAAATATTCAATCTTTAGTCTCAAAGAAATTATTTCATCTCTTTCTCCACTGTTCTTGATCTATTGAGAACTTTTGCCAAGTTGAATTTTTTTCTGAGGTACTAAGTGGTCACTTTCCTCATTATTGCATAGTATGTTTTCAGGTTGAGTTTAAAAATCGGTTTCCTAGATATTAATTGTACATAAATTTACACATTGTGTGATCAACTATTTTAATATGAAACAAAATCTCCTTTCTCCTTTCCAAAATCTCATCTGTTGTAATAAGAGAATAAAGTACAAGATTGTGCAGAATTAGAAACATTGTTTTCCCTTTTATCATCTGAAAAGTTAGAAATCCCTGCAAAAGGTATATTTGTTGACAATAAACGGTGGATATTGCTCTATTTTAAATGCATCTAAGCTTATTCAGCTAATAGGAACATTGTTCCTTAACAGTGGCAGTAGCAAATATGGACTTCTATTAAAACTTGCATACTTTTAAATTATTGCCAGGAAGAGATTAAATGAAGTTTATCCAGGAAAAAATCAAAGAAAGACTGAGCATAAATCTCAAAAATTTCATCAGTTTAATGTCATTTCTGAGAAACTTGTTATGAATTTTTAAAACTCTGTTAATTAGTCTTCATATTTTTACATTTACTGATTAAAATATTTTAATTAGGGTAGCATTAAGGCCTTGTAGCAAGGTAATTATGCAGGTAACTATCAGGCTCCAAAATAATTCAGTTTTGTAAACACAGGACAGCAAGTTGAATCTGACATTGTTTTTCAAGTCTTGCGCTGGAATTCAGTATGGTTATTTTTTTAACATATTGACAGTAGGCAAGGTCTGTTTCTTATGACAGCTTGTTCATATAATGTAGCCTGGGTACAAAACCATGTTTCTGTTCTGGTTTTGTCATATTTTGCCTGTGGACAGCCAGTAGACAAATCCAATGTCTTTACATCCTAGCTAATACTGTCCTCTGTCCTTATTATCTATTTTGGAGTTCTCAGAATAGGAAGAAGCAGGTCAAATGTTTCTCCTTACAAAGTCTAGACATGCCTATTCCTTATGGAGTGTACTTACACTGCTTGTACTGCTTGCAGCAGATTGAATAGACATTTTACATGACATCACTCTTCTGGTGGAAACATTTCCTCGGTGTAATCTTATTATGAATCCATGAAATTATAACTTCTGTCCTGAAGGAGTTAAAGTTAGTACATTTCCTGTGTGTCTGAGTTCAGAGGCAATGAGGAATTCTTACAAAGAACAGCTGATTTTTTTAATGTAGGTGAATGGATGATACACACGAACTCATAATTCTGTTTATCCCTTAAAACAAAATAATTGCACTTCCACTATCACTGGAGAACTTTTTATCCTCCCATCTTTGTTTTGTTTTCTGTTCCTCAAATGCTTACTTGATAGTGATACATCATTGGTCACTAACAGAAATTAAAAAAATTTGATTGAGAACTGAAGAAAAAAGAATCCAGACTGAATAGAGACAAACATCACTACATCAAACTTGTGGTGGCTCACCTCAAATTTTAGTGCTCACACTTAATAAGAATTGGCACATCCATAAGGATTTCCATTACTGCAGTTTTAAATACTTCTGATATCTCACAGAATATTTTTCAATATATCCACAACAGTTCCAGAATTAGTGATAGAGGAATTTATAGTATATTTACAATGAAAGAAATTAGGATTCATGAGGAAGGAAATGGGGATACAGATGCAAAGTGTTCTTTAAAAAAGGATGCCATTTTAGTAATGTAATGTACGCCACATTACAAAAAAAGTCTTATTTCACTACCCTTATTTCTTGAAGGGGCAAGAGTAAAGTTTTTGATAAAGCCATTAAAAAAAAAAAAAAAGAAAAGAAATTTATGTCAAAATTAATTCATCGAATGCAAGGAAAAGAGTTTTCTGAAAGAATTCAAATAAACTTGAATGAATCAAAATGGTTTTTTTCCCCAAAATATTTCCCACAGCAAGCTTAATTTGCTTTGGAAGTCCTTTTGCTCATGCTTAAAGAAAATCTAAGATGTATATATTAAGCTTCTGAACTACTTGAGAGATCTTTGAGAGATTTCAAAATTAGTTATCAAAGTTTCCATGGCAGTACTTAGTAATCTTAGATTTAGCGGAAAGAAAAAATGACATCACTGACTCCTAATACGAAATACAATTTTTAATATGTCAAGCATGATCATTACATTTTCCAAAACATGAAGGGTGATGGGGGTGTTTTATTTCCAGCAAAGCTGGCAAGGTGAGATTAATGAAGCATCCTTTGGGACAGAAGCTGAGTGTCATAGATAAATTGTTTTTTTCCATTTTATTAAAGGTACCTGGGTAAAAACAATTGTTTGTTTGAGCACATATATAAGTATTGTGTTCCAGAAAAGATATATTAAGACATAAAAGCATTCCTCTCCTCCCCACTTGCACCTCCCACCCTGCACCTTGCAGTTATGTGTATCACTTTTGATTTAACACAGCTCTAGAGAAGAAGCCCTTTCATCCTTGTCAGGACGTTTTTCAGGCCACAGGCTGGTTTGTCTTTGCAGCCCTGACAGCAAAGTTGTAAAGTCTAGGCAAAAGGAAAAAGAATTACGCATAAAATATTTCTGTAAAAGTTCTGAAAGTATATTTAGTTCAGAACCTCATTCCTAATCCAAGTATGAGGTTTCTATATTTCTGCAATGTTTAAACATATTCACTAAGCGATAGTGCAAACTCACTTGAATGCATTAATTAATTAAATATTGTGGAACATTTATGAATTTGCCTTGCTCCAATATAATTTTTATGCTAAGAAATCTACCAAAGACAGTGCATGCTTCTACTTTTTTCTCAATACCTCTCATTTCTGCTTGAATGCCATGACTGTGTTCATTTCCTGGTTTTTTTTTTTTCTGGAACAAAATTGGTAGCACTAGATTTTTTTTTTCCTACCATTACTGTAATTTTGTCCTATTAAAGAAAAAAAGTTCTGATATAAAGATTTTATATACTTTTAAATGTATTTTCATATAAAGATTTCAGATATTTTAAAATGTGTTTTCTATTCCTTCTTTTGTTCTGCTAGTGTCCGATCAAACACAGATCTCATCTTTCCTTAAACCACTTTTTCTGCATTTACCTTCTATTATAATACTCTAGTGGAGAGGTGGTCTGTATGGGGACCAGTCAGGGACAAAAATCTGAGGATAGACATCAAATATTTTCCACTCTCCAAGGTCAGGAGCAGTTCCTTGCCAAGGGTGGGAGACAGAACCCATAATTTTCCTTCAGTATGGAATTAACTATTACAATAAGAAAAATGGTTTTATTCTAGCTGTTAATTTGTCTGTTGCATTGTTTTCCCATGAGATTTTTTTTTCTTTCCTTTCCCTTAGATATTTAGATAACTTCTGCCATAAAGTAGCCCTAATGAATGCAACAATTTTTGCCCAGGGAAAAAATTGACCGAAAGTCTGATTTCTAAATTTGAAATCTCTCCCTTGAACTATTTTTTCACTGACCCTGCTAGAAAGCATATTTTGTTTATGAAATATAGAGAGCAGTAGAAAATAAAAATTAGGGCATTGAGCTGAAATGCATACATGAGAAAAAAATCAAAATTTTCTTTGCATTTCATTTTTTTCAGATTTCTATGTTTATTTCCATGCATGACAAAGCTCTGGAGTTTTTTGTTATCAAATTTAGGTGTGCTAAATTGTACAGCTGAAATTTGATTAATCATAAATTGTTTACCCTTGCCAAATAATATTTCTTTTATTAGAAAGAAGGAGGTGAATATTTACATTATTTTCCAAGTAATCTTTTTCCACCCATCAAGGGAATTGTCTACCTACTGAAGCAATGAGGAGAAGAGCAAAGAAGAGAGCCAAAATGTTCTTCACTATCCATATTTAACTCAATATTCATACTCATATATGCATTACTTTTGCACAGGCTTTCTTATGGTGAAATATTTATTAAATTAATATTTTACTAATACTTTAGATCATTTTAATAACAATTGAGAAACAGAACACAGTTGAATTACCCCTCCAAAATTCTGTTTTGATGCATAAACATGACATTTCATTTATTTCTTCACTAAGTCAAATATCTTTATAAACTGTGCTGTATGACTCACTAATTTCTGTTTAATCTAAAATACTTCTCTGTCCACTTAAGACCTATCAGGCAGAAGTATGGAATTTGAATAATATGAAAATAGAATGCTCTTTGAAAGATATTATTTTTTTCTTTGCGTTTTCTGCTTCCTTCAGTTTATGTAAGCTTGAGCTGATGGCATCGGGAAAATTATGAGTTTTCTACTAGATATGTATTTGCCACCTTTAAAAATCTAAAGAAATTCCTTGAGGGAATCCATAAAAGTTCTAAAATATAGGATGCTAAAGGATGACAAAAAACAGACTCAGTGAAAGAAGGGTATTTTGGATACTAGGATTCTTTCCTGGTTTTGCACAGATATGCTTGTTGCCATGGAAAAAGAGTGTGAACGCTGAAAAAAAATAAAAAAAGGAGTTTTGAATTTAAAGGATAGGTATACTTGCTATCAAGAATACAAATCTCTATGGATATCAGAAGGCAGAGATCTGCGGCCCCTGAATTAAAACACTGGGAATATGTTTGTAATCTTCCAAAAGAAAATTCACTCAACACTCCAAAAATGTGGGGTTTGAAAGACTTGTGTAAATGTCTCACCTTAAGAATGTGCCATCTTCTTTTCTCAGATGTCACAGACTTCTGTGAATAGCAGTTTTTGAACTAAAGACCTCTAATTTTCCCCAGTACTTGGCAATCAGAACTTAACTTGGTTTCTTAACATGCTAATGAATTTTTAAGAAAACAAGATCAGGGATTCCATATTACTCCCAGATTAAATGAATTCCTAAAGCAACTGCTGTTTTTCAAATAAGAACTGTCAGATCTGGCTATTTCCTTTGATAGTGTCTCAACATCTGCAGATGGGCCCCTTTGCCTTCTGTTTAATAAAATGAAAATAAAATCAAACTTTAATGTATTACTTAGCTCTAATGTGAATTTGTAAACAGAAATTAGAGCTGCAAAGCTGTTGTAACTTAGGTGGCTGCATAAAAGAAGCTTGTGCTAAGCCTGATATGTGACTGACTACAGGGCAGGAAAGCATATTTTGGGAGAGTGCAGAAAATACTCCAAGGTTTATTGCTTTGGGCTCTGAATGTAGTTGCATTGAAATATACTTCAAATCATAAAAATTAGATCTGATTTTAGCATTACAAAGCACTGAGCAGCTTTGAAGAACTATCAATCTATTTCTTTTTCCTTTGTATTTCAGGCAAACCTCAGCTTCCAAGGACAGAATTGTTAATAACTGGAAAAAAACCCCAAAAACTTATCTATGTTTCATGGTACATTTCTAAAAAGAACCTGAGAATATAAGACATCAAAACCAGCAAACCAAAAATAATTATTTCCAAAAGAAGTTACATTATTCACCTTTAGCAGTGTAATGCTGGAAGTCAACATTTTTGTATTTCAATATCTTCCACAGGCTACAGGTTTTTTTGTGCTCATCTATTCGTCCCTTTTATCAGTGGACAGTTTCAGAGGTGGAAGAATACAAAGCAATGGTCCCCACAAAAGGTTCTGGACCTGTCTTTAGAAATATCTGTTTTCTTTAGGGTAAGATAGCAAGATCAATTATGATGATTTGATGTGATATTGAGGATTAGTTTAGATTTCCAAATGAGTTTGAAATACTTAGGAAACCATATATTTTGAAATTACTTTTGCATTTTCTACCTTTTAGTAGTCTTGAGAGTTTTTTACGTGCTCAAACCAATAATTTTATTTTTTCTTAGATTGGTAAATTTTGGTCTTAGAGCAACCATTATGACCATATAGTCTGACTTCCTGCCCAATATGGGCTATAAAATTTCATTCAGCTATTTAATATCTTTCCATGTATTATTTTGATGGCCATTGAAAGCTGCTTGTGCTACAGGTAGACTTAATGTTGTCAGATGTTCTCATGTCTCTTTTACGACTAAAATAAATTATGCCATTTAGATCTCTAAGCATCAGTGAAAAAATGCATATAAACTGGATCCAACATGAAGTGTGTAAGCTGGTTTTTTACTTGTATTTCTGGTGATCTAGTTGCTGTCTTTTTTGCTCATGACACCAATGTTGTCATAAAAAGGAGTTATCTTGTTTTGAGGTTATTTACAGTTTTGCATAAGATCTGAAGACTGCATGTTCTCTAAATAATGGGCCTCATGTGTTCAGGTCCATTATTATGTACAGAAATATACAAAATGAAAAATCCTTTTTGCATTTAATTTTTCCTTTTTATTTTTCTTACCTCTACAGCATGGCATGAAATGATACATATCATCTGTAAGCTATCTGATTACTGCTTAACAGCTAAATTCTCTACATCTCTGCATATGATACCCATTTTCTGCCCAGAGTTAAGTAATTGCTACTTTATATAACCTTTTCTAGATGTTGAAATATCATAAAAATCTCTTTAGAATACATAAGAAATAAAAAAATAAAATCAGAATGAGAACAAAGCTATAGCAGCTGTGGAAATCTGCTGTAAAAGTATGGATTGGAATCATGCTAGAAAAAAGGAAAGCTAGACAGCCCAGACAGGATTAAAGTCATATGTTGTGGTAGGGAAAATAAGAAGGGAATATATTACTGAGAAAACACCAGATAATGGCCACAGTGTATGAAAATCATGTTTCTGGTTGGAAATAATAGCATCCCAGGAGGATAATTCAAAAAGGTTGAAATATAAGGAAGACTTCGAAATACAATTTAGTGAGTTTTATGCAAAATTAAATGAAAATTCTGGAATTGTAGGGTTTGTTTTTTTTTTTTTTTCCCCCAGAGGAAAAAGCAAGAGACTCTGTAAATGTAGTGAAGACTTTATTGTCTTTGATGTTTTATATGAAATGTCTCCCACTGGTAGGTAGAAAATGCTAGAGGTCCTTTCTCCCTGTTTTCCTTTCCTCATAATAAGGAAGAGAAAACATTTTGTTTTTGAAGAAACTGTCTCCTTTAGGTTACATCTGCAGACAGTGATCTATCTTCCCTGAAAAAAGTGCACCCAAAGTATACTTGATATGCTGACAGTTTTCCTGGCAGTACTTATGGATCTGTATTTTACTGCATCTTTTCAAACAAGGAATTATTTTATAACAAACTAATTCTTAGCAATTAAAATTCTTAGTTTCTTTTTCTCTTTCGATTGTGTCAACCTGTAGAAACCTGTGATAAATGCATTTGTTTTAGGAAAATAATTTGCTTTCTGCTGAATGGAAAAGTGATATCCACAGAAATCAGGGATTAAATCAACAGGAACCTAAGAGGCTTAGGAAAGGATGAGAGGTGATTACTTGAAAAAATAAGGCATTTGTAATAAGAAAGAAGGTACGTAAAATGCAGTCCAAGTGATTCACTTCAAGAAGTCAGCAAGAGACATAAAAGCATCACATGACCACTGTGAAAGTTTGCTAAATAAAGTTTCTTAAAGGGCACAGAAAATAAAATACTAGTATAAAGTGGCTATTCTTGTAACAATTATAGAACAGGTAGTGAAAGGTAAGCACATTCACACAGCTGGAGACGAAGCATGCCTTCATCCTCCAGCATCCTTCTGGTCTCTTCCTCATCTTCCTCACGCTTTTTCCAGAGATAGCCTTTCACCTCCTGTGTGCAGGGGGCTTAGGAGGCTGCCGTAAATCTGGAAGAAAAATATGAACATAGGGATATTGTGAATGAAAAGAAAATAATTTAGTTGAGTCCCTAGTGATTTTACTTTCAATATTTTGCTTTCTTTTTGATAGACCTTGGGCTACTGTAAAGCTCATCCAAGCTCACCTGAGTGGAAATGAGATCTTTAAGCAGGCAATTTATGGCCTTGGGAAGTCTGAAGAACATACTGAAGTTTGAGATAGACAGGGCTACCTGACTAAAGGCTTTTAAAGGATCAGACATAGGACAGACTGTGTAATTCTAGCATAGTTTCTGCTTTTGATGTTTGGTTATCAATAGATTATTTCTTTATGCAACTTCTTTGGTGATTTTTCTTTTTTAAAAGTGTGATCATCCACCCTGTCATAAAAAAAAAAATTGATTACCTGATACTTAGTTAAATGGAAAAGAATTTTTTTTTCCACACATGGTAGTGGACAAATCATCCAATTAAAATTTTGCAGTGAGAAAAAAAAAAAAAAAGTAGGTATTTAGCAGTGAGAATTTCCAGACTAGAAGTGGTTTCCAAGGGATTTACAGAAGTACTATTATTTGACCCATTTAAAACTTGGTGAACATCATCTCTCAACCATTCTAAAAGGAAAGTAATCCTCATATGAAAAATACTTATATTATTCAGACTTCTAATACTTTAATAAAGACCAAAGACAGTAGATGTTAATGACAATATATAGTACTGAAAGGCTTTTGCCTCTTTAGAGAACTGAAAAAGTATGGAAAACATTTTTACCTTCAGCAGTGTTTATTGATATTTTTATGTCCCAAATGCCTCTGATTTATTCTTTAATTAAAGACTGTGCTTTATGAGAATGGGTAAAAATGGATTTGTAATCTAGCAGATATATCACTAGAGGGTTATTTAGGAAGAAATCTGTAAAATTCTGTGCCTCAGGTAAAGGGACACCCATTCCAATTGTAATTTAGTAATTCAATAAAGCAAAAAAAATACACCCCCCCCCCCCAAAAATAGTAATAATAACAATAGCAATAACAATAACAATAATGATAATAATAATAATAATAATAAATGCAAGTTTTTTTCTCTTTTTTTTTATTGCCACTCCTTTGTTAGGGGAAAGGGTTTTACAAGTATCTTTTTAATCTTATCTATCATTACATTTGTCTATTTCAGTACTAATTCCTTTAATCTTTTTAAATTAAAGGGAGGGATTCCTGTGTTCACAACAATAACTGGAAATTTTGCTTTGGTTTGGGAGATGCATAGATAGAATATTCTGGTTTTAATACCTTTATGTAGGATAAGATTATCAAAATATGATTTTTGATATCATATTTTGAAAGAAAGTAGAAAATAAAATATGAGCTAATATGTGTATTTCTACAGATAATTCTTGAGAACCTGTTCATTGCTTGAAGACACTCAGTGACACTTGGATGTTTTAAAGTTTGATCAAATGCATACTTTTCATTAATGACAGTTGATAGAGAAGAGTAGCTCACAAAGAGTGTTTCTGACATGATACCTTCTTGATGCTATTGGCTCTGAAATTACTCTCCTACAAAGTTAGTTTTAGAATTAGTCCAAGATCGTAATTAGTGACAAACTGATGTTGCCTGTTGACTCCGTCAAATTTAAAACAAAGTGTCTGAAATGTTGAAGTTCCTCTATATCATACAGACAAAAACCTTTACAGTGCAGTCTGGTTTTATTTTTTGGGGTTTTTTTAATTGTAAATTTAAACACTTTAATAGACACCTGTGTTGCAGAAAATACTTGGGCTCACCACAGACTAGCATGATTTTGCTCCAGAGTATCCAAAATTACTTTCTGAATCATTACAAACTTCATGTCTCCTCCCCATTTTTCAAAGATTCTGAAAATGTTATAACGAATTTAAATCTTTTGGAAATACTTATTTGTTGGAATATTTATACTTTCTTTTTTCATCTTGAGTACAGAAGCATGTTGCAGAAGGATAAATTTAACATTTACTAATTTTCTTTGAGTGCAATTGCTATATATCCATTTGAATGAAAGTAAAGACGTCTTAATAGAATGATGCAGTCATGATCTTATTTAGTTGTCAGTGATTCAGGAGCTGCTTGTGATCCTGTAGGTCAGAAAATTTTAAAAATAGTGACCATATGTGACATTAAATAAAAAATAAATTACAGAGTTTGACAAAACCTTTACTGCATTAGAATGCAATAAAGCAAACTGTGGCTGTGATTGTTTTTTTTGTATGTGTGAAAAAATTTTAATTTTGCTATAAAATTCAATCTCAAAATTTGTGAAGTTTATTCCATGTGACAACGGATATACTTGCAAGCACAGAACAAAAAAATAATATAGAACTTTTTGCTAATGATAATGCATTTTTTTTGTATCAAGGCAGAATGTCTTAGTGTGTCACAATGGACAAAAAAATAGTATTATCTGTATATATTATATAGCATCTATATAATTTGGTATTGGTTGCAATTCTATCCCTGATCTTTAAATTCTCTTCGCCACTTAATTTTCACCTTTCTGAAATTTGATTCTACCTGGTACCTGTACCTACAAGCACAGAAAAATTTCAAGACTAGGTCACCATGCAAGCTTTGGAATGTATAATCAAAAACTAATATATAAACAACATATTAATGTTGTTAATGAATGAAGAAGCAATATGTTTATTGCGTTATTAATTACCTGAGAGGAAGAATTTTCCCCTTGGGAGCAATGATGCTCCTGAGCATTATCCCCATAAGGATACTCACACCAACTAGGGTGTGAGGTTAGGTGTCTAGCCTACTTTTCTATGTCTACCAAGTTTGTACCTGAGTTCTGTTAGTTAACATTTTCCTTGACAAGCAAATAAACAAATCAACTAGTAAACCACTGCAATATAGTTTATGTTACTGGTTTGGTGGGTCAGAAACTGGGATGAACTTCTATGGACTGAGGACCACAGATATCAGCATGCTTTTTCCAAGAGTGCTCTACTTTTATTCCAATTCCCTGACTATAGTAGAGGTTATGTGGCCAGGTAAATTGTCTTTCAGTTCCTGTACATAAGGATAAAAAGTAGTTTACCTTACTGCCCTAGACATTGCAAAAAAAGCTGTTAAAACTATGTTGAAGCTCAGAATAATTGAGATAATCTTGTCAGACAGAAATAGGTGTTAGTTACTTCTCTTGGGAGGCCTGTGGACAGAGATGTCGTGTTCATTCTCAATTATATTATTTAAACACTTGACAAGAGGATATATAACCTCAGCACAAATTGAGCACTGTGTGATAAGCAGCCTTCATTTTTTCCTTTTCTTGCTTGGACATGTTTGCACTGTTTGGTTTAACCATCCATAGTCAACATCTCTTAATTTAAAGAAGCATCTTAGGATCATCTGTGTGAAATTATTAGAGAGATATGGAGAGCTTTGAGTCAGTGGCTACTCTGGATGTAGCACATAAGTGCTCCAAATATTGTCAATTTTTTGCTCAAAATGTTGAATATAACTCAGTTAATCATTGAATAATTAACTAACATCCCTATCAAGCTAAGATCATTATAATGCAATTTATAAAGTAACTAAAAACCTGTTCTGATCATTGAAAAGGTCCTTGTGATAGCAAAGCACTATTATTGCTGCATTTTTTTTGGAAAGTGATGATGACAAAAATTGCATGCATAAATTTGCATTTTCTTTGTCAAGCTTCTTATCCCACTAATTTCCTCTAATTATGCGGCTGTACCATCTTCAAAAATTAATATTTCAGAATCTGCTACATACCATGAGATCTCCTAGGACAGACTGAAGAGTTCTGTATTTCTTCAGCTGAGAGAGAAAATTGTGTAATACTTCAATATTATACAGGTAACCCATGTGTTGCAGACAGGTAGAGAAGTTAAAAAAGAAAGGCCTGGTAAAATCAAGTCTGCTCTGTTAAACCAGTGGCTAGCTTGTCATTTCTTCCAAGTGCAGCTAGCACTTTGCAAGTTCCCATGTGAAAACAATCTTGGTATGAATAGTTTGTTAACATAACAACCTATTCTTGGGTGAAAAATAAATGTATAACCTGCATAAACATTAGATCTGTTCCACGAGAACCCACGAAAGAAAAATGTAAACATCTTGCAGCTTAACACATAAAAATGACCTTTTGGTCATTAAATGAAGTAGCAATAAAACTACCAGTCAACAGATGTGGGATCCCAGTCTCTCAGAACTGGGGCGCAGGGTGAACCAGACTACCCCTGGGGGGCTCGGGAGTCCTGGAATGTTGCCAGAAATGTCTGGTGGCTGGACTTTGATCCCACATGGGAGATGACATCAGTATGAGGACAGGAGGATTTCACCGGGGTGAATGGTGAAGGGATAAGTTAATTGAAGTGTGAGATACAGGGTTTAAGATCCCTGTACAGGGGGGTCTAGAGAGGTAAGATGGAGGAATTGGGGCGTGCCCTTCTCCTCCTTCTTCTTCCTCTAGGCCTCTATTTTCTGTGGTGATGTTGGCACTTTGGGATTGGTCTTTACTAAAAGTGCACTGGTTAATAAGGGTAGAGGGTATTGGAGAAAAATGATAAATATTGTATACGTAACTCCGGGTATAAAGATAGGTGGCCGCCCCAGGGGCTCTCAGTGTGTGCCCATGGCTGACTGCTGAGCAGAACTCTGTCAGGCCAAGAGAAAATCTTTTAGATAAGCATTTAATAAACACCGAGACCGAGAACAATTCTGAAGCTTCCTCTCGTCCTTTCGAACCCCGGGGGCCCAAGGCCATCTTCGGGCTTTTCCCAGACCATCTAGACAGCACCAAAATCCGACAAACAGATGTTGCACACAAGGTCTGTGAGAACTGTACAAAATAAGTGATGTGAATTAAGATTCGGCTTTTCTCACATGAAGAAAATAGTCTCACCTAATTTATTCCAACACCTGTGTTTGGAAACTCCTAATTTGGAGGTTCTGCTATGCATCTCCTTTTTCTGACAGAAGTTTGCTTCTGATTTCCAGGTAATATTCTTGGACCATCTCAGTCTGTAAGCTCACAGTTTCACTAGTTTTACTAGGAGTACTTTAACAAGGATATAGGTTTGTTAAGAAAGACTTCCATAATGATAGGTGGTAATGCCTAAATTAGACAGCTTTAACAGTTTGCCAGGTTGTTATCCTCATTCCCAAAACATGGACTGAAATACACATTTTCAATAAAGTTTCAATAGCACAACCTGGAGTAGTATATTTGAAATAATGGCATAACCACATGTGGTAATTTGCAGTGCAAATTAGAGCACTGTTTTTTGGACTGGCTTTGACAAGTATAAGTGAACTGTAAAATGTCAAACCATAAATACCCATCAGCCCTATTAATGCTATTCTGTGTGGTGGGTTGACCACCACAGCTGCTTACTAACTTGCCCTTCAGCAGGATGGTGGAGAGAATTGGAAGAGCAAAACCTGAAAAGTTTTGGTTATAGATAAAGATAGTGGAAAAAAAAAAAAATAAGAGTGACCTAAAGCTGCACATAGAAACAAAGCAAAACAAGGAATTTATTGATTGTTTTTCATCACCCGGCAATTTTATCCCCATACCCATAGATATTAGACAAGTTTTAGCCAAGATCCAGATGCAGTCTTAGAAATATATCGCTAAAAGTCAAGATACACATGGTTGCTGACAAATTCCTGAAGAATTGATACTTCCAGAGGAGTTTGTATAAAGGTTACTTGGAAGACAAACACCATAACCACAAATATCTCTCTTTCCTTATTTTTCCCCTGAGATTTTTTTGCTGAGCCCAGCATCATATGGTATAGGATGTCAGGATGTCCCTTTGGCCATTCATACAAGCTGTCCTGATTGTGAGCTTTCCCAAAACCTTGTGTTTTCCCAGCTTCCTCACTATAAGGTTTGGTGTGAAAAAGAGAAAATATTGATGTTTAGTAAGCACTGCTCAGCAGTACAGAAATATTGCTGTTTTATCAACGCTGGTTTAGCCACAAATCCACAACACAGCACCATATGGGCTAATATGAAAACAATTAACTCCATCCCAAGCAGAACCAATGCATTCAGTTCTGGCTTTTTGGTTTTCATTAAATTTTTTTTTTTCTTTAAACCTTTTTTTCTAGTAGAAGGATACTCCAGAGAAAGGAAACAGAAGAGGAGCAGTGTGCTCAGAAAACAGCACAGATTACTTGGGGGTGTATAAAGCCTGTTCATGTACTACCACATTATGCATTTAGCAAAGGGTCAGAAATGGGTGCAAGAACCTATTGACTAGTAGGAATAGTAACTAGAAGTCAAATGAGGAATCAATGTTTAGCCAAAAGGGTGAAGCAGACCTTCTTTAAATACAATTAGAGCAAAATAGTTTTGTGTTTTCATATTTATCCGTCTTTGTTGTGTGCTATATGCTGGAAATATTATAGATTATATACTATTTAGATATAGATAATGACATGGTTATTATCTATGCATATATTTATTGAAATAAAAGTTTATTATATTGTATTACTGTGCACTTCTAATCAGTGCAGAAGATACAGCATGGTAAAAGAAGAATAAATATATTCTTGCATAGGAAAAGAAATGTTAGCCAGGAAAACCAAATGAAATTAATTTACTTTTATATTTTTTTCCTTTTTTTTTTTCCTTAACAAGGACTTATGGCAATACAGAGAAACTAAAACTTCTCTAAACTTATTTAATGTTGAAGCCCTTCTGAAATTGTTAATGTGATTTCTGTGTATTCAGGAACATTAGGCATTAAAAATTGGGTTTTATGTCCTTGGGGAAGGAAATTAATAGACATAAAAGATTCTCTATCTTAATCTATATATTTATAATATGTACATAGTCCTTGTCATTGCTTTAAGCATTAATGAATATTAAACAGCAGCGAAATTACAATTTGCAGAACCAACCTTCTGGGACTTGAGTAGTCATGAATAAACCCTAGACCTTCCTTCTCAGGAGCTCTAAGCTGCATCTTCGACTGCTGATGTGCTGCTATAGGTCTTGTGCTGCTGCAGCTGAGCACTGGCTCAGTGCCTGCCCCTCCAAAGTCCAAACCTTAATTTCCTCTCCTCAATCACCCATCCTTGGTCTCTGATTCCAAACCCCCCAACAGCAGGACCAGCAGCCTCAACATTCTGGCCATTTTCTCCCTTCCATATCCCTACTACACTTTCACCCTTTCTCAGAGGTTGTTAGGTTTCAGAAGTGAGAATAAAAAGGAAAAGGAAAATTGAAAAGGAAAGGAAAAGGAAAAAGAGAAAAAAGAGAGAAAGAGAAAAAGAGAAAGAAAAAGAGAAAGAAAAAGAGAAAGAAAAGAGAAAAAAAGAAAAAGAAAAAAGAAAAAGAAAAAGAAAAAAGAAAAAGAGAAAGAGAAAGAAAAAGAAAAAGAAAAAGAAAAAGAAAAAGAAAAAGAAAAAGAAAAAGAAAAAGAAAAAGAAAGAGAGAGAAAGGCAAGTAATTCTTTGGATAAGCTTTTTACTTTATTGTTTTTCTGTCTCATTTGGATTCTGCTGTTTCCCTTATCTCAATACAGATAATTTGAAGGCCTTCCAACTACTAGAAATCATGGCATTTTCATAAAAGACAGACAGACAACTATAGCAAGCTGCCTTTCCCCTGGCTTGGGCAAATGACTGCCAGTCACTGTAGCAGATTCAGAGCATAAGAATATACAGGGAATGCTGAACTGCGTAACATCACACAAGTATCGTCAGCCTTAGGTGACCCTGACCACCTCTGGTAATTGAAGCTGCAAAATGAATTTGATCCCTTCTCTTCTGCTGTACACTTTTCCAGTGTATAGGAATCACCCCTCTGATTTGTACATACAATGTAATTTATGTTGTTGGTTTACACTTGCATTTTCTCCGCAGGCAGTTTGAGGTGGGTGCACTTCATTGAACACATCCCATTGTGGTAATGGCTCATTGTCCCTGTGGAGACTGGTGACAAGTGGTGTCCCTCAGAGGTCAGTACTGGAGCCAGTGCTGCTCACCACCTTTGTTGGCAACATGGACAGTGGGATTGAGTGCAGCCTCATCGGATTTGCTGATGGCACCAAGCTGCGTGGTGCAGATAACATGCTGGAGGGAATGGTGGCCATCCAGAGGGACCTGAACAGTCTTGAAAGGTGGACTTGTGCAAATCTTGTGAAGTTCAACAAAGTGAAGTACAAGGTCCTAAACTTGGGCAGTGGCAATCCCAGGCACATTTGGATGTTTGGTGGAAAGTGACTGAGAGCAGCCCTGCAGAGCAAGACTTGGGGGTGATGGTTGATTAAAAAATCATCATAAGCCAGCAGTGCGAGCTCACAGCACAGAAAGGCAATTAAATCCTTGCTTGCATAGAAAGGAATGAGGCCAGCAGTTCAAAGGATGGATTCTCACCCTCTATTGTGCTCTGATGAGACCCCACCTGTAGTAATGGGTACAGTTCTAGTGCCCTCAGCATGAGAAGGACATGGAATGGTTAGAGCAAGTCCAGAGGAGGTCAGAAAAATGGTATGAGTGCTGGAGCACCTTACATAAAAAACACAGGCTGAAAAAGTTGGGTCTGTTCTACCCAGAGAAGAGGAGCTTGTGAAGCTTGTTTAGAAACCTCACAGCAACCTTCCAATATCTGAAGGGGGTCTACAGAGATGCCAGAGATGGACTCTCATCAGGAATTGTAGTGATAGATCAAGGAGTAATGGGTACAAATTGAAAGATGGGAAATTTAGGTTAGATATTAGGAAGAAATTCTTTATTTTGGAGGTGGTGAGATACTGGAACAGGCTGCCCAGGGAGGTTTTGTGTGTCCCAACACGGGAAATGTTCACAGCCAGCTTGGAAAAAGCCTTGAGCAACCTACTCTAGTGGTTGATGTCTCTGTCCATAACAGGGTGGGGTTGGGACTAGATGATGCTTAAGGTCTATTCCATTCCCTTAAGATTCCAATCCCTTAACATTGTAAGATTTAATGATTAATTTTCCTCCCTGTTTATCCCTTTGGGAAGTGCAGTTCACCAGTCTATTGGCTTTATAAAGTAACATGTATTTTCTTATTAACAAATCTGTTATAATACATTTGATCTTAGTCCACCTGTTAACTGCTCAAACCACATTTAGTTTTACAATATTAATAGGCTGATCTCTCTAGTTAGTCAGGGTCCATTAAAGAGGAGATATTATTGCTAATGGCATATGACTTGAATTATTTTTGAAATAGTTTTGAATTATGATGTAACAATTTATTATATAATTTCCTACCCCCACTGAAATATAACATAGGTTTCTAGTGGTTGTGAATATGCCAAGATAAGCAGGACTTTATAAATTCCAATACCTCACTAGCTCCAGACTCTGAAAAAAAAAAAAAATTGAGAGTGTTTTAACCACCTCCTCCACTACTCTACAGATTTTATTTCAGAAATAAGTAATATTCTTGCTAAGTTATGTGACACTTAAATTATTTTTTTGACCTTGATTCCACTCAAAATTTAGTTTAAGTTAGTTATGAGTCCAGAGTGAATCACATTATCAATGTTCATGGTGTAACAGGTTAACTGCTTCTAGAGAAGTCAGATCAAAAGGAAACATATATCTTTGTTTATAAAAAAGTTTGTCTTCTTTGTAGAGACAATTCTTGCTGTAAGTAAGGGGTAATAAACATTTGTGAAACCAAGTGTTGCTTTTTTATGTGAAATTTTGCTCAGAAATGTTTACAGAACTTGACGTATCTAAGTGGGAGAAAGATTTGGCTGATCTGATTAATTATTTTTCACTTTAGAAAAACAAATTATCTACTACATATAACTCAATTACCTTAGAAAAATCAAGGTCACAAAACTGATGGCATCAATGTGTTATGGTCAGTACTCTCTGCCTTCTCCTAAATGTTAAATTGCATCCAAATCTTAGACTGTGAAAGGACCCAGACTTCTGTAATTTTAAATAATTTACTATAGAGATTAATAAATAAAATTCCATTTATTTATCCATCTAGGTATTTTCTCTAGATCTATTTCTGACCTAGACCTCTTTAAATATTTCTAGATCTATTTTACCAATATTTATCCTACACAGTGTATCTATAGACAAAATTACATAGATAAATGAATAGAAATAAGTACCTATATCTATATCTAGATAATCTACATCTATATCTATCTATATATCTCTATATACGAAGTCTGCCTGGTAAGAAGAAGAATGCTACCTTCTATTTGTCAGATTCAAAGGTAAGGATATGGGTCTATTCCTTAATGAAGGTATTCCATTGATATTTGTTGGCTCATAATTTCAGAAACACTGTTTTAAAAGAAAATTAGAACTTTTGAACTGATCATGAGCCAAGATATTTTGAAAACTCTACTCTGTTGCTATATGTTCTGATCTAGTTTTGTGATGAGGTGAGTTCTCAGATTTACTCCAAATATCTGAAGAGAATATACTATTGAAATGTACCTAATAAATGCATTTGAAGTTAACATATACCACCATCTGTCATTATTCATGCATTTCTTCAATTTTTGTAAATGAACATAGTTTTCTACTGCTGCTAATAGCTTCCATTTAGTGACTGACAAGACAAAGCCACTACTGGAGATAGAAAAATTGCAGTAAGTGATGTTGTCAGTGGCCCAGAGGTAAATAAATACTGCCTTTTCCATGATCTGACCTTTAGGCTGATTATGGGTATGGTTATCTTTGCCAGAAGCGCACAAGATAGATTAAACCAAGCAGACTTTTTAATACTGATTAATCCTGATGGAAGTAGGTTTTTTTAGTCCTAGGGAATGCAGCAAAAATGTTGGCCTTATCTGAGAAATTTTTAAAGTTATCTTTGATGTGAGCTAGGAAGTGCTTGTGGTTTGACTGGTCACAGTGTGAGATATGCCACTTTTGTTGATATTTTAAATTGTCTCTTGCTTTCATGTTTGTACATAATACTTGTGATGGAGGCTTGAATGATATACCCAGAGCACTAAAAAAAGCATTGCAAGACTGAGATTTTGGGGTTTTATTTTTTTTTTAAGGACTGGCTGCCAGACTTGCTTGTCTTTAATCAAAGATCTTCCTTTAATTAAAAATGGGTTGCAAGATGCCTGGCAGTTTCACAAAATATAGTAAAACTGATTCTGTGCCAAGCAGACCTGAACAACGCAGTAAAAAACCCTCCAGCCCTCATCTTCCCATGTGTGTGACTGAATGATGGAATTGCTGAGGTCAGGAAATGATTGAACTGGGGAAGATGCACCCTCTCAAGCATAGGTAAATAAGCAGTTTGGGACACAGCCTAAAGAGGACTGGATCATTTTTGTATGAATCCTGCTCTCCCCAAAGAGATGCAAACAGCATGAATGGAAAATTACTAAAGGGAATAAAGCACAGGGGGACAGAAAGAGACAGCTAGAGCTGCTGGTGAAGAAGCAGAAAATCTAAGGAAGGCCAGAAGAAATGAGTCATCTCCAGGAAGAGCAGCGACATAAGCAAGACGTGAGCTGTGTCAGTACACAGCTGGGAAGGCGGGCTGGGGACAAGACAGATTTGAATGGCAGGGGATTAGCGTTGTCAGATGGATGGACAAGAGGATGCAATGACAAGTTGTCTTCCACCCAGGCTGATCGAAGGCAGCATTGCGATGGAATGCAAGCCATATGGCCAAACTGTATTCTTATTTTGTCAGCACTTGCACATGTACAACTCTACTGACAGGTGCCATATGAACGTAATGAAGCAGGGCACGGCTGGCCCCACACACGTCCCATCAATGTGATTAGCAGTGCTCCTTGGGATTACATCCCATACACAGTTAGGTGCTTGGTAGTAAAAGCAACCTTGTTGCCTTGGTTCTTTCTCAATTCCCTCTCTTCTTGTTGAAATTCTGTGGCAATGTTTTACTGCCATGTAGCTGCGTCTTGAATGCATCTGTGCTCTTCTTTACACTTCTACCCTTTCTCTCTCTGCTCCATGCTGCCTTGGTATATTCAGTTCTTCATTGGACAATTCTATCTTCTGCTCTTCTTTTATATCCAATGTCCTCTTAAGACATATTTGTAGGTTTTTCAAACACACATTTGCTGACTTGTGAAAGGGATCAAATACAGCAGTAATTTTTTCTGAAAACTGGCCTACTCAACCATCTTCATCTGGCCCCCTATACCAGTAGTATTTAAAATCCTGTTAAATCTTTGGGGTTTTTACATAGGAATTGACATATGCATGTATCTAAGAAAGTAATAATTTCAGACATAGAAGAGATACTCACTGGGACTGCCTCAAACACTCAAAGGGATGAGTAAATAAAGATCTCTCTGCAGAGCTAAATGTGACTACAGTACATGACTGAGTAAGCCTGAGGAATGTAAATTTGGACTAAATGAAAGAGAGGAGGCACTTTTAAGTTCTAGAGAAGGCAAGAACCCAGTTCTGCCTGTTTATTTTTCCCTGTGTTAATTAGAAATAGTGGGCCCTGAAGAGAAGGAAAGTCACTGTAATTGAACATCGACAAGCCGGGAAAGAACTTGTAGCCTAATCCAGACCAACACTGTGAATAAAAAAATATGACAGAAATGATACACAGTTCTAAGGGAAAATAAT
This sequence comes from Melozone crissalis, assembly GCF_028551555.1. Taxonomy (NCBI): domain Eukaryota; kingdom Metazoa; phylum Chordata; class Aves; order Passeriformes; family Passerellidae; genus Melozone; species Melozone crissalis. Next base: position 27,579,222 of record NW_026535820.1, read on the forward strand.
TTTTAATTTGAATTCAAGTTTATTTATACTGAAAACCTAATTACATGAGTTGGACACATTCATTCAGAACACATAAACTTGGCATGTATGATTGCTCAAATCACCTGGAATTTGAAGGAATATATATTTGCACAAATTTTAACCATGGAAAAAGCATGGCCAAGAATTATTGACCAAGGAGATTGCTGAACAACAAGCAAATATAGAGAAGCTGCAGTCTGTTTTATAAATCATTCATTAAAGAAAAATGGAGGAATATTTTTCTATTGTGAATTGTTTCCTGGAATCCAATTAGAGTGGCTTATGATACTTGATGATTATTTAAAAGGCCAGTAAACAGTGCTCTAGAGGATGGGCTTTTCATAAGCACAGCAGCTCATGTCCCAAAAGCTCTAAAATACTCCCTTGTCTGTAACTTTCAGAGTTGTCTGTTCCAAATGTGATCCTGTATACAGCTGGACTGTTTTCAACACACCTAGAGATTTAGGCAAAACAAATTATAGTGATAGAGTACTTTCCTGATACTGCTGTACATGTCAGCTGCTGTGTGCAGTCTGTATGCAACAAGGATTTCATGCTTCATATTATGAAAACTGGGGGGAATGGAGGGATTGGGAATTTGTTTTATTTTCTCTGTTTTTTGGGGGTTTGTTTGTTTGGTTGATTGGTTTTGGTTTTGTTGTGTTTTGGTTTTAGGTTTGGGGTTTCTTGTTTGCTTTAGTTTAGTTGGCTTTTTGTTGGGTTTGGTAGTTTTGGTTTTTGGGTTTTTTTAATTATTTTCGGTTTGGTTTTTTTCCTGCACTGCTCATAGCTGACCCATCCTTGGGCATTCTTCTGAGCATCTTGGCTACAAACATGACTTTTTCCCCCCTTTGTTGCATTCTTGTAATTCTCAGCCCTGAAGAAAACAAAACAAAATAAAAAAATCAGGAAAAACACTAACAGAACTTCAGCAAATAAGCCAAAGAATGACAAATGCCTTATGACAACTCAGATCTTCCTCCTTTTAAGAACAGAGTAGCTATACTTCAGGCATGAAGACTTGGCAGAAAATTCAACATTTGGAAACCCACTGAAGATAGGGTAGGTTTTAGTTTCAAAAAATATTTTTAGAAAATTTTTTTTTTTCCAAAAGTGTTTTAAAGGATTGCTTCATTATTTGTGTCATCTGGAGCATACAAAAGAAAAAAAAAGTATCATACTGTTAATCAGTTCTAGGTTATCTCATTTTTAAACACAAGGTGAAAAGCTGCTGCCTGATACCTATTAAATTGTTCTTTTTAATCACATTAACAGCATGTGGACTATGATGAATGTAGAGAGTACATACAGTCTGTATGCAGTATGCTACAGCAGAATTTAGCAGTCAGAGGTGATGTGAGACAAAAAGAAAGCAAGACATCCTTAAAAGTAAAAAAGTAAATCTTTCAAAGTGACAACAGCTTTCCTAGCAGTTGAATTCTGGAAGTAGAGAAATATTTTTTCAAGTGTGCATATGGTGGGAAATATATATGTGTGTACTTTCAAGCAGGCTGATTTTGAAGAGTCATTGTGTGAAGAACAATATAGTTAACACTTTGATGTGTGTATAATTGTACAACCAACTGTAAGCTTCATTTTATAATAGTGATAATATCTGTGGGACTCATTATGAGACCATAAGTGTTACCTGAACAAAAGTGTAACATAAGAAAAAGTAATAAAAAGTCTATTCTAAAGAGCTGCATGTTTGAAATTACTCAGCTTTTTTTGTTATTCATGTTATGTATATAAAAATTATGCAATATAAATGTATATAAATGTGCAATTTATGTAAAAATATTCAATAATACAACATTGACATTGACGTTTAAAGAATGAAGGCCAGATATATGGTGTGTATGGACATTTATAGCTTCAAAACAATCTGTATGTTTTAATGCCTGTTTGCTCCAGGTGCATTTTATCTTTACAGAACACTGTAAAGTCTTAAAAGACTGTTTTATCTGTTTTTCTTTTTTAGAAGAAAAAGAAAAGCTGATAGTTAATTATGGGAAGGTTGCTATACTTTTAGTAAATTAGGCTAATTCATCTGAAATGTTTTTAGAAAGATGAGCATTCCCAATGAAGCTTAGTGAAAAATATTTCAGTATTAAAGGAGATTTAGAAAGCAGACAGGGGAAAGAAAGGAACAATACGTAGAAAACTTTTAAGGAAAAAAAGCCCCAGGAAATAAAGATATAAAGAGAGGGACAGTTATCAACCATACACACTAATTGTGGTGTATTACCCATCAATAGTGGTTTGTCAATCCTTAATGCAAAGTGACTGAGAAACCTAAATAAAAGATATGCTTATGACTGTCTGAGTTCTTATGGATAGTACAAAAAGGACAGTCTGATATTTAACAGGAAATTGGAAACTGCAGGGAGTAAATGAAGATTATTTAAGTTTCTTGGACTCAAAAGAAAAGTGGCACCTTTGTGTGACCATGATGGGCTTCAGCTAGGTCAGTGGCAGCTTCAGCTGAAGCTCCTCTATGGCAAAGACGCTTTCAGAAGCAGAAAGGAATGGCTGTCAGCATCGTCAGCAGTCACCAGCCATGGGATACAGGCAGAGCTGGAGTGAATTTTAGTAATTAAAGTCAAAAGTCAGAAGATTTTTGTTGTAGAGATTAGAAGAAAGACATTTCTGACTAAGCATCTACCCCACTTACCTGTTCAACAGGAAAACCAGCCAAATAATATTCCTTCTTCAGGCAGACTGAATTCTACACTTGAGTAGAAACAAGTATAAAACAATATAAATTAAAGCAGGTTATAATCCTAATTCTATTATTATTATTATCAATATAGACATAATTATTACAGTTACCACCATCAATTATTATAATAAAATACTGTATTTGGAGATTTATTTAGTTTTAATTTCTGGAGTCTGGAATAGTTAAATGAAGCAGGAAAATTGCCAGGTAACCAAAGCAAAGCAATCAAGGGACAGTAGACAGAAGTAAAATGTAAGTATCCCTGAATGAATGGCAAAACTAAGTACTAAAATGGTTAGAGATTTGAATAGCTGTTTTTATGTTTAAAATACTTCAATCCCTAAATTGTGAAACCACAGAACTGAATCTATTTTGAATTTACAAAAGTGATGGCAGTAATAGTCTTTGTCATTTACATTTCAATTACATCAAAGTGTGTGTGTTGATCTTCCAGAGTACAAATTGGTAAGTCTTTTTCACTGCTATTATTCCATTTTTTCCAAGATGTACCTGGCTTCTGTCTCTCTGGCTTCTCATTAGATTTTCTTTATGTGTCAGTTTCTTTTATGGGCTGATGCCTGGTTTAATATTTAATTTTTAAGACATTCTCCTTAAAAGACAGAGCATAAAAATATCTGTCACTGCTCTTGACGTCATGAGACCACACAGCTTTTATACAAGGCAAAGATCATGCAGTTTCCAGAAAAGGGAAGAGGAGTAATGTTCATGAAATATGCGCTTCAGAGTACCCATTTTTGAAGCTCATCATTCACCTCAGGGAGAATAATTTTCATTTGCCATCTCCTTGCAGTCAAATTCTCTGAACAAGTCCATCAGAACTATTTACATAACGAAAAGCAAGCAAACTAACAAACTGAAAGAATTTTTGGGAGGGCTGAAGGGAAAAAAATTTATCCTTACATTTGCATTATTCCAAAACTTCAAAATATTGTAAGAATTTGTACTTCTTGATCAACTTTATTCTCTACCACATTCTTTTGCTAATTTTGACGTCTTAAAACCCAAGATGATGATCTAATTAATTCAGGCACAGTGGACCAAGTTTCCCTTGCTTATTTTATTCATACAGTCAGCAACATTGTCCCAATAAGAAAATCTTGGTGGAAGTAAGATGGATTTGTATGACATAGGTGTCTCAATACCTTGAAAAGAGAAAATAGAGATTGAGAATCATATTTGTAGGAATAAATTGGCTTTGCTGCTGCAGAGCTAGTAGATATTTCCCCTTTATTTCTGACACTCAGCTAGACCTTGAAATAAAAAAATAATGAGAACCTTTCAGTTAAATGTTTGAAGGAAAATTTAAAGAGGAAGTGAGAAATGCTGATGTGAGACTGCTTAGAACAGCCAAACTGAAAAGGAAAGAAGCTCCTCAAACCTTAAAGAGAGAGAAAAGCAGAATATAGAAGGGATGATATTATGTCTATATAGACATAATGCACACATTTTCCCTGCTCACCATTATAGGAGAAAAAAATGTCTTGTGACAGAACAAAGAAAAAAAAAATAAGGAAGAAAACCATGTTGAGAGACATGTACAATCCCTCCCAGAATGGCACACAGCAGTGATAATGTGCTTGGGCTAAACAAATGTCAGTGATGCCTGAAAAAAACGACTTGTGATAGAATTTCAGACAAAGCCCAGCTCCATCAGCCATACTGAACTACCTCCTAGCTAAACTTTATGACTGCCCTCTTCCAAAATGTGTAAATGCATGGATCATTCATGTATTGATAAAACTGTAAATTTTGGCACCATGATACACTGGGTACTGCCAAAAGGGCTCGTTTGGGGTTTGAAATACTCTTGTTCATTGATCAATGTTTGTTCCTGAGTAAAGCTTATTGCTTTGCAAATACACTCTGAGCATAGGCAGAAAGAGCATTCAGGAGTTAGCAATGGTCAGCATCATCCAACTGAGTACTGTTGCATTAATTTTATCAAAATAACTGACTGGTAAGGAATCATTAAGCCATGCTCCATGCCTGTGCACAGATACTAATGGTTCCTGTATGTCAAGGGCTTCTGGTTCACAGTCCCTCTAATTTCCAAGTTCCTTCCAAGATTTCTGTCATATGAAAATAAATATTGAATTTCTTCTTATTGATTGTATTGTTATCAGTCCAAATGTGAGGCAGTGTGATGTTGTGGCATTCTGTACATCACACCTGCTAAATGAGATTTGTAAAAGGAAATAGTTTGTGAGCAGGCCTGAACTTGCTGTCCTGATGAATGTCTATGAACTTACTGAATGATCCCATATGATTTTTTGCTTTCTAAATATCAAAAAAAGGGAACATTTCTGTTCTGAAATACTCACTTCTTTTGATCTCATTTTTGCTCAGTAATTTTAATTATTCCACTATCAATACTGCTTGTCATCAGGCTGCCCACAAGTCATGCCTGATGCTCACTATTCATCTGATGCTTTTCTTAATTTTTTTAATAAATAATTATAATTTGTTTCTGATGTGAACTTGTTTTTAATAAGCTTAAGTACTGTAAGAAATGTCATTTGCTTTGTAAATATCTGTCTCTTCATTTTTGTTCGGTTTCCTCAGTGTTCCCTTCTGTCTTTGGCAAAAGCTGTTAACTATTCCCAGAGCTGTGCTGACATTGCCAATGATGGTAGCATAAAACTCCAACACGGAAATAAAAATAACACGATTCTCCCTCTGTTTTATTTCAGCTGGAAATCAGGGAGATTGTAGCAGGGTAGGAAATCAATGAATGCCAAATGGTGGAAAACAATGGGACTCAGGGGGAAAATATTTTGCAGTTTAATTGTAGACATTAGGACTGAAGAGATTAAAACCATTAGGTACTGAAGAACTGAAGTCTGTGGGAGTAAAGGGCAATCAGCAACTCCCTGAGCTATTCACCATTTCTTGTAATAAGACCACAAAACAGTGCTGATGCTTTAGGCTGACCTCTCGTGCTCTGGGATAAGGCAGCTCTACCAGTACTGCAGAATAAATTGAAGTAACTCTAGTTGCAGTCTCAAGATTTCCTAAAGCAATCCCTAATTTTGCAGAGAAATACCTACTAATAATTTAGGATTAGGAGTAATATATGCTGAATTTTTCTCTCATTAGTGCTTTTTGATATTTTTATTTCAGAAGCACATCATGTTTCTCCTTTAAACCCTCTGATGGTCAGTAAATTTGATTTAGTTACAATCTGCTTGTAACAGAGAAAAAGCTAAAGATGGAAGACAGCCATCATTTTTCTAGTAAAATATACAATATAGCCATGAAAAATTGTTCCTTTTCAATTCTTCAAAAGTAAATTGATTTTTAAAATTACAACAAATGTAAGACAAATTCAGAAAACCCTGACCAAATAACATAAGGATTTAAAGAATAAAAAAATAAATAACACATGTTCTACTAAAGGCTTTGCTAAAAAAAATATAAAGTACAAATTATGCATCTGTGCTGCCTTGAAAATATTCACCAGAAATGACTGTAGCTACCCCTCCTAATTTTCTCCCAGGAATGACTGAGGCAGAACTCCTGTCTGCTTTCCTAGATCCTGACAGAGAGCCCAGGTATTTTTTTTCTCTGTTTGTTGTAAAATGTTCAGGAGTAACGGAAAATTCTGAGAAAACTGAGCATTGTAGGCCATTTAAATTATTTTCCTTGATGGAAAAAGAGGGATGTTGTACTGGCATCATCAAAAGGAAAAAAAAAAGACTAAACCAGAGAAAAATATTTTATAGTTAGCTGTAGTTGAAAGACTTTGCAGAAGAAAGAACAATTGTTTTTATTTCTATTCCTTTCTTAGGTAAAATGGAGTCTTTTCAGATGTAAAAACAAAATTACAGACACGGAATCTGTTATTGCAGTGTAATGGTGTCATAGAGAATTACAGACCTCTAATGCATATAGTACTAAATATTTCCTAAAAATCCCTTTAATTTTTACAAAATAAAAAAAGTTGCTGCATGTGATTGAACTGAGGTTATTTCTATCTGTTTTGATACAGTCTTCATGAGAGAATTTTAGCTAATTTTTGGAATGCAGAAATACCATCCAGGACCTGCATCTACATTGGTTTAATATCTGACCTTTTTTCTTTCTGAATGTTGGCTATTTGAAAAAATTAAAATGAAATTATTAACACTTTTGATATTTAGACCCATTATGGTTGGCTATTGAAACATCTTTAAGAATTTTGCTTATTTTAATAATAAAATATATAGTTTCAAATATTTTCCAATATTTTCCAAATATTTTACTAATTAATAAAAGTTTTAAAGCATGACTGCGTTAACAGGAGCAGTGTTGCTTTATAATTAAAACCAAAATATGTATGATACAGAAGGAAATTTTCTAATACATAAGATTTTTGTCATAAGTGCTCTCTTACATGCATTTTTAGTGGTTTTTTTTTAGTTACAGTACATTTCAGGCTGTACAACAGTGTACCTAAAGGTGTTTTCAACCTGCAGAATGGATATGTACTGACCATGTGAGCCCTCTGAGACCATGGAGATCAAGAGACAGTAATCAAGAAAAGGAAACTTCAGAAGAATCAAGTGAGTTTTTATTCCTGAATTTGACACTGACTTTCATGGTTCCTTGTCCATACTTCAGCTTCCTTTTGTAAAAGACAGAAGAAATAGTAATTAATGAACACTATATTATTGCAATACTGCTCATAATGCTGAAGCATTGTGAACTTAATTGGATAATGCATGTTCAAACACTTGAAATGAATTTGTAAATGCAGAGACAGTTAAAGTGAACAGGGTGACATCAGACTGGGGACTGATTGTTAGAGAGATTCCACAGAGCCCCATACTCTTCAACATCTTCATAAATGACTTGGAGGCAAGACTGGAAGGGACACTAAGTAAGTTTGCTGGCAACACTAAATCTAGAGGATAGAGAGACCCTGAAGAGAGATCTTGGCAAATAAGAGGGCTGGGCAATCACCAACTATATGAAGTTTAACAGGGGAAAGTTCCCAATTCTACACCTGGGACTGGACAATCCTTGTTGTGTGTATAGGCTGGGAAATGAGAGACTGGAGAGTGGAAAGGGACCTGGGGGTCCTGGTCAATGGCAAGCTGAACCTGAGCCAGCAGTGCCCTGGCAGGCAGGAGGGCCCAGCCTGTCCTGGGGTGCAGCAGGCACAGCATCATCAGCCAGGCAATGGAGGGGATTGTCCTGCTCTGCTCTGCACTGGGGCAGCCTCACCTCCAGTGCTGGGGGCAGTTTTGGTGCCACAATATAAAAAAAACCCCATGGAACTATTAAAGAGCATCCAAAGAACTATGAAGATGGTGAGGGCTGTGGAGATAAAGCCATACAAGGAGCTGCTGAGGTCACCTGGCCTGCTCAGCCAAGAGAAGAGGAGACTGAGGGGACACCTCATGACCCTCTTCAACAATCTCCTGAGGGGAAGAGATGGGGCAGGTACAGATCTCTTCACTCTCATGACTAGTGAATGGACTTGAGGAAATGACATTAAGTGAATTGAGGGAGGGTTATGTTAGATATCAGGAGAAGGTTTTTCTCCCAGGAGGTGGTCAGGCACTGGAAGAGTGTTTTTCAGTGGTCACAGCTCAAAGCTTGACAGAATTCAAGAAGCATTTGGATGATGATCTCAGGCACATGGTGTGATTCTTGGGTTGTCCTGTGCAGGGCCAGAAATTGGATTCCATGATCCTTGTGATTTCCTTCCAACTCAGCATATTTGATGATTCTAAACAGAAATACAAACTAGAACACACTTCAGGAAGAGAGCACAATCCTAAGAATCAACTATGTGCATAATCCAACAGGGAAATGTTAAATCTGGTAGTTCAATTCAGAGAGACTGGTTTCATTTGGTTTGTAATCTTGAATTTTAGTATGTGAGAAATTCACACAGTTAAACAGATAAAAGATTATCCATGAACCCATGATAATTCTTACAGGAATTACTCTAAGTGTTATTTTTTCAGTCAGCCCTCAGGGTGTAATAGTAATTGTCTTGTAAACAAATATATGTATAGTTGTAGATATATATATCCTGAAAACAGGATCATTTATATTTATGTCATTCCTGAAACTAACATTCATGAAGCTATCCATGTTCTAAAATATTTCAAGTGATAGCAGTTCCAGTGGTCTATTTAACCTTTCTTTCTCTTAGACCTAAATTATTTTACCCTAAGAAAAAATCCCTCCCTCCCTTGCTATTAATTGTCATTATTCATTCTCCTTCACAATACCTTTTACATAGTCAAAGACCATCATCATGTTTCTAAACCTAATAAGCTTATTTTCTTCAACTTTAGACATAGTTGTATTTCCAGGACCTATTTCCACACTTGTTACTATTTCATGGGCTATCATGAATTGAATCAAGCTAAATGCTTAAAGCTGGAGTTAATATTCCAGCTGAGATATTACTACCACTTAGACAAGGAAATTGTGACTTCAGGGGTTTTTTGCAGGTAATAGTGCAGTTCTTATCTCATTAACTTAAATAAGTTTTCATCACTAGTGTGATATTTTTGATTAATATATGTTGTGACTGTAATTCTTTTCACCACCCTTTCAGCATTTTCTGCAGTGCTACTGCCCAGACAGGTTCTCTGCACCCTGTCGTTGTGCAGCTCCTTGCATCTAATTGTGTGTAAAACTTTGTGAATTTCATTACTAGATTACATCCTAATTTCCCAAACAGGTTTTCATATTTACAATTTATTTAGATATGTACTTTTTTCCTCCAGTACTTTTGGACTTTCTCAAAATTTAACTTTTCTTATGATTTTCATTATTAGAATACCAGACTTACAGAACCCTATGCGGTATATTACAGTTTGAGAGTGCTGCTCTCTGGAAAATACTCTTGCCAGTTAGGTGTTGATATCATAACAGTTTATTTTTCTGGATTTCTTATGAGAATCCTGGAAAGGTGGAAAAAGCTAGCTGAAATGAAGATATATGATATTTAACACTTCCTTTCTATTCACAGTCTATTACTCTGTCATAGATAGAATTAATTTGGTTTAATATGATCTAGTCTTCACAAATGGCTGTTACTCTTCCTTTTATCCACCAGGTAGATAAATTTATTTTAGTCTGTGTATTCTACTAGTTCTCCAAGATCTGGTGAAACTCTGGACATGAACCAGGTATGGTTACTGATGTTCTTAGAAATGCCTCCGCCTGAATTAAGGTGCAAATGAGACCATATGCCAGTGACAACAGTATGGGTTTTATTTGACAGTAAACATGAGAGAGAGAGAGAGAGAGAGAGAGAGAGAGAGAGAGAGAGAGAGAGAGAGACAAAGAAAGAAAGAAAGAAAGAAAGAAAGGAAAGAAAGAAAGAAAGAAAGAAAGAAAGAAAGAAAGAAAGAAAGAAAGAAAGAAAGAAAGAAAGAAAGAAAGAAAGAAAGAAAAAAAATAGGTGTGTGGGGGTGGGGGAAAGACAGAAAGAGAGTGACAGAAACAGAATAAAGAGAATATCACCACTCCATGGATCCTAACAATGTTCTCTTGACCCTCTCCGTCTGGGCTACTTGGTGATGAAGATCGCCCCAGAAAAGAGAGAATCCAACGGGTTAATATACGCTCAGGCTAGGTAGGAAAATCCAGGCACCTCCCTGGGCAGAGGGATTTTGCCCTTCTCTCTTCCAACAGAGCCTGAGTTTGCTGCATCATATGCAGTTCTGTGGTGCAAGGCTTCGGGAATGACCTGGGGTAGGGGGGGAAGGTACTTCAGGGGGTCTTTGATGGGTCGTGACACCCGCTCAGCTGCCTCTCACATGAATGTCCTGTGGATGTGGCCTACCTGGGGTTTCACAGCTGAGCCAGTTTGTGTAAGGGAGGATGGGTCACTGCCTCTAACCAGAGGTTACACCTGAAACCTCCTCCTCCCATCCCTGTTTTGGGGGAGGCTATGTAAACCCAACTTCTGCGAGCTGTGGTCTCCCCCACCCCAAACTGAGCCAGGGAAGAATCTCTGCTGACTTTGGCTTTCCTGTGGATTAATTCTTCTTCTTCAGCTTTGTTTGTTTTTTCCTGTTTCTGAGATGATTAAAGAATGGCTTTTCCTTTATCTAATCTTAGTGCTTTAACTTACAGTCCAAAGTCCCAGTCAGACATCTTCAGGGAGGCATCTCTGGTTGTAGATTTTTTTATACAGTTTTTGTTATAATGAGCAAAACTTTATATCAATGTTTGAGGCATGAACTTTTTCAGTCTCTGCCAACTGGCAGCCCAGAAAACCAACTATATCATGGGCTGCACTAAAAGCAATGTGGCCAGAAGTTCGAGGGAATTGATTCTGCCCTTCTGCTTTGCTACCATGAGATCCCACTTGGAATAATGAATTTACCTCTGAGGCTCTCAGAATTAAAAAAATGGATCTGCTGGAGCAGGTTCACAGGAAAGCTGGAAAGGTGATTGGAAGGATGGGAAATCTCTCCTAAGAAGAGAGATTGCCTATGGCAGGGGAATTGGAACTAAATATCTTTAAGATCTGAAGCCATTCAGTGATTCTGTGTTTCTGTGACTGATGTTGACTTGATTGGTCTATAATTTTCTGAGTCCTTTGTGGGAACTCAGCACAGCAGTCCTGATGTGCAGACTCACCGAGACCACCCTTGGGGGGCTCGGAGGTCCTGGAACGTTGCCAGAAGTGTTTGGTGGTTGGACTTTGATCCTGCACGGGAAATGACACCTGTATGAGGATGGGAGGATCACACGGGGATAAATGGTGAAGAGATAGATTAATTATAGCGTGAAACATAGGTTTTAGAATTTCGGTACAGGGGGGTTCTAGAGAAACAAGATGGAGGAATTAGGGCGTGTCCTGTCCTTCTTCTTCTTCTTTTTGTCGTCCATCTTTGGTGGTGGTGGTGGCACTTTGAGATTGGTTCTTACTGAATGTGCACCTGTCAATAAGGGTGAAAGGTATTGAGGAGAAAATGTAAATATCTTATACATAGTTTTTGGTATAAAGATAAGTGACCGCCCCAAGGGCAGTCAGTGTGCTCATGGCTGACCTGCTGTGCGGACCTCTGTCAGGCCGGGAGAAAATATTGTAGATAAGAATTAATAAACAACACTGAAGACCGAAAAACCTGAAGACTCCTTTCGTCCTTTGGAGCACGGGCTGCCCCAAGGCCATCCCGAGCCTTTCCAGGGCTTTAGAACAGCCGAGGAATGGGACAGTCCTTGAATTATCTTTTTTCTAGAGACAAGTTGTCTTTGTGTTTTTCCAGTCCTCCATAATTTCTGCAGTACCTGCTTCTGGCAGTTTAAGGATTTCATTAATAACATATCTCAGAACAAGTACTTCATCAGCTCTTTCTAATTTTAAGGGTAAGTAACATATGTAAATATGTCTAATGTTTCCATGCTTTGTTGTAATTGGAGTTCTTATTCTTCTGAAAAAGATGCCAGTGACTTTTTTAAATGAAGACTGAACTAAAAAGGCATCAAATTGATTCCCTTCCCAAAGTCATTGCTTGTTACTTCATAGTTCCCTTATTTTTCTGCCCAGCAGTAAGACATTTCATTTCCTGGTCTTCCTCTTATAATAATGTTTGGAATTTGTTTACATATTTGAAAATGTTAAAGGTGTCATCAATTAGGCATAAGCAACATAATGTTGGATTTGCAAAGCTGCAGTACAAGTCATTACATGTTTCTGATATAAAAGTAACATTAGAAGAGAAAGAAATGTAAAGTGCCATTTGAAAATCAAGGTGACTTGACAAGCAATTCCTTTATCTAAAGGTTCCAGTAGCATCAGAATACCCATATGACTGCCCAGAGAATAATTATGACAGTAGCAGAGGGAAATATCATATTCCTTCACAACCTGTTTATGTAAAGGCCTCTTGGAAAACCTGCAAGGGGTCCATACCTGGATGTCTGCTGTTGTCCCAGTATGTTTATTGTTACAACAATGGTGCAATTTCACTGCCTGGCACCTGTGGGCAAACATGCCCTTGAAAGCCATCCCCATTTCCAACTTGCACCACGTTTCCATATTCACTGTCTATATTGACAGGAAATCCAGTTCTGAAGGCAGCTTTGAAACGCACTAATGCAGAATGTAGTGGCATTCTTGTGAGTGTGCATGTGAAAACAAATACAATGGGCAGTGAATTAATAATATAGATTTATTTTACTTTAGAAGTAATTATAAACAGAGGAGAGCAGCATGAGAGATAGCGTGAAGCACACAATGAAGCTGAAATGAAATGTTTTTGCTGCAGGAATTATTAGTCTAGTGTGTGAGTTGACCACTAATAACTGGTGTTGCTGTTGCTAGGAGCTATCAAAAGAAATGTCACTCCTCACAGCAAGTGATGAAATTTGACATATGGCATCAAAGGATCATTAAAACTACACCTGCTGCAGAAGAGGTTGTGTCTTTCAAGCAGAAAAGGTTATTCCAAGAATATGAAAGGATATGCCTTATTTTCTTTATTTCGTAATAGGTAATTAAGAAGGAGTAAAAATAGCAAAAATGGATAGAAATAGGATGCAAAAGAAGATCCAGTCTTCTTGATTTTCAAAGCTTTATGGGGTAAAAGCCAAGATAATTTCTTTCTAAATTCTAGAACACAGTTGATGATAAATCATTAATACACATAGCTGGAGAAGTTCACTATCTTTTCTCAAAGTTTGCTTCTGCATTCTACAGCTATTACCTTAATGAAACTTCTCTATTAGTTTTGATAGCATTTTAAAGTGTGAACATTGAAAATTTTGGTCAGAAGCCTGAAACAGTTTGATATTCTGTTTGTCATGCACAGACTGAACTATGTATAAGAAAATTGCTGTTGACTTCAGTTGGTGTCAGCACAATTTCTGAGTCACCACTGAATTTATGCTATAGAAGAACTCTATTTCATAGCAATGAAGGTTTCTGTTGTAATTATATTTGTGATTTTATTCCTGAATTAGAATGGAATTTTCATATATTTTTCTATGTTTCAACTCATACAGTTCTTACTCTTGTTTCAGACAAATAAATGAACACATAATGACTTGTTTATTGCCTGTGCAGATTTCTTGGAAGTTATTGCTAGAAATTAATACACATAGAGAAAGGATTTAAATAAAACTTTGCTGTAAATCTGATATTTATAAAGTTCCAATGTGCATTTACTGGGAAAACTGAAAACCAAAACAGCTTAAAAACATAAAAAGAAAAAGAATTAGTGTCTGTGTGTATTCAGTGGTTACACAGAGGAAAACCTATGAACTATTACTAATTATATATCTTCACTGAAATGGGTATAGTCACAAAATCATTCACATTTTTACCTTTCTCCTCTGCATTCTCCATGGACTAGTGGTGTAGGATTTTCCAAACTATATTTTATTGCTAACTCTTCCACAATCTCAAGATACTTGTGGTCAGATCACTGCCTTTGCATTTCATTATAGCAGTCTGCAAAACAATGGTAGTGTTACTAAAAATAGATATAACTAGATATAACTATTCGTGATTCAATTTTATTCATTTAAGCTGATGTATTTTGAATGTTTCCATGGAAAATGTTGTATATGTTGACCTCAGTTATTATATATACTCTATAGTCAGTGAAAGAAACTTCATAGATTCATAGAATCCCAGAGTATCCCAAGCTGGAAAGGACTACAAGAATCATCAAGTCCAACTCCCTGCTACTCACACAAGCCCAGCTGTATATAACTGTAAAATATTTCAGTTCATTTTGAAATAACCTTAATTTTCAATTCTCACAACATAACGGAGCAATCAATGCAGTGTTAAAGAAACTGTATAGAGCAAGTAGATATGAAAGCTGTTGTACAATGTATCTGCTGAATCTCCTCTAACCTAACGCTTTAGATTCCAGTTTTTGGCACTGATTCTAACAATTCCTTTGCTTCATTTATTTTTGTTGTTAAGTAATGTGGTCTACCGTTATCAAGATGACTTAAAATCATGATTCCTTGTATAATATTTCTATCCACAGCCCTGAAAGTTGATATTGTTGAAGTTTGTAAGAAAAGATCTGATTTGCACCATTCTTCTTTCTAACAATGAAAACAAATTTTGATCTTTTTCCATTAGTTTCTTTTAAGTGCTGGAAATCAGATAGTAATATTAAAAAGGACAAAATGGAGGTCTGGATCTTAGAACTGTTTTGGAGCCAGTTTTCAGTCAATCTTTGGCTAAAACAGACAAGGATTTCTATAGCAGTCTTTCTACTATGCTTTGTTCTGCTCTTCAGGAGACCAGAGAATAAGAAAAAAAAATTCTCAAATCTGAACAAGCTTATCAGAAATCCAAGGGGGATACAGTTTATTTGGTTACAGTGGTGATAAAGGAAGTTTTTGGTTGATCTGTTTCTTTGTAGCAGGCGAATATGGAGCTACAGAGAGTGATTTGTTAATCATACTCTTGGAGCTAATTTACAATGAAAATGTGAACTTAAAACAACATACATTTCCATGATGTGACTGGAATAGGAGTGATTTGCTGGCAAAAAGCCACAAAAGCTTTTTCAAATGGCTTAAGAGAATGTGCTGTCTGGGTTTGGATCTAGACGTCAGGGGAGTAGGGTGTTAAAAGAATACATAAAACTGTAAGTGCTGCATCTATTTTAGAGTATTTGCTTCAAACAGCATTATTTCAAGATCAGAATCAGCCACAGTCCAATAAATAAGCAATATTGAGCAATTATGCTATGATTGATAAAGGCTTAGGAACACTTATTTTTTTCCAGTTTAACTAAATCAAGGACAGACCAGGACATAAGTGACCAAATTAGAAAAGCTCTGTTAGAGATAGCATGCAACTGAGGTAAAGAATGAAGATTTTTAACTCCTACAGCCTAGCAGTTCAAAAGGGTCCCATAGTAGCAAGGCCTGGCTTTTTAGTTATTGCTGCTTAAAAGAGAGCCACCCAGAGAAAGTGAGTGGCAAACACGTTTTGTGGTGTTGCTTTGTATACCAAAATGTGGAGTGACCAAAAATGCAAAAGTGGGCAGAACCAGTCCTCAGCACTCTGCATTGGTTTTGCAAAATATCTCTGGAACTTGTAAGGATTTACTAATGCTCTTTCATTCAGTGCTTTGAATAACAACTGCACCTTTGATATTAACATTCTTATAGATGAAAACATCATACACACGTTTTTAGATAGAGAAATTCTACCTCCTGCCTTCAACTGAATGCTGGTCTGAGTTTAAATTCTGATAATTACCATATCCTCCCATTTTGAATGAATCTGCTGGCAATGAGAAGTTCTAGACTAATAGCTCAAGAAAATTGTCTTCTACAAAAATCTCCCATTTAAGTTTCTTTCATTTTGCTTTTCCAATATTCATGACTGTGATTCAAGAACTAATTTACTGATTAGCAGCAAAACTTAGATGTATGGATTCATAATTCTGTTTATTAAACCTTATGGGAATGATGCTATTCTGAAGGCTATTCTTACTCTAAGTCCAGTAAGTATACTAGAAGTGAAAACCAATTTATCCTCTTTGAGGGTCATGAAATTTTAATGACTTCCTAATTAATAGTAATTGGCTATTGTTTAAAATTACACTAGCTAAAACTGAAAAATTCAAATCCTTTGGTTGTCTCATGACCCACTCAGTCTTAGCAGATGCTTTTTGTTCCTTTTTTTCTTCTTCTTGCTTTGGACAGTTGGTTCATTTTATTCATACCTTTTGTTGCTGGTAATCTTCCTCTCATTCAGCCACATGCTTATGTTTGTTTATGCATGTTATAATTTTTTAGACATGTTATGTACATTTATGCAGATTCTTTCATTCAGCTGAATATTGGGATTTGCAAAGGAAGTATTTCAGTATTTTATATTCCGAAGGACACAACATTTTTAAAAAAACCTTGGTATCTAAATGGGTTTCCCATACAAAAAAGATTTTATGCAAGTTTGTTTTTCAGGGTAGTTGTGATGTATAGAAATTATATACTTACAACAGTATCTTCTTACAACTTTTATCTTCTCTGTTAATGAGAAAAATCTAAAAAAATAAACACCATTTTTAAATTGCCATGAAAGGGAAGAAAAAAATGCTTTGGAGAATTAAATTTAACTTTTACTGTAAGTAACTACAAAGAGAAGGATTGATTTTAAACCTAAAATACTGGTCTAATTTTCTTACCAGTATGGGCTTAGATAGTCACCTGTTTTTTGGTTGTGAGGTTATTTTAAATGTAGTTTAGATTGGTGTTATCATTTTCAAACTGCTGGTTTCAATTGCATCTGGAAGTCGCTGGAAGCCTGGAAATGCAGGAGGGATAAATGCAGGAAATGGTGTGTAAAATTCTAAAATGGGTAGTAGCCTTTTATTCCACACACATAGGTATTAATGTCTGCAATGGAAGTCCTTCAATAACTTGTCTCCAGCAGTAAATTATGTATACTTCTCTGAGATACACTAAATTCCATTTCTCGCATTATGGCTATAATCAGGGCACTGGATTTCAGTTCTTTTCATCACAAGTTTTGTCTCTCAGTGGTTGATAGACTGATGGGTCTCATTAAGTTTAGATTACACCTATCTGTACTAAAGTACCTTTACCTCTTTCCAGAAATATCTGCAGTGAAGTCACATGGAAAAAAAACCTAATCAGTAACACAGACTTTTTGCTGGTTTGGTAGACTGTTACATCAATCAAACTATCAATTTTGAATGTTATGTTTGTTTATCACATAGAGCTCACAGTCTTTCATCATTAATCAGCACTAAAAGAAGGAAAGGTAAACAGTCAACAAAGTATAATGCTCTGTGGACAGATGTGTTCAGTGTTTCATGTCCTGACTCCACTTCTGAAGTGGAATAATGAAAAAAATGATTCTTAATTGTGCTAAAGAAAAAGATCAATTTTTTTTCTTGATGAAAATAAAAAAAGAACCCCAGGATCTGAAGACTTGAGTTAATATTTAAATTGGCAAATCTCATTTTCCGTTGGATAGTAAACCTACACTTTGTTTTGAGTTTTTCTTCGAGTATCTTGATGGCTTCTATTCTTGCTCTTTATAGTATCTCTGTTTTGCTTGTTATTTGCAGACTAGTTACAGTTATGTTTTCTGAATGATCACTTGAAAACTCCTCAGCAGATGCATGAATAAGAATGATATGAGAGAGCTTTCCATCTCATAGGAATTCCATATACAAGAGGAGAAAATGTTTGCTTTTTTATCCATGGTACCCAAATACAGTGAATTAATGATCTAAAAACAGTTTCCTTTGCTCTAGCTTGCAGCTTTCGGTCACAGGTTCATGATAAAAATTATGTCTAGTCTGACTACAGTGTTACTATGGAGACTTCATGGCATTTCCTAAATCTTCATTATTATATCCCATTACTTCCTCATCACATTAGCAAATACTTGCTGATATATTTTTTAAAAATATGCAATGAAAATTTAGGTGCCTAAACATACACACGTTAGTGATACATGAGAAAATTAAAGCCACCAAAGCTCAAAATTTAAAATGTACCATATGAACTGCCAGTAATAGTGTATTCTTGGATTATTCATACACAATGGTTTATTTATATTAAGTTTTTGTGTGTTTTTTTTCCAAGTTTCAGGAAATCTTTTAACTATTGCATAATTTCACCTTCTAGAATGGTCTGCATGTTTTTCATCTGACTCTTTTCAGATTTTATTATTTTCCTAAGATTATTTGAGATGATTATTACACTGCACTCAACACATGCAGACAAAATAATTTTACGCAGTTTTTACAATATCCCAAACTAAAATATTTGATTAGGGCCTTAGCTCAGGCTGCAAACATAAACCCTATTCTTTACTGCTATTTGAAGGAGATGGGCTAGAAGTGCTGTTTCACAGTACTATACCAGGCAAATTGATTGATACGTGCCAGGGAGAACATCAGCTTCTATCTTTCAGAATATTTAACATGGTTATTTCAAAAGCATAAAGAGGCAAATTTATCTACTTTAAAGCAGCTTCTCCATCTGGCTACAACTTGATTGCATGTTTCAAAATGGAAGTACATTTTAATATGTTAGTAGGAAGTGTAAGTGATGCCACAGCTGGTAATGACAACTTTGTGTATTTTGGCCATTTAACTTATATCATGCTAAATAGCTTAGTGCTTTAATACAGCCTACTTTAGAAGCATAGAAGAATAGTATTTCAACTCTCATGTGAAACTTTTGTGGTTTAAATTCGCCATTCAAAGCTACTTTTGGTGTGAGTGTGACTTTAAGTCTTGCTTGAACATTTTTCTAACCCTTTGAAATTAATTCCATTTTAAAATTTCCCAAGTAAGCAAAGAACTTGATATTTGAAGAAACAGAGACAAGCCCTTCTCAAATTATAGCAATTAGTGAGTTTCTAGCAGTTGATAGTTCTCTGCATTATCAACAATCCCTTCTCCTTCCCTCCCTTTCCACACTTCAAATTACAGATATAGCTTTGATTTTAACCTGAACCCATTTTGACAGATTTTGAAATGTAATATGTGCTAAGCTGCAACTGTACTTCTATCCTCAAATGGGGAGCAAGACATGCTTTCCATGTACTGTCATGTTCTGTGAAATATGTTACCCTCCAGCAGAATTATTCTCTGTTTCCTTTATTGATACATCATATCAGCTGTATATAGCATTGCACTGTTTAATTTTTCCCAGCTGCATTATTGAAACTGTAAGCCACTACACTGTCTACAGCAGTATAATATTTAATGCTTCCCTTGTACATTTTCTGATGATTTTGAAACTCTCTTTTCCTTTGTTTCATATCTAAACCTCAGAGTTAATTTTCAGTCATCAGTGAATATAAAACAGCAGCAAGTAGTCCTGAAAAGGTAGAAGTACCATTGCAAAGCATTGATAGCACCATTTTTTGGTATTTTATCATTGTCACAAAAAACATTAATAAGGCTGAATAATAACAGTGTTCTTGGCACTAATGATCATTGAATTTTGGGACGTATCTAATTTGATTTGCTTTGTAGAAAGTTCCAACATCAAATATTCTTGGAAGCACTCTTAGGCAAAGGACTCACTTGGTCATCCTGAGCTAGTCAAGATATGAAGTATTATTTAAAAGTCTATTTGTGTCTGAGTGCGATTCTGATTTAACATTTTATCCCATGACATTTAAAACACTAGTTATCTTAATATTTTGATGACCTTAAAAATGTGATTTTTTTTTAATATTTGAAACATCACTATGTATAACCTTGCTCTGTGTACAGTTTAGTGCCTTAGCACAGGAAAGCTTGGTGACATGGTTGTTGCCAAACAAAGCTGAGGAAAGAAAAACTGTTTCTTGAGCTACTTATTTTGATTTCTAATGATAAGAGGAGGTGACTTTATTCATTGTCAGAAGAACCAAGACTTCCACAGTTAGGAAAAAATCAAAGAATATTTCCCATAGTATTTTTTTAAAGATCCTTTAGCTAAGACTGTTTTGTCATAGGCTGTCATCACAGTGTATTTTCATTACATGCAAAGAGAAGATGTGGCAATTTTCAATTTAATCCTTTATACTATGGATAAAAAGGAAACTCTTATGGACTAGATGCATTTCTTTGTCTGCTGAAAAGATAAAATGAGAATAGACAATTACCTCAGAGTGTGAATAGTTGTTTTTCAGAAATAGCTATACTTCAGAAAGGTTGATAATTCTGAAATAAGGTTTGGTTGTGCTACACTTTGTAGAATCATAAAGAATTTTCTAGCTGTTAGATAAGACATTGTGGCACAACACTTTTAGAAATAATTTCATACATTTAAAATGCATTCTATTTTTCTGAATGCTATTTCTTATTAAAGAACTTTGGCAGTACTGTAGAGAAATTAGAATGAAGATCAATTTTACTAAAAAAATTCCAACAAAATGCCATATTCGTCAGTATCAAAGTAAGAGCATCCTGCATTCATAGAAAGCTGCAAGATTCTCTTATAGGTCTATGAATCACTATGAATATACATACCATATTTATGATGGTTATGTTTTTCTCTGGGACACCTCTAAGTGTCTTTCTGCCTAAATTTTTTATATACCAAGCACTACTATTCTTGAATGAATGCCATCTTTGTCCAAGTAGTATTATTGTAACTTTGTTATTTTCATTTTATCTGAGAGGTGAGCATCCAGTTTTTCCTTCAGATGATTTTTCTTTTTCTTTCTGAAAACTGAACTTCATTAAGGCAGAAATACTAGAGAGTAAACACCACTGATTTGACAATAAGTAAGCTGTAGAAAATAAAATATATGGTTTTAAATTAATAAGAACTTTGACTTTCATATACTAAGCATTTCATATATTAATGATTATATTAAATATAATAATTTATACATATACATTTCATATATTAAACATTAAATATTCAAATATTAAACATTTTAAATGAGGAAAAGACTCAAAATCCAATAAAAAAGAGATTTCTTAAGATTTTTTTTTCAGGCAGAAGATCTTTCTGATTGGATTGAAAGAAAATAAGGTACAGATTTGCATTGAAAGTCTCAAAGGAGAGGTAAATGTGATGGTTGGTGGCATCTCAGATACATGGGAAAAGCTTAAAAATATATCTAGATTTAAGTGGAAATTTCGTGTCCTTGAACATGCTTTGGTTTTCCTTCATTCAAAACTTCCATTAAAATAAATGGAAATAATGTATTTCTGGAAGTGAACAGGATATACTTGACCACACAGCAGCTGAAGGCAGGGTTATTTAATTATTAAATTTCAGCAGCTGAGAACACTTTAAAACTGAATTTTATGAGTTACAAATAAAATAATTCTAATTCAGAATCAATGTAATAAATTTCTGAGATTAAAAGAAAGTATATAGGGCTGCAAGTAAGTGTCATTAGGTGCTCTTGAAAAAATCAGTCTTTGTTAATGCAGAGATCTACAAATACAACATGCAAGCATCAGGTGAAGAAGTAGTTTCAGAATCTATTGTCAATTACTTCAGTTTCAAGGTAGGTTGACTTCTCTGATTTTGTCTGCTTTTCACAAAACTAAAGTTAATACTTTCCACATAATGGAAATTTCCTCCCACTAAAAACTGCACAAAATATTGTAAAACCTTTCAAGGGAAAACCTGTATGTGGAAGCCCTCAACATCTGAAATAGAATTCTTGAAGCTGTTAGTTGTGTATGAGTAAAATTTCTTTCAGTTTGGCTTTATCATGCAAAACCAAGTAGTTACCAGGGGGATGAACGTTGAAGTGTTCAGCCAGTCACACTTCTTCCACTACCCCTCATTATGAATAGTAAATTAAAGAGATGAGTGCCTCAGGGCCCTGTATTTTTTAGGGTTTGTCATTAGGATAGAGCTAAGTACTGAATGATCCCTGGGGACCCTGACCTCCAGCCTTAACAAACTGACCTCCAGCCCTTGCTGTCATATGTTTAATATGGTAACTGATCTCCAGAAAACAAATGTGAAACAATTGTTTTCCAACTGGAAAACATCAGTTGCACAAAAGTAGTGTCTACCAGGAATAATTTCACCTGAAATTTCTTATACAGCTAGAGTCACCACTTCTTTCAGGCTTGGTATATCTGTCCACAGAGAAAGTAAAATATATTTATTTTTTAAATTAAATCATAAAGAAATAAGTCCACTCTATGTTTCTCTGGCAGTCCAACTTCTCCATATTTCATCAAGTATTTTGCTTCTGGAAGTGAAAGTTAATTAACTTCTCTTACTTCAATACATAAAAGGCATCATGTAAAGTGAAAATAATGTTAAAAAGTCTGTGAGGTCAGAACTCCATTCAGTTAAAAAATACTGAAATGAGATCACTCAGGGAGACTGAATCAGATGCAACTGCTTTGCCAAGCTGCAGCTGATTTTTATTCATTTTTATCTGGTAAATTCCATATGCATTAAAAAATTATGGCTGAACTCAAGATTGAAGGTGACTCATTTTTTCCCTCTTTACATATAGAATATCAGGTATTTGGAGGGGGAAAAAGAACACTAGGAAGGATAATACGGTGTTTATTTCTAGAGGCAGAAACTCATATCATATTGTTGATTAAAACACAGGACCACTTATAAATAAGACTGTTTCAAAGTGAAGGTCAGAGATAGCCTAAGCAAAAAATTAATATCCCAGATTAAAATGTTAATGTTCTATCTGAAATGCAAAGAAAGAAATGTACTCTTATTTAGTGACATTTTCCAAATTCCAGCAAAGATTACTACATTAATCTGCTATGCATTTTTATTAATCTGAAACAGAGACAAATCTTTAGGGACAGGGTTTGAACATTCTGAACCCTTGAACCTCTGCAAACTAGAGCAAGTTAGACCCAGCTTTTTTAACAATATTTGTGACTATTTTCTTTCAGTTAAATAGACCAACACATGAAAAATGGTCAAATATTAGTTATAGTTTCCTAACATCACTGAAAAGTAAGATTAATTATTGAGACTGAAATTGTGGAAAATATGCCTGTGAATTCAAAAACCATATAATGACAGAATAAAACAATAACCCATATGCCATATATTCATAATAACTCTCAGGTCATCTCAGATTTTGTGCTTGTGATCAAGCTCAGACAAGTTCTATTTTCTAAACACAAGGTGACAATGGTTATTGTCTAGCATGTAGTTTTGTCTTTAAATGCTAACACCTCCATCAGTGATTGTGCCTGGACATTTTCTTTACTCTGTCAATCCATTTGCAATACTTCAGGTATGGAAATAGATATGAAAAAGTTTTTGTGCTTCTAATATCCTTGTGTGTGCATTTGGTAGACTGTGAGTTTTATATGTGTAGAACAAGTATAAATAGTGCTGATCATTTGGCAAAGTGTGGTGTACATCTGCTTTCCAGCTGGCTCAGATTTTCCACCCATTTTTGAAACATCCTCCTTTCTCTGGGACTGCAACTTAGTTTGTATGAGTTACTATGTTAGTTGGGGTCTTTACGATTCACTGGATGTCCTCTAGAGAAATTGGATGGTAAAAAGGATCTTCTGTGGTTGGTCTGATTTGGGGAAGGGGTTCCTATGAAACCAGGAGATAAGACTTAAAGATCCTTACAGCCTCAGAAAATCTATCCAATGTCAGTTTCTACAAATGCGCACCAGAAGACTTATAAGTTTTACCAAGGATTTTTAAAATTTTCTTTTACCTTTTTTTTCCTTCTATTTCAAGTCTGAAAACAAAATCTGGGGAGGAAGACTGGAAAATGAAACATCAAGGATGTATGAGGGAGACTGCTGTAGGCAAAATAAAAGGGATGTCAAGTGCCTTCAAACAAAAACTCTGATGAAGGCTCAGCTCAAATGTCTGTCAAATTACATCATTGCATCTATCCCATTCTCTAGCACTGCCTTTTTTGGTGGTATTTCAATATCACTATGGGTTTGTTTCTCAATATTTTACCATATAACATTAAATATACGCGTTCCCCCCATCATGGCCCTGAGGCGCTGCGAGCCTCGTTTTTCCCAATCCTTGCTTTCCCAGCCTTGCCCACATCCCAGTCCTCCTCCCACCCTGACTGCAACCCTGCATCTTATTGCAGCCCCCTGGGATGTCAGCTCCTCCTGGGACAGAAACATCCCAGCTGGGCTGGTCTCTGGCTCCCCACAGTCCTGCCTGGCCTGGCCATGGGGCAACCCCCACACTGCTTTCCCAGCCTGGCCTTGGCCCATTCCAGCTCCCAGGGGGGTTCCTGGGGCTGAGTCTGTCCCTGGTGTCCCTTGCTGCCAGATCCTGGCTGGCACTGTGGGACAGGCTCTGGCTGCCAGTCCCTGCCCTGGCAGAGTCATGGGGAGCTCTTGCTGCTTCCTGGCACCCATCACTCTCAGTCCTTAGTATAAGTTTGTGAAGCCGTCCGTAGCAAGAAAAAACAACCACTAATAAAGCTCCCCTGCAGCAGACTGTTATTGTTGTGCTTAGATACACATAGGGAGACTTTCAGAGTTAAAAATGGAAGCATGAATCTCACATAGGCCTAAGCTGAACCGCTTCATACCTGTCTTGCACCAAATGAGGCTCCTAAGAGTCCAGTCACTGTTGTGTCAAAGGGCATTTCCATGGTTTTACCTTGATGTTCACCCCTCAGAGAGTCCTAAACATCTTGGCCAGGCAACCTGTGCCAGCTGGGGAGGGATGTGTCCACGTCTTTTAGGAGACGTGCTGCAATGTGTTTCCATATTCATCAGCATCAATCAATATGTCATCTACTGCTTATTTTATTTACTGTATTCAAGAGGCCCAAGATATCATTCTTTTCAAAGAAAACAAACAGCTGTGTCTTAAGTGAACCAGCGAAGGCCAAGGCATTCTATTATCCAAAGCAAATACACTTTGAAAAAAAGACATGGTACAACAAAAATCCAGGAAATAAAAGATGCAGATTTCTAAACAAAGTAGCCTGACTGAACAAACCAACCTGACTAAGCAGATGCATAATGCATAAGCTAAAACTTAAGTAATAAGTAAGAGAAGGGCAGAAAAAGTCAGTCTGAGCTTGCCTGTTCTCATTATCGACTTTAATGCTAGTTTAAATACTTCTGAACAAAAAAGAAAAATGTGAAAACTTTGTAGTTCCAGACAAAATAATGGTACCTATTTTTCATTAAGATACATCCACTCTTGATAAGGTCACACTCCTCTCTTCCTCCTTGTGTTTCAAGATTTCTTCTTTTCTCTCCCTGCTGAATTTATGATAACAATTAAGAGAAATTCTGAAATCTTGGCTTTTTTTTTTTTTTCGCATTTCTTAGAATCTTTTCTGCTCCAGTCATTGAAACTAGTATCATCATTGCTGGTTGCATTTAAAAGAGCTAAGTCACAAAGTATTTATGACTTAATAAACATAAAACAGCTTTTTCATTGCACAATGAATTACATAGCATATGTAAAGGCTTTTTACAAAGTAAATTACTTTCTAGATAAATTACTTCCTCTCTAATTAAGTCTTTCATAATACAAAAAAAAAAGGCTTAAAGATGGCTTATCCTGCTTTACATCCTGTGTTCTAGGCCTCCATTTAGAACCCCTTTGAAAATTCAAGAATGGTTTCTGGCTTTTACAGAAATCCATTTTGGGACCCAAAAAATGTGTGCAATGTCCAATACTATTACACACATTTTGTGGGTCCCAAACAGTCTACAAAAAAAAATCAAAAAAAAAAAAAAACCCAAAAAAAAGAAGGTGTTGCTACTATATTACTATATTTCCATTTGATTTTTTCTAAGTTGATTTCTTTGGAGTCTGTGGGAGCCTGTCTCGCTTGAAAATTTATGGGTGGCAGTAACACTAACCTGTGAGCAGAGAAAAGAGGAGAAGGAATTCTGATTTCTTCATGTTTTAATTTCTCTCAGTCTTCTCATCTATTCAGCACAAAGGAAGCAGAGCTTATTTTTCGAGTCCATTATCATTCAGATTGTGTAAAGTTAAAAAGTAAAATAATCTTTATTATTCTTTCCTCAGCATGCTGCTACAAGGACATAGTTTAGTCCAAAATACTGTTGGTACTGAGTTTTGTGCTGAATGAGACTCTTAGGAGTAATTTGTATTCCAACAGGTACGTTATTTTATTACTGTTACATTTAACATACGGTTACTGCTACCATATGTGGAACTCTATAGCTTCAGGAACCAATTCAGTGAGACCTCAACTTGAACTGAGACATTACTAATTGCAAATTAATTAAGTTATTTA
Source organism: Melozone crissalis (assembly GCF_028551555.1). Taxonomy (NCBI): domain Eukaryota; kingdom Metazoa; phylum Chordata; class Aves; order Passeriformes; family Passerellidae; genus Melozone; species Melozone crissalis. The sequence goes on from NW_026535820.1 coordinate 27,605,642, forward strand.
AGGTCCTGCTGTGTAATGCTGATGCGAGACTAAGCTGGGTATTCTGTCACTTTTGTGAAAAAAAAAATTAAGGATCTCGTAAAAATGCAGAATTTTATAACAATTTAAATGAGGGATTCAGAAAAGAGAATGCTAAGGTTTTAAGCTGATATTGTTTTGGTTATAATTTAGTTGCAATGCAATTTTTTATTAGTTCCACTTTAAAACCTAATTCTATTGTGATAATGTGGGCTGTTATACTGCAGTGCTGTCAGTCTATATGTCAAACAAATTCTTGGTATGTTTGTTGAGAATTACTCATGTGTTTGGTTTACATGCAATTATTCTTCAGCCTTATACAGGGTCATCTAGGTCCTCCTGTGTGGGAAGGGAATCCAGTAAAACTTTGAATTTACACAAATTTTATGGCATTTTTAAAGAACTTTGGTAAAATAATTTTGTTAGATGTTTTTAGTGTTCTGAGTATTGCATTCAGTAAATAGAACTTTTTTTGAGGAATCCTACCCAAAATATGGGGTAGGTGCCAGCAATCAGGGAACAATTGCCTCAGAGAAATGAATGAAAGAATTGCCAGTAATTTTATCTGGCCCAAGATTTCTTTAGAACTTTTAGAACCCTTTTTAGCAGTTAATTCTGTATGTAAAAAATTAAAATTTTTAATGTTTTGGCATAAAAAAAAATCTAGTAGATTTCTAGAAGGATATATTTTAATTTTGGGAAATTATAAGTCATATTTAAATGACTTGTATTATTATATATCTAACTGTAGATTTTTCTAAACATACTAAAAGTAATTTTAGGTATTAAGACATGTGAGCAATTGTTTCATTGGTTGGGTGCAAAGAGTAGTCTTAAATGGTGTTACATCAGTCTGGTGTCTTATCATCAGGGCGGCTCTTCTGAGATCCATCTTAGAGCCAGTGCACTTCAACATATTCATAAATATTTGGATGCAAGACTTGATGATGCTAAATTGTGAAGGTAATTTTTAAACAGAAAAAAAACCAAAGAGAAGATAAAGAAAGAAGGAAATTGAAACAATAAAAGTATTAAAATGGAACAGGCAAAGAAATAAAACTTTCAAGCTTCTTTTTTTTCATTAAAATGAAATGCAATTCTACCCTTTGTCTTTTTCTGTCACATTTAAGATCACTTCTGCAAGTACAGCTCTGAAAACATCTTTTAAATAAAAAAAATCTACCTGTAGTCACACTTCATACTGACTGTATTTCATTTTCACTATTCTGTATTGCAAAAGACATTTATATGAAGACCTTTCTTTGTTTCTGAAAAATTAATATGCTTTAGCTTCCTTCTCTCACCTAAAATAATAATCCTTCCTTTGTGACCTCACTTTTCATTGTTGTGATACCACAATCTGAGATTCTGGCTTCAGGTGGGAATAAGCAGTAGAAAGAGAAGGAATAATACAGAACAAAAAGACTCAGAGTTTTCATCATCTTAGAATATTGTCAAGAACAATATATAGAAATGAGATTTTAAGCTGAACCAGGATAACCTTAAGAAATTACAGTAGCACTTTACTTGTATCTTTAATTTACATCCATAATGTAAATCTGTATTTCAGATTCAGACTCAGCAATTCAGATGCTGTTCAAGATGCCATTTAGTATTATCAATTCCAATAAATAATGCCCCAATTCTAATATTCTTTATAGTACTTCACCTATTTAACATCTGTTACTTTAAGCAGCCTGTAGAAAATTCACTGCAAAGGAACAATTCTGCAGTGATTTTTAATCTCCAGTATAATACACTTTAATAGACAGATAATGCTCACTGTCTCATTACAATTAATCACTAAAAGCATCATCTTTTGCAGCTGTCAGGTTTGAGATCTTACCTCTACACTGCTGTTAGATCAATAAAAAACAATGACTCATTCAGGCACGTATAGTAGGGTAATGTGAGGGAAAGGCTGAGAAGAATTCATTCAGTTGTAGAAAATTATCCAGTAAAATGCAATGTACTGAAATTAGACTTTCTTTAACTTTGAATGCTATTTTATGTAGTTTGCTTTACGTGCTTCAACTACATTTGATTATTTAAAGGAGATACAAATTTTGAAATCTCTAAGCTTCAAATATTAACAGGTGTAAATTTATATTTATTTATAATAATAAAATATAGTATAGGTATTATAGTCAAGTTATCAATTCTTCATAATTAATGCATATATATTTTTTAAAAATCCATAAATTATATAAAATGTACATAATGTACATTAACTGTATGTATCTAATTGTCTAAATCTATATATATGAACATCTTCATGTGCTGAGTTCTCCTCGGATGTTCATATACTTTTCTTTACATATGAGCCTTCTTCATGATACGCTAATATAGCTCAATTATGCTTAATCCCTTAAGACTGAGAATCTTCCCACTGAATAGATTTTAGTTCCTCAAGAATTAGTATGATTGAGAAAATATATCTAACTATGTAAGTGCTCCAGAATTGTTATATAAAAGAAACTTGAATAGGTAAAATAATGTGAGTTGAGAAAAAAAAAAATTGGAAACTTAGAGCAAAGCTGATATGAGTTTATAATTTCCTTTAGAAATGATTGCTTGAATTCTACAAAAGAATTTATTCCATTTATAAAAAAATTAAAAAGAGCAAAAAAAAACCCACCAAAAAACCAAAAATACAACATCAACAAAAAACCCCAAACAAACAGCAACAAAAAAAAACCCCAAAAAACATGGCAAAAAATCCCACAAAATCCCCAAAATAACTCCCTTCCAGAAAACAAAAAATATGTGAGTATAACACATCTATGGAAGGTAGAAAATTTTTTCTTGCTATGAGTAGGAGTATGTCAGAAAATGTCCCCAGATTATTAATGGTCAGAAAATAAAATGGATCTTTACAGAGGAAGGCAATTTATTTAGGTTACACACATGTTTCTGTAGATGTTTTTATTAAGAATCAGAAGTTGTAGCAGTACAGATCAGAGATGATAAAGGATCAGAGATAATAAAGGGTCAAAGATAATAAAGCAAAGCAGATCTTCCTGAAGCCACATGGTCATTGAACCAATGTATTTTCATATTCAAGTCTACACAGTTACAGTGAATAAACACAGCCTCCTTATAAACAAACAAAAAAACCCTTCCTGTCTCATTTATTTCTTATCTTCTTTGTTGACTGTCCCACAAGGGCAAAAAAACATCCCAATTGTTAGGAAATAAACAGTAAATCAACACAAGCATTGCAGATATTTACATCTTGTGGAGACTGAATTACTTTGCCAGCACCAAATTCTGCATCTTCTCCAACTAGGGTAGGATGGAAGGAGATTGTGTTAAAGGGAAAAAAAATAAAGTGATTATTTAACATAGATAATACAAACCAGAAGGCAGTAGGTTTTCTCAAGCTATTTTGTTTCCCTAGGGGAAAAAAAAAAGAGGGAAAAGAGTGTTTCTTTTAAAATCCACTTTTTTCACTGCTCCATATGGTTTGTTTTCAAACAAGGAATAAGTCGGTACGAAAACTGAACTGTATCCAAAATTCAGTTCACGTGTGTCTGCAAAAGTAGATATCTTGATTTTCCTACTTTGTTTTGGAATACAGGACATAGTCATACAAAAAATTCAGGTGTTCTCTGCTTTGTTGGTAATCTATAGATGCCTTTTAAGAAGATATCACCAATGATAGTGAAAATTTACTCCATAACCTTCTCTAAAAAACTGCTTTAATAAAAATATCTTTCCATAAGGCTAGCAAAAATAAAAAATTGAATTTATCAGAAGTTATTATTCTCTTTTCTGCAAGCCATATCTGAATAAAATAAGCACCTTATCACAAAAGGCATTTTAACAAGGAGGATATTAGTGACATTACACATAGACAAATGTTGATATTTTAGCTCTGTTACAGAAACAATAATAAATAAAGTACTTAATTGGCTCTAAACTAACATTAGAAGTAAATAATATTTAATCATGTAACAATAAAATTCTTTGGCCTTTTTGCATCCCAAGACTGCTTTGGGCTGTTCACTGCATTTCTGAATGACTGGGAGGGCTCACCATGTCTATATTACTACAGAGTAGTAATAAAGGTGGAAAGTGGTAGCACGACCACTGATTGAAAATGAAGCAAATGGTGCCAGCTCAAAGGCTAAACCAATTTTGGCCAATGGACTGAGCTTGTTTTAGAGAGGTTCACTACTGTATTGTAAGCTAGTTAACTATGACATGAGATATAACTGAGTTTATGCTTACCATGGGAACTCTGTCTAAAGTGGCAGGGAGTGAGTTCTCTATGTACTGATTTATAGCCAAAATTCTGATAATGACTAATGATAATGAAGTGTGGCTTTCTCCATTGCCCAGAAAGTAAACTCACTCTATACTCAGAATTCATAGCCTCCAATTAAAAAGCAAACAGATACCAGTCCCTGGTTTGTAAGAATTTGTAGTTAAATTTTAATTGAATTAATTAGGAAGGCATAATATTTTTATATCATAACTCAGATTTTTGTCCTGAAATTGAACAGGTAAGTCAATTTGCTAGAGGATAGCACAGAATGCCATTGTTATTCCTACCCTGCACTCAAAGAGGGACTTTGCAGTGAGAAAGACATCACTAAAATAGTGGATCAGTACAGCTTTTTTTCTCTTGTTCTTTTGGGGACCATACAGCTGAAATTCCAGTCCTTTGAACCTATCTCTGCTTTGTAGCAAAGGAAATTTAACCCTCTGTTCCTATGCCAGAAAAACATGGATGTGGAAAGCCCAGAAAAATATTCTTTAACTCAAAGTAGGTATTCAGAGTAAATTTTTGCTCTCTTTCTGTAAGGAATTTGACCTGTCTTTATGTGCAGTATCCACCTAAATAAACTATTATCTATTAATTGTTTATTTTCTATGCTGTTCAAGAAACTATAACATACTATTTAAACAACTACTCTCTCCAATATAATCTCACTGAAAAAATAATCTTAAATGGAAACACACTGATTTCAAATTTTATTTGAAGCACTGGCTCCATCCTAGGAGGGGGTTTATTCCTCTATAAAATTTTTCCTTTGAAGGAAAAATTGACCTGATATAACATGAGAGATTCAAACTTCAAGAGACATTCAGCATTCAGATTCCAGGATTTGCCCTTAGCTGCCTCCTATGCCACATCATCTTCTGATAACTTGTTAAAATTGATGGAATATGTAAGACCATCATAAACCAGAAAGTATTACCCTCTGTGTGAACACTGTGGACAAAGAACTTTAGATCAGCAATCTGGTACCAATGTTTCCAATATGTTTACTGAGAAAAATGTATTTTTCCGTGCCGTAACTAACTGGTGTCCACACTGCAGGAAGGCGTGCACAGCAACAGTTTATGCAATGAGCAAGAGCAATGGGTCAGACAAGAATCTGTCCAGTTAACTCCTGGAAAAAAATCTAATTCTTTGGCATCTTGGACAGTCTCATATTTAATAAAGTCAAATGAAGTCTAAATAACAGGGTGGTTAAAATATATGTAAATCATTGGAGAGCTTACTGATTTCCTGGATAAACTTAAGTTAGTTATTTTTTAAAATGCCTGTAAACACCAAATCCAGAAGACTGTTGTTGTGTACTTCAACCTTTTTTATAACAAGGTAATAAGCTTCTTAAAAAAAAAAAAAATAAAAAACCAACACAACACTATTGTAACTAGTACCTTAAAACTTCTCTGAATAAGTCATAAAAATATATCCTTCAAATAATCAAATTGTTGATAATACTTTATCTAAAATTGTAATGGTTCACCCATTATAACAAGATGACAAGGATATTTTATGCAATAAATTTTCCTTCATACTGTCTTGTTTCCTATATTTGTGTTTTCTTCCATTTCCCAGACATTCAATTCAATTGTATGATGAGTTTACTCGGAATTCCAGGAGGTGTAGGCAGAGGAAGTTCTTTCCATGCCTACCAGAAAAAAAATCTCATGTTTTTGGAAGCTAAAACCTACATTTTTTAATTTTTCTTCAGAAAATAATTGTTGCCTACTCCAAACGTTGGCCCATTCAAGAAGAAAACATTTAATACCGTATTTTTGTTTTACCAATTATTGTTTCTTATAATAACAATTACAATAACAAAAAGTATTATTATTTCCTCTCATTAGTATTAATTGGGTTCGAGTGAGAGTGAAGGATCAGATACCTTAGACAAATTATAGTTCCTACTGTCAAATCACAGTCAATGTGGTAATTATGTGTGTGTCTAAGCTTTTGGGACTCACACATTTCTTCTTAAGCACTGAGGAATTAAGTATCGTCTTTATGGGTGTAAACGAGCACTATTACTTCTCTTACATCCTGACTGGTAATCATTTCTGATCTTATTGCAATTTCACAGAAATCACTATTTTCAGTTATACTTATGACACTAAACTTGCTTTTTATCATTCAGAAGCTTCCCTAAGAAAGAGCAAAACAAGACTGTATTCTGTTTTCTACGAGAATTATAGAAATGACAATAAAATCCTTGAGCATTAAACAGTTATGCAAGGGTCTTTTTGTTAAGGAATGGGTAAATAATAACAATTTTTTTTCAGGTTCATTAGTTTACATACAAGATAAAAAAGATGAAGAGACAATTAAGTTAGCTAATTTAATGATTACACAATAAGAGACTAAAAGAAATTACTTCAAATTAAAAATCTATTTTTTTTATTGTTTCTGGTTTACATACTCCAGGTCATTTTAGGCATGTCATAATTTTCATTTTTGCAAGTGCAGTTTGAGACAAAATGGAAAGGAAAAAAAACTCACTAAACAGGAAATGTTTAGTGAGCCTAGAGCCTAGCTAACTGCTTTGATATTTGCAGATCTTGAGGACTTTTAACAATACAGTTAACTAATATTGTAATATCAATCAGGGTTGCAAATCATACTACATATGGGAATCTTTATAACCTTTTAATTTTGCAAAAGTTTTCCAGACTTTTTTGAAAATTATTTTTTGCATTTCCTTGAAATTCACTGGACTGTATTCCTGTATACAACCCCTAAGGAGTCTTCCATATTGATTGCACTTTTTAAAACCTGTTTTCATTATAGAATATTTTCCTTTTTTGTTCTCTAATATGAAATACTACAAAATTTCTTTACTTTCTAAACGTCTGTGAATTAATTACTTTTGTCCATATTTCCTTCTGTCTTTCTCCTTTTATCCTCTGTCCCCACTTCCTTTGCATCCTGCTTCAATATCTTTTTCCTTTTCTTTTGTTCTTTCCATTTAGATGTTTCTGCCTGTGTATCTCTCCCTGTCTTGCATTCCCCAAAATAATTATTTCTAAAAAAAATCTAACTTTTTTAACCTAAGATAGACATAATTGATACCAACTATGTCTTCTCTTCTTGAAAAGCAATTGTTTTATATCTCTGTTTTGTCTTTTCAGATTCTAAAATTTTTGGAATAGGGTCCATCTTTTAAACAGTAAGAGATTAGTCAATGGTGTATTGATCCCAGCAGGAGCCTTTAGACACTGAAGAAATACAAACAATTCCAAAAGATTGCCGCATGCCTGATCTCCAGGCACTGTGAGCTCCCTAACAAGAGTGTGATGCTCCCGCTCTCCCGCTTGTCACCGCTCCAATCCCACTGGCCAGTCTGCAGTAGGGCACAACATTTCTAGGCTTGGCTCTTCCTCATGTTCCAGCAGTAGTTGTCAGGCAGTTTCCACAAGATTTAAAGCACATCTGGGCAAAGACTGAAGACCTACATGTCCAGTGGCCCTGCAGGTTTCCATGCCCGGTTCATCTGTGCGTGATTGTCAGATATGAGTAGAAAAGTGATTTTGTTTGTCAGTATTATCAGTATATGAGACATTGAGAGTTTAATTTTGAAACTAAATGTAGCATAGACTAGCTTCAATATTTGGCTCTTTAGCTGTAATTTTTGAGTCTTTAAGTACTGGCAAAGTATATACGACACATGAACCTTGACTACTGTCTTCAAAATGCTAAAAATATGCTTAATCTTTTAATTCCTAGGTTTCATGATTTTTGACCTGAATATAATTTTAACTTATCATCAAAGGTTAATTATTTAAGGGCTTTCACTGTAACTCCTTCACATGAATGACCTGAAAATAAATGCCCACTTATTAAATTATACACAGGGAGTCAAAAAAAAACTAAACAATGTTTTTATCCAAGAGATAAATAATAAGCCTTTTATAATAGTAAAAGCAGAAATTTTGATATTAGGAGCATTCATGAACTACAGCATTTATCCTCAGATCTGAAAGTAGTAGAAAGAAACACTGTACTATACCTAAAACCAAATTTACTTTCCAAATTTAAATTTTTTCTCTGATATAGATATTAAGTGTTTAACATGTATAGCTAATAGCTATCACACATATCTCAATACAAGTACAAATGCAAATGCATGATAAAAATTGGTGGTATAAAGTGTATGTATTTCTGTGGAGATCTGAGGTACAATGTTGCTAATAAAACTATTAAAGTTATATTTCTAATATTTATCTATGGTAGCAATAAAACCAGATCATTATTTATAAATGGAAGTGTAACCTATGATAATGAACAAATAAATTGCATATTCATGAAGTGTAACTTAACCTGATTAATATTACTTGACAGGCACAGCTTTTGAAAAATAACTTAAATCTAAACTCCAACTACACAGTCTTAAAGGCTCAGCTTAGATTTTGCACTTTCAGTTATTTCGTTTCCAGTAATTTATAAATTAAGGTTATACACTAACTGCTGTTTTTTATTACAATAGGAGAAGAAAAAAAAATAGAAATAAGGTCCTGAAATGAATTTACAGATCTATATTTTGTTGGAAACTGAATACCAGCAGGTAGATTGTTCATTCCCCAGATGTGCTTCAGATTTCACTAGGGAGCTATTCTTAGCAACGGAGCCCTTGAGGTTTGAACTCAGATATTAAAAATCAGTCTTTTATATAAAAATGTTACCCAAGAATCTTCAAAACCCCAGCAGCTTAAAAACAAATAAATTTTGTTCTCTTTCCCAACAGTTTTAAAACACAAAAATCCACAAAGTCATGGTTCTTTTTTTCCAGTTATGTCACTTATTATTTATCCTTTAAAAGTGAGATTGAATCTTTTCATTTTCTTTGGGAGTTTGAGACATGCAATATAGTATGAAGTTGTATATTAAAATTAAATATAAATTAGAAAAAGAACTTTTAAGGATTATTCAAGACAGGCCACTAGAATCCTTGGTAACCAAGGCCTTACAGAGTGCTTAATATATAAATTCATTTTCTTTGTTGGGAATTCTAAAAGATTGTTTTATTTTTAACTCTGTATTATGTGGAGACATAGTAATTTTCAGTTTATCTAGGTTTATGACTGGGAAGCTGAAAAATATCTATCCAATAAAATTACATCAACAATATTATTAAAATATTCCCACAATATAAAATCATGTAATTATTTACGTTGGAAATGACCTCTAAGACCTGCAAGTCTATATTAAATATTTTAACCTTTTTTGATTTGTATTTCCTTGAAGAGTCTTCTTTTTTTTCCAGATGTGCAAAAGTTACATTAAAGGAATGAATAAAGAAGAGATTATGATTTATATAAATATAGATTTTTTTTGCAAATTTGTCTAGGGGAAATAGCAACATTTCATTAGATGAAACACATGAAAGCATTGACAGAAAATAATGCACTGTTGCAAATAAAACTGTTTTCCTCTTTAATATTTAATAACAAACACAATTGCAGAGTTCTGCATTGATATGTTGTTTTATATTTTGGGGACCCTGCTAATATATTTAATTTTTAGGTTTCTGTCAGACAATGGTAATAATTTATGAGATAAAAATGAAAATTAAAAATTTATAAAAATATTTGAAAATTTGAAAATCTTTCCATACCTTAGCTGCTGATGTGTACATGACAGAAGAGAAATATATGGAAAAATACCAGAAAGATTCCTTTTGCTACCACAAAATGAATCTCAACTAAAGATGAAATTGCAAATGGAAGATCTGTGAAAGATAACCCATAAAGTGCAGAAAAACCTATCTAAAATTAAAGGTTATCACAAAGACGACTGTCAGTCCTGTGGCCTGACAGAGTGAAAATGAGGAAGGAGATTCACTGTCACAGCTACAATCCCTCTGAACATATTGATATGGCTGGGAATGTTCTCTAGTATCTCTGGCATGATGTAACTAGGAAAGAAATGAAGGGATATTTTTCCTACTCTTGCAGATTGGAAGAGGTTCTCAAATTCCTTTTCAGGGAATTACCAGCAGCCCTGGCTAACTGGGGAGGTCCCAGTGGTCTGGAGGCTGGACAATATGGCACCCATCTACAAGAAGGGCCAGAAGAAGGATTCAGGGAACTACGGGCCTGTCAGCCTGACCTCAGTCCTGGGAAAGGTCATGGAGAAAATCTTCCTGAGTATGATCACTTGTGCAGGAGAATCAGGGGATCAGGCCTAGCCAGCATGGGATTATGAAAAGCAGGTCTTGCTTAACCAACCTGATCTCCCTCTTTGATAAAGTGACTCATGTAGTCAATGGGGGAAAAGCTAAGGTTGTTGCCTTGTGTGAACTTCAGTAAAGCCTTTGAGACTACTTCCCACAGCATTCTCCTGAAGAAACTGGCTGCGTGTTGTGTGAGTGGGCTCTCTCTTCTTTGGGTAGAAAACTGGCTGGATAGCCAGAACCAGAGTGACAGTGAATGGAGGTAAATTCATCTGGAGCCCATTCACTAGCAGTGCTCCCCAGCGCTCAGTGCTAGAAGCGTTCTTGTTTAACATCATTATTGATTATATGCATGAACATACCTCAGTAATTTCACAGATAACACCAAGCTGGATGGAGTGTTGATGTACTGAAGAGCAGGAAGGCTCTGTGGAGGTATTTGGACAGGCTGGATCAATGGGCTGAGGCCGCTTGTAGGAAATTTAACAATGCAAAGTGCCAGATCCTGCCCTTGGGTTGCAACAACCTCAGACAGTGCTATGAGATGGGGAAAGAGTGGGTAAAAAGCTGGCTGGTGGAAAAGGACCTGGAGTAGCTGGTCCACATATGGCTGGATATGGTCTAGCAGTGTGCCCAGGTGACCAAGAGAGCCAGTGACTTCCTGACTTAGATCGCCAATAGCGAGCCCAGCAAAACTATGGTAGTGATTGTCTCTCGGTACTGGACATGGGTTAAAAGCCCCACCTCAAATCCTATGTCCAGTTTTAGGCCCTTCTCTACAAGAAAGACATTGAGGAACTGGTGCATCTCCAGAGAAGTGTGAGAGACACTGCAAAGGGTCTGGAGAAAAGTCTGATGAAGAGCAGCTGTGGTTGTCTACCCTGGAGAAAAGGAGGCTCAGAGGAAACCTTATCACTGTCTACAAGTACCTAAAAGCAGTTTGTGGCCAGGTGTGGGGTTGGTCTCCTCTGTCAGGCAGCTAGTGACAGGACAAGAAGAAATGGCCTCAGGTTGCAGAGGCATCCTGGGATGACTATATGATGCTTTTATCCCAAATCGTCTCTTTCTGTTATGCTGAATAATAAGTTTTGCACCTTTAAGACTCGTCGCAGAGAGAGAAGTGCACAGTTTTTTTTTCCAGACACTGCTCTCACTCCCACACATTCCTGCTCCTGGACTGTGTTGTCTGCGGATGGACAGACAGCGGGACAGAGCTCTTTTTTGTCTTTAGTTAGTTCTAGCTAGCTGAGGCAAAGAAGTTCTCTAGACTGTGAGGATTTTTTCCCTTTTCTTCAGACCTCTTGAAACCATCTCTGTACTGAACACCCAGGAGAGCACCGGCCGCTGCAGCTGTGGCCCATCCGGGTCGGGCCTGGCCTGCGACAATTCCAGCGCTGGAGGGACAGATCAGAGACTGCGTGAGCTGAGCTGAAACCCGGGGATGGGGTTTTCTCAGTTTGTCATCTCTTTTGGAGTAGCAAGGGATTTTACTGGTTATTACTGTTTAGATTTTATTGTTTAATAAACAGGTTTTTTCCACTTTTCATCAAGGAGGTATTTTCTTGTGGACCGGTTGAGAGGAGGGGCCGATTGGATCTGCGTTCCTACCAGAGCCCCTTTGGGGATTCTCTCCCAAATTTGCTCTGAACCAGAACAAGAGGGAGAGGTTTAGATTGGATATAAGGAAAAATTTCTTCACTAAAAGTATTATCAGGCATTGGAGAAGACTGCCCAGAGAAGTGATTGAATCACCATCTTTGGAGGTATTTAAAGAATGTGTATATGTTGCACTAGGGGACTTGGTTTTAATGATGATCCATTGTTTGGACACAATGATCTTAGACTTGTTTTCCAACCTGAATTTTTCTATTATTCTATAATATGTAATTTGGAGCTTTTTACTAATTTTTTAATACATTATGCCTGTGGAGTCACTGTGAAGGTACAGGCAAAAGTAAAAAGAGATAACTAATGCGCCCTTTGCAAATATTTGGATATTTGCTTCCGGATATTTCTGTGAAAAAAAAACAGAAAAAAAAATCTTTTGTGAGCTCATTTTTCCCTACATCCATTGAACTTCGTAGTGAAACCTTTCCTCAAAACCAAACAGCTCTCTTACCCACACAACCAGCAAAGGGAAGCATCAAGATTGACCGTCAGAAATGTAAGAGCACCATGGATGTCTCCAAAAAAAAGCCCTACATCTTGCACTCACTGTCATCTAGACTTTCTCCAACAGGTTCTTGCTGCAAAACTTGGTCTCCAGAGCAACCAGGATCAGATGCCTAGATATTTATCTCATTTCTGGGCCATTCTTTTGTATTCGCCTTCTCTGTACCCTTTTGGGTATGGTTCTTGCTTTGATTCACTTAAAATCAGCATAGATGTGTTGTCTGGGATGTGCCACTTGTTCCGTTATGGCCATTTCTCTTTCACTACACTCTCCTTTGCAGGTTTGAACTTCATCTAGATCCCTTTCTTGCTCAAGTATTATGTATACATTCTAAAAATTTAAATCTCTGAAACTCTGCTCTGTCCTATGTATTGTACATCATATTACATCCATATTTCCCCAAAGCTCTTGTCAGAGAAGTATCAGCTTTGTTTGAAGTCCACCAGTGAATACTTGGACAAACTGATAACAAAGCACAGATATTGGATCCCCTCTGTGGACCTTTTCCCAGCTGGCTTCCTTAACTCTCTGTCTTCATCAATGCTATGATCAGTTTTAGAGGTATAAAAGTAATTCTAAAAATTAAACTGTGTTTTTTTGATATATGTGTAGTCCAAATGTACAGAAGGGCAAAAGAACCTAATGAGAAGGTATTAGGGAATAGAAAATAGCCCTAAACACACAGTCTAAAAAGAATGAGAGAAGATTTTTTTCAAAACATACATGCTACTTAGATGTTACTTAGATGTTTCATAACCTCTCAGAAATATCTATCCATATGTCTCTCAATATGCATGCATAAAATATAGGTATAACTTTCAAAATTAAAGTTCAAATTTATTTTATTTATATAAATAATTTTATATACTTAATCTGTCAAGGTAACAGAATCACAACCACAAAATAATTTCCTTTTCCACCACCTGGCTTGTCATTAATGGGTGTACATTATCAAACCAACGTGTCTTAAGATGCACTAACAAAATACATTATCAAAATTGTATTGATTAGAAGATGTATATCTAAGATATTAGGCCAATTGGCGATAAAGAATATATTCAGATATTTAATTTTTTTCTGCATGTTTCAGATAACGTAGGTTATTTGAATACATAGTTGTAGTTTAGAATACTGCTAGATCTCAAAAAATTGCACAAATGTGCTTCAATATGTGACAATTGATTTTCCAACATATTTTTTTTTATTTTTATTAATTATTCAATGTATTATTAGTCTCTTTTTTGTTTTCATTCTTCATTTCAAGAGTATTTAGAGACATGTTGATTAAACTGTATAATTTTCTTTCTCATATATGGTAAACATGATTTGGAGCTAACATTGTCAATTTATGTTCCCAGTTAAAACCTTTGTTCAAAAAACTGTTCATGAAGTTTCACATTGTATTACATTATTACAAGACATTATTTTTAGTATCAGTGATATCTGTCAAAGAGAATCTACCACAAAATGCATTATCGATTAGGGTTTAATAAATAATTTGCAACAATGGATTTATTTTAAAAAAATTAGCCCATTTTCTGCATATGCAAGAGCTTCTAGCAAAGGAATAAACAAGCTAATGATAAAATCCTTGAATAAATTTAGAAACATTGAAATGATCTATTATAAGGCTTTGCTTTTTATTTTGTTTAATTTGTATCATTCTCTGCAGCTTACATGTTCATGAAACATTTGCTATGAACATCTAAAATACTAACTTACTGCTTATTTATTTCTGAAGTGTCAGCTATATCACTTTTTTATTATTATTTCTTTTCCTCCTTACACAAAGGCAGAAAGAATTTTCTAGGACCAGTAAAGCTTTTGCAACTATTTGTCTAAAACCCTGGCTTTGCAAATATTCACTTGCATCTTTGAAATTTACTTTCCTTTAATGCTCTTGCCAGTAAAACTCAATACTTCAAACATTCCTCCAGAAAGATCACCAAAGGGTTGCACGTATTGTCAAAGCAAATTCACTCAAAGGTTGGTTGAAAATCTTGCACTGTATTTGCTCAGCTGTGTTAAAAGAACAACTCATTCAAGTTCTTCTCAAGGCATCCCCTATGAAAATCTAAGATTAGAAAAGTGTGTTTATATTTGACAGTTATTTATTTGTACATTCTTGATTTAACAAAAAGTTTTATGAATATGCGCTTCAAATTTACATTTTGTTTGCAAAGAAACTATTTCGTATAACTTTGATTTTATTTTTAAAAATATCATTTGCTTAATATCTCTAAACATTATTTAGTGGAATTTCAGAAAGCCATATCTAGAATCTTCTGAAGCTCTTTTATTCTGGTGGAAATGAAAGGACATCTAGCCTTTCAATATGTGTTCCCTATTCTCCTAATTGCCAGTCCCTGCTTCTTAGGGATTATTTCATGTTGCTACACTGTACTTCTGCATGTTTCATTACTTGTGTATAGAAACTTGATCCCACTAAAATAATGATAAGATCACACTGGGGCTTTAATAACATATGGGAAAAAAACCACTCATCCTGCATATTGATTAAATGACTTTGGGATGAGCATGAATGTGATGATATATGGGAGAAACCAGTAGCCTAGAAAATTCCACTGCTTTTTAACAAAGTGAAAACTTTAACTTATTTGTACCATAATTCTAATTCATAAACATACCATATCCCATTTGATACCTATTTATGAGAGAAAAAGAAAAAACCCTAACATACAGTCAAACTTGCATTAAAATTTCCAATTCATATGCTGTGCTGATTTTATTCCAAAATAAAAAAAATAAAGTTTTTCCCTTGGCACAAAACAATCTTTCTTTTATTGTTCCATTTTTTTCGTATGTGAAATACTCTACATTAGATACAGAAAATGCATAAAACTAAGTGCAGAAAAGTAAATATGGATTGCTTTTACACTCCCAGAGCTTACAAACTGTTTTATCAAGAAAGTATATTTAGTGTAATTGAGACAAGAGTGTTTAAGGAACACTTGTGCATCTCCAAAGTAGCATGGTTTAAATATTTAGTTGTATCAATAACTTTGAAAAGTACTTATTCCTTTGATGAGAACATTTTTCCATTTCTCATTTTTCTGAACAAGGCCAAGACAGACAACAATATTTATTTTATAAAGTTTTGCTTTAAAAACAGTGAAAAACTCAAAAGTAGCATTTCCTTTAACTCTTTAGGATAACTTCACAAGACACAAATATTCTCCTGTGATAATGTGAATCTGCAGTTGGTGATATAAAATTGTTAGAAAATCCTACTTTAGCTTCTTCTGCCACAGCCTTAAGACTATTCAAGTGTTGATTTTCTTGAATGTTAATAAGAAGGAGAGGTATATGACAATATTGCTATTTTTTATCCTTTAGTATGTGAAAGCAGTTAGTATTGAAGCAATAAAGTCACATTTTTTATCTGAAGTCTGAAAGATTCAGAGGACATGCTAACAAAGACTGAATAGTGAAATATAATGACAGGAAAATTCTGAAGAATTTAATAAACTGTAGGGACTTTAAGAGTTGGATAAATATTTATAAAGTACAAAGTTGAAAACTGCAGTCACTGGAATTCAACAGAAGTTGCCTGTCACACTTTCTCATGATACGCCTTTATATATTCAGAGGGCTTCTCACACCTGAGATCTAAACAATAAAAGATCTATTCTTCCCTCTGAGAAGTTTTTCTCACCACCTGAAAGCCAAAAATAGCAGTTTAATTTAACCTTCAATATCCACCAAATTCTATAGATATAATCCTCTGTAGTATGTTTCTATTATTACATGGCAAAAATGTTTTAATTCGCAATATGACATACAGAAAACATAAGAAGGGACTCAAGTTATTTAAGTGAAAACCATGTTTGAAAATAATTCTGAGAAGAAATTAAGCTATTCTGAAGGTAATGTTGTCAATCTGCATGCATGACTCTCAGTGTTTTCTAGGCCAACACTTCATCTATAGGAAAATGGGCCATTGTATTCCCAAAAGTTCTGTCTGGAAATGTAATTGAGGCTGAGACCATTACTTCTCATACTATGAGGATTTTTGTATCTTTCAATGATGACTAGGTTTTGATTTCTCATACAGTATTCTGTACAAGGTACAAAAATCCATACTTTTTGCTACATTTATTCTGTAAAGTAAAGGGAGTAAAGATAAAAGAGTAAAAAAACGTCCCATCTCCAATCCAAGTTGATACCAGGAACAGGTACATTTAACAGATGGTTAATATTCAAATATTACTTTCTTCAAACTCAAAACTGGAGTATGCCAAAGTGCAGGAAGTCAGCCAAAAGTGCCAGGATATCTGCATGGATGAAAGGTCAGTCTCAGAGAAAAAAGGACACTGATAGAAGGCAGAAGAGTTAAAAGAAGAAATAGGTAACCTGGGAGGAATACAGAAACACTCTCAGAGTATCCACTGACAAAGCTAGAAAAATCTAAATCTTAACTTGAATTCGATGAGGGACAAACAAGGGAAATGTATATAGAAGGATTTCTAGAAATACAAAGGTGACAAGAGGAGGACAAGAGAAAATGAGGCCCTGATGACATAAGACATGGGCAAAGCTGAAGTCCTGAATGCCTTGTTTGCCCCAGATTTTGCTCGAAACATCTGCCTTCAGAAATGCCAGGCCATGGAGGCTAAGAGGAAATTGTGGAGCCAGAAAATTTTAACCTGTGATGGAAGAGGATGTTTTAAAAACTGGACAAATATAAATCCACAGGTCCCAACAGCACACCCCCACAAGTGTTGAGGGGTTTTTCAGCCCATAGGTCTGTTGTAATTGTGAGGTCAATCCATTATCTCTGAACAGTCATGATGACTGGGAGAAGTTCCTTGTCATTGGAAGAGAGGAAATGACACTCCTACCTTCAGGAAGGGCAAGAGGAACTTCAGGCCAATCAACCTGACTTCATTCCTAGGAAAGTGATGGAGAAGCTAATACCAGAAATCATTTGCAGGCACAAGGATGAGAAAGGCATCAGGAGCAGTCAGTATGTCTTCACCAAGAGGAAGCCATGCTTGATGATCCAGACAGCATTCTACAATGAAACAACTGGCCTGATAGATGAGAGAGGATCAGTGATTGTTATCTACCTGGACTTCCCTAATGTTTTTGATATTTTCTCCCATAAAATCCTCATAGAGAATTTCAAGAGGACAAGAGATAGGTCAATTACAAAGTTAAGGGACTGGAGAATCCCTCATATGAGGAAAGGCTGTGAGATTTGAGACTCCAGAGGATAAAAACCCAGTGAATCTCAACAATATGTACAAATATCTGACATCTGCAGTGTATAATGAACATGAAGCGAGGCTCTTTTTAGTGTTCTGCAGTGATGGGACTAAAAGCACTGTTCACAAACTAGAACACAGGAGGCTCCCTGTAAGTGTCAGGAAACACTTTTTCACTGTGGGGCTGACAGAGTTGGGTACAGGCTACCAACAGATTTCATGAAATCTCCCTCCTTGGAGATATTCAAAAGCTGTCAGAACCTGATTTTATGTAAGAGGCCTCTTGGTGACCCTGCTTGAGGTACAGGGTTGGACCAGGTCCAGCCAGAAGTCCCTTCCAACCTCAGCCATTCCATGATTCCCTGACACCTCAGAGTATCCAGACATTGTGCAATGCACCTGCCTAGTTCATATCTGCTCATAACTTTTCAGAACATATTGCTACTAAAGCATATTGATGGTCTGTAACAAACTGAGAAAAAGTTTGGTGCTACTGAAGAGAGCCCATGCCGTAGTAAGTTCAGATCTACAGGAAAATAAATAATTAAAGAGGCAAGACTCCTGAAAGAGATCCAATTATTCTGACAGAGTTATCAAACTATTTACTGCTTAAGTATTTCTATTCATTCTGGCTTAGTGTTTGAATTTTATAGGAAAAGAATCTATGTTACACAATTTCAACATGATATATAATACTAACTACTATGTGCAATAGCAATCTATACAGTATAGCAAAGAAGAGATGAACACAAAGACATCTTTCAGAAATCTTCTTGATCTCTTGATAATATTTGGTCCATTACAGCCTCTGGTGAAGTTTAGCACAGCCTCAAGGACGCTCTAAAATCTGCTGCTTTGTAAATGCCCTGTGGGGCCATTGTGCTAAGAACAGTCAAGCCGTGCCCTTGGCACTTGACATGCAGGAAGGACAGAAGATGATAAGGGTAAGATAAAACCAAAGATCAAACAGACAACGCAAGCATCAAACAAGAAATTCTTAATCTGTATCAGAGGAAGGAGTACTGAAAGAAAGTTAGAAAATCTGTCAGAGAACTAGTGGAAGGAAAAAAGCCATTAAGGAAGAACATATTATCAATGAGAAGCTAATTTTTTTTTGTCTTTACCACATGCTGTGATTAAGGAATTGATTATCTGGACTTCCTTTCGAATAATAATATCAAAGAGTTAAAATAAAAGGCTTTGATACAAATTGATACATGTATTATCAAATCTTGCTAACTTTTTTTTTTCATTTAGCTTCTGCATAATCTGAGGGAAGAGGCTGTTCAGCTCTTAAAAAATTTCAATTTCATGTTAAAATCAATTAATATCACAAAAGAGCAACTAAGTGCTGTACCTGTATTTTAAAATGTTGTTAAGCATGATCCAAGCAGCCAGAGATATAAAACACTACTCATACACCTATTTAAATTGTTTGAAGGTGTCTTTGATAAAAATTAAATTATTGAGGAATGTGGAAAGTAATTGTATTGATATATGTGTTCTTTTCTGCACAGGGGAAAGACAGGCTTCAACAATATGTTACCATTCTTTGAATGTAAACTGCTTTTTTTTTAGGATTAACTTTAATAATGTTATTTTTTTGCTCAGAATTTGCAAAATAATATTTTCATAAAGAGGAAAATAAAATAAAATAAAACAAAATTAAGAGTCCTGAAGGAAACTGGAAGACAGGTGGGGCAAGTACCATTTTCTCAAGTACCTCTGCAGGAAGAATTAGCAGACACAATTTACACGACCTGTGAAAATCTCCTAGCTACTAAAACAGGAAAATATTTTCCATTCATCCATGTTTAGTGAGTCGCCTTTTGTTTTTCACAAAGCTGAGCTTTCACAGGAAAGTTCTGAGGAAGTTTAATTCAGAAAACACTATTCTACTTGGAAGAAGATACTTCTTTGTCCTAAACTTCAGAAAGTGATATGAAACTGGATGGTTTGGAGAATAATAAGCTTCAAATATATGGACAGCTGATGCAAAAGTAATGCAGGTATCCCACAACATATTGGATAAAATTGGCTACTGTTACTGACATTTCTCCTTATGAAAATACAGTATTCCTCTCACACATTTAGGCCTCAGATACCTGTTGAATATTATATACTGAAGTTGGATGATTTTTTTCAGGCAGATAAAAATGTTACATTTGTCTAAAAGTATCTTTTTCAGACCTACGTGTGAGACTGCAATACAGCCCCACGTTTCCTGACAGAAAAATGTATATTTATTCTCTTGCTGCAATAAATTGAATGGAAGATTAGATATTATTTTTTAATTTCTGCTGCTGGTCTAGTCATAATTTTTCTCTTATTTTGACATCACTATTATATTTTTAAAATTTAAATAAATATTATTTTATTCGATTATTTCTTATGATAATTTTATTCTTTTTTACCAGTTAGCCATCTGCTCACTGTAGAGTGAAGCCATAGATTTGAAGGTGCTTTGTAGTTTGTCTCTGGCCCCAGCTGCTATTTTCAGAAAAGAAAGTGGTAACTCTCTTTTTCCACCAGATTAAACTTAGCACATTTGACATGTGTTACTTAACAATTATTACTTCAGTGTTTTTTAAGTTTTCGCTCCATTAAGCTGAAGGTCTTGCAGAAAAAAAATGTTTAAGCAGAAAGCAGGGAGCACAAGTAGCTTAATTAGCATTTACTGTTGCCATTATCACATGAATTGTTCATACTACCTGTGAATTGTACATACTACAATTCTACCTAGAACAAATATGTTCAAGGGAAAGAGTCATCATCAATGTGCTTTTTTGTGCATTTTCTAATTTATATTTACATAATATCTCTCAGGGATATTGGCTTTTACAATAGAGTTTAATTTTCATGGACCAGACAAATCACTTTTGACAAATTTGTGGTATTTATCATTTTATCATACTTTCATTATTATTGTCATGTAACCCAGAATGGCACTGCTAACCAATATCAATTTTATCAAAGAGCTCAAATATCTTACTTAACAAAAATATAATGCCTTTCACTTTCTTTTTAATCAGCATGCTGATTTTAGCACTCATCTTGAAAGTTTTTCAATTAACACCAAACACCCCTTTTTTTCTACCAATTTCTACACATTAACTAAATCTTTTGGGACCTAAAGGCTACCTTTTTTCAAGGGTTAGTAATTGTCACATTGATATTCTCATTTTGCCAACCAGTTCACCTTATCTAATGCAAATATTGATCTAGCACTACCAGTCCATGGCAAATTTAAAGTTTTGGGGCAAAATCTTCTTTACTTCTGACTGGGTCATTTATATTTTGAAAAAGTATCTACAAAAGATACAGCACACACAGGAGCTGAAAGGAAAGGAGAGAACTGAAAACTTTTAATGGGAATCCAAACCTTCTACTGAGAGGTTGGACAGGTCATCTCCCTTAACAAGACAGATAGGAAGTATTCATTTCTTTTAAACTGACATTGGCAAGGACAAAATGTGAAATAGCTTTATTAAAAGAAAGAACTTGAACTCCCACAAAGAGAGTCATTAAAAATAAGTCTGTGATACAATGATCGTAGTTAAATACAGTGCAATTGGCATTTTAATTCCTAGCAAAAGTCTACTGACTGTAGTCAAATGTATGATGTCATTTCCTAAAATTAAGTTACAAGTCTCTTCTGTTAATTATTAAGCTTATAGGACCTTGCCCCACTGTGCTGGACTGCTCTAATGGCATTTACAAGAAACATTTCCAAAAATATGAAAGAGGCTTTAGATCTTAAACATTAAATAACAGACATTTTTAATCTATGTAAAGGTTCAAAAAAATGCTCAGTATTTCTGTAGTTATTCACAGGCTCACAGATTGTCTTATCTATTCACAGATTTTTAGTGGAATTCCTTTAAAAGAAAGTCAGAGAAGATCTATGAATACTGTCCATTTGTTCCAAAAATCTCAACCATTTCGCAAAATTGCACCTTTTCCACCATTCCTATGTAAACATGTAAAGACTCTGATGCAAATAAGGGGATAATTTTACTCTAACTTTAGAAGATAATGGAGTTCTATATCCTGCCTTCATCCGAAGTGTATTTTAGCTTTACAGGTATATTAGCAAAGACAGCCATCAGACTGAGGACAGCCTATTAATATTCCTTCCAGGTAAAAATCAGGTGAATTTATATTTAATATTATATAAAATTTCCTAGAAACAATTCCTTGTTGTGTTTCTTTCAAGTGTCTGTCTTGAATCTTGTGTAGCATTGTTATCCAACACAACTGTCTTTAGGAAAGAATTTTTCCTCTGGGCACTTCAATATGTTCTATGTGGTGTCACTCAAGTGTCACTCAGAGATTACAAAAGCTGACAAGCATATGTGAATCCACAGACCACAAAGATCCTCAGTTTTTATCTCATCATTTTTCTTTATGCCATGCCATCTACATGGGTTTCCCTCTAACTTTTGGGAAAAATATTTTTTCAGTCATCATGAAGAGACAAAGGAACAAACATCTTGAAGCAGAGAGCACAGACTGGAATACATAGCAGGGGTTCAGATAAACAGTAAACTCTCCAAGGAGAAAAGTCCAAATATTTTTTCTAAAACTCATACAAATGCTGATGGAATACTCTGAAGACCAAATTTAAGTTAAACTAAAGTAATTTATTGCCATTGCAACTGAAAATTCTAAAATCATCATCTTCCACAAAACCAACCCACTATTTAAGTTTTTTTTGCAGTTTTTTCCTATTCATTAAGACGAGACTTTACCAGTGAATTTCCTGGGAAATTATCCTTAAATAATGCTGGTATCAGGGGAAAATAATTTTTTCTTTATCTCATAGTTTTCTTTCCTTTCTTCATAGCAGGTCATACTGTGGAAATTGTTTAGAGCAAGGAATGAGGCTGACCGTAGACTTCCATCTTGAAAAGCCTCGCATTCATGTTGAAGTGAGCTTCAAAGGATCTCAAAAGAAAACTTACAGAAATGCCCGAAAGCCATAGCAAAACATTTTAATGCACTCCTATTGCAAATGCGCGAGTTATATGTTTAATTCATTTTTGATGGTCAGAGTACTGAAAGCTGACCATGTGCCTACTATTACTTGCAACTCTGGTGTCTCTATCCACTAAAGAACATAGTAAAACTAAAATGAGACAGAGAGGCAGGGAATGATCAAAGATAGAAGTACATATATAGAAGGGAATATTAGATTAGACATCTTTAGCTTAGAGAAAAAAAGACCCAAAGGGATATGTTCTTGATGTATAAAATAATAAAAGCCATGAATAAGGAGGCAAGGGAGCAATTAGATGCTATTTTTGTAAAACAAGAACAAGGGGCATTAAATGAAATTATTATCCAGAAAATTTTTAGCAAACAAAGGAAGTGCTTTTTCACACACTGCATAATTAAATTGTAGAACTCATTGCCACAGGATGCTGTGGAGGCCAAAGATATAAATGGATTCCAAAAGGGATTAGAAATATGAAAGGAGATCCATTAAAACCAACAACAAAAAATCCCAACCAACCAACTACCTAACCAACAACAAAAAGAGAAGGTACTCAGAAAATACCTCTACATTGCAGTGCCAGAAATTATAACTGTCTTTTCCCAGCTCATATACTCTGCTTTTCCCAGGCCGCTGCTTTTGACATATGTCAAGGAAAAGCAGGACATGCAATCTGTTCATACTGAATGGAGAGCCTTTTATGGGCATGCCTGCCTGGAAATGCTTGGATGGAGGAAGCAGCAGGAAATCTTTGATTTAAAACATGTTTTCTTACACCACCAGAGGTCCCCACCAGAAAATCCATCTGGTCTCTGTCAGATGCAAGATTCTGGCATATAGAATGGCTGTTTTGCGACAGCTACAATACAACTAACCAAGCAGATACAATCTGACCTGACTTTTGGGCCAGACATACTTACCAAAACTCACTTTACTTAAGGCTATTATACCCAAGATGTTAATATGACCGAACTATAAAAATCTTATTTATTATGTCTGAATGATCAGGAGCCTCTGAGGAAAATCAAAAGTTTCTCTAAACACACAGAAATTTTCTGGATATTTTTTCAATAAGAAAGAAGTGTAGAACTTAAACAAATGTTTAACCACTAAGTCAGTTCTTTGAAGTACTCCTATCTGAACCAAAATCTCATTGTAGTGCTTCGGAGTCTTTCAGCCTCCTTCAACAGATTTTGAATCAAACCAGCAGAAATGATAAGCATTGCTCCAGCTTAAAGGATCAGTTACACTGATCCTTCATTGCTACACTTCAGGATCAGCTAGAGCTATCTTTGTCATCTGACAAAAATAAATTTCTTCACAGATTAATTTTCAGTACATCCTCTCTGAACTCATTTATATTTTGATTCCCCAAAATAATTTAGAAAAAAAGGCTATTTATTTTTTTAAGTAACATAAAAATAGGACTATGTTTTTTCCTAAAAAAACACCCAAAATAACCCTTCTGCACTTTATGTTATCCAAGATCTTGACTTAAACAAGCTGATGATATTAACAAAACCTGAAATTGGGCAGTTTTTCAGTAATTTCTTAAAACCGACTTGGGATTTTTTTTTATCCTGACCTATAGTCCTCACAGTCTTGAGTGGACACATATGGAGCTGCTCACATTAGCAGTTTTTTGTATCTAGCCCTTACTCCAAATGTAATTTATAACTCCTGACTTTATATATAAGTAATTACGTAACTCCTCTTAGAAAGCATGGCTGGGGGGAAAGACCATTAAATAAATTAATCACAGGACTAGCAGTTGAAGACAAAGCTACCAATTTAGCACTTGTCCATTCACTGACACAAAATTCTTCTTGTTTCAAGGCAGAAGACTTTTACACGAATGAGTTACCCAGCAACCTCAGCTTCAAAATCATCTATTAGTCAACTTCTGTCACTGGACTCTCAAACTAGCACAGCAGATTTTATAAACAACCAGAGAAGGCAATCCCAGTTTTTGTTTGATGAACATCAGCTAAAACTCATAGATGAGAGGCTAGATACAGGTTAATTTAATCTACTTAGATGGAAGGTGGAATATTGCATAGCTATAACAGATGAGAAGTATCTGAAATGTTCCATTTAATCTTGTAAGGTTATTAAAGGTCTCAGTAAAAGAAAAAAATCTGAAATAATTTAGAGCTTTGATAATACTTGCTGGTTGATTTTCTGTGAACCTACTTTACTGAATAAGTACCATTAAATACATTCAGCAATTGAAAACAAAACCATGCAGACTACCCTTAAAGAATGTAGACCATGTCTATTTCTCCTCAGCTGATACCCTTGTGTAGACTAATTACACATTTGCTCTCTTCCTCCTATTTTTATCACTGATAAGTAAGAGTCTGTTTGAAATACAGTGAGTAGATTCATGAGTTAAAGCTGGACTTTGACAAAGATAACCTCTGTAATCTGCACCTTAGAATTTCCCCACACTGTTACTGAGGAAGCCTCAGTACAAGTAAGAATGTAAAACAAACTTGCAGAAGATTCTAAAACATAAGACAGCTGGAAAAATGCAAATGTGTGTCTGCTTCATCTAAATATTATACACTCCGAACTAAGGCTAAAGATCAGGAAATTTCTTGAATATTGCCCAAAACCAGATAAGGATGTTAAAAAAATATATTCTAAGCTGTGTCTGTACTTTTAAGGATAGGAATTGATGCTACGGGTGAATAGTGTTTTGGTGGATTAAATGTGTGTGAATATACACAAGTGCAGAGTCTCACAAATAGTAATCATATTCCACAGAATTTTACAGGAAGGCATTACAAAGCAAGATGAGACATTTCCTATGGAGGCAACAATTGTTGCAGGTGGAGAAATCTGCTACCGTATTTTGCAGTCACCAAAAGTAGGTTTAGAGATTACTTCAAAAGCCCTTCTCACTGTGTCAAACAGCTTTACTGCTGGATTTGTTTCCTGCTTCTCCACAGCTTTCATAAATCCTTCTGTATCACCCTTCTTTTTGACCTTAAACTCTTGGTGATCTCTGGCTGCCTGAATAAATTAATACACAGTCAAATCAAAGAGCTTCCCCATTTTTTTTAATGAGGGCATCAGCCTCCTGGTGCAAATTAGACAGAGGTCATAATTTTTTTTTCCCAAGCTATACATGGCGCTGTTCAGAAACAATTGAAATAAATTTTTTCTATTGTATCATTGTGTGCAGTGACTTTGACAGAAAATAAAGATTGTTGGTTTTTTTTCTGTGACGCATATGGTGATGGGGAGAAACTCATGGGAGGTCATTGAAAGTATTTTTATTGACAAATTCCAATATTTCATAGGAAATTCTTAAGTCACTTTTCAATCCTTTCTTACACAGCATTGAGTTTGTATTTTAGGTTTGGAGGTTTTTTTGGCATTTATGCAAATGTTTTTGCAATACGTTTATTGCTTAATCTTACCAGATGCATTACTGAATCTAAGATATTTTAGCAGTCAGAAAGTGATTTTGTATTCTTGTGTAGGACTTAAATTTATATTGCTTGTGATCTTGGCTTTAAAATATGCACTATAAAGAGAAAGAGGAGTTAGGCTACAGTATTTTTTTCCAGATGCTTAGGAACCTTTGAGTTGGTTTTGTCACAATGTTCTTAATTTTCTGAGTTATGCTAATAAAAACCTGCTTATAATTTTGGATGTAGACAGCAAACATAATGAATTGAAATCTATATCACTTGAGAAGAAAAAGAAAGACATAAAGAGAAATGAGACACAATTAACAAAACTGGAAATATTGTTGATGCTTTTTCCTGGTCTTAAAATTTGAGAGCCAGACATGGTTAAGGGATAAGGAGTTTTTACCTCAGTATTTAATAAGGATCCTTCTGGTGTGGCATTTTGCCAAGGTGGGATGCACCACAATGCACACACACAATCACATACACAATTTTTAGACCTCACAAATTAGCCTATCTAACAAGGATGCCCCAATGAGAGGCTTGAATGAATAGTGTGAAATCCTCCCATACCAAGGAATTCCTCCTTGGGCAGGCCAAATCTCTAGTTTACAGGCTGTGTTCTAGGGAGGACATTGGTTTCTCAAGATAGTGTAGGGCTTTCCAGCCTCCCTCCAGCTGTGAGGCCTTTTGGATGTTTGGTCTCCTGGCCTAATAGAATAGGAGGACTGTGATAAGTTATCAGACTTAAGAAATTACAACTATGCATGCTAAGAATACTGAGAATGCATAAAAGGTATAAAAAAGATATCTAAAAAAAAAGGCAAAAAATCATCTTGGCATCATTGTGACTGAAAAAGTAACAGTCCTCTAAACGATCAAGTCTAGAGACTGTTTGTCTTGTTCTGCCTTATGAGTGAGTAAGGCTGCCAATCTTCCCTTTCCAACTGTTCCACACCGGAGTTAAAGGCAAGATACATTGTTCCTTTAGGCATTTGGAGAATCATGTAAAATACTTATGTATTTCTACATTTATGTAGAGTTTAGGCTTGGCTCTTGCATGTTTTATATTACAGCAAAATCTAGAGCTATTCTGAGGTAGTGATAATATCCACTATTAAACACTCTGCAGACCTGGCTAGATTGAAACATTTGTCACCAAAATCCATGACCTGAGAGATCATAATCAGTAAATAGGCAAATAATTCACTTTGCTTTTACAGGGCATAATATATTTAATTTACAGTTGAAAACACACTTAGAAAGTACACTAGTGAGAACATCTTGAATACTTTCTTCAATGTAATGGTAACGATAAGACTCTGTGTTGACCTGAACTCTTCAATGTGTCTGCTTTGAAAGTCTTCTTGTAAAACAGGCATACATAGGTTGTCTAAACTCAAGAATCATAATGGTCTATAAGAACCATAATGGTCTGAAGTGACTGTGGTAATCTCCTAGCTATAAAAATGCTGAATGCTATCTGGTTTTCATCAGCAAAGTGAAGTTACAGTTATAAAGCAATCCTGAACACAGAAATACACATAGGAGTCAGTGGGAGGTTAGGAACTATGCAACACAAACCTTGCACTTACAGTGAAATACATCCTTACTGCAGTTACATTTTGTGTCTCTGAACCTGGCTAGTATATGGCACCAACACAAAATTTTCTTCGATGGGGACCAAAATCTTGTGATGGTAATTAAATGTGATCAAATATTTTTTTATTTCCACAAATATTTTTGGTATTTCCACAAAATCAAACTATGGACAAGCCTACTTAGATAAATTATGCAGTAGACATACTGAATACTTCAGCTTGATCTGATTCAGTGGCATGTCGGAAAGGCAGATGGTAGAACAGTGTGATGAATAATTTTCTTTCCCTATTTAGAATAATGATTTCAAGTATCACTACAATTTAATCTTTATGTTCCTAATGTCTATTTAATTTTTCTCTTTCCTTTGAAAAACCAAGAAATTTTATTTGACGTATAAGGAATCAGCATGTCTAAATACAGCACTATTTTCATTTCTGTGACATAAAACTCTATCTTAATCTGCAAGCAGATGAAATTATATGAAGCTGCTGAAGGCATTATTGGGAGAGAAAATCAAATTAGGTGTACAAGAGGAAGTTATTCAGAAGGAATATAGCTTCACTAGGATGCAATAGGTATTGAGATGGAGCGATAGAAAGAATAAAAAGCAGCTGTATGAGCCTAATATCAAACATCTCATACACTCAATTGCAAATGCTTTCTAATGTGTGAGTAAACACCAAAATATACACAAAGCTCGCAAGATCTTCCTGAGGATACAGAAAAGAGTCCAAAGCTTGGGTTGCCCTAAATATCCATGAAATAGATTCTCATATGAAACAAATACTACTGGCCCTGAATAATTAATCAAAGCCATTTTGTTATATAACCAAGCAAAAATGCAGATTGTAATGAGCCCTTTTAGGAAATATGCTTACATTGCCTTTAAAATAAAGTACTTATATTGCCACAGAAAAATGCTAGAGAGAACATGTAGGAGTACAAAATCCCACAGAGAAATTATAGGGCTTTTAATATAACACTATTTAACTAAGTGATATGAAAAGAAGCATAGGAAAAATGTAGACTATATAAATGGTGAAGACTGAGACAAGGATTTTCAATTAGAATTTGAATAAACAAAATGAAGGAATTTAAAATGTAGGCTGGAAAAAGTAATACATTTTATTTGGTCATCTATATTACTCCATCACCATAATGTTCAATTTTCAGAGCTAATTTTCCTAAGAAGGAAGTATAAATGGAACATAACTATCACCATTAGGCAAAAAATAAAGCATTGGAGCTTCAACTAGGAGAAGTACACGTGTCTGTTTATACACTTAGATAAAAATGTGTTATTTAAAAATTCAGAATTACACTTTGGAGTACATTTTTCATTGCTTTAATAAGTGGACCTTGTAGAGAGAGCCTTTGCCATGAATTAGAGGAAGGAAAGCTGTCCCACAGCTCAAATAAAAGTGTCCCACAGCTCAAATAAATACTGCATATTCCCTGCTTTCCCCAGAATTTCCCCATAAAATGCTGTAAAAAATATCAGCTCTTTTCATTGTTCATTTGACAAATCACTTTTTACCCGCTCTTGTTTTGCTGTTTAAAGGAAGGCATTCAACCTTCTAGGCAAAATATTTAATTTTTTAATTTTTCTTATTTTTTTAAAAAATTGTTTTAATGAGGATTTGAACTATTTCCATAAATTTAATGTGGGTATTTTGTAAATTATTTTTTCCATCCAAGC
Organism: Melozone crissalis; assembly: GCF_028551555.1. Lineage (NCBI taxonomy): Eukaryota > Metazoa > Chordata > Aves > Passeriformes > Passerellidae > Melozone > Melozone crissalis. The sequence continues at coordinate 27,635,228 of NW_026535820.1, forward strand.
CTCTACCTTGCCTTTTGCCCAAAGCCATCATGATAAGAAAAATTCTGTCATACAAACAGCAGTTAAATGATTGGGGAGTATAAATAGCAAGTAGAATGGTGAATAGAGTTTCTTTAATTTGAATTACTAAACATCCACTTTGTTTCTCTATTTATCAAGTTTAACAAGCATTTCTAGCCATAATTACTTCATGTCTGCTTTTACAATGGCTCAAGCAAGAAATCCAGCAAACAAATTTCAGGAGCATCGGTAACTGATTTCATCTTTTTGGCTCCCAGCATATGCTCTGTCAGGCATATAAAACAGATGACCTACTGTGTACCACTATCCCTTCATTTCCTATATTAGTACCCTTTCTTACAGGTCAGAAGCTCTTCACAGTATTTCATAAAGACAGGGTTAAGTATGCATTTGCCTCTATGTATCCTCCAGCTGCTTTAAAAATTATTGATGACTATGTCAAGCTATTTAAAGAAGCACAAAATGAAGATTCACCTGTTTAGGCCCATGCTCTACTCAAGAATGGATATTCTTTGAGGAAAAAAGGTCTTATTCTCTGTCTTCTTTCATAGCCAAAGAGAAAGCCCTGATCTATCAGTATTGGTATTTTTTTGTTTGTGTTCTTATTTCTTTTCCCCCCAAATTTTCCTAAGTGGGAAATATAAGTAATGTCTTTCTTTGAAAGGTAGTACTTTATGATTGTTATCAGGCCCTGATAAAACTGTGTGAAATTACACCAGGGATCCTGAAGGTAAGGATAGTAGTTTTATGTCTAAAAACAGAAGATGAAAACTAAGTTTAGACAATGTCTCCATCTTTTGATTGACCAAGTATATCTCCAATCCAAGTACTGAGATATCAAATCAGAAGTCACTGTTACATATACTGTGATTTATTATTTTTTTTTTAAAGGAAGAAAAAAAATTTCTAGTTCAAGCAATAGTCTTTCAAATAACTATATTTTGGTTTTTTGGGCTTTTTTTCTGTTGTTTGGTTTGGTTGCTTTTAAAGTCCAGCTACGATTTCAACTGTCTTTATAACTAATAGTCGATTGAATGGTCTTAGAACTAAGGCATAATTATACATTTCAACAAAAGAAGCACTAGGCTTTCATAGTGTTCAGTTTCTTCCAAGAATGAAGCTAGGTTTTCTGACACTAAAATGCATTAAAATTGCAGCTTGCAGATGAATAAGAAACAGGTTTATAAATAAAAATTTCAATCGCATCCAGAATATTGGGTACAAAACCACAGTTGCATAACAACTAATAATCCATGTAATACTGATGTATTTTAAGAAAGTTCTTCTACAAGTGTTTTAAAAGTTGTTTTTATATATTATTCCTTCAAAAAGACATTACCCTTATTTTGTCTGATTTTATGATATACTGAAGCAAAGTGGCATTATAAAAAAATATGTAATATAAACTAATATATGTTTACGTAAAGTTTATTCACAATATAAACTACTATTTCTTAAGCACATGAGATGAAAGCAGATGATTTCTTGAGTCTGGGAATCAGTCTGGCCAGAGGAGTGCAGGGGGGATATGGTAAGCATGAGACATCCATCTATATTCCAGAGGTATTTTCCATTGTCAGCTGCCTTGTAGAAGGTGGGTAACCCAAAAATATTCTGGGACACTCCTGAATCTTGTAAATGGGTCTGGAAAACATGTTTAGGCATATGAATCAATCCTAATAATAATAAAACATATTGATAATTAGTTAAATATTTTCTTTAGAGTTTGTACATAGAGTGGGTCTGGGGGTTCATGAGGTGAAATGCTTTTCAAAGGACAGATTTTAAAGGCCTAAACTTTAAATTAGTGAAAGCCTCATTTTATCCATTTTCCAGAAACTGAAGATATGTTGCACACTTTTCTCTTAATCTATTCCTGACTTAAAGGAAGAATAGCTACATTTCCAGATTTATTTATTTATTTATTTATTTAGCTTTATTGGAGTTTTTTTATGCACATGTATGTACGAAAGAGACAGAAAATATATATATGTGGTTATATGAAAAAATTTTCTGATACTTGCCTAAGATCACTGGGCAAGTGAGATTAAGACCAATCTATGCAAAGACCAAACTATTTTAAAATGCACTAAATAAAAGAATATTTTCTCCCCTGTATGTATGTAACTCTCTACCTGATGACTCTTTTTGGATACAAAGAATAATACCAGAAGTTTGGCTTCTGTTTGGAGATTGAAAATACATTTCTGCATAAACTCCTAGAATACATTTTGTGGAGTGAGTATTTTGGTCTAGTAAGTTTGGTGTACTTATTTCTGGCATGGAGAAAATTGTGTTCTTCAAAACCTGTTTTGTCTGCAGATGAAAGGGAAATGTGAAACAGATGGAGTGTTTTATGTAAAGAATGAGGTATGCATGTAGAGCAGAATTGACTAGTACAATGTATCAGTGAAATGAGAAAAACCCTACATTTATAATCTAATTCTAATTCTACCTTATTTTTTAGTCAAGGAAAGAAACGTAGGCTTTATTTTTCTTCTTCCTTGTAGAAGTCAAAAATTAAATTTAAACACATTCTGCCATTGTACAATGATGAATGTATAGAGGTACTTTTACCACCAAATGCCTAAATTGGAATTCATCCAGGTCATTAGCAGGAGAGCTCAAAATATGTAATATAAATAACTTTTACTGAGCATCTAGTCCAGTGAATGAATCACAGGGGTGTCCTATAAAAAAGAAGGTGATGCTATTTTATGTTTTTAAAACAAAACACTACAAGGGCCATAAATGGGTGAAAATAAACTGTTTTGAGATATTCTTATAAACACATAACACCTGTCATAGCTAAAACCTGTACTCATTTAATTAATGTGGCAGTTTCAGTTCAAAACTGGGCAGAAACACCAATTTCGTGTAGTGGTTTTGGTTCGCCAATTTAAGATTTTCCCAATTTTGAGATTTTCCCAGCCAATGCACCAAAGAATGTGGCGGGTTTGGTGCTGGCCAACCACCAATACATTCACTTCCTGCTGTGAGATAGGACTAGGAGAAAGGCAAAGCAGACTCAAAACTTTAAAAGGGTATAAATTTTATTAAAAGTAACTAGAAGGAAAAAAATTAGTAAGAATCAAAGCAAACCCCCAGAACACTTCTCCTTTCCCCACAACCTTTTCTTTCCTACTGACGATGTAAAGAAACCACATCCAAGATTTCCAGTCAGTTTACCACCTCCAAAATACTCTTTCTTCAGTTCACTGAGGGAGAGAAGTCCCTCTTTTTAAGGTTATGGAGACTTCTCAACAAGAAGAAAAAACAGTTCTCTTGTGGTTCTCAAGTTAGTCACAAGTAGCAGCCACCCAGGGAACCCTACCATCGTGAAATCCTTCCCATTTCCACAGGCCTTCCCACAACTTGTCAATGGGCCATGTCGACTTATGGGGTGTTGTTGCAAAGATGAGCTGTTCAAAGGCAAAAGTTCTCATTATCTATTTCTAAAATAATTTTCATGCCTGGGAACAGAGGTCTTCTTCTCCTGGAAGCACAGGAATACTCTTCTCTCCTCCTCTGTTCAAATTTCTAATGGGATCACAGTTATTTCAATATCTGCTTATCTTAGCATGGAGGCTTTTCCTCGATATCAATTTGAACACTTTCATCTCCCCACAATTTCATGCATTATAAGGAGAAAGAGTCCTTTCTCCATAGTTTACAAGGGGATTTCAGCTCCAAAAACAAGGCCTCCCCTCCTCCCTCCCATCTGAGACTTAACTTCTTATTCACTGACCTCCATGTCTTCATGCTGCTCCTTTACATGCTGGCATCTTGTTCCTTTCTCTCACTGGAGGGAGGACCAAAGCATTGAAAAGGTTAACACAATGCTTGAGGCCTACCTGAGCCACGGTAGCTTGTGGTGGGGAGCTGTGGCTAGGCTGGGTCAGAATTGGCCTGTGAAAAATGCCAATCACTTGTTTTTTAAAATTTTAAAAGTTTAATGATAATAAAATGGTTGTAAAAATAGCAATATTATTAGAGTTCTCTGGGGAAGGGGTAGGGCCCAGCCCACCACCTCCTCACTGACCAGAAAGAAAAGAGAGAGTTCCCGGGTTTTTTTGTCTTTAACATGTGTGTTTCACAGAGGTGTATCCAGCTTCTCAGTGGTTCAACAGACTGTCAGTTACACAAAAAGCTTGGCATCACTTCCCTGAATTATTGGAATATGAATCCCAATATTATCAGTTAGATGGTGCCTGGGCCAGTCTGACCCTCGCTGCTGGGCCAAAGGCAGCAACTGTGGTGTAAATCACCCCAGAGATACCTTGGCTGCTGGAGATTGCAGCTGGGCACTGAGCAAGTCCAGGCTTGTCAGGAACTCCGTTTACCTCAGGAGAGAGAGCTTCTGGCGATGGTGAAGAGAAAAAGGAGAGGATTCCGCTGGAAGGTTTAATGTCCAGAAGTTTATTCCATGGTTACAGAGGTCTGGACGGGAGCAGCTGCTCCAGCAGAATAACGAGCACATGGCCTGATCACCTTTTAAGCTCCCGGGGCAGGGGGAGGGGGGGGGACAGGTGATCACCAACCAGGTGAAAGGGGCGGGGTCTCAAGGGACGAGGGACACCTAGACATAGGCCAATGACCCCTGGGCATAGGGGCATCTTTTGAACTTGACCAATCACACGATGCCTTGCTGGAATGTTAAGCCTGATTGACACAACACACTAAGCAAGGGGGCGAGGGGGAAGGGAGAGGCATATAGGCACACCTGGGAAAGGGACCCAGAAGCTTAAGACACACCGCAACACTGAATTCCCTCCCATTCCAAACCAGGACAGGATTACGTAAATTAGTGTAAAAATTATTCTCAATAGCATAATACTGGATTCCGCAGGTTGGAGAAAAGACAAAGAGCTGAAATTTTCTCATACATTGTCTGTGAGAAGGGGTGGCACATCATCAGGGCCCATCTCTTTGTGTCATCAAATAGGCAATTAAATCTGTAGTTGATATACAAGACTATTATAATTGACAATGTGTTTAAAATGCTTGACAGGCATTTAATGTGTATTTTTTTTTCTTAAATGGCTTTTTATCTTAGTATTGTTTTGCAAGCTGTCTAAATAAGGAATTCTGCCATTGAAGACTTTATTGCTGGTAGAAAATGTTGAAATCCTAGAAAAGGAAAGAATGGGAACGAAGCCTGCATATTCTGTATTGGTGGCTTGATTGATTTATGTTTGTTCCATATATTCTTGATGTTAGGGATTTACTTCTCAGCTGAATAACAATTGGATAAGCTCCTTACTGAATTCCCTAGGTGTACAATGAATTGTTCGGGTCAACCTTCTTTACCATTTATTTTAAAAAAGCATTATAAAAGCATCAGCTATTAACCTAGCAAACCTGGTAAAAATTTAGAGCTTGTTTTGGCTTGAACCAGCTGCTCTTTTGGTATCTATCCAGACATTCATGTGAGAATTCTTGTTGAAATTTGTGTTTTCTTCAAAGTTTGAACTCACATTTTCAGAATCAAATTTGATGCCTCATGAGTCATCATGGAATGACTTTGGGTCACTACATTCCTCTACTATCCTGGTATAGTCCCAAGACAAGTGAAACTACTGAAATCATATTTTACTATTCTGAGTTGGTCAAAGCTTCATTATTTGCAGAATGACTCATCTCATTCCTTAATCTCACTGTATATTTTCAGGGAAAGATTTTCATTGTCTCTGAGGTAGTCAAGTCATAAATAGGACAGGGGCAGAGAATGGCAGGTAAAGGTTTAGAAACACATATAAATGATGCCACAGATTACATTTATAATGCTCGGATTTTTTTGTATTTTGTTTCCACTCTTCCTACTATTATACATTTATAATGTAGTGGTGTCTAGAGAGCAACAGGCTTTGGGGAATATATAAAAATGGCATTCCTTTGCTCAAAGAGATGACAGTCTCAAAGAGACTCTGTAACAAGTGGATGCAACAAGCATACAGAATAAGGTCATAGCTGCTGAGATGTTGTGAAGAGGTGGGAGGATT